>NC_140511.1:55807912-57040912 GCF_964339955.1 Pipistrellus hanaki | reverse complement strand
GGAGCAGTACCTTTCTCTCTGTCTCTTGTCTGCCTTGCCACACTAAGAAGGAGACAGGCTTGATTGTTCCTTTCAGTTGGCTTCTTATTGTAATTGACAAATGAGCACAGTAAGCAGGTGGTGAATGGAGCACCATGCCATTTTGGAAGTGCAATGGGCTTGAGGGTTTCACAGAGCACTTTGCTGGTGGAGCCTGGGAAGTGCTAGCAGAATGTGTACAAACACCTGTCAGGGCACTGGGGTACCACTGGCCCTTCTCTCTAATCCAAAACAACCTGGCTGAGGTCACCCAGTAGATCTAATCACAAATCCAACAAAGGAGCTCTAAGAAAAGTATGCAGCACTGCCCTCGCCATTGCCCATGATTCTCTGACAAGGAGACCAGATATCATAATGCCTTTAGCTGAGATGTGCCCAATAATTCTAAGCAGTTATGAGATCTATGGCTGATCCCTGAATGTGATCAGCCATAGATCTCATAAGGAAAAGAGATATGGACAGACACAGGTGTAGAATGGGCTAAGTGGGAAGGAAGATGGGATGTTGTCAGTTCAGAACCAGAATTATCCACCCAAACAGATGTGAGACAAGCATGCTAGTTGATGAAGCCGCCCCAGTTATTCTTGCCCGCTGCTGCCTGAAGTTTGCACAACCACCTGCACTGGAATGTGTACTTATAACCCCCATGCCATATGATTGAGTGAGGAAGACTCCACCAAGTCATGCTCTTACAAAACACTATGCAGCTTTGACTAACATAGCTTTCCACTGAAACATAAGAAGAGAGTCTTACAGAGAGAGTAGTTTCTATGCATAGTTGCAAATATTTGTTAAAGAAGAAATGAGTGAGCAAAATAATTAAAAGCCTGGGACCAAATAATAAATGAGAGATTAACAGAAAGGATGTTCTCCATGGAATGGAATAGTATTCTCAGTGAAAGTTAATGCATGGAGAGAGAGAGAGAGAGAGAGAGAGAGAGAGAGAGAGAGAGAGAGAGAGAGAGAGAGAGAGAAGAGACTGAATTAACTGGTATTGGGGGATAATGCTGGGTTAAATGAAACTCAACATATTTTTTATTGTAAAATTCTTTGAAAATCTAAATTATACATAATATAGTGTTTTCCAATCTTATAAAAACAACAATAAACCATGAGCCACGAGCCAAGCCTTGTTTTAAAGAGAAGATTAAGGGGATACTGATATACAGAACACAAATTGCTTAATTCTTAAAGCCCAGTCCTCTAGATTAGTGAATTCCATCTATAATTGTGCATATGAATGCACACACAAGATCAAGATAGCTGCCCCCATGTAGTCAAAGATCCTGCCCCCATGTGGTCAAAGATCCTGCCCCCATGTGGTCACATGATGGTCACAATATGGCCAGCAGGGGAGGTCAGTTGTGGGAGATCAAGCCAACAGGGTAAGGCAGTTGAGGGTAACCAGACCTGCAGAGAGGGAGGGCAGTTGAGGGAGGGGGCAGGCCTGCAGGGGAGAGCAGTTAGGGATGACCAGGCCAGCAGGAGAGGGCAGCTGTGGGTGACTGTGCCAACAAGAAAGGGCAGTTGGGGGACCAGGCCTGCAGGGGAGGGCAGTTAGGAGTGACCAGGTTACCAGGGAAGGGAGGGCAGATAAGGGCAACCAGGCTGACAGGGGAGGGCAGTTGTGGGGGACCAGGCCAAAAGGGGAGGGAGGACAGTAGGGGAGAGTAGTTAGGGGTGACCAGGCTGGCAGGGGAGGGCAGTTGGGGTGACCAGGCCAAAAGGGGAGGGCAGTTATGATGCGCACTGACCACCAGGGGGCAGACGCCCATAGCAGGAGCTGCCCCTGGTGGTCAATGCACTTCCATAGAGGAGCACCACTCAGCCAGAAGCCCTGAGTTGAGTTCACAGCTGGCACTAAGGATGTCTGACTGCCAGCTTATGCCCGCACCCTCTGCCATCAGTCAAACATCCCCTGAGGGGTCTTGGACTGCAAGAGCGGGCAAGCCAGGCTGAGAAACTGTCACCCAAGTGCACAAATTTTGTGCATGGGGCCTCTAATATCACTATACGTTATCAGTCACATAAACCAATCTTGGTACAATGCAGAAGGGGACACAAGACTAAATAGCAGGGTGTGGGTGTTATTTCAGAGGCTGGCTACCATGGTGATTTTTCCAAACCTGTTTAGTATAGTGTTGGGGGCTAAAGTCCATCTAGGATATGATGAATAAAGAATGAGAGATAAAGAAGTACAGATTAATGATATGGGTAGATCTCTTATGAAGTTCTATAGAAGAGAGAGTAGAATAGTGAGACAGTAGCTGAAGGAAGATATGGAATCAAAAAGATTTTTGTCTTCCTTTTTCTTAGGCATCCTCAGTGGGACTTATTCAGTAGAGCAAGTTTGGGAGGTTAGAGATTAGAGGAATGAATTACATGATTCTGACCGTGATTCGATTAATTGTTAACAGAGGTAAGCTCTAGTCCTTGGCCCATCACTAGCTCAGTAACCTTAGGCAAATGACTTCACTTCTTGAAAGTTAGTTAAAAATCTGATAAAATATAAGTGCAAATGTACCTACATTCAATGACCTTATAAGGCTTAATTGCTATTACATATGCGAACGTCCTTGATGAATAGGAAAGAGATCTCCTAATGTGACGGAAAATAGCAGCTATTCATCCATTAGCTTTTACCAATAGTCATTTCCCCAAGAGAAATTAGGCTTTGTCCATAGGTGCTCTCTCGGCACAGAACTCTATCTTGATCATCCAGTTTTAGATGAACACAGTGGTAGCACATGGCTCTTTATTCATCTTGCAATATAATTAGATGTACTTCTGGTACTTTACATAGAGTAAAATTTCAGACCCATCATGGCTCATTTTGCAAAATGTGGTTCAAAAGCACTATTTATGGGGCACTGATCAAAGGCTCTGCTATTCATTAACTTTTCTCAATCATTGCTGGAGACGCATTAGACTCAGCTGAGAAACTTTTGAAAAAATACCTTTCTGTGGTAGTCACCTACAGAGGTTATGATTTAATTTATTGGGAATGGCATGTGCTCATTAGTACATTCTAGTGCACAGTTGGGGCAAGAACCACTGACCGAAATTATATTTTATCTACTTCTGCTTTAAGCTGGATCGTCAAAATTTTATTCTTGTGCTGCATCATATCACTCAAGCTCAGATTCTCTCTGGTAAATTATAAGTAGTTTAATATGTTTATAATTGGAATGATGACTGCTACCCTACATTGAGAGCAGTTATTTGATACTTATCTGTATTTGGAATAAAGATTTTGATTGTGATGTTATTACTAGAGGCCTGGTGCACAAAAATTTGTGCATTCGGGGGTAGGGGGACTCCCTCAGCCTGATCTGCACCCTCTCTCAGTCCAGGAGCCCTCTGGGGATGTTCAACTGACAGCTCTAGTTCTTCGTGGGAGCATGCCTAAGCCAAAGCCTGGCCTCCCTCTGTGGGAGGCAAACAGCAGGCCAATCAGCAAGCAGCTGGTCCTGCCCCCCATCACTCCTCCGCCACAGCCAGTGGCTGCTGCACCCTCTCCTGCCAATTGCCATCCCCTCCCTCTGCCCTCTGGCACCTGCCTTGGCTACCCTTCCCTACCCACTTGCTCACTCCCCCCCCCCCAAACTGGTCCTTATGCTGTTCAGTTGATTTGAATATTAAGTTTTTATTATATAGGATATATCCTTTCATTAAAAATTCTTGGGAGGAGGCTGGCCAGTGTAATTCAGTGGTTGAGCTTCGACCTATGAACTAGGAGATCATAGTTTGATTCCCAATCAGGGCCCATACCTGGGTTACGGGTTTGATCCCCAGAAGGTAGCAGATTGATGATTCTCTCGTCATTGGTGTTTCCATCTCTCTCTTCTTCTCCTCTCCTTTCTGAAATCAATAAAAACATATATTAAAATCCACATGGGAAGAAATGTGTTTTTTTGATAACAAAAGTTCTTTTTCTAAAGTCACTGGCTTATTTTCCATCTTTTGGTCACTCTGAACCATGCAGAGAGTAATGTTTTTTTAGACCTATTGATTGCTAGAAAGCTTGAGGACAACTTAGCTCTCCACTATTGCAAGTTGAGAAGTGAAGAATTACTGTTTCAAACTGATTTGTTTTTTTAATATCTTTATTGATTAAGGTATTACATATACATCCTCTTCCCTCCATTAACCTCCAATTTCCCCTCACTCATGCCCTTACCCCCGTTTCTGTGTCCATTGCTTAGGGTTATATGCATACATATAAGTCCTTTGGTTGACCTCTCCCCTTTACCCCCCACCCTCCCCTACCTTCCCTCTGAGGTTTGACAGTCTGATTGATGCTTCTTTATCTCTGGATCTTTGTTTATTAGATTATATTGTTCATTATATTCGATAAATGAGTGAGATTATGTTATTTATCTTTCTCTGATTGAATTATTTCACTTAGTATAATGCTCTCCAGTTCCATCCCAATGGTTGCAAATGTAATAATTCCTTCTTTTTTTATCGCACCGTAGTATTCCACTGTGTAGATGTACCACAGTTTTTTAATCCACTTATCTGTTGATGGGCACTTAGACTGTTTCCAAATCTTAGCTATTGTACATTGTGCTGCTATGAACATAGGGGTGCATATATCCTTTATGATTGGTGTTTCTAGCTTCTTGGGATATATTCCTAGAAGTGGGATCACAAGGTCAAATGGGAGTTCCATTTTTAGTTTTTTGAGGAAACTCCATACTGTTCTCTACAGTGGCTGAACCAGTCTGCATTTCCACCAACAGTGAACAAGGGTTTCTTTTTCTCTGCTTCCTTGCCAACATTTGTCGTTTGTTGATTTATTGATGATAGCCATTCTGACAGGTGTGGGATGATACCGCATTGTCTTTTTTACTTGCATTTCTCATATAATTAGTGACTTTGAGCATGTTTTCATATGTTTCTTGGCTTTCCTTCTGTCTTCTTTTGAAAAGTATCTATTTAGGTCCCTTGCCCATGTTTTGATTGGGTTGTTTATCTTCCTTTTGCTAAGTTCTATAAGTTCCCTGTAAATGTTGAAGACTATACCCTTATGGGTGATAACATTGGCAAATATGTTCTCCCGTGCAGTGGGCTTTCTTATTTTGTTGATGGTTTCCTTTGCTGTGCAAAAGCTTTTTATTTTGATGTAGTCCCATTTGTTTATTTTCTCTTTAATTTCCATTGCCCTAGGAGCAGTATTAGTGAAGAAATTGCTTTGGCATATGTCTGAGATTTCGCTGCCTGTGGATTCCTCTAGTATTTTTATGGTTTCCCATCTTATGTTTAAGTCCTTTATCCCTTTGATTTTATTTTTGTGTATGGCATAAGTTGGTGGTTTAGTTTTAATTCTTTGCATATATCTGTCCAATTTTCCCAACACCATTTATTGAAGAGACTGTCTTGACTTCATTGTAAGTTCATGCATTTTTTTGTTGAATATTAATTGGGCATAGTGGTTTGGGTCAGTTTCTGGGCTCTCTATTCTATTCCATTGATTTATATGTTTGTTCTTGTGCCAGTAGCAGGCTGTTTTAAGAACATTGGCTTTGTAACAGCTTGATATCTGGCTTCCGGTTTGGTCACTGGATTGCATTGTAGGGAACAGATTCGTGTAGTGGCAATGCAGCCCGAGAGGGGTGGGTCTATCCATTACTGTGGTGCTGCCTGCGAGCCTACAGGGAGGGGTATAGGCTCTGTGACTCACAGAAATCTGCAGCAGAGATGACTGGATTCTTGGTGTTTGTGGGTCTTCAGGTGTGGTTGCAGGTCTCTGTCCCCAGTGGCTGCAGGATCCTTGTTGGTGCTGAGGCCAGGATCCTAGTCTCAAGCAGCCCTGTTTCTCAAGATGGCTGGTGTGGTCTCTGTTCCAGCAATGGCCACCCTGGAGTGTCCGAGTTGGGAGCGGGGCTCAGCCATCTATGACTTCCCAGAGTGGCAGCCCCTTGGAAGACCTGCAGAATCTAACTGTCCCTAGTTCATACACACACACAGCACGCATGTCCACACACTCCTCTATTGCTCCCTCACTCTCTCACACTCTCTCCCTCCCCACCCTCCTGCCGGTCACCATCTTCCTTCCTTAAAATTGTTTTTGACCTCAAACTGAGTTTTGATCCCACCTTAATTCTTTACCTTCCATTTCCATATGCTTCAATTTTCTTCTAAATTTCAAGTTTCTAAATTGTAGGCCTTGCTTTAACTATCCTAAATCCTTTTGAGAACAAGGTTGGCTGTTTTCAAACCAGCTGATAAAATATACCAAGGAATAGTATAAACAAAAGGCTCTATTGTTTGGGTTATGAATTAAAATATCTGATCTGACATGATGATCCATCCTCCAATTTTACACAAAAATTTGGATGTCTTAAGTGTGTTTAAATTCTGAAGTCTAGCCACTTTGAAGACACATGTATACTGGCTTCATAAACAAAAGAAATTGTCTATTAGTAACCATCAAACTCTTTCTTATTCTTGCATTTCCCCTGTGCCTTTCCCATGGAAGTTTCCTCTTTTGAAAATGGGTTTAGCATGTTGAATAGGACTGAATATTCTAAGCAAGAAATAAGCCTAATGAATTTCTTATTTCACAAATACTTAGTACATCTGTCAGAAGTTCACCCTCAGAAATGAATGTTTAAATCTAATCCTTATCTACTTCAGTCACTCTATCTGGAAGCCTTCGGCTGCATATGTTCCATGTTAACATGGAGAATTAATTGGCAAATTTCCAAGCAAAGTTGATCACATGGAGAACAATGGGTTGATTTCAGACCATTTATACTAATAAAAGGGTAAATGCTTATTAGACTGGATATCTGCTGGACATCCTTCTGGACAAAGCCATGGTGGTGGGGGCCAAGGCAGAGGCAGTAAGGCATGATCAGGCCCACAGGGGAGAGCAGTTAGGTATGATCAGGCTGGCAAGGGAGGTCAGGAAGGGGCGGTCAGGCTGGCAGACAGAGGCAATTAGGAGGTGATCAGGCTGGCAGACAAAGATGGTTAGGAGCCAGCAGTCCTGGATTGTGAGGGGGATGTCAGGCTAAACCGGCCATCAAACATCCCCCAAGGGGTCCTGGATTGGAGAGAGTGCAGGCCAGGCTGAGAGACTCCCTTGCTCCCATGCACGAATTTCATGCACTGGGCCTCTAGTGTGTGTGTTTGTGTGTGTGTGTGTGTGTGTATATATATATATATACAGTCAGCAACTGGAACACTGGAACAACCAGAACAACCAGTTGCTATGACTCCCACTGAGGCCAGCAGGCCATCTACATGGGGCTGGGGCCGACTGGCCAATCTCCTGAGGCTGCTCCCCCATCCACCCTGCCTCTGATTGGCCTCTCTCACCCCGATTAAGGGTGGGGCAGGCGGCCAACCCCCTGTGGCCCTTCTCCCTAGCCTGCCCCATCCCCAATAGGCCCCCACCACCCTGATAGACCCTCAGCACCTCCCTCCAGCAGGCCCCACCCATGATTGCCCCATCACTATATTGAGGGGTGGGGCCAGCCAGCCAACCTCCTGCAAACCCTCCCCCAGGCTGCTGGCCCCCAATAACCCCCCCATCCTGTGTGGGGCCAATTGGCCAATGGCCCGAAGCCCCTACTCCCAGCCAACCCAGCCCTGACCTGCCCTTATGGGGCAGCCAAGCTGGCCAACCTCCAGTCATTTTCTCTTCTGACAGGCCCAGCCCCTATCTACCCTGATTGGGGCCATGCCAGCCAGACCCCACCAGTGTACAAATGCATGCACTGGGGCTCTAGTTTAATTACAAAGCATAGCAAATGTATGGTGATGTGGGGGTGACTGGTGGAGGGCTACGCTACCATTTTCAGTATAGTATCATCATTTTTACTACATGTCACTGGAATGACCTACACTCCAAAGTGAACAAAATGACATTTCAGGCAGGGAAGTTTAGCATCTGTGTTTATGAAACATGTCTCTGTGGTATGCTGAGTTGAATCTTAGGAGTTGTAGGAAAGGCATATCACAGCCTTATGCCCTATAAATCTTTCAGAATTGAGGGTGAAAATTTCTCACCCTGCATTCCATTCTGGCTTTCTGGCAGGAGAGACAGCTGCCTGGCTAAACAGTTAGGCATAGGGACTGAACAGGGAATCTCTTTGTATGGATCATCCAACTGATATCTGCCAAGAAGGCTGTGCTTTCCTTTTCTAATTACCAACCTTTCCTTGTTTCTCTGCTTTTTAATGCTACCAGCCTTCCCCAACCTTCCCAGGTGTCAATTGCAGGATTTCCAGGGATCTCAACCACTGTGGTATCATCTAGGTGCACTATGAGCATCTAGAAGGGATGCTAGGCATCCCTGAGAAGTGCTGGGGACTTCCTGGAAGTGTCAGGAACTGCCAGGACCAAGGCACAAGGAGATACTCTAACTTATTATTCCATCATCTTTCTTGTTAATACTAATCTACTAATGTCAAGGGTTTTTTCCCCCCTAATATTAATATTAAAGGAGCACCCAAAATTCATCTGTTTTTATCATATCTGTATTGTTATAATGTAGGATAGCTAATTATAAGTGCTTTTTGGTAACAATTTACCACTTTACAGGCTCCTTTGCCTGTAAAAATACCTAGTTTTTCCATATTCAGTCCTATCTAATAAAGAGGAAATATGCAAATTGATCATCACACCATCACAAAGATGGCAGAGCCCACAGTGGAGGTGGGGTTTCAGTAACACAAGATGGCAGCACCCACAGTGGATGCCAAGTTCCCTTAATGAGCAGTGAGCAGGGACCTGAGGCTGCGTGTGTCACTGGGCCAGGGCAGGGGACCAGGGGCTGTGCCCCCCACCCAGTTGGGCTTTACAGGGGACCTCAGACTGTACCCCCCCACAGCACCAGGCTTGGAGATCTCAGGACATGTCCGCTGTCTGGCAGGGCTTGAAGGGGGACCTTAGGATGCACCCCCCACCTGGCAAGGCTTGATGGGAGACCTGAGTCTGTGCTCCCAACCCTGTGGGGCTTTATGGGGATATCAGGCCATATCCCTCACCTAGTGGGCTTGATGGGGGACCTCAGGCCATGTCTCTGGCCCAGCAGGGCTTGACGGGGCACTTCAAGGCGTGCTATCCACCCTGGTTCTTGGCTGGGGGACCTCAGGCCGGGCCACACACCCTTGTGCCAGGCCAAGGACCTCAGATCACACCCCCCTGCCCCGGGGCCAGACCAGGGGACCTGAGAGTGTTCTGGGGGATCTGAGGCTACATTCTCTGCCCTGCATGCACTGGGGGAGCTGAGGCTGTTTGCCCCCAGCAGGGCTTGACAGGGGCCCTGAAGCTGTGCCCCCATCTAGCGGGGGTTGACAAAGGTGGGACCAGCCAGGTTTGAATCTCGTCCCATGGGTTTGGGCCTGCTGGGTCTGGGTCTCTCGTGATTTTCAGATGCCAAGGATGGGTGAGGATTTGACTCTGGATTTGACTCAGACATGCCCCAGACTGATGGTAGGAAGATTTTCATATACATTTTACTAATTTTCTTTCGTCTCTGATACTTCTATTATAGAGAAAGGGCAAATAGCAATATTAAAATATTTCCTCTAATTAATCCCCTTTTAAGGTGCTCAAATTTCATGCACTAGGCCACTACAGTTATTTAAACATTGATATATACAATATTATGTTCCCTTGACTATAATCTATTTGAAATATTATTATTTTTATATTTTTTCTAAGTTCATTTGAGTGATGTTCAAGTATCAAGATTCTGGCCACCTTTCCCACATAGGCATAGTAATTGTCTGTTCAGGGAAAGACTTTGCATAAAAAAAAAAAAAAAGTGGCATTAGAGCTAGATGCTGAATAATGAAGCCAGACACACAAAGGCCAGGGTAAAGTTCATTCCAGTTGGAGAGAATATGAGGCCCTTTAGTGAGGTAGAGACTTCTCCCATGAGAGTCAGAAATAAGATTGGAGGCTAATATGCAAGAAGGTGATGTAAAGGATACAGCATTGGAAAGGGACTAGTCACAAGCCAGGGAACAGCATTTGAATTTTATTCTAAGAGCCAAGGTAAATTCTAGGCAGATAAAATATCCTACTTAAGAAATTGAACAGATAAAGTCCATTATTTAGGCAGAAATATTCAATAGGCATGTCATCACCAGGTAGTGCAGGTGACAATTTGATTAATTGTGATGCTACTGCCTGTCATGTATTGCTAGCACCCCACTTCTCATCAGCAAGGTGCTCAACTCTGCTTTCAAATTAAAGGACATTTCCAAACTAATCCATAATCTTGTCTTGGATGGTCTATTTTTTGGTATCAATTTCTTTTCGATGTGAGAAGAGTTAGAAATCACACCAGCAATTTTAATGGGGGAAATTTTACTATAAGGAATGGTTAACTAGATATACAGCTAACTAGGTGAGTGAAAGGGTATAAAAAAATCTAAGATAATGATTGAATGAAGCAGCTAATCTGCTAGGATTGGGGAACAAAGGCAAGAAGTTGGACTAAAATGCCAGAAGG
Source organism: Pipistrellus hanaki (assembly GCF_964339955.1). Lineage (NCBI taxonomy): Eukaryota > Metazoa > Chordata > Mammalia > Chiroptera > Vespertilionidae > Pipistrellus > Pipistrellus hanaki. Next base: position 57,030,396 of record NC_140511.1, on the reverse strand, counting down.
AGGGGCTAGTTGGTGCTGAAAATCTGAACTTTAAGGACTTTTCCTTGGCATGTGCTGGATTCCAAACTTCTGAGGATGGGAGGAAGGCCAGGTAGCTGCTGTGGATGTGTGTGAGATGGCTGGAGGAGGTTGTTCTGTGAACAACTGCAAACCAGACTCAATCTGGTTCCAAGGCTGTGAGGGTGGAGAAAGATTGATGGGCTGATCACAAGAAGGACGGGAAACAGAATGAAAGAAGGTCTATTCTCACTCCTGCAAAAATGTGGTTTGCACACTCAAAGTCTCTGATGAAAGATAGGGACTTTCATTAACTGCCCAAGCCTGTGATGCAGGAAAACTCAACACAGCAGATGAGGGATTTGTATATTTTGGCAAAAGCTAAGGTCTGTTTCCCAAGACCTTCTTCACTATATGGTCCCAGATTAGAGCCAGCCAAAGAAGAAACTGGTTGGGATTAGGAAGGTGAAGGGAAGCAGGAGCCAGTACTTTTTGAAGACTGCCACGAGCAGACCTGATGATGAGTGAGTGTGGAAATCCCTGGCACTTTCAGCTCGCCTTCTCGGTCCTTCCTGCCACAGCTAACTCATTTTACCAGCTGGCCCTGACGACCAACAGTGACGCACCCTACAGTCTGGCACTTGGTTGTGGACTCACAAAAGCAATAGCTACACAGAGGCAGCAGTTTCCCATTGAGCCACCCCTTTGCAGCCTTACTTCAATGGCCACTTGTGGTTGGCCTCTTACACTTATCTGCAAGCTCTGATTTTTTCCATTTGTATCAGTCTTTCAGGCTAACTGGATAGGGATGATTTCTCTGATCCCCTCTAAATCTCATCTTTCAGACTTAGGTTTTTCATATTTGTGTAGGTCTAATTCGAAAGCAAATGCCTTAATTCTTTAATACTTATAATGACTCTCTTTTCTCATTTTAGCCTTAACTAACTAGAATATCTGTTTGATGAGGTTGTAAATAACAAAGCTTGGCATAAAGTAATGGCACAATAGATGGAACCTGTGATTATTATTATCTAAACTAGAGGTCCGGAGCATGAAATTCATGCACTAGGGCGAGTGTCCCTCAGTCTGGCCTGCACGTCCTCCAATCTGAGACTACTTTGGGAATGTCCTTGAATAACATTCGTTCATTGAGTGTTATTTCATTATAACATTGATGAGATTCCATAGAAACTTACATCTTGTTTATATCAACTAGCAAATGGAAAAATTGGTTTCATTATATGTCATTTCATGTAATGTTACAGAACCTATCAAGGATATTAAATGAGGACTCACTGTATATAATAGCATTTCATTTTCTTACAAAGCAGACAAGCAATATAAAGCAAGTGTTCGCCAGGGATTTTATGCAAAACAATGTGAAAGAGAAACTAAATTGAAAGTGTGACCGGTAGAGAAAATTATGCTTAGGTAGGCTATCTCATAGACCTGGCAAATTTTTATTTTCTTATAATTTTTATTAAGGTATAATTTGCACCCAGTGAAATTAGAGTATAGTTTGATGAGCTTTGACAATTGCACACACAGGTATTCAGTGGTATGCTTGAACCAGCATTTAAGTACTAATTAGTAAATTTCTAAAAGTTGGCAAGTATCTATCGAACCATTTGTGGTTTAAAAACAGCCATAATGGGGATATTTATATCAAGAGAAAAACCTAAAATGTCACAAATGAAGACTATTAGTTGCTGAGAGTCAGTTTGTCAGCATACCTCTGTAAATTCTAGATCTTATCAAGATAGCAAACACACTGTCATACTAGAAAGATCCTCTTGCTCCTTCCCTCTCTATCCCAACACCCCAGATTCAACTAGTGTACTGATTTTCTTCCCTTACATTAGTTTAACCTTTTTTTAGACATTCACATAAATGTAATAATACAGTAAGTACCTTTTTAGTGTGTGGCTGGTTTTGCTCATTATTTGAGATTGTGTTTGCTTAAGGATTTTAAGATTTGTCTATGCTGTTTCAAGTAACAGTGGCACATATATATTGGTTGCTGTGTAGCATTTAACTTTTATAAATACACCAACAATTTTTACTCATATCTTGTTGCTAGATACTTGGGTTTTTTCCCCCCAGTCTTTGCCTATTATGAGTAAAACTGCTATTAACATTCTTGTACAATTTGTTTTGCAAACATGTTTTTATTTCTATTGGAATCTATCTAGAACATGAACTACTGTCTCATAGGACAGGAACATGTTTATCTTTATAAAAAAATTGCCAGACTTATTGCCAAAGGTGTTGGATAATTTTTTCTTTATCCTCATTTGAGGATATATCTATTGATTTTAGAGAAAGAGAAGGGAAACATCAGTTGCCTCCCATACGCACCTTAATCAGGGAGGATCAAACCCACAGCCTTTTGGTATATGGAACAATACTCCAAGCAACTGAGCCACACAGCCAGGATGATGTTGGATAATTTTACACTCATGCCAATAACATATGGAAGTTCTAGATGCTCCCATTCTTGCCAGTATCTGTCATTGTTTGTCTTTATTTTAATCATTCTGCTTGATGTGTAATGGTATTTCACTGTGTTTTTAATTTTGTTTCCTTGGTGACTAATCATACTGAGTGCTCTTTTATTTTCTCAATCGCCATTTGCATATCTTCCTTTGTTAAGTAACTGTTTAAGTATTCTGCCCATTTTTATTGGTTTGTTTGTCTTTATTATAGAATTATAAGAGTTTGTTTATGTATTCTGAATATGTGTAATTTGTCAAACATATGTATTGTGACTATTTCCTCCCAGTCGTGGCTCACTTATTCATTGTATTAATATCTTTTAATGAGCATACATTTGTTTTATTTTGTTAAAATTAATTTTAACAACTTTTTCCTTTTATGATAAGTCCTATTTATATATAAAGATCCTATTTATAAAATACTTTCTTATCCCAAGTCACAAAATTGTTCTGTTTTCTTCTGGATTCTTAATATTTTAAATTTTTTGTTTACATCTATATTCTTTTATATATATATATACTACAGGCCCAGTGCACAATATTCTTGCATGGGGAGGGGGGTCCCCTCTCCAATCCAGGAACCCTTGAGGGATGTCTGACTGCCAGGACCAGGCCTAAACCGGCAGTCAGACATCCCCCTCACAATATGGGACCACTGGCTCTTAACTGCTCACCTGCCTGCCTGCTACATCACCCCCAACTGCCCCCCTGATGGCATGGTTACCCTCAACTGCCCCCCCTGCTGGCCTGGTCACCCCCAACTGTCCCACTCACTGGCCTTGTCACCCCTACCTCCCCCCATGCCAGCCTGATTGCCCCTTACTGCCCCCTGCCTGCTGGCCTGGTTGCCCCACACAGTCTGCTGTTTGGTTATTTGGTTGCCCCTCACTGCCTGTCCTGCTGGTCTGGTCACCCCACACAGCCTGTTGTTCAGTCGTTTGGTCATCCATCACTAAGCCTCCTGTCATCCTGGTCACCCTATGCAGCCTGTTCAGTAGTCCTTTCAGTTGTTTCAGTTGTGACTGTTGCTTAGGATTTTATATATATAGACTAGGAGCCCGATACACAAAATCCGTGCATGGAGTGGGGGAGGGCAGGAGCAAGGGGGTGGTCCCTCAACCTGGCCTACACCCTCTTGCAATCTGGGACCCCTCACTCCTAACTGCCTGCCTGCTTGATTCCCTACTGCTTGGCTCACTGCTCCTTAGTGCTGCCACGAAGGTGAAAGAGGTTCCTGCCACCACTGCTCCATTCACCAGCCATAAGCCTGGCTTCTGGCTGAGTGATGCTCCCCTCGTGGAAGTGTACGGACCACTAGGGGGCAGCTCCTGTGTTGAGCATCTGCCCCTGGTGGTCAGTGCATGTTATAGTGACCAGTCATTGTGGTCATTCTGCCATAATGGTTGCTGGCTTTTATATATATTATATATACTGGAGGCCCAGTGCACAAAATTTGTGCATGGGGACAGGGTCCCTCAGTCTGGCCTTCACCCTCTCCAATCCTGGACCCCTCAGGGGATGTCTAACAGCCTCTTGCAATCTGGGATTGCTGGCTCCTAACCACTCACCCAACCCCTCTGCCTGCTTTCCTGATCACCCCTAACTGTTCCCCTGCTGGCCTGATCACCCTTAACCACCTCTGCCTTGTCCTGTACCTGGGACCCTGTATTCTATCCTCTGGCTGGCTGCAGGCCACCCAGGACCTCTGCTGGCTTCACTTGGGCTGGTTGCAGGAGACTGTAGGCAGGGGCTTCACCTGGGATGCTGGCGCTGGCGGGTGGGAGGCTTGTCCATCTTCCAGGCCTCAGCCCCAGTTGCTGGCGCCCAGGACCATGGGGCAGGCAGCTTGTCCCTCTCTGGGGCCACAGGCACAGGTGCAGCTGCTGGGTGGCTTGTCCCTCTCCTGAGACACAGCCTGGCTGTTCCCCATTCCTCTCTCACAAGATCATTTGTGCCTAGCTAGTCCCCATTTCTCTCAAGTGAGCTCATTTTTGCCTGGCTGGTCTCCATTTCTCTCTCCCCAGTTTTGAGTGTCCCCACTGTTGAGTGTCTGAGCCATTATAGTATGGCTATGGTGGTGTGAGGACATGATGACCATTTGCATATTAGATCTTTATTATATTGATTGATTAATTTCAGAGAGGAAGGGAGAGGGAGAGAGAGAAGGAAATATCAATGATGAGAAAGAATCATTGATCAGCTGCCTACTCCACATCCCATACTGGGGATTGAGACCACAACCCAGGATGTGCCCTTGACCAGAATCTAACCCAGGACCTTTCAGTCTGCAGGCCAATGCTCTATCCACTGAACTAAACTGGCTAGGGCTCTACATTCTTTTTAAATCAATTTTTGGCCAAAGCCGGTTTGGCTCAGTGGATAGAGTGTCGGCCTGCATACTGAAGGGTTCCAGGTTCAATTCTGGTCAAGGGCATATACCTTGGTTGGGGGTACATCCCCAGTAGGGAGTGTACAGAAGGCAGCTAAACTATAATTCTTTCTCATCAATGTTTCTAACTCTCTCTCTCTCTCTCTTCCTCTCTGTAAAACATCAATAAAATATATATATTTTTAAAAAATGTCTACCATTTAAATAAATTTTTGTATATGGTTTGGGGTATGAGTCATTTTCCTTCTTTGATAACATAGCCAATTGTTCCAACACTATTATGTGGAAAAATGCTTTACTTTCCCTTCTGATATGCTTTATGGTTTTATAAAATAACAAATGAAAATTTTATGGTCAAAAATGGTCTATTTCTGGGCTCTCTATTCTTTTCCATTGCTCTATTTGTCAATCTGTATGCAAGTTTCATGCTATCTTCATAACCATATTTTTATATAAAGCCTAGAAATAAGACAAGTGCTTCAACTCTTGATTATTTGGTTGAAGATTATTTTGGCATTTTCACATTTTAGAATAAGCTTGCCAACTTTCACAATAAGAAAAACCTGCAGGGAATTTATTGGGATTATGCTAAATCTGTAGATGAACTTGGGGTAGTTTGATATATTAAAATACTGAAACTCACAATTCCTAAAAATTGTATATTTCTTTACTTAAGTCATATTTAATGCTTTATACCATTCAGTATCTCACACATATTTTGTAAAGCTTATTTCTAAGTCATGTATGTATTTTGAATCCATTGCAATTTTTAAAATTTCGTTTTCTACTTTTTGTTGCTGTTATAGAAAAATACCATGGATGGCACATGTTGGCCTTGTCTCCTGCCAGTACCTGCTATCTAATTTTCATAACACAGCGTCTTTCTCTGTATGACATATTTTACTAAGTATAATACCTTTTAAGTCTATCCATGTCAAAAAATGGCAAGATTCGTTCTTTTTATGGCTGAGTATTCCATTCTCAGTAATATATTTGTACCACTTCTTTGTGTATTCCTCTATCAATGGACACTGAGTTTGACTCCATATCTTAGCTATCCTATATAATATAATAAAGAGGTAATATGCAAATTAACCATCATGCCATCACAAGATGGCTTTGCCCACAGCAGAGGTGGAGTTCCCATAAAGAGTGAAAAGCAGGGGTTTGGGGATGTCAGGCTTCACCCTCTGCCCAGCAGCTCTTGACTGGGAACCTCAGACCACACCCCCAACCCCAGCACTGGGCCAGGGGTCCCCTGCCCAGCAGAGCTTGACAGTGGACCTCAAGGTATACCCCAGTGGGGCTTGATGGGGTACCTCAGGCTGCTCCCCCAACCCAGGGAATCTTGACAGGGGACCTCAAGGCATGCCCCTCCCCCCCACCATGCAGCTGGCCCAGTGGACCTCAGGCCACATCCCCTGGCCAGTGAGTCTTGATGGGGGACCTCAAGGTATGCCCCCCCCCACTATGGTGCTGGCCTGGGGGACCTAAGGCCATGCCCTTTGCCCAGTGTGGCTTGACAGGAGACCTTAATGCGTTCTCCCCTCCCTAATGCTGGGTCAGGGGACCTCATGCCGTGACCTTTGCCCTGGGCCGGGGGACCTGAGGCCATATCCCCTGCCCCAGGGCCAGGCCTTGGGACCTCAGGCTGTGCCTCCCACCCCAGTGCCAAGCCAGGGGACCTGAAGGTGGGCTGGGAGACCTGAGGCTGCATCCCCCCGCCCAGTGGGGCTTCAAGGGGACCTGAGGTTGTGCCCCCCACTCAGTGCCAGGCCAGGGGCCCTGAGGCTGCGCCCCCTGCCCAGCAGGGCTTGATGGTGGTAGGGTAGGTCGGGTCTGGGTCTTGCATAATTTTGAGGCACATGCAGGTGGGCGGGGACTTGACTCTGGGTCCTAGGGCACACCCCAGACTCTGACAGGAAGAAGATTTTTATATACATTTTAGAAATTTGCTCTCATCTCTGACACTTATATTATACAGAAAGGACAAATAGCAATATTAAAATATTTCCTTTAACTACCTTTTAATGTGCACAAATTTTGTGCACCAGGCCACTAGTTGTAAATAATGGTGAATATAGGGGTGCATATATCTTTTCAATTAGGTTTTTTGGATACATAGATGTTTATGAGAGTTATATTCCCTTTTTGGACTGATTTCTTTTAAAAAGAAATGTCCTTTTTTTTGTCTCTGGTTACAGGCCATTTTTTAAAGTCAGTTTTGTCTGATACAAGTATTGCTATGCCAGCTTTATTTTTGTTTGTTTCTATTTGCATAAAATATCTTTTCCACCCCTTTACTTTCAGCCTGTGTGTATATTTTGATCTTAGTGAGTCTCTGGAAGGCAGCATATGTAAGGATCTTGTTTTTTTAATCCACTCAACCATCCTATGTATTTGATTTGAGCATTTAGTCTATTGACATTTAAAATAATTATTGGTGGGTATATAATTATTGACATTTTATTAATTGTCTTCTCTTATATATCTCTTGTAGATTTTTGGTTTGTGGTTACCATGTGCTTCCTATATACCAAGCTAATTTTACAGCAGTCTATTTTATGTTAATGCTTACATAAGTTTGAACACATTATGAAATCACTAAAAGTTTTACTCTCACCTACCAAAGTCATGTTTTGTTCATTATTTTATACTTCTTTTATGTGCACGTTCATTAATTTGTTCTAATTACACAGTTTTCCTATTTTTGCTACTTAACTAATGTATTGTACTACATTTCTAGTTGGTTGATCCACTCACTGTTTTTAACAAATGTTTTACCTTTGTCAGTGAGCTCATTTTTCTTTCAGACACAATCCCAGCTAGTTTTCATAGCCAGATGTTATGGGGACTCCTCTTCTTAAAAATGGTGTCCCAGGCTGGGGAGCTCAGTATGCAGTTAGGACCTTGCTCCTCAGGGGAGACCTCTGCAACCATGATATCCCTCTTGGTTCTTAATCACCACACTATGAGTAAGGCCTTACCTATGCCACATCTCCATCCCCTCTTACCAGTCTCAACTTGGTTTCTTCTTTATATCCTCAGTTATAGGACTTCTGTTCTGCTAGTCTTTAGGTGGATCTCAGTGATGGTTCTGAAATTTAGTTGTAATTTTAATATGTTCATGGGAGAGGCAAACACAGCATTTACCTACTCTGCCATCTTGACTGAGAGTCCTCTGAATTTTATTTTTGAAGTTGTCCTGTGTATATTTAGAAGACCATATGTTTGTTCCCTCCCCCCTTTTTTTCTTTTAAAGTGAATTCCACTGAGTGATTTTCAATTGTGAAACTAATCTTGCATTACTGGAATAAGCCCAACTTATTCATAATGCATTTACTTTTTTATAAAACCTAGGATTTCCTATATAATTTGTTTAAGAATTTTTGTGTCTATGTTTTAAGTTCTTGAGATGAATACTTATTGGTTTTTATTTGTTATTCTTTTCTGAAATATGTACTTAAAGCTTAAATTTCCCACTAGGTACTGCTTTATACTAACATCACATTTTCATTATTTTAAAATTATTTCAAAATATTGTTTAATTTTCTCTTTGATATACTTTTCCATCTGTTGGTGACTTAGAAGTATTTTGTTTTAATTTTAAATGTTTTCTTTTGACCTTTCTATTACTGATTTTTAGTTCAATTCCACTGTAGTCAGAGCATATAGTCTTTGATTTAATCCTTAAGATTTCTTGAGCCGTCATTTATGTCATAGTATTTAGTTTATCTTCACCATTATTTGTGATAAAGATTATTAAGACCTTCAGTTTATAATGATAAATTTCAGCAGTGATTTATGACTGATTTCAGAATACTGTGCTCTTCAATTAGGTTATCAACTGGAAGACCAGTAAAAATGTTTTCTACTATGACTCACAAGATGAGTGTTTATATTATGAGCTAGAGCTGGTCTCTTATTCTCAGATATTTCTTTGTGATGAGTGGTTGTCTTGTGCATTTGGCAGTATGCTTGGCTTCTAACAATTGCCTGATGTCCTCTGGGGGCAAAATCACCTCCAGTTATAAACCACTGACAAAGAAACACACTTTTATAAAACATATATATGTCATAGTAACCAGACTGGCTTTTATTGTTAAAGCATGGCTGTATGTTCAACAACAGCTACTGTTTGTGATGGAAGATATGTACAATAGTGCTTGCCTAGCAGGGCAAAGTAATAAACAAATTTAAATATAATTTAAATAAAACCAATTTCTGTAACATAAAAGCTCCAGAATTCAAAGTATGGTACAAACTAAAGAGGAATAACCATCAATATCCAAATGAAAATAAAAGCTTTAAAATAGTCCCCAGAGAAAGAGAACATATCTAAACATGCAGTACATTTCTCCATTCAGATTTGCCTAAAGCATTTAGGAGTCTCTCAACATTCATGATGAGTTTATGAACACATGAAAAGTTTGATTGTATTAGCTAACTAGTGGCCCAGTGCACGAAATTCATACACATTAAAAGTGGATTAACTAGAGAAAATATTTTAATATTGACATTTGCCCTTTCTCTATAGTAGAAGTGTCAGAGATGAAAGAAAATTAGCAAAATGTATATGAAAATCTTCCTCTTGTCCGAGACTGGGGTGCATCACAGAAGCCACAGTCAAGTCACCACCCACCCAGTGCACCTCAAAATAGTATGAGACCCAGTCCTTGGTCCGCGCCCCCCCCCCCCCCCAATTGGGCTATATCCAGACCTAGCCAGTTCCACCTTTGTTAAGTCCCGCCAGGCAGGAGATGCATCCTGCATCCTCAGGTCCCCTAGTCCAGTGCAGGGCATGGGGACCATCCTGAGATCCCCCAGCCTGATGCAAGGGTGGGGTTGTGGCCTGAGGGTTCCTGGCCTGGCACCAGGATGGGAGGAGCAACCTGAGGTCCCCTGGCCCAGCACCTGGCCCAGCACTGGGGCAGCAGGTGCATCTTGTGTTCCCCTGTCAAGCCTGCTTGGTGTGGGGCATGGCCTGAAGTCCCCTGGCCTGGTGCTAGGGCAGGGGGAGTGGCCTGAGGTCCCTGAACCTGATGCTGGGGCTAGGGGCTTGGTCTAAGGTCCCCTGTCAAGCCCTGCCAGGTGGGGGGCATGGCCTAAGGTTCCACAGCCTGGCACCCATGCTGATTGCTCATTAAGGCTCTTTATGGGAACTGGACCTCGTCTGTGGGTGCAGCCATCTTGTGTTATGGCAACCCCTTCCTCTGCTGTGGGTGCTGCTATCTTTGTGGTGGAGTGATGGTCAATTTGCATATTCCCTCTTTATTATATAGGATACATGTGGTTACAAAGACTATATAGCAAGCTCTTAATTATTAAGCAATATCTATATCATCTTGGCACTATGTCCTAAGTCCTCTTTCTGGAAGTCTTGCATTAGAAAAGTGAGTATGTGATCTCTATCCAAAATGTTTATTAGATGATATGCAGCATATAAAAATGCACCACCAGCTGTGCGATTTCAAACAGATGCAAAGTATTCTTATGTGCCATGGGTGGAAACCATAAGATGCACTCTATTGAATCCTCCATGCTTTGGCAGATGCCACAGTTCAATATTACACTGCTTTCCCGCTGAGCCTAGGTGTGTCCCCAGAATTCTTTTCAGTAGAAGCATGCTGATGTTACCACCAATATATCAGAGTGAGGAACTCTGTCATCTCTGCATCCCTGCATGTAGTTTTTAGATTCTTCTCTTCATATTCCACTTCCACCCATTCATTCAATGGGTAAAGGGCCACCCATTTGCTCTCTAAAACAGCACAGACTCTCTGTCTGAGGCTATGTGGACCATCAGGTTGGCACAAAGAGTTTGGGAACCCTGCTCCAAACCGTGAAACAGCAATAGCACTGGGGAATAAACTGATTTTTCAATACAAACCCACTCTTCCACTTAGAGATGGAAATAAATAAGATTCTAATAATCTGAGTTGTGAATATCAATTGTGGAAATGATTGTCTCGACGCAAACAGATTGTATAGTCCTGCAACCCTCAAAACCATGCTGCTTACAAATAGAATCAGTAGCAAAATGTATGCAGATTCATGGTACCTCCAACAGGCAGAGAGAAAATGTTGAAGAAGTGGCTTGGAGTGGAGTGTATCTTGGGAGCTTCCCCTGACAGAATGCCAAGAGTATAGGAGGAAGGAATAGGAGGAAAACCACCATTAAAGAAGAGAGACAGAGTGAAGCCCACATTTTGCTCTAACTCAGCACAAACTCTTTATTCAAGAATTATTTTTAAACTGCATTTTTGTATCTTGATACCCCTTCCTATTACTTTTCCAGGGATCCTTTTTCTCCCAAGAAACACAAGCCCAGAAAAATCACACATTTTGTCACAAAAATGACAAATTGATAAGAACCCCAGGGTACTTCTTGAGTATTGTGAGGTGAAAAACAATTCTACATTATTCCAAAATAACTCCCGCAGCTAAGACTTGAGGAAGTGATCCCTAAATGATGGTTGAAAATAAACGAGGAGAATTGTGAACTTTTTAATAGGGAGTTTTCAGCCTGAGCTCAGATATAAATATCAGCAAATGTCTCATGGTGCTTCATTGCGTTCCTCCAGCGCGATTTGTTTAGTGCTTCGAGATATGAGACAGCCATATATCTTACTCTCACTGCTAGTAGCCAATTTGCAAGAAAGCAAGTAATATAAAAATGGCTATTTACTCTGTTACAAGTGGTACAGTCCATTATCACTCTCCACTGATGCCGTTACAAGGATAGCAAATCAATAATCAGTTCTCATTCCCTCACTCAGTAAACCATCTGCTTCCATTATTGTAAACCATGCTCAGTTTGGATCCAACCTTTACTGCTGTGCCAGAAGCTGATTCATTTGCGAAGACCACAAACATCACCACAGGACAATGATTCCTTAATTACCTTTCTCCAAAATTTAAACAGTTAAGGGCAAGAGGATTTCTTTGCAATAGTAGAAACCCAATTTATAAGACTTCCTAAATATATCTGCAAAGAGAAACACATTGTCTATATTGTCATATTACATAGTCCATCTTGCACAGCTTTTTCTGAACTAAGATTGCTCAAGTAAGTATTTTTTTTCTCCATGGGGAACCTCAGTGAGACGTTTTACACAGCCTGTAGGACATAGCTTCCAGAGCAGCCATTGAGATCAAGCACACACAGTTCTGAAAACGGAGATGAAAATTGGTGGATGCATTGCAGGTAAAAAAAGTTAACAGCCCCTTCTCAGCCAGCATTGCTCAGTGGTTAAGCATCAACCTATGAACCAGTAGGTCATAGTTTGAGTCCCAGTCAGGGCACATACCGGTTTCAGGCTCCATCCTCTCTCTCTCTCTCTCTCTCTCTCTCTCTCTCTCTCTCTCTCTCTCTCTCTCTCTCTCTCTCTCTCTCTTTCTCTCTCTCTCTCTTCCTTCCTTTCTGAAATCAATAAAATATCTTTTTAAAAAATTAATGGCCCCAAGCCCAAGTGTATGAAACAATTTCTTTCTTTTATAAAATAGTTTAATTAGTGATGCCAAGTCTCCATTCAGCCCAATTCAGAAAATGTCAACCAGTAACTTCCAAGCAGATTCACTAAAATTCTGTTTTCTTAGCCAATTCACATTTTAAAAAATATATATATTATTGATTTTTTTACAGAGAGGAAGAGAGAGGGACAGAGAGTTAGAAACATCGAAGAGAGAGAATCATCAATCAGCTTCCTCTTGCACACCTCCTATTGGGGATGTGCCTGCAACCAAGATACATGCTCTTGACTGGAATCGAACCTGGGACCTTTTAGTCCGCAGGCGAACGCTCTATCCACTGAGCCAAACTGGTTTCAGCAGCCAATTCACATTTTAAGCTCTGTCACTGCCTCTTTCCAAGCCCACTCTTCCCCACCCTCTTGCCAGTGTTCAAAACTAAGTTCTGAAGAAGCTAACACCAATGTGGAAGGAGGGCCTCATTTCCAATCTTATCTATTTGTTTAAAATAGCAAATTTTGAGATACTACTTGCGGCATCTCATCTCAAGTGCGTCCCCTTTGTCACACAGGTAATGCACCAAGACAGAGATACAGAGGCACGGAGATGGGTCAGCCTTTTGTGATTTATTGTCAAGTTCCATGTTCTGAGCCTTCTGGTCTGCAGGTTCCCTCCATGGACTAACTTCTATGCCCCTTCCACAGGCAGGGGTCGAATCAGTTTTGTTTTGTATCATTTTGGAACTACAGGTGGATCCAGAGCAAACATCCATCATGGAAATCAATTTTATGAAGCTCATAGTAACTATCACCCACATCATATTCTCCAAATAGTTCTACTTAACATTTTTAAAAATCTCCTCATTCTTTCTCTTCACTTTTGCTCAATTGCTGCTAAATTCAGGCAGGAAATAGGAGTGCCCATTTATGAGAGTTATTTTTACTGATAGGTATTATCAGTCCTGAGGTATTTCTTTCAATCAGGATTTTCACAATGACAGAAACTATGGGTTTCTATAAAAACAAAATCAGACATTGAGAGCCTGGGGAGGAAAGGAAAATGGGTTTCTGTTTCAGAAATTCAGCCAATCTACTTACTATGTAAGCTTTTTCTCACTTCATTGTTATGTCAAATGTTCTCAAGCTGTCTACACAGGCAAAATGAAATATGGAGATGCCGTAACAGCTCAGCAAATTTAGACTTATAGAGAAATGATGCCACACTAAGATGTCCTGGAAGAAATTATTGTACTGGTTTGAGTTCCAGATTATCCTTAGAAACATTTTACATTCTTTTGTTGTTAATCCTCACCAGGGATATTTTTTCATTGATTTTTAGAGAGAGTGAAAGGGAAGGGGAAAGACAGACACATTAATTGGTTGCCCTCCACACATCCCAACCAGGGTCTGTGATCAAGCCTGCAACCAAGGTTGGTGCCCTTGACTGGAATCAAACCCAAGACCCTTCAGTCTGAGGGCCAGCACCCAATCCACTGAGCCATACAGGATAGGACTAAAAGCAGCCTACATTCTTAAGTGTGGTATCCTTCATAGAGGCTTCTGACCAACTGGGTTGGAGATCAGTGAACTCAGAGCCTTTCAAGATGTGCTGTTCTATAGCAGTTTGGATGCACATAACTAGAAATGAAAGTTTCTGAAAGTAAAATTGTAAGAACAGCATCAGGTCATGATTCAGGATGATGCAATGTTAATAAGGAAGCTTGGTAGCAGGGCTACTTTGTGCATTTTTTAAAAAATCAAGACAGCAACACCACTGGCCATCATCAAAAGTGTAAAGGTAGCCGAGTACTAAATTTTTCAGGAGGGTGAGAAAGGGGCCCTTTTATTGAGTCTTATTTTAGACATTCTGAGGTCTCTGAATTACTGCAGAAGGTAACTACTACAAGAAGGTAGCTGACTATCTGTCAAAATGCTTTAATATACTGTCTAGTGTCCAATAGTTCTTTTAACTCTCATACATGCTCTGTATTTTTCTTATCAAATATTTGCCCATATGAAATGTTGCATGAAAGAAAATGTTGTCTTTTTTTTTCCAAAAGGAAAAAAAAAATATGAGTCAGTTCTGCAATGAATAGTGTTGTCTTTTGGGAGCTCCTTTAGAAATTATTAGGGGGTGAAATACATTAAGAAGTTAATGACCGAATATATCTAACTGTGGCATTGAAAGTGAGACCTAACTTCCTTAGGTCATTAAATTCCAAAAAAATGTACCATTTTCTTATATCTTTCTAACTTCTCTCAATGCCATGTGTCACTGGCTACCATCCAAGGGAAAGGTAATCTGTTTCCCTCAATAGTGCACATACTTATATTCTGTGTCACCAACCCTAACTTTGATAATAGATGCTTGGTCGAAACCGGTTTGGCTCAGTGGATAGAGGACAGGCCTGTGGAATAAAAGGTCCCAAGTTCGATTCCAGTCAAGGGCATATACCTTGGTTGCCGGCACATCCCCAGTAAGGGGGTGTGCAAGAGGCAGCTGATCGATGATTCTCTCTCATCGATGTTTCTATCTCTCTATCCCTCTCTCTTCCTCTCTGTAAAAAAATCAATAAAATATATTTTTAAAAAATAGATGCTTAACTTTCACCAGCAAGCAATATCTTTGGTTTCATTGTTAAAATGGGCTCATTGGGCAATTTGCTGGTTTGTTCTCATATTCCCTTCAGTCCTTTCCCTGTTCTATTGCATTTTCCAAACTTTCTATCACCTTTGACTTAGCTAGGAAAAAAGGAAGGAACCGTAGAATACTAAAAGGTAGAAGGAGAGAAGAGGTCAGGGTATTTCTCTTGTCTCTCTGCCTTGAGCAATGTCCTCAGTAGTGCCGGTTTTTTTCTGTGACTCCCACTCTCTCCAGGCAAGCTTGCTTTTTGTGGTCCCTACCCAACAGAATGGCTCTCACCTTTTTCTAGCTTCTGCTGGCCAATCAGGACCTTACTGGAAAAGTCAACACTGAAACATCTTTTCCCCATTTTTGACTTCCATATTAGATAATCAAATGATTTTTCCTGCTCCATGTCTAATTGCTCCATATATTGACATATAAATCCCTCCAAAACGTGACTCCTGCTGCATCTTCAAATTTTCTTATCATTTTCCTCTATGTCCCATTTTACGCTTCTATCCCTGCAGTATGAAAGTACTTATAGATGCCACCATATAACTTGTTAGGCACAATGGTTTCTGGTGCTTGATTGGATCAATGCCATCTTAAGAAGCACATTGCTCTCAGTAAATGCCAATTCATGCCCAGATAAGTAGGCCATTAAATTATTTACTGCTTTGGAAAATACAGCTCTTAACAAGCACATGCCACATGGCTCCTCCTGCTGCAGCCTGACTCCTCTTTGGTATTTAGTGCCCTTAACAAACTCAGTGTTTAAGTTGGAGTTGTCAGCTTCATTCCTGGGTATCTTGGACCCATCCTCCTTTGGAGGTGAGTTCAATACACCTCAGAGCAATTTTCCCACAATCACCCCTCCATGAATTTCCTAAGGTTGTTCTCATCTCTTGGAGCACTATTCCCTTTAATATTTCCAACTCAATTCAGTCCTCCTGGGACCTTCCCTGACAACTTTCCTCCCAAAAGGATGGGTTAGATGCTCCTCCTTTTCATTCCTTAATATCTTATGTTTATCTCTGTCAGAACCTCACCACATAGCTTTTAAATTTATACTCTATAACTGCTTATACTCTATAGCTCCTCAAGGACAAGGGTCAGTATTATTTCATTCATTTCCTTTCTTGATTGACACACAATGTATAACAAATACTTTTGCTGAAAAAAAGGTCAAAAAGTGTCCTGAAAATTTTAGCCCCAGGGTTTCAATATAGTTTTCCCCTAAAACTTAAGCAATTGTTTTGGTTGTCTTTTCCTTGAATTATCTAGATAATTGTATATGAAAGAGATAATTATAATAGCTCATGCCTATTTTTTGAATACCATGTTAGTTGCTTTCTTTCCATGAAAATGCCTACACTTTCTAATTCTATCACTGTCAATTCTTTCTTTGCCTTATGACAATGAGTATTAGAATCTGGGTGGGCTAGGAAATGACTCACCCATTTCAGTCACTCATCTGTCTTCGTTGAAAAACCAAGGCTTTATTCTCAATACTAGCTATTGTTTTAAATCTACCCATATAATACAGTTCAGTAAATAGTGGTTGATCTGGTTGACGGATACATCCAATAGAGAGCATGTGGCAGCCCTCATGGTCTTGAACACATGGTGGAAACTGGGAGTGGATTTGTTGAAGCCGCCAAAAAAGCAGAAATTCATGTCAATCTACTCAGAGTCTTCTGTATAATTTAAAAAGCTCTTTTTGTCCTTTATTATTTGAAAAGTGTCACTCGGTGTATTGTTTCTTCTGAAATCCCCTCCATTTCCTAACTCTGCGGAGGAATGGGGTGGTCCGCATGTAGCTTTAAAGGTAAAATGTTTCTTCCCTGGCCGGTTTTCCAAGGGAAACAATATCCAGCTTTTCAGGACCATAAGGTTTATCAGATCAAATGACTTCGAATTACCCAGCTGCTCTTTACAGTTGGATGTTTGGTCCTCTGGCCAGTAGGTAATCATTTCCAATCATTACCTACTTGCTGGCAACCACTTATCTGTAATACACCCCTTTATCATCGTGCCACTTCCCACACAGCTTGACAGCAGAATTCAACTGCTGAGCAGTTGCAGGATTTACCTGTTTTGTTAGCAGTTTGTCATGCTTTTAGAATATTTTCCCCTGAAAGCAACTTCAGATGTTGAAGTCACTCATTCATTTCCTTGGAGGGGAAGAAAACAAATTGGATAAGCTGTGTATTTTCTTGGTGGCTCATCAGTACAGCTCAGATGTTTTGAACTCTGAAGAAGGCCATGGCCTAAACTCTGACCAGTTAGTTTACAATTGCCTAAGAGGAGGAGCAAGAGGGGGCAGGGCATAGGAAGGGGTCAATATGAGAAAGCATCAAAGACAATTCTCCTAATAATTATATTCACCGAGGAAGTGTAAAGTTTATGAACTTCATAAAGCATTTCTTAATGTAAGAAAACCTCCTCAAGGTATGTGGTATTAATGTCTTTTAAAATACACACAAGGGCCGAAACCGGTTTGGCTCAGTGGATAGAGCTTCAGCCTGCGGACTAAAAGGTCCCGGGTTTGATTCTGGTCAAGGGCTTGTACCTTGGTTGCGGGCACATCTCCAATAGGGGGTGTGCAAGAGACAGCTTATCCATGATTCTCTCTCATCAATCTTTCTCTCTATCCCTCTCTTCCACTCTGTAAAAATTCAATAAAATTAATTTTTTTAAAAATAAAACACACACAAGGATGCTGCTATTTAGGCAAAAATTGTAACTTGTTCAGTCATCTCAACTCAGTAATGAAACTGGGATTCAAACCCAGGCCTATCTGGTTCAAAGACATGTACACTCTCTACTTTATCACGTGTCCTCTGGTACAGTTTATTCTCATTCTTCTTTCACTTGCCACTTTGTTTTCCATTGTCTATGGGGCAGGTAGCTTCATTCAGATGTCTCATTATGGCATCCAAATCTAATTCTGTGACATCCTCTCCATGCTCACAATTAGACATCTTTTACATTAAAACTGTAAATCTGGGGATTCTGAGCCCTCTCCCGAAGCAGAAAGAGAGAGCAACTGAGGATCTTGTGCTGTGAGTGTTTATTGGCAAGCTGGGAGACAGCGAACACCAGAAGAAACTGCTGGGGGGCTGCTGACAGAGGTGCCCCTCACAGGGAAGCACCCACGCGGGCTGTGTCCCTGCCCGGAGCTACCTACCGGCTTGGACGGGAAACCTCGCCATCTTGAGAGGAAGATAGGATCGTGTCAGAGGCCTGAATATCCACAGCCGCAGCGACCACCAAGCATCTGTGACCCCCAGAACGCGGATCCCAAGCGGCGCGAACACTTGCCCTCACAGGATTGCCCCACTGCTCAGCGAAAAGGTCAGATTTCGCGGGGAGAGGGTGGAGAGCACTCGCGGCGAAAACAAAAAGCCTGTGCGCACAGAGTGCGCTCCCGGAAGCTGGAGGACAGGGGTGGTGATTACAAGTAGAAGCCCCCGCTGTTGGGCGGTTGTCACCCTTGAAAGTGGACGGGGCTCCTAACAGGGGAGATATCTAAAGAGCAACACATTTGGATCCGGCTCGGAGGGATATCGGAGAGTTGCGGGAGATTGCAGTTGCTCGGACCTGCCCCCTCCCCCCCTCCATAGTTCCAGCTTCAGAGAGGACGGAAAAAAAAAAAAAGCTGGAGAGGCTTTAGAGTCTGGGAAGTCAACCTAGAAACACTGCCCCCAGAGGCTAATTCACAAATTGACTCTAGTGTAATAAAAACAAAGCAAAACCTGCCTAAAAATCAGGACTGGATCATAACAATAGAGGAAGCGAATGACCTTCATTACTGCTAATTTTAATTAAATTTTTAAAATTTTATTATTATTTTTTTTTAATTTTTAAATTTTTGTTTTTTACTTTTGTTTTCATTATTTGCAACGTTTACTCAAGAAACTATTTTTTTTCTTTTTCCTCACTTGATTTTATCTTGATAATTATTACATTGTATATGTAATCAACATTATTACTACTACTAATTTACCTTTTTCATCTTATTTTCTTTTGTTTATTTTTATTATTTTTATTCCATTTGATTATATATATATTTTTTTTAATTTCAGGATTACTGTTCTACAGTCTTTATCTATCCTTCTTTCTCCAACGCTTTATTCTATCTCAACCCTACCTTTATGCCCTCACCCTCTTTCCAATCTTTTCCTTTGATATCCTGTTTATCTTAACCCTTTCCTGCTCTAGATTTCCCCCATTCCATCTGTCTACCCCCTCCTAAAATTTCACCCTACTTGTATATATCTAATTTCCAACTACCTGCTCCAAACCCATTCACACCTCCCTCGCAGTTGTCCTAAAAACAAAAAACAAAAACAAAAAAAACAAAACAGTCTTACTCTCTAACTCTGAAGTTGTATGTTGAATGTTAACTTTACTGAAGTTGTATGCTTTTCTTTTATAAGATTGATTTGCCTATGCTTTTTGTTTGATTGCATGTTTTTGTTAGCTGGGTTCTAGTCACCCTTATTGGTGGTTATTAATATCGCAAACACATTTCGATTCAGTGCCTTGTGTGTTGTACCTGGTTGTGTTGTATTTTGTGCCTTTAAATCAAAGCAGGAGAGAGAGAACTACACAACCAGACATCATAGATCATGGGGAGACCAAAAAACAGCCCGCATATGAAAGAAAAGCAGGCTTCACCAGAAAAGGAAGTAAACGATATAGAGGCAAGCAACCTACCAGAGCAAGAATTCAGAGTAACGATCTTAAGATGGCTAAAAAGAATGGAAGACAAATTTGACAATTTGAGTAAGACCCAAGAGGAAATGAAAAAAACTCAAGAGGAAATGAAGATGACTCAAGATGAAATGAAAAATGACATCGCTACTATGAAGAACTCAATAGATAGCATCAAGAGCAGACTAGAAGAAGCAGAGGATCGCATCAGTGAGCTAGAAGACAAGATGGAAAAAAATACCCAATTAGAGCAGCTTCTAGAAAAAAAAATTAAAAAGCAGGAGGAGAGCCTACGGGAGCTTTGGGACAATGCAAAACAAAACAATATTCGAATAATAGGGGTTCCGGAAGGAAAGAAAACCGAGGTAGACATGGAAAATGTATTTCAAGAAATAATGACAGAAAATTTTCCTGAGATAGAGAAGAAAAAACCCACACAAATCCAAGATGCTCGCAGAGTCCCAAGCAAAATGGATCCCAGAAGACCGACGCCAAGACATATTATAATTAAATTGGCAAACACCAATGACAAAGTTAGAATCTTAAAAGCAGCCAGAGAGAGACAGAAAGTTACATATAAAGGAACCCCCATCAGACTAACAACTGATTTCTCAACAGAAACTTATCAGGCCAGAAGGGAATGGGATGAAATATACAAAGTCATGCAAAGAAAGGGTCTGAATCCAAGAATACTGTACCCAGCAAGACTATCAATCAAAATTGAAGGGGAAATCAGGAGCTTCACAGACAAAAAAAGACTAAAGGAATTTATCTCCACCAAACCAGCAATGCAAGAAATGCTCAAAGGTCTACTGTAAAAATAAATAAATAGGAAGCGAAGAAGGAACACAGGGGTATAGAATAAAAATGGCATCAAATGAGTACCTATCATTAATAACATTAAATGTAAATGGTTTAAATGCTCCAATCAAAAGACATAGGGTAACAGATTGGATAAGAAAACAAGACCCATACATCTGCTGTCTACAAGAAACCCACCTCAGAAAAAGAGATGCACACAGACTGAGGGTGAAGGGATGGAAAAAGGTTTTCCAGGCAAATGGAAATGAAAAGAAAGCTGGGGTAGCAATACTTATATCTGACAAATTAGATCTCAGAGTGAAGGACATAACAAGAGACAATGAAGGCCACTTCATAATACTAAAGGGAGCAATCAAACAAGAAGAAATAACCCTGGTAAATATATATGCACCCAATACGGGAGCACCCAAATACATAAAAAAACTGCTGGAGGACATTAAGGGAGAGATTAACAGCAATACAATCATAGTAGGAGATTTTAATACCCCACTGTCACCCTTCGACAAATCATCCAAACAAAAAATCAGCAAAGAAATATCAATCCTAAATGACTCACTAGACCAGATGGAATTAATTGACATCTTCAGAACATTCCACCCCAAAGCCACAGAATATACATTCTTCTCAAATGCACATGGGACATTCTCAAAGATAGACCACATTTTGGGACATAGGCAAAGTCTCTTCAAATTCAAGAAGATAGAAATCATATCAAGCATCTTCTCAGACCATAATGGCATAAAACTGGAAATTAACTACAATAAAAATAATCCAAAGAAATCAAACACATGGAGACTAAACAGCATGCTATTAAACAAGGACTGGGTTACCAGAGAAATCAAGGAAGAAATTAAAAACATCCTGGAAACAAATGACAATGAAAACACAACAATCCAAAATCTATGGGACACAGCAAAAGCAGTTTTGAGAGGGAAGTTCATATCCTTACAAGCCTATTGCAAAAAACTAGAAAAAAGTGTAACAAATGATCTAACTCTACAACTCAAAGAGTTAGAAAAAGAGCAACAAGAAAAGCCCAGTGTAAGTAGAAGGAAGGAAATAACAAAAATCAGAGCACAGATAAACGACATAGAGACCAAAGAAACAATACATAAGATCAACAAAACCAAGAGCTGGTTCTTTGAAAGGATAAACAAGATAGATGGACCTCTAGCCAGACTAACCAAGAAACAAAGAGAGAGGACCCAAATAAACAAAATCAGAAATGAAAGTGGTGAAATAACAACAGACCCCACCGAAATACAACGGATTGTTACAAAATACTATGAACAACTCTACTCCAACAAACTGAACAACCTGGAGGAAATGGACATATTCCTAGAAAAATATAATCTTCCAAAACTCAATCAGGAAGAATCTAAAAATCTCAATAAACCAGTGACTTGGGAAGAAATTGAAACAGTCATCAAAAAGCTTCCAGCAAACAAAAGCCCAGGGCCAGATGGCTTCACAGGAGAGTTTTACCAAACATTCAAGGAAGAACTAAAAACTATCCTCCTCAGACTATTCCAAAAAATCCAAGAGGAAGGAACACTTCCAAATTCCTTCTATGAAGCCAGCATCACCCTAATACCAAAACCAGATAAAGACAACTCAATGAAAGAGAATTACAGACCAATATCCCTCATGAACATAGATGCTAAAATCCTCAACAAAATTCTAGCAAATCGACTCCAGAAGAGCATCACAAAGATCATACACCACGACCAAGTAGGATTTATTCCAGGAATGCAAGGATGGTACAATATCCGCAAGTCAATAAACGTGATACATCACATAAACAAATTGAAAGATAAAAATCATATAGTCATATCAATTGATGCAGAAAAAGCATTCGATAAAATCCAACACCCTTTTCTGATAAAAACTCTTAACAAGGTGGGAGTACAAGGATCATACCTCAACATAATAAAAGCTATATATGATAAACCCACAGCCAACATTATACTCAATGGGCAAAAACTAAAACCATTCCCTCTAAGAACAGGAACAAGACAGGGATGCCCACTCTCGCCACTCCTGTTTGACATAGTACTGGAAGTACTAGCCATTGCAATTAGACAAGAGGAGGAAATAAAAGGCATCCAAATTGGAAAAGAAGAAGTAAAGTTATCCTTATTTGCCGATGA
The DNA here is from genome assembly GCF_964339955.1 of Pipistrellus hanaki. Taxonomy (NCBI): domain Eukaryota; kingdom Metazoa; phylum Chordata; class Mammalia; order Chiroptera; family Vespertilionidae; genus Pipistrellus; species Pipistrellus hanaki. The sequence goes on along the minus strand of NC_140511.1, from coordinate 57,007,729 downwards.
CATGATATTGTACATAAAAAACCCAAAAGACTCCATTAAAAAACTAATTGACTTAATAAATGAATTTGGTAATGTAGCAGGATACAAAATTAATGCCAAGAAATCCATGGCTTTTCTATACACCAACAGAGAAACTGCAGAAACAGAGACTAAAAAAGCAATTCCATTTACCATCGCACCAAAAAAATTAAGATACCTAGGAATAACTTTAACTAAGGAAGTAAAGGACCTATATGGGGAAAACTACACGACACTGAAAAAAGAGATAGAGGAAGATGTAAGGAGATGGAAGAACATACCATGTTCATGGATTGGTAGGATCAACATCATCAAAATGTCCATACTTCCTAAAGCAATCTATAGGTTCAATGCACTCCCCATTAAAATACCAACGACATATTTCACCGACCTAGAAAGAACTCTCCAAAAGTTCATTTGGAACAATAAAAGACCCCGAATAGCCACAGCAATCCTGAGAAAGAAGAGTAAAGTAGGAGGGATCTCAATACCAGACTTCAAACTATATTACAAAGCCACTGTTCTCAAAACAGCCTGGTACTGGCACAAGAACAGACATATAGATCAATGGAATCGAATCGAGAACCCAGATATCAACCCAAATCACTATGCTCAACTAATATTTGACAAAGGAGGCACGAATATACAATGGAGTCAAGACAGTTTCTTCAATAAATGGTGTTGGGAAAATTGGACAGACACATGCAAAAGAATGAAACTAGATCACCAACTTTCACCATTCACAAAAATAAACTCAAAATGGATACAGGACTTAAACATCAGACGGGAAACCATAAAAATACTAGAAGCATCCACAGGCAGCAAAATCTCAGACGTATGCCAAAAGAACTTCTTCACTGATACTACCCCTAGGGCAATGGAAGCTAAAGAGAAAATAAACAAATGGTACTACATCAAAATAAAAAGCTTTTTTACAGCAAAAGAAACCATCAACAAAACAACAAGAAAGCCCACAGTGTGGGAGAACATATTTGCAAATGATACCACTGATAAAGGTTTAATCTCCAACATCTACAAACAGCTTATACAACTAAATAAAAGGAAGATAAATAATCCAATTAAAAAATGGGCAATGGACCTAAATAGAACATTTTCAAAAGAAGACAGAAGGAAGGCCAAAAGGCACATGAAAACATGCTCAAAGTCACTAATTGTCCGAGAGATGCAAATCAAAACAACAATGCGGTACCATCTCACACCTGTCAGAATGGCCAACATCAACAAATCAACAAACGACAAGTGTTGGCGAGGTTGCGGAGAAAAAGGAACCCTCGTGCACTGCTGGTGGGAATGTAGACTGGTGCAACCACTGTGGAGAACAGTGTGGAGTTTCCTCAAAAAACTGAAAATGGAACTCCCATTTGACCCAGTAATCCCACTCCTAGGAATATATCCCAAGAAACTAGAAACACCAATCAGAAAGGATATATGCACCCCTATGTTCATAGCAGCACAATCTACAATAGCCAGAATTTGGAAACAGCCTAAGTGTCCGTCAGCAGATGATTGGATCCAAAAACTTTGGTACATCTACACAATGGAATACTATGCGGCCATAAAAAATAAGGAATTCTCATCATTTGCAGCAAACTGGATGGAACTGGAGAACATCATGCTGAGTGAAATAAGCCAATCAATGAAAGAGAAACACCACATGACCTCACTCATTTGTGGATAACAAAGAGCATTATAAACTGATGAACCAAAAGATAGATATAGAGACAGTAAATCAACAAGTAGACTGTCAAATTACAGCGGGGAGGGGAGGAAGATCTGGGGGAGATAATAGATCAACCGAAGGACTTTTATACATGCATATAAGTATAACCAATGGACACAAAACTCTGGGGAGGGAGGGGATGTGTGGGAGGGAGGGTGGGGGGCAAAAAAAAAAAAATCAATAAAATATATTAAAAAAAAAAAAAAAAAAAAAAAAAAAAAAAAAACTGTAAATCTGGCTAGGTGTCAGAAAATAGGCAGATCTCACATACTGATACCAACTCCCTAAAAACCTGCTGGCTGCCCTCTAATTATGCTCCAGAAATTAGGAATGCTGGCCTAGTCCCAGTTCCCTGTACTCTGCCACCACAGCCAGCCACTGCTTAGACCCTGCTTCTTACAGGGCCTTCAAAATAGCCTGCATGGCTTTTATTCTGAACATTAACACTTGAATACCAGCCTTAGCTTTTTTACACAGAATTTTTTTTTCTTTCTCAGTGGGATGCTGTGTAATTATATGCCTTTATATGGGTGCAACATCTTTCTTCTGAATGCCAGGAACATTTTTTCCCTGATTTATCCCTGTTTTCTTAAAAATGCTGTCCAAAATAAATGTTCAATAAAATAAGTATTCAATATCTAACCTAAATATAAGTTCATAAATGATTGAAAGAATAAATATAAACCATAGGCAGTTGGTTTCTTTTCAATAAAGAGAGCTCTTTGAACCAAGATGTGTGTATGTGCTTGGGGGACATTCTCAGAGCATCTATTGCAATTCCCACTGTCTTCCTTTTGGGCTCCAAAGCTTGAGCCAAACACAATGACTTGTAATATTACCTTTTAAGCTCCCACATCCTGCCTATTTCAGACTTCTCCAATTGTGCATTTCGTGGGCTGTTCACAAAGGCCAGTCAAATCTTTTTCTCTTGTTCTGAGTTCCCCAGCTTCACTCTTAAATTTTGTCTTTCTCACAATATGTCATTTTTGTGTGTTTCAAAGAGTGGGCATTTTAGCAGTTTTACCGATTGTGGAGTGAGAATGATTTCATATATTTTCTAAGATTGCTATGTAAAGTGACTAGAAAGATAAATCTCCCCACTGAAAAGCCGTGTAATTGAACCATCAAGATCCAGAGCAAAGAGGCAGATGATAAACAAGCTTCTGTTAGGACTGGACAGAAGTGTGCATTTCACAGCTTGCAGTGCAACCTTACTTACAAGAACAAAGGAAGAGTCACGGACTGCAGAACAGCAGCAGTAGGATGGTTGCAGACAGCTGAATGTAATTACTAACCTCACCCAGAATGAGAAAGTGAAAATTAACATCCATTGAATCATGGGGCGAGAGGGCCCTTCTAAGCATACATGTGCCAGGCATATACTTAAAAAAAACTCAGATATAGTGTAGTAAAGTCCTATTGAAAATTACAGTAAAAATGGCAGTCCTACAAGAATCAGAGTGAATCTCAGGTCCTGTGCAGCCCAGTCCAAAATCACTCAGCCTGCCATAAAATATCTGCTCTAATCATTACTCATGCTATCTTACTCTCAGTGCCCACTATTCTCTGCATAATTATTTCATTTCCCCCTCTTTATTCTGGGAAAGCCTTCTTGTTCTAATTCTTCAAGACAACTTAATAGTTCCTCTTTGAGTGTTTCTTGGTTACTCCATATGGCTTGTTAGCTTTAGAACCAGAAACTCTACACACAGCAGTGTTATATGTCAAGGTCATATCTTCATTTCCTCATTAGTAAAATGTGGATCATTATCCCCAGCTTTCAGGATTAGTTTAAGTATGAAATGAGATATCATTTTGTGTAATGCTTAGTATAGTCTTTGTCAGGTAGGAAATTAACTCTATATTCATCTTCTTGTGTCAGCTGCAGAGTTATAGAGTTTGGGTAAGTTGCCCATTAAACATTGATTTGATATTAACTGAAGTGGATTTGTTACTTCCTAGTCTACTTTCTGAGTAAAAAAAAATGCCCAAATATCTTCAAATGCCCAGAGATAGATTCTTTCAAACTACTTTTGAACTTAATGAAAAGAAGAATTTATAATAAACTATTTTACTTATAATTTAATATACCCTATTGTACAATAAAAAGATACAATATAGTGCTTTCAAGTATTCTAGAGAGATTTAACTTTATTTTTATCTTGATGGGCAAAGGGATATATTTGCAATACATACTCCTATACAAAGCTTAAAGAGTATTGGTCTCAATCTTTATCTGGGATACTATCTATTTATATAAAAGCCTAAGTGACTAAACGACAGAATGACTGGCTGCTATGATGTGCACTGACCACCTCCCATGGCCAGCCAATCTCCCGAGGTCCCAACTCTCCCCTCCTCCCCACCCCTGCCAGCCCAGCCAAACTCCCTTGGTCCCTCCCCTGCCCCAAGCAGCCAACCTCCCTTGGTCTCTCCCCTGCCCCTGCCAGCCAACCTCTCTCTGTTTCTCCCCAGCGGGCCAGCCCCAATCACTGGCCAGGTTGAAGGATCCCACCTGTGCATGAATTCATGCACCAGGCCTCTAGTCAATTATAAGGGAAAAATCTTGAAATTGATTTCACAAGAGAATTAATCAAGTTATTAGGGTCAGCTTGAAATTCTAGATAAACATCTGATGGACTATTGGTTGTTGTGTGGTTATGGGTGTTGTTTAAAAAGGAAAAGGAGCAGTTAGCTCAACTTTCCATTTCTGAATTTTTGTGATGCCTATGAACTGTGAATGGACACTAAGTACTGTTGACTATAGTGTCTTATGTGAAAATGAAGTAGCAATGACCTCATTACCTCCTTTTAAATGTTTATAATTTCCCCCTGAACTCCATCCAGGGTTTTAACCCTTTAAGATCTTAAACTTAAGATTCTCCAGAAAACAATTGTGAACTATAGAAGTTCTAGTCTATGTAAATATTTGGATGGAAGGGCATCTTCTCTATATGTGAGAATTACAGTCATGTATCTACTCTAGTGCATAAAAAAGGAGGAATATCACAACTCAACATATAAAAGAATTAAATCAAGATTGTTTTTAGTCTTTAATCCATGTATAGTAAAACAAATCACCATTTGTTATGTTCACACCTTAGAATAGCCCCAGAACCTGTGATTGTTATCTTATTTGAAAAGAGTAGTCTTGGAGAATGCAATTAAAGTTAATGATCTTAAAATGAGATTATTCTGAATTGCTGGGTGAACTCTAAATACAATGACAAGTGTCCCTATAAGAGACAAATAAACTAGAGACACACTGAGAAAAGAGGATGCAATGTTATCATGGTGGCAGAGACTGGAATGTTGTGGCCACAAACCAAAGGTTAAGTGGAGTTATCTAAAAGTTGGAGAAGGCAAAGAAGAATTTTCCCATAGAGCCTCTGGAAGGAATATGACCCTACTTACACTTTGATTTCAGACTTTTGATCTGAAAAACTATGAGAAAACAAATTTCTGTTATTTTAAGATATTAAGTGTGTGGTAATTTGTTACAGCAGCCACAGGCCTCTAGTACACAAGGCTAGTTTATTTTTTATTATTATTTTCTGAGAGAGGAAAAGAGAGGGAAACAGAGACAAAAAAAATCAACAATGAGAAAGAATAACCTATCAGCTGCCTCCTCCACACCCCCTACTAAGGATTGAGCCCTCAGCCTTGGCATGTGCCCTGACTGGGAATCAAAACATAACCTCTTGGTTCCTGGATCAACAATCAGAGCCACACCAACTGGGCCACAAGACTAGTTTTACTTTAAGTACTCTTTAATATAAATACTCGCTTCAATTATAAAAAATTTCCACCCTGCTTTATTTTTATTTATTCTCTGCATTTTTCTTCTCTGTTGAATAACAGAAAGGAATGCCAAACATTGTTTTCTCAAATGTACTGCAACTGCCAACAAGCTCTGCCATTGTTAATGAGAAGGTCTCTGCAGATGCCACTCTAAGCTCCTGCCAGCAGGTCACAAGCTTTCTGTCGTCTTATCCTACCTGGGCTTCTCTGATCTGCTGCGTTTTATCTGCTTGTGAATCAGAGTAAGGTTGGATCCTGGGTTCAGCTGTCTTGTTCCCCCAATCTAACACATCACATTTAGTCATCATTAGTACACTGTGTGAGTTAATCCTTATCTGTTGTCTTGGCAATGAGCACTTTTGATAAAGAATAAGAAATTATGATTTTAAGCTTTCTGAATGAGTACTTCCCATGAGAGAAACAAATATTTATGGTGATTGATGATAATGTTCTAAAAGTTAGGTAGGATGCTGATGTTTCACTCACCTAACAAAGGTTTCCAGTTCCAATAGAATTGAACTAATCGATAGGAATGTCAATATACATACTTAGCAAAAATAGATACAGAACATAACTGAGGAAATTCTGGGGCTTAGGCACAATAAATTTAAGGTGATTAAAGTGAATGATAAAAAGGAGGATGATATTAAGGTATGAAGAAAAGTGATTCATTCAGCTATAAACTTTGAAGGAGTATTAGGTAACTTCTAGCATTCCCTGTGGCTCTAAACCAGAGGTCTGTGGCGAATTCATTCTATAGGTCAGATCATTTTACAGGCCACATTTAGTGTGGCCTGAATGTATTCTTTTAAACTTGGATGTAGAATTTAAGACTCATAGTATCACACATCAAAATCCAAGTTTGTGGCTTCTCTTATAAAATGGAAAAGTCTGGGAATACCTGGCCAACTTCAACTGACAACAATTGGCTGATAGTCTACTGAGATCTATGAGATACACACAACTTATACCACTGCAATTCTCATGGTTCCCTCCCCCTTACTCTGTGTACTTCTATAAATGACTTTGTCTCTTGTAACATTTGATATTTTAAAATCTGTTTCAAGCTTCTGTGACCCTGATTTCTAGTTTAGTGACTCGTTTCTTTAATAAGGCATTCTCAAATTTTATATGTGAGATTAAGAACATTTCTTCTCTGGGAGTGCCTGGTCCACAGCAGGATCATCTCAGCTCTGTTATGCATGCATGATCGAAGACAATGCTTCACCATTTTTATTATTTTTTCAAGTAATTTATTGATTTTAGAAAGAGAGAGAGAGAGAAAGGGAAAGGGAGAGGAACACCAATGAGAGAGATACATCCATCAGCTGTCTCCTGCACACCCCCTACTGGGGATTGAGCCTGCAACCTAGGTATGTGCCCTGACCAGGAATTGAACCTGTGATTTTAGTGCATGGGACAATATTCAAACCACTGAGAAACACCGGCCAGGACTACTTCACCATTTTTAAACATCACAGCATGTAGTACTCCTGGATTTTTGTTATATTTTCTTTACAGTGTCTTCAAGTACCCCAAGTTAAGTTAGTGTTTTATGTTTTTGAACAAAACTCTAATTTTTATTTTGCATTTTAAAAAAAGCCTTCCTGCTTTGCACCTTCACCTTCGTTTGATCCTTTATGTTTCATTTGCCTTTAAAAAATTATAGTTGGCATGCAATATTCTATTAGTTTCAGATATGCAACATACTGATTCAACATTTATATATCTTAGGTGATCACCACACTAAGTCTAGTAACCATCTGTCACTGTGCAAAGCTATCCAACTGTTACTGGTTATATTCTCCTATATCTTTTCCATCCATTGCTCTACCCCCACCACTCTGTGGCAACCATCAGTTAGTTTTTTGTTTCTATGAATCTGTTTTTGTCTTGTTTCTTTAATTCCACATATTAGTGAAACCATGCAGTATTTGTCTCTGAATTATTTCATTTAGCATAGGTCCATCCATGTTGTTGCAAATGGCAGGATTTCATTCTTTTTATTGCTGAGTAAATATTGCTGAATATAATTCTTTGTTTGAAAGTCTAATTTGTCTGATATGAGTATTGCTACCCCAACTTCCTTTTTGTTTCTAATTGCATGAAATATCTTTTTCTCCATCATTTTCCTTTCAGTCTATGTGTGTGTGTGTCTTTCAATCTAAAATAAATCTCCATAGGCAACATATAGATGGGTCTTGTATTTTTTCTTATCCATTAAGCCAGCTTATGTCTTTTGTTTGGAACATTTAATACATTTATATTTAAATAAATTATTGATAGGTTTGAGCTTATTGTCATTTTGTTAATGGTTTTTTTCATTATTTTTATAGCACTCCTCTGTTTATTTTCTTCTCTTAATTTTTTTTTCCTTTTGATTTGCTGGTTTTCTTTAGTTTTTATTTGGGTTGCTTTGTCTTCTTGTAGTTTTTTTAATTTTTTTAAATAGGTATTTGGTTTGAGGCTCATATATATTCAACTATTTCGATAGCAGTGTATTCTAAGCTGATAGGTATTAAAGTTCAAATGTATTCTAAAATAAAACATTTTTACTTCCCCCACCGCACTTTGCTTTTAATGTCATATTTTATAACTTCTTGTTTGTGTATTTCTATTATTTATTGTAGTTGTAGCTAATTGTGTATTTTAACCTTTATATTAACTTTTTAAGTGGCAGTTTCACTGTGTTATATATTTGCTTTTACCAGTGCTATTTCCCCCTTTACTTTCTTATTTCTGATTATGGTCTTTTCTTTTCTGTGCATTATATACCTTTTAATATTTCTTAGAGCCTGTTTAGTGGTGGTGAACTCCTTTAGTTTTTCTTTTCTGGGAAACTATATTCAATTCTGAATGATAAGCTATCTAAAGCGAGATTAATCAGTTCCTCTCCAGTTTATCACTTTGCTTTTTTTTTTTTCCCCCTTACAGACTAATGCAGTCTGTAGTTATATTGCTCACTTCATTTTCTTGTTTTTCAGTCATATGTTTTATATGAAGCTACAAAGGCCATGAAAATAGAGACCAATTTTGTCTATTCTATATTTGCAGAGCCTGACACAGTAATGTTAGGTTAATGGAAGATAAATGGGTGAATGAATAATGTTATCAGAAAATAGGCTATAGACAGGATTGCCTTTCACTATCAGATTTCATTTTACTCTGAGGTATGTTTGTGTGTGGAATGGTGTTTTAATCTCAAGAAAGAGAATTACTGCATTTTTAATTTTCCTGCAGTTATTTTTCTATAAAGCATGAGACTGGGGGATTGGACAAAGGACTTGTTGCTGTTATGGGTTTAGATATGCTGTGTGGGGTTTTCATCTGAACATTTCTTATTTCCTACTATCATAATTTTCATAAAAAATACCACAATCAGGAGGGATCTATAACAAAGAGACAATAAACAGATATTACAGCTCATCCATGATTGTCTTTTACTGTCACTCATTAAGAAGTAGTAAGAAAAGCTCATTTGAAATTGAAATGTGGAAAAAACATTTAGAATCTTGAGAAGGATGGCAAAGGGGAAAACTGTGGCTTGGGTGGTAGTTCTAGGTCTATAACTAATTAGTATGAACTTTGGGCAAGTCACTTAACCTCTCTGAGTGCTGGTTTTATTTGCAGAAGTGAAGGGGAGGCATTACGTCAATGACTTTCAGGCTATGTCTGGTTAAAGTCTGTGAGTTGTGGTGGGATGTGTAAAGGAACTCTGGTTTTACAGCCCCTGTCCAACCAGAGAAACTCTGCTATAATCTGATTTTTATATTAGAGCACTAAATACAGTTTGATTTAAAAACAGGTATTACTGCTTAAGAATGTTTGAAAGCCACTAGAGTTGATTGTTTCCACTATTCCATGATAACTTTGATGCTACAATAGATAATGAATTCAATTTTAAAAATAATTATTTGAAAACCCATACTATGCAAAGCATTATGCTGGATGCTAGTAGAATTATATTGTACATAGCCTAGCACTTAGCCTATTGTAACCATAATGCAAGGAAAATGTTTATTAAAAGTCCATAAAACTGATGTAAGCACCAAACTATAAAGCTCAGAGGAGGGGAAGCTCTAAGATATCCTATATAATTAAAAGCTAATATGCAGATTGTCCCCTTGGGAGTTCAACCAAAGAGGGGTTCTACTGCTTGCTCTGACATGCACTTACCAACTGGGGGCAGTGCGGAACAAAGGGAGACCCCTGCTGGCATCCAGCAATGAGGATGGAGAGGGGGGAAGGAAGGCCTTGATCAGCCCTGATCACCAGCCAGTCCTAGGGACCCTACCGGTGCATGAATTTTGTGCACCAGGCCTCTAGTATTAACATATATTAATTACACATAACGTATATGCATTATAAATTATACAGGGGTGGGCAAAAGTAGATGTACTATACTTTGTGATTCTATTGAGTTACTAAAGTTATTGTAATAATCATAATCTGCATATCTTCCATACAAACATCTCTAAGCCCATTTTTCCATCCATGTATATATTATATATTGGTATATCTGTAAATATATATATATATATGTGTGTGTGTGTGTGTGTGTGTGTGTATATATATATATATATATATATATTTGCATTTATATATTTCATATTAACATGGGAGGAAAGAATGAGGCAAAATGTGTATCTATAATCCTCACTCAAGGCTATTTTCTATTTATTTTTATCTAGAGAGAGTGAAAGGGAGGAGAGACAGAGAAATATCTGAGTCACATCGATTGGTTGGCAACCAAGATAGATGTCCTTCACTGGAATCAAATCCACAATCCTTCAGTCCACAGGTCAGTGCTTTATCCACTGAGACAAACCAGCTAGAGAGCAAAATTTGTATTTACTGGGTGTATTTAGTTAACAAGTATGATTTTCATCTCTCATATTCTACTCTTCTGAAACATAATACTGTCAGACTATTGATAATTGGATAGTAGCTTCATAATTGCTTATCTATTCATCATTTCTTCCCAAAGCATACATTAGCATCTTTATATTTGGGATGGTGCAGACAGTGGTTATGATCTGTAAGGAGAGATTTGTCAAATATTGCTTTGGTTCATTAAATTAACATTCTTTGAAATATGATCACGAATTGGTCACAAATATATCCTCAAAAAATTAACATTGTTTTTACACTGCAAATTGCAGCATAAGAGTTAAACAGATTGCATCAGGAGATTTATCACATTATTTTAAAAGTAACTCTTTTTTCAATTTCTGGATCAAGAAGGTATTTTAGGCAGTAATTTATTTCAATAGTATCTTCTAAGGATTCAAAGATTGTCAGTACTTTCTAAAGGTGATCTTTTTATAGTAAAGACTATTCTGTTCATCCTATTTCCCTGACAAAGTATCTCAGGTATAGAGCACTCAATAGCTTTTAATAAGAAAATGTCACCAATTATTTTATAGGAAGTAAACCCCTTATTGATAGGAGCTGGCAGTAGTTTAAAGTGTGCTAAGTATCAATTCCATTTTGTCATCCAGTTAAATTCTGTCATAAAGATTAAATTTGCCCCACAGGCTCTAATGAAAGGAAGAAAATACTGAGTCTTATGATTGTCCTTGTAAAATACCAGCATGGCTCTGCAGTGTAGTATAAACATACATACATATGTTGGATATTAGCCCCTTATTGGAAGTATTGTGTGCAAATATCTTCTATTTGGTTGGTTGCCGATGGTTTTTTCAGGGCAGAAGCTTCTAAGTTTAATGGAGTCCCATTTGTTATTTATTTATTTATTTATTTATTTATTTTTTTATGTTACTTTTCTTGCCTTTGAGGCTAGTTCATAAAAACTCTTCGAGAACAAGGTCTATAAATGTAGTGCCTGTTTTCTTTTATGTATTTTATGTTTTATATCTTACATTATAATCTTTAATCCATTTTATGTCAGTTTTTGTGTATGGTGTCAAATAGCATTTGTTGCATTTCAGTTTTCTAAACAGCGTTTATTGAAGACTTTACTTTCTCCGTTGTATGTCTTTGGCTCCTTGGTCAAAAATTAGTTACTCATATACGTGTGGGTTTATTTCTGAGCTTCCAGTTCTGTTCCATAGGTCTGTATCTGGTTTTCTGCCCAAACTCGAATGCTTTGATTATTACAGCTTTGTAGCATAGTTTGAAGTCAGTGAGTGTGATACCTCTGGATTTGTTCTTTTTTTTTTTTTTTAAGCTTGTATAGGCTCTTCCAAGTCTTGTGGTTGAATACATTTTGAGGGTTTTGTTGTTGTTGCTCTACTATTAAAAATGCCATTAAGATTTTGTTGAGGGTTACATTAAATCTGTATATTACCTTAGGTAATATGGGCATCTAATGTTAAGTCTTCCTGTCCATGAACACAGATTATCTTTCCATTTCTTTGTGTCTTTAGTTTCTTTCAATGATGTCTTATAGTTTTCAGTGTACAGGTCCATTATCTCCTTTGTTAATTCCCAGGTATTTTATTCTTTTTGTTGTAATTGCAAGTGGGTTTTGTTTATTTTCTGATATTTCATTGTTCTTATATAAAAACATAACAGTTTTGGTTTTTTGGTAGATTGATTTTGTATCCTTTAATTTTATTGTATTTGTTTATGGAATCTAGTAGCCTTTTGGTGGAGTCTTTAGTGTTTTTTTTTGTGTTTTTTTTTTATTTATTTTTTTATATAGAATCATATTGTCTATAAAAATAATGGTTTTACTTCTTCATTTGGATGCCTTTTATTTCTTTATTAGGGTCCCAGTGCATGAATTTGTGGACCTTGAAAGGAACTGTGGGCCACAAGGCTATGGTGGGCACAGGGGTGGGTCTCAGCCCATACTCTGTGCCCTTGCCCAGCCCCTCCTGCCATGGTCCCTGGTCCCCTCTGCCAGCAGCCCTGCTTCTGCTGCAGCCACTTCCACATGCTGATGGTGCAGAACAATTGGGGCCAGCACCAGCAGTGGATGTGAGCAGTGACTGCTGCCCTGATTGCCCCTTAGGAGCAGGGGTAAGTGGAGAAGCCTTTAGGAGACATTAGGGCTGGCAGCTGCTGCTTGCACCCGCTGACAGCACTGAGTGATTGGGTCTGGCACAAGGCACTGGCAGCAGGTGCAAGCCACAGCTCCAGCGCTGGCTGTGGGGTTGAGCACTGGCTGGGCAGGACCATGGCACGTGGGAGCAAAGAATTTTCAGTAACCACCAGAGGCACTCCTGATGACAGGGACTGGCATCCTGCGTTGGTCTGGAGCCCCTGTTCATTTGCTCCACCATCCCACTGCAGCTGATGCCCACCATGTTCACACACACCCCCTGGTGGTCAGTGCACATCATAGTGACCAGTTGTTTGGTTCCAGTTGTTCTGCTGTTTGGTCTATTTGCATATTAGCCTTTTATTATATAGGATTGGGCTTGATTGTTCTAACTAGGATTTCCAGTACTATTATAAATAATAGTGGCAAGAACAGGCATACTTGTCTTGTTACTGATCTGAGGAGAAAAGTTTTCAGTTTTTCACCATTGAGTATATTAGGTAAGGGTTTATTTTATATGGTCTTTATAGGTTGAGGTACTTTCTATGACCACTTCACTGAGTGTGAATCATATAGGAGTGTTGTATTTTGTCAAATGCTTTCCTCTGCATTTATTGATACAATCATACAGTTTTTACTTTTATTTTGTTAATGTGGTATTTTACATTTATTTGTGTGCTTTGCCATCTTTGCATCCCTGGGATGAACTTACTTGATCATGATGTATGATCGTTTTAATGGATTGCTTATTTGATTTGTGAATGTTTTATTTAGGATTTTTGTATCTCTGTTTATCAGATACTGGCCTTAATTTTCTACTTTTGTGTTGTTCTTGTCTGGTTTGGGTATCAAGGTATTGTTGACCTCCTGAAATGAATTAGGAAATATTCCCTACTTTTCAGTGTTTTGAAAGAGTTTCTCCCAAATAGACATTACTGTTCTTTGAATGTTTGGTAAAATTGACCAGTGAAACCATCTTGCCCTGGACTTTCATTTCAATTTCCTTACTAGTGATCTATTTAGGTTATTCAATTTTTCATTATTCCATATAGGAAGGTTATATAGTATTTCTATGACTTTTTCCATTATCAACTTTAGTAGCATATAGGCTTTCAGATTATTCTAAGTGTGTTCAATAGTTTGAAATATTAATAGGATGCAAATAGACTCTATATGCATATTTATCAATTCAGTTCACAGGGATCTCAATACCAAGTGGATGGGACAAAATCACCACAGGCAACTTTATTTGTAGAATTTGTTCCAAAAATTAAGAAAAAAAATAAATAAATGGAGAAGAGTCTCTATTATGTTAGTACACAAAATAAACCAACAACAACAAAAATACATCAACGTTTACCATGGGATCATTTAAATGTATTTGCAAATGATCTGATTAGGGAAACCTGATTTACAACACGGGCAACTTCTTTAACAACCATGGACTGAAATGCACTGCACTGTAGGTCACCTAGACTAGTAGCAAGAATGAGCAAAGTGGCAGGTCCAAGAGGCAACCCCCAAACACCTTCCTTAGATGGAGACTTTGGTAACTCTCTGCGGTAAAAATCACACCAACTCCCGTTCTTCATCATGTTGGATGGGCATTTGTCCATTTTCTCCCATGACGATGAGTCCACTGTAAATACCTCAGTTATTGTGGAGACACTCCAAATCCACCGAACAGCAGACACTTCCATTCTGTGCACAAGACACAAGCGTTAGCCAGTTGAGACACAGGGTATAAATAAATTAGCAGGATGTACTTTTGTATTCAAAATAAGCATCTACTTTTGAGACAAACTCCATGAATGCTTTGGAGAAATTACTATGGAAAGAGCAGGAAGGAAGAATGTCTGAGCTTAAAGCATATTTGTGACTTTTCCCCTTATTCCCAAATTATTCACTGGACTTATTCCAAATGAGATTGTTTGCAAAAACAGTTTTCTAAAAGATAATAATTAACCATTAACAATGCTATTCGAAAGTACCTGAAGGGTTCCAGAAAGATTGGCATATTAGGAAAAAAAATATACATTCTCTCATGGTGATGATGAAAGGCATAGATAATTTTAAAAAAGTCCTTAAAATCAATTACATGTATTAATGTAAATATACCTTTACAACCCCTGTAAGTAAATCTCAGACCTAATCTCATAGAAATAATAATAAATAATAAATCTCCTGTCATTTTGTTTGCTGGGCAGCAGGTACACATGGAAACATGGCCCTTGGGCTACATAAAGTTTGATAGAGCTGTATCTTAAGGTGATATTTTCTGGAAAAGAGGAGGAAAAAATCCACATTTATAAGACCATAACAAACAAACTAGTAACCTTCCACTGGTGCCTAGGCAGGACTTGATAAAACCAAATAGACTAGTATTGTTAATAGGCTTAATCATGGGAATCTTAAACAGATGTTTTGGCACCAGTTTGACACTGCCTCACCCCCTCATTCAGGTAAGCTCAGGACACAGCTCTTCTAGAGCTTTGAAGGGAGGAAGGAATCAGTGTTTAATTTTAAAGACATATGAGGATACCTCTTGGAAACTCCTCCCAAAAAAAGAGAAAAACAATTAAATCCTGTAGCAGAGGGTCACGTCCCAGCATTAAGCACCATGATAATTAAGGCAAACAACTTCACAGAGCGCTTTGTTCCTAACTGTGACAGTTTTCATGAAAGAGCTGGTACTATTGTATTTTCCAGGATGACATGTCCTTTTTGTTGTTGTTGTTGTTGTTCTGTTCTTTCTTTTTAATATATAGGTCAAAATAGCTTAAGTCAGCCATCATTGGGACTAGTGTCAATTGTTAAAATTCTGTAATTTAAAGGCAAGGGAGAGGACTATTCTATTCCATGTTCCTTTGGGATTTGCCTTCATATACAGTGCAGCTATGATGCATTCAGACATAAGACCTCTTGTGAGAAGTAAATGCTACTTCTGTTTCTACCATGGCCCTTGGCACCTGTACATTCAGAAACCTAGGAGTTGACTTCCTGTGAGGCATGGTTATCCCAGGACACCCAGTTACCTTGCACTTGCAGGTTGTGCAGGGAGAACCAGCCATTGTCCATACCGAGCCGCTAAGCCTTGAAACCCCAGTGCTATCCAGGCAAGTTTTCCTGATGTCGTAAGTGATGCTATCAGCCAGGCAGGGGTCACTGACGCAGCGGGGACAACAATCCCCTTCCAAGGTGGCTGAGTACTCACAGCTCAAAGTGGGGCACGCGAGTGGCCAGCAATCTACCTCCCCTTCCTGTAGAGAGAAAGCCAAAAATGCTTCATCATTGTTCTTATGCACAATTATGTTGCTAATGCCCCAGAGAGGGAAGAGGCACAATAATTCTCATTGTTGTTCCCGCTGAATGTTCCTATTTACACCATGTGGGCACAATGTGCCTCTTCCAGGGGACTTTTGATGACCATCTGTACGGTAGCCCCAGAAAGAGTTAGGTCCGACAACTGTGACAAGGGCAGCCTGTAATTATTTTGTATCATATTAGTTATCATCATTATCAGTACAATTCCACAGTAAGTTTTGAGCTTAGATTTGGTCAATAAGTGCCAATCAAATGAATAAATTGATGGTAAGGTACTGGCTAGTGTGCAAAGAGAAATTCCTTTCTTTGGAGGTCAAAGGGAAACCCAAAGCACTGTAATACTGCAACCATGTTATAAACTGAGTTGCAAGTATCAAATTTAAAGTTAAGGTTGGGCAAATTCAGGAGAACCATTTCACCATGCTTTTAAATGTGCTATGTAACCAGTGGACCTCCTATGTTACACTTCAAAGGGAGCGTTCACAGATCTCAGAACCTGGTCACTGGGGCTCCACTGACCCACACTAGAACCATTTCTCTAGGTAGCTGCTTCTTCTGTTATCACGGCACTCATGTCTAATGATTTGGTCAGCTTCACAAGGCTATTGTCTTTGATTAGCTTCATGATGGGCCATGCTTACCATCCAGAGTCTGGCACAGGCAAATTCTTCAATGAATATTTCTTAAATATGGCCTACATTATTCTTCAGTAATTATTTGTTCAATTGTTTCAATTTCCCCCATAAAATAGTAAACAGGGCTAGGAATGGAAGAGGAGACATTTCTGAAATTTTGCAAAAATTTCTAATACCAGTTCTTGTGAATGTCTGATGATTGGATCTTAAAAAGGAAATGGAATTCTCTATACTGATTTTCAAGCTTGTTCTCTAGTTGTGTTGGGTTTGTCCCTGGATAGAAGTGTGAAAAAATGGCTATGGTTTGAATTTAGCTCAGTTATACTCTTCAGTAGTAAGAATGATTAAGAAGGATGTGTTCTATTAAAATTATCTGTACATTAACCAGGAGATTTTAGACAATCCAATAGAAATTTGAAGCATAATTTCTCCCAATACTTGTTTCCATATAGTATCCCTAGAGTGGATCAAATAATTAACTATGGAACTGAGCAAATATTTTCCATTAAAAAGTTGACTTAGTACGACTTAGCTCCAATGGTTATGTATGACTCCTCACAGAGGAAACATCATTATTTAGATAATAAAGTATCCTAACAGTCTTTATATACTTGGAACTCTTTGTTTATAGTATAATTTTAAAATAGAAATTAAGCATTTTCTCTGAACTATCTCTCTAATCTGATTATACCATTATTATCCCTATATTAAAATCCAAATTAGTATTTTTTCTACATGAAGGTTTGGCATCTGAAACACATTTTTCAATCTAGGAAATATGAACAATAGGAATTATTGTGCAGTAGGTACCATCTCTGTGCCAAATAATATATTTTCCCTATATCTCTAATATTCATAACAGCCCTACAAAATAGGTAATGTTCATCCATTTATGTATATTGAAATTTAAAAGTATTGATTAGTGAAATGCTATTGCCCAAGTTAATCACACAGAGCTAGCACACTGGAGAACCAGGGTTCGATTCTCGGCTGCATAACTCAATCCCTGATATTTATGTTCTCTCCCATATTGGAACTTTTGAAACTTTTTATCAAAAAAAAGGTTTTTCATTATATGGATTTGCTAAAAAGTAGCAGTTTCAAGCTAACATAATAACTTGGGGCAAATGTGTCCCATAATTTTGTTCTTTTTGTCTCACACAGTGTTTTATTTATTTTTTTAAAAATATATATTTTATTAACTTTTTACAGAGAGAAAGGGAGCGAGATAGAAACATTGATAAGCTGCCCCAGAATCAAACCTTGGACCCTTCAGTCCATCGGCCGACGCTCTATCCACTGAGCCAAACTGATTTCGGCTCGCACAGTGTTTTAAATAGTGGAATCTGCCTGTCTTCAGGCAAAACACATACTTCCTAGTGACAGAACCCACATTCCCTGCACAGGATTACAAACAGCAGGAAACTAAAGCCCACGGACCAACCTCAAGAGCAACAGGCTAACCCCCTCGGAAGGAAGAGGACATACCAGGCACCGGCACTGCTGGCAGCTGTGAGTCCAGTTGTCTCCACTCCGATAGAGCTTGTGTCCGTTTTGATCTAAACATTGACTCGTGACCCTGGTGTCACACTCCGGGCAACAGAAAAGATCAACGCTTGGATTCTGGCAATCACAAGCTGTCCGTCGGCAGAATATCTTCCCATCCTGTTTAGAAATGAGGTTAAGGAGGTTTCATCATGAGGGCTGCGCTGTGAAAACCAAACCTCAGGCTGTAGAGAGCTCACTGGAAACATTTCTTACAGTCACTGTATGCCCCCGGCCACCTCCTGATTTTTCAAAAGCGATGCGCAGGCGTGTCTCCCATACACATGCCCTTTTCTTTCCCTGGCCTTGCCTGCAAAGTGGCCTGAGTGAAAATGAAGACATTTGTAACTTTAAAAAAAAAGGTCAGTATATTTTTGGAAGCTTTTTTTTAAGTGTTCTTTAAAAGTCATATTTCTTGAAGTACCCTTTCTAAGGAACATTTAGGGGGGGGGGGAAGACAAAAAATAAACAGATAAGAATACAAATATGAGCAAGAATTCAAAATCATGATATTGTACTTTCCCCAGTTCATAATGATACGGACTACCACATTAAAATGCATCCATCTAATTTTATCTCTGCCTCAACTCTGGGAGGAAGTCTGACCATCCCTTTTACAGGAGAAGCAACTGAGGCCCAGAAGGGCTAAATGTCCCTCAGTATCACAGAGGTAGTGATTCTCTAAGCAGCATCTCCAGGTTTTCTGGTTGCATAACAACCTGCTTCTACAGGACAGACTTTAGGTTATTGCTGGGGGCTGTAATCAGGTGCTATCCTGAAGCAGTTAGGTCCCCAAATTATAAACACAGTAAAATGTCTGCAGTAATAGCTCTGGAATTATAAAGGTACTCTATAATGATACTTTTAAAGCATTCAAATATTAAGACTGAACAATTTTCAGCATATTTCTTTTATGTCTGTTGTTCACAGTAACTTTTCACCTCATACAGGGAAGCTGAAAATGTAAGGTGAGACCTGTGGTCAACCATTTATGATTATAACTGCTTTGCTGGGTATTTACAAAACCATAGAATCTCAGGGCCAAGGGTACCTTAAAGGACACATATGAAACCTCTGACCTATACTTTAATCCATTCTAAGGCAAAAATATTCAAAAGTCATCAAGCCTGTGCTTGAACCTCTCCAGAAACTCACTCTCATGGAAGTCATTTAAAATATATTTCTCTGTATACGTCCAAATGATAAAAATTGGACTTTTTGTTGCCTCTAATTATTGATCCTTGTTCATAGCTTTAGTAATCACAGAACTACCAAACCCATCGGTTACATTTCAAATCTTCTGTTAAAAGAAAGCATTTATGCAGCCACTGAATCATCTCATCTCTGGATTAAAGATCTCCAATGTTTTGATGAGTCCCCAAAATTTTGAAATTTATTGTAGTTGCCTTCTTCAACAACTTTGAGTATTTTCAATAATATTACTAATTTACCATAACTTCAACACTTATTTTGTAGCACACATTGTGCTGTCTTTTCTATGCATTATCACATTTAATCCTAATAATTATGTAGAGTAGAAATTTATATCTCAATTTTTCAAAAAAAAAAGAAGCTCAATTAGAGAACTAAATAAAATTCTTCCGTAATTGTCTGACCAACACAGAGTTCAGTGGGATTCATGGTCATCTTATTTTAAGTGCTGTACTTTCTTACTCTGGCTTGTCATAGTGTTGACTTATATTGAGCTTAATGAAGACTAAAACCCCATTGAGCCCTATTCCATCTTGCACAGTTGGTTGTTTGGAGGCAGAAAGTGTAAAACTTGATGTTTATCCATACTGTATTTCACCTTGTTAGATCCATTTCATCTCTGCTGCCTGTCACAATGATTTCTAATGCTGTTTCTGTCATCCACTATATTTTGTCCTTCACAGGTAAGTGACATCTGTAAACCTGATGGACTTTCCCCTCAGGGTCTTCATTTACTTCATCAATAACACCAATGAATAAGATAGGACTTACTGACATAAGCATACAGTTAACTAGAGTGGCAATCTTTAAATGCTTTACACTCTTTATGGAGAATGAAAAGGATATGTACTAGCTACATATATAATAATTTAACAGGTTGAAAAATGGTTTCTCTCAAATCCTATGCACCAGCCCTATTATATGAGAGATGGTAAGAAATACCGTGTTTCCCCGAAAATAAGACATCCTCTGAAAATAAGACCTAGCGCATGGAAAGATAAGACATACCCTGAAAATAAGACCTAGCGCAACTTTGGGAGAAAAATTAATATAAGACACTGTCTTATTTTGGGGAAAACAGGGTAAGGAATGACATCAGCATCACGGCAAAGTGATAGACTCCATTGTTTCTTCCCTTAAATTTACAATTTGGATAACTTAACCACAAACACACCTGAAAGACCTATGCCTCAGGGCATTTGAAGGAGGGTGAATTGGAACAGATGCGGGGCAGTGATGTTTGTCCACCATGGCTTCATTTAGTGCTGTGATGGGAGAGGAGATACTGTCCTCATACTATGGTCCGGAGTGTAAGAAGGGCAGAAGCAGTTTCCATCTCCCTTCCTGTCCTCCCCATCATATCAGAACCGGGTGGATGTGGTTGGGAAGCTTTAAACAAAAAGATGGAATCAAAAGCCATAACCCAAAGTGGGTAGAACCACTAGATCATGAACCTGCCTCTCCCCCAAAGGCTTTGGCAAAGCCAAAAACAGCTGCAAAAGAAGATAGCTCTGGGAGCTAGCAAATTGGTTTTCCACCACCTGCCACATTCCCCACTACAATGGTGGTGCCCCATAACTGAGTTGAGCTGGTGACAGACAGCACACCAACCAACCATCAAGCTGAATATGAGGCACTCTTCTTGACCAAAGCAATGCAGCTACACCAAGATCCAAGCAGCACAAAAAAGTGTGCTATAGTAACACATACTGAAAACAAATAAAGCACTCTCCTTACCAACCTGCTGAATTATTGAGCAAACCAGTATTTACACAAGAAAAGAGAGCACTACCTCAAAATGCACAGACTGCAAAACAATACATCAAATACGGAGAACAACCAAGATTATATTGGAGTAATGTAAGAAAATAAAAAGTATCTAGAAACTAAGTTCAGAGTCATGAGTTACTGTGGTTTAAATAACAGAGAACTCAAGATTGCAGTCACAAAGAAACTCAATGGTATATAAGAAATGAAGGCTTTCCCAGGCAAACAAAAGTTAAAAGAATTTGCCACCACAAGAACTCCATTACAAGATATATTGGGAGGAGTTCTATTACTAGAAATCAAAGACAAAATTATAGGAAACTCTGAGTAAGATGAACAGACATACAGAAGCAGGAAACTGCAAATCTACATAAAAATAAATTGCTAAACTATTACAACATAAAGGTTAAGTGGAAAAGAGTGTTAAAAATGCTGTAACTATTGTACATTAATTTGATAATGAATGTACAGCATAAAAAGGGGTCAGGGAAAAAAGGACTGAGCAGGTACAGGTGAATGAAGATACACTGCAATTAGAAGAAAAAGGATTATTGTATGTACGCGACATTTTACACAATCATAATGGTAACAAAACAAAATTCCAGAGCTAAGGCCCAAAATACACAGGAAAATGAGAGAAAACCATCAAATTACAATAGAAGACAGAATCACTAGAGGAAAATAAATGAGATAATTATTCTAAATGTAAATGTAAGTTCATCAATCAAAAGGCACACAGTAGCAAGATAGATTAAAAACAAACAAACAAACAAACAAACAAAAAAAGACCTAATTATGTCACCAACAGGACACTCAACTCCAAAGACAAGCATAGATTCAACAAAGTGAAGTCATGGAAGATACCTTAAGCAAATAGCCTGCAGAGAAAAGTGGGTGTAGTGCTACTTAGACAAAGTAGATTTCAAGATACAAAAAGTAACAAGAGACAATGATGAGCAGTTTATAATGATAAAGATGACAATTCACCTAGAGGACATAACATCAATATATAATATTTGCACCCAACTTGGGAGTACCACAATATATTTTTTAAAAATTATTAAAGAGAGAAAGTGACAAAAAAAAAAACCCACACAATTATAGTAGAGGATATGAATATCCCAATGACAGCAATGGATAGATCACCCAAACAGTCATTGATCTTACATGACATATTAGACCAAATTGACTTAATTGATACTTTTATTGTTGGTGTGAATCCTTACCTGTGGATATTTTTTCCACTGATTTTTCTTTGGAAATGGTGGGAGAGAAGGGGAAAGATAGAGACATAGACTGGTGGCCTCTGCTTAGATCAGGAACAAGACAAGATGCCCACTCTTGTCACTGTTATTGATCCTACTGCTGGAAGTCCTAGCTAGAACAATAAGGCCAAAGAAATAAAAGGCATCCAAATTGGAAATGAAGAAGTTTTACTGTCACTTTTTGCAGAAGATGCAATTATAAATATAGAATATTAAAGACTATTAGAATCAAATAAGTAGCTTATATGCGAAATATATAAAGAATTCATACATTTTAATAATAAAATAAAACCATCTGATTAAAAATAATTATTTTATTTTGTTGTTGAGATATATGAGTTATTTATTATATATTTGCATTTACCAATGTCACTCTGTTAAATTTAAAATTTAAAAAAAGGGAAATAAAAAATGAGAAGAGGACCTGAAGAGACAATTTTCTGAGGACATACAGATGGCCAACAAATATATGAAAATATACTCAACTTAACTAATTATAAGGGAAATGCAAATAAAAATCACAATGTGATATCACCTGTCAGAATGGCTATCTTACCAAATATTAGAGATACATATAAAATGACTGAACCTCGGCTAAGCCCACAGCCAATTAGAGTGAGTATGCAAATTAACCCAACAAAGATGGAGGTTGATTTGCATACATACCTGGGTCCCAGGAACCTCCTCAGCACCCAGATGGACTTCTTTCCTTAAGAAACTTACTGGAGTTGACAGCCCCTTTCTTGATCTCTTGGCTCCTAAGAAATTTTACATAATAACATACACACACACACACACACACACATATTCATGTATGTGTGCTTCTGGAAAGAGAGCAACTCATTGCTCAACTAGAGTTGAATTGAATCAGAAATCAGCTAGTCTAAACAAAGAAGTGGCTATATCCTAGGAATCTTCCAATAGAGTAATGGCTTATAGCTCATATACCATTCTTTTTAGCTCACTAATATATTTTGTTCACTTATCCAATGTCTAAAATGACTCCCTAAAGGTTTACTTTAATCAACAGAAGCTAAGAAAAGCAATGATAGCTATGACAATGATACAATGTTGTCAGCTCAGTGGGCACAATATTACTGTACCCCCCCCCCCTTCGTCCCGCACAAATACAGAAGGACTGGGCTTCAGGACCCTACATGGCTGTATCCATGAGTACCAGGAACACAGAAATAGATTATTTTAGAAGTGAATTCTATATAACAGGCAAAGAGTTCCAGTCAGAGTGTCAGGATTCTCCCAACGCACAGACTAAAAGGATGAATAAGAATAAGCGAATAGCCTCCAGCTTAGTGTAAAATAAAGCAATTTCACATCTCATCAATTATGTGAAAATGCCAAATGGGCCCCTCTTAGTCTCTAACATGTTCAGAACAATGGCTATGTTCACTTTGGCTTTAAATTACAGGGTAACTGTCAAGAAAATCATTTTTAATAATGAAAATGTCACAGGTGACTTCATTAATTCAATGAGAAAGCCATTATAAAACCTCAGCTCACAGAGCACAATCGCACTAGAATCCAAATTTGGCAAGAGAATGGTTCCAACTGAGGGTGAGTAATCCTTTTTGCCATGATCCCTGGGGTCATTCTCAGAGCTTGACCTTTACCCCAGCTGGAGTGGTCAGAACATCCCCACTTAAATGCCAAAGATGTATTTTCCAACACTTCTACTATAGTATCTAAATGCTTGTATGGTGTTTTATACTGATAGTTCAGCTATCTATAAACAACTAATAAGTATTGTAATATTTAAATTGCTTCTGAATTTTAAAAAGCAGTAACACATACTTTACTAGGAAATTAAAAAAAAAACCTAATTTATTCTTACTCAGTATCAGAAAATTATGGGTTTTATTATGTAAATTACACATTTTATTACTGAATAGTCCACACATGATACATTTACTCCAACTTGCATAATTATTACTGGTTTTCTTTCTGCCACAGTTTCAGAACTTTCAAATCAAGAAGGTGGACTTAAGTAAAATTATTTATGTAAATTGAATAATAATATAAAGTAGGGTTTGGCAAACTTGCCACCCAGAGTCCAAATTTGGACAATCACCTGATTCTATGAATAAAGTTTTATTGTAACATAGCTTCTCTTATTCATTTACATACTGACTGTAGCTGCTTTCACACAACAATGTCAGAGTTGAATATTTGAGACAGAAACCTTACAGTATTCAAAGCCTATCTGGGCCTTCACAGAAAAAGTTATCTGATCTCTGATATAAAGTATACAATTAGGCATGGTACTATAGACACATTTGTTCTACGTCCTCAGATACAAATTTATTTAACTGTGATATCTAATTGTTTTCTAAAATATTAATTATGCCTTCAGATTACTTCTACAAACTAATCCCTTAGTCCTCTTTAATTAGCTCATAGGGTTGACACCTTTAGCTGTCATTTAATCCAACTGTCTCACTCTAATGAAGAGGAAACCAGGTCCAGAGAGAGGAAATGGCTGTCACATGTAATAACAAAACAGGAACTAGATCCCAATCTGGAATTTTACAATAATGATTTTGTATCAGGAGGCTAGAGGGTAGGAAAAATGATTTCAGACAAACTGAGATATGAAGGGTTTATTACTGAATAGTACACACATTGATACATTTACTCCAGCTTGCATAATTATTAATAGTTTTCTTTCTGCCAAAGCTCTCAAAGTCCTCTGACCAGCACCATTAGAATTTCCCAGGAACTAGTCAGAAAAGCAAATAGTTGTGCCCAAACCCAGACCTATTAAGTCACAGTATGTGAGAGTTAAGTCAGTGATCAACCAGCCCTCCAGGTCATTCTGGTAGGGGAAAGTTTGAGAACCACTGATGGAGAATCAAAGTGCCCAGTCAATTAGGGAATTAGCGTGGTGTAGCCCTCAAGCTCCTGTGATGAAAAGAAAGGGTTTGAAACAGCACAGTAGGAAGATGGAATGGGGGGAATGGACATGAAGACCCTGTTTTCTTGACAAAACCAGAGTTTTGAGGTCAGAACTAAACCACCCAATATGTTCATCTTTCAAAGAAAAGGAAATAATCTTAGAGTTTATACAGCCAACTCCTGCCATCAAGAACACCCTAGCCAGGAGGGTATTGACAATGCTGCATATTAGGCTTAGAGAACAAAGAAAAGCAGGTTTCTTTTTAGTGAATAGGTTGCAGGATTCCAGAAAGCTAACTTCTACTATGGCCCCAGGCACAGTCTGACTCATCCCTGTTCTTTGCTCTAGGAGTGAGTGTGGAGAATGGCAAGACTATGTTACTCCTTGCAGATAGGGTTATTCTCTCACTGCCGGAAGGAAAATGAAGGAGCCCTACCATGGCCATCTTCTTCAATTTCTGGGCAAAGACTTCTAGGAGGGCAGGTGAAATGGCCAGCATTCTAGACGATCTTGTAGCAAAGGTCTTCCTTTGGGCAGCTAAGTCTCAGCGGTGCCACTCTGAAGCTTCCTCTTTGCTCACAGAATGCGGGCACACATGGTGACAGAGACTGAGTATCTGACATCATCATCCATCAGGACCCATCATTTCATTTCTGTGTCATCTTTCATGTCATCTTACCTCTCTATCCATCTTTCGGGTTCTTTTCTTTACTCTCCTGAACCTTTCCTTCAGCCTATGTGATATCTCTCCATTTAGTTTTGGTCTCTTTGGTCTTTCCCTCATGCTGTGAATCAGACTTTGATTGGGCCACGCTAACCCTAAATGAAAGCACTCTCATGATCCTCTGTTTCCCATATGATAAAGTCTAAATTCCATAGCCCGACACTGTCCTGCCAGCCTTTATCTCCAGGCTCATCACCAATTAGATCTTTCTCAGACTTTACTTGCTCCTGATATTCTAATATCATCATTCACTTCAGATTTCACTTAGCACAACAGATATTGTTATGCTTGGTATCTTCCTTGCTGTTTTCTATGTTTGAGATTCACCTTCCTACATCTCTAACTGGCTGAATTTCTTATATTTTAAGGTCTTACTCATAGGTTACCTACTCTGTGAAATCATTCCCTTTTCCATTCTGCATCCTCCCAGAATAGAGCCTACTTCCCCACTCTATGTTCCCACAGCAAACTGTTCATGACATTACCATGGCATGACAGTTGGTTAATTGTGTTTTTCCATTTCACTATTCATCTCTGTGATCTCCACTATAAAAACGCTGCATTTCCTAGAATATAATAAACCTGAGATCTCTCCATCTTCCCATGTGGAAAATAAAGATGTCTTCCTAAGGCTATGGATACATTTATGAATGAAAGAGCCACACATGGGTATCTATGAAAAGAAGTTGGATTGTAGCTAAGATTTAAGAATCAAGCTCAGAGAAGGACCATTTTTTCAATCTGTGTTTCTGTGGTATGGATAATGCGGGAGAAGCATGGGTTCTAAACAATACAGCAATCATTCTGTGCCTAATCAATTACATGGGCAAAAGGTGCACAAAACCATTGTCCCTGCCAAGGAAGCACGTAGCATCTAAACAAAAGCTAAATCCACTGTGCCAGCCTACCTTTATCTTTGAACTCCATTCAGTATAGGACTCGTTTCAAGACCTTTTTTTCCAATCGGCATAAAACAATAATGTGGTATGTTGACTCTCAAGGGCAAAGTGGCCTTTTAAAAGAATGCTGACCCTGCTTTATTTTTTCCCTGTGTTGGCTTGTGTAATTTGGTTTTACTTGGATTTGAAACATCATGGATATGATTAAAAAGCCAGTATTTTATATCCCAACCTTGATTATATTTCTTAGCCTCCAAAATGTTCAATTTGGCAGATTAAGTACTGGACTTTTTATTATTATTGTTAAATTAGAATAAAAGAGAACACCACCTACTACTTCCGACAGAATACATATACTGCCTATGAGAGACCCACTTCAGATCAAAAGGAACACACAGAATGAAAGTAAAAGGATAGAAAAAATATTTTATGCAACTAGAAATTAAAAAAAAAGAAGCTGGAGTAGGAGTAGCAGTACTTAAGGGACAAAATAGACTTTAAAGAGGGGCTGTAACAGACAAAGAAGGGCATTTCATAATGATAAAGGGATCAAGCCAACAAAAGGATATAACTCCTATAAACATTTACACACCCAATGTAGGACAAACCTGGAAATATTTATAAATTTCTAGAAACATACCAATCTCTCAAATCTGAATCAGGAAGAACAAAAATCTGAAGAAAATGATAACTTCAATAAAATAAAATCAGTAATAAAAAACAAAAAAAACCTCCCAAACAAACAAAATACCCATACCACATGGCTTCACAGGTGAATTTTACTAAACATTCAAAGAAAAATACTTCTCAAACTATTCCAAAAAAATTGAAATGGAAGAAAAACTACCATGCTCATTTTACAAAGCTAGCATTATACCGATTAAAACACACACACACACACACACACACAAAAAAAAAAAACAACAACAAAAAAAAAAACACTATAAAAATTTTAGAACAATATCCATATGAATATAGATGCAAAAATCCTCAACAAAATGTGAGCAAATCAAATTCAATAAAATATTTTTAAAAAATCATATACCATGATCAAGTAGGACATATTCCTGGGGTGTCAGCCAGGATCAATATCCACAAATCGATTAACATTATACAACACATAAATAAAATGAAGAATAAACATCATATAATCACATCAATAGATGCAGAATAACATTTGACAAAATCCAACACCAATTTATGGTGAAAACCCTCAGGAAAGTGGGAATAAACAGAATATAACTCAATGTAATAAAGGCCATAAATGTCAAACACACAGCTAACATCGTATTCAACAGTGGAAAGCTGAAAGCTTTTTCTTTAAGCTAGAAACAAGAAAAGAGACATCTTTTATTCAACAAGATATTGGAAGTTCTAGCCACAGCATTCAGACAAAAATAAATAAATAAAATAAAAGATTTGAATTTGAAAAGAAAAAGTAAAACTGTCATTATTTGCAGATGACATGATAATTATCTATAGAGAACCCTAAAGAATCCACACACACACACAAAAAACACACAACACAAACAAACAAACAAAAAAACACACACAAAAAAACACACCCTATTAGAACTAATAAATGAATTCTGTAAAATAGCAGGACACAAAATTATTATTTGGAAATCAGTTGCATTTATATGCACCAATAATCAACTATCAGAAAAATACTTTAAAAAAACAGTCCCATTTACAATTGTATCAAAAGAAATACCAAACCACTACAAGTTTGTAGTAGTCAAAACAGAACAGGAAATGCATAAAATAAAATGATCCACAGGTCAATGTAGAATAGAGAAGGCAGAAAATAAAACCATGCTTATATGATTAATACATCTATGAAAAAAGGAGACAAGAATACACAATGGGGTAAAGCCAGTCTCTTCAATAAATGATGTTGAGAAAATGAACAGATACATGCAAAATAATAAATTGGATCACTTTTTTATACCATATACAAGAATAAACTCAAGGTGGACTAAAGACTTAAATGTAAGGCCCCAAACCATAAATTTCCAAAAAGAGAACATTGGCAGTACACTCTTGGACATCACTCTTAGCAATATTTTTTTTGATATGTCTCCTTGGGCAAGGGAAACAGAAAAAACAAACACATACAAATGGGACTACATGAAATTAAAATGTTTTACACAGCCAAGGAATCCATCAAACAACCTACTTAATGGACAAAGATATTTGCCAATATTTGCCATATGCAACAACATGGATGGACCTAGAGGTTATTTTGCTATTAAATCAGACAGAGAAAGACAAATAATGTATTATTTTACTTATTGTGAAATTAAAAACAAACAATATAAATTAACAAAACAGATGGTTGTCTGATAGGAGGGGTTTTGGAGGATAGATGAAAAGGGAGAAGGGATTAAGAAATACAAATTGCCAGTTATGAAGATAATCATAGGGATTTAAAATATAGCACAGGGGGTATCTTCAATAATAGTGTAATCACTATGTATGGTGTCAGATGAGTTCTAGACTTACCAGGGCAATCACTTCATAAGTTATGTAAATGTTAAATCACTATGTTATATACCTGAATCTAATATAGTATTGCATGTAAACTGTAATTGAAATTAAAAAAATCAGAATGGAGTACCTTCAACTATAAATAATGAAAACAAACAAGAAGGGTCACAAATTCTTTTTTGATGATTATTTATAAAATTTGATTTAAGGGTCTTTATTCAGCTCATTAATTAAGACCTTCTTCATCCTCCACAACCCCCTGAAAGATATACTATTAATGAATAATAAATCAGATTATGAAGAAAAAAAGATATATGAAAAGAAATCTGCCTAGTACTTTATAAAGGAGACAATGGCGATGGAGTTGGCATTATATTAACAAAATAAGATTAACAAAATACTGTGTATCTCCTGTGGCAACTTCAGTCTAATTCTCTTAAGACATAAAAGGAACTTTATGAGTGAAAATTAAAATCAATCAACTTAGGCTGGTTGGGTTGTTAGCACAGTTAATGAAGCTTCGGAAAGCTGTAAATGATTGGTAAGTCCCTTGTTTTATCATGGGCTTAAATAAAACCCAAACTGAAAAAGAAATGTTAGTTTTACCCTAGTCAAGATTTAACTAAAATGTTTTGCCTATTCCAAGGCATGGGGATCTAGAGAGCCTCAAATAAATACATAAATACGGGGTCAGGTTGTGATCATCTTCCAAAGTTCAGAAAAACAATATTTTCTGGAAAAGAACTAGTGGAGGAAATTTTCTACATTTTGTTTGCAGAATGGAGACCTAAGTGCCAATCTTCCATAAGTTCTCAACTCTTCTAACCCACAACGAGCTTCTCTTTTCTTAAAACCTTTTTCCCTTTGAGTCAATGCCATATGGTTTAATATTTGTCCTTAATAACTTGAAAACTTCTTGAGGGAAAGTCCCACACATTCATTAACTTAGTACGGAGTTGGGAGTTTGCCCTCAAGCAAGTTGGGTTGACTGATTGCTTAATTGGTTTCACATGTGCCAATTACATCACCATAAGGTCTATAGAGTGTTACAGGACATAGGGCAAGATGAGAAAACTATGAGATGGGGGGCAAACAAGTGAACTTCAAGTCCCAGCTTAAACATTACCTGTCTTATGACTTAGAAACTCAAGTTTCCTCACCTTTCGAAGTTGAGCTATATTAAACGTGATACTGCTTTTAAATTACAGATTGCTTGGAACATGGGAGGTACTCCATAAGTGGGGGCAGTAGATCTAAATTTGGATGTACTGAACTAGGTTTATTAAAAGGGGGAAATAGGTGTTGTGGGTAATGATCTAAAGACTTGATAATATAGGTCTCCTAAGTAGGTGCTCCAGGTCTCTTGGAGGTATGACCAATTAGAAGGCAAGTAAAAGGATTGGAGCTTTTCAAGGTCTTTTCAAACGGTTTCTAGGGAGCACTCGAAATTTCTCAGGAGACCAGCTCTCTGAGGCTACTCAGCAAGTAATTTCTTGTGGTTCCCGTGCCCATAAAGCCCAAGATTAAACAGCCTCATCCCACAAGACATAACTATACAATGAAAGAGCTACAGCAAAGCACTACCAAAGGAAACTGAATAGGCAAAAAAATAACGCACAAGGAAATAACACACAAGGAAATCAAATGCTTGATAGGCCCATATTGCAAAAGCATAAAGCAAAACCAGTCAATGACAGAATTTTATTTCCATAAGCATTAAAGTCACTTCCGAAAAACTTAATGTAAGGAGCAGCCTGGCGCTGAGAACAACAAAGAACCTATCATTTAAGAGGAGGCCTCTATAATTATCGTTATCATTTGTTCAGCAGGGAGGCTGGCCTGTCTCTGACCACTGGAGGCAGGTCTCTGAGCCTCGCTTTTCTGGACAATGTCACCACAGGAAGGAGCAAATTCATACAGATAATCTTTTAGGCAAAGACTACTAATTCTAATTAGCAAGTCTGTATACATGTGGGATGAGGGCTCAATACAACTCTCAGCCCACCAACCTGAAAGGCACTGCAGGCCCTCAGGGGGAGGACTAACTGGCTTCTTGGCCCTGCAGCCCCTTCTCAAACTCACACCTCACTTTCCATTAAGAGCAAGTATGCCTGCCACCCAGCATCATCTTTAGCTGTTGGTGAATTAGAACCACAGGACGCCCGTGGGTCAACAGGCTGGGGGAAGAGGTGGGGAGGAAGAAAAAAAAAGCACCATCACAAGTTCTCAAGCATACATAACTCTTACCTTGCAGGAGCAGACAGAACACCTATCTTCTTTCAGGGTCCACACCTGCCCGTTGCGCTTCACTCCTTCTCCGTGGGGGCAGTCACCAGAGCAGGAGGGCCCCGAGGGACAGAGGCAGTCGAAGCCTCCGGCCAGGTTGATGCAGGCAGAATCATTCCAGCAGGTGTGGGTTCGTAAGGCACATTCATCAATGTCTGCAATAAAGAAAGCACAGGACTTTCAAATCTAGCCAATTATTAGAAAATACTCATCAGTTGCAAAAGCATCAATTAACAGTACTGAGCATTTACTTTGTCCCAGGTACTGTGCCACACTGCTCACATGCATATTCTCATTTGTGCTGTGGGACAGTTTTGTGGTGTAGGATCTGTTCTTTATTTTGCAAATAATAGAGCCAAGGTTCATCACAGAAGTTAATTATCATGCCCGCTGTCATTTAGCTAATAAGTGGCAGATCTGAGGTTCAAACTCACAACTATTGCACTCCACTTATTAAATTATCTGGTTGCAGCTCTGTATTAACTTTAGGATAATCTCAAGAACCATAGAAATATACCACCCTTAACAGGGTAGATGCACCCTATGGGGATCTGGGTCTTTTAGCAAAGGTGTGAATAGATGGGTTACACCTGAGTAGGAACAAGTGGGTAATTAGGGCAACCCTGAACCAGTTGGACTTTAGGCAGATCCTGGGGCCAAGGATGAAAGAGGGAATAGTTCTTGGGAGGAGCTTTCCTAATCAAGCCTCAGGGTCCTAATGGCCAGCAGCATGTTGCCAAATGAGAAAACATCTCAGAGCTACCACTACTGTAGGATATGATGTGGATGGCAATGAAAGACCATTTATTTTGCTTGTTTTCATTGATATCCAGGTATGGAAAGAAAACATAAATCCAGTCAGCCCCCCACGATATTCAAAGCTCAGGTGACCTTAACAACAATCCAGGGAGTTGTTCAGCCCCAGGGGCAATCTATTTCCTCACAAGGCAGCCAACTCCATCACTGAATTACTGTTACAAATGTCTACTTTAAATTGAAATGAAATATATTACGCAATAGCTTCTACTTCTTGGTACCTAGTTCTGAGACCATCCAAGGCAAGTCTTTTTCTTATCTATGACAATATTTATGCTATTTGAAGACACTGGTCATTTGTCTATCAGAGTGTACTATTCCATTGATCTGTCTACTGCCATGCCCTTCAAATATCCTTCAGATGGCAACATTGATTCCAACAAATTGTTGCCAAAAGTTTGCTATGCATAAGATTCTTTACATATAAGACATTGTCCTCATGAGATAAGGAGAAATACAAACTAGAATAAGAACAATGTAAATAAACTTATTCTATATCCCCAATTTCATGTTAAATATGTATAAGGTTGCAAGCACTTGATTATGGACTAAATTTAAAAAAAAATTGTCATTAGTGTTAGGGTCACCAAAGGAGGGACGTTCGAGGCCAAAGTGGTAAGGGAATATAAATTTATTAGGTCATCTGGATAGCAGATGGGCTGAACCCCCAAATGGCACCAGCCCCCAAATATGGGAAGTCAGAGGTTTTAGAAGTTCTTTAGACGGGCTTTTTCTGGGCAGAGAATTCTCTGGGCAAGTCCAGATTCTGGAAACTCTGGAGGCGAGAGATTATTATCTTGGCAAGTGGAATGTGGTCTAAGCAAGTGGAATATCCCTTGTGAAGTGGCCTAGAGGTCAGTTCCCAGGGGCGGGGGGGGGGGGGGGGCGGGAGAGTATCAATTCATTTATTTGATCAGACCTAACAATTGGCATTTCCCCCTAAAGTGTTCAAAAGCATAACATAAATTTAACTGCTACCACTTTTTACATATTGCTTCCAAGTATTTTAAAACCTTTTTTTTTCCTCATGAATTTTGCCATATAATTAATTGCAAGATGAAATAGTTATTCACATGTTACAAAAGAAGAAACTAATGTGCAGAGATGGCTGAGTGGTCACACGGCTAGTACACTTCAGAGCAAGGACTGTGTCCTGGAGCTTCTGAGAGGCGCACTAGAGTTCTTCCCACTATCCCATGTCAACTCAACATCCCAAAGTCTGTGCCATATTTCACCTTTTGCACTCCGCTGTCCCCTCTCAGGGGACATCGGAATTCTAGCATATCACTCGGATGTCCCCTCTCAGGAGACATTGCAGTTTATTAGTGATTACGGGGAATTGAGTTATTTCAACACAACTTTTTGAGACAGGCGTCAAACCACTTATTACTGTCAAACATGCACTAATCAGCCTGCAATGCATATTGGGGAGTGTTTCAAAACTTATCATACTGTACAAAATTATAAACAATAAAATATTGTTTTTTTTGCAGATATACATTCCCCGATGTCACCCAATTCATATAAGTCCAATATCATTATAATACGTTACTTGGTTCCAAAATTATACTAAATAATACGAGGGTCTGTAAATGCACGTTTCCGCCGCAAAGTAGAGTCGAGAGTAGCTGGTAGCCAATGTCCAGAATGGTTCGGAGTGCAAAGGGTTCAGTATACTATATTATTCTGTGATTTGTCTCCTTTCAATGATTTACCCTCTGGGCATTGCAACTCATTTTCAAGAGAAAGATCTTATGTGAATCTTCTTTAGTATTTTTAGTTAAAATTTTGAGAATGATACAATTAGTCAAAGTTCGCTAGAATCTTGAAACTACCTCAACTTAAAAATAACGAGAGAGAAATGACCTGTCTCTTCTGCCTGAATGTATGCACTGCATTGGTATAATTCTTGGCTTCACAGCACAGTACAAAGTAGAAGACGTTAAGGAATTCCAATAATATTTCTGGAAGCTAATTCATTCTGAGGTTTACTTTTTTATTTTGTTCCACCGACTATAGCCTGAGTCCATACATTTAGTAATGAATAATGATTTCTGCTTTGAAAACTGTGGAGATAATCCCAAATTAAGATGCCTAGATTTTAGGTTAACTACAATCAGACCTCAATTACTCCTCATTATTCCTGGTCATGCCCATGTCATTGCCAAAGCATTTTACTAGATGAAGTTCTTGACTAAAACCTC
The DNA here is from genome assembly GCF_964339955.1 of Pipistrellus hanaki. NCBI lineage: Eukaryota > Metazoa > Chordata > Mammalia > Chiroptera > Vespertilionidae > Pipistrellus > Pipistrellus hanaki. The sequence goes on along the minus strand of NC_140511.1, from coordinate 56,973,082 downwards.
TTTCAACTTCCACTACTCCAAATCCTCTTAACTACAAGTGTGGGAGTCATATTTGAAAACAAGCTCTTTCATTTAATTGAATGCATACTATGTACAAGTCATTTGAATTATTGCACTGTATGTTCTTTCTTTTTCTCTCATTAGGTAAATGTTTTTAATTCATTTGCAAAAGTATCACATAGTTGTAATACTGCAGACTAAAAATTTCATCTTACTAATAACACCAATTGGCCAAAGTTATTATAATATTAGACTAATGAGGAGTTGGTTGGTGTTACTTTTGGGGATATAGTGAGTTATTTTTTTTTTTAAATCCCTGTGGACATGTCCTTATTAAACAACAAAAACATTAGTCAGCTATTGATAAAAAGAGCATGTTTGATTGAATTAAATTCCTGTGCATAGTAGTTAACTGATCATTAAAAGTTGCTTTTGTTCTTTATCTGTTTTTAGGTGATGAATCATAGGTTTCTTTAGTGTGTGTTCCATCAGGAAGCCTGGGGCAGATACAACCATGGAATTGGTGTTCTAAGAAAAATCAATTTAAGTACTTATTCTATCTTGGCACTTTTTAAAAGTCAGATTTCTTAACATTTGCTCAGTGCCTGTTATAGACATTTCTAATGTAAAAGGTCACATTTGCTACTTTATTTTCCTAGTAGAACATTATAATCTTCTGTAAATGGGTGGTACTATATCAATTTTTTATTTTGCCTGGAGTAGATATTAAATGTGTTATAAGAGTTACATATTTTAGTTTTCATGTTTTTACTTTTTTAAAAAAAGATTTTTATTATGTGGCTTCTTTGTCATATAATTTTAAAGTCAAATTTATTTTAAAGCAAGCCTTTCTGCAAGCTAAAAGAGAAGGAAAATGTAGGTTAAGATGAAATAGCATTATTAATTTATTTGAAATTATAACTGCTACAACTTAGATTATTCTGAAAGTTTATTACTGAAAATTAAAAATCAAATTGTTTAAACAAAAATAGCTACTCACTCAGCAGTCATGATAAAATTTAGAACTGTAGTCATTTTTTAACTAATCTCTATTTAACCATGTAAGCTTTCTTCTGACCAGCTGGCTACAAATTTTGGGGTGTCTTTCTAATTTGTCAGGGAATTAGTACATTAAAGCTTATTTATTTGTGGGGATAAATGGGGGAAATGGGAGACATCTGTAATATTATCAACAATAAAAAATATTTATTATATAAAAAGCCTGTGTTGTCACGTCATCGTACCATAATGACTGATTAGCAGGAGGCTGAGTGCACAAAGAGGCACATGTGGGTGGGTGGGGACTTGACTCTGGAGGATTTGACCAGAGGCATGGGCACATTTCTAAGTCCTGCCAAGCTGCAGGACTCTGGGTCCTGGGTCTCACATGATTTTGCGTGCTGGGCCCCTAATATATATATATATATATATATATATATATATATATATATATATATATATATACACACACACACACACACACACACATGTATGTATGTGTATATGTATATATGTATATATATGTATATACGTATATATGTATATACGTATATATGTATATATATTGTATGAAACCATATTCACTTAATCTATGATGTTTGAAAATAAAAATGTAGGTAACATAATAAAGACTAAATCTTTGGATTTTGACTTATTAAATATAAAGATTTAAGACAAAGTTCAAGCCCCATCTCTTCAGCTAAGTATCTCACAACATGAAGCCAATTCATAGTAACCATTCACATCTTCTGAATTCCCACTGTAATGGCATTAAGTGGAATAATACTAAAGTGATCCATTTGCATTATTCTTACTCCCAGTTTTTACTGAAACAAACTATTCAATCTTATGCTTTTCTCACCACTTTTATAGTTGAGCTAATATATTTAGGAGATATAGATAGTAAATTGATAGCTAGACCAATGGTTCATTATATACATAATTATAAAAATTAAAATTCAGATTTCCTCAAATTCTGTCTTAGCTCAGATCAATATTCTTATCACTGGTACTATTTTATTAGCCTCCTTTTTGGTCTCCCTGATTTTAGTCACTTCTTACTCTAAGTATGGGAGTTTCAATTGTGGGCCCAGTCAAAAGCATTTAGGGAACCTGAAAAACTACTGGTGGGCAATTCCCACTACTACAGATTTATTTAACTGGTATAAAATAGCATGCAGATATCTTGACTCTGTTCATCCAGATGAATATCATTGCATATGGGAGTAGTGTTTGTTCTAAAAGCAAAAGCAAATGTATCCATGTCACTCCTTTGCTGAATACCTCTCAGTGGTTCTCTGGTGCTTAGAATAAAAGGTTCAAATTCCTAGCATATACCATAAGCCCCTATCTTACACTTTAATGGTTGCCTTCTGCCTTTCCACTCAAAAACCATAAGTGCTACATGGACCATCTTGTTTCCTCAATCTGTGACCTAGAACATGCCTTTTCTTATTTGAGTACCCTCCCCCTTCCTAACTCTACTTTTTCTCAGCCTATTTGGAATTGGGTGGAGTATAAATTAATTCATTGTGCTATCTTAACTCCAATGTTTTCATCAAAATTGTGATCAGATATCACCACCCCTCATTCTACATGACAGTCACTATTCACATTTTGCTTTATCTGTACTTCATATATCATGCTGTTCTTGCATTCATCTCTTAGGAGTTACATGTTTAATATACCCACCTCCCTAGATAAACTAGTGAGCTTATTGAGAGTGGATACTACATATTTTCATTTTTCTCACCTCAGTGCCAACTACAATGTAATACACTCAGGATGTTTGATGTACTTTTTAAATTACTTAAATTCAGGACATTTACAGATGGTCACTATTATAGAGCCTACTTTGCTAAAATTCACTCTCTGGGTTGTTCACTAAGCCTAAGACATAGCCACAACCCTCTTCATCAGGGAATACATTTAATTGTGAAGTTTTTGTATGGAAAAGTCCTTGGGTCTGGTTCAAAGTATGATAAACACAGCAAAACAGGAACCACACTCAAATAGCAGGCAACATACCCTCTTCCCTCCCATCCCAGTTTCTTGTCAAATGTTTGAATATAAATACAGAAGAAGGCCCATTAACAAATCACTAAATAAATTGTCTGGAAGAGTAACAGATCCACAAACAGTGGCTACAGAAAGATATTTAATTTATGGTCTCCACTAAAATCTTTAAAAGCGGCATTTAATGCTCAACTAGAGTATGCTTTTTCAACATTTTGCATCACAAAGTTGCACACATATTGGCAGTGCTTTCCTCTCATAAATTAAGAAACCTGAGCATAAAGATGAACACCCTAGTGTGAGCACTAAAAACAAGGTGCAAAACCTGGATTTGCTTTTGTCGTTTCAGAATCAAAGGATTTCAGACTTGAATTTAGGACCACATTGCCTACAAAGCTTCATGTAATTGCTATACTTATGACACAGAAATCTCATTCTGCTCCTATGCAATTTAACAGATTTATGGAAAGCCAGATGTTAGCAATTATGGAAACTGACATTATTCATATTCTTGGTAATACAGACCTGTTTACTCTGCACAAAACTAACTTAATCTATTATACATGTCCCAAGGCATCCAAAGGGAGGAGGCACCCTATTTACATATAGCAACTGTTCTCTGCTGAGCAAACAAAAAGACATTCACCCATGATATTTACCCACATCATCAGACCAATGACAAAGAGGTGATGAAACAAAAATCAGGCAAAATATTCCACACTCAAATCTATAGTAGCCACTGATGTGGATCTGTTACTCTTCCAGACAATTTATTTAGTGATTTGTTAATGGGCCTTCTTCTGTATTTATATTCAAACATTTGACAAGAAACTGGGATGGGAGGGAAGAGGGTATGTTGCCTGCTATTTGAGTGTGGTTCCTGTTTTGCTGTGTTTATCATACTTTGAACCAGACCCAAGGATTATTAAAGTATACTTGGGGGAGATCCAAGATGGAAGAATAGGTAAAAAACCTATACTTGCTGCCTCTCAAAAGTACATCAAAATTACAACTGAAAGGCAGAACAACTACTACCCAGAACTATGGGAAGGCTGGCTGAGGGAAGTTCCACATCTAGAGAGGTGAAGAAAGCGCACTGATACTGGTAAGAGGTGCGGAGGTGCGGAAAGTGCTGGCACCTGGATGTGCTGCTCTTTTAATTGGGAGGGAGATGCAAGCTCCTGATTGCTCTGAGCTCCACTAATAGGCAAGACTCAGGGGACTTGGACAAATACGGGGAGAAACTGGACTGGCTGGCATCAGGACAGGAATGTAAGGGTGGCTTTCTCTCAGAGGTGCCCACAGAGATCATTGTTCCTACACAGGGGTGTGGGACGTGGAGACCCAGGGACTCTCTGGTGCAGGGATGACTGGCCACCATTGCTGTTTGCTCTGCCCTGGTGCTTCCCAGAGACCCCACCCCACCTAATTTACAACCCCACCCAAGCTGGGTGCATTGACTTTTGCATATGAATGGCCTGTCCTTTTTCTGCCTAAAACCTGTCAAGCTACAGCAGGATCAGAGAGTCCCAGAGCTTCCAAAAGAAGGCCCAAGTCCCGCAGCAGCAGCCTACCTTGCTTCACAGCTGAGCCTTGTCTGGGCACTTACAAACCCCATACAAAGAGGAAGAATCTGCAGATGCCTCTATAGCTCCTGCTGGGAATCCCCAGACAGTGGCTGACCTTGCACTTCTTTGGAGATCCAAGAGCCAGTTTATCCAGTGGTCAGAGAGAGGCCAAACTGGATTATAGCTCTTCACATCCATAAGAGACACACTCAAAGGGCAGACTCAGTGAGCATCAAAGCTCCACTGAAGCAAGTCATGCCCAATTAGAGTGTCTCCTGTGCAACAGATCTTCTAGTATACACATAGCTGGTCATCATAGCCAATTGGCCTGGAGGTCAATTCCTCCAAGTGATACCAACAGTAATCAAGGGTTAACTACAACAAGACTGTGCGAACAGCCCACAAAGGGATGCACCAAGAGCATCCACCTCAGGTGACTGGAGAGGCTGAACTACTGGGCCCTATAGGGCACCAACCACACAAGGCCAGTCTATCAACTCAAGGAGACTTAGCAGCTACCCAGTACATAGAAACAAATCCAGTGAAGTAACCAAAATGTGGAGACAAAGGAACAAGTCATAAATGAATGAAATGGATGAAAGCAAAATACTGGATATAGAGTTCAAAACAACGATTATAAGGTTACTCAAGAATCTTCTAGAAACCTCTGAGAAATTTAGTGAGACCCTCAAGGATATGAAAAAGGACCAATCAGAAATTAAGCATTCACTGACTGAAATAAAGAATAATATAGAGATTCAACAGCAAACTCGAGGATCCCAAACTCAAGGATCCTCAAGGATTCACTATCAACAAGTGAATCTAAAAATCAAATGAATTAAAAACCTGATGTACAGTACAGACTGGTGAATGTAATAGAATCAGGGGCATGGGAAGGTAGCAGATTGACAGTTCTCAGGGGGAAGGGATTGTGGGGGTGTGGGAAGAGATTGGACAAAGAGCCTATACTTATGGATGAGGTCAATGGGGAAGGCCTAGAGTGGGGTGAGAACCGAATGGAGGGGAGGAGCTAAGAGGGCAAAAAAGAGGAACATATGTTATAATCTGAACATTAAAGATAAAAAAGAAAAGCTTAAAAAAGTAAACTTTTTTCTTCTTATTATTGTAAGTTATGGTTTTCTGTAATTTTCTTTTTTTTTTTTTTACTTTGTACATTCACTATTTAAATGGTCCATGCTCTGATAAAGTTTTTTCAGTAAAATTCCACTGCTAAGCTTACATTAGAATTAATTTTCTTGCATTGACATTTTCACAATTTCTGAAAGCTATCATTGTACTCAATTTTGCTTTTAAAACAGTCTGTGCCTAAGACTAAACGACCTGCTTTGTTCTTTAATTTGAGGTTCTTAGATTACTTGAACATGCAAGAAAATACAATTCAGAAATATTTATACCAGCAGCAAGTTAACCAACCCAACCTAGCCCCAATCTTCAGTTAATGTGACCTGTTATTCCAGTTTGACTGGGACTAGTGGGGTGGGGGGGAGTTGTCCCTGAGATAGTGACTTTCACAGCTAAAATCAGACAAAGGGGACACATGAGTCAACTGTATCACAGTCCTATCCCCGCAACTCTCTATGACAATGGAAAACTTGCCTAATATCTCTGAGCATTGGGCCTATCATCTGGAAAATGTTTATAAAAATCCCCTTGGAATAATCTGGTAATTACAGTATCTTGTAATAATGGCTCAAAAATTATTAGCTGCTGTTCTTGTTTGTATGATCTGTATACTTTCCCTCTTATAGAAATCACTCATCTCATGAATACCTAGGTCGCATCTCTTCAGGATTTCCTCAGATCTGTACCATTAGCCCTGAGCTCTAAGTATGCAACCAACCCCGCCACTGTCTGCTAACTGGAGACTGCCACTTGAATTCTGAATTCCCACACAAATTTCCAGGGATTTGATCAGCACTTTGGATAGCCCAATCCAGAAATGCTGACACTCCACCTCTCTCTCCAGCCTCAATCAGTAGACCTGGGCTCATATTACCTGACTCAAATTGAAAGAGTATAGTTGATTGACCCACCATGGACTTATCTTGGTCACTGACTACATTTTATTGTAGGCTGTACACATTTAGTAAATGTGTGCACATGTTTTACTGCAGATGGATAAAACACTTTCTTTTAGGCAGGAAAATTAGAGTAAAATAAAAGCAGAGCAGCCTTCTGAATTAACCATTAGTCTACTTTCTGCCATGAACAAATCATGCTTAACTAGTGATAAAAATTTTGTTTAAAATCAATTCAATTCTGACCGAGAGAATAAATTTTAAAAAATCTATAAATATAGAAATACTTGGTATCCAAAGAGAATTTTACTGCATAGAGGCTACAGTATTGATGCCAATGATTTTAGATTTATTCATTTTTATAGCTGCTTACAGGTGCAAGAGGGGGTTTATTATTACTGCATCTGTATCACAGAGAAGTAGGACAGGTATGTTTTTATAAACTAATCAATGCCTAACCCTGGGCCATATACATTCTATTGTTATATTCATTGTGTTGTTTAATCTCTTTAACAAAATGTCACCCTCAACTGAAAAGAATTATCCCTCCTACTTCTATTTTGTTACCATATATCTTTGTTGCCTTGCGTACTTAGCTGTGAACATACTTTTCCATTTTTCTTTTTTGTTCAAAAGTAATATTCTGGTTTATTTATCTTTGTGTCCCCCACCACACTTTTTTTTAAAGAGAGAGAGTGGAAGGGAAGGGTAGAGACATAGAGAAACATCAATGTGAGAGAGACACATCAATAGGTTGCCTCCTGCACATGCCACCAACCAGGACTGGTGATCAAGCCTACAGCCAAGGTACATGCCCTTGTCGGGAATCAAACCTAGGACCTTTCTGTCTATAGGGTGATGCTCTGTCCACTGAGTCAAACCAGCTAGGGGTCACCATTCCTTTCACAGTATATTTCATATACTAAGAAATCTGAAAACATGTATTGAATTTGAATTTGAATCTGGTTGAGCTGGGATTTAGGAAATTATTGTTTGTCTCATTTTTTATTCTTATAAGTATATGTCTAATAGGACATGATATCACTCGTCTAGGGGAAATGGTGAACAACATAGACTGATGCACAAGAACAGACCCAGAGATAAGGAGCCATGGGTCAGACTGTTGGACCTCAAAGGGAGGGTGGGGATAAACGGGAGAGATCAACCAAAGGACTTACGTGCACACATATGAGCCTAACCAGTTGTCAAGGACAATAGGGAGTGGGGACATGAGTGAAGGGGATGAGGTATTAGAATGGGGGGTTGAGGTCAAATATGTGATACCTTAATCAATAAAGAAATTAATTAATTAGTTAAAAAAGAAAGAACCCTGTCCTTTGGGTCCTCAGTGTTTTCTTTACATGAGTACTTCTCACCTTTGCAGGACTGAGCTAGAACATGAGTGATGACAGATGAAGAGCCAGGTAGAGGTTAATGGCAGAATCCAGATTCAGGATAACAAAGAGCTTTCTAAGAATTAAATAGTCTTCTCATACATTCCATGTTTATGGAAACATCCCCAGTCTCTCTTAGCGAGTATATGCCAGCAGGTGCCAAAGAGAGAAAGCCTGGCATGGAGCAGCATGGTTTCCTGGTCTGCACTGCAGCGTGTGCAGCAAAATCCTTAGTGACAAATATGCATGGGAGTCCAGCAGGGGGAAACCAGAACTAGCTCTGGTTGTGTCTTTTTTTAATACATTTTTATTGATTTCAGAGAGGAAGGGAGAGATGGAGAGAGAGAGAAACATCAATGATGAGAGAGAATCATTGATTGGATGCCTCCTGCATGCCCCCTACTGGGGATGGAGCCCACAACCTGAGCATGTGCCCTTGACCAGAATCAAACTCTCAGTCCACAGGCCAATGCTCTATCCACTAAGCCAAACCAGCTATTGCAGAACTAACTCTGTTTTGACAAATCATTATCTCAAATAAGTTGTCAGATGAAAAATAATGTCTCCTCTTTCCCACATGGAGGGAAGATTTTAGGCACACAAATGTCACAAAGGAATTTCATTTACTACCAGGAACACCCTGCAACCTATGGAGAAAGCAACAGTGGAAAAACACTGTCAGAGGTGCAATTCTAAAATCATGTCTCAATGGAAATAACATTCTATCCCCAAGAATTTAAAGACCTTCCATGGCTTTTATTTATTGTTTCTTCTCACCACTTCATTTTGGCCCCAGACTTCCAGGAAGTGACAAACCTCTTCCAGAAACTATCCCCGGGTAAGGAGAGTTAGGGCATTGATCAAGAACAATAATTGGGACTACCACAGCCAAGAAGGGCAGTCTCTACAGAGCAGAACGAGTAGCTACAAATAAATCTTAATGGCAATCTCATTATCTCAAACATTTTTTAGCAGGAAAATGACCCAGTTTGAGTTGCTACAAGGTCATGTATCTAGGGATTGGAAGAAACATATTGGAACCCATACTGTACTTATATGTGTCCCCACTAATGGCTTTAGTAAGTCACATAAAAATTTCTCAGCTGTGTGGCAAAGGAAAATTCAGACTGCACTGTTCTTCAAGTTTATGAATCTATAACATGGGGGATCATAACAAATAGCAGTTATGAGAACTACAGGACAAAATGTTAGCACATACTAGTTTATTCTTGATGATGATCACAGTCAATAGCTGGCTAATTCTAATGACCTCCCCTTTTTTTTTTTTTTTTTTTTTTTTAGAAAGGCATTTCAAGCAAAAGAAATCAGAGAACAAATTTGCACAGGTATACAGAAAATCACATCAATACAAGCAGAGGGTAGGACATTTTGTCAGAAACACTACTATATCTATAGACTCTATAGTATAGAGCTATATTTTATATTAAAAATAGCCATATATATATACATACATATATATATATATATATATATATATATATATATATATATATATCAAAGTGTTTTCATAAAAAAAATAAATGTTTCAACAACATTTAGAGATACTAATATTATGAAATAGGACTCACAACTTTCAACTCATCCTAGAATATAGGAATCTTTATAACCTGGACTCTATTTCCATATTCAGGGTTCTTTTTTGTTACTTCCCACCCACAGCACACCATGTATATCAGGAACTTCATCTGCACTAAAGTCTTGCCATTCCTGGGACACATTCTGATTTCCTTCTTGACTTTGTTCAATCCGAGTGCTATTCCTGCCTGAAATGCTTACCTTAATGCCTGCTTTGCCTTCTTATCTAATAGCCTCAGTGAAAATATTATTTTGTAAAAAATCTCAGATACATTGCCAATCCAAAAGGCCTCAACCCCAAGAGGAATTAGTCACTTTTTTCTTAAAGTCTTTTAGTTTTATTTATTTATGTACCTAGATGCTCTACAGCTCCACCTGCCCTAATCCCTACCTACCCCCTCTTGCCCCATTCTAGACTGAAAGGACATTTGTCTCTGTGTGCCTTAGGCTCCCACGATGAGCACAGACCAGACCCTCTCAATAAATGCTCGTTGAACAAGTGAATGATGACTTTATGCTCACAGTGTTTTGTTTCGTGTGAGTACAGCAGGTTAAAATCCCCTCCTCATAAACCCACAGGTAAATATTTCAGAGCAACATGAGTAACCTCAACTAAAACAAACAAATCAATATTCATTTCAAAGAGGTTGTAGATGCTGATCTTTGAGTTGCTGCAGAAACAGATTTCAAGCCAGAAATCTCTCTTATGAAATACTTGCTTTCACTGTGCTTCAAGGAGACAGGAGGCTGACAACTACATGGAATTCAATACCAAGAAGCACTCAGAAACAAGAGAGTAGGTAACTCTCTCCTGAGACTGAATTGAAGATCCCTAGGTTGAAAACATGAAGAAATTAGGACAGAGTCCTGCCTGGAAACACAGTCTGGATCCTGATATTTCAACAGTGGTTTCTACATCGTTGGCGTCAGTGTCGTTCTGAGATCCCAGTGACAATTGGTTCTGGTTCCTCCCAACGATGCATATACACACATATACAGAGCATTCATGGATACTTCTGAAGGCTTTTAAAGAACCCAAGGAAGTGGTTTTCAAAGTTGAGTCCACATTAGAATCAGCTGAAAAGGGCTTGTGGGGGAAAAAAAAAAACCCACAAAAAACAACCAATCAAGCAATCAACAAACATCTCCAAGCCTGACCCTCAGATCTGCTGATTGAGGAGGTCTGGGGTAGTGCAGAGAATTTCTATCAACTTCCCAGGGGATGCTGATGCTGAGGGTCTGAGAATCACACTTTGAGAATGACTGCCCCACGCTCCACAGAACACTGGATTCATAGGCACTAATATTCAGGCAACTATTTTTTATTTTTATTTTTATTTTTTAGGAATACCCTACTCATTCTGTTGTCACTCAGCTCTCTGAGTAACTGCCAACTATTCAGGAAAAAAATTAGAAAATAAAGTCATTTAAAACCTATAAAGAAGAATTTGCAGGATATATGCTTCAAGACACTGTGCAGAAAAAAAAAAAATGCTGCTTGATCTTTCAAAAAAATGTCAAGTTCATAGTGAAAAGGAGGCCTTAAACTCGTAGGGATGTCAAACTCAATCAGAGAAGGGGCCAAAATCTAAAATCCAGCCTAAATTGCGGGCAGAATGGTTTATTGAACAGTCATAAACTGACAATGTCATAAACTGACAGTGGAGTGAGTGATGACAGCACGGTGCGGGCCACATTGCAAGGCCTGGCGGGCTGGATTTGGCCCGCGGGCCTTGTGTTTGACCCATGTGCTAAAGCAAACCATAACCACAACGCAAAGCAACTTTTAGGGGAAAATGTCAGTCTTTTCCTGCGTATCAGCCACATTATTCCTCTGGTGTGCAGTCCACCCCTCCAAAAAAGCCTTCCTACAGCCCGTCTCTACTTGCTTCCTTTTCCCAGAACTCCCACCGGGCCTGTTCCCACAGTACAAAACTGTCGTGAGTGCCTCTGGAGATCGGTTTCAGTCCCCTTTACATCCCTAGAGTCTGAATAAGCAACTGGCTTCCAATTACTGCATCTGAGTTGCCGTGGCCTGAAACATAACATTGCCAAGTCTCCACTTACCACAATGAAAAGGAGAGCAGTTGCCAAAATATTATTAAATCATTAGAGGGTAGGTTGGCAAATGAAAAGGTAACAAAATATCTATTCAAAGGAGAGCCACGTTAGTAAAAAACATAGGGACTAACACTATTTAGCTTAGAGACAAAGCGGCTATTCATACCAAAAAAGCCTTTAGAAAAATCACTCAATACAGTATGGTAGAGTTGAGTGGATTACATTTTTGAATGATTACAGAAAAAAAAAATGAAAGTAATAGACAAAAAGTCCCAGGTTAATGAGTTCCTTACACCAAAATGAAATGGTAGTGTAAAAATTGCTGGCAATAAAAGGACAAGTAGTGTGCTTAATAACTTTTTGTTACAGAAAAGCATGCACAAAATGTCTTTTGAGCAGCTCATAATTCCATAATACTGAACAAAGAAGGTTCCTAGAAATCCCTAGGTTAGGCTCTATTCATTCATAAATTTTCAGTTAGTGTATACTATAGAGTGACAATTCCAAAAGGTGTCTGCCAGGAAAAAAAGAGTTTTAAAGCCAAATACATTTGGGACACTGACAATGCATCACAAAGGCTCTGAAACTGCAGTTAATAAACTAGCTAAATTTCATTAATTTAGAATATCCTACATATATTTCCTCATAGAACCCATTCTTGAAAACACCCCAGCATTAGTATCCTAAAGTCCAGAGTTTAATAAATGCTCTGTTGGAGCCACTGCCCCAGCTGGGCTTTTACCACTGATGCCGACTATATGGCAACAAAAGGCTTCAATTAGTCAAAATCACCTGGTTGTTGCTCTCTCTCTGCCAAGCAGAAGCCAGACTCCACTCAAAAATATGTGTCCTGCAATGCAGAGCTGTGCTTCCGAGTTCCCTGCAGCTGGGGACAGGAGGCAGTGACCACTCAGACCTCAGCTGCTGAGCGCAGGTGAGCTAGCTCTCCTCACCTGCCTGCCAGGCACACCAGTCTTTCTGACTCCCCATGATGGTGCCTGAATATCATCCCGTAGCAACATCAGACACTTCCATCATCTTGAGGCTATTTTTCCCAGGGAACATGCTGATGCACTCAGGTGACCTCTTAGATGGCCATCAATCTAGGTCATTTGTTCAGTTATGAGATGACCCCATGGATAAGGTGACCAGATGTCCCGTTTTTTGGCGGGACAGTCCCGATTTTTAAAAATTTGTCCCGTATCCCACAGCGTTTTTTTTTTGTTTGTTTTTTTTTTAATTGGGACTTTTTAAAAATGCCGTGGGACGTGGGACAAATTGTTAAAAATTGGGACTGTCCCGCCAAAAGTGGGACATCTGGTCACCTTACCATGGGGCAAAACTTGAATTCTTCTGCACACACACACACACACACACACACACACACACACCACAAAATAAACTAAATTAAGAGATCAAGCACTTTGTACTAAGGTGTATATATGGGAACACAATGAAGTAGAAAATTAGGCAATTAGCTGAATAATCATCACTATTTACACCTTAATTAATCCTTTCATAAGTTACCTCCAGTTAATAAACAACTGGCTGAGGCAATTGTGGGAACAGAAAGATACACAGCTCTTTCACACATGGCCGTGCCATCAGATGTTTCTCCTCATTGGATACCCATCTCACACGAAGACTTTGGCTCTTGTATTATCACTGGTACAGCAAGACCTGAGCAGGTAATAAAGAAATATTCTTGTTGCTTTACTGTAGATTTCAAAAATCTTAAACATGTATACAGTCCTTAGGAAGGATGTTGAATGTCATTTCCTGGAAGAAGAAATCTACATGATCACACCCAATGTACTAAATATCTCCCTGCCTCTTTTTCTTTGCCCAATAAACAGATATTATAACAGTTCCCACCTGGTGGCCTTGTTTTGAGGATAAAAGGAATTAGAGAGTGCACAACTCTTAGAAGAGTGCCTAACATGAAGAAATAATTCTTAGCTATCACTAACATTTATTTTTGTAACTATTATATACCTAAGCCTTCCCATCCTTTGAGTCTAATCATCCCCATGCAGTCTGGAAAGACTACTCTTTAATCACCTACATATTTTATAAAGTTGACAGTTTCACAGTTAATTATAATCATATCAGAATACTACTGGTCAGTATGTGCATGTTGATTTTTGTCTCCAATTTGGAGTTTTACACTCCCTGAGGGAGGAATTCTCTGCATCCTCCATACCATCTAGATTAGTGCTAAGATCAAGCAGATTTATTTTTATGGATAATCCTATCTAGTAAAAGAGTAATATGCAATTGACCATCACTCCACCACACAAGATGGCCACCTCCATGTGGACACAAGTTGGCTGTTGCAAGATAACCTGCAGGGGAGGACAGTTGTAGGCAATCAGGCCACAGGGGAGGGCAGTTAGGAGCAATTAGACCAGCAGAGGAGCAGTTAGGCATTGATCAGGATGGCAGAGGAGTGGTAAGAGGGTGATCAGGCTGGCAGGCAAAAGTGCTTAGGGGCAATGAGACAGGCAGTCAGGCAGGTGAGCAGTTGGGAGACAGCATTCCTGGATTGTGAGAGGGATGTCCCAGATTGGAGGGGGTGCAGGCTGGGCTGAGGGACATATGCTCCCCCATGCACGAATTTCATGCACTGGGCCTCTAGTATACATATAACCCCATGATTATTATGAAGAGTTTGTTTTAATAGAGTTCTAATTCTCCTCCTCTTCGTTATCACCCATTTTAGTGTACTTGGAATAGACCTGAGGTTTCCTGGCTCCCCATACACGGAACACTGCTTCAAAAGCCAAATCTGTTCCCTCTGCTCCAGGGTTGACCATGACTGCCATTCAAAAGGTGTTTGAACAACAGGAAAATTGTCTTTGGAAATTTACTATACGGTCTGGGTGTGGCTTACAGAATAGACTCTATAGTTAGCTTAATGTCCTGTTAGAATAAGTCCCTAAAATGTCTGGTTTTAGTTCCAAAGTTCAAGTGGAGAACAGCACATAGGTCAGGCTATTTCAGCTGGACAGGTTGAGGGTGAACAAGAACCATGGGTTTGTGACTGAGTATACTGCAATGAACTCTATTCCGGTATCATTTTGTGAAGTGTTTATCACCAAACTGGAGGGCGTACATTGACCCTTCATTAGAAATCCCAGAATATATCCAGTTCATCATACATTCTGAACATCTCCAGGTACATGTATGTGTGCCTGGACTTGAAGGGGAGCAGAAAGCTCCCAGAGGGACTCATGGGACAACATCTGCAACATGTGTTCATGATCACTGTCTCTTTTCTATCACCAGATGTGCAGGGAAGGTACTGACATCAGTGGATAGCCAGATGATGTTATTGCCAAGGCTAAGATGAGGTCAGATTTACTGTCAAGAACCTGCCCCCTTGACATCCTGCCCCATCCCCAAATCCCTGCCCTTGAGTTCAGTGGATAAAGTAATTCCCCAATGCTCTCAGACCAGACTGGATCGAGTACATCGCCATCTGGGTCACACTCATTTTGTCTCATTCTATCCTTGCCTTATCTCATTGACATCCAGCTGCTCTATGTAGAGTACATAACTGTAGTGGTGGGTTCATCACTGATCTTACTTCCATTAGCATATTAAAAGCAAAAGCTTTGAGATCAAACACACCCAGATATGGCATGTGTGTGTCATTTATGGGCTTTGGAATCTGGAACAAGTTATCTTAATCCATGGGCCTTTTCTTCATCTTAAAAATGGAAATAGTAAGGAGGTTTCCCTTGTTATGACAGTTGTGAGATCTCAAGTAGACAAGCATGCAATTCCCTGGCAGAGTGTCAGGCTCCTTCCACAGGGGCTCAGTTGGTGAGGATGGCTGACATCATGGGGCACTTAGAATGCAAGTGCTGAACCTGCTCTTTCCATGCTAGTTTATTTAATCCTCACAATTCTGCTGGAGCAATTATGAGGATGGCACTTTTGTAAATTGCTTAGAGCAGTGCCTGGCACAAAGTAAGCTCTCTATGTTAGCTCACATTAGTATTACTGTTCCTGTCTTCATTTGACTGATGAGAGAGTTGAGGTGAAGGGGGTTAAATGTTGACTATTAGTACCTACTACTTGCCAGGACATTTGCATAAAGAATACTTATAGCAGGAAACATTTGCCAGCACCTATTACTTTAATCATTGTATGGTAAGGACATGAAGACTTAGAGAAGTTAAATATCTTGCCAAATGCTTCTCAGTTAGAATATGGCAGAGTTGGGATTTGAACCTATGTAGACTTACCACCTGCCTTTCCACTATATTGCACTGTTACCTCTAAGGTTCCATTGCCCTCGGCCCACCTCCTCAGGGAGGTTAGCCCAGGAAGCATTTCCAGGTTCCAGCTGTTTTCATCTCTGCTCCTATAAGAACCACACTCTGGTTCCAAATGCTGCCTTCTTCACAGAACTGGATTGTGGGAAGCCAGTTCCCAGAATCCAGGAACTGGCTTCCCACAATCCAGTTCTGTGAAGAAGGCAGCATTGTGAGTCCAAGAGGGGCTGTGTCCCATAAGAATTGCTACTGACTAATAAAATGGGGGTTACTGGTATTTGAAAATCTTCTTTGATGTCCAAATATGTATGACCAACATAATTTAATTCAATACAAGGTTATAAAGGATAGCAAAAGACCTAAACAACACTCTGGGCTACAGAGAACTGATGGAAAAGACGAGCCTGATATGTAAGTTTCATCAAAGGGGTAAAAACATATAACTGTGGGGACATATAAGAGGGAGGCATTTTTATTTTTTCATTATTAGAGAAAATCTATGACAGTGATTCTCTACATTAACTGAATACTCTTTCTAATCACTTGGAGACTTAACAAAAATAAGGACCTTCATCTAAATCCTACAATAGATCAACTGAACTAAAATCCCAGATGTGATGTCCCACTGCAAGTATTTTTGAAAAGCTATTCAGGGGAACCCATTGTAAAGCAGGTTTGAGCATCACTAATTTAGGAGAAGGCACTCATCAGGAATTTGACAAGTGGAAATGGGGATAAAAATAGAAGAGTGATCAGGGAAAAGCAGACAAGAAAAGGAGTAGAGAAAAGAGAGTACAGGATTTGGAAAGAGTACAGGACATATTTGAGTAGGCTTGATGATCCACACAGAGAATGAGGGCGCAGAAGAGAACAAAAGATACATGCACACAAGCAAGATCATGGAGATAGATTGACATCCGATGGAGTTGGAATCTATTTTTAAAATATGTAAAAATTCTGCTCTTTATACATGCCACTGTTAATCATATATCAGTTTTCATTTCCAAATTACCCAGATAATTATCTATAATAATAAAGGCATGATATGCAAATTGACCAAACGGTCAAAAAGTGGGACCACCTTCTGGATGAAGCTGGGACTGCTATGAGGGCCCAGGCAGCTGTTGGGGGCAGCTGCGAAAGCCTACCCTTGCATGAATTTTGAGCATCAGGCCTCTAGTGCCAAGATAAAAATGCAATTGCTCACCACTTCTGTTAAAATAAGAATCATTGATCCCTACCACTGTGTCCAAACAGAGTGCTCAAAGATTGTTCTGGTTGCTATTTTTTTAAATGTAAGCAGTAGTAGCTGATATTATTAAGGGCTTATTCTGAGGAGATAACTTTCAGTGCCATTAAGATAGGCTCTTGTGATTCATAATATTTCTGGTCATAAATTCCTTAGGAATGAGATCTTGCCTCTTTCACACTCATATTCCCAAAGACTGTGCTGATACAATGGTTATTCTCAATAAATATTTTTTTCTGAATGATAAGACTCACATGATTTTGTGATATTTGACATCTTGTGTATGTATCACACTCTATAAAGCGAGTTATGTTACACTAAGTAGAAAATAAACCTGACCTTGATGTAGTTTTGTCTATTCCTTAATCATTCATGCCTCAAATGCCTACTACTACATGACTACAGTAGTCTACATGCCTACAGTGTTCTAGTGGTTGGAGGTGCAGTGGGGAAGGACATACATGCCAAAGTGGTCTGTAGTTTCATAAAAGAGGTACAAACATATAACTGTGGGGCCATGCAATAAAATGTTTTATTACAGAAAATTTACAACAATGATTCTCTACATTAACTAAATACTCTATATACTACCACATGCCTACAGTGGTCTAGTGGTTGGAGGTGCAGTGGTGAAAGACAGACAAGGTCTCTGGCTGCAGGGAATTTGCATGTTTGTGGCAGAAGACAATCACACACAGGCATATGCACAATAAACTTCAGCACAGAAAATGGTATAGAATATGTGGAGGATAGTGAGCAATACAATGGAAGTGACCAGGGAAGGACTACTTTAGACAATTTTTTTTTCAAGGGACCAACTCCTTGAAAAGGTTGAACTGTAGCTAGGACTTAAATTTAAAAAAGAACAAGATAGAAGTCGAGTGTTCCAGACACAGAGATCAGCAAAGGTCTTGAAACTGGGTGAGTTCATTGTCATGTTCGAGTGTGAAAAGATTAAAAACGGCTAACATACATAGGGTACGAGTCCAAGAGTTAGCCCTGCAAGCCACGGGAAGAAGTTGGAAATTTATCTTACATTCAGTGGGAAGGCAATAGAAGGCAGAAACAAAACAGAGACATGATCTGATTTATAAACCTCTTTCAATGAGAAATAATTCTGAACTAACAGTGTTCCCTGAACTACCAAAGGAACAATAAATGATGCTCATATTTCTGTTCTTATTAAGACTCATTACAAAGATATTTCTAAAAGTGTAGAAATGAAGGGAAATTCAGATGAACAATTACCCCCAAGTTAGAAATGCCATTAATAAAAACAACTCTGTTCCCCTGGCAAAGTATCTCATTTGTGAGGTTTTCCTGGAAGATCAGCGATCAGTTTATGGATGAGCAAAATGCCTCCCAGGGATGCAGCAGCTTATGTTCCCACTGCTCACCCTTCACCCCCGACACATGCCACTCAGCAGAGCAGAGAAGAACCAGCAGGTAAGGGGACATGACATCTATCATCCTATCAGGGACATTTATGAGAGTGACAGGGAATGCACTGATGTAATTGATAGTTACATAAGAACAACAGGTATAAGCAGGGACTGTCCTTGGGATTTGGGATGCTGAGTCACTCATGACCTGGGCTCGAGTCTCCATTTGTGTGACAATAGCGATGCGCCAGGGGTCAAGGTGTCATCCTTTCTGTGACTGTGTTTCCTTACCAGCACATGAAGTGGTTGCATTTTTGTGTTTACTGAATACAAACTACCAAAGGGTGTCATTGGAGAGACAAAAAATAAATAAAAGCCTATTTCATGCTCACAGTCTAGTCTGAGAGCACAAACATTGTGTGGTGGTATAATAAATCAAGTTGTAGAAAAGCACACCAGCTCTAGTTAGCAGAGGGGATGAGTGACGACTCCTCTGAAGATATCTAAGAATGCTCCTGGGGGTGTGGTGGTACAAGAGCTGTTGGAGCTTGATCTAGTCCTAGTCACAGAACACCTGTTTATACTGAGCTGCATATTCCGAGCTGTATGTAAGGCAGGAATATGAAGACACAGGATAAATGCAAACTTCTCCCTGAGGTTGCATTAACCATGAAGAATCATGGGTAGAGCATGGGGCAGAATATGGAGGGACATTTAAGATCCTAACGTAACAAATATTTGTTGAACATTTAACAGATATGAATTCAATTAATTCTCACAACACTCCTATGAGGTACAGACTAGATAAGACCTTGCCCAAGGTAACCTACTTAGAAGAGGCAGAGCTGGAATGTGACTGCGGGGAATCTGGCTCAAGGGTCCATGCTTTTAACAACGACACTGCAGACTTCTCAACAGCAACTCTAAGCTGTGCTAGATAATTCATGCTGTTGCATATTGGCCTCTCATTCGTCTTCACTTTCAGGCAATCTCAAAGGAGAAGTTAAAAAACACACACAAGTAGATCCTTTACAAAAAGAGATATGCAATGAGCAGAGACAAGGAATTCTAACTCAGCCACCTGGGCTTTGGGAACCCCTGGTCAGAATGCCTGCTTGCTAGGTCTGTCCAAATCAGCCTTCAGAATCAGCTGAGTCCACATGACATAGAAGAACTGAATCATCCAAGGCTCTCATATCAACAATTACTTTTTTTTAATTAGCTGTTTGGATTTCAGGAAAGTGGTGAGGTCCTGAAGGTGAAGAACTCCATTGTTAACTTCCTCCATTCAGCATTTAATAGAACCGCAAGCAGGACTGTGATTAAAGGGGACCTTGCAAGGATGATGGTGGTTAAGAGCAACAATAATAAGGTTAATGCCACTACATGTTTGTGCATGGATTCAAGTGTATCATCTTTAAATCACGGTATCCCATTTAATCCTAACCATGCATGAGTATTTTTATCCAAATTTTTGCATATTTACAGATGAAAGCACAGAGAGGCACTGTGACCTTTACAGTACAAAAGCTCCAATTCAAACAAAACTTTCAAAGTCCAGCTACAATTCCTTCTCTTTCCCAGTTGTGTCTCCAACAGCTAAACATTCCAGCAAGCCTCCATGATGTCCTTTGGAAAGAACTAAATACCTTAGCATACAAACTCAGGCTCTGCCCTCTTGACTGCCCCTGTTTCTGTATAAAAATTAAAAAACCTCACACTGTTTAATTCCCAGCCTAATCCATGAATTACCGAGGGAGGGAGCTTGAAGACAGATGGGTTTAACCAGCGAGGGGTCGTATTTTAACACCAGGAGCTGAAGAGGGTACCAGAGCTGGCTACCCCTCCTGCAAAGGCCCTAATGGATGGAGGGCAAGGCTGAAAGCTGCTTACCAACACAGGACTCCCCGGCCAGTGAATAGGTCCCATCGTCATGGAAACCGCTTCTGCACTCACAGTGGTACCACCCTGGCAGGTTAACGCAGCGGGAATGGTGGTGGCACTCAATGAGTCCCTCTGTACATTCATCAATATCTGCCTCAGAGAAAAACACAAGCCCACCAGGACATTAATTTCTTTTGGCACTAACCCTTCAGCAAACACCTAAACATGTTCATGCCAACAAAGCAATTACAACTGCTCAATAACCTAAAATGCAAGTTGCAGGAAGAACCAAATCCCATTTTCTCCAGAATCCAAATTGAAAGCTTCATGTTCAGATGCTTTCCTATTTATGAACCAAGGAAGGGGAGCCAATGGCCATGGAGACAGTCCCAACTGCAAGTGCCATGTAGGCTTCGGAGACACCAAAAACTAAACTGAGGATGTCTGGCCCAGCTCTGTGACTGCGTGCATCTGCCGCTTCTCTGATTCAGTAACTCCAAAGTAGTAATTCCAGATCTTATTTGGGATTCTTTACCATATTCATGAATAAGTTGAATCTACTCTGGACTCACTAGTGTTAAACTGATGTTTCTTATAGTACGGTCTTAGAGGCTTATCACATTTACGTGCCCGCACAGCTTAGAGAGGAGAATAATATAAATGCCCTGCTTCCCAACTACATTTGGCTGGGGGAAGCTTACTTTGGGGGTGAGAGGTGGGGATTCCTTAATATCTTGGAAACTAGTGTTCTGGGGAGCAGGGAAACTACTGTTCTCATTATTTTAAACCTGATTCACTAGGAGACTTGATTTATGACCATCAATCAAAGATGCTCATTCTCAGTCATTCCCGACAAAGGAGAGTCCTCTGGGTGGTGTCTGCTCAGTGCTAAGGACTATAATTTTTAGCCCAGCAAACATGGGGAGCGTGCATAGACTCTACAGCCCAAAGGCTGCCTCTGGGCTGGAGGACCTGACCTTTGCAGGAAGAGGAGCTGTCAATAATGAAGCCAAGTGTCAGCTCATTCCCGCCAAGTAATTATTTCTTGGAATACAGCCACTGCTGGCTGGGAATCGTCCCCTCGCTGTCCTGGAAATGACTGAACCTTGGCAGCCTTATATGAATAGAAATCTAATTAATATTGGGATATAGCACATCATGATTAAAACCCTCTTTGCGGTCTTTTTCACCAGTTCCCTGCTGTAGGTGTCAGCTCGGGGCAATCAGCCACCAGTGGTCCTATTACCTAGACAAATTCTGAACTGTGCAAGGAGCTGTACATGCGGTTTGAAACCTGTCACTCTCATCATGCCATTTCAGCCAAGAAAAGAGATAAAAGGTGTAGTAGTTATTCTAGGCAGCTCTGGCTTTAGCTTTAGTGTTTCCCCACCAACTTCCCTCTTCTTCCTTCATGGCTTTTATGAAGGGTCCATGCAGTCTTTTGACACACAGTGTCTCTTAGGTTTCTAAAATCAGTCTGCCCTCAGGGCTTCTACGGCCCCTTCTGCAGCTGCAGCCAAGGTGTGTGGACATGTATTGTAAATCTCTACAGAATGAACTTGCAACTTCTACTTTGCCATTTCTGAAATTATACAGGTGTGCAGCTCTTTAGGACACACCTTGGGTCACTAATATCTTCAAAAATTGAAACAGAGAAGTGATTGGAGGCGATGTTTCACCAAGAGGCAGGGCTGAGGTGGCGGTTCAGTATTTTTTAATATGGGTTACCCAGGGACACACATAACCAGAAGACCGATTTTCAAAGGTAACATCTCTACATTCAGCTCAAAATACTCTCTGCGGTGCAGCAGCAACAAATTCTCCCTCAGGCATTTATTTCCAAGGCTCCTAAGAAGGCAGTCTGGATCACCACAGACACTCTCACTTCTAGACAACCAAGAGCATTTAGGCAACAACCATCTGGCCATGGTGAGTGTGGTGGGGAACCAGGAGATGCCAAAGCAAAGCTTCTGAAGTAAACAAAACAAGGCTATGTCCTAGCTCCCTCATTCACATTTGCTGCCCTTTCAGATATTTTTATTCCCAAAATGGGATGATAAGAGAGAGCAGGAGTAGTTCTCTGGGCAGGGCTCTCTCAGGGAGTGAAGAGCATCACAGGTACGCATCTCTGACTTCCGCCCAGACAAGCAATCACTGCATGGCACTGAACAGGAGAAAAGGCGTGGAGCTGTGTCTCATCTGTGAGCTATATGGCTAGGGACCCGCTGGGAATAACCGGAGCTCATTGCACACTGGCACCTAGAAACAAGGCTGGACATTGCTGATGTGGGTGCAAGGTTTATACCTGAAGCCAAACATTTCATTCCCTGTGCAACCAGACTCCTTGAGAGGCGCTCATGTTTTCATCGTGTTCCTATAACCGCTTGTTTCTTCTGCAGTCACAGCAGGGTTAAAAGCAACCACCACAGACCCCAACCCAGAACATGCTGGAAGGCTTTTTGGCAACACTGTGGGGGCTTTAGATATTATAAATGGGCTGTGGCTGCCTTTGTCCTCAGAGATCCGCTTCTCCTAGCCAGCACTTGCCACAGGCAAACAAACAAGACAGATGCTCTGGGAACAAGGACTCCGGTGAGTTCACTATGGAATCCAACTCTGTCTCTCAAGGATTTCTGATAAATTATAGTGAGCCTGGCTCATCACACAGGTTGTCAGCCATCTCAAGGGAAAGGGACAAACAAAAATAACCATGTTTCCTTCCTATATCAAGTCCTAGGATTGTGTTTAAATTTCAGCTTAATCCAGCATGGACCTGAAAATATGGCAAAGGAAACAAGAGATGCTGGGGAGTTGAGAGAGGAACCTGTAGCCTTCATTTCTGGGCCCTAAGTGCCAAGTGTCAGCAACATAAAAACTCACATTACAGCCCAGGTCAAAGGGCTAACAAACAGTGACTCTGGGTTCAGAGTAACCCAGGATCTGTATTTGTCACTAGCCTCTCAAGAAAGAAAGTTGATCCCATCAAGAAAGGAAGCTTTACGCAAAGATAACTTATTCAAGTCATATTGGTTGAGTTGGAACTATGTGCCAAGGATGGTTTTTGTGCCGTGGTGGCTGGAAACCCAGGAGCACCCAATCAAGGGAAGGGAATATTCACACTCATCCTTCAAATCTCAGCCAATATCACCTTCTCCAACTCCTCCAGGTACACAGTCCCCCACCTCTATATACACACACATCCATGTCAGCACACATCTTACTCTATATAACACCTATTTTCCTTTTGTGTCCATCTTACAAATGTAATTACTCAAAAACCCAAGAGACAACATCTTAGGTTGACATTTCTTGTGATAGGATCAATAATACAAACGTGCCCCCAAAATGTTTATGGGAATGAATGAATGAATGAATGAATGAAAATAAATGACAATGAACTAAATGAAAGGAACAATGAAAAAGAGCTATCCTAGAGACTCTAAGGACCACAGATTTCCCGGTGTTTGCAAATAACAAAGATGTATTGTCAATTCACAAAACTAAACGTAATGGGGTTAGTTTAATCTTCATATGTTATTTACCCTTAAAAAATGCCATGTGGTTTTATTTAATACTTGCTTCTATGTCTAATCTTTAGAGATGGTTAAGGAGGCACAATAGGCAACAAAAAAGAAGCATAGTTATAATTGCCTTCAAGGAAGGATCCTGCCTATACCTGGAGTTTTCTTTTATCAATTGGGAAAAACAGATGACTACCAAAGGTTTTTTCTTAGGATGTGCCCTAAGCAACACACTTAATCCGATTTGGAATGTACAGTGAATTTGCTCCCTGAATCCATTTGCAAACAAATCTGATTCTTGCAAAATGCTAGTGTCTTAAACTGGATGAACATTTTCCTTTATCTGATATCCTGCCCTCTCAGATTTGCTTCTTGAAGATTTATAAAAGCAGCAAGATTTTTCTTAAAGCTTATTTCCAAGGAGATATTTTTGCATTTCATATTAATTGGTTCATAGTGAAGTACAGGCTTAAGTAGCATTTGAAATACATATTTTATCAGGGTTGAGGAGGAGGTGGCATCATAAGAAAAACTTTTGATACTTTTATTCATTCAACAAAAGCTTATTGAGCACACATATATAAAGTATACACCCTGTGATACTGAGATGAAAAGATAAGGTTCCTGTGCTCCATACACTCAGAGTCTATCAATCAAACTGAAATGTAAAAAAAATAAAATAAAAATAACTGTGGTGGTTAAGAACATGGGCTTTGGAGACAAACATGACTTCAATTTCCCACTCACCACCACAGTAATACATTTTTTATTTTTTTCCAAATCTTTATTTTCTCATCTGTAGATTGAAGAGAATAAAGATGAATTCCACAGACTGATGAACAAGGAAGACTGTTAAGCAAAATCTATTATATTTCTTCTTTTGTATAGAATATTCACTTTGGAATCTTTATTGCTGCCAACAATCAGAAGATGGGCAAAATAACTTATATTAACTTGGAACCAGGAAACTGGTAGGGATTGCATGACTTCTGGATCTTTAAAAAAAATCACTTATATTTTAAGATAATTATAACATTATAAAACTTTCAGGAATAAAGCCAATGAATCTATAATATATGCCCCCATTAAAATGTGAATTCTCTCCTCCCAAAAGGTGAACAAGTACACTGAACACAAACCTAATTATTATCTAATATTTGCAGAATGCCAGGATTGTACTCAACAAAGCATGAGTCAGAATGTTTCCAGGGAACAAATACGATAGAGAGAGAGAGAGAGAGAGAGAGAGAGAGAGAGAGAGAGAGAGAGAGAGAGAGAGAGAGAGAGAGAGAGAGAAACTCTGTGGTAGAAAGAGGCTATCTTTCTCATTTTCTCTTCTTCTTGGGCTCCTGAGGCTGTGTCCTGAGCACTCCTCCTTTGCCGATGGGTGAGGCTATGTGAGTAAGCCAGAAATAATGTAATTCCAGCATGGCTCACAACAACAACAACAACAACAACAACAAACCAACAACAACAAAAAACAAACCACACACACACACAAAAAAACAACCCGTGTCTGAGCCTCCACCTGTTTCTACCTGCCCACTGGGGCTAAGGTGCGGGGAAACCATGAAGCCACTTGTTAAAAATGGCAGTGTGTCTGCCTGGCTGGCTTCCTGCAAGACTGCAGCACAAATCGGGCCCTGTCATGGACTATTTATACGAGCAAGAATACATTCCTATTTTACTGGGCCAGGACACAGTCTGGGCCGTCTTATTGCTACAGCCAGCATTTTCTGTTTGGATAGACTCCTTTTCATATTCAGGAGAAAGATTGTGCTCTGATCAGAACTCACGCAGACGCAAACAAGCAATCTCTGAAAACAAGCAAACAAGAAAAGAGGCTCTGCACCAAATCACTGACTATTGTACTTAAGTCAAGAGTCAGATAACAACATGCAAACAAGACCACACTTTGTAGTTAGCTATGCTTGAGTTTAAGTCCTGGCTCTGCTCCTTCCTGGCTGGGTGACTCTGAGCAAGTGATTTATCTATTTTCAGCTTCACTTTCCTCCACTCTTAAATGAGGATGCTATTACCTAGCTCATAGTGCTGTTTTAGGGACTGAATGAGATCAATGTAGAACCACTCTACAAAGCAAGACAAGAAATTTTTAAGTATGCAAAAATGAAATTCTCTAATTTCTGTGTCCATGTCAAGACAGTCCAAGTATCAAGTCTTCAATTCCCTACATATAAAATGGAAGAACTGTGCTACAGAATACTCTAGTCCTTTCTAAGCTATACCCTAGGATGGGAGAAATGGGCTGTGTGCTTATGCCTTCATCTGCTACAAACCAGCTAAATGGCTGCCATAAGGTTTAAGCTGCCTCTTTGAACCTTCATGAGCCAAGCTGCAATAAATTTTTTTTTAAAAAAATGCATGTTTTGTCTGTTTCAAAAATGAAACTCTGATAAGGTATGAAAAAGCTCTGGATGTCAATTTACTGCTACACAAAGTATATGGTGATATCATTATTACTGTGTCTTCTTTATAAGTCCTGATTAGCCACTAGTTTTGGTTCATTAAGCTGTAAGGTGCTTGTTATGAATAACAGTGGCAATGTCATTGGTTGTAGAACTGTCTGTCTGTTGTACATCTTTCTTTACTGCTTGGAATGAGAGAATCAGTCTCCTCTTGGTGTTGCCTTTCTAGTGTTATCTCTAAATTCTTCCTTTTTTGTCTATTTTCTAAACACAGCATTCCATAATCCTTCCATAGAGGACCAATTTGTGTGCACTGCAACTCTCCTCTCTAGTCTGCAGGTTCAATGATAAACATCTCTACATTGACCTCTAACATAAGTTCATATACAAACTTATATCACCTAAGAATTCACTAATCTCAGAGGCACACAGAATATATGATTCTGCACATCAAAACCAAAGGAAGAGTCAAGGAAAAAGGAGAAATACAGATCTAGGAGAATGGGAAGCAAGGAAGCATGGAGAGATGCCCAGAAATAAGTACCTGAATAAGTAAGTAGGTTCTGAAGCTTCTTTGACTTTGGGCCATCAGTTGCAAATTACACTTTAACCTTGCTTCATACCCCTCACCCTCTAAAAAATAAACATATTGGTTCACACAATTAAAAAGTGTAGGGGCTCTACTCTCTGGGATGTAGGTAATCAAGCAGTATCATCAGGACTTTGATGCCCTCTACTTGCTCTTCATCATAGTAGCTTCACTTTAAGCAATGCCTTTCCATAGAGTAGTCCCAGCTGTTGCAGGCTAATATCACTGGAAATCCAATGAAAAGAGAGATTCTTTTTTCTTAATTCATTTTTATTTATTTCAGATGGGAAAAGAGATGGAATGAGAGATAGAAACATCAATGATGAGATAATCATTGATTGGCTGCTCCTGCATGCCCCACCCTGGGGGGTCAAGCCTGCAACATGGGCATGTGCCCTGACTGGGAATCAAGCCATGACCTCTTGGTTTATAGGTTGATGCTCAACCATTAAACTACACAGGCCAGGCAAAAGAGAGATTCTTAACAAAAGTATTGACAAAAATCTATAATTTGAGCCTCACTGGTCCCATTTTGGTCCCTTGATGAGTCAGGAAGTAATCACCGTGGCCATGTCTGGATTCCTAGCCCAGCCCTGGAGCAAGAAATAAAATCATCTTGACTTAAAGTA
Organism: Pipistrellus hanaki; assembly: GCF_964339955.1. Lineage (NCBI taxonomy): Eukaryota > Metazoa > Chordata > Mammalia > Chiroptera > Vespertilionidae > Pipistrellus > Pipistrellus hanaki. The sequence continues at coordinate 56,945,446 of NC_140511.1, read as the reverse complement.
ATTTGAACTGATACCTGAGCAAGGGTTGTTCCCCAAGAAATATTGGAAAGCCATGCCTAGAATGGGTGGTATATTTGTGGGAGGTAAAAGCAACAGCCATTAGCCCCCTTTTATGTGACAGCAGATCATGAGATGGGTATGCTGGCTTACAAAACCATGCTACTTGGTACAGTCTGCAAATTTTTCTTAGGGTTGCTTCTCAGTCTAAACGGTACCTTCAGATTTCTATTCTCCTCTTAGCATCAGGTCAAAGTTCCTGATACATGCATCAGTTGTCAGAAAATCCAATATAGATATTAATGACACTCCAAGAAGGAAGTATAAAAATTTCCTCTTTGAAGATTCTAGGAGGATGACAGAATAAACTGCCTACTAGTAAGGGTCACATAGAGTGTTCTGGCAATTCTTTGGGACAAACATTTCATTTCATCATCATCATTATTGTTGCTGTTATCATCATCACCATTTGAGACCTTGTTTTATAATAGTTCTGGTGTTCATTACTCTCAATATGTTTTTAAATTCCTCTCTCAACCATACTTAAACAAAGATTTTCCCAGCCCCCTGGTCCAGTCATTCATCTGTTGGATGTATACGCAGGACCCGCTTTTCCTCTGTTGACCCCTGAGAGCTGTATTTCTCAGATTCTTTGCCAACTGGCATTGAGCTAAGTGTGGCAGATTGGAGGCCTGGTGAAACTTAGGAGGCAGAGGAAGAAGTGGACATCTACCTTTGGTGGCACCTCTGCCAGTGGCTATGCCTCTGCAGCCCAGGCAGTAGAAGTGGCTCAATGCTAATCTCTAGGGGGCTCTTACTTCCCCCCACTGTTCATTCAACTCTTCTAGCACCTCTGTAAATAATGTATTCTAGTAAATCATCTCCACTGATTTACTGCAGATGCTTTTGTTTAACTGTTAGATTGTGACCCACACACCACCTTCCATTCTTTTCTGGAAAAAGAACCTTGACTTGTTTATGTAAAGAACAGTGATTCCTTAATCTCAACATAAAGAGTAGGCCTGTTTTCAGCCTCAGGGAATGACTCACTCCTGATCTAAATCAGTGGTTCTTAAAGCCTACTCATCCAACTAGCAGCATTAATACCAGCAGGAAACAAAACAGACATGACAATTATCAGATCCTATCCACTCATACTGAACCCAAAATTCTGGAGGTAGACCCCAGCAATTTGCATTTTAACCAACTTGTCAGCATCATCCTGAGGACCATACTTTGGGAACCACTGGTCTACAATAATAAAGTTATCCCTGCCCTGCTTCCCAGTGATTTGTCCAGATCTGGGCATGTGACCAAGTTCTGGCTAATGAAAAACAAGGGAAAACCTCCAGGGGAAGAGAGAGGGAGTGGGGTTGCTTTTCAAGATGAAATAATAGAATTCCTGATATACTCTTGCTATTTAGCAAACTGGATGGAAGGCTTAATGACTGGAGATGCAGCCAACTTGGTACCATGGGGGAAATCCAATGAAGTCACAGACACACAAACTGGCCTTCTGATAACAGCACGCTACTGAGCCAACTCTGCCGCCAGATTTTTTATCATGAGATAATTTAGGATTTTATAAGTAACTCACAATCACTTGAGTTTCCTGTTACTTGCAACCTAAAGCAATTCTAACTAGTAGGTTATTCTTATTCCTGTATTAAAGATACGGCACCAAGTCCCCAAGAGAGCAAATAATTTCCATCTAGTACACAGTATGGTAGATTGAAAATTGTTGTTTTTTTTTCTGATTCCAAATCATCAGTAGGTTACTCTACCTCTCAATAGGTCACTCTGTCATTCTCAACAAATTTGATCTCTGTGACCTGATGTGTTCAGGGTACTAAGAGGCTAAGCTTTACTTTTCCCTCCAATGCCATTCCATGAAATCTGAGAACATTAATCATTGATTAAGACAGTGGTGAAGCCATCTTGAACAATGCTTTGTTTTCCAGCTTAAAAGGAGGAATGCAAGTTTGTTTTAAACGTATTCTTGCAGGATGTTAAACCTATCTCTTTAAAAACAGTTCCACATTTTTTTTAAGTATTTCAAAAGGCTGCATCTTTTGTAATGGAAGTATTTAAGCAAACACAATAAATACCATAATTTATCTGCAAATAAAATAGAGAGCTTCAACTCCCCAGTGAGAAATGTGGAGAATTTAAGTAAGTCCTTTAGAAACCTTTACCATCACTATTTGATTATACTGAGAGAAAAAATTATTGCATGTTGCATAATGGCAGACAAGCAACGAATATAATGAAAACGTTCCTTTGGAGAAAAAATATAAAAGCTTTTATTTGTCACATTCACCAAGTCCTTAAAAGGATAGAATATTTTTTCCCTCTCTTCTGTGAGTTGGGGGAAAAAATTCAAAAGAGAAAAGTGAAGTGCACTCTTAAGACACAGGCCCTGGGTTTAAGATTCCTGAAGGCATGTAGGCTGGTTTGTCTGGCTGTAGCTCCTCAGCATCCTAGATGCATTTGATTTGAAAATGTCTTTGCAGGAATGATGCTGCTCACATGGGATCCAGAGACAGGAGTGGCCCCTTGAGTCAAATTCTGAATCTTGGTAACTTCAGGAGCTCAGAGCCAGGACCAAGTAATTACAAGAGGAAACAAGGTGTATAAATAATTTCCCTTTGAATAAACAACCACTCAAATTGAGAAAGCATGTAGGCATCTAGAGAAGACAGGTTACTGAGAGTGTAGATTACATATGGTGAGGATCACTCAGAAACTAATCAGAAGATGTTATCATTGCCTGTGGTCATGGGTTCTATGTCCTTTTTTTTTGGGGGGGGGGGTGTCTATAAAGAAACAATAGCTCCTTTGAATTGTGTCATTTAGCCACTGTAATACCTGTGATAACTAAGAATGTCTAAATTCTATGTGATTAGAAAGCATTGAATCATACAAGAACAGAGGATGGATTTTTTTTATATACTACCATTGTCAAGGTCATACACTCCAAGAATTAGAGGCTCCAAGAAGGCAGTCTAGTGGATGATGTAGCCCAGGCATCAACAAACCAGGCGGAAAACATGCCTGCCCCTGGGGAGCAGCTAGTACTTAGGTGCTAGAAACATCCCCACCCAGGCCATGTTGGAATCCCAACAAAGACTACTCCTTCATGCAGTTAAATGTTCACTGGTTAATTCTGACTATATGGTTGGTCTTATTATTATTTCTAGAGGCCTGGTGCATGAAATTCATGCATAGGGGTGTGTGTCCCTCAGCCCAGCCTGCACCTTCTCCAATCTGGGACCCCTTGAGGGATGTCTAACTGCCCGTTTAGGCCTGATCCCACTGGCAGATGGACATCCCTATCACAATCCAGGACTGATGGCTCCAAACTGCTCACCTGCCTGCATGCATGATTGCTCCTAACCACTTCTGCCTACCAGTCTGGTCCCCCCTAATTGCCCTCCCCTGCAGGCCTGGTCACCCCTAACTTCCCTCCCTTGCTGGCCCATTGCCCCTAACCTCCCTCCTCTGCCAGCATGGTCACCCCTAACTACCCTACCCTGCTGGCCATGTTGCCCCCAACTGCTCTCCCCTAAAGGCCTGTCCCTCTCAACTGCCCACCCCTGCAGGCCTGGTCCTCCCCAAACGTCCTCCCCTACTGGCCTGGTCCCCCCAACTGCCCTCCCCTGATGGTCTGAATGCCCACAACTGCCCTCCCTTACAGGCCATCTTGTGGCATCCATCTTGTGTGTACATGGGGGCAGCCATCTTTGACCACATGGGGATGGTCATCTTTTGTGTTGGAGTGATGGCCAATTTGCATGTTACTCTTTTATTAGACAGGCTTATTTTAAATACCAGTTAGGCCAACATATGGCAGGACACATGAAACACACACACACACACACACACACACACACACACACACACACACACATATATATATATATATATATATATATATATATATATATATTTTTTTTTTTTTTTTAACTTGAGCCCTCTGTTGGCAAATGTTGAGTCCTATTACCAGCCTTTTACATATAGAAAATGTGAGGCTCAATGAAAAAAAAAAAAGATTTATCTGAGGTCTCCTACTTGTTGGGAAAATACCTAATAACATACGTCATAATCAGTTCAACAATTGTGTAAAAAGTAGTGATGCCAAACTGCTAGAAAAGTGCATTCCCCCCTCCCTTTCTCTCTCTCTCTCTCTCCCTCTCTCTCTCTCTCTCTCTCACACACACACACACACACACACACACACACACACACACAGGTATTTATTACCTTGCATGTGCCCATAAACTTTTCTAGATGATGCAACATAAAAAAAAGAGACTATATGGTTAGTTTTATTATATTATTATTATTCTGATATCTACTAAGTGCCCAGGCACTGTGATTCAGTCTCCATGGCAGCCCTAAGAAGTACCACTTATTCTCCTCATTTTTTAAGAAAACTAAGAACCCATGTCAAGAAAACCAAGAACCCATGTCACTCTCCTAAAGCCACGGGACAGTCCACAAAGGAGTTGAGATTCAAGTGCAGGCTTACTAATGTGAAGTACTCCTTTTCCTGCTATGCAATACTACCTCTTCATGGTGCCTTCTGTGGAATCTTAGGTAAGCATACATGAGTACATGAACTCTTTGAAAACCTCACTGTGTATTGAGGGAAACAGACTTAGAAACAAACATCTCTCTGGGGGAAGCCCTATGCTAACTACACCGAGAATCTACATAATTTATCTGGGACACACCCAGCACCAGGTCTGCAGGAAGCTACTCACTCAGCTCAGTCAAGCTTCACTAGCTTGCCCCTCTCCAACCTGCAATGAAACAAAGTGGAGAGTCCGACCTATTCCCTACAATTTCTAGAGGAAGAAACAGCTCAAGGTGGAAAGCCCCGCTGAGAAGTTCTGCCTCCTGGCTCAGTGTTCTCTGTAGCCTCTCATGCTATCTGTTCAGGCACTTGGGGATAGAGGAAAAAAGGATGTTAGAGGCAGGAAACAGAGAGGTTCCCCTTGGAGTTAACATGTTGCAGTGGAATTTGATTGCTGTTGGTGATATTTCTATAATCTCCTTCATCTCCTGAGCTTTCACTTTTATTGTATTGTTTTGGTTTCAGTAATTTTCCATCAGCTACTCACATTTGTCCTCTCCCATCATTTTCCTTGGTTTGCACCAAAGACTGAGATTTTTCAGAAAGAAGGACAAACACAACAGCCATCAAATTCCGACTGTTTAGGTTCGGGACCACTGAAGGTCACTACTGCAAAAACGATGCAAATGTCTAAAACCAAACAAGAAAGAAGAGTGAGTAAATAATTTAAGCATCCATTCCTGATGGCTCAGGAAAAGTAAAACCATCCTTCAGAGCATGTCACTATTGTTTTTTATCCTCACCTGAGGATACGTTTTAGTGTGTTTTTAAATTTGATTGCTTGAGAGTGAGGAAGAGAGAAAGAGAAACACTGATGTGAGAGAGAAACATCGATCAATACCTCTTGTACCTGCCCCAACTGGGATCAAATCTGCAACCCAGCCATGTGCCCTGACTAGGAATTGAACCCGCAACCTTTTGGAGTATATAGGACTATGCTCCAACCAACTGATCCACCTTGCCAGGTATCACCATTTTTTATTATTGCTATTGATTTATCCTCAGTCCTATCCCATCTTTAAGCTACAGGAAAACTTTCTTCTAAGAAGGACTCCATCATCCATTACCATCTCCCCGACCACTGGTATCACCTTCATCTCCTAACTCCTGGCTTCTCAAGAATGACACTGGCAAAGGAACAAATACATTGAAAATCGGTCTTCAACAAAGTGGAACAGGAATGAAACTGTACAAAGAATAGTTTCCCATTTCCTAGGGCAGGGATTGCCTGTCACAAAGCACAGACCTCTGTGCCAGATCTATTCTGAGGCCTCAGGACAGATGACCCAAACAGTCAGCCCTGGCAACGGAAATAGCCCAAGCACATTGCGTGCTCTTGCTTAGCACGCAGAGAGTTATATTTAACAACTGACCCAGGTGCCAACAGAAAGAATCTGGAGATTTCACATACAAATTTTGGATTCCTGGCATCTCTAAAAAAATCTTATCTAGCAACATTGGACCCACGTTGCCACATGACAACCACAGGTAGGAGATGAGCAGCTACCGCTACCTTTAAAAAGGGCTTAGACTCTCAATGCAGAACGGTCCATACGTGGCTCACTTTACTCATGCTTGTCAATATCTGAATTTATGACACCTGCCAGAAGAGGCTGCCCTCATGCTGGCAAAGGCAACAGAATGTCTACACTTCCTGTATGGTGCACATCTGATATTACAAATATTCATAGTGTACAATTTCTATAGAAGCATTTTGATATACTACATAAACACAAGACTTGCACTAAAAATCATAAGGTAAATATTTAAATTAATGTGTTCAGGATTTTAAGTCAGTGGATGTAATGAGGTGGAATGTAAATGGGCTTTAGCCAAAACCAGTTTGGCTCAGTGGATAGAGAGTCGGTCTGCGGACTGAAGGGTCCCAGGTTTGATTCCAGTCAAGGGCATGTACATTGGTTGCAGGCACATCCCCAGTGGGGGTGTGCAGGAGGCAGCTGGTCGATGTTTCTCTCGCATTGACATTTCTAGCTCTCTATCCCTCTCCCTTCCTATCTGTGAAAAATCAATAAAATATATATTAAAAAATAAATGGGCATTGTTGGTCTACATCTGTTGCAAATGTTTTTTTCATGGTCATGTAGATTATGTTTTCAAATTGTTTGGGGTTGAATTCATAGACCTGTCCTTTCCTTATGGTGTGGTTTTGGATTCTTTTTCCTCATCTTCGTTACCTTTAAAATAGAGATAATAATTCTTGCCTGGAGATTGTTGGGACTATTAACTGAGGGATGAACTACTGTTTCTAGCAGGGCAATAAACATGCTGGTTTCCTTTTACCCTATATCTTTGCTACCAAGGTTACAAAGTAAAATTCAATCTGTTTCTGCCTTTTAGGAGACACGTACATATACAACTAAAATAAACGACAATAAAATAATACAGTTATAAATCAAATACAGTTAACTATAAAATCAAAACTACTACATCATTCTCACCAGCAGTAAAATCCTAGGATGGCATACTCCCTGATAACATGAATTCAAATGTATTATGGTTTCTGAGTGGAAACTACTTCTCATTCTCTACCTAGCCCTCCTTATCAAACATAGGTGAAATAAAGTGCTTAACTTTTGGGAAGTTAGAAGAGAAGGCGAGGCCAGCAGTAAACAGAAGGTGGCCCTGTTTCAGGGATGAGAATGTGTCCCATTTGCCCAATATTCTTGTGGGATCCTTTAAACCAAGAGGGTACCAATTTACTAGGACATTTTTAGAACAGCAGCAGTAACCAGCCAGGACAAGGAACTAAAACCATCCTCAATGCGATATTGAGGTCTGAAGACGATCACCACCAGGTGGCACCAAATAGCAGCTCGGCTTGGGTGAGTGTGTATCCTGCAGCTGACTCATTTGGCCAGCCTCATTCCATCCTGATTCCTTAACTTTGTTATGAAGTATCCTTGCATTTTATACATTTTAATATCTTAGGCCCACTTTCACTTATGCATGGGTGTTACTGTGTTTGGATTTTAATAAGATTTGAACTCCATTACAAATCTCTATAAGAACTGGAAGCTCCTTACCTCCTTACTCACCCCACACCACTCTTCCCTGAGCTCCCCACACTCCAGACACTGCCTTTATCAAATCCATCATCTATCTTGAAGCCTTTGCACTAGCTATTTCCTCTTCCTATGTTCTTTTTTTTTTAAATATATTTTTTATTGATTATTTACAGAGAGGAAGGGAGAGAGATAGAGAGCCAGAAACGTCGATGAGAGAGAAACATCGACCAGCCGCCTCCTGCACATCCACCATTGGGGATGTGCCTGCAGCCAACGTACATGCCCTTGACTGGAATCGAACCCGGGACCTTTCAGTCCGCAGACCGACGCTCTACCACTGAGCCAAACCGGCTTTGGCATCTTCCTATGTTCTTAATACACACATCCTGCTTCTTCTATTATTTAGGACACAGCTCAAATGCGACCATCACAAAGAATGCTTCCTAGACCACCTTTTGAAATAGCTTCACCTCTCAAGTCGTTCCCTGCTCCATCACACTGTGTCTCTTCTTCACGACACTAATCAGACTCTGACATCTGGTATATACGTTGGTGTACTGCCTCTTTTTCTCCCCTGACTATAGGCCACGAGGGAGGGACTTTTCTGTTTTGCTTACTGCCATGTCATCGCATCACCCTGGTTGTTGGTGGGGAGGCAAGCTTCATGGAAGGCTACTGTGGGTTACTCCTGCGCTTTATTAAGCAAATAGATTAAGCCAATTAGTAACTCTAGAGGAAAAGTACAAATAGGGAAGTTGTAGGAAACTAAGCTGGGTTAGAGGAAGTAAGAGAGTATTCAAGTGAACACAGCTGCTGGAATATATAGGAGTTAGCATCTTAATAATAATAGTGATAAAAACAACTAGTATACATTGAGGGCTTACTCTGCCTAGCACTCTTCTAAGTCCTTCACAGGTCTCAACTCACTCAGTCCTCTCAACAGCCTGATGGTATAGATACTCTTGTTATTTCTAGTTTGCAGATGAGGATACAGAGGTTCAGATAAGTTATGTTACTTGTCCAAGATTACACAACTAGAAAATGAAGATGAGACCTACACCATGGTCATCTGTTAGCATTCTCTTATCTGAAACTGTATAGGGCCGCCTGAGAAGGCACATGGACATCCTTTAAATTTTCAGCTGAACCGGAGGCACTGCCAGAGTCCATGTCCGGTCCCCCCCCCCCCCCCCCCCCCCCGCAAAGAGGGCTGGGAGTATTATTCAGTTTCTGACTTACCTTTGTACAGGTGTCAGCAGGGGTGGGTCTAGATGTGTAAATCCAGTAATGCTAGGGCCTAGTTAAGAATGCAAATAAGCTCCTTTGACCCTATAAAATAAACCTGCTGCTTGGCTCCATTGCTCGCTGCCTCTCCATCAGAGAGGATGGCGCCCACCTAGCGCCCAGCTTGATAAATTTATTTCTGCCTCTTAGTCTCTTTCTTTCTTTAATTTCTTAATCCCAGCTCGTCCACTCAGGAACCTGACTGTTTCCTTTTCCGTGATGGAGATGGACACGAAAAACAAAGAAACTGCATGAAACTACCATTTCAAACCAAATCATGAAAATGCCCAACACTCATAAAAGTTACTCTTAAAAGAAAGGGAAAGAATAATCAAAGAGCTAGGAGAGATGGGTCCAAGTGTCTAGTCAACATGAAAGTAGGTCACATAATAAATAGGAAGATCACATGTATGGTGGTCAAAAGAATAATACATATGAGGCAATAGGAATTGGGGGATGATTATGAAACTGTTGAGAAGGCTCAAAAGCTCAGGTTAGAAAAAATGTGCTCACACCACAGGTTGATCTTCTCATGCTGCAGGAATTCATACCATCATTTAAACATGCTTTTGCCAGGCTAGATCTTGACATTTTGGCAGATTTGGACAAGAGCAAATGCCTTACAATATGTCCTCTTGAGTTATATGTAAGTTTAGCAGTTAACATATGCTCAGATTTTATATCTTCCATATCTACCAACCAGACAGTGTGAGAAGGAAAAGACTGACACCAAGAAAAAAAGAAAAGAAAAAAAAAACTCGATTGAACTTTCCTTCATGTTTCTACACAATTCAATTACAGGGCAAAAAATGGGAATTTTCCCAGTTCTGCTTTAAGAAAATGCTGTTCAAAATCCATGGAGCATATCTAAATTGCATTTGGATTCTGTGTTCCACTCCAGCATGGTTATTTATGGTGTTTATTGAATACAGCCACTATTCTCTGCCTCTCTGCACATTTATAAATACAACGTCTAAAAGGCATCCATTAAGCCTTATGATCTATAATTGCAAACAAGATGTGACCAGTCATGCATTCAGCAACATTACAGAATCATGTAAAGTCAGCCTGGCCTACTCCGAAAGGGCTGGAGAGGTCTTATTATTCAACACAAGTGCCCCCGATGTTAATTAGGCCTCAGCCCCTGGACTTTTCAAAAAGACTTCCAGTTCATGGGTTATCTCTGTGTACATGCATCCCCTGCCTCTCCTAATAGATCAAACACAAGGATCAACGCTATAATCAGCAGCAGTAATCCTCAGCAGTTTTGGAATTAATTTTAATCACCATGAAGCACTGAGAATACTAATAGTCTTTATTGCTCACCTGTCATTTTTATAAAATACTAAAGTAATTTAAATTATAAAAGATAATACAATAAAAGGATCAATATCCACCATCAAGTTAAGAAGGTAAATCATTACTAATACTGTTGACAGCACCTCTGTATGCCTGCCTCCCTGATCACATTTTCCTAGAATTAACAAGCATTCTCATTGCAGTTTTGCCATTCCCATCTATTCTTTTTAAAACATATATATTTTATTGATTTTTAAAGAAAGAGAGGAAGGGAGAGGAAGAGGAGAGAGAGAGAGAGAGAGAGAGAAAGAGAGAGAGAGAGAGAGAGAGAGAGAGAGAGAGAGAGAGAGAGAGAGAGAGAGAGAGAGAAACATTGATGTGATATGGAAACACTAATCAGCCGCCTCCTGCATGCCCCTGACTGGGGATCGAGCCCATAACCCAGACATGTGCCCTGACCAGGTTCGCAATCTTTTGGTACACAGCATGATGCCCAACCAACTGAGCCACACCAGCCAGGGCCCATATATGCTTTATGTATAAATCCCCACACAATGTATTGCATTTTAAAAATTATATATGTGGCATCAAGCTGCACACGTATTTTGGTAACTTGCTTTTTTCACTCAACATTGTTTTGACATTTATTCACACTGAGAGGAGTAAGCCTAATTTGTTCATCTTCTGTGCTATTATCTTCTCATTAATAAGAATTTAGTTCTTAGAGTTTTGCAATAATAATGAATACTCCTGTCGATGTATTCTGGTGCAAGAGTGAGTGTCTCACGTATATTTCTATAGGTGGGTTTGTTAGGTCCCAGAGCCTGGGCACAGTCACCTTTATTAAAGTACAGAACAATTTGCCAAAGTGCTTATAAATCTACATAAATATATGCTGCAGCTAAAAGTGTGCAATTTTTCCTGTTGCTTCATTTATTTCTCAACTCTTGGGATTATCGTAAATTTTGTTACCACAATAGCTGTGAAATAGCAGCTCACTGTGTCTACATTCCCCTGATTGCTAGTGAAATAACATCCTTCCATATGCTTATTGATTTTTCTTGTTTCTGTAAATTATCTGCTTGCAATTTTCCTACATTGTTTGACTTTTTCATATAGATTTTAAAAGTTATTTATACGTTCTACATAATACCTTTGTTGGTTTATTTCTATTACAAATATCTGGTCTCCAGGCATGCAGCTTTATAATTTCACTTTTTCTAGGAGATGGCTTCTTTGATGAACAGAAGTTAATTTCAGCTCATATGAAATGATTTTCAATCTTTTGCTTTATTGTGTTTTTTAAGGGGTAGTTTCTATTGATTCACCATTAAATTTGAGGCTTGATATAGGTTTTAGTACAGGTCCCATATTTCAGTTGCTAAGATTTTCTTTCTATAACACAGTGAATAAATTTTATTGAAAGCTTTTTCTATTTGACAAGATTCAATATATTTCTCTCCCTGTCTCATTTAATGTAATGAATTGTATTGATATGTTAGGTATTGCTAAACCAATCTTGAATTTGTAAGATAAAAGCAACTTGTTCGTGATATTTTTAAAACACAATCTATTTTTGATATTGTTTTCCTTGTATTTGTTCTCAAAAGAATTTTTCATTGAAATGATATGGAACTATGATTTTCCTTTATTAAATTGATTCTTACTAGTTTGTGAATACATATATACTATCTATATTTAGTGCAAAGTTTTCCCCCTCTTGTATTACCTGAAATATTTTATAAATGTCAGCATTATATATTTCTTGGATGTTCAATTGACCTTGTTGTATAATGTTTATGCTTAGGTAGCAATATCTATGTGAATAATTTTAATTAATTGAAAAATCTAATTGTTATATGTCTACTTAATTTTTACATTTCTGCTTGACTCATTTTGGTAAATTATATTATTGTGAAATATGTATATTTCATCAAAGTTTCCAAATTTTAACATAAACATATTTTTATTTGCATTTACACAATGGACAACTATTTGACCATAAAAATAATAAAATCCTACCTTTTGCCATAACATGGGTGGATCTGGAAATTATTTGCTTAGTGAAATAAGCCAGTCAGGGGAAGACAAATATCATATCATTCCACTTATATGTGGAATATAAATCAGCAAAATGGTATAACATACAAAATATAATTAGAACTATAGATACATAGAACAGGCTGACAGCTGTCAGAGGGGAGGGGATTTGATGGGCTGGGTAAAAAATAGGTGAAGAGATTAAGCAAAAATATATCCTATATAATAAAAGGCTAATACGCAAATTGACCCCTCTACTGAAAGTTTGACCCAGAATTTGACTAGGGGATGGGGCCGGCCTGCCAACTGTCCATGACCCTCCCCCTGGCCATCCCCAATCCCAATCGCCCCCTGCCCAATTAGGGGTAGAGCTGGCTGGCCAATTGCCTGTGGACCGTCCCCACACTGGCCCTGTCACTAATTGGCTGCCCTACCTCAATCAGGGGTGGAGCTGGCCAGCCAATTGCCTGCTGCCCCTCACCCCAGCTGGCCCATGCACAAATTAATGCCCTGGGCCTCTAGTATATATATATATATATATATATATATATATATATATATATATATACACATCTATAATAATAAAAGCATAATAAGCTAATTAGATCAGACAGCCGAATGACCTTCTGGACAACCTTCTGGACAAAGCCAGAGATGGTGATAGCCAGAGGGAAAAGTGTAGAGAGCGCCTGGGAAGGCACATGGGCATTTCTTTAAATTGTCAGCTGAATCCAGGGTTGTTGGCAAAGCCATGCCCTGGAAACACATTCTGCCAAAAGGCAGAATTGTTATCACTTGACCTTCATTTCAGCCCATGTGCCAGGGGGTGGGTTTTATTATGTAAATCCAACCAAGCACCTGGAAGGAATAAGAAAACTTCCTGGTATTTGGGGATATAAAATAAACATGCTGCATAGGCTCCGGTCACTGTCTCTCCATCCGAAGAGGGCAGCAGTCCCACCCAGTCCCAGCTTTTTCTTTCTATCTCTGTGTCTGTTTCTTTCTCTCATTTTCTCAATTACCTAGCCGCCCCTACTCAGGAACTGGACATACTCTCTAGCTACGCTGGATTCGGAAGAGAGAGAGAAATATTTACAGAAAAGTAGTGGTGGTGGGGGGGAGTAATAGAAGAGGGCAAAGAGGGAATAAATGGGGTTGGAAAGACACTTGACTTTGGGTAATGAGTGCATGATGCAGTGTGTAGATGATGTTTTATGGAGATGTACATTTGAAACATACATGGTTTTATTAACCAATGAATTCCATTTTAAAAAGAAAAAAAAAAAGAAAACTTACCTAAAATATTATGTTTTTATTTTTAGAAATAAGTTGTATCAGTATCTACACTTATGTCCCCCTTTTTATTCCTAATAATGACTGCTTGTGCCTTGTCTCCTTCTCCTTGATTAGTGACATGAGGGTTTTGTTTTCATAATGGATCTTTTCTAAGAAATAACTTTAGCTTCGGATGATCCTCCATTTTCATTTCTCATTTTACTTACTCTGGCTATCTTTATTATTTCCCTCTTTGTTTTTCATTCTATGGTTCTTTTTACTGACTTCATAAGTTGTACACTTTATCATTAATTTTAGCCTTTCTTCTATTCTCACAGAAGATGTGAGGTACCTTAAAAAAAATCTAAGCTGTATCCAACCAATGTAATACCATATTTTAATGCCTGAAATATCTATTGTGTTTCCAACAATTCTCTTTTTTGAAACCCTTGAGCAGGTTACTGAGTTTATTATTTTTCTGATTCCTATTCATATTATTTAGAGATTTTTGAGTGAAAGATTTTGGAGCTACACATGTTGGAACCTGGTAAGACCTGAGTTCCTCCAGAAAGAATGAGCCTTTGTTTCTGCCAGATGTCCAAGAATGATAAAAATTAAATAAAAATAAAAAACACCACACATCAATATTTCAGATGCAGGTTCTCCCCATTCATAAAAGTAATATAAATCCAAGCTTTTTATTTAAATATGTTTTTCTTTTATATGAAGGGAAGATGGATATTCAATGAAGAAGGAAAAAAAAACTGCTTAAAAAACAAAAGATACATTTTGATCAGGATGTCCCAGGCATTGTGAATTGATGGAAATAATTTAGCAGTCCTGAATTAGAATCCTGACTTTGCTTCCTCCAAATTATGACCTTGAGCAAGTTTTTAAAAAATATTTACTGTTGAAAGTATTACTATGCCCCCCCCTTTTTTTTCTCCACTGACCCTCATATTCCACTGAATAAGTATTTTAGATGTGAAAGAGTATGATCCTGGTTCCTTATGTTTAAAGAATGGGGAATATATTATATCAATAGAATGAAGATTACATGCACATAGTATAATCCCACCTAACAGAGTGCCTAGAAAATAATGTATTTAATATATGTTGTGAAAAGCCCTGTCTTTTCTTCTTGCATTTCTTTCTTGGGCATGAGAGAATGGCAGCTGAGTAAATGAAAGGACCCCTAATCTATTATCTGTCTAGCCATACTCCTAAATCCATGGCATCTATTCCAGCGGTCACCAACCAGTGGTCCACAGACCACTGGTGGTCAGAAGGGTTGGCAAAAGCTGACAACTACTTACTGACTTCATCTATGCTAAGCTGTAAAGATAGGGTTACATGGTAGAAAACATTAGAGTGGATCTAACATCTCTCTCTAGAGCTTCAGATTTTAATGGACTTAAGTTGCTAGATATTTTGAGGTAATCACTATTTGTGTGCTTTGCATATTTTATCTCCTCTAATCCCCCCATCAACTGCATAAAGTGTTTTTCCTCCCCACTCCTGATGAGAAACAGAGGTCCCAAATCACACAGTGAGAATACATCAAAGCAGGACTAAAGCCCAGGCAATTTTACTCCAGATTCTACATCAACTGTCTTAAATAGTGGCTCCTACTAAAAGTATAAGTCATAACATCACATTGTTTTCTTAAGTGTCTTAGGACCAATTAAGCCAGAAAATCATAGACACATCATCCCAACCATGCTAAGTGCCATGACTTGGGGCGAGTGTGGACCTATGAATTGTTGGGGGACCAAGAGGCACTACATTGCTGAACAACAGCCACACTGAAATGCTGAGTGTCTGGATCACAATGATCAGGCTGCCTACAGTATTCTGAGAATGTTCGAGAATAAACGTGTCAATTAGCAAATGGCAGCCAAATTGACAATTCTTTAAAGGATAATATTCCAGCCGAGACCGGGTTTGGCTCAATGGATAGAGCGTCGGCTTGGGGACTGAAGGGACCCGGGTTCGATTCCGGTCAAGGGCATGTACCTTGGTTGCGGGCATATCCCCAGTGGGGGGTGTGCAAGAGGCAGCTGATCGATGACTCTCTCTCATCGATGTTTCTAACTCTCTATCTCCCTTCCTCTCTGTACAAAATCAATAAAATATATTAAAAAAAAAATAAAAAAAATAAAGGATAATATTCCAACCCTCTTTGGGTGTTGACCTTTCTAAAAAATATTATTTTAAGACAGCACGCTGACTAACAAAATGTATTTTAACACAGGCACCAGTGTGATTTTTTTAAATTAGTCTTATACCTGTCTCGTCATATTAGAATATTTGTATTCTGAGATTCTGACATACTGGTGGCCCCGAACTAGCCAGATGGTTCTGAGATTTTGATGTATGCACCCTAGGGGAAAACTCAGAATTCCAACATTCAATCAGTCGTCAATCATTTACTGAAAGGCTACTGTGAGTGAGAAGGAAGCACAAAAGACATACATAGAAAAGGCATGGCCCCACACACCAGAATTTCATAGTCCAGTGGAGAAGAAATAGACAAATAATTACAACATACTCGAAATCATAAAGTTGAAGAGATGATGCAATATGTTTTCAAAGAGATGAAGGGAGCTACCTGTGGAATAGAGATGAAAATTAGAGAAATGGCATAGATGAGACATCTCAGCAGGGCCTTGGAAGACAAACAGAGTTTTACCTGATGGAGATAAAAGAGCACTACAAGGCCCAGGAAATGCCATGTGTAAAAACACCTGGATGCAGAGTAAAGTGCAGAGCATTTAGGATACACAGAGGAGGTCAAGGCAGAGTGAGTGCAGGGCTTATGGAGGAGTGAGGAGAGGAATAGATGAGTTTATAAGGTCCATGGTATTCTACAATGAAAGACCTTGATTTAAGTCCTATGAGAGGTTAGTCACCATCACATAGATCAGTGGTTCTCAACCTTTCTAATGCCGCGGCCCTTTAATACAGCTCCTCATGTTGTGGTGGCCCCCAACCATAAAATTATTTTCGTTGCTACTTCATAACTATAATTTTGCTACTGTTAATGAATCATAATGTAAATATATGTGTTTTCCGATGGTCTTAGGTGACCCTGCTAGCAGTTCTCAACCACTGCCTAGGCTTTATATAATTTCTTAAGAAAATATATTGGTAATTAAAAAAAGAAACACCCTGTTAATTATGAAACATTTTCTGAACTCTAAATCCCACCATATTGAAATAATCAAAGCAAGAACTACCGAGGGTGACAGCCACAGAGTCTGCAGAGAGGAGAGATTGAAGAGTGGAATCAGTAGTATCTGATGGCAACCTGGGGATGATACAAAAATGAACCAAAGATGATCATAACTTTGAAATTTCTGCTATGAGCTAGTGGATAGGTAAGTTTAAAATAAATAAAAACTAATTCAAATAAAAATTAAAGTAGTTTACATCCTCTCTGGCAGTCAGAGGAAAAGCATAAAATTGATCAAACCTACCAGACTAGGGAAACGACAGAAAAAGAGAGAATCGGAACATTTGAAAATCAAGCTTCCCAAAGCCTATTACTGGTACCCTATGATGAGAATCAAGTTCATTAAGACAAAAATTACAAAGGCACCCTGCAAGTTTATTCATTTATGCACAGAAATTGGAGTCAGACCTGGGGAGAAGCTGTGTAAGTTGAAGAAAGTAGGCAGGCCTTGTGATCAAAGACATGAGCTCCAACTCCTACCCTGCTGTTTACTCAGCTCTCTGAGCTTCTGCCCCTCCATCTGAGAACATGAAATAACAGTCCCTGCATGGAGCTCATGGGAGGATCAATGGATCTGAATGTATTTATAAACTGCAAAGCCCTTGACAAATAGGAGGTATTATTCCGATGGTATTATCACAAGAAAAGTTAAATGCACTTGGGCAAAAGCACTCTAGCTTCCAGTTATTCTGTCAAAATATTGATTGGACATTTATGTGCCAGCCTGCTGCTCTAAACCCTGGAGTATGCACAGGTCCCTGCTCTCACAAAGCCCTCATGGAACCAGAATGCTCACAATTAAAAAAAAAAAAGTCAGAAGTTATTGGGCAACCAATAGATATTTCTCTCTCACATTGGATCGATGATTTTCTCTCTCTTCCTTTCTCTCTCTAAAAATAAAAACAAACAAACAAACAAACATAAAACTGGGTGAAGATTAAAAAAAAAAAAAAGCCAAGTGCCATAGCCATGAAAAAAACATCCAAAATTAAGGACTAGAATGGATAAATGAAGAACTTATATATATATATATATATATATATATATATATATATATATATATATATATATATAGAGAGAGAGAGAGAGAGAGAGAGAGAGAGAGAGAGAGAGAGAGAGAGTCTCAGAGAAGCAGGGGCACCATCTGAAGTAGACATTATTTGCAGGGTCTACCTGACTGAGAATAACAGCTTTTAGACAACTGAATTTATACTCCAGTTGTAAATGCTATCTGGTATTTGAGAGCCCCTCAGGAAGGACAGGGCACAGTAAGGGACAAACTTGTCATAAACACACCACAGTTTGCCTAGCCTCATGGTTGGCAAACTGCGGTTCATGCGCCATATGCAGCTCTTTGACCCCTTGAATGTGGCTCTTCCACAAAATACCATGGCTTGGGTGAGTCTATTTTGAAGAAGTAGTGTTAGTATAAGTTTAAGTTTAAAAAATGTGGCTCTCAAAAGAAATTTCAATCATCATACTGTTGATATTTGGTGCTGTTGACTAATGAGTTTGCCGACCTCTGACCTAGCCTGACCCTTCCTACAACTCTCCAGACAGTTGTGCAGATGTCAGCCTTGGTGTGGAGGCAGCTCCTGTGCTGCCTAAAGCAATGCTGCCCAATAGAAATATAACATGAGCTGTATGCAAAATTTCCACTTGCCTGGAAGCCACGTGAAAAAAGTTGAGGGAGGGAGGAAGGGAGGGAGGGAGGGAAGGAGGGAAGGAGGGAGGGAGGGAGGGAGGGAGGGAGGGAGGGAGGGAGGGGGGGAGGGAGGGAGGGAGGGAGGGGGGGAGAGAGATAGAGAGAGAGAGAGAGAGAGAGAGAGAGAGAGAGAGAGAGAGAGAGAGAGAGAGAGAGAGAAGTTAATTTCACTGGGCTGGCATGGCTCAGTGGTTGAGTGAGGAAGTCATGGTTAGATTCCTGTTCACAGCACACACCCTGGTTGTGGGCTCAATCACCTGTGTGGAATGTGCAGGAGGAGGCAGCCAACAATGATTCTCTGTCATCATTGATGTTTCTGTCTCCCTCTCTCTTCCTCTCTGAAATCAATAATATTTAATTGAGTTAATTCCAATACTATACTTTAACCCAAATATCTAAAATATCATTTCAATATGCACTCAATATGAAACATTTATTAATGATTAGAAGGATGATTAGAAGTCAACAGTTACTCTGCAACACTAATAATATCTTACTTAATATAATGTGATGGTTAAAGTGAGATGCAATCCTACCAAAACAAAAGTAATTTACATTGTAAAATACCAAATATTTTTGATACTTCAATTAAAAAATTATAAAAATAAAAAGTTCCTCATCTGCACTAACCGTATTTCAAATGCTTAACTTGTGGCCAGTATTCTGGACAGCACAGATCTAGGGTTTAGAAAGAATATTAGGAATTCAAGGGAACTTAAAAATCATTAGATTGTATGTGGGTAAAAACACTCTAGCTTCCAGCTAATACTAGGGGAATTTTTATACCCATTTCACAGATGAGAAAATTCAGGCTCATACCAATAGGAGGGTTTACCTGAGGCACATGGCAACAGTGTGATACACATGACTCAAATCCATAATTCCTGATTCTTCCTTATTTGATTTCTATTTTAACATTAGTATATTCATGTGTCTTGATCCTCCTTCCAACTGATACATGGTTTCTTTGGGAATTTCAACTTACTCTTTAGAAAAATAAAAAGGCATAAACCTGAGCCTCTATTCATACTCATTTCTGTTTCTTTCAATTTTCTACTTATCATTCAAGATATGCTGTGTGTGATCTCTCTTTGAGAACAAAGCACAGAAAATGAATTATTCTATAAACATTATAAATAACAGCCTTTCCAAGAACCGGCTCAAGGAGGAAAATCATGAACAGTTGTTATATCAGTTTTATTTCTTCCCTGCACAGCCACCATGTGGGTGTATAACCAGAAAGGGCCAGCACAATTTATCTGCTCGCTGAGAGAATTCTAAAGCTCAAAACTGTCTGAAAGGCAAGAAACCATAATGAAGACTGTGAAAAACATGATAAGAACAGGGGAACAGATATATTTTGGACATCACTTCCTTCAAAATCCAATTGAAAAGGATTCTGATGACTCAGGCTGCAGAAACCCCAGGAGTGCTTAAGTCCCACAGGCCATGTGGTAAATGTGGATGATAACAGAGCTGCCAGAGTTAGGCAGAGACAGTGGGAAACAGAGTCCAAATAAATGCGATAACCAGTTTTAAGGAAAACCTGCATTTTTACTGCAGTGTATTTCAATAAAAGATTGTAGATTTTGGAGCCAGAAGCTCTACTTGAATTCTAACATTCCCTTGTCCTGTGGCCTCTCAATTTCTCAGTTTTCCCATCTAACCCTTGTTAGGAAATCAATATTAGTGCCTCAAAAATACTAGTTACTTATCCAGTATAGCACCCTAGTATGCTGAACTGATCATATATATATATATATATATATATATATATATATATATATATATATTTATTATTATTATTTTTTTTTACAGAGAAGAAGGGAGAAGGATAGAGACCTAGAAACATCGACCAGCTGCCTCCTGCACATCCCCTCCCTACCGGGATGTGCCTGCAACCAATGTACATGCCCTTGACCTGAATCGAACCTGGGACCTTTCAGTCCACAGACCGACGCTCTATCCACTGAGCCAACCTGTTTCGGCTAAACTGATGATTTTTATTCACCTCTCTATTCTTTTTGAATTTTCATGTTACCATCCCCTACCTCCATAATTGATAATATTATCAATAAGAAAGCAATGCTCTGACATATTCAGGGCATTTGTCAACTCTAAGTCATCAGAGACCTCCACCATCTGCCTTCTAAGCTGTCAGTGAGTTCTTTCCTGGGAGAGAGTTGGCAACATGCATCAGTAAGGACAGAATTTCAAAGCTATGGTCACTGTTTGCCAAAGACCAAAGGCATGAGTGGTGCTGAGCTTTTACCAGGGCAGGTGTTAGAACAGATTGAGCTTTTGGGACTTGGAAGAAAAGTACAAAATATTGGAGAAGGAGAAAGCACAGTAAGAAAAGCTATAAACATATTGGCTCTGAGACACTCTTTGTACATAAGACTTACTCTAGTTAGTCCAATTTTACTCCAACACAAACAGATCACCAGTCATGTAAATGGCGAGCTAAGGCCACGCAGAGGAGAACCTGATCTACTCCATAACATCACTGGCTGAGAAATAGCTGTCAATATTGTTTTTTCATTTAGGACAGATTTGTAATAATTAGGCAGATGGAATAAACCCCATTTAAATCCCAATAATGTGTATTAGTACCCACAATTGATTACACATTATTTTGTCCAGTTCATTGGTAGTGACTCGAATAGTGGGAATTCCTGCTTCTTTGCTTACAGGATATGCAGATGAGAAGAAATAGTAGTTGTCACAATGTTCTCCATGTTAACAAATAGGAAAAAAAGGCAAGCCCCACAAGGTAATTGCTAATGTGAGATTTTAAACACAGTATCCAAGAAGTGTGAGCCAAACTCTAGACAACACTTGGTAAGGTGAGACAACTGCACCAGCAATTTCCCAGTACAAAATCACACATCTTCAGTCGCTTTTCAGATTGAATAAGAAAAAAAAAAAAATGATAGGGAAACTGAACAAGTATTTACTGAATTATCAAACTCAGAGACAAAAGTATTCCTCTTCCTTAGAAAAGTGTGTGAGATAACTTTAGCAGTAAAAAAATTACTGAGTTCTCTCTCTCTCTCTCTCTCTCTCTCTCTCTCTCTCTCTCTCTCTCTCTCTCTCTCTCTCTCTTACACACACACACTCCAGTTGAAAACCCACAGTTTATGCATGCTGTCAAAGTCATCCTTACTTTCAGGGTCTATTTATATTAAAATACTAGGTGCATGAAATTCATGCACTGGTGGGGGCTGTGGCCTGCGGGGATTGGACTGCTGTGGGAGCAACACTCATTTGGTCAGCAGAGCAGCTGTGGACCTGCCCACTCATCCTGGTAGGCCAAGCGATGCTCCCATTGTTGGAGCACACTAACCTCCATGGGGCAGCCTCTGCCATTTGGTGGTAATTGCACATCATAATGACTGACCATTGTTCCATTGTTCAGCCAATTTGCATATTAGGCTGTCTACCTACTAAAGGAGTAACATGCTAATTGACCGTACCTTCATGTTGCCCACCAGCCAATCAGGAGTGGATATGCAAGTGAACCCAACCAAGATGGTGGGCTAATTTGTATACAAAGGCGCCAAGGGGCTGGGGGCTGGGCAGGAGGCTTGTGTTGTTGCCATGGTACTGACACAAGCATACCCCACCAACCCAGCCACTCCGGGCCTCTGGGCAGCATGGGAAGGCAGAAAGACAGCTCCTGCCAGAGTGAAGGCAGTGCCAGCAGCCAGGGGAAGAAAGGCCCATTCTTGCATGAATCTTCATGCATCTGGCCTCTAGTTATTACATAGGATTCTTCCATCTACAAACATTAGGACCATCAATGGCAAAACTTAACCCCCTACAATGATTAAAATATTTAAATGCTCTGGATATTAAAATATAACATGGGGGTGCGGGAAGTACTTGATGGAAGTCAGAAAATGTAAGTTTTAGTCCTCTCTTACATTTAATAATTTTAAGTATGATGTTGGACCTGTTTCCTGTTATAATGGTGAAAATAATTTCTCCTTTGCAGAGTAGAAAGCAAGTTCATATAAGATTGCACATCAAAAAACATGGTCAGCAAACTTGCACAAGTTTGAAAACATAACTAAAACATTCATCAATAATGAAAAACACAGGATTATGTCACTATGAACAATAAGGATACAGAGTAACAGATATAACCATTTAAATGAGAGCTTTTATCTTCTTAAGAAATAAAAAATAATTATTAAATTAAACCAGAAATCGGGAAGATAGAATCAATTTAAAGGCCAAAATTTGTGAACTATAAATAAAAAAATAAGAACAAAAATACATAACAAAAATGGGTCTTTTAGAAGTCTAAGAAATGCAAAGGAGGGGAAAAAAGACCAATACAAGTAGAAATGGGAAAAGGCATAATCATAGATACTAAAATATTAAAATAATTACTACTAGGGACACTATAGGTAATATGTATAAATATTTAGGAAATGGACAATTTTCAAAACATTAATTACTATAATTGTGCATAAAAGTAGTAAAAATATTTTTAGAAATCCATACTTAGAAGAGTTTGGAAAAGTAAAAAAAAAAATCTATATTTTCAAAGGCTTGAAGATCACTTGACTTTATAGTCAAGTTTATCTAATCTTTATAACGCTTATAATCTTACTGTAATTTACATTGGAGTAAAAAAAGACAACTCCCAAATATATATTTATAAAGCAGCATTATTAGATGTAGGTAACAGAAAAATAACAAAATCATCATTCAACTCAAGTGAGAACATATGAAAATTCTAAAATAAATATTTTAATATGCAAAATACATCAAGAAAAAATAAAACCCAATTTAAAAATGGGCGGAGGACCTGAATAAATATTTCTGCAGAAAAGATACACAAATGGCAATAAGCACACAGAAAGACACTCAACATCATCAGCCATCAGAAAAAGGCAAACTCAAACCAAAATGTGATACCCTTAAAACCCAGCAGGACAGCCAGAATCAAAAAGTCATATAACAAGTGCTTGTGAGAATGTGGGAAAATTGGAACAGTAATAAATTTTTGATGAAGATGTAAAATATGGCAGGTGACTATGTAAAAACAGTTATTAGTTACTAAAATGGTTAAATATAGAATTCTCATATGACCCCTCAATTCCACTCCTAGGTGCATACCCAAGATAATTAAAAGTATATATTCAAACAATAACTTGCACAGAAATATTCATTGCAACATTATTCATAATAGTAAAAGAGTGTAAACAACCCAAGTTCCATGAACTGATAAACAAACGTGGAGTGTGTGTATGTACATAGATAGAGTAGAATATTGTTCACCATAGGGGAAAAATGAGGTATTGATAAATGCTAAAATATGGATAAATCTTGAAAACATTATGCTCACTGAGAGATGCTAGATACAAAATCCACATATTATATGATTTGATTAATATGAAATACCCAGAATAGGCAAATCCATAGAGACAGAAAATAGCTTAGTATTTTCCAGAGGTTGCCGAACTGTGTGAGTATATTAAAAATATACTGATTTGCATACTTTATATGAAGAATTTTATGGCATTTGAATTATATATCAATAAGCTATTATTAATCTAAAAAAGAATAGCAATTGAATACTACACTATGACCAAGTGAGATTTATTTAAAACAAGTATCAACTACACTAATAAAACAATCAAAATGATTCTTGATCTCAAATATTATTATAGGAGCAGAGTCAGTGAATGCAGCCTTTTTATTAACTGCTTTTTCCCCCAGTACAATTATATTTAAAAGACTCATCCATATTACTAGAAATATCTAGTGTTCATTTATTTTGAAACAATCTATAATATTACATGGTGTGAATATACCATAATATATTTATCTATTCTGTTATTGAACACTCAGATTCTTTCTAGATAAGTGCCATTATACACAGTGCTGATGATTATATATGACTCCTATACACATATTTATTAGCTTCTCTTTGGTGTATATCTAAGGATAGAATTGCAATATGGTAAGGTGTGGTCATATTTATTTCCCCAAATATATAGTATAATGCCATTTTTATAAAGCTCAAAAACTAGTAAAAATATATAACATTTGTTTAAGTAGATGCATTGTATGTGTTGAAATTAAATATTTTAAAATGTAAGGAAATAATGAATATACAATTCTAGAAAGAATTTGCACATAAGGATAAAGGACCCAATGGATAGGACAGTGAACAACTGTAATATAAATTCAAATTATGGGTAATGTTTCTTATTTTTAACTGATTTTATTCATGAGTTTTCACACCATATGCCTCCTAACATGTGTATGAATTATAAATGCTTTTTTGTAAGAATAATATTCTTACATAATAGATATTTAAAAGACATATGACAATTTGTAGTAACTATTCCAAATAAGAACTTTATATAAACTAGAAAGATAAAAAAATTAGTGAACTATCTAAAGTCTAACAAAAAACAACAGAACCTATATCAATGGATAAACCATAAAGTTAGTTCTTAAAAAAATCAAGAAAAAGACAAATATGATCACTATCATCTTTATTATTATTCAGCAATATAAGAAAAAATTTAGCCTAAGACAAGACAAAATGAAAAATTTTGAAAATATCAAAAATATTATTAAAATCTGTCTTTGTTAATAGTACATGCAAATGATTGTTAAAAATCTATATCCTGACAAAAATATCTCCTTCATATATAAGAGCATTTGTTATCCAGAATATATGTACAATGATGATTATTGAGGTATTATTGGTGCTGAGAACAACAAAGAAAATGCTTATCAATAAAGAAAAGGTTGAGTAAATTGGGGTTTCTCCAAACCATCAGATATTCTTTAACAATTTTAAAATCAATGAGTCCATTGACTTTAAATTGATATTTTTGTATACCAAAAGCAACAGAATATTAGCAATTTCATTTTGTTATTATGATTTTGCATATATTAATACAGATCTGTATAATATGTAGTATTATTAATGGTTGTGGGCGCCACCATCTTTACAATGGCATAAGGGTCAATTAGCATATTCCCTCTTCATTAGATAGGATAGCAGAAAGGAAGGGAGAGGGAGAGAAAGGAAGGGAGAGGGAGAGAGAGATAGAAACATCAATGATGAAAATCATCAATTGGCTGCCTCCTATATGCCCCCTACTGGGGATCAAGCCCACAACCTGGGCATGTGCCCTTGAACTGAATTGAACCTGGGACCCTTCAGTCCATAGGCAGATGCTCTATCCACTGAACCAAACCAGCAAGGGCTGTTTTCATTTTTAAAATGCCATTTTTCTATAGGTAAAAAGACATTAAACTGTCTCTTACTGGTAAACTGTAATTGACCAATATTTTTTCCTGGAAGCAGAGTTAGATTTTTAAGGGTGGAGTATGGCCATGGACTAAGGAAATATGAAAACAACAGGAATGAAAAAATACCTTTTCATTTCCCCTTCACCATCAGGATTTGATAATTCCTTTAAGACAGGATGATCTGAATGCCAGAGTTACATGCAGGCTTCTTTTCCCCCTTTCATATTATTTGGAATATCCAATATGGGGTCATTTATTTGTTAAGTGTTCATTCTTCATTTAAGATTCTCCAGATATTGATCACCCATATATAACATTATGGCCTATAAACTTTTGTGGCCCTAATAGAAATTCAGGTACCTCTTTGGCATGTAAATTTATATAATGCAAAACCTTCTACAATGAGATGCTGGCTAAGGCTCTAGAAAATAAGATATATTAACAATTTGTTTCTGTTGGACATGTTAGTCATGAAAGTCAAGAATAATATATAACTTTGCAAAAGATGGGTATCAGAAGCCTTCCTTCCACGTTTGAAAGAAGCAGGTTCTATTACTTACATGAAAGATAAGTAAAAATATTAAAGACTGTAAAACATTTAGACACCAGCTTGAATCTCCTTGAGCCCTTCTTCCATGAGGTTCAATGTTAGAAAGAGAAAAAAAAATTCCAATGTCATCTAAATAAATTGTACTTTTATTCTTTTCAAGATGATTCTGGAACTTCCAAGAGTTCACCAGGGCTGAGGTAAGACCTTAATGCATACTGGATATCTGTCCTGTATTCTAGTTCTAGTCCTGTGTTCAGCTGGAATACTGACTCACAAACTTGGTTGCTCCTTGTAAAAATGGTAGTGCCCACATGCCATACCTAGAGGTTTGAATTCAAATCTAGTCTGAGTGCCTAGACTTCATATTGTTTTTGATGCTTTCTTGAAAATTCTAATGTGCAGCTATCATTTGGAGTCACTGATATCATTGGAGAGTTAGCAATCCCCCCTCAAGGAGATCACAATTAGAGGAAGACAGAAATTATCCAGACACAGACCCTCCTGCATAATTTCTCCCAATACTGCACCAGTGCCATAGTTTTTATTAAGACAACTAGCATTCTTCATGTTAGTATATGTCATGTGCATCAACCATAATGGTAGAATTTTACCTCCATTTTGCAAAAGATAAAAGTCTTTACCAGGCCCTATCACACATTCACTATGAGTCGGGCTTTGTTTGGGGCAATAGGGGTATACCTCAGGTCAAGAGGCAAGATTACAGTCCGTAGGCAGACCTCAGGAAACTGCCTGAAGTCCAGGAGGCAGAGCCTTCTCCAAAATGCCCAGCCTCCTGCCATCCAGATCCTGCCTCTGACAAGTACCCAGGCAAGGGTTTATCCTTGATTCCAGCATCAGTATCAGTTGTCCTTAGAAATAGGAACTTTTTCTCCTGTGCTCTCAGGAGATATCTAGCAGGTCTTGGGGAAATGATAAGGATGTTTCTACATTAATGCTACCCTTCCATTACTCTTTCAGTTACTTACATCAATCATGCTTGAAGACCATTAAGTTATGCTATAATCTTCACTTGCCCAGATTAAAGAATCTGTTTCCTCTAACCTTTTCCTGGAGGAATGACCTTATGGACCTTTCATTATATGCACTGCTTTTTTCTGAGCTCTCTTCAACAGTCTTTAAGTCTTTTCTGAATAGAAATCATGAATAATACCTACAAACCCTTTAGGAAGGTGCCTTTGTGGGCTTGCCCTATGGGATCTTTGAATCAGAATAGACATTACCTGTGAGGCATTCCCATGAAAAAAACGTGATTTAATATTTCTTAATTCTAATTCTGATTTGAACACCAGTTACTTACTAGTAGGTGCTAGGCAGCATCCTAGGGGACTTTCCCATGTCATCTTACTGATACTTAGAATGTCTTTTGGAGGATAGCATTATGAATTCCCATTTTATTGAGGAATAAAACTGAGGCTCAAAGAGGTTAAGTGGCTGGTAATCCGCCTAAGACCATATAGCCAGGAGCCAGAAAAGAGGCTTAGAAGAAGAAGTAAAAGGCAGCAAGCCACAACAGTAAAATTTAATTCAAGGGATATACTCCCACCTATCCAGCCCACTTAAGCTAGAAGGGAAATGTTAAAGAAAAAAAAAATAAAACAAACTCTTTTGAGAGGAACAGAATGCCATAACATTATAACTGGTTGAACTGCCTCATCCCCCTCTCCAGTACTATTGGTTAGGCACATATATATGCTAATGAGCAATTTCTGCAAGTGAGAAGAGCAGTCTCCTTCCCATTACACACACAGGAGCTTTAATCAGGTATTCTACAGGACAGTTCAGATAGTTTCGCTGTAGACAGAGGTCTGAAAGCTCTTTTAACTCAAAGGAAGGAATTTCTGTGTAGAATTTTCTGTCAGAGACGTGTGGCAATTAAGCAGGTCTGTGCTGACACTGCCAAGCTGAACAGACAGTCTAATAGGTTCACTTACAAAAGAGTCTGACAGGTTGTGTGACAGCAGGTTCATCCCAAGATTTGAAACTGCCCTTCCTCTCACCCTGTTTGGTCTCACCCAGTTTGACTAGGTCCTGTTGCTCCTTACAACCTCGCACTTGACTGATTTGCATTTCTTCTTGAATGCAAACAATAGGCAAGGTGTAGGAACAGCAGCCATGGGTCTCTTCTTGGTAACTGAATGGTTAAAACAAAAGTAGCCCCTGGGCTTAGAGTGGCTTCAAGTTTTCCTGATTCCCAAACTCATAGTCAAAGCTTCAGGAAAGCCCTAACCAGTTTGGCTCAGTGGAGAGAGCATCTGCCTGTGGACTCAAAGGTCCCAGGTTCTATTCCAGTCAAGGGCATGTACCTTGATTGCGGGCACATCCCTAGTAGGAGGTGTGCAGGAGGCAGCTGATCAATGTTTCTGACTCTATCTCTCTCCCTTCCTCTCTGAAAAAAAAAATCAATAATATATATATATATATTTTTAAAAAGCTTCAGGAAGACTTCTCATGATACTTCAGAAAGGGAAGGGTTTTTTTAATTAGACCAAAGAGAGTTGATCATTAGTCATTTGTTATTTTCTAAACTCTCCCATTGTGTACCAATTAAATTTGAAAGATGGGGAAAAAAACTACACGAGTAGTTTTCAGACAAATATAATTGTTCACACATAAGAACAATTTTATTTGTTCTACTCACTTCTGCACCAGAGGGAGGGAACTGGACAGGAGACAAGCCACAGCCCTAACCACTCTTTATTGATTTATCTTTCCCTCTTCCTGGTAACAAGAAATAAGACTCAATTATCTAAGACCTCCTACTAATTTTTGTTAAAAAGCGAAAGAGAAAGGCCCAGGACTGTTGGAATAGAGCACAGCTGGAATTAATACTGTTTCATTTCTATAGTTTGTCTATCAGATGACCTTTGCTGTAAAGAAAGCAACTGAAACCTTTTTGGCAGTGATAACAAGCAGCCTGTTAATTAATTTATTTAAGAGTGGAATTAAAGAGGAATTATAGGTAATTACACAAGTGCAATTCAGTATTTACAATATCACACCAATAAGATAAGTTCCAGGAATGCTTAAGTAGTTGGCAAGATAGCTTCCTGTGAGTAGAGATTTTCGGGCAATGGTTTGATGACTGTTTGTTGTGGTATTATAGAGTCCTATACAGAACTCAATGGTTTCTGATGGATCTTCAACCTTGCGATTTTATAATTTTTTCTTTCCTTTCTTTGAACCTCTGTTATTCAGCTTGTGCTACACTAACAAACACATTTCCCAATGAATCACAACAAAAACAACAATAAAACATTTGTTTTTGCTCATGCTACATAAGGTTGCCAGCCAGCTCAAGCTCTGTTCCAGGTCGACTATGAATTTGCTCCACATATCTTCCATTGTGGACATCGGGATGAGAGAGAGGCCCCTTTGTACAGCACCTGCCTGGATGCAATCTACAGCCCATTCACTCTTATGCTAAGGGCCAAAGCAAGTCACATGGCCTACAGGGAACACTGTAAGTGATGTGACAAAGGATACAGATGTATATTCCTCATTTAAGGGTGGGAGTATCAGATATCTATGAATGACACTGCAATTTACCACAGAATAATTCAGGAAGGAGACATGTGGATCAAAACTAAAATATTCCCAGTAGGGCTCAATGTCAGACATCAATACTTACAGTTAAAATGACACTGAGATCTGGACCTGCCATGTCTCCACATAATCAAAAAAAAAGCATAGATAAAATCAATAGAAGAGCTTTCAATGAAGGTGGGTTATAACAAATGTTAACACAATACAAAGGAAACATTTAGGGCATTAAGATAAATTTCATTTTTAGTTATTTTTTTTTTGTGTGTGTGTGTGTGTTTTGTTTTGTTTTTGCCACCTTTGGTGTTTTTTCATAGGCAGATTGTAAGGCTGATGACCATGTTAAAAGGAACATGGAGACTCACTGCAAGGATACACAGGACACAGAAAGAATCTCTTTCCACTCTGGTTCTCTTCCTAAGATGTCTTCCAGCTCTGATATTCTTTGAAATGAGATAAGAGATGTGAAAAAGTTTTGTCAAATAATTAGGGAGGGGGGAGGGAAAAAGGGGGAGGGGTAGATCATCAATAATGTTAGTTGTATTAGCTAAAGTTGATATACTTTATGCATTAATCAACGATTGCCATGTGTTATGTTAAAGAAGATGACAACCCAGATTATCTTTATTGAAATGGGAAGTGAGAAAAACAAATACCCAATTATAACAAAGGTATTGTAGAAGGAATGTAGTGCTTACCTCAACCTCTGCAATACAAAGGGCGTGGGAAAGTTTACTACAGTGAGTTCTTTCAATGTACTTTGGACTACAGAGTTAGAAGCATTCTGGTTTCATTCCCAGCTGCTTCAGTTACTACCTTGGAATCTTGAGTAAATTTCCAATCTCTATTGACCACAATGTGCTCCTCTGATACAGGGACAGCAATATTTACCAAAAATTTAATATATTTGGATGAAAAACCCATTATGTGCTGGACATTGTTCTAGGCTTTGGGTATTCAGTTGTAAGCAAGGCAGAAATCTCTGTTCTATTGATGTTTGCATGAAACCCAGATAGTAAATAAATGTGTTACTCTATACCATAATGTTAGGTGGTGTGACTTAGGATGGAGAAAACTAAATTGGATGGAAAGCAGCCAAGATCAGTGGTAGGAGAAGTTCTATGTAACAGCAGGCAGTTAGGGAAGGTCTGTTGGTGCAGAGACCAGAATGAAGAAAGAACAGGCTCTTTGGGGGGATGACCACTCCTGACAGAAGATACAGACAGTGCAAAAACCTCAAAGAAGACACGAAGTTATTATGTGAAACAATAACCTAAAGTCAACATGACTAAAGCAATTTAATGAAGTAGATGAGAAGAAAGAGGTCAGTGGAGGCCAGATTATAGTTTCATAGGCCCAGGTTGAGACTACATGTTGACATGGATGGGATGATATGTCAGGAGACAGCTTTGTAAAGGAGTAATAGCTTTAATGTAGTACATGCTACATAATGTTACTTAAAAAATACTCTATTTTCTGTCTCTTATTCCTCACACAGTAAAGTAGAGCATTCCACAACTTTGAACCACAAGGCTCTTGGAACAGAGATTTGTTCAATTTTAAGAGATATTTTGTTATCTAAGGCAGATTAGTAGAAGAGTGGACTGCTAAGCCTGGTTTGACTAATATATTACAGGTTGCCCATGAAAACCTCTAATTTCCTCCAACTCATTTGTCTACCCCTCCTCCAAATAGTACTGGATATATACAAACTATCGTGTCCACGAACTCCAAACCGGATTCAGGCTTTCCTTTGCCAGGTGACATTCAACAAATTAAATGCCAAGTTAGCCATGAGAACAGTCATCTCTCTAACATGGGGAAAAATTGAAAGTATTCCTACGTTCTTAAAAAAAATACTCTGATAATCTAATATTATATGAGTAGAATTTGAGGTCATGTCTCAGAAATTTCTTCTTAAAATATGAACAAGTAACCTCAAGTGAATAATATAATAGACTAATGATATTTTCATCTGGAAAAATCAATAGATTAGCCAGTTTGTCACCTAAAAGGCCCTAACTATCCTTCTAACACACAGCAAATGAATTTGAGCTTGTAAAATAAATGGAAAAGAGTCTGAAGAGGTTAGGGCTCAAGGATTGCTGGCCTAGAGGCCCAGAGCCATGGAGCAGAAATGAAGAAACTAATGCAAACATGATATTTCTCATCTCTCTATTGTTCTATATTTCTCTACTGGAATGTTGCCCTCATCCCCAACACTCATATGTTTTTTTTTCTGAGTCCAGTTCAAAGGCTGCCAGTCAAGGAGATTCCCTGATTCCCTAGCAGGAAGAATCTCTCATCTGAACTTCCACAGGCCTACCTGTGCCTCTCTATGGCACTGAGCACTTCCTAACGTGGATGTTAGTTACATTTTTGGACTCCATTTTTTTTTTTTTTTTTGCCTCCTCTACTACTATAAAAACAATTTGAGGCTAAGTCTTAGTTGAATTAATCCTTGTTCCCCTCTCCAAGTCTGGGGCTTTGCACAGTGCTTTATCCAAAGTAAGCATCCCATAACTGGTAATAACATAGATGGTTTAAGAGGAAGGAAGGAAGGAAGGAAGGAAGAAAGGAAGGAAGGAAGGAAGGAAGGAAGGAAGGAAGGAAGGAAGGAAGGAAGGAAGGAAGGAAGGAAGGAAAGGAGAGGGAGGAAAAGGGGAAAGGAGGGAGGGAGAGGGGAGAGAGAGGGGAGAGAAAGGAAAGGAGAAAGAAACTACTAGTAACATTTCCTATTTAGTTGTTTCCTCTTGGACATTCCTGTCATTCATCAGACACCAACAACACATACTCCACAGATTATCCAAGCAAAGTGGAGCTGTCATTTCTTCCTAGGTATCGCTCCTTAATTTTTCATTCCAACCCACCTGCTTTGATTCAAATACTACACTGAGCATTCTCCTTCTTTCAGTATAATGAGAAAACATGACATGTAACAAGTAGAGGAGATTTTTATTTTCCAAGAGGCATTTCAGAATGTGTTATTAATAGCTAACAACAAACCTGGCAGTGGGTAAAGGCCAGGTAGTAATTTATGACTCAATAATAATCAAAGGAGTTATGAGCTCAATGGCAGGAGTTAAAATAACATAATGCTTCAGATCTTTAAAGTTCAACCATTTACAGTAAGGGAAAGCAAGTTGTACTTCATAAGCAGTATCTCCAATATCTGAATGTACAATCACACTAATGATGAACCGAGCTGGAGGCAGGAAGGGGGTTGCTAATCAGGGAAAGGAGTGAATTGAATTTTTCCAGTGACTGGAGGTGTTAACTGAACAGACAGCCACCGCTGAGCAAAGTTTCAAAAAATACAGAGAGTGAATGTTGTATAATTTTTTAATACTCTACTTGCAGCTTCATATACTCTGGAGTATATATCCACTGCTTTCACTCATATGTGCAGATGAACATGTCTGTATGTATATGTGTCTGTTCAGAGAAGTGGTGAAGAGCATAAACTTGGCAGTCATATAGAATTAGTAGAGTGTCTCATTATAGTTTTTAATTTTGGACAAATTCTGCAATGTACAAGCCTCAGTTTCTTTATTTCTATAAGGAGAATAATGATGTTAAATTCCTCGTTGAATTGTTGTGATGAATGAATGTAATAAGAGATGGAAAAGGAAGTCCTTATCACAACAGGCAAACAATAGATCATAGTTATTATAGTTTATATCACATTCATTTAAAGTTTGAAATTATTTTCAGTTCCTTAGAATCTATATTAAGGAAATATCATGCTTCTGCCATTTTTATTTACCAACATTTCTAGTTCACCAGCTAAGAAACATGGCTCTGTGAGTTGGAAAGACCTAAGAATAAATCAGAAAAAAAAACACAGACCAAAATAGTTTTATTACCGAGTGTTCTAGTGGGCAAAACTGATAAATTTATCTTGAGTTCAATTTTATTCATATCCCCCAGGTTACTTTCCCTCAACTTTCTGAATTCATTTCCAAGACTATAATCCTTTCTCAAACATTGAGAAAGAGATGATCAAAGAGCAAAAAACTATTGGTACACAATATGATCCATGTACAGAGGCATTTCCATGTCGATTCATGACTATAATGATTGACAGACACTAGCAAATGGCAGGGAAGGAAATGTAGGGGAAACTTCTCTGAAGGTTTTGTAGTATTAATCAGATATGCTTTTATTTTGGATTTGGGTATGATCTTTTATAAAAATAACAATGAGAACAAATGGCCAAGAATGTTTCTTAGGGACAATCATGTACAAAAAACTTGCTATGTATTTAACATTCATCATTGTGTTTAATTTCCACAACAACCATGGTAAAGATAGTCCTATTTTTTATCATTTCATAAACTAGAACATTGAAAGAGTTGAAGTCATTTGTCCAGGTGACACAGCGGTGACTGGGAATGCAGGATCTGAAATCTAGAGTTACAACTCCTAACTGCTGCCCAGAACAACCTCTGGACCAGGACCTTTTAGTCAATGTGTCCCAAACATCCACTCTGCTCTACTGTGCCAGATGCTGGCACTATGAGAATGAGGAAGGCATAGTGTCTGTCCCTGAGGCATTCACAGTCTAGTAAATAGGAGAAACACTTAAATGGATGTCAATGCAGTGTGGTAACCTCTGGTTATAAAGATGCACACACTGTCAAATACATATATGTAGGATAGGTACCACTGAATTTAATAGGAAATGTCCAGGAAGGGGTGACATTGATGCTTAGTCTTCAAAGAATAGGTAAATAGGAAGTAGATATCATGAAATTTAAAATGATGAGGATAAAAATATAAAAAGAGGTATACTTTGAGATTATATATATATATATATACATTTTATATAGATACATATGGCTGAAATATATAGTTAAAGGAAAGAGAAGGCAAGAAATGAGAGTGGTGATGTGACCAGATCATAGAGAATCTAAGATAGCACAAGGGACACTGGATGTTACCCTCTAGATTGTAGGCAAAGGCAGCCATTGAGGCTTTTAGCTAGGAGTGTGTGTGATTATATTTGAATTTTATATAAATGATGACTTTAGATGAATCTTGAGTTTAACTGGGTTAAAGTAAAGCCTCAGTAATGGTTAGGTGTTATTTATTTTTATGGATGGAGGTTAGAAAACCTTAACCAAGTTCTATTTTTCATTATACTCTTCAGGTGAAGAATTCAAAGAAGGGTGCTAAGTGGCACCAGTGGGAACATTTGCATCCAGAAAGGTCTGCTGTTTGTCCCAATTCAACTTAAAAAGGGGAGAAATCTGGGTATCTGGCTGCAAAGAGATAGACCTAATCTTTCTCTAAACACTGTAGCGGTACTTATGCTTTGACAATGTCTGTGAATTCAAAGTGCTGAGAACCAACACCCTTTATTTCCATAGAGCTTCTTACTATGTCAAACACAGTGCCACCTCATTGCATTATCATGGGACTCACTTGTCTGTACCAGGAAGACCCTGGATTCTGAGCAACTTGAAACCATGTTCCCAACCTTTGCATCCAGGGTGAAGGGATTAGCCAAAGAATATACATGGTTAACCCTTGAACACAGACAACAGTGTGGTGATGACCAGAGCTGTGGAGAGCTGCATGGAGGTAGACAAAGTGGGGATGAGAATGGGGGACATCTATAATAGTGTCAACAATAAAAATAAAGTAAAAAAACAAAACAAAACAAAACAAAAAAACAACTACCTATATGCACAATCTTGAAAAAAAAAATGAACATAAACTAAATTTAAGATACAAAAAGTATGCATAATAAAATAATACATACTCAATATGTAAGGAACTGGGCATGGCTATCCTATGAAAAGTACTAAGACAGTTGGATGCTTACTCCTGGTAAGTTATAATTTACGTGAAACAGGACAACAGTCAATGATTGATTTTTAATGCTTTTTTCCCCTCATACTTGATACTTTTAAAGTAGACTTAAATATGTATATTCATACCCATATCATAACTATCAGGAATACAGCTGGCTCTGCAGAACAATGCAAGTATAACTATATCAGAACCACAGACCATATAAGTTGCATTGCCAGAGTAACAAGATTTCAAGATCAAGCCACAGCACTAATGTCAAACCAGGAAGTGCTCTAAGTACATGTCTTCTTGGCTCATTTAATTCTCACAACATTTTAGTAGGCACTGTTATTTTCTCCATTTATAGCTATAAAACAGGCACAGAATGGTTAAGCACCTTGGGTAAACTCACACACACAGCTCGGAAGTGTAAGTCTGGGATTAAAAGCCAGGCAGGCTGGTTCCAGAATCCTTGACTTTAACTTTCTGTCATGTCCCTTGGTGAGCAATTCCCAGTGAAGCATTTAAGAAAACAAAAAGTACACTTTTCCTCCACGTACCCCAGTTGTAACATTTCTGTGAAATGTGGTGCATGTTAAAATTGTATAACAAACAGCTATAATACTTGTCATATGTTAAACAGTGTTGGTTTATAGACCCAGTTACTTATAAATTACTTTTTCACCTACATGACTGGCTGGATGAATATTCATATAAGTCATGGAAGACATGGGACAAGTCTTCAATGTCAGTAACTATCCTCCACTTTGTAAGGCATCTGACATCCCTGGCTACCACCCACTGAATAACAATAGCATCCCCTCTGATCACCATGGAAACCAACAGGACCACCAGAGATTTCCAAAACTCCTCTTAATGCCAAAGTCTTCCCTGATCATTAGTATCTGAACTCGGCTGACTGGAGCCTCAGAGGACAGACATCTATCTATTTTCTCCTCAAAGTCACCCAGAGCAGCTCTGCTTTTATCCGTTTTATGCACTGGAGATCGAAGTAAGATTTTGTCTAAAAAATAAAAGCTTTTTGCTACTTTAAAAAAAAGTCTTCAAACTACTGTCTCAGAGTAGGACTCATTTCTCATCCTTTTTCACTGGGCATAATAGAAACACCTGTCAGCAGTCCCTACCATCTGCACCTGTCTTATCTCCATTTTTTTCCAGGTGAGAACCCTGCTAATGCCCCAATCACCTGTCATAACAAAGAGTTACAGTGACAGACTGCTGGCACAGCTGGAGAATACAGCCCCTGATGCTGCTAACAGTGCCTCTGTCTTAAATGATGTCAACTAGATCTTTGTGACCCTCCAGGCTTGTGTGCCCTCTTGACTTCAGCTAGCTGGGTGCCTTGACTAGTCCAATCACATGACATCCATGGTCTCCTGTGATATTGGGAGCCTGCATCTCCACCAAGGTTTCTCCTGGAGGGCACTGGGTTAAGCTGGAAACAAAAATACACCTGCTGTTGCTGATGGAGCCCTGAATCATGGGTGAGGAGACAAGGTTCTCTGCCACTAATTAGTCTGTGGCCTTAAGCATGTGACTCCCTGTCTCTGGGTTTTGGTCTCTTCCTGGATAAAATAAGACTAGATTTCAAAATTCCAGACCCCTTTCATCTCTGCCCTACTCTGCTTCTCTGATGCTCAGTGGACTGTAGATAGAGAGTGTGTGTAGTTCCAGGGCAAGGTCTGCTGAACAGCCAACTAAAGATGATCAAGAAAAAAACTTTTCTGAGGATGATGGTTTGCTTTTTTGACATGCTAACAAGCTACCAGGGTTATTCTGCCCACTTTATAAAATCAGCAGGAAATGGCTGGAATGGGTGAACAATAGCCAATGATAACAATGCTTTAAGGAAAATGTTTTAGAATGAGCTTTTGCCTGGATTTTATTGTCTACTTGGTCACTGCATCCTACTTGCCCCTTTCCTCTTTATACCAGAACATAACTTGTCTGTGAGGCTGTCCATGGAACTAAAACGTGAATGAATGAGACTCATGGAAGAAGAGGAAAAAACTGGGACAGGAGAGAATTCTATAAGGTGATGATTGAAATGTCAAGAGTGGCCTGCAAGATACAATAAAAAAATGCTGTGGTAAGTCTGGACAGTTGCCAAATGAGATTGTTAGAAGATGGACAGGGGAACTTCACAGCAAACAGAGGCCAATTTGCCAGGGAATCATTAGAATGCTGCATATTGAAAACAGGTCAGGCCTTGGTGTGGGAAAAGCTTCCAGTTAGAGTGCCAGGTTAGTTTTGAACTAATTGGATGACTTTGGGCAAGTTACATAATGAGCTGGGGTTTCAGTTTCCTCCTTGATAAACATTATTATTGCCAATATTTTCTATTATTAGCTGCTGAAATTCTGTTTCAGTAGAAATCCTTTCAAAATTTAAATCTTAGTAAGAGTCCAAATATCTGAAAAAACAAAGGAGGAGCTACTCTAGGTCCCCTGCTACTGCCTGCCCACATATCTCAAAGGTAACCTCTAACTCACCTCTTTAAGAACCCTGGAATGTTTGAAACCCATCAGATGGTATGTTCCCTAAGATCTCTTTCATTCTAAAGTATTCAACAAGCATTTATTGTGAGCTGCAGCTATAAGAGACACTGCTAGCACTGAGTATGTAAGATAATCATGACATCATACATGCCTTCCAGAGTTTTGTCCAATACTTACAAGTAGCTTTCTAATTATTCCTTGCTTTGTCTCCAGGGATAGACTGAGAAAGCCGGAGAATGGAAGTATCCCTAGCTAGTGTAGCTCTCCATATACATTAGTAAACTTGTCTCTGATAGTCTCCTGCAACTAGCTTCATGTGATCTCATCACCAAAAGCATGCAGTAGCCAATACTGAATTTCATATTTTCAAGACTGGGGAGAAGACAGAGCTCAGATCACAGTTAAGAGCCCCTTTGTAAGATCTTGTAGCAGCCATATTTAATACTCATGTTTAATATTTCCCTTTTAGGGTGTGGTCCACTGGTCCCAACATTTCTTGGTAAATATGTTCAGAGGCAGCAAAGCCTCTGTCAAATTTGAAGACAACTAAAATGCATCCCATTGAAGTCCACAGATCAAAACAGCTGATGAAGCTAGGGAATGTCCTTCGGCATCCAAAGAGAAGAATGACTACAAATTGATGATGCTGGTGTTCTCCTGAGGTCCCAAACTGGCCCTGCGCTGTGACCCTGAGATATTTTTGAGCCGTGAATATGTGTCTAGGTCCAAAGTACATTGTACTAAATAAGCCATATCTATTTGGAGATTACTGGGATATGTTGAAAAGGAAGTCTCAACACTTTGTTTTGCTGGTCACCGAATGTGGCAGTTTTAAAACATACTTTCCTACAAGAGGTGGGAGTAGATTATCTACTTTTGATTCTGGGAAGGCTATGACAACTTCAACTTTTGGAGTTGACATTAATATGTAATATTAAAATCGAGATCACAAAAACCATGCACCTTCTACTTTGTTTACTGAAACACATGAATTTGGATCTCTGCATATCATGGAAGAGATCCTACTACTCTTAAGTCATCATACTGTGTGAAAGCCCAAGTCCCATGAAGATGCCATGTGTAGTTGTCCTGGTAGACATGTCTCAACTGAACTCAGCCTTAAAATCATCTTAGCTGAAGCCTGTTTGGCTCAGTGGTAGAGCGTCGGTCTGCAGACTGAAAGGTCCCAGGTTTGATTCCGGTCAAGGGCATGTACATTGGTTGCAGGCACACCCCTGGTAGGGGGTGTGCAAGAGGCAGCTGGTCAATGTTTCTCTCTCATCGATGTTTCTAGTTCTCTATCTCCCTCCCTTCCTCTCTGTAAAAAATCAAAAATATATATATATTTTTTTAAAAAAAATAACTAAACTAAACTAAAATAAATAAATAAAATCATCTTAGCCTAGGCTCCAGATATATATGTAATTGAACCTTCAAATGATTCCAGACCCAGCCATTCAAGTCACTCTTCTCTTTAGCATCTTTCCAAGTGAAACCCTAGACATCATGGACTAGAGATAAGCCACCTCTGCTTGGCCTTATCTGAAGAACTGACCCAATGAGCCATGGGGATATTTAAAATGTCATTGTTGCCGAAACCGGTTTGGCTCAGTGGTAGAGCATTGGTCTGCGGACTGAAAAGTCCCAGGTTCGATTCCGGTCAAGGGCATGTACCTTGGTTGCGGGCACATCCCCGGTGGGGGGTGTGCAAGAGGCAGCTGGTCAATGTTTCTCTCTCATCGATGTTTCTAGCTCTCTATCTCTCTCCCTTCCTGTCTGTAAAATATCAATAAAATATATTTTATAAAATAAATAAATGAATAAATAAATAAAATGTCATTGTTTTTTGCCATTAAGTGGTATAGTGGTTTGTTAGTAGCAATAGATAACCAGAGCAGAAGAGGTCTGAGTTAGGTATTCTCTCAGGGGCAAATAGAGTTCTCATCCCTTACAAATGAAGAAGAGAGATCTTCCCAGGGCAGACTCTGCAAACAAGAGATGACAGATCTGATCTGGAAATAAGGAACCTTCCCAAAGCTGCCCACGACTGAGGTACTCAGCCTCCAAGGACTGGAAAGGATAACTTTAGGTTAAAACAAGTACAGAGCTGTAAAGTACAGAGGAGGAGGCCCCACAGTCATCGGTACTGTTCTGTGATCCTCACTAATACAGCACGTTTATGTGAATCTCTACTTCAATGTAGCCAAACATGAATTTACTGCAAATCAAATCCTTAAAAATCAAGCCACCAAGTGAGCAACTCTCCAAACACCATCCAAGACTTAGATCAGGTCTTGGAGAGCTTGCCACTCTCACTAAGAGTAGGAAGTAATAGCCAACTACTGCCCAAATGACAGAAAAGGGTGTTCCTCTTTTCGCACATTCATACTTTATTTTCTCTTCTGGATGGAGATCCACCACCATGCCTAGGAAAGATAAGCAGAAAAAAAGGTTCCTAGTCCTGGAGTCTGCAGTTAAGATCATTTTGGATAGGTTTTACAGAATTACTCAGCAAGTATATCCCCAGTGAATTAGATCAAGAAATCTATTTTGAATCTGTGATGCATTCCTAGCTACACTTTTTCTGCATTTTAATCTCTCTATCTCACCCAGTCCATCTTAAATGGTATCCAGATAGTGCTGCACTCAGACAGGTACTTAGATGCAACTTTGGAGAGTTTTCTTCTTTGGCAACTTTGCTGAGTTTTTCTATGGGGGCAGAAAAGGAGCAGAAGCATCCAATTCTCAAAACTGTTCAGTTTGGGTCACAGGGAATATGTACAACTTGCCTAAGGTAGCAGAAGAGGACAGGTTCATGGGTGCATATGAGCACAGGAATTTGAGGGGATGGGGAGGGCTTAAGTCTGAGAAGTCACCAACTTTGAGAACTTAGCTTCTGTCAGTTTGTATGTGATGAACAAGGGATCAAAAAGAAACCAATACAGGCCAGGTACATTGGCATTGGGGTGAATGGAATGATGGATTGCTTCCTGTCCAAATGTTCTTCTCCAAACCATATAAAACCCTCTGTAAGATGAATAAATTATAAACCTTATTGTTTTACCACTCATATGGTTCCCATGTCCCAAAACGGAAGCCCTCTTAACCCCAGAGAGAATGCCTGGTCTTAAAAATGTATCCATTTTGACCATTCTCCTCTAAATTTACAAAGCCATAAATCTTGATAAAATAGGACATGGAAGTTAGCTGTTAGAGTTAAACTAAGAAGCAGGCATGCTTAATCCATCACGATGCAGTAAGAAGATTCCTTCACATGAAAGAATTTTTAAACTCCAAATGGAACATAACAATGACTGCTGCCTTCCTAGATATATTTATTTGACCCAGTATGCTTCCCCTTTATTTAATTCTAATTGTATGAATCTTTACATTGAATAGAGTTCCATGGCCTGCCTTAATGAAATTCTCCCATTGAACCAAAATGTCCACCCTTTCATTGGACTTTTACACTCAGCAGGCTTGCCCACACACAAGACTGTGACTGACAGATAAAAGCAAACCGCAGACAGCATGCAGCAGCCCAGAAAAATGCCCCACATTTCTCTCCGTTTATTCTCAGCTCACTGCTCCTGCTTCCGGCTTTGCTTTCCTGGTTCCCTAACTCTTTGCCCTGGCTCCCCACATTTTCTCTGGCCCTTAGGAATATGCCACTGCAGGGGGCTCTCTCTTGAGTTTCTTGGTCTTGCATTTCCTCTTGGCACCCACTGAACTGCACTAGCTGACTGAATCCCAGACTAGCACAGCAGTTTCAGAAACTGTCTGTTTTCAAGTCATCTTCCTCTGGTTCTTCGTTTTATTACCTTAGGCAAGCTGCTTACATTCCCTGTGTCCTTGTCTCATCAATTACAGGATGGTGATGGTAACAGTACCTAAAGGAAGCTGTAAGAATTAAGGTAGACTTTATAGTTAAAAATCCATAAGACAGGACCTAGCTCATAGTGATCCCTTCATAAACATTAATTTGCCACTGCTGTTAACTCCGACTCATGAACAGGAGGGGGATTGAAACCTTACATCAGTGTTCCATAAAGTGTTCTGAAGAACTTTGATTCCGTAAGAATTTAATATGTTATGAGGTGAAGAAAGGTCTGGCATTGAATCTATTGGGAAATGCTAGGTTAAATAAAGTTAAAGTGATTTCTGAAATTCAAGGCTATCCAGAGAAACTTTATTGAAAAGTAGGTTGTTCTTGATCCTCAAAGCATAAATGTAAGAGTTTAAAGAAAAGCTGAATTATCATGA
Organism: Pipistrellus hanaki; assembly: GCF_964339955.1. Lineage (NCBI taxonomy): Eukaryota > Metazoa > Chordata > Mammalia > Chiroptera > Vespertilionidae > Pipistrellus > Pipistrellus hanaki. Next base: position 56,902,967 of record NC_140511.1, on the reverse strand, counting down.
AGCTGAACAATAAGTGGATATTGGATACTGATAATAGGATTGAATTGTATTATATATATGAACCTTAAGTGAATTAACAAGAACTTGCTTGGTGCCAGGCATTGAGCATTGTTCATCCAAATAAATTTTCTCATTTAATTTTTTATATTTACCCGGTGAAGCTAAAAATTATTTTCATTCTATAGATGAGGAAGCTAAGGCTTAGAGAAGACAGATGCCATCTCCATGCTAGTAAGTGGTGTGTCCCACTTTAAACCCAAGGCTTCTACCTCTGACTCAGCCTTCATGCCCTGGACTACCAAACTTCCTATGTCATTGAGCACTTCTAAGTATCTGGAGAATTCTGTTCTCTGAACTAGTCAGTTAGCTCCGAGCTGCTTCTGTGTTTCAGCAGAAGTGACTGATATCAATTATGAAATTATTAACAATGCTTCCCATCTGCCTCCAGTTTCCAGCTAAGAATGTTAATTAAAACACAAATCCATCCAAGAAGTTGGGGAATTTATGACTGAAGATGTTTACCAATGATTCTGGTAAAAACACCCAGCATGTGTTCAGTAAATAATACAGATATTGATTTCACAATTCACTAGATGTCGATAATTCTTCCTTTAGAAAATTATATTACCTCCAGGGCAATGTGAGGGAGCTGTGGGTGTTCCTCTCCTCTGTGATTCATCTAGTTCACCCATCTGCTTCAGAACTACTATATATTATCATGTTTTTATATGCACAATACTGACATATCAGCTACAGAAAAGAGGTTATGTCACTTCAGAGGCTCTCCCCAAATTGTTAAAGCAAAACAATGGAACCAGGCCAGTAACAGAACGTGAGGCTTCAGGCTTTCAGCAACCAGATGTCTACCTCTACACCACTGAAGACTAAGTCATTGGATAAAATAGCCAATTTATCCCTAGCCACACACACAAAAAGAGCTCTACTGTACTGACCAGTTTGCTCAGTGGTTAGGTCATCAGCCTGCAGACTAAGGGGTCATAGGTATGATAACCAGGCAAGAGCACATACCTGGGTTGCAGATTTGATCCCTGGCTCTGGTCGGGGTGGGTTCAGGAGGCAACCAACCTCTCTCTCTCTCTCTCTCTCTCTCTCTCTCTCTCTCTCTCATTCTTCTCTATCATCATCTCTTCCACTCTGTCTCTCTCAAAAACAAACAAACAAACAAATAAAACAAAACAAACAAAAAAACACAGAAAACAAAAACAAAAATAAGCTCTACTTAAGGGCAGTTTTTATCCAAGCTGTTCTATGATACCTCGTTCTTGACCAGAAAAAAAAAAAACAAAAAAAAATAACACCCCAAAACCTGTCCCATAGCTACTTCAAGCCAATGATCCTCTGGAATCTGGAAATGGAGAAGTTCACAAGCCTGCTAATCATTTCCAATAACCAAAGCAGAATTTTTATCACCAGAGGCCCAATGAATGAAATTTGTGCATGAGTAGGGTACCTAGGCCTGGCTATCGATAGGGGCCAATATGTGGGGTGACCAATTGGGGGAGCCCCTACTGGCACCCACCTTGGCTGGTCTGGGGCCTGCGGGCTGGGGGCAGCTCCTGCATTAAGTGTCTGCCCCCTGGTGGTCAGTGCACATCAGAGCAACTGGTTGTTCCGTTGTTGGGTTGATTTGCATATTACCCTTTTATTATATAGGATTCTTTTTGGTTAATCCTCAAAGAGAATATTTTTCCATTGATTTTTAGGGAGAGTGGAAGAGAAAGGAAAAGATAGAGAAATACATCAATGTGAGAGAAAGAAATTGATTGGTTGCCTTCTACACAAACCCTGACCAGGACCTGGGCTAGGGAGGAGCTTGCAACCAAGGTATATACCCTTGACTGGAGTCAAACCCAGGACCCTTTGGTTTGCACGCCAACACTCTATCCACTGAGCCAGACCAGCTAGAGCTTATCTTTTAAAAAAATAACCATCATAAAAGTTTGTCCATATCTTGCCATTTAAATAGTGAGCAGACTACTCACTATTTTACCACCTTTAGCTTGTCAGACTACTTAGGTTTTAGCCAGCCCAGTTTTATAGACCTCAAAACAGCCAATGGAAGGCACATCCTTTATGCCAGCTATCCCCAGTCACAAGCCAGAACACCACTCCTTTCAATGAACAAACCTCTATATGACATGCATCCATTATTCTTTGCATTTTCCTATTATGTTCTTTCATCCATTTCAGGTTTTCATTACAGGTTCTTTCCATTATGACCTCTGGAACTCCCTCTTACAAGGAAAACAGCCTCTATCATTACATCCTCAACACTTCTCAGAATATATCCATCTCCTGGTATGGGCCATTAATGTTTATTAAGTCATTTGTCTAGATAATGAGAATGAGTTTGCATTCAGCATTAATCGTGCATCAGGCCATGTTCTAAGCATCCTATATAATAAAGTGGTAATATGCAAATTGACCCTCACACCCTTGAACAAGATGGTTGCTCTCATATGGTCAAAGATGGCCACCCCCATGTGGTCAAAGATGGCTGCCCCCATGTGGTCAAAGATGACTGCCACAAAATGGACAGTCGGGGAGGGTAGTTGTGGGTCATCAGGCTAGCAGGGGAAGGCAGTTAGGGGCAAGCAGGCCAGCAGTAGAGGGCAGTTGGGGACAATCAGGCCGCCAGGGGAGCAGTTAAGTATCAATCAGTCTGCAAAGGAATAGTGGTTAGGGTAGGGGTGTCGAACTCAATCAGAGAAGGGGCCAAAATCTAAAATCCAGCCTAAATCGCGGGCCGAATGGTTTACTGAACAGTCATAAACTGACAATGTCATAAACTGACAGCGGAGTGCAGTGATGACAGCGTGGTGCGGGCCACATTGCAAGGCCTGGCGGGCTAGATTTGGCCCACGGGCCTTGTGTTTGACACATGTGGGTTAGGGGATGATCAGGCTGGCAGGCAGGTGAGTGGTTGGGAGCCAGCAGTCCTGGCTTGTGAAAGGGATGTCCTAAACCAGCAGTCAGACATCACCTGAGAGGTCCCAGATTGGAGAGAGTGCAGGCTGGGCTGAGGAACACTGCCCCTAGTGCATGAATTTTATGCACTGGGCCTCTAGTGAGACTATAACCTTCTTCAAATTAAAAATCCTTCCCCTTATACCACAAGGCTACAAAGTCCAGAATCATTCTTTTATTGCTCTTTGCTGACCTTAGGTCTTTATTTCATTGAATAGAGGCCCATTGCAGGAAGATTCCAACAAGAATAGGGCTTCCTCAAGCCTATTCCTGCAAGAATAGGGCTTTCTGCAGCCGGAGTGAAGAAGAGAAGGGAGTGAAGCCTGCCGAGGCGGGCTTCCCTTCCGACTCTGCCACCTTCTTGCCTCCCTCCTGTCTCCACAGCTTCGTTCCCTTCTGTAGCACTTGGCTTCCTTCTACACTGTCTTCCGTATTAGCTCTGCACATGCATATGTAAATTTACTACTATCTTTGTTGGGTTAATTTGCATACTTGCTCTGATTGGCTGGTGGGCATAGCGGAGGGGTGGCCCATTTGCATGTTTCTCTTTTATTAGTGTAGATTCCCATGCACACCCCTTTAATTCTTTTAAGCTTATGACATCCCACTTTCTCAACTTTGCTCAACTTCCCATTTCTGTCATCTTGAGAGCTTCTGTCACTCCATTTCATCTACTAAGCATTTTACAACATGCCTCAGAATCTGTACCTCTAGTATTTTTTAAAAATATATTTTATTGATTTTTTTACAGAGAGGAAGGGAGAGGGATAGAGAGAAACATCGATGAGAGAGAAACATCGACCAGCTGCCTCCTGCACACCCCCTATCTGGGATTTGCCCACAACCAAGGTACATGCCCTTGACGGAAATCAAACCAGGGACCTTTCAGTCCACAGGCTAACATTCTATCTACTGAGTCAAACCAGTTTCGGCTGTACCTTTAGTCTTGATTTCTACTATCATAGCAATGATGCAAGTACTCATTCCCCCATCTTCCCCACACCTCCCTCCCTATGCCAGGGGTTTGGGCATGTCATCTAACAATATAACCATATAACGTCAAAGTTGTCAGTGTTCTTTATACCAAAATCTTGTATCAGTTTTCCACTTCAGCTCTTTACATTTTATCCCTGACCCCCGTTAAGTACCATAGTCCTTCCTTCCAATTTCCTTTGCTCTCACCCTCTATAAAATTCCTGTAGATCCCATTCAGCTTCATTTATTGCTAACACCCTCTCTTTCCCTTGAAATGTCCTACTAAATCATAATTTTCAATTAATGCAAAATTCTGTTTGTTTATTTATTTATTTAATATATTTTTATTGATTTTTTACAGAGAGGAAGGGAGATGAATAGAGAGTTAGAAATATCAATGAGAGAGAAACATAAATCAGCTGCTCTTGCACATCCCCTACTGGGGTTGTGCCCACAACTAAGGTACATGCCCTTGACCAGAATCGAACCTGGGACCCTTCAGTCCACAGTCCGATGCTCTATCCACTGAGCCAAACCAGTTAGGGCCAATCTTCTTTTTAGAAAATATATTTTTATTGATTTCAGAGAGTGAGTAAAAGATAGACAGAAACATCAATGATGAGAGAGAATCATTGATCAGCTCCCTCTTACACGCCCCCTATTGGGAATCTAGTCCACAACCCCAGCATGTGCCCTTGACTAGAATCAAACTTGGGACCTTCAGTCCGAAGGCCAACACTTTATCCACTGAGATAAACCAGCTAAAGCAAGCTAATCTTCTTTTTTCCCCTTGCCTACATCAAAGCATGTAATTGCATGTGGAGAAAATAAATTTATTTTTGTGATCTGGTGACATTTCAAACAGATGATCTTAAGAATACCCTGAGTACCTTTCCACCCTTTCTTTTCTTGTTATCTCTAGTCAGAGCCCTTCAATTTCCCCACAGTTATGAATATGTAAATTTTAATAGTTTTTTATTGATTTCAGAGAGAAAGATAGAGGGAGAGAGAAATAGAAACATCAATGATGAGAGAAAATCATTTATGAGCTGCCTCCTACACACCCCCTAGCAGAGATCAATCCTGCAACCCAGGCATGTGTCTTGACCTGGAAGTGAACTGTGACCTCCTGGTTCATAGGTTGATGTTCAACCAGTGAGTCATGCAGGCCTGGCTGTAAGTTTTAAGTCTCTCTTTATCAAGGTTGCCCACCTCCTCTTTTAGCAGAAAGCTCTGAACTAGACTGTGGAGACACATAGACCTGGGTATGAATCTCAACTTCACCATTTCCTAGTGTGTGTAACTCCTTCCCTTTTCCATGGAATGACTGTGAATATTAAAATATATATAATACAAAATATGTCACAAAATTAGTCTTCTAGTTACTGATTATTGGGGGTTGTGATGAAAAAAATAAGGATTTGCCTCTTGGCAAATGGAAAAAAAATTAATTTCCTTCCCCACATCTACAAATATTCTTCTATTTTCTCATTTATCTAAAACTAACACTTAAGTAACTATTGTGAGCCAATCTCTTTAAAGTTTATGCTAAAACATTGCTGTTTTCTAGTTTTTCCTACTCATTTTTATATTTTCCTTTTTAAGTTTTATATTTCAACTAGAGGCCCGGTGCACAAAATTCATGCATGGGAGAGGTGTTCTTTAGCCCAGCCTGGCACCACCTCACCTCCCTCCCATATCTGCAGCTTCGCTCCCTTCTGTAGCAATTGGCTTCCTTCTAATCTGGGACCCTCTCCAATTTGGGATCCCTTGGGGGATGCTGGTTTAGGCCTGATCCCTGCTGGCTCCTAACCACTCACCTGCCTACCTGCCTGATTGTCCCTAACCATTCTTCCTGCCAGCATGATTGTCCCAAACTGGCCCTATCATCTCCAACTGCCTTCCCCTGTGGGATTGAGAGGAGTGGGGGACTCAGGCTGGATGAGGAGGGACTGAGGAAACTGGGGGACTGCAGCTGGATGAGGTGGGGCTGAGGAAACTGGGCATCACCATCTTGTGGCTGTGGGTGCTGCCAATTTGTGAGGGTGTGGTGGTCAATTAGCATATTCCCTCTTTATTGGCTATGGGCACTGCCATCTTGTTAGGGTGTGGTGGTCAATTAGCATATTCCCTCTTTAGAATATAGGGTTTTCAATGTTTTGGATTACTCTCTATATCCAGCTTTTTTATTTTTGTTTTTCATTTTTCACTCAATAGTGTATTGCAAGAGCATTTCCCCCCAACAATTTCAAAGCCGTTGAGAACAGGATTTCAATAGTCATGCAATTCCTAACAATACACTATAATTTATATAACTATGCCTTCTTTGTTGGACATAAAAATTGTTTCCATTTTTCATTACTAAAATTAGGCTGTGATTATTATCCTTGTACATAAACCTTCATCTGCATCTCTGATTCTACCCACAGGGTAGAATTTTGTAAGTGGACTTACATGGTCCAAAGCTATATTTTTAAGGCTTTTTACACATATTATCAAATTGCTTTTCAGGAAAATTATATCAATTTATACACCCTCCAGCTGTGTATGAAAGAGATGGTCTCACCATACCCACACTGCAGTTAAGAATACTATGTCCTATTATATTTCCAACCTCACTCTCTCTCTGCTGGTTCTTACAACAATGACTAAAAATATATTCAAGTGTTGTGCCTCCTAAAAATAATAATTTTCTACCCAGTGCCTCTCTTTGCAGACCATCTTATTCTTCTTTTCACAGCCAGGTTTCCTGGCAAGTGATAAGCCTTTAGCCTTGGTCTCAATCATGTAATCTTCCTACTGTCATCTTAATTGTATCCTCACCTCTCCACTACTAAATAGAAACCTCCTAATTACTCAGTCCTGCAGATTGTTCTTGCCATTTACTACACATTAAATTTATGCACATGATTCTGCTAACCTTTTTTCTAGAAATTCTCGATTCCTTGGCTTCTGAGACACAATTTTCTTTTTCTTCCCCCCCCCCCCTTCTCATTTGTCCTTAAATATTCATTTCCTTGGCTACTTTGTAGGTTGTCCTCTATTTCTCTTTACATTTCCTCAGCTTACTTAATATACACACTCATGGCTTTGGCATCAACCTATTGCTGATAAATCCCAAATCTTCACCTTTAGTCCAACTTCTTCCATAAACCTTAATCAGTACATTACATTTAAATGTGAATTAACTATATTTAAGTAAATATAATTGGGAACTTAAAGCCTAAAAGTCTGAAATTAAATTAATCCTCTCCTCAAGCTCCCTACTCTTTTATTGCCTATACTGGTGAAGGGCACCACTATCCATGCCTATCTTTAAGAAGAACATCTAGAATTAATGCATTTACCTCACTGTTCTTAACCAATAGTCAATAAAATCTTGCAAAATAATGTTCAACCCCACACAAATGACCCTTGCAGCTGTCTAACAATACTCATCTTCATTGCATTCTGGATTTTCTGCATTTCAAACTTCTTCTAGATTAGAAAGCACAACAATATGACCCATGTCTCTAAGACTTTTCCATTTTCCCCTATACTGTTCCACCCACACAACACATTATACCAACCTACACAACAAAGAAATACTCAATTTTAAATTACCACCAAGAAAAATTCCTTAATCAGGACTTACTGCTTGCTCAGCTAGAATCGGCCTTTTCTTCCCCTGTGCTTGATATTGAACACTTACATATGTTTTCTTATTCAGACCAGAACACTTCCTTAAACTTGCTTATTTATTCATTTTTGCTCTGCTCAACTGCCTGCCCCCTGAGGGACATACCACTTCTATTTATCTTTGTAATCCTAGTTTAGGGAACGTATTGAGAGTCTATAGAAATGATCCTGGTAATCTGAAGTCAATATATCAGGTTGAATAAACTATCTTAAAAAATTACCTTCTTTGGTCTTGGCATCCCATGGAAAACAGGCTTTTATCTTCCTCTGCACTTCCTACATTTCTCTGATTAAATTCCAACTATGCTTCTTCAACAAACCCCACTTTTTACTAAAGTATTTTTGATTTACATAGTTATCTTGCTCCTTAAGGAGAGACTCAGATTCTTCTTCATCTTTTTTGTTTCTATAAAGCCTATTGTAATCGATTCCCAATAAATATTTGTTTATATAGTTGAATGTCAAAAGTGATAACATAGATCAATCTGAAGAAAATATCAAAATCTACTGAGGGAATATTTTCACTCTACCCTAACACAAAATGCACTCCTGCATTTAAAAAGTAGAAATCAAATATATATTTTTTACAAAATAACTCTCTTAGACTATAGAGAATAGGCAGTACAGGGCAGTGATCCCTAAGAAAAAAGAGGAAAATCATGTCATATAATTTCCCCTAGCATAATGCCAGTATCCAGGACACAGTGCAGAGAGATAGGTAACTCCAAACAGCAGATTAAACTTTGCAGATGATATATCAATAAAATTGAAGAGATAACAATAGAACATATGCACAAAGAGAGAAAAACAAGGAAAAAGTCTGATTGACCTGTGGGAGAATATCAAGCAGTCTAACACACAAATAACTGACTCCTGAGAAGTAAAAAGGAGGAAAGAGTATCAGAAAGTAACTTATTTTAAGAAACAATGGTAAGCTCATGGCCATAATTTTTCCAGAGTGGAGGAGAACCATAATGTTACATACTCCAAAAATTCAACAAACTCTAAGTAAAAGGACATAAAGAAAACCTCACAGAGGCATATATTAGTCAAATAGATGAAAATCAGGGATAAAAACTTCTTAGAAAGCCACCAGATTAAAAAAAAATACATTATGTAAAAGGGAGTAATGATAAAATGATCACATACATGTATTTATCTTCAAAACAAACAAACAAACAACATTCAAACCAGAAAGCATAATAACTTTTTAAAGGATTGAAAGGAAAAACTGTCAACCTATAATTCTACATTCAGTGAAAACATCTTTAAATAATGAAAGTATAAGAAAGGCATTTTTAGACAAAAGCTGAGAGAATCAATCACAAACCAACTGCAATTCACTGAATATTTAAGAAAATCCACATAAAGATGAAACAGCTCTAGAAATTGTAAACATGTAAGTAAATATAAAAGGCACTTTTCCCATTTCTATTATAGTTTTGAAAAGATAAATTGGCCTTGAAGACATAATTTTATCTATTTTGGAGTTTAAAGCACATGTAGACATACAATGTATGACTAAAATAGCACAAGGGATCAAAAGGTAGAGATAAAAATTTAATGTTACATAAAATAGAAAAAAAACTGTGATAAAGTGCTTATTCTATGTGTTAAATAATTTAATATTATCTGAAAGTAGATTGTGATAAGTTAAAGATGTGTATTGTAAGCCCTAGAGCAATATCTAAAAGAAATAAAACAGAGAGTTATAGCTAACAAGCCAAAAGTGAAGATAAAATAGAATCATAAAAAACAATCCTAAAGAAGCTGGGAAAAGAGAAGGGCAAAGAAATAAAAGAAAATATGGTATAAATAAAATACAAATACCAACATGATAGATGAAAAGCCAACTATAAAATAAATGTTTTAAATGAAAATACACTATTCTAATTTAAAGGCAGAGATTGTGAGATTGGATTTTTTAAAAAGACCCAATTATACACTACCAAATTAAGTTATTAGAATATAGAGACATTGGTATAAAAATATATACTATGCACACACAGCAATAAAAATAAATCTAGAGTAACTATAATATCAATTACTTCAAAACAAGTAATAAGGAGGGATCTATATATAGAAAAGCCTAATATACTAAGTGTCTGACCCATCAGTTGATTGCTTGATCATTCACTATGAAATGCACTGAACACTAGGGAGTAGAAGCTCTGACTGGTAGGTTAGCTTGCTGCTGGGGTCCAGTGGATTGAAACTTGGTGAGACCTCCTGGACACGCCCAGGAGCCCTCCCATGGTTCCTCCCCAGCTAGCTGGCTGGCACCTGTCAGCCTGATTGGGACTGAGTAAGCCTGATTAGCTTCAATCGCCAGCGAGGCTGAGAGACCCCTCCCATGCATGAATTTGTGCACCAGGCCTCTAGTATTATATAATGCTCAAACAGGTCAATTAATCAATAAGACATGATCCTAAATGTGTATGCACATACTAACAGAGATTCAAAGTACACTAAGAAATACTGATAGACTTAAAACAGAATGATCTTCAATTATTGTTTGATATTTCAAGACTAGTCTCTCAAAATTAAAAGATAAATCACATATACTGAGAAGATAACATGCAAATTGACCTAATGGGGAACAACTGGTTGTTATGATACACACCGATTATCAGGGGGCAGATGCTCAACACAGGAGCTGCCCCCTGGTGGTCAGGGTGCTCCCACAGGGGGAGTGCTGCTCAGCCACAAGCCAGGCAGATGGTTGGTGAGCACAGCCTCTGTGGCAGGAGCCTCTCTGGCCTCCACAGCAGCCCTAAGGATGTCCAACTGAAGCTTAGGCCTGCTCCCGCCATGGTTATTTGAAAAGCTCAATAAAGCTATTAAACCTCTAGACAGAATTATTAAAAGAAAAACAAAAATCATAACTACAGATTTTAGAGATGTCCAATTGATGCTCAGTGAACATTGTAAACCATAAATAAAACAACTTAGATTAAATGACAATATGGTGAAGACCTGGGAGGACAGGGGGAGGGGAGAGGAAGGGAGTCTATGGGAAAAAAGGGGACATCTGCAATACTTTCAACAATAAAGATAAATAAATAAAAAATCATTTGAAAGCATCAACTACCAAGGTTATTGAAGAAAAAAAATAAATAAAAGACTTCCACTTCTAGCCAAAATGTAAATTAGGGACTAGTTTTACCCACACAATACAATAGAAATCTCTAGGAAAATATATAAAATAACTGTTTGCATGACATTAGGCATCAGACAATGAATAACAATGAATATTCTGTGCTTTGATTTTTTTTCATCTATCAGATAAAGGAACTTCTTACTTGAGATATATTGTGAGGAGCAAATGAGGTTGTATATGTGAAAATCTAGCAAGACAACAGAAATGTCAGTAAATGCTTCTTTCTTTCACCACTTCCCCCTTTTTTTCCTGGAAATACTTAAACTTCTTCAAGCCAAAATAATTTAAAGGTAGTTATGTGTGTTACTATGGAAGCTCTCCCCAGAATACTTCAGGTCCAAAACAAATTCTAGGTAAAATTAAATACCACTTCTAGATAATGTTATCCTATCTCATACAAATACAGAGACACATGTGTGTGCACATATGTGCCTACATATGCACCATAAAGAAATTAATTAAGGAACTTCTTAAAGAATTTTATTTCTTAGAAGAGAAGAATCAGTCTTTTTAACACCTTTCTTAGCTCCAAACATTTTAGCATCTGTCAGACTGAATTAAAACACATATACTCTTTAAGTTACCAAATGTCACTTAATGTGAATTCCTGATCCTACTTTCCCAGAATCTTTTATATTTCTTTTAGTGGACTTAACATAAAAGTAATTACCAAAGTAGAAGTCTGAATGCAACCTCTAAAAAACAGCCTCTTTATTAACTGGTTTGCAGTGATTTCATAACAGTCAATATATTTGGATAATTGTCTAGGAAGAGCATGATCTTTGGAATCATAAAATCCTAAGACTAAATTCCAGCTTCTCACACTTAACTCTTTTTCTGAGTTCTGATCCTACCTTAGACTTAATTTCATATTCACTAAAAGAACATATCAGTGTACTGGAATACAAAGAATTAAATCAGAAGATACAAATGAAATGAAATGTCTGCCACAGTGAATGGCAAACATCTATTCATTCCCCGCCATTTATTTCTAAATGTCTATACTAATAAAAGCCTGCGTGGCCCTCACACCCTCGTGCAATGCTCTCACATCATCACAAGATAGTCACCCCCATGTTATCACAAGATGGCTGCCACAAGATAGCCACCACATGATGGCTGCCCCCACATTATCACAAGATGGCCAGCAGGGGAGGGAAGTTGTAGGTGATTGGGCTGCCCTCCCCTGCCAGTCTGGTCTCCCCTATCTGTCCTCGCCTATAGGCCTGATCTCCCCCAACTGCCTCCCCTGCTGGCCCAGTCACCCTTAACTACCTCTCCTGATGGCCTGGTTACCCCCAACTGTCTTCCCTTGCAGGCCTGGTTCCCCCCAACTTCCTTCTACTGCAGGCCTGGTCCACCCCAACTGCTTTCCGCTGCTGGCCTGGTCACCCCCAACTATCCTCCCTTGCCCACCTGGTCACCCCCAACTGCTCTATTCTGCTGGCCTAGTTACCCCTAACTGCCCTCCCTTGCAGACCATCTTGTGGTGGCCATCTTGTGTCCACATGGAGGCAGCCATCTTTGACCACATGAGGGTGGCTATCTTATGTGTTGGAGTGATGGCCATTTGCATACTACTATTTTATTAGATAGGATATATCGATATATTAGTTCCTTTTTGTTGAATTTCATGTTACAGCGGTATTCTATGATAATATTTAAAAATATCATAGATTTATTTCTGAAATGCATATATTTTATTATATATATATATATATATATATATATAGAGAGAGAGAGAGAGAGAGAGAGAGAGAGAGAGAGGCCAGATTATTATACATTCAGAGATCATAATAATAATAATCTGGCCACTCAATATATATATATATATATATATATATATATATATATATATATATATATAATAAAATATATGAATTTCAGTAATAAATCTATGATATTCTAAAAAATTATCATAGAATATCACTGTAACATGAATTCCAACAAAAAAAAACTACTTAAAATATTTTATAAGCAATGATAGATGCAGAAGTAACCCAGAGTACATATAATTCCAACCTCTCTTTTCCTGTGTATAGGCATTTTGCTTTCTTCCAGATAAGTGAGTCAATATACAGCCTTTTCCCAAACTCATCAGGTAGACTTGAAATGAACGTGATGGAGCTTCAGGAGGGGATTTGGGTCTTCAATGACTGTGCGAAAGTAACATTTTCTATTTTCCAAGGTACTTTTAAAGTTGTTGGGATTTCTGATACATGACTCCATCGTTTCTCATTTCATCCAGATTGAAATTACTTTCATCATAGGACATATTAGTTATAGCATAAATAATATTTCTATCTACAGCTATAAATATAAATGTTCACAACTGTGAAGCATTTTAAAATATTGCAAACTGAACCCAAAAGTCTTTTCCTTTTAAATTAACAGTATTTTTTTTTATTATTGTTTATTTTCTTCTTCTTTAAGGCTTTGCAGAAAATTCATTGGATTTTACCCTCAGGGTTATATCAATGAAGTTATAAGGAAAAAGTGGACACATATATATAATTATCAGGTCAAAATAATATTTTTATTTTTGGATAAATACTTTATTTTTTTTTTAAATCAAGTAAACAACAATAGAATGGAAATAAATGTCTACTTTTTTCCTGACCTTTAAGAAGTAAGCTACAGCTGTATCATACCTATTCATTTCATTAGTGTTTAACAGGTCACCAACAAAGCAAATTGAAAATGTTTTGATAGCTTTAAAAAGGATGAAACAATTTTGAAAAAGTTGGTTTAACTCTATATTGTTCTAGGATTTATTATCAAGCTATAATAATTTCATATGGTGATGGTTTAAAGAAAGACCAATAGATCAATGGGCAAGAACAGAATCCAGAAATATACTTAAAGGCAATTCCACAAAGAAAGGGTAAATCTTTTCAACAAATGACGATTGAATAATGGATGTCTACATGCAAAAAAAATAAATGAAAAACAAACAAACTTTGATCCATATTTTTCCTCTTCAAAAAAAAATTAACTCAAAATGTATAACAGACCTAAATATAAAACATACTAAAACATTTAAATTTCCAGGGAATACATTGGAGAAAATCTTTGTGCAATGGGTAGCCTAACTTTTGTTAGATGCAACACAATCCATAGAAGAACAAATTGGACTTCAACCACACACACACACACACACACACACACACACACAAACACAGAATATATACTGCAAAATACCTCTAATAATTATTCTGAGTGAAAATCATAAGAGAAGCAGAGCACATTGTAGGTGTCCATTGATTGCAAAGTATAAAAAAACAAATAATATAAGTAGTTTTGGTTGCAGGGAAGGCAGAGAAGAATGGAAAAATAACTTATGAAGACAGATAAGGAAACTTTAGGATTGATCAATATTTCCCCCACAGGGATTGTGATAATGGTTTTGAGGGTACATAACTACATAAAACTTTTCAAATTGTAAACTTGAAACAGGTGCTATTTTTTTCTATTAGACCTCAATAAAGTGTTAAAAAGAACATATGCATGTGTTAAAAAGAATATATACACTCAGCATAGGGCAAAAGTAGGCTTACAGTTGTAAGTATGCAAAACACAGTTTATTCTTGTATTATTTAGTTATTAGTTATAGTATCTTTTCTGTACAAACAACTGTAAACTTATTTTTCCCACCCTGTATTTAGGTGGGGGAAAAATAAGTTTAATGAACTTTGTACATTATTTGATCAATTTTATGCAACACTTAATAATTATAAATAAATTATGACATAGGGAATTCTTAAGATAAGATTTTATGACAGATTATCAGGTTAAAAATTTTAAATATTATACAGACTTACTGGGTAGAATAAAATAAGAGCAAAATGAAAAGAAGATATAAGAAACTATAGTCAACAGATAGCATCAAGTTTCTAAGGTCAATAGGATGGGTTATTTCATAATCAGAGACATTATTTTTATCTAATTTTAAATGTAACATTAATAAAGATGAGTCAAAATAATATAATGATAAAAAATGATAAAAAAAGAATGTTGGTAGTGTAATAAAATGCCATTCTCTTACCCAACTGATGGGAGTATTAATGAATATATAACTTACTTAGAATGATTTGTATAATAGGACCCTTAAACTTTTGCATATCAGGAAAAATTCCACTTCCAGAAATTTTATCTGAGGACTATGTGCAAAAAATGTACAAAGAGAAAATACATAAGTCATCATGGTGGTTCTTTTGCTAGAGAGTCACCAAGTTTCTCTTTGCTGGTCAACAGTAAGAAGCAGCTTGGAGTGACAACATTGTAAGTCTATTCTCTAAAAATATAGTCATGATATTCTGTGAAGGGGAAAGTTTTGAAATTCTACATAGCATGATCTGTGGTATCAGTTATGGGGGCTGTTGGGAGGAGTGTGTAGATTCATATATTTCCTATTTTAATAGGAAATGTCTGTAATTATACATAAAATATTAATGTGGGTTATTGCCAGTTAGAGAAACAGTGATTATTACTTTTTTCCTTTTATGATTTCATATTCTCTGCATGTTCTACATTAAAACTGAAGCATATTTCAAAATCAGGGGGGAAAAACAACTTCCATTTTAAATGAAATAACAACCAGAAAAAAACCTTCAATTTCCATTTTGAATGGGACAAAAAAAAAAGACAAATGATCCTTCAGTTTCATGACTATCAAGTTTTGCTTCTCACCACGATGTCTAAACAACTGCAATCACTCAATAATATGAGCACTGAAAATCATTCATTAGCCATCCCTCTAGTTCATAATAAGTGCATAATAAGAAGTGTAGAATGAAAATAAATAAAAAGAAGGGAACACTTCTACTCACAGGGAGCAGTAAAACTAATAGCGGCCAACTTCCCCTTCAGAATGTGAATGAAAAAGGGGCCACATGCTAACCCTGACAAATGCAGGAGATGCCTGCATGGCAGGCCTTACAAACTCAGAGAACAAAAGAAACCACATAGGACTGTCTCCACATAGACATTCCTAGCTAACAGTGAGTCACATGCTAGGCCTGTAGCTTCCCTGACAAAGGTCAGTCTTTACATGAACTGAACCTGTCTATTATCTTTTTGCATGGATGATAACATATCTTGGAGTGACAGAGTAATTCCCTCTCCTGGACCCCTCAGGGCACAAGCTCCTACCAGAGCAGGAAACCATGGGACCCCCTCACTGTTATCTTATCCCCCAAAACCCATCTTCATGTGCTGCAAATATTAACTATCCTATACCCACTAATGTAAAGAAGTACTTGTCTCTCCATTTTACCCTTTATCCAATCCCAGGGATTTCCCCCTCTTTATTTTTTCCTGCCTTCCTAAACGTACCACCAATGAATTCCATGTAACTCCTCTTATATACTTTAATGGTAATGTATAAAATATTAAATGCAAAACTTCAAATATCCAGAGCATTTTGTCAATCCACTGAGATTTTGCTTCCCAGCAATTGTCAGTTTGGCTCAAATAAACTCATAAAAATCCTCTACAGTTTTGGATGTTTTTTAAATCATCAAGGGTCCTCACTTATTAGTGTCCTCATCCACTTCCATTTTGTTTACATTGTGGGCCTTGACTCTCACGTAGGCGAGCTCTCAACATACCTGATGTTGAGGTGTCAATGTCAAGTTGTGCCTCAGCTCCAGTGCTGTTATACACCAGTTTCTTGCAAACCTGTGTTGAGTGTACATTTGTATTATGGATCTCTGAAAGCATGAGATGATTCTACTGAGCCCATCAGAGTTCCAAGCACATAAATGGGGCTCAATTAATATAGGTAAAATAAGTCAACAGGTTTCATATTTGAGGGACCATATTTAAACGTCCCTCCCCAAATTGAATTGGAGTACTTGACACAAGTGGATGACTCTGCATAATTTACTTTCATGTTTATTAAAATTAATTTTGTTCATCTTCCTTCCTGTTGACCCATCATTCACTGCCTTCAAACAAGTGCTTATGGAGTGGATCCTCTGAGGGGGTTATAGTTCAAAGGGGTGGATGATCATCCCTGATGGAAATGAACAGGAACCATGCAATCATGAATCTTATTCTCCATTGTTGGATACAGAGGAACCAGGAAGTATTTGGCCAGCATTAATACCAGGCTCTGAATCACAACCCTAGGCAATCACAACAAGCTTCTTATCATATATTTATTTTAACTGACACCTGAAGAATAAATAGACATTAACCAAGTAAATAGGGTGACATAGTGAAACTACAAATCATTTTAAAAACCAGTATATTTTCTCCTCTAGTTTAGTAAGTGAAACAAATAAGTCTTTTTTGATGACTTAGGGTCAGAGTAAAGAACCTGAAGATGAACTTATGTTATAGGAATCTGTACATGTTCTTTGTTTTGCTTTAAATTAAATCATTTTTGCGCATCATTAAAATATCTAAGGGGGGATAAAAGTAGCATAGTAAAATTGCTGGTTAAATATGCATTACATTAACTCGGGGTCTTTTTAATCAAGTTTCAATTGTGTATTCAATAAAAAGAATGTCAAAATAAATTGAATATAGGACTATCTGTTTAGCCAAGGCATTAATGAAATATCTTGAAGATGTATTGCCTACTGATGCCAGATCTGATCAATCAAACAACTGACAAAGCAAGATAACTGACAAAGCAATATAAAAATTTATAAAGAAACTAAAGAACCAAACTCTTACTATACATTTTTTTTGCATTTTCATAGCTGCTCTGTAAAGCAGTTATTTTTATCTCAATTTTATAGCTGGAAACTGTGGCTTGAGAGTTATGATTTAAATCTGGATTTATCTAAAGCAAAAGTTACATCACACAGACTCCAATTATTGTGCATATATTAGTGCAGAATACTGTGAAAATGCAAAGTACAAGGCAGCACCCCTGACTCCAGAGAACTATGCAATACAGCTGGGAGGATAAAACATATTGAAAGACAATTCAGAACATAGCAAAGTATGCCAAGTGACAAGTGATTGGTACACCCCCCCAACATTTTTTGAGTGATGGTATGGTGGTTCAGGGTTGTCTTGAAAAACATTATAAATAGAGATATTTCAAAGATAGGCAATTTTCTGAAAGGAAAAATAGGGAGAACATTTGAGAAAGAAGAAACAATATGAGTCAAAGTTTGGTTTGGGAAAACTGTATTTTGGAGAATAGAGACTGTTCAATGCCCATCTTTGTGCTAGAAATAGTTCTTTATTGATCATGGTGCAAGCGGGCTAAACAGTGTGACATAAGAAGAGATTGAAAAAATAAATAGAAATGAGCATAGTGCTTTCTATTTTCATATGTATCTTTAAGGTCCACATGAGAGCATCTGCTTTCACAGTAGTTAAAACCAACCAACCAGGGCACTTTAAGGTGAGATAATCATTTAGTAAATAGGCATAGGAGGTTCTCTAAGGCATACAGAAAGATGTATGAAGCCTGGATGGTCTTTACACTCAAGAAATCTATAGCACACTGTTGTCTGCTGGTGGTAGAGGTTTTTAGACGAAATAGTTAAGAGTCTTCAGTTTTCTGATTTACACAAAGTAGAAAATGAAGTTCACAAGAATATCATTCAAGACATTCTTATTACTCATAAAATGCTACAAAATGTATATATTTTTAAAAATATAGTTTTTTTAATTTTTTACAGAGAGGAAGGAAGAGAGATAGAAACATAGATGAGAGAATAACATTGATCAACCGCCTCCTGCACACCTCCCACTGGGAATGTGCCCACAACCAAGGTACATGCCTTTGACCGGAATCGAACCCAGGACCCTTCAGTCCATAGACCGACACTCTATCCATTGAGCCAAACTGGTGTTGATTTATTAAAATCATATAAGAAACATCTTCACTGAAAACAAATACAACCTTAAACTATCCCCAAAATGTCAAAATATAGGAGAATAACCAAAGAGATAGTAGAATGTTCAAAAGTGTTGGATTTCAAGCTCTTAATTGGATAAGTTGGTCAGAGATTATTTTAACAGGAAGCATAACAAGGCAGTTGCTATGTTTAGTTGTGATAATAAAAGCCTAATATCTTTGTCTTACGTGCACTTGTCTCATGGATTTATACTACCTGCCAGATACCACAACAGAAGCCTAAAACATGTAGAAATGGGTGGAAGGAGAGCATATAACAAGTGTCTGAGATGTTCCAAGCACTGCATAGAATGTTGCTATTTTATTTCATCTGCACTACCACTTTTTAAGGGAGACATATGTTATTCTTATCGTTTTTCAGGTTAACAAATTAAAGGATCAAGGTAGATCATTTTGCCTCTAAAAAGGAGGGACTGCTCTGAAGTTTTAGGGTTCAAAGATACTCTCTGAAATCTTGTGAACCCATTATCCCAGGCTGGTCAACTTATCTTACATATAGAAACTGCCTCTTCTTACTAGTAAATATGCAAAGGCTTTGTCATCAATCCAGTCTGACATGGGAGACTACATCAGAGTATATTTCCCTCCTCAAAGAAGGTGAAGAGAGTAGCCAAAGAACATGTATGCACAGCCCACGGACAAAGACAACAGAGTGGTGAAGGCCAGGGAAGGGGGTTGCAGGGACTGGGTGCAGGTGGGCAAAGGGGGAGAATAGAGGATATAGTGCCAACAATGAAATACAAATAAAGAAGAAAAAGAACAAAGGGATTTATAAATTATATGGCATTTGAATTTCAAAGATGCAGCAGCTCAAGATGTGTGGGTTTTGAATATCAAACTTGCTTGGAATAGCAAGTCATACTTTTGCTGGGCATTGCACTGAAATCGGGGTGTATATTGTCAACACGGGATCAAAGCTTCTTTGCCTGCCATGGTTTTCATGCCTGCAACACACTAGCTTTCACCCTCATATGCCAGTTTTAATAAAGTCAAAAATTCCCCTTCATTACTTTAATAGCTAAAATAAGAAACTCAGATTCAAGCACTGGATTGGAAATCAGTTAAGACATATGAATCATCTTTCATTCCTCCCAACTTGTCAGGGTTACTTTAATATTTAAGCCCTAGAGTTTTATCTAATTGTCTTAAAGATGTTTTAAAACATTTTTGACTTTTCGGTTTAATATTAAGTGTTTTAAAATCACTATTTCAGTGAACAAAGCAATCACATTGTTAAAGCAATTTCTTTTCTGCATGAGCAAATGAAAAACACTACTTGTGAATGTAAAAGTGGAATTCACATCAGCGCTTTAGAAATTCAATGTCATTAGGAATAATAGGACCAGAACAACAGAATGAATTGGTCTGGGACATGGTGTTGGCTATGAATCAGACACTGCAACATACAGGCTTATAATGGACATGGCCATGAGGCTATTATTACCCACATACGAAATGCCAGTAGCAATGCTTAGCAGGTCTAGAGGCCCCATGTGATCATCCATAGATTTTTCACAGATGATCACAGCTAAGCAAGTCACTGGTGCTGCTACTTTTCACACCTCTCAGAGCTCCTAGATCAAGTGCATGTGCTTTAAAAACCTTTGGGCCATATTTTATCATTTGTGAAGTAGACACATTATTCTCTCTCCCTTCCTTCCTCAGCACTTTCCCCCAGAGATCTCCAAGTCTCTCCTCCACAGTGGCAGGTCAGCTAGGAAAGATGGTATTTAGAGTTCCTTTAAGAAAGCAGACGATTCCCAAGCCTTAAATCTTGTGGAAATAAATGCCTTATGAGGTTTTCCTTTTAAGTAAATTAGGACAGTTCTTACTTTTCCATCTGAAACATTCTATCAGACAAAAATAAATAAATCAAAAGTTGGAGGGGAGTAAAAAATTACTATTCCTAAAATGTTTATCAAGCAGGAACTGAATCCAAATCATTTGCCTAGAGTAAAAAATAATAACTTGATCAGAAATTCCTAAAATAAATTCATGAGTTCAGAGTAAAATTGGCTAAGAATGCCATAAAAAACACACTTCTGTTTCACCCCTTTGCCAGGAAACTATTTGCATTAATGATATTCTCCATAGAAGACCTTAGCTCTGGCTCTACTAAGGACTCTAGGAAAATGGAGGACAAAAGATAATACCCTGCATATTCTCCCTGGAGCTCAGAATATAATACAAGCTTTCTACTACCATGTTTCCCCGAAAATAAGACATCCTCCAAAAATAAGACCTATTTACAGGTTTCCTTCTGAGTGAAATAGAAGGCATCCCCCCAAAAATAAGGCCTCCCTAGGCTAAACATGAGAGATTTGGTCCACTGATTCTGAAAGACATGGAGCCACAAGAAATTCGCCAGGAAATTCAGGAATTGGATTGTTATGATGATGTTCCAGAAGATGATGACATGATTGGCATTGAATAAATGAGTAAATTCTTGATACTGTAGGATTCAGTTTGTCTTGTTTGTGTTGACAACTACAGTACTAGCGTACTGTATACAGGTAATACATTTCTTTTATTTTCATTTAACAATAAATGTGCACCGTATTCTTCTTCATGGAAAAATAAGACATCCCCTGAAAATAAGACCTAGTGCATCTTTGGGAGCAAAAATTAATATAAGACACCGTCTTATTTTGGGGGAAACAGGGTAACACTCCTTTGCTTCTTTCTCAAGTAAATTTAAACTAGAAAGTTTTTCCAAAGCCAACTGCTTGAAATACCCTATCTGTTCACTGAAAATCTATATAATTTTATCTTTAAGATAACAGTTCTACCTTTGATTGTAGGAACCTCAGGTTTTTCTACCTAGATTCAGCACCCAGCTTCTTGAAAGTATAAATCAGGTCAAATTCATCAGTGTAACCACTACACCCCTTCTTTTTCCTACCCTACCACTGCTTCTGATTTTCCTCCACCACTTTACTATACCTTAATTGACCAGCTCTTTTCACATGGGTATAAGATTAATTTTTTAAACTAAATTGCTTATTGCCATAATACTTATAATAGCTCACTTATCTAATTAAATCTTCACTGATATATACCCCATTGATGTTGAACTTGACCACATGCTTTGCCCAATGAAAGATTAGAGAGTAAAACACAAGCAAAGGATTTAAATACTCTTGCAGAGTTGGCTTAATTCTGTAATTCAGCCATCACCATGGGTAAGAACATGTTCAATAGCTGAAAGTTCAAAGGGAATGAATAGATACGTGGAATATATCTAAGCTGAATCAGTACCTGAAATTAATTCCAGCCAACTATTTGATGAACCTAACAGAGCCCTAGCCATTCTGCTAGCCAGAAAAAAATAATGTTTGCTATTATAAGCCATTGCTTTTTTTTTAAATCAGTACATATAATTATTGCAACAGTAATTGACAAATACTCTCAAAGAGGTTAATAAGAGATTTATAAAAATCGGATTTGATTCTAGGTTTTTAGATCCAAGTCCAGGATGCCTTTGCTCTGTCTTGGCATTCAATGGTTTGGTAATACTAGTCATTGGGAGAGGGATAAATATAAATTATTGTTAAGTATTTTTTAATTGTTCTAATAGACTGAAATAGCTGTAATCATCATAGACAGTTTCATTTCACTGCCACTTGGCAATTACTGTGAGAAATGTATTACAACTGAAGACATGGAAGTCAACTCCAGATAGCTGGTAGTATGTTGCATATCCTTGTTAGTGACTGGCTGAGATGACCATAGTGATCAGCTGTGGACTCAACCACTCAATACAGTATGAAGAGACATTGTTAAAAGTGTACATAATTATATAACACACTTTAAAGTTATGAAGGGGAAACAATGTATTGCCTGTATAGATATAGGGACATTTACTCAAAAAGGTTTCAAATATCCACTTTTCATGCAAAATCTTTCAAAGTATTTTCTTTCTCACATTAACCTGTGATTTATGCTGCTCATGAAATCACAATAATGATTATGTATTTATTCCTCTTTTTTTGCCAGAATTTCATTTATTCAAACACTCTACATTGTTGGCCACAAACTTTTACTAGATTCTGGGGTAACATGATGAATGGGACTCAGAACTCAGCCCGAGTAGATATGTGCCACTGCTGTCACTGCACTGGTACTACAGAAGCAGAGCTCAGGGACCAGTGCAGGAAACAGTCCCTTGAACATAACATTATGTGTGGCATCCAATGTAAAACTCAATTTCAAGGAAAAGTAGAAGTATTTATAAAAAAAAAAAATAGAAATGTGTGGTACATCTACACAATGGAAAGCTACGCTACTGTAAAAAAGAAAGAACTCTTTTACCATTCGCAATAGCATGGATGGACATAAAGAGCATTATGCTAAGCAAAACACTATGAGTCAGAGAAAGAGAAACATCACATGATCTCACTCATTTATGGAATATAATGAACAACATAAACTGATGAAGGAAAATAGATCCAGAGACAGAGAAGCATCGAAGAGACGGTCAAACTTCAGAGGGAAGGCAGGCAGGTGAGGGCGGTTGGTAAGAGATCAACCAAAGGACTTGTATGCATGCATACAAGCATATCCAATGGACACAAACACTAGGGTGTGGGGGTGAGGGCATGTTCTGGGATATGGGGGTGGCTGTAGAGAAGTCAATGGGGTGAAAAAGAAACATATGTAATACTATACTATGGAATACTTCAAACAATAGAGAATTTTACAAAAAATAGAAATGGATTCCACTAGTGAAAAAAAGAGTTTTCTCCTTTCCCATCTCATCACATTTCTTTTTGTGTATTTCTAGGCCAACATAATCTATAAACAGGGTTTAAAAGTATCAAGTCCTTCTTATTTCTGACATCCAGTTTCCAAAGGCAAGCATATTCTTCCCTTTTAGCTATGTCTGCTCTTATTTATCCACATATGTAAAGACAGTTTGCTTTTAATCCCCATTTCTTGATTTTTCTAATTTTTAACTTTTTATTTATTTTTTAAAATATATTTTATTGAGTTTTTACAGAGAGGAAGAGAGAGGGATAGAGAGTTAGAAACATCAATGAGAGAGAATCATTGATCAGCTGCCTCTTGCATACCCTACTGGGGAATGTGCTTGCAACCACGGTACATGCCCTTGACCGGAATCGAACCTTTCAGTTCAAAGGCTGACGCTCTATCCACTGAGCCAAACTGGTCTCGGCTAATTTTTAACTTTTTAAATTGGCTTCTTTCTTTGGAAGATCAGATCACCTTGTGCTCTCTGCTACTTGCACATAGTTATCAGAAATAACATAGTTATTAAATAACATAGTCCCAACATAGTTATCAGAAATTTTTGTCTGCCAATCTTTAGTGCTTACATTATGAATATGGAAATAGTGTCTATGGTTGGCCCAAGTTGATCTTATAGTTATGTATCCCATCCTTTAAAATTGTTCTCCTGCATATAGATGCTGACTTCGCCAAATTCCTACATATTCTATGATTCCCAGCCTCACTTTGGAGGAGCACATCTCCAGTAGCTTCCTAAGAAAGCAAGGATGGAAGCATTTTTGGGAACTGGCATCAATACCTATAGTTGTCTTTATTTTCCTAACAGAGCAATATTTAAGTAGTTGCAGAAATGTAGACTATAAATAACTTCCCTCAAAAGTGCCTTTATCTTTGTATTAGTTTCCAATTGCTTCTGTAGCAAATGACCACAAACTTAAAACAACACAAATTTACCATCTTATAGTTCTAAGAGATCAGAAATCTAAAATATATGAGGGGACTGTGCCCCCTCTGGACGCTCTAGTGGGGGGGGGGGGTGTGGAGTCCATTGCCTTACATTTTCCAGCTAAAGGCTGCCTGCATTCCTGGGTTCACTGCCCCTTTCTGGCATTGACATCACTTAAGCCTTTCCTTCCTTCACTGTTCAAATCTCCTTATCTGACTCTGAGCCTCCTGCTGGCCTCTTATAAGAAATCTGTGATCACATTAGGCCCAACCTGATAATACAGGATAATTTCTCCTCATCTAAAAAATCCTTAATTTAATAACTTGTACAAAATCCCTTTTGCTATGGAAAGTAGCATATTTATAGATTCAGAGAATTAGGACATGAATATCCTTGAGGAACATTAGTCTGTCTACAACAATCTTCATAATTTACTGATATTTAGTTGGCTGTAGAATGGTAGACTCTAATTCCCTTAAAATTTTGGACAACTTCTTCTACTGTCTTCCAGTTTCCAATTCCAGTGGTGGGAAGTCCATGCCTTTCAGATTCTATATCCTTGATATATGACCTGATTTCCCTTCTCTTCTAGAGTTATTTAGACCCATCCTCTTTCCTCTGTTGTTTAAAGTTTTACAATAATGTGATTTTAAAAAAATTTACCTAAATATTTAGTGAGTTATTCATGTATAGCAATTCATGTCTGTGAGTTCTGGAAATTTTGTTCATTAAATTCCTGAATGTGGTTTTCTAATTTATTTTGATTTGTTTCTGAAATTTTCATTTTCCAGAATTAACCTTCTGAACATGTTCGCAAATTTTTTTTATTTGTTCTCCTTTATTTCCTTCTTATATTTTTTATTTCTGGATTTTACTCTGTTCTTCAGATATCCTCAACTTGACCTTTTACCTAGTCTAATCAACTTTTGTATTTCTATCACACTTTTCTAATTTCCAAAACTTTTTTATCTTGCATGTTTTGTTTTATAGCACCATGGTATTGTTTCAGAAAGACAATGTCTTTTTCCATTTCTGAAAATATTACAGACTTTCCCTTGGTATTTTCTTCTCCTATTTTCTCATTCTCTGTGGGTTTTCTTTATCCATTTTGATTGTTTTGTCTCTACCTTTCATCTTTTAGACTTTCCTGGCTACTCTGTTGCAAGACATTCAAATTCTAGTATACCAAAGGGTCTTTTCTTTTGGGTAGTCAGTGTTTTCAGAGAGGAATTCTCTAATCATCATTTTGAGAAGTAAATAGGAGACGGAACTGAGTGGGGATGCTGTAATTTTGGAGGTTTCCTTTGATTCTCCTTCTACAATTTCACCTTGCCCAATGCTGTGCCTAGTGCTCCTGTGTAAGATGCTTTTCTGGTACAATTTCTCCTGACAGGAAAACTTCACAATCTGAAGGAGAAAACGGTATAGCCTTTGTCTGCAAAAGGGAGGGAAGGACCTAATTGCTCCTCAGACAAGTTTTCATCCAATCCTACTCTGTTCATCCCATGTTTGATCCTCATCTCGAGAGATAGCTTGTGGTGTCAATAGGAATAGCATGTACAAAGTCAAAGCAATGAGAAAGAAGTTATTATAAGCATATAAGCATCAGGAATGAGAGACATTTTTTAATTGTGATGTGATCTGTATGTGATGAAAGAATTTCTCCTAGGCTGACTGAATGAAGGTCTTTATCATCTGAAATTGTATTTTTGCAATCACTTATGTGTACTCTTACTTACATCTTTCAGTTTTTTTCTTCATCAAAGTTACAACCTCAGTGTAGTCCCCCCAGGACTTAGGTAAAGTTATATTCTGGAGTCACATTTCAAACATGTGCATCAGACTAACTGCTTCAGGGAAAGCTGTTCTTCCCTGGGACCAGCCACAGAGAATATTCAGAGAAGAGTGTCAGGTTTCTGAGAGAATTTCAGCACATGCCTTTGATGACAATGGCAGCTGCAAAGAAGTATGAGAAAAACTGAATTCATGACTGATTGGGACTCTATTTCTGTGACCCATCAAAGGCTCTTCCTCTGCAACATAGTGAGTTTCTCTCTACTAATACTCAGGTTAATATTTGTCTGAGCATTATTTAAAAAAAAAAGGAGGGGGGGCGATGGATTCCATGACAACAGACAGAAAAACTTAGCTGGTAAGATTCCTCCCCCCAATTTTATGTGGCAATTTCAGAACTCTCAAAATTGGTTTTGCAGGATTATAAGAAATCATTTGGAGATTTTTCTTCATAAAGACCCTTTCTCTCAATTGCTTTTACCTTTATCAGCATTTGCTGCCTCTATTTCATACTTTTTGGTAGTAAGACAAGCTCTCCAAGTATGAGGGCCTTTGTCAAAGGTATTATATTACAGTGTGATGTAACCAGGGGAACGTGCTGTTCATCTGTATCTCAATCCTCTTCACTCATCCAGACTTCCTGGAAGAAGCCTATGTGAGCAGGGATCATTAAGAGGAAGAATGGGTGGGGATATCTGTCTGCTTTTGGGAAAAATATTGGTTATTTCAGGCTAGACATGCGGCAGTAATAAACAACTCTAATAATGCCCGTTTCTACAGCAGTGGTTTAATTCTCACTCACTGTGCATGTGTGTTCAGGGGACCACAGCTCTGCTCTAACCCTTTTCACTCTGGAATCCAGACAGAATGAACAACCTATATTTTGGACATGCCATCCACATGGAAGAGATGAAAAAAAAAAAAAAAAGAGAGATAGCTGAACCATGCAATGGGTTTTCAAGCTTCTGATCAGAGGTAACACAAGTTTCTCTCATTTATATTTCATTGG
The DNA here is from genome assembly GCF_964339955.1 of Pipistrellus hanaki. Lineage (NCBI taxonomy): Eukaryota > Metazoa > Chordata > Mammalia > Chiroptera > Vespertilionidae > Pipistrellus > Pipistrellus hanaki. Next base: position 56,875,783 of record NC_140511.1, on the reverse strand, counting down.
CTAAATCAAGTCATATGGCCAAGTTTGATGCCATCAGGGAGGGCATATAATTCTGCTATGAGAGGAACCCAACAAGGAATAGTTTAGCAACCTGGAAGGAAAGCCCACCCCCCTCAAAAAAAAAAAAAAGACAAAACAAAAAAATTAAACAATAATATAATCTACTTCAAGGAAGAAGGTACTATTCCTCACTTTGCAGCCCTGGGCCCTCACTGATTTTTTGGCTCAGAAGAGCCTTTATCCTGATGAAAAGAGTCTCCCTATCCATTAATAAAGCAATGAAACTTGTGTCTCTGATCACAACTATAATCTGAAAGTTGCCTACTCATAATTGTTGTCCCTGTCCCAGACTAAATCCCTTGAAAGAAGCTGATGGTTTCGTATTCATCCTTGTATCTAGGGTATTAAACTCTACATACTGCAGTTTAGTATTTATTGGACTGAACTGAATTGAACTGAATTTCATAGCACTGACCAGAGAAGACATAAATTCTACTACATCTTTATTCATGAATTTATTTATGTAAACATCATTTATTTAAAGGTCACTGAATACCTACTATGCATAAATAAAGACACAACATCTGCCTTTATGGACCATATAGGCTAGGCGAATCAAACTTATTTTATTTCCTCTATAGTGTGTCAAACGTTTTATGATTTTTGTGAACAGATATACTGCTCACATTATCATAGAAAGGTGGTCTCTGGATGAGAGCCTGCAGGTAAACTTCAATTATTAAGTCTGAATTAAGTACAAAAACACATATCGAGTGCCTCTCTTTTGTATAGTAATAAAGGACAGCTAGTTGTTTATATTCTCCTATTAGACTAAGAGGTAAGAGTAGGGACTGGATTTTCTTCATCTGTGTGTCACCAGTGATTTGCACAGCTTTAATACATGTTTAATTCATGTGTGCAATGGAATGAATGGTAGCCTGCTTCCCCAATTCCATTCACACCTACACTTTGTATTCTGATTTATCCATTTCTATTAGTTTCTCAGTTGTTGCAGAGGCCATAATGTGACGCTAGCTGCAATTAGTAGATAACAGGGCAAACATCACACAGTCAGTCACTGGGATCTGAGACTGGCTACTTGGTTTCAAAGGCTACTCTTCCATAGCTCCCTCTAGTGTCCATCTACTTCACTTACCTAAGTGTTAATAACATATTCATTTGAATGATCACTTCATGTCCTTCACCTCCTTTCCAGGAGCAGAAGCCCTGACTATTTTGTTCCCTCTAATATATCTAGCATACCTCCTAACATAAGTAGATGCTCCATAAATGTCTGTTGAACACATTAAAGACCAACCAACTGATTAGAGTAAATAAAGATATCAGTATATCGCATTGGTATGAAAATAGCCTAGCTCATCCAACAACTGGGAGGACTAACTAAGGAAATGTATACAAAAAAAAATCAGCATAGTGCTAGAGACATAGCAGGCCTATAAAAGAGCAGTGATTAGAAAGAATAAAATTCCTACGAGAAGGTGTAGTTTGAACAGGTGGGGTTTGGAGAGGACAGACATGTTTTGTTGTTTCAGAGAAAAATAACAAGGGTATTGGATGTGAGGTGGGATAAAGGGGGAGTGGACGGGGCATTTCGGAATTGGGTCTGACTCTGGTTAGAAATCAAATGGTAACACAGGGTCAGATGCAGTTGCCCTTGATAGTGATGGAATCCTGAGATAAGTCATCAAGCATTCCTAACCCATTAACTCTTTTATTCAATTTTAAAAGGCTTAACATGGCAATGCAATGTAGTAAAAGTCTGATTTAGAACAATTCTAAAAGGTACATCAGATAATTTATTATCTGAACAGTCATGTTTGAGAGATGAGCAAAGTATCCTCTTTTGGTTATGAAAGCTCTGTAAACAAGGATTCTGAGTTTTGTAAAAATCATGAACATTGCCGAAACCGGTTTGGCTCAGTGGATAGAGCATCGGCCTGCGGACTGAAAGGTCCCGGGATCGATTAGGTCAAGGGCACGTACCTTGGTTGTGGGCACATACCCAGTGGGGGGTGTGCAAGAGGCAGCTGGTCGATGTATCTCTCTCATTGACGTTTCTAACTCTCTATCCCTCTCAATTCCTCTCTGTGTAAAATCAATAAAACATATTTAAATTTTTTTTTTAAATCATGAACATTGCTAATGTAAAAATCACCAAATACATGAGAAATATATGAAACTTTCAATAGTGAATGGAAACCTCTCAGTAAGTTCTGAGTAAATGTATCAAAGAAGGTACTAAATGCAGCAACTTATTTAATGGTCAATTGTATCTAATATACCACATTGTTGAAATAAATATAGTAATAATTATTATATAGTGATTGAGCATTAGGAGGAGGAGGAGAAAGAGGAAGTAGAGAAAGAAGGAAGATAAGGGGGTGGGAAAAGTTGAGGGGGTGGAGGGAGGAAAATAAGAAGAACCTGCAGAAATAGCAAATACTCAGATAACATATCCTACATTATAGGCTCTGCTCTAAGTCTTTTACACATATTAACTCATTCAATAGTAAGAGGCAGTGTCATCCTGTTGAGGTATATGGACTTGGAGCCATGCTGCCCGGATTTGTGTCCTCAATCTGCCACTTACCAGCTATGACTCTTTGGAAATTACATAATTTCTTACTGCCTTATTTTCCTGATCCATAAAAAGAATAAGATCATAATTTTTGTGGGGATTATATAAATTAAATATATCACCAATACGACATATGAGACAGAATATAAATGAATAAAATGCAATTTACACAACTGTTGCTGGGGCACAACTAAATATCAAAGGAAAACAAAGGGCTTAGAATCTACTCCAAATGTGTCCCATAAGGTGAAGATCTATCAGTCAAGTCACCCAAAAGTTGCCTCTAGTGCCATTTCCTGTCACTTCTCCCTACCCCCAGTTTTGATATATGATTGAAGAGCCAATTCCCCATTGTATGGTTTTTGTGTTGAGCAGTGGTAGGAGATCCCATATATAAAAATCATCGCATTAAATTAACATCTTCCAGTTTAAAGCTGGGAAGATAGGAAATCCATTTATCTTGCTCTCATCTGAACTCTCTTCAAAGAATTCTGGCCTGATTATGTGAAATTTAAAGGAGATATTTACAACCAAGAGTCAATTTCAACCCCCCTTTTCAATTTTCTTTGCAAATGACCCATTAATGCAGGGAGTATGGGCACAGAGATGGGGTGACATTTGAAGAGGAAGTGAATGCCCACAGTGGCCACCATTGGTGAAACCAGCCACCTAATTAGTAGGCAGGAGGCCTTGCCCCAGAGTCAGAAACACTGAACTGTCTTGTCCAAGGTAATACTCATTTTAGCATATTACCTGGCAATGAGTACCCATTTTCATCTCTGCCTTTTCTGGACTGACTCCCAAGCCTGAAATCCCAGAAAAACTACAGTCAAGGGGTGGGCAAAACACAGACAATAATCTTGGTCTTCAGCAGAGAATCAGCATGCACTTGGAAATACCTCGCATGGAGTTTTGTTTTCTCTCTGAAGGAATACATTGGCTCCCCGGAGTGTGGTAGCAACAGGGCCTCCAGGAGACCAAAACATTGCATAGCTCAATTGTTGCAAGAGGCATAATTTCTTTGCAGGCACACAGCATCAGAAGTTGGTTTACCAAAAGGCTGCCCTCCCTCCTTCCCTGTCCCTTCTGCATCGGGAGAGCATGCTGAATTTTAAAGAGTGTGGAAATACCAGTTCCTGGTGCATGGAACCTAATTAGTGACAACTAAAATGTCACAGTGACTTCTACTTTCTTTCCAAGGGTTTGTGACAAAGAATAGAAACCCCTCCCCTCCAACCAGTCTCCTTTTACTTAACTTTTTTTTTTCTTTTTTTTTTTTTTTCAGTAAAGCAACTGGAAGCAAAGGTTTAGAAAATCCTCTTTTACAGAGTAAGGGCTTAAAGGCCTCTACCTGGGTGGTCAGTTGTCATTAAAAGGAGGAACATCATAGTGACACAGTGACTGCCCTAGACCATTGTTATCAAATATAGGAAAATTGTTGAGAAAAATGAAAGAAAAGGAATACAGAGCTAAACAAACACAAGAAATCCATAAACACAGAGATCAATAAATCTAGGATCATTTTTACATTTTTTTAAATATATATTTTATTGATATTTTTACAGAGAGGAAGGGAGAAGAGTAGAGAGTTAAAAACATCGATGAGAGGGAAACATTGATCAGCTGCCTTCTGCACACTCTCCACTGGGGATGTGCCCACAACCAAGGTACATGCTCTTGACAGGAATCAAACCCAGGACTCTTCAGTCTGCAGGCCGATGCTCTATTCACTGAGCCAAACCAGTCAGGGCCATCGTTACATTATTTTTTTTAAACATATTTTTATTGATTTTTTACTGAGAGGAAGGGAGAGAGATAGAGAGCTAGAAACGTCGAAAAGAGAGAAACACCGACCAGCTGCCTCTTGCACACCCCCCACCGGGGATATGCCCGCAACCAACGTACATGCCCCTGACCGGAATCGAACCTGGGACCTTTCAGTCCACAGACCAACGCTCTATCCACTGAGCCAAACCGGTATAGGCCCATCGTTACATTTTTAATCTGTACATACACATGAAGAGTCTTGTCAATCTGCTAAAAACAAACAAACAAATAACCCAAAATGGCCTGGTGTTATCAACCTCCAATCCTTTATAAATCTGGGAAAGTGGCACCTACCCATCCAATCTAAATAATTTGTTCCTCTCCAGAGCAATTGGCTTTAAGGCAGCCACAGGCTGAGCACTTCTGAACAGGGCTGGCAAGGAAAGGTACATTTACCTATCTTTTTCTAATGGCTCTGGCCTTCTCTTCCATAAAATTGCTGAGAGCAAGGGCAAAGGAAGGTGGAGGAAATGATACTGTAATTGTGCTTTCAGGACTAACAGTTTCTCTGGCGAGCCCAGCTTCCTCTGTCAAGGCTCCTGCTTAGTCTAGTTTCAGAGAGTTCTCACAGCCCCGAGGAGTGAATGGCACTGACTGGGCATGGTTAACTGCGTGATTCAGGAGGCACTTTAGAGATTTTCTTCATTTGATTTTCTTCATTTCCTGCTGCTTTCTTTCTTTGGGGGCATTTCTTGATTCTTGAAGGCCTCATTCTGAGGCCGAACAAGGGAGAGGAGAAAATGGAAACTGCTCCCAGTAAACGTAGTTGTCCATTAGAAACTCAGGAGGGGAGGGGATAACTATGCATTGACAAAGACAGAAACTACTCCAGAATGATCGGTGGAGTGCATTCACCCAAAGTAACCCATGGCAAGAGGGCTGATAACCAAAGTCCCATTTCCAAATGCTAGACCCAACCCCACTCCATAAAATGCCCCTTAACATCTCAAAGATGCAGTGAAAAACAATAATATATGGGAAGAAAGGAAGGGTATATATTAGAAAAGGTCTGAAGAGTTTTCACATTAAAGAAAAAGAGTGAGGGAGAAAAGAAAGGTTTCTCAGGCATAATATAAAGCAAACCACACCTGGGTTGGTCTTTTGCTGCACCTGTGATTCTTAAGCTGTGATCCATGGATGCCTAATGTCAGTGGGTAGACTTTAGTCAGTCACCAAAATCTTTTTCTTATTCTCAAACATGTATACAAATATTTCTGGGGATATTATTGATAAGCTCCCAGCAACTTCCCAAAGTGGTATGTGTATATGTGAATCAAAAAGGTTTAAAAAAACAAAAACACAAATGCCCTGCATACACTATTCTCACCAGTTCTTGCTTCCTTGACCCACCACCTTTTGCCCACCCCTCCTCCATAAAAATATTCAAATTAGCTTGATTTCCAGAGACCCTTCGGCAGAACCAGTGACACAAAACTCTCACCTGCTTCCAGCTCATTAAACACATTAGTCTCTGTGGATGAGCACCACGGTTGCTCAAGTTCATGAATTTCTTTCTCCCTAATCTCCAATTCTGTATGGGTTTGTGTAGCAAGGCATCAGAAAGACCAGCCTGTCATTAAATGAAGGGCTGTAAAGATTTTACTACCATCATGAGCAACACAAGCCTTGATCATACTGTTACTGCCTCCATAAGAGGAACATAAACAAAAATGCCTTTTCCATGTCCCCACTGAGGCCCGCTACCTCCTGACAGCTGATGAAATATGTCGTGCATTTTGCCTCCGGAGGGACTGATTCAAATTGTGACAGGTTATGAGAGGAAATAAGTGTTGCTATCTTGCCATAGCCTCAAAAAATATTGTGTGTGTGTGTGTGTGTGTGTGTGTGTGTGTGTGTGTGTGTGTGTGTGTTTTCCTACATCAGAGCAATTGGTCTTCGATTCCTCACAGATGACAACTAAGGTTTGAGGAGGATGGGTGAGAAGGCCACTCAGATGCTTTGGACACAGTCAGGCCACAGTAGGGAGAAAACCTGAAGCCAAATGTCAGAAGATTCTGGTTCCCATTTAGTGCAGTTAGTAACCCAGGGTGAGTCCCTAGGTAATGGGATTTGATTAAAGATTTATTTAAGCTTCTCTTTATAAGCAGGGATTTTTTTATTCTTCAAATCTATCCTTATATAAAAGCCTAATACATGGAACCATAAAAGTAAAGCTTCTCTGATCGACCTTGGGATACTGCTAAAAGCCCATTACCACATCCATCCCACCCCCAGCCACCTGTGTTATCATCTTGGGTTAGGAGGTATCTCCCATCCCATCTCTGTGAATGACAGATGGCTCAGCAATCCTGAATAAGCTGCCCAATGGTGATACTTATCCTTAAGATAGTGACAAGGAGCCACTGAAAGGGTCGAAGGTGCCCTCTGAATTGGCAATCAGAGTATTATTGGATTTAATAAAGTTTCTCATGGGTGTAGTTACTGCCCACATTTTTATTAGCCAATGTACTAGATTATCCATAATACTACATTCCATACACATGGGAGAGGAGGGAGAGTGTACCATGATCAGCAGCCAGGACCACTGCCCCCCGGTATATCTGCAGAACTAGAGATTTACTTCCCATACCTGTGAAACCTCCTGGTTGGTTAAAGGTTGCAAAGTGACGCAGAAGCAATAGGCAGGCTCATTCAGGTAGGGCAGGTGAGACTCAGGGGAAGACACAGCACCAGACCCAAACACTGTACACTCAGGCCTCTGATCTGGCCCTACATGGCCTTCCTCCCTTAATGACACACACACTCTCATCAAGAGTCACACTGAAAGTCGTTATATTCCATCTACTGTGCTTCAAGAAGGTTACTTTTGTTTTTCTATGTATGGAAGCTTTTCAAAGGAGGTAAATATTTCTGAGGTTGATCCCATTTTTATTCCTGATACTTCATTTTTCTGAGAACTCATTTGCCTCCAAATAAAAAGTAGAGATTCTCAAGACTCAACCCTTCCCTTATGTATTACACATGAACATCAGAATTAGGAACATGGGCTCAAATCCTACCTGTCACTAACTGACTGGGTGATCTTGAACTCAACTTCTCCAGACCTCAGTTTCTTTACCATTATATAACCCATGTTGTAGAACTCATTTGAGCATTAAAGCTGATAAAGATGAAATGCATTTGGTTCCTTTTTTGGTATAGCAGAGGCACTCAGAAATGATAACGGTTATTATTTATTTAACAATAACATTAGTTTCTACTTATCTACAAATTTATAGTATACAACCCAAACAAAATTAACAAGTTTCTAATACCTAGATTTAGAAGAGGAAAATTTCTTTCTCTTGAACACAATTTTAAAAAAAAGTTATTATTAATTTCAGAGAGGAAGGGGAAGAGAGAGAGAGAGAAATAGAAATTTCAGTGATGAGAGAGAATCATCGATTGGCTGCCTTCTGCACACCCTCCACTGTGGATCAAGCCAGAAACCTGGGTATGTGCCACCGACTGGTTCATAGGTTAAGGCTCAACCACTGAGCCATGCCAGGCAGACTGAACATAATTTTTGATAACTATAAACTCACAAAAATTAAGTAACTAGACAAAAAAAGCTGCTATTATTTTCCATCAATCATACTGTTTTGACAATATAATTAATATTTTACTTGAACGTGAAAAATGCAAACTTGCCAACAAAGTACTAGAAAATTAGTTACCATTAAGATTCCCTCTCTCACTATGGCCTCTGGTTAAGGTTCCTCAAACAAGAAAATCTAGATGACCAGGTATTCCTGTTATTGAAAACCAATGGGATAACAAAGGTAATCAATATAAATATCACATTATATTGATAGTCAAAGTCATTGAGTCAAGTTTGTCAAACTGCTTCTTCTCCAAAATCTCCCAACCAACATTTAAAATCTCCAAAAGGAACTAGTTTATATACTTCATACTTTCATTGACCTTCATACCAGCATTTTCCAACCCATCTCACTTATTGTACCTGAATCCCACTTCTGTTATATGCTCTCGTTATTAGAAACTTGGTATTTTGTTCATAGATTTTTATATTAATTTCAATTTTATTATTATTTTTTTTAATTTTTATTTATTTATTTATTTAATATATTTTATTGATTTTTTTTGCCCCCCTCCCTCCCTCTCACACATCCCATCCCTCCCCAGAGTTTTGTGTCCATTGGTTGTACTTATATGCATGTATAAAAGACCTTTGGTTGATCTATTATCTCCCCCAGATCTTCCTCCCCTCCCCGCTGTAATTTGACAGTCTACTTGTTGATATACTGTCTCTATATCTATCTTTTGGTTCATCAGTTTATAATGCTCTTTATTATCCACAAATGAGTGAGGTCATGTGGTGTTTCTCTTTCATTGATTGGCTTATTTCACTCAGCATGATGTTCTCCAATTCCATCCAGGTTGCTGCAAATGATGAGAATTCCTTCTTTTTTATGGCAGCATAGTATTCCATTGTGTAGATGTACCATAGTTTTTGGATCCAATCATCTGCTGATGGACACTTAGGCTGTTTCCAAATTCTGGCTATTATAGATTGTGCTGCTATAAACATAGGGGTGCATATATCCTTTCTGATTGGTGTTTCTAGTTTCTTGGTATATATTCCTAGAAGTGGGATTACTGGGTCAAATGGGAGTTCCATTTTCAGTTTTTTGAGGAAACTCCACACTGTTCTCCACAGTGGTTGCACCAGTCTGCATTCCCACCAGCAGTGCACGAGGGTTCCTTTTTCTCCGCAACCTCGCCAACACTTGTCGTTTGTTGATTTGTTGATGTTGGCCATTCTGACAGGTGTGAGATGGTACCGCATTGTTGTTTTGATTTGCATCTCTTGGACAATTAGTGACTTTGAGCATGCTTTCATGTGCCTTTTGGCCTTCCTTCTGTCTTCTTTTGAAAATGTTCTATTTAGGTCCATTGCCCATTTTTTAATTGGATTATTTATCTTTCTTTTATTTAGTTGTATAAGCTGTTTGTAGATGTTGGAGATTAAACCTTTATCAGTGGTATCATTTGCAAATATGTTCTCCCACACTGTGGGCTTTCTTGTTGTTTTGTTGATGGTTTCTTTTGCTGTAAAAAAGCTTTTTATTTTGATGTAGTCCCAGTTGTTTATTTTCTCTTTAGCTTCCATTGCCCTAGGGGCAGTATCAGTGAAGAAGTTCTTTTGGCATACGTCTGAGATTTTGCTGCCTGTGGATGCTTCTAGTATTTTTATGGTTTCCCATCTGATGTTTAAGTCCTGTATCCATTTTGAGTTTATTTTTGTGAATGGTGTAAGTTGGTGATCTAGTTTCATTCTTTTGCATGTGTCTGTCCAATTTTCCCAACACCATTTATTGAAGAAACTGTCTTGACTCCATTGTATATTCGTGCCTCCTTTGTCAAATATTAATTGAGCATAGTGATTTCAATTTTAAAACTACATTACTCTCTGCTACCTCAACTAAGGTTCATCATTATTTATTGTTATTGATAGGCACATATTCATGTACATGTGTGAACATTACAGCCATTGCATGGAAATAAACATTCCTCAAGTTTATAGTTTCAAAAAAAAAGAATTCCTAAGAATTGTACAACAGAACAAAGCCCACAAACTGGTTTACAAAACTCAATGAAACTATAAAGCATCTCTGAGTGCTCATTTCCTCTTCCCCATCCTTCCCCCATAAAGCAGGATAGCAACAATTTTTTTCCTAAATGCCTACTATGTAACAGATAGTACGCCTGGGCATTTTCCAGGTACTGCATTTAATTCTCTCAACCTTGTAAATTAGATATTATTTTCTTCACTTCCACATGAGCAAATTGAAAAGTAAAAAAAAATACTAAATTATCCCCGAGTTTATGATATTAATTCATGAGAAAACCAGTATTTGAACTTGGGTAATCTGACTTTCAAATTGGTGCTATCTCTACCACATTAAGTATATAAAGAGGGGGGAAAATTGGCCAGGTAATAGTCTCTTCAAAAGATATATAGTATATGCCATCTGTTGGAGTGGGAGAGGTAAAAGGAGAGCAGAAATTATTGGTTTGTATTAAGTTAATCCCTCCATAACTGCATTGCTTTGATCAGCTTCCAGCCATAGCTTCTGTAATCCCACAGATCAGCAGGTGCCATATGCTCCTGTGCAGGGCTGGGAGCTCGCCAGGCACAGGGCACCACAGGAACTTCATGGTAGGCACACTTGTATCAAATATTCTCTCCACTGAGATAAGGGAGAACAAATCATTTTTGTGATCAAACAGCATAAAGCTTTTAAATAGGTAGAGATTACATATTATATCTTATTGCTGAAAATCTCAATAAAGATACCATAAACAGAAATCCACACATATAACAAATCACATTTAACTGCGACTGGTATCTGATTTATATTAGATGGTAAATTATTGAATCATGTGAATATATTGCTGGAATGGAGCCCAGAACAGGAAATATGAAAAGGATTTTTTTTTAAAGGGTGGAGAAAAAATTCTCTCTTTTCTCTCCTCTCTTTTCCTCTCCCTACACCACTTCCTCTCTGTTTTAAAGCAAAACCTGATGAACCTGAAATTTATTCAGAATGAATTTTTCCCAGTTGGCAATGTGCTTCCCAAAATAACTAAAGGTTTCTCAGTTTACTGTGGAATGGAAATGAAATGAATGACATAAGAAGTGCATACTCGCTGCACCTCAGACGTTAATCATCTTGTCCTCTCAAACAGGTTTTCTTGTATCTACAGGACAGAACAATGGAAGAGAAAAAGCAATCGACATGTTCAATGTACCAGAAGAATAAAACAAGCCCCACATAGAGAAGAAGGGGGATACCATGCAATGCAGAAAGAATAGTCATCAAGCAAGTTCTTTGCTAAGCAAAACAAAACACAAAATACTCATCTGAAATATGTAATTATTATTATCTTTTTAAATATATTTTATTGGTTTTTACAGAGTAGAAGTGAGAGGGATAGAGAGTCAGAAACATTAATGAGAGAGAAACACTGATCAGCTGCCTCCTGCACACCTCCTACTGGGGAATGTGCCCGCAACCAAATTATATGCCCTTGACCAGAATCGAATCTGGGACCTTTCAGTCTGCAGGCTGATGCTTTATCCACTGAGCCAAACTGGTTAGGGCTGAGATATGTAATTATTTAAATTAATTTCAACATAAATGAGTTCTTAATGAAATGATTGCATGTGCTAAAATTAAAAATTCAAAGCCCATTAGAATGGTGTTGTCTTTTCCTGACTTTGATTCATTTTTCTCGCATTCTTTCCTTCTTTGTACTCTCACTGTCATGAGTGTATGTTGATAGTGGTTTCCTGGAGTGTTATGTTAGAAAGGATTCTGAGGTCATCAGTACCTGGGATTCCTAGGAAAGGGAGCTGTGGTGAACTCGTGGTGCCCATCACGGGCACAGATAAAGTATACAAGCCAAGTACTTGCCACCCTATTATGTGCAGCTAAAGACTCTGTAACACAAGAAAAGAAAGGGGCGGGGCGGGGGGAAGAGGAAGCTCCATTAGAAGCATATAAGAAATATATTCTAAGTGTTCAAGGAGATAGAGAGTTGAGAAAGAGAGAAAGAGTATGCAATGTGAAGAATCAGAAAATACTTTATGGAGGAGAGGGTCCCTTTGAAATTGTCCATAGAAAGTAAATAGAAACTGAACTGGTAAAGATAAGGAGATGTATTTAGGGTATAGGAAAATAGAAACAAAGTACCCAATAGCAATGCTTAAGGACTCTTTGGAGGAATAATGAGTAGCTTTATTTACAGGAGGGAGATGAATGCAGGAGAGGGATGAGTTATGAGGTAGGAAGGAAAATTTGGGGAGATCCTGGATAAGGCACTGCCTGCTGGTATGAAAGTGTATTATCAGTCTTGGCAGGTGATGAGATCCACTGAAAAATGCTAAGGAGGAGAGTCATGTAATTAAAGTTGGGGTTTATAACAATGATCTGGCAAACAATTCAAAGAAAAAAAATTGACAGAAGCCTATGTAGAAAACAGAGAGACCAGCCACTGCATCACTGTGGACTAGAAGTGTTGGGAGCCTGAGCTAAAGACAGAGTTCTCTCAATTCAACAGAGAATTCAGAGAATCTATTTGATGTCAATAATCAAAATAAGTAATTAAAAAAATTCATCTTTTGAGCCTGAGTTATAAAAGTAGCAATAACAGAAATAAGGAGATAATTTAGTGAGATGGCTAATTGCCTAATTCTGAAATCAGCCAGTTTAAAATGACCTTGGACAAGAAATTTGTTTCCCTAAGCCTCATTTCTTCATTTGTACAAAGTATAATCCTGCTCACATCAGAGTGTTTTGAAATTGAGAAGTTAATGAAGACAAAGTACTAAGTAGTGCCATAACTGGAAAAAAAGTAATCACTCAATAATCTTCTTGTGGTAATTATTATTATTTAAAAATTCAGGAAAAGAAATGCCTTAAATGTGAATAATTTGGTTACCAGAGATAAAACCTCACTTAAATTTAAGGGCAAGTATGATTATTTAAAAACATATAGAAGACCTTCAATGAACCGTGACAGAAATTGGTACTGATCTTCCAAGGAGCTAGATAACCTCAAAAATGGACTCTTCCAGCCTGGCCATTGTGGCTCCATAGTTTAGCATCAATCTATGAACCAGGAGGTCACCATTTGATTTCCAGTTAGGACACATGCCTGGGTTGCATGCTCGATCCTCAGTAGGGGGTGGGCAGAAGGCAGCCATTCAATGATCTTCCCTCATCACTGATGTTTCTATCTCCCTCTCTCTCCCCCTTCCTTTCTGAAATAAATAAAAATATGTTTTAAAGAATTTACTCTTCCCAATCTATTTAATCCAATTGTCTCTGCTCCTGCTGTAGACTGGCTTACAATACTCTTATTAATGCTTGCCTATAAGTTTAGTTTTCCTAGTACCAACCCTGCTCCTAAGAACATATAATCATATAATTCCTGTGGCCAGTACAACCTTCCTCACTCTGTAGCTGCTTTCTGTTTTGAAATCCCTGGAAGACAGAATCCAGTTGGCCCAACATGTGTTCAGGGTCCATCTTGGCCTACTAAGCATCTTCTTAGGTGTCAGAATTTAATTTGATTATAGGTCCCTCATTTGTGGCAGAAAAAAAGGTGTGTTGGGGGAGAGGGAAAAAGTATGGTGGAAAGGAAATTAATAGAAAATTTTAGCAGAAGGAATTACTTGAGGACAAGAAAATATACTATGTCCTTTTTTGACCAGTTCAAGGGTTCAAAAAAAAATGAGAAACCAATTTCAAAGCAGCATGTGGATCTGCAGTTTGGAAAGCATTAGGCCCAGGAATAAAGACTGGTGAGTCATATGCTTAGAGGGTGATAATTGATGCTGCAGAGGTAATAATGAAACTCCTACAGAAGCAAACAGTACATGGGGAGAACAGTTTGTTTTGGCCAATTTTCTCATGGCCCTGAATCTAATTTCTCGTATTATCTTCACTGGAAACATTTCCACTGACCTCAATTACCTCAGGCCCTAGACCTTCATGTTCCCTTAGTACAGAACATGATGACAGATCTAAAATAGTAAGTAAAGCACACACAGAATTAGAATCTTCTTTCTTTTAAAAATAAAACTATATTAAAAAAAAAAAGCTAACCAAATACAAGATCTTATACCCTTTACACAGTTAGGTTGGGGCCATCAATTATAGCCATTGTTGGGATACTAAACAAGACACTGTTAAAATGAGTGATGGTGTTAGCCAAAGGGAAGGCATGAAGAAGCAAGGCTGGTGTAGCAATGTGGCTTGTGTGATTGAACAGGAGGTTGGCAGGCCCAGAGGATCTCAGGGTAGAACCATAGCCATCAGACGCTTAGAGATGAAGAGACTTGGGCTTTTCGGGGATCTTTCTGCAAAACATCATTCCATATGTAAGATTGCTTACCATGCCCTGTTTAAGACATGAAAAGGCAGAGCAGCATGGCTGAAGTGGGAGCGGAGGACTCAGTATGGGCTGATTGGCTCCCAACGCATCCCCAGTAAGCAGCAAGCTAATTTTGCTGAAACCCTGAAGCTCCTCCAAGAAGCAGAATTTGAAAAACATTGACAGAAACTAGATCCTCTTGGCCACTGAGGAACGTCCCCTGACTGAGATTTAGGAGACTCAGGTACAGATCAATCCCAACTCTGGGGCATACCAGTTACATGTTGAGTGCCTAGATTTCTTTATTTTTTTATTTTTGTTGATTTTTTTACAGAGAGGAAGGGAAAGAGATAGAGAGTTAGAAACATCACTGAGAGAGAAACATCAATCAGTTGCCTCCTGCACACCTCCTACTACTAGGGATGTGCCTGCAACCAAGGTACATGCCATTGACTGGAATCTAACCTGGGATCTTTCAGTCCACAGACTGACCTTCTATCCACTGAGCCAAACCAGTTTCGGCAAGTGCCTAAGATTTCTAATCTGCATCATTATTATTTCCATTTTACATGAAGCTGTTGTGATGACTCAGTATCACCGTATCATGCCAATGATTGCAAGCCCCCAGGAGAGGGGAGTTATAAACTAGTCCAGATGAAGACATTTTGAACAATTCACAGTATGTTTGGTCTTAAGTTTGCCTGTAAAATGATAGTTAGGACAAGAGTTTCTAGGGTCCTGTGAAGCAGAACTGGACACTGGACAAGAAATTTTAAATAAGAAAATCTGGTCTTATCTTAATTGCTCTCATATGGGCCACATACTCCAAAGTTCCTGATAAAGCCTCTGAACTCTAATATCTGCCCCCAAAATGCTATATGAGAAAAACTACTTGAAAAAAATGCCAAGAATTAGGTCAATCAGCCAGTCCATTCTGAACGTATGACCTACTGTGGATCAAGAAAAAGATAACATGACTCCAAAGCAAAAGTGTAGAAATATTATTTGTAGTCTCTTCCTTGTATTTTTCCATTCATTACCTCCAGGAATAGCCAGGCTCCTGCTATATTTCAGACCTGACAATAAAGTGTCTTGCAGGTCACATGTCTTTTGTGAAAACTAAGGTACCACAATGACATGGAACTAACATGTCTCCGAGGGGAGGAGCCCTGTGCTTTTGATCACAGAGGTGGGAGCAAGAGCTCTTTTCTGCAACACCCAAAAAAGGAGGGAGGAGGATGCCTTTTACAGGTAGTGGGAGCCTATGTCCCTCATCCTCAACACCCCACAACAAGGGACAAAGCTGGGATTAGAGATATAGTTGAACAGTAAAAGACAACTCACAAAATTGGGCTCCCAGCTTTGGAAAGATTCCCATTTTCAGTGCCCAGGTAGACACTGGTTGTTTTTGCATGACCAACATCAAATCCCATTCTTTCTATAAGATATTTGACTTTTATTTAGGGATTTCTTCCTCCTTGGTCCCTGGGATTTGTGAAGAATAATCAACACTACTTAGTCCAAACAGTGCAATGAGAGCCAATGAAGGACACAATGGTTGGAAGGGCTACTAGGATAACCAGCATGTGAGTGAGCATGGGTGCCTTGTGTGGCAGGCAGCCAACATTTCACCATTGGGGCAAGAGCTTGCTGATAATGAAACTAGTCCAGATGAAGACATAATAATTCACACCCATTGTTTGAGCACCTTTATCTTGCTCTGCCTGAGACCAGACTCTTTGGAGTTTTCAGTAATATGGAAAACATTTCCTGTTTTTTGAGTAAGGAAAGTTAGGTTGGATTTGTGTCACTTGTAAAGCCTCCAATGTTAAAATGTATTCAGTGAGCATCCCAGCATTGACCACTGTACACTATATGATATGCTCACATGTTTTGTGCCGCCTGAGACTTCATAAGACTCTTGGAAGAAGTAATTCCCACTATTCTAGGAAATGAGCCCACAAAAAAGGACTATAATTTAATGCAATAAAAATAGAGGATGCTGAGTTTTGTGTATACCTGAATCTTTGAAGAATAATTTCAGCAGCAAAGCGTGGCCTCTACAAGAGGTTAACTACCTCTTACTTGATCCTGTCAGTAGCTTCCCTGCAGATATTGATAATGGAGTTACTGCTCAAGTCTTCAGACATTAACCAGTATCAACAGGTCCAGATAACTCTTAGCTGCTCTCACCTCTGCATCATTATCCAAGTCAAACCAAAAGTTGCAATGATCAGCTCTATTTCAGGGTGACTTTAGAAGTGAATGGGAGGAGTTCAAACTCTTCATGTGTTGCTGATGGAAAATGAAGGAAGACCTTCCTTTCAGATGCTCTCTTATGTTATAGAATTGTAGTTAAACTACCCTTCACATGATGGGAGATAAAGTTTATATTTTTACTCTTTAGTAGAGTGGTAGAGACCAAGGTACCAAGAACATACATCTAGATTAAAAGGCAAATTAGTGAAAATATAGTAATTAAAAAAGAATGCAGTTTTCCATCAAGCATTAGATTAGGGTACTCTGTAGTTGCAATTGTTCTTCTTAATTCTGCTTCCCGCCCCCCCCCCCAGATGAGCACAGTTGGCAACCTGGTAATGGGAGCTTAGGGGCTACATTATAGGAATACCCAGATGCCCGGATCATGGCTGACACTACATACATTGTGACACTGTATGAGATTACACCATCAGAACAGTGCTATTTCATGTAAAAACCGTAACCACTTAGTCAAATGCAAATATTGTGGAGAGATATCTTGCCTAAAGTCTTAAATGTTTTCTGTCAGATGATATTATAAGGTTACTGTCTTCCCCAAGTAGGATGAGGATGAGGAAAGGAGGCTGCAGGAAGTAGGAGATGAGACCAAAAAAAGAACTGTTCTAGAGTGCATTTGTCAAACTCATCTATATAAAAATTTTAGTATAATTGACACTAAAAAACTCAAATGAGAAACCAAGCATTACCATGGCCAATTCTTGACAACTGGGAGGACTGACTAGAAGGCAGATTGAATTATATGAGCCTGCATCTGTTCTTTGAGATTCTAGGTATAAATATTTAAAGATGGAATCAGATTTGAACATATTTTCTCACATTTAAGTGGCAATCTAACTCTTTTCCTGTTCAAAACATTTAAATCAAAAAAGGATAGAAATTATATCTAAAACTATGCTGTGGTTCAAGGCATTATTACATTTACTAATCACTGCAAATTTGTGAAGTAGAGGTTATTATCCCATTTTTGTACTTTAAGTTTGAAGAGATCATATGAGTCTGCATATAATACAAAGTTATTGGCAGGTGGACACCGGATGTACACCCAGGAGTAGGACTTGAAACTCACACTCCTATTTTAGTATATTGCCTGCTATAAGGTCAAACTTGCTTCATCCTTAAGCTAAAGAGCTAAAGAGCCTGCCTTGTTCTCTCTGACAGTTCAAACCTGCTACAAGTCCTTTCCTTACGTGCAGTGATGCATATTTCCCTGACAGGTACAGCTTAACATCCTTGGGACAATTCTGAGGTTATGAATGAAACCTGCCTCCAGTGGGACTCAGAATAACTTTTCAGGTCAGTCTGCACGGTATGGGTTACGGTACCACAGGGGACATAGTATAACCTACCTAAATTGCTGACTTCAGTAGGATGCTGGATGCCCGAGTGTGACAGTCCTTCATAGCCTTCACTTAGGCCTGTTTGTCAGGCAAGCATTTTGCATTTAAGAATTTGGGGGGGGGGGGGGGGATTGGTGCCATTTTTTAATCTATCAAAGTAACAAAATCTTCCAATTGCTCCTTTTAATGATCTGTTTCTTATCCTGTACCCTGAATGACAGCTTTCTGGTTCACAGGTGACTTACACTGCATATATATATATATATATATATATATATATATATACACAATATATATAATTTTCCCCCCTAAGGACCTCTGGCTGAAGATTTATATCATAATTCCAATATTTTTTGTTTTACATTTGCACTGAAAAGACACTTGTATGTTTTATTAAGACTGCTCTACAGAAAGCAGTCTTTCAGTGTTAACAGCCAATGTTACAGAAAGGGTGGTATAATTTAAAGTAGAAAGGAAGGCATAGAGATGGAATGAGGTGCTTTTCTTTGCCATATCCTGTCTATAGCTCTGCAACATTCATAGACACTCTGTGAAATTTGCCACTATGGCCATTACTGGGGTCTGAAATGTGTTATTTTCTGTATGACTGACACAGGACCTTTCATAGTCAGTCTCTCTCTCTCTCTCTCTCTCTCTCTCTCTCTCTCTCTCTCTCGCACGCACGCACGCACACACACACACACACACACATCTCTCCTCTTATATTCTCTCTCTTTCTATGACTTCTATGCCAAATGCTTCTCCCTGGCAGGGATGTGGTCAGGAATCATTAACTATGAAACAACTGTACAGCCAGATAGAAAAGAGCTGAAATCAGTGCAACCAGATAGGAAGATAGATGCTAAAAGGTGACAAAGTAGTGAAACTGATGGTTTAATTCTTTCCTGTGTTTGTGGTATAGACAAGTCAAAATACATGATGATTTTGCTTTATAATCTGGTTGATTTTGGCAGAGCAGAAATGAATGTTTCCCTCAAGTCAAAAATGGGGAGAGAGACAGAGGGCATGGCACATTTATTAATGTTAGAGAGGAAATGAAACTGGGAGGCAGACTGTGAAGATTCAGGATAGCAGAATTATGACCCAAAATGAACTTGAGAGCCTGGAGCTGCAGGTCTAATCCAAAGGGGAAGTTAAGTAAGAATAAACTTAAGACTTGCCACTTAGCTACTGGAAAAAGGTTACATGGATAGAGTTAATTTCCTAATTGGTTCAAGATGGAAAAGTAGGACCAACAGCTGAATTATAAAAAGCTGAGTTATATAAAAACAGCTTTTTGCCTGAACATAGAAATGACTATAAATATTTGATGAAACATGCTGCTTTAGTGGGAGTGAGCTCCTTTTCCAGAAAACAGACAAACAACCACCACCACAACAAACAGACTACTAGAATGAGTTTGTAAGAAAACAAGCTCTGGGTGCAGCATGGGGAATGGGGTAGGGATTGAACAATAAAATATCTGATGCTCATCCCCGATTTTGAGATGCTAAGAAAAATTCTGTGACCCTCAATGAGGGTTTTATTAAAGTTGAAGAAGTGTGAAAATGAGCAGGGAAGAGACACACAGAGTTAGATGTTATGTTAAAATCCTATGGAATCTCAGAGTAGGCTAGCAGGAATGTGTACAGAAAAAAATATTCCACCTGTGAAATTCTATACAAGCAGGCCAGGAGAAAGAAACTTGCCTAGAATGTTCTTTTCTTGAGTTAGCACCACTGTCTCTGTCAACCTCCATTATCAGTATCACCATTACCTCCCATCAGCAGCATCAGAGCTCTCACAGAGGGCGTATTATGGCACAGTAACAGAAAGAAGAGTGCAGTGTCTGTGAACCAGGTTGATTCTCACACGGGTCCACAAGGGAACGGCGCAGGGGCTGTTAATAACAACAGCTGTGGTCAAGGGGACTGCAGCTGCCTGAGTTTAATTTCGAGGGGAAAACGTATAAGAAAAACCTGATGGAACACACTTACAATACACACTTAGAATACTGCACCATGAAGCATTGCATGCCTGAGTAAGTGGACTTTAGGGCAATTGATGTTAATTTTAAATTCATATAAAGATGCCAATTATTGGATCCCAACAGGAGAGTCCTAACTATCCTTGCTCTCTCCCCTCAACCTCCTCTCTGGTTTGCAACTAATTCAAAGCAGAGCTGAAGCATAATTGTATTTGCTCTTGTTATCCACACAACATTTGAAATAACCTGTTCTTGATTATTAATAAAAGCGATATTTACTAATTCATTCTAAATGGTGCATCCATAGATGAAATTTCAGTTTTACTCAAAATATAAAGATGCTAAGTTTTTAAAAGGGAAGAATAATAATAAAATGTATAACATTGTATCATTTAAATAAATTGAAAAATTTTTAAATGCAAAGGGGAAAAAAAGAAGCCCGACAAAAAAATTCACATGAAAAGGAACACATATATGTAAAGAAAAGCATTAAGTCATTGTCTGTGAGGTGGAATGAGGCAGGAGAGTAATGAGCAGTGAGCGAGAGAAGGGATTAAATAAAAAAGAGAAAGCGCACAATGATAGCATGACAATAACTGAGAGAGATGGCTGACTTATCCTTCTGCATCTGAGCTAAATGCAAAAGTGTAATCCCAAACTCCCTTGCAAACTAGATCGCTCAGCTTTCCCAAGCAATTTTTGTAATTTCACATCACAAAATTTTGTACATGCCATCCTCTCTCTGGAAGGCCGCTTCTCCACTTTGAGTTGGATATGTCTGAATCATTCTTTAAAGCTCCATCCAAATGCTGTTACACATGGCCATTTTCTTGATCTCTCTATTACTCCCAAACAAAAGTAATATCCCTGATCTAAAATTCCACCAAAGCTTTTTATGGCTCTCTTACAGAATGTATCATTTAAAAAACCTGCATTAATAATTATGTGGCCCTCATCTCCCCTGGTAGATCATGATCTGGATTCATTTTAAATTGTTTCTGTACATAGCAAGTATTTGGCAACCATTTATGGGCCAAATGAGTACATGTGAATTTTGTAATTCACATGAGGCCCTAGAGGCCCTAGATGCCAGGTCATTATCTTTTGTTAGCCCTTTCTTTAGAAATCCGCTGTTTCACTGGGATGGAGCCTGTTTAGGCTCTTGTATCTAACATTCTAAAACCAATTCTTATTTTCTGGATGAATGACAGGTTATTTTATAATTTTTGTATGTGTGAATGAGTCAAACAATTCTGTAAATGTGGTCATCTCCTTAGCTGGCATTGGGAAATTGCTTTAGGAAACAATTGCACCCAAAACTTCCTTCTTGCAAGCTTAAGTTTTCTGCGGATTGCTCTCTTTAGGACGAAGGTAACACTACGGGTGATGAGCAAATTCACAGGTTACGACCCATTTAATTACAATGCTTCTATGACAAGCACTGGGGCAAAAAAATCAATGTATGTGCTGAAGGAAGGCTCATCATCAGGTATGTGCAAGTGAACACTGCTTCTGCCAAAACTTGCAACTGCACGGTCCTGGAACTGAAGACCGTGGCAAAAAGACATTTGAAATCTGCACCAGTTGACGTGGTCTCTCTAGGTCAGAAGTCCTCTTAGCTAGTGTTTGGTTTTCTTTTCCCCTAAAATCAATAAATTCTCCTACTTGGTTGATTTTGAGGATTGATGTTTCTTTTTTATTTTTTTTTTCAGGCTGCTTCATTTTTGTTAAGACTTTGATTCAGGTGTTCTTTCAGAGAGGCCAAAGTAATTTCTGCTGATGTCAAAAAGTAGAATTGTGTTCTTAATATTTCATGCTTTTCAAGGCTCTACATGGTAACATGACCTGTGGTATCTTGCATACAGTGTTAAGTAAAGAAGGAATTACTATTACAAACGATTCTATACTCTGCCTGAAGAAATTTCTCCACAATCACTGATGCCATTTTAGTGGGTGAAGTGAGCCCCAGAAACTGAATGAGTCATTTAAGTAATAGTTAGAAAGGAATGCATTTTAGGTCTCTTGCCCCAGGGACTAAAACAGGGTTTCCCTTCCATGTGCTTTATCTAGCCAAAGATAGATTCAAAAGTTAGAAAGAATAGTCTTGTGACCAGTGCACTAAAATCATTTCATAAACTGCTTGATCTCTCCCAGAGGGGACACCTGACTTTCCTAAATGTGATTAACTTTGAATTCAGACCACCTCACTTTTATTACAAATTCAGAAGCCTCAGGAATTCTGATTAGTTTCAAAGAGGGCATAGAGTCTAAAGCTGTCAGTCCCCTAGACATCTCTTCCCACTGATAATCTTCTGGATTTCCCCTCACATCTTGCTCACTCTCCAGTAAAGCTACCTCCAGTTTACCCTTCCATACACCCATCTCTTAGGTGTTTTTGGTACAATTCTCATGGGTAAACTTTCTCATTCTAACGGCTTCCAAATTAAATCATAAAGTGTTTCTTAATTCTCTGTAATCTACTGAATTTCTCTTATATTCCACAGGTATCCTCATGGCTCTAAACAAACCTAAATTATCTGAAAAACAGAGAGTTCTCCACAAATTAAAATGGAGCTGCCATACATTCCAGCCATTTCACTCCTGGGTATTTATCTGAAGATAATGAAAACACTAAAAAAAAAAATAATTTAAGAAGACATACACAGCCATATATTCATTGCAACATTACTATTAATAATCAATATATGGAAGCACCATAGATGCCCATCAATAGATGAATGGATAAAGATGTGGTACATGTATACAATGGGATATTATTTAACAATAAAAAAGACTGAAACATTATCATTTGCAACAACATAAATGGACCTAATAATGCTAATAAGTCAGAGACAAACACTATATGTATGATCTCTTATTTGTGGAACTTAAAAAGAAAAAATAGCTGAAACTAATTTGGCTCAGTGGATAGAGCGTCACCCTACAGTCTGAAATGTCCCAGGTTTGATTCTGGTCAAGGGCATTTACCTTGGTTGAGGACACATCCCCAGTAGGGGGTGTGCAAGAGGCAGCTGATCAATGTTTCTCTCTCATCAATATTTCTAACTCTCTATCCCTCTCTCTTCCTCTCTGTAAAAAATCAATAAAATATATATTTTAAAAAAATTTTTTTTAAAGAAAAAATAAATGAATAAATAAAACAAAGCAGAAACAGACCCATAAATATAGAGAAGACAAACTGATGGCTGCCAAAAAGAGGGCAGGATAAAAATTAACTCAATAAAATAAAAATATTATTAATAATAATAATAATAATAATAATAATATAATGGATGGAAATAAAATAAAATTGGTGTTCTAATAGCCTATACACAAGAAATTGATCATTATTTTTCCTTCTGAGTAGGGAAACTTGCACCTGAAGGACAGATAGAGTTTTAATGGATCTCCTTAATTAAGCTTGTAGAATATGTGAATATTCTAACAAGCAATACCTCTTAAAATATTAATTAATACTTAAACATTTTAAAACATCGTGACTCTTAGGAGTCTATCTAGGTGACAACGGTAGGAAATGGCATTGATTATGTAATTTCTGCTACATGTTAATTAGTTAATGCGTCTTCCCTCCCTAGACACAAAATCAATTTACCTAGGTACAAATCGTTCTTCCTTTAAAATGATTTGGGTTGGAAATTACAGAGGGATTTCTGTTCACACACTATATACAAGACTAGCTTTGCCAATGAGAATTGTAGAATAAAAAATGTTTCTCTGCTTAGGACAAGTACTGGTACCTAAAACTCTGAAGAACAGACAAAATATATACACATATTAGTTCTGCATATATTACTTATGCCAATATTTTATGAGAGATGGTATAACACAGTTGAAAAGAGAACCATATATAAATCTTAGAAGCAGGCATCCCTTGGTTTGAATTCCAATTTTCCTACACTTGTTAGCATACTAGTGGCCCAGTGTATGAAATTCATGCATTGAGGGTGGTTACCTCAGTCCAGCCTGCACCTTCTGCAATCGGGGACCCCTTGCGGGATGTCTAATGCCTGGTTAGGCCCGATCCCTGTGATATCAGGCCTAAACTGGCAGTTGGACATCCCTTTCACATTCTGGGACCTCTGGCTCATAACTGCTCACCTGCCTGCCTATCTGATCATCCTTAACTGCCTCTGTCTTCCTGCCTGATGGTTCCCAACTGCCCTCCCTTGATGGCCTGATCTCACCCCCACTGCCCTCCCCTGCCAGCTTTATCTTGCCCCCAATGGCCCTCCCCTGCTGGCCTGAACTTACCCCCAACTGCACTCTCCTTTTGGCCAATTTGGTTCTGATTGGTCAGTTTCCATGCCAGTCAGTGTCAAAAGCTCCACCTCCTAGGAATCTATTGGATTCTCACAGCCCACCCAGATTTGGTTCTGATTGGCCAGTTTCTATGCCAGTCAGTGTCTCTGGGCCTATCTTCAGGCCTGATCAGAGAGGCAGGGCTAATCAGCAGCCCCCTATGGAGGCCTGGAGAGAAACAGTTGCAGTTGCTGGCGAATCCCAAAGAGAAAGAGAAAGGCAGCAGCTGATCAACAGCTGCCACAGAAGCTGCAGATCAGACCTTGCCTCTCTCTCTGAATCTCTCTCCTGGCTTGATCCACAGTCTCCTTGGTAGTCGGTGCTGGGTAGCTACATCTGTACCAGCTACATCATCACCACAGCAACCCAGCACTGACTGCAGGACTGACTTCTGGTGTTTGGTTGAGCCTTTAGTCAGTCGTTATGGATCCTAGATTTTTTTATATATTCAGATTTAACCTCAGGTGACTTTCTTACATTTTTCAGGCTTCAGTTTTCTTGATTGCAAATTGGGGATAAGAATAATGTCTTAGTCTTTAGGATGAGTGTGAGAATTAAAGGAGTTAATTTATGTAAAGTGCTTGGAACAATCATGACACAGGTGAGGTGCTTGATAAGTACTTAACATCTTTTCTACGTGTGACTTTGCATAGAGATGATTCTGATTCATGATTTGGTTGTCACTATAACTTAACCCAGGCTACTCTCCAGCCCCTAGATCTTTGTGGGATTCTATTCTGTTGACATTGCCACTAAAATCAGACAAGCTATTCCAATACCCAGGTCTGAGAGGTTTCCTACCATGAGTACTACAGGGACAGCATATAAAATTACCCACCACTTTCCATCACTTTAACACAAACAGTTAACATTTGAAAGTTAAACTCAATTCCTTCATAGTGTGTCCATTCTCAGTGGTTCTCCCCATGTCATATCATCCTCTCCAACACTTCTTTATCTTAACCACACTGATCCATTATATATACATTTTATCCTATTAGAATGTAAGTATATCTGAGAATTAGAGTAACTCTTGTATTTGTAAAGCCAGCCTATAACTAAATGTTTTGTGAATATTAGGCATAAAATTATACTTAAAGTGCATCATCATTTTAAAATGAATGTTTTTCTAGAGCCATCAAGCTCTGTTCTTGTTTAAATAACTTACTCATCCAATACAAAATTTATTTTAGCTTTACTATATTCTAATCATTAATTTTTTGCAGTTTAACTTCAATTTTTTTCATTGAGCAAAGTGTATTTAATTGTAATTACCCTATCCAAGTTTAATTTTATTCTTCTGTGCTCAGAGCTATCAAAGCTCTTGACCCCTAGGTCTTTCTATATTATTTCTCAGTTCTCCCTGGTATTTGTAACTTCCACTAAGGACCATCTGTTGACTTAATTAACTTGTTGAATCCTCCTTCTTTCAGATCATTAATGAAGTTGTTAAACAAGTCTGAGGCCAGTGCTCATCTCTGTGGTATCTAGATGGTCCTACAACCCCAATTATGTACTACATTTCCCTTTATCTTTTTCTGTTATTTATATTCCCTTGATCATTTCTAAAGCCATTGAAAGGCTCACTTCCAAATCATTTGAAATTATATTTTAAATGAAAGTCATGTGAAATAGCTCTTGATTTGTCTTTAAACTGACTTAACTATTCTTGGGAGAATGTCAGTTTATAGACCCAATTTCCCATAATGTCCTACAAATGTAAAGGAATAATTCAGATAGTTACATCTTAAGTAATGCTCTATTGGGCTTTGAAATTAGGGAGATACTCTAGTTCCAAGGGGGAACTGTCTATCCCCCCACCCCCGAAAATATCTTCTAATACTTTTTATAAAGAGTAATTATCATGGGATAATTACAAAATGAAATTGTATCCCTTCTTATAATAATCTTTCTTAAAAAGAAATACATTTTGTACAACCTGATTTCACAGTCTGTTATACAACTATTATTGTATGTACATCTTCATGTTACCCGGGTTCCTTGTGACCTTTCATCTATGGGTTAGAAGATATTTTTGAACTGAGGGGATAGCTTCCAGTTAAAAACATTAGACTAAATACTCAACATTTGCCTCTACTTACTTCACCAAATGCTAATAGAATAATATTAAAGACAATTATAAAATCACAAGCCCTCAAGGAAAAAGCACATGGAGAGGAGAAAAGAGCAACATAATTTTGGAAACTTGAAAAGAGATATATGAGGGTTAACTCACTCAGAAGGCATGAAAGAAAATGATTCATAGCTCACAGTGAAGAAAGACAAGGAGCAACCTGATTTACATCACAGAACTCAGGAATTGGTGGCATCAGCTATCTGTGGAACTGTGGGGAATAGTGAAGCTGAAAGAAAAAGCACTAATTGGAAATTAGATAAAGCAGCAGTTAAGATTCCTCAAAGCTGCTCTCTCCACCCAGCCAAACTCCTGCTTTTAGCCTGCGCCTTTAAATACTGGAGGTTTATTCTCAGCAGAAGCTACCATTAAAAACCAAAAGACAGTTGACTGCCTAGTTACCATACTAAAAACAAGAAAGGTATGTGAACATTTACATACTGAATTTTAAAACCCTTGCTTTATACTACCCCCTCACCCCCAAACTGGCTCTCCCAGAATGCTAGCAAACAAGTTTAATTCTTCCACAAATTTAAATAATTCCTTCCATTAGATTAGAAAAATCATCTCTATAAGAACTCTGAATATCTCAAAAGAATGAACCTAAAATCATTTACATCAACATCCCACATAGGTAAACTAGCTTTTCAACCAATCTTTTGAGGTCCCAATCAAAACAGTGAAGCAGATAGCCAAGGCTACTTAAATGTTTGACCAAAAACAAAGACAAAAACAAAGTAGCAGAAAAAATCAACTTAGATAAAGCGAACACTATTAAGCAATAAGAAAGCTTTAAAAAATTCTTGCTATTTTATACACAAAAACATTAAAAAAAAAAAAAAAAGAGAGAGAGAGAGAGAGAGAGAGAAATACTATCTACAAGAACAGGAAATAATCCTAATATATAAAAACTCTGGGTCTGTCACATCCGCAATGACTGGAGAGTCCACCAGTTGCCCAGGCTGAAGGCTCTGGTGGATGGGGACTTGTGGCAGCGGAGACTGGGAGGGGGGAGGTGGGGCCAGCACTCACACTCACTCATAACCTCACACACACTCAGACACACAGCCCACAGCCTTTTCTCCCCTGCTTTCTCCCAGCTCCCTCTCAGAGCCTCTCTCAGAATGAGGAAACAAAACAGACAGGGCCTTAAGAGGCCTGGGTGGAAGGGAGGGCGGGCAGAGGGTGGAGCAGCCCCCATTGGACCCACCCCCTCCCAACTGGGAAAGAGGAAGAGGCACAGGACACAGGAAGGCAGGAATGTCTGAAGGACTGCTGAGAAAAACAAAGTGAGACAGAGACTGGGTGAGAACAGGCCAGCAGGGGAGGGCAGTTAGGGACAATCAGGCAGGAAGGCAGAGAGTTTAGGGGTGATCAATCATGCAAGGGGTTAGGGGCAATCAGGCAGGCAGGCAGACAGGTGAATGGTTAGGAGCCAGAGGACCCAAATTGTGAGAGGGATGTCCAACTGGAGAGGGTGCAGGCTGGGCTGAGGGATCTCTCCATCCCATGCACGAATTTTGAGCACTGGGCCACTAGTAAAAACAAAATATTCAGAAAACAATAATAAAATGGGATATCAGGAATGAATAACAAAACTTAGGATGAAAACATTGATAAAATATCTAAATATTCTGAAAATGAACAACAACAAAAAAAGGAAAATGAAAAACGAGGGAGAAGTAATCAAACAACTAAAAGATTAGTCTAAAGATCTGACACCCAAAGAATAAGAAATAAAAATTAAAAAAAACACACACACACACACACAAACATGCAGGGTTGTAGATCATCCAAGGATTTTTTTCTAATTCCAGAAATGAAAGCAGGAAATTCCACATTGAAAGATTCTTCAATGTGTCCAGACAGAAGTTTAATAACAGACCCTCACATAGGTACTACATCATCAAATATTACAACACTACAGTTTAAAAAGGAGGTTTAATGCTCCAGAAAAATTAAAGTAGGTGTCATACAAATGATCAATAAAAAAACGGCACTGCATTTCTCAAAATTTACATTACAAAATATTACAATTGTGTTATTCCTATGACATTCTGAAAAATAATCCTAGTTAGCCTACAATCCTGTACCCATCCAAACAATCAATTAAATATAAAGTGAGTGTAAAAACGTCTTCAGGCATGCAACATTTGAACAACGTTTCTTCTACACTTTCTCAAGAAGTTAATAGAGTATCTGCTCCATAAAAAGTAGGGTATAATAAATTAAAAAAAGAGAAATAGGCAGTATTCAGGAGACGGTCAATTGGATAAAAAGATATTATGTTTGAAAGAAGATCCAAAGAAAACAGCTGTGTTGTAGATCTAAAGAGCTTCCAGCATGAAATGGAGAAGGTCAGAGGGTCTTGAAAAACTTTCCTTACGAAGTTAAAGTTATAAAACATAAAAACACTTCAGATATTGGGGCACACTATTTGAGGAACATCTGGGTTGAAATAAAAAAAAACAAACTGAGCAACAATAACAAAATGAGAAAATAGTTAAAGCCAGGGAAACCAACCTTTTGTGTAATTGCAGAGAAGTAATGATAGCTAACTCCATAGCTCACTTATAAGTATCACTTACATAGACATAATAAGGAAAACAACAAATATTGATCTAAGAAAAATAGAAGAAATAAATAGAAGAAAATGTTCATGTGTGTAAATGTGTGCTTATGCCTGTGCACTGAGCTGTGGGTGAGAGATAAAAAACAAACACACAACTAAATAATTATCTTCCCTGGAGATTAATAGATAATACCTAAAATGAAAAAAATCAAGAAATAATAACAATATTATTATTATTATTATTATTATTATTATTATTATTGATGTGGGAAGTAAATGACTGACTGACTCCGGAGAGCAGGAATGGAGTACTATAGGAACAGGGAAGTGCTGGTTTTTTTCATAACTAGTCATGTAGAACTACTTGACTTTAAAAACTATATGCATTAGAAAGAACAAACAGGCTCAATACTTAAAAGGGCCGAATATAACTAGGCACTTCACAAAGCACTAAAATCAAATGTATTATACTCACATAGTGTAAGATCAACTATATTATCATCAGAAAAGTGCAAATAAAACCACAACAGAATATCACAACAGCAGTATGGTTAAATTGAAAAAGACAGACAGTACATAAGTACTGATAAAATTATGATGCAACTGTAATTCTTATTACTTCTGGGAATGTAAATAAATACAATGACTTTGGGAAACTGTTTGACAGTATCTATGAAAACTGAACCAACACAGACCCAGCAAATCAATTCTTTCATACACAAATAAAAATGCTTATAATTGGTCACCCAAAGAATATTTATTGTACCAAAATAACCAAAATTGGAAGGAAAAAAAAACAAAACTCCAATGTCCAACAACACATTTTGTCATATTCAAAAAATGAAATACTATTCCACAAGGAGAATTTAAAAATGACAAATACAAGCAACAATGAGGACAAAGCTCACAAATCTAATGTTGAACAACAACAACAAAAAGACACAAAGGAGGTCTTATGGTTTGATTTCATTTGCACGATGCTCAAATAGGCAAAACTGAGGCACAGTATTAGAAGTCAGGACAGTGGTTTGGCTTGGTGGGGTCTTAGAAGAGGACAGAAGAGGGAGAGCCTGGGATACAGCTAATGTTCTATTATTCAAAGATGCTTTTAGTTTATAAAAATTCATTGTGTGGTAGAACCATGTCTTGTGTGCTTCTCTATCTACTTGCAACCTTTCAATAAAAGCTCCTTTACTTTTTTTCTGTTTTGTTTTGTTTTCCAGAGCTCCTGCTTTCACCTTTTCATCCACTATTAGTATTATATTTCATCCACTATTAGGATCTAGTCAAGGCCCTAGATATCCCCTTAGTTAAAAGGAGACAAAATGTGATATTTACAAATCAAAGGCCTGACTTGCTAATAACTCTGCTAAATATTTCACAACTGAAGATAGAAAGAGAAGGTTATTTAAATACATAATTCCAGAAATAAATTTTTGGGATACCTTCAAAGAATAAATAGCTAAGAACTTAAAACAGCAGAAACTGCCAATGGTGTTGTGGAAGCAAATTCCAGTCTCAAACCTAAGAGCTATTCAAGCCTCAGTTTCCTCACCTATAAAATAAGGATAATAACAGCATTGCTCCTATAACTCATTTAAGCACTTACAATAGTGGCTGGCAAATAGCCACCTCAAAAATACTAGTGATAGATATGTTAGTAGACAGGAGAACACAAGGTTCCTCTCAAATGCCCAGCACTTGGGAGCTACTAACTACTAACAGGTAAGCAAGATGGTTCACTTCATGAAAACGTATTTACTTGCCACTAAAATAGGTTTTCTTTGAGGGGGAGTGAACTTAAATCAGGGAAATATCTTCAGATATATACAAAACAGACTTCAGATCTTTCCAGAAACATCCACATTGTTCGTACAATACTTATTTGCAAACATCTGTTCAGAGATCTGGCTTCTCTCTGATTTCTAAAATTTCACTTCTATGAGGATGTGGTCTGTCATGCACTAACTTGTAGGGGGTGTATTTAGAGGCCTGGTGCATGAATTCATGCACAGTCGGGGTCCCTCTGCCTAGCCAGTAATTGGGCTGATCAGGGCTGGCAGGCTATGGGGAGAGACTACCAGAGATTGGTTGTGGGAGCGCACTGACCATCACGAGGAAGCTCCTGCATTGAGCATCTCCCCCCTGGTGGTCAGTGTGTGTCATAGTGACTGGTCTACTGGTTGTTCAGTTGACGGGTCATAAAGGTCGCTTAGGTTTTATATATATATATATATGTCGGTTAGTCCCTATTGGGGTGTTATCACCACTGAGAGGCTCATGTTGCTTTTATTCCATTTCAAGTATAAAAATTGGAAAGGTAGAACTGAAAGACTCATATACAATATTTGATTATCAGCTCAATGCTTACAGATCCTATAAATGCAGGCAAGTCACTTTAACATACATGTTTCTTTGTCTGTAAGATGAAAATTAATTTAACTTCACGATGCTTTCTTGAGATACTTTAAAAAGAAAATGTCTTTAAAAGAGTCTGTGATTATAATATAAATATCAGCTACAAGTAATAACATTGTCCTCAAATAGAAAAGCTTTAGATGACAGTCTGTATGCTGTTTTTATTTACAATCTACTAATTTATTATCTCCTGCTATGTACTAATTGGACTTTCTCTAGTTCTTACAACAATGTTGAGAAGTAACTGCAGATTGAAAAGTTATATATCTTGGACAGTGCCACATAGTGAGTGGCTGACCCAGCTTGTGAAGTTATATTGTTCCCCATTGTCCTGTGAGAATGCACAATGGGCAAAACAGTATTACAATGGCATCCTCCTGGCATTTTCAAAATTAAACCTCTATATTAATAACTCGGGGCCAAGAGAAATGAATACTCCTGTAGGAGGGAGGTTGGGGGGTGGCATGACATAATAATGAAGAAAAAAATTAAAGCATAAAATTTTAAACCACCAGAGAATAATTCAATTCCCACCTGTCCCTCTTATTAGTGTTATAAATGTGAACAGGTTCTTTAATCTCTTAGCCTCAGTTTCCTCATCTGTAAAATGAAGATGATGATAATATATCCCCCGTGGAGTTGTTAAGAGATTCAAAGAGTGATGATATGGTGCCTAGAAAAAAGTGTTCAAAATTTGTACTATATGAAATATTATTGTTACAAGGTCCCCTTCTAAGAAAGGGCATATTAACTAAAGTATAGAAAGGAAAGTTAGTTTCTCAGAACATCAGTGTGGTAGATATAAATGAAATACAGAGGAATAATTGTGGCACACTCAGAATTCAGAGGTCAACTGAGAAGATAACATGCAAGAGATCAGCTCTGACACTTGTCAAAGCCCTTTTAATCGTCTCGCCTTTTTGAGAAAGGCAGCAAAGGACTGTGTTTTAAGCCTGAGCTTTGAGGTACAAAGAACTGTTCAAATCACAACTTTGGCACTTCTTAGGCCTGTAACCTTGGGCATGTTATTGTTCAGTTCTTATTCTCTACTTATTCAATAAATGAGGACAATCATTCATCCACTCAATAAATATTTCTTGAGTGCATACTAAGTTCTAGGCACTATAGCTGGAGATATAACAGCAAACATGGACAAAAAACCTCAACCTTCAGGGAAGGGGGACAATAAAGATAGATGAGTAATATGTTCAGTGTCTTAAAAGCCAATAAGTGCGATGAAAGAAAAAAGGCAGAAAATCGAGGTACTATCATTAGGGGCAAGATTTGGGGTTGCGATTTTAATGGATGGTAGGAAACATCTCACTTCAAAGTGACATAAATAAATAAATAAAACAAAACACATTTGCCAGTGGTTTAGATTAGGCAAAAGGATACAGAAAATAGACTGTGATGATTGATTAAATTGGAAAGTGAGGGAGGATGAAAAGCCAAAGATAACTCTGACCACATAGGATCTAAAAATATCAGGAATGAAGGTGTGTGATTGACAGCAATAATTTGCTCATTCTTCCCAAGACATATCATGATGACAGTAGTATGGCTTTGGAAACTAAACTGAAAACTAAAAGAAAGTGTTATTAAATTATTTCTTTATTTAACTTTTGGGCCACTGCTCTGGGCCCTGGAGATACAGTGGCAATAACACAAAACACCTTGCCCTCATGGAGCTTATATTCTGGCAAGGCAGTCAGACCACATACAGAAAATATTATTGTGTCAGAGAATAATTGGTCTAAAGACAGTGAGACAGTGCCAAGGATGGGAAGATGTATTTAGTT
The DNA here is from genome assembly GCF_964339955.1 of Pipistrellus hanaki. Classification (NCBI taxonomy): domain Eukaryota; kingdom Metazoa; phylum Chordata; class Mammalia; order Chiroptera; family Vespertilionidae; genus Pipistrellus; species Pipistrellus hanaki. The sequence goes on along the minus strand of NC_140511.1, from coordinate 56,842,604 downwards.
AAGGGTGAAGATCTCTCGGAGATCTTCATGAAATTTCTAAGCAAACCCAACTGTAAAGGAAATATGGCTATCATGGCATAGGACAATCACAAAGACCATTGCATACCTTCCTCGGAAGGAAGGTATACAAGTAAGGGGGAACAGAAGGAATGTTGAGGGTAAAGAAGTAATAGAAAAGGGGGGCCAGAGCCTGGAAAGACTTACAGACTATTGCAATGACTAACTTTTTCTGAATGACAATATGGAGCACAGAGAATCTGAAGCAGAGAAACAGCTGAGTCTAACTTATTTTTAAACAACGTCCCTTTGACTGTTGTAAAGAGTCTATAGCTGCACAACAGTGAAAGGGAGATGAATTAGGTTTTTACATGAATCTGGAGTACAGATGAGGATGTCATGGGCAAGAGGAGTAGTGTCGGAAATCAGTTGAAGATGTGTGAATTCTAGATATACAGCATTTAGAAGGTAGAGCAAGGTTTTGGGCATGAGATGTAAAAGAAAAGAGAAGTCAAAGATATCAAGATCTCTATCCTGAAAATGTGAAAGGACAGATTTTGCCATCAAATGGAATGAGGGGGACTACAAGGGAAATGATTTGAGAGGGGGAAGAGCAGGAGCATTCTAGATTAACAGAGACACTTAATGACCAATATTTCAACTAGAGGCCTGGTGCATGAAATGTCATGCACTGGAGGGTGGTGTCCCTCAGCCCAGTTTGCCCCATCTCACAGTCCGAGAGCCCTTAGGGGCGGGAGGCAAACTGGTGATCAAGGAAGGGAACATCCCATCTACTGTTGCCACTGCCAGCAGCGCAAGCCTTGGCCAGCCCTGGTTACCTGAGCTGTGTGCAGCCAAGGGCAGCTGGGTAGCCACCATCTGAGGCTTGCCTGCACCTCGAGCATCAGCTGGGCTGCTGCCATTCAAAGCTTGCCTGTGCCTCAAGCCAGCCCTGGGTTTCCTTCTCCTCCTGACTTTCACAGTTCAACAGTAGGAGCTAGCTTGATGGGAAGAAAGAACTTCCCATCATCTAAATATGAGGAGACTGGGGGACTCCAAAGACAGGCGCATGGAGTGGCCAGGCCCACCTGTGGGCAGGCCCAGCCTTGCTGCATGCCTGCCGCCCCAGCAGGGCTGAGGTGACTAGGCGCCACCATCTTGTGGCTGTGGGCACTGCCATCTTTGAGGGTGAGGCAATCAATTAGGATATTCCTTCCTTATTGGCTGTGGGTGCTGCCATCTTTGTGATGGCATGAGGGTCAATTAGCATATTGCCTTTTTATTAGATAGGATTATTTGAATTAATATCACATATTGGTAATCAATGTAAATCTGTTATGAACATTAAAAACAAAAGCTGAGAGATTTGAAAAATGAAGAGGGATTTCAGTGAACAGAAGTACTTTATACTGGGCTGGAATTTGAAATATATGTGTAGGAAAAGGAAGAGATAAAGCTGGAGAGGTAGGCAGAGACCCATCACAAAGGTCTTCAGTATCACACCTTGAGATTTGGACTTTATCTTGTAAGCATCAAGGAAGTACAGAAAGGTTTTTCTTAGCAAAAATTCTTTACTGAAATCATCTCCCAGAATTTTCCCTCAGGACTCAATCTACTAAGTTACTAGTAAAATTGCTGTCACTCATAGGTAACTCCAAGTTATCTTTAAATTAGAGAGTGCTTTTAAAACCACATTAGCCCACCAAGCTAGAAGATGCTTATGTTATTAACCACTGCAAAATGAATGCATATATCTTGATGTTTGATTCATCGTATTTTAGACCCAAATGAACATTTTCAGGGAACTACCTTTTCTAATCAATGGATCCTATTAGGAAAGAATGATGCAAATCGGAAGAGTTATATTCCTTCTCCTTCAGTCTACTGGCTTCAATTAGTCTTTTTCCACATCATGATTAACAGTGCAGTACATATTATTGGATACAAAGATTCCTTGGATAGCAGTTACTAGGGAAGCTTGTAATTTCAAGGCTCTAATTCATATTTTCAAAGAAACATGGGTTTCACTTCTGTTTAGTCATTGTGCTGCAAGTTACAGTGATGTTTGCATTCCCCAGGGTATAAAATTAAAAAATGACGGTATGAACCAAACTCCTGACTTTCACAGGTCAACAGTAGGAGTCTGCCAGTTGGGAAGAAAGAACTTCTCATCAGCTAAATATTCAGGAATTATTTTCTGCACTACTAACAAGACAAGGTAAACCCTAATAGATACCCTGTGTTTGACAGGGAAAGCAAATCTATTAAAAAATTGGCTTTCCTCACCTTGCTTTCTGGAAAGTCATGCTGACAAAGCTACTGGAAATATATAACATTTCTATACTATTCTTCTTCTTTTAATATATTTTATTGATTTTTTTATAGAGAGGAAGGGAGAGGGAGAGAGAGTTAGAAACACCTATGAGAGAAACAACGATCAGCTGCTTTCTGCACACCCCCTACTGGGGATGTGCCCGCAACCAAGGTACACGCCCTTGACCAGAATCAAACCCGGGACCCTTCAGTCCACAGGCCGGACGCTCCATCCACTGAGCCAAACTGGCCAGGGCTATGGCCAGTTTGGCTCAGTGGAATTTTTCTCCTCCGTCCTCAATATGATATACTTACTAAGGCAGCATATTATTTGAGTTTCAATTTTATCAGCCAGTAAGTTGAGGATAGATCCTACAATAGATATAATCTCTATATACCTACTGTGTGCTACACACTCTACCAAGTGATCTAATTAGACTATCTCATTCAATATTATGATATAGGTAATACTGATATCCATTTTTAGTGCTAACTGAAACTTAGAAACATTGCATATATCTCATTCCATATCACAGATTCCAATAAATAGTGGAACTTCAACTCAAACTAAACTAGCATGACTTCAAAGATTGTGCTCTTAAACCCTATGCTTTTTCACTCTCTTCCTGCCTTAGGCACAGTAAAGATATTGAAAGGAAGATAAAAATAAAGTACATAATCAAGCAGAAAAGCATGGCTCATTACTCACAGGAGAACATCATTTATTTGGCCTCCCCCATAATCTTAGATTTAATTTTCCATGCACACAGGTAATGTGATCAAGAGGCAACTGATATTGGAATGTGTATAAGTTTAGATTCAGTCATACACAGATTGGAATCCCATTTCCACTAGTGATTGGCTGACTAAATACTTATACAAGTCCTCATAAGTTTGATGGTTGCCAGATTAATGGAGGCAGGGTGGGGTAGCTAAAAATGGTGAAGGGATTAGAAAGTACAAATTGCCACTTACAAAAATAGCCACAGGGAATATAATGTACAGCATAGGGAGTGTAGTTAATAAGATTGTATGGTATCAGATAGGTACTAGATCATTAAGGTGATCACTTCGCACATTACATAAAAATATAATTACTATACTGTGCATCTGAAACTAATATATTGTATGTCAGCTGTAATTGGAACATTTAAAAATTAATTAGAAAAAAGAGAACAGGCTTTTTAATAGTCCCAAGTAGCCCTGAGAGTTAAGTGGCAACTCCATTTTGGAGGCATGGGTAAGTATATTAGGTCTTTAGCTCAGTTTCTCCATCACAGCTTCAAGGAGAAAGTTGAGTGGGTAGAACTGAAGAGAGGAAGGGGGTCCTTAACAAGGTCCTCTAAGTTCCACAGCTGAACTCAATGCTGAACTGCTCTAAAAATGCGTTGTTTTTAGTGTCCCTGAGTGGGATCTCCTCTCAAGCTCCAGCACAATGCATCTCCTCTGCCATTCTATATCCCTGCAAAGGTCCCATGCAGGACATAGATCCAAACTCAAATCCATATCCATCTAACTTGGATAAAATTTTAAAAGAGCATCTATGTCCATTCCTTTTTGGTGGATTTAACTGGATGAACAACTCAGAGAGACATCAAATCCTCATATTTCTCTTTTTAAATGATGCCAGAAAAGCACTGCTTACTCTTTTCTGGGCATCTATCAGTGGCACAATAGCAACAACAGCAATGTTAATAATAGAAGCTGCCATTTACATGTGCCAGACAACCAGAGAGATCCTGTTGAGAAAAGTTAAATAAATATTCAGACTGCCAAGATGTTGAAGAGGCACATGTGCACTCATCTCAGATGCGTTCTCCACAGTGCTGTGATGGGTGGGGAGAAAGCAGAAGAATATTTTCCATTAACAGAATGGAGCTATTATCTACTTCTTTTTTTAATATTTTTTATTGATTTTTACAGAGAGGAAAGGAGAGGTATAGAGTTAGAAACATTGATCAGCTGCCTCCTGCACACCCCCCACTGGGAATGTGCCCACAACCAAGGCACATGCTCTTTACCAGAATCAAACCTAGGACCCCTTCAGTCTGCAGGCCAATGTTCTATCTACTGAGCCAAACCAGTTAGGGCTTATCTACCTTCTTAAAGGCTCTTAATTTTTTCCCCCTGACACAAGGATGGGCAGAGAAACTACAAATAGATGCATGCCAGTAGAGTTATCTGAAAATCAGGCAATATTTAAAATTTGGAAGAACATAGAAGTCTTTATTTCTGACCATTCTCTGCACCTGATGGGTAAATAATATGCATAGAGCAAATAATTACCTCCTGTCTACATACCTGCAAGTCCCTGAGGCACAAAAGAAAGAATAGAATAAATTAACTTGTAAAAAGTCATTTCCCGCCGAAACCGGTTTGGCTCAGTGATAGAGCGTTGGTCTGTGGACTGAAAGGTCCCGGGTTCGATTCCTGTCAAGGGCATGTACCTTGGTTGCTGGCACATCCCCATTCCCGGTAGGGGGTGTGCAGAAGGCAGCTGGTCGATGTTTCTCTCACATCGACGTTTCTAGCTCTCTATCTCTCTCACTTCCTCTCTGTAAAAAATCAATAAAATATATATTTTTTTAAAAAAGTCATTTCCCTTTAAGAAAAGTTAATAGATCCTCAAGAACTTTTAAAAACAAAGTCCTTTACATGGCTTTTATGTCCTCATAATTTTAAGCTTAAAAAGTATCACTTCTTATTATAAACAATTTATATTTACTGTGGAAAAAAATAGAAAATTTAGGTAATCAAAATAGAAAAAATAACTAATGGAAGCCATATTGAGAATGAATAATGCTGTTAAACTTGCTGCTATTATTAAATTACCAGAATATTCTTGATCAGATATTTAATACACTTTACAAAGGCTTGGGGACTGTGAGAAGTTTGATGGTTATGTGCATTTATTGAATGATATTTACAATAAATGAACCCATTTTGGAAACGAATGAGGGGAAAAGTCCAGGTCTATTATTTTTTATAATTTGAGCATGTTTTTAAACTATTTTTAATACCACACTATGGTCTAGCTTATAGCTTGACTAATTTTGTCCAACTCTCACTGTCTGATTCACAAGGCACTGGTTGTAAGTACCTGATGTCTATACAATTGCATTTACGCAGTTTATAACTCATGTAATACACAAATAGGAAAATGCAGTAAAATTATTTGTCAGATCTATACCATCACAAATAACTATCTTGATTTATAAGTTGAAACTCCTACTAATTGAGAAGTCTTATATTAAAAAAGTACTTCATAGCAAATAAAATTACCATCTTACTACATACTTTGAAAAAGTTATTCTAACAAAGAAATAATAAAGGGTTTTATTCTTCTTTAAGTAAACAGTCACATGGTCCTTGTGTGGGTTTGAAACATCCATGTTTACTCCAACAACAAGCGGGTGAGGACATAGAACAGGCCCAGCTCCTACATCTATCCTATCCCATAAGAAAATGTCCCCCATACAGCATATATGGATACCAGCTAGTCCCTGGCTCTTAAATGGTTAAGAATTCTCTAAATATAGTAATAAGCACTTTAAGAATGTTCAAGGGATGCTTTAAAAATACTTGTTTACCAAAAGTGCTTATAATTGTATGTTATCAAATGCACTGAGATACATTTACCTATTATATGTCTGTGTGCGCACACACACACACACACACACTTTTTAAAAATGTTTAAAATGCTACATCTAGACCTGGCATTGCAACAGGTAGGTTCTGCCTCCCAGGAGACATTTTGCAATGATAGGAGACATTTTTGATCATCATGGCTGGGGTTTGGAATACTAATGCTATCTAGAGGGTAGAGCCCATTGATGCTGCTAAGCATTAAGAAACCCCTAACTAGACATATAATAGTTTAATACCTTACAGTTAATTTCTACTTATTGTTGCTTGTAAATTTGCTTAATACCAAGTAAAAAACAATGTGATTCACATTTCAGAGGATGATGTTCTGCTGTTTTATGACAGGTAATATACTTATGGATTTAGTGTAGCTACTTGATTTTACATTAGGAAGACTTTGCATTGTTTCATTTTGTGTGATGGTTGGCTATGTATGTCAGTGTGGACATGATATCCTAAGAAAAGAGCTTTTGCCAGCAGCCCTTTTCTAAAGAGTAGCAAAACTATTTTCTTTACTGATCTGATTCATCTCTCTCTATGCATCTTGATATTAAATGTGAAACAAAATCAAAGCTAAGGGAACAGAGAGAGAACAAAGGTAAAAAGACCCAACATAATATGTTATCCAGGAACATATGTTTATTTATATTGAATGGGGTTATGAAATGTTTAAGTTTACTAAAATCTCATCACCATAAAATAAATGGTGTTGTTCATCTTTGAATTATTATATATGGCAAACACAAGTGGGACTTTTAACTCCAGATAGGCATTTTCTTTAACAAATGATTTCAATAATTTAACTAACAGCACTTGTATTCTGAAAGGCTAAATATCACAAACAATAAATAAAACCAGTAACTAAGGGAACCAAGGGAAATCTTTTTAAGACTAAATATAAGCAGATTTTGTATGGCTCAAAAGGGACCACTTAGTTAGTCTTCAAATTAAAACAAAGCAAATCAGAGATTTAGTGTGATCATGCCATTGACAGTTACAATGCACTTGCATTTTTCCTTTGCACCCTAAATCTCAAAGCATCTAGCATCACTAGTATATGGAAAATAGCATTACTTAATGCTCATTGCTAATTATCTATGACTCAGTGTTTCCCAAAGTGTGGTACATGTACCCCCAGGGGTATGGGAAGAGTTTGGTGGGGGTACGCGTTGCACCGGAGTTTGGTGGGGATACGCACTGCACCGTGCTTAGCTGCGCCTAATTCTACGTTCTCATGAGTACGAGGGGTACTCAGCGTTATGAAAATTATAGAAGGGGTACACATATGTCAAAAGTTTGGGAAACAATGATCTATGTGATAAAATAATTCAAACAATATATGGAATATATTTTCAGTATTTGTTCTATAATTTTTCTAGATTCCTTGCACATAATGAACTGAAATATATGTACTTTATCCTCTCCACAAAAAATTACATACTTGTATTGAAGATGAAATACTGCCATTTGCAACAGACAATATAGATGGACCTTGAGAATATTATGCTAAGTGAAACAAGGCAGTCAGAAAAAGCCAAGAACCATCTGATTTCACTCATATCTGAGATATAAAACTGAAACTCATAGACACAGACAACACTATGGTGGTTACCAAAGAGAAGGAGGAAGGGGTAGTACAGGGTAAAGGGGGCCAAATATATGGGGATGGAAGACGATGTGACTTCAGGTAGTGGGAACACAATGCAATATACAGATCATGTATCACATAAATGTTCACTTGAAACCTACATGATTCTACTAATCCAGTGTTTTTCAACCTTTTTTGGGCAAAGGCACACTTGTTTCATGAAAAAAATCACGAGGCACACCACCATTAGAAAATGTTAAAAAATTTAACTCTGTGCCTATATTGACTATATATAAAGTAATTCTCTTGAATAGGAATCAAATAAACACAAAGAAAGTATTTTATAATTACTTTATTATGAAATATTAAGTAAACAAAATAGTGAAAAATTATAAAATTCTTGTCTTGTCTGCACCTACGGCACACCAGGCAACATCTCGCGGCACACTAGTGTGCCGCGGAACAGCGGTTGAAAAACGCTGTACTAATCAATGTCACCACAATAAATTTAATTTAAAATAATATTGGCCAATATTAAAGGGAATGGTTTTGCTGCTGATGGGAAATAGCATTACATGCAAAGAGACCTTGTTATTTTATTTCAATTTTACCTTAAAACAACTGTGTAAAAAATTCAAGAATATGCAATCTCAATTTTAACTTTTACATAGGAACTCATGTCCTGCCTATCTCTGTTTTATCTTTTCCTCTGACCTTGACTTTCTCCTTTAATTCTAACTTTTCTTGTTTCAGGTAATAAACCAGAATGTAAGCATTCATTCAACCAACCTCTTCCTGAGCAGAGAAGAAGATACAGTCAAATCAACAAGCCATAAGAAATGATAATTAATTTTTCCTAGGCTGCCTCCAATTCACCCCCAAGTTTAAAATCAATGTTCTATCCCAATTATTTATAATGTAAAAAGAATTATAACGTCAGAGTAGATTCCCCAGTTAAATATCACACTAATATAACAATAACCAATTTATAACAAGCAACCAGAGGTGCTTGGTGAAAGTGTAGCTTCATGGACCCTCCCCGAGATATCCTGATTGACCAGGTCGAGGTTGCTGGCCCAGGAATCTGGGTTTTAACAAGAAGTTCATGTATTACTTTAAGAAACACAGGCAAGGATTTACAACGCAGGCTTTGTGGAATTTTATTCTCATTTCTAATACTGACTGTAGCATTGCAAAAGTTACTTTGCTTGACTAAGCTTTATTTTGCTATTTATAAAGTAGGAGTAATAGTATTTATCTATGTTGTTTATTCTTAATATATTAAAATATTCATTTAAAAGACCTAACACATAATTATTACATAATAAATGGTCTATCATTACTAGTAGTATCCATTATCATCAACACTATCATCATCACCATTCTGTCCCCATTACTTCCTATACACTCATTTTAGGGGATCACAGCAGTGCTAGAGGACATAATGAGAAACCTTTACATATATTTGTTTTTTCACTTTAGAAAAACTAATTAAAATCTAATGCATTGAAATGAAGGCATGTGTTCTAAGTTACCATTAAGTTTCTTTGCTTTTGGCAAGAATTCTCCAGCTCCATGTGGTAATTCTCATGCTGCTCAGAGGCAGTACTTAGCTCTAATATGTGTCTCTTTAAAGAACAAACCAATTAATTTTTATTTCATAAATGACATTCACTTCATTGATAATACAATAAAATATGGAAACAACAGGGCACATATTATTTGTTGTCTTCCTTGTTGAATAATTTACATGTTACACTTTGACCTGTTTTTGAAAGGATTGGCTGCCTTATACAGGCAGTGCAAAGTAATACGTAGAACAAGTTGGGGTATAATAACTAGGATCATTTAAAAATGTATTATCTAACTTCAGAAACCTTTTTTACATGAAGAAAAGGAAACCACAGCTTTGCTTCAATAGTTGGCATTAAAGCCATCCTCTCTCTCATGAAATAACAGACATAATAACTACATCATCACATCTCCATATTTTTATGCTGTACTGTAAGAAGTGTCAAGTGTGATATTCCAGACTCAGGGAAAAAAAAAACACAATACAGTAATATCATATGGGCAAATACACAGAAATATTCAATTTCGCAAGACAAGCCATCTTGCACTGATATGTATGTATACAGTAGCACACTGGCATTGAGGGTCAATTTAATTTGTACCCAGGTGGAAGGACATCTCCAATTAATAAGACAGCTGATTTCACCAAATAGCATCAAGTGTAAACACTACATTTATTGCAACTAGAATGATGCACATCGTGAAATCTTAAAAACACTGAACTGGCTTCTATTATCAGGACCGGGAATAATAATGTTCCTTATAAACCAATATTAGAACCACATCCCAAGCACAGCGCTAAACCTGCTGCCAGAGTTACTTAGTGTGCTTTAATGCGGGAGCATGTGGTTCTAATCTAAATTCTGTGGACACTGCAGACTGCTGAAACTCCAACAGTACTATGTGATGCTATCCCCAATAGCTGGTAATAGGGGCAGGTCAGTTCTTCAGGCTTTATCTCCCATTAGCACTAAAAAGGCACACTCTAAACTACAGCAGAGAAAGACTCAATCTTGCTCTATTAGAAACATTGAAGGGAGGACAAATGAAGCTCTATTTTCAGAGGGAGGATGCCAATTATATAGTAATCAAACGTATCCATTTTGGGGAGCTACATCCTCCAGCAAGACATAATGCATCAAGTCAACCCACAATACTATATACTCCTAGAGAAAAAGTTTCCCTTCTCTCTGGAACTCTTTCTGTCCCCCCCCACTTCCCAAAAAGGGCTAAGGTTACCTTTCTCACAGTTGCTTCCTGTGAATCCAGAAGGGCAGACACATTTGTTAGGCGCCACGCACGTTCCACCATATCTGCAGCCCTTTTCACAGAACGCTGTTGCAAAGGAATGAGGGAATTTCTATTAGATAAAATTGGAATAAGAAAACTCATGGGAAATGGCATAAGCATTGAAATCATTCATTCTTTGTTGCATAGAAAATACATAGCTGAGTTGATATATTTAATAGTTTTGGCTGTGAAAAGAAACCAATTTATTAATACTTACTTCACTGATTTACATAAGGTCAATTGTGATAATGGAGGTAAAGTGGTTAGCACTGGGCTGCAATGTGCTAAATGGTAACTAGTATGAACAGCTATTACGGTTGCTACTGTGGTTTATTATTGACACATGTGAAATCATATTGGATAGATCAAGTAACTAGAAAGGGTAGGATTGGAACAAAAGCAAAGGCAGGAATTTTAAGTACTTATTTTATGACCACTTTTTTTCTCTAAACATTTTTATGACACTAAAAACACTTTTTCATCATCTTTAAAATAGTTGGGTAGATATAATTTTGATAACATAACACATTCAACTAACCACTTATTTTTGAATATTTAAGATGTTTCCAATATTTCTGTACTAAACCGATGCCCTGCCAGTATAGGTAGAATGTTTAGCACACCCCAAATTATTCCCTTAGGGAAAAGGGCTCAGTGTGAAAATACAGTTTTAGAGTGTGGAGTGTGTTAAGCCTTTGACAAGCATTGCAAAGTTATCCAACTCCATCCCAGTGCTACCCTGCTAGCCTTCCCTCCTCAGTGGGTAAGTTTCCCTCATTGCACACCCGAATATCTTGGCACAGGTCCACGTACAGCTCCATACATCTCTCCTTTGAAACATTAATATTATTGTTTACTTATTTATAAATGCTTATCATTTCCTGTCAACTCGTTGGGATTGTGCGGCCTATAAGGACAAGTCACATGCTTCTTTTTGCTTCCTGTTGTACATACAAAGCCTTAGTAGCTGAGTGCATGGTAGATACTCAAAACATATTTGCCTAATGGATTAATGTATATGCTGCAGGTTGTTTTGACAGAAAAACCCTTCCTCCAACAACTCTGCAGCACTTCCATCCAGAACAACTTTCTTTTCTATGCAACCTTGCTGGATAATCGATAATTTAGTGTTCTAACGCTGCAAAATGTCTCATTAAGGAAGATGGTTGAAACTTGTTAACCCAGGGCTTCCTTTAGTCACAGAAGAGGTAGGTGAGAATTATTTTATTTATAATTGCAGTTCGAAAATGTCAGCCTGGAAAAATGTCATGGTTATATTTTGCCATCAACATATAAATAAGATGGGTTTAACTTCAAAAAAGCCACAGATCACCTGGAGGTAGTTGAACGCTAGTTCAAATGAACAGAAATTCTCATAATGTTGTCATTTTTCACATCATTTAATATCTACTATATGATTTTGGAGCTTAGCAATTAATTGTGAATTCCTTTCTTCCTTCCAAAGGACAGACAATGGGTACCTATTTCCAGCCTTTAATTATCATGAACCTATGCACACACAAACACCCCCCACACACAAACACACAAATGCACACATGCACATGCACACACACACACACACACACACACACACACACATGCTGTCTTGTCTCAAAAATTGCATCTTGTGGGCTCTGGTGATGGACATTTCAGAAGTGTAGCTCCATATCAAAGTTAATAAGAGAACAGTAAATAGTAAAGTGTTTTTGAGGCTAAAAGTGAGAGATAGAAAACCGTTAAGGAAGGTTTTAAGTGGCACCAAAAGAAGACAGAGGAAGCAAGAAGTTCAGCATGGGTTTTCTTGTTTTTGTTTTTTCCCCCCAGTAATGTAGTCAAAGCAGCACTTGATCTAGATTTGTGTGTGAGCATACATTCACACACCTGTGCACACACATATTGTAGAACTGGTTAGGAGACTCGGTGTTATTTCATGATACATGTGTGCTTTTGATTTATGCAGCCCATAAACAGAAACGATAATAGGAGATTTTTGAAAAAAGCAGGAGAGAGCTGTGATGTCCTATGAATGTAAAGATGTGCACAATGTACACCCCTATGTTCATAGCAGCACAATTCACCACAGCTAAGATTTGGAAACAGCCTAAATGCCCATCAGCAGATGAGTTGATGAGAAACCATGATACATCTACACAATGGAATACTATGCTGTTATAAAAAAAAGAATGAATTCTTACAATTTGCAACAGCATGGATGGAACTGGAGAGCATTATGCTAAGTGAAATAAGCCAGTCAGTGAAAGAAAAATACCACATGATCTCACTCATTTATGGAATATAAAGAACATTATAAACTGATGAACAAAAATAGATACAGAGGCAAAAAAGCATCGAACAGACTATCAAACTACAGCAGGAAGGCTGGGGGGGGGGAGGTGAGGTAAGAGATCAACCAAAGGACTTGTATGTATGCATATAATCATAACCAATGGACTCAAGACACTGGGGGGGGGGGGGCGGGCGCAGTGAGGGCATGTGGCAGGGCAGGAGGAGAGAAAGGAGGAGGCCGGGGGAAGGTAAATGGGGAAAATAAAGGGACATATGTACTACTATTTCTAATACTTTAAACAATAAAAGAAAACTTAAAAGAACCTACCTCATAAATGGGGTGTTATGAGGATGAAATGAGTTAACATTTGTCAGTGACTTTAAATTGTGTTTGGTGAATAGTGTTATAATGTGCCTTTTAAAATAAAACTAATTATAATGATAGTAATGCTATTATGAGTGTGCATCATGGACCCAGAACAAATTTTACATCTAATACTCAGATAATTAAACTCAGCCTGAAGGTGTCCATTTTCACCGGGTTGAGTTGCTATGACCTTGTGAATGATGCTTGCTTTAGTTTCTAATGAAGGTAGTTGTAGCCCTTATTGTGGAACTATCCAAGAGCTGTTACTGTTTTCTCTGTAAACATGGTGAAGTAGGGGCTCAAAAATCAAGTCACCTCTAAGGCTACACAGGTAGTAAGTAACAGAGTTAAGATTCAAAGTCTTACCTACTCTCCATATAACACAGTGCTGGTTTATCTGTAATCTAATAATTACATAGGCAGGCTTCTTTCTTTTTTGAATAGCTTCATAAGGGCTAAGGAAACTGAATCCAAGTTAAAAAAAAAAAAAAGCACAATGTGCCAACCTTGCCAGTTTGGCTCAGTGGATAGATTGGCCTGTGGTCTGAAGGGTCCCAGGTTTGATTCTGGTCAAGGGCACATGCCTGGGTTGCAGGCTTGATTCCCAGTGCAGGACGTGCAAGAGGCAGCCAATCAATGATTCTCTCTCATCATTGATGTTTCTATCTCTCTCTCCCTCTCTCTTCTTCTCCGAAATCATATATATATATATGTGTATATATATATATATATATATATATATATATATATATATATATATATGAAAAATAATGTGTCAAATAGCACATGTGGCATTAAAGAAGGCAGGTAGGGAACTGTTCAAGTTCATGACTTCTAACCTACCTCTGCTACGGTCTGAGACTAGTCATATTTCATCTAATCTAGGCATATACTTATTATTTTTAATGAAATGGATCTCAGGTAAAGAATAAATTCATTGCCTATGTGCACCTTACATAAAACAAGAGTAATTAAAAAAAAAAGAAGCATGTCATTCCAAACTTAAACTACTATGGGGAAATCAAGATCAATGTGCATTTCCTTTGGATACCTCATAAAACATCTAAGCATATTGTTGTATCCTAGTCTAAAGCTTGTGAAAAAAGCATGTGTATCTGGCTATGTTCTTCTTGATCATTTAGGAACCTAGCAGTTCAAAGAAAAGGATCCTGATACTCTGAACACCTGTAATTTGCACAGCATCACTTGGCAGATGGCATGACCCAAACAAGAAGCCAAGTCCCCAATGCATTTCTTTCTAGCTTAAGAGGAAATGAGGTGGTAGAAACTACCTGGTCTAAATCCTTGCTCTGTAGGTAATAGCTCTATGACCTACAGCAAATTATTTCACCACTCTGTACCTAACTGTCCTCAAAAGCAAAATAGCAAGGATAATAAGTATAACACCCAGGCTGTGCAGGTTAAATTGAATTACCAACGGAAATGACCCAGCACAGACACTGCCAGTGGAATGTGAGCCAAAGCTACATGTGATTGTTATTTATCAACAGGACTCTGCCTTTCCGAAGAAGAATATTTCTGTGCACTAGTTTCTGTTCTAGATTCTGCAGATGCAGCCGTGAGTCAGACAGTAAAGATCCCTGTGCAATGGAGCTTATTCTTCAGTGAGAGCACATTACCACTCTTGCCTAAACTTGATGGTCTTTGCAGTGTCATGAGGCTTGCAATGAATGGAACTTGGCCCCTCTGCAGACTTAGAAAAACTCAGGCATCCTGGTATGTTGCTCCTTAGTCAACCCATTTCCAGATTCCCAAGTATGGCTTGAACAGATTGTAGATATGTAATAAGATTACAAACCTGAACCTGCCATTGGTTATTAACTTACACCCCAGGGAGATAATGGAAGGGGTCAACTCTAAAATGGCCTGATTTCTATTTCTGAAAGGATGCTTTGCATTGTGTAAGAAAATAAAATCACAGAACTCAAAATTAAGGGAGAGTTAATTCACAGAAAGACTACTTTTTTATATTCAAATTTTCTCAGCATGAGTCATGACATTTGGAGAGTATGGGAAACAAAATGAGAAGGTGGGTTTGCACATGTCAACTGTATAAATGCCCAGTATCCCCATCATGTGCTCAATTGGACAAGAATAGTTTTATACTAATAAAAAGTAATAGCTCTTCAAGTTCTAAACACTTCTCATGGTCTTCTCAAAGATTTACTGGCATGTGTTTAGTTCAGAAAGACACCCTGTATCCTGATAAAATAAGGAAACATACATGTTTCAGTCATCTGTTAGAAGGAAATCCTGCTTTCTTTGAGGAAGCATTTTCCTCCAGATCATTTCTGACCTCTCTTTGCCAGCATTGCTCATTCTGCCCCTGTAGAGGTAGAGGAGATTATTCTATTGATAACTCTGTAAAAAATCTATATCAGGCTGATGTGAGTCAGATGGGAAAAGCAGGAGGATGGGATGGGAAGTGCCATAAAATGAGCATTTCTTTGGACACTGAGATATCAGGTGTGAATTACATTGTTAAAATAACTACCAGGATATAAATAAAAGTTGTTTACTATGCATAATTACAGGGTGTCATGACAAAGATTGTAATTAATTTGATTATGTGCACCTAAAATCCAAAGTGGGGAGAAAATATTTACAATTTGGTCATGCCTAGCAAAACTCCAGGCCCACCTCACTTCTTGACTTCAGATGGCATCAGGTTTCCCTTCTTCCCTGGAATTGGTCTTCATTCTGTGCTTATTCTTAGCAAACTAGCTTGGTTTATAGAGTTAAATTTATGTTTCCCCATCAAGCTCTGTCAATAATAGAAGCATCTCCTCCGTGTTTACTTTGTGGTTTATTCGTTGTCTTGTTCAGATTATGATATTTACCACAGTTGCCTCAAATATTTTGATTGTCACAAGAGGTGTTGTGGGGTCAGTGTGTTACTGGCATTTGGTGGGCACAGGACAGGAATGTTGCTAAACATCTTACAATGCACAGGACAACCCTGCATAACAAAGAATTACCTGGCTTAAAATGTCAACAATGTTGAGGCTGAGAAACCATTATAACTTTACACAATTAAGTCTACTGAGTAGCTTCAAGAGCAAAACTATGAGATTTTAATCCCTTTCCCATCACCCCTTAAGTCCCCCCCCAAAAAAAAAATACAGTTTAATATATAGAGAAAAGGTGAGAGTGAAAAGCATCCAGATGGTTAGTCTGAAATACAAAAACCAAACATGCTGATGTCTGCAATGATCACTTTTTCATATCTCCATTCTGGTCTTAAGCAAAAATAAAGTGCATAGTTTAATATTTAATCATTGGCCCCACCAAATCACCTTCAACCCTACCACTTATGTGTGTCTATTTACAGCTCTACTAGCCATTTCCATTCTACTTTTCAACAATAACAACAACAACAGTAGTAATGGTGATTCCATTTATCAAAGGCCCTTTAAGTGCCATATAGACAGAATACTCCATTTCACCCTTACAGTAACTCTGTGCATTATTCCTTCATGTCATCCTCATTGTCAGAAGAGAAAGCTAGCTTCTAGAGGTTAAATAAGTTATCCCAGTCACTACGTGGCTTCCTGGGTTTCAAACTCAGAGTTGAAACCGCATCATTAAGACATCTCCCTTTAGGGCTGGGCCACCCACTATATGCAGACAATGTGCTGGGGACTAAGGAGTCTACAACTGAGCATGAAGCTGTCTCTGTCCCTAAGAAGCTCACAATCAAGTAGCAGAGACTGGCATGTCCAAAACCAAGCATAATAAAATGTGATAAATGCCATTGTAGCAATATGAATAAAGTGCTGAGAGCATATGGGAAGGGGGACATGATTAATTGTGCCCAGTGGACTGAGGCAATGCTTTGCAACAATGCTGGCATTTGAGTTAGGCTTGGAAGAATGGATAGGATTTTTGTTACGTAGAGAAGCACAGGAAATGGGACAGTTCATACCAAGGTTTTGTCCTGGGCAAAGGCAAAGAATAGAGAAAGAAAATGAACAGGAGTTTATCAACATTGGAGACTGAATGTAGAAGACAATGCAGTGGACCATGCAAGGAAGCAGGGACATTTCAGAATCTGTGAACCACCCTCTCCATCTCCCCATCTCCATCCACTACCCGGATTTATTAGTTACCTTAAAGCATAATAGTGTAATGCCTGGATATCTGTCTAGAAACTTCTCTTTTCTTCTGTTCATTATTCTAGTTAACCGAAGACAGTGCTTTGCTAATCTTTTTTTTACTACACTGAATAGTAAAAAAAATGTTTTCAATCAGAAACCCTTACACACACACACACAAACATCCAGAAATATAAACCTTATTCTTAGTGCATGTATGCATTCTCATATTTTCTGCTGTATTGACTTCCATTGTATTGTATTGTATTGTATTGTATTGTATTGTATTGTATTGCATTGCATTTTATATTATTATAGAATGCAGCTATGATCCAACGACTTGCTTTACTAACCCGTTAAACCTGCAGTTTAAACTGTGCATTTGTTTCACATACTTGGTAGTTGCCATAGTCTTCTACCCCAAAACATTCTGTGATAGGATGGGGGCACAGAGTTACTTTAATCTTGATATATTCAAATGGAGATGTCGGTCTTAGCTCTAGAAAGACAGATAGGAAATGGCCATTTTCTATGGCGGTAGCTGCAAAGTTGAAATACTTATTGTGTAGGTAGGCCTTTATAGATAATCTCTGTTACAAATGAACTCAATGAGGGTGATGCAGGTTGAAGGGAGAGATAGTGTCCTTTTGCATTATTTTTGGCCTGTATACATGCTTCTCTAACTGTGAGATTCTCAAGGGCCAGGGTTATTTCTTTTCAAACTCTCCATTCCACTCTATCATCTTGAATGCTGATGATACTAAACACATATTTATTGACAAATTATATAGAGAATACAACAAGTTTGATAAGACATTCTTATCTATAAAACTGTATCATGAAGTCTGAGATAAATAAATGACATATAGTTATCAAGTTAGGTCAATTAGTTTTAAATACTTATCAAGTATCATCTTGGTCAGGTGGCTTATTTTGCTGGAGCACAATCCCTTACACCAAAAGTTGTGAGTTCAATTCCCAGTTAAGGCACATACCTAGGTTGTGGGTTCAACCCCAGGTTGGGGCATGTACAGGAGGCAACCAATCATTGTTTCTCTCTCTCTCCACTTCCTCTCTAAGGAATTAAAAATGATAAAATAAAATTTGTTAAGCATCTACTATGTTGATACTCTAATATGACACGATCCCTTTTCTCCAGGATCTGAGAGTCTAATACAGTGTGGCTCTCCCTGAAGACAATTCCCTGTTAGGGGACATTTGGCAATGTCTGCAGTCATTTTTAGTTTTTGCAGCTGTGGGAGTGCTACCAGTGTACTTACACCAACAATGCTGCTAAACATCCTGCATACACAGGACAGACCCCCCCAGAAAAGAATTATTCAGACCCAAACTTCAACAGTGCCCAAGCTGAGCAAAGACAGGCAGTCATTTACTTAGTCATTCAGCAAATGGTTATTGAGCAACTTCTCTCTCAAAGATTATTCTGAGAATCAAGGCTCATGCAAAACAGCTTAAAAATATTTTAAAAGGTAATGGTTTATATTCTACTGGGAAAATATGGCATAGCAAAATCAATGTGTAAGTTAGATGATAACAAGCTATATGACAAAAGATATCACAGAGCAGAGGACAGGGTCTGTGCCAGTGGGAAAGACTGTAATTAAACAGGGGGATCATGATGTGGCCAGCATGGCTCAGTGGTTGATCATCACCTATGAACCAGGAGGTCAGGGTTTGATTCTGGTCAGGACAAATGCCTGAGTTGTTGGTTCAATCCCCTGTGAGGGGTGTGAGGGAAGCAGCCAATCAATGATTCTCTCTTATTATTGATGTTTCTATCCCTCTCTCCCTCTCCCTTCCTCTCTGAAATCAATAAAAATATATTTTAAATAGAGGGATCATGAAAGTCCTCACTGAGTAAGGAAGAATGAGTGAGTCAGGCAGGTATCAAATAAAAGAATGTTCCAGGCAGAAGATACAGCAAGTGCAAGGTCCCTGAGGAGTGCGTAGAGTGTGCAGATCATGAAGTACCTCACAGAGCCCAGCAATGCGGCCTGCACAAGGTCAGTAGGAGGTAGACAAAAGGAAAGGGTTGTTTCTGCTGGAACATCAAGAACAGCCCCACAGAAGAGCCAAGGCCTCAGCTGAATCAGAACAATAATAACCAGGCAGATTGGGGCCAAGGATGTTTGAGTCACAGGACAGGAAAAGCGTGTGCAAAGGTGTAGAGGCAGGAGATTCCTGGGTAGGGGGAAATGGCTTCAGCCCTCTGGAGGATCTGCTGTGAGGAAGGAGGAGCAGTGACTACAGTTGGTATTTTATAAACTCAGGCTTTTGGCAATTTCACAGAAGAGCCGCTCTGCTTGGCCTTTTTCACCAGATGCCCACCAGTCCTAGGAAGGATTTAGAATCACCAATACTGCCTTATTTTTCTACAATTTCAATTTCATTCAGAATAAGAGTGGTGGTTTTTTCCTAGGAAGTCAGAGTAGAAATGTTGAATGAGTCCATTTTTATGAGTTTAAAATCTCTGCAATGTATACATGGAAGAATCATAAAAAAGAAACAGCAATTCAATAGGAAGCTGCTAAGAAGTTGAGAGTGAGGAATATTCAGCCTTGACTTTTCATACCAAGGTTGTGTGGTGTGTGTGTGTGTGTGTGTGTGTGTGTGTGTGGTAAATGACTGGCATATTATCCCAATAATCTGGTGCCCAGACAGTTCTCCCACACAGAACTTTGTGAGCAGTTAAGCACATGAGTCTGGTTAACAGAGACCTAGGGGCCAGTCTCAGTTCTAGCACTTATTAGCTGATTAATTTATTTCCACCTTTATTCAGATAGAACTGATATGTAATATTGTATATGTTTAAGGTGCACAATGTGTTGACTTGATGGACTTATATGTTGCAAAATGATTACCAGCATGACTGAATTTTAAAATTTACTTCATCTCCTCCAACTCCCAATCCCCTATTTGTATGACTGGGTCAATAAGAGAATCTAATCTATCCATACAGGTATTACCAGGATTAAATGGGATGGTGGAGATGAAGTACCAGGCATAGTGCTCACACATACTAAGTGCTCAATAAAGGTTAGTTTCTCTTCAATCTGTCAGCCTCTTTCTCTCCAGTATAATCCCCAGAGTGCAGCACTGTCTTCACAAATATTGAAACACTTTGCCATCTGCCTTCCTTAAGAAGATGCCAGATTTTGAGATCTGGAAGAGTACTGGAATCAATTGCAAAGAAAAAGATGAGGGATTAAGACAAAAACCTAAGAAGAAGAAGAAAGAGCTAGAGATGGTGTTATAGAAGCATGAAGTGGCTTTCAAAAAAAGCAAACTTAAAAAAGGTAACTTCAGGAAGTTAGGTAAGAACACCTATAATGTAAAAGCTAGGGCAATTGTCAAATAATATCTTTGCAACAAAAACTATAAGAGCAATTCAAACTTTGGTGCTCAGCAATTACAGGAGCATCCCAGAAATGGGAGCTGGAAGGTGCTGTCTGTGAAAAGCAGCTGAGGAGAAAGCCGGGGTGAGATGGTCAGAAGGTTGTCTGTTGCACTGTCCTATTGGTTCCTACACAGCTCTATTATCCCTGAATAAGAGTGGTGGCTTTTACGAAATAAATTTCAGCAAATTTTCCCAGGGAAAAGCATCCTTCTTTTTTTATGTAACCACATGGAATTTGATGCTAACGCCTGAGTGAGACATGCATGCAAGCTGCAGTGGTCCTAGCTGGATAATGTAGGTAGACCAGAGCTCCAGAGAGGGCTTCTCTACTTCCCACCTCTGTCTTGAACCTTGAGCAGTTTCTCAGACTTGTGATGTATTTTGTGCTTCTTTTAAAAAAAAGTGCTTCCCAAGAACCTTAAAAGATAAGCTGTAAGGATATCTTCATCTTTTGATGAATGGGGACACTGAAAGAAGAGAAGTTAGATGACTTGCTCAAGAGAAAGTGAATAAGAAAATGGATACTGAGAATTCCAGGCCCCGGGATTCTGACATTGCATCAGGTGCCTGAGCAATGAGGCCAGCTTCAGCCAATGGGATAAAACTGTTGGGGAATTTTAAAAGATGGGGAAGAAAGGAGACATGGGAAAATAATGGGAGAGAGCGATGAAAAGAGAAAAAGAACAGAGGAAAGAAAATTAAGAATTACCTTAGTAGCAAATACTGCTCTCTCCACCCCCTCCATTTCAATACTAACACAGACTGACAGCTAGGCTGTCTGGTAATGGATTCTGGGACAAGGCAATCTGAGTGAAAAGCTCAGGTTCTCCTTTTTCTAGCTGTGCAAGATGCAGCTAATCTAGAAACATTTGGAAACCTTATTTTTCTAATGACAGAACAGGAAGTTAAAAAACACCACCTTCTTGATATGGTTGTTATAATAAAGATTTCTGTAGGTTGAGCACTTAGATCCAGGTGCAGTCAAAAGATACTGAGTATTATTGACATTATTATTATTAGTAGTAGTTGTTGTTGTTGTTGTTGTCGTCGTTATTGAAATAGTTAGATGCTTACATACACAGTGGGGGAACCCATTTGGGAAAAATACATTGACATGGGGAACTAAAGGTAAAATAAACCATAAGTCAAGGTTATTAGGCTGTCATTTGTATTTTGTGGAAGATGTACTAGTTTTTAATTTTCTGCTTAAATATCTGAACCGAGGAATTCAGAATTAGAATTATTAATTACCATGTTGTAGAATGCAAAGAATTCCAAAGAGCTCTTGCTAGAGGGTTCAAAAAGCACACATTTGACCTTTCTTTGGCTGCCTTCAAAGTCAAAATGCAGGGTCCTCTTAAGTGAGCAGGTCTGATTAATGGCCACTTTCATGCTGCACACGCCTTCTGGGCCTTGATCCTTCACCACTGCATGGTTATCTGTCTTCCTGGATGTTTAGCTATATCTCATCTATAACATGTGCTGGCCCCGTTCTTGAGCTAATGTTATTTTTGAAATATCTAGGCTCAAGTCCCTCAAAGTGTATTTCTAATTTATAGGCAGCATGGTGCAGGTAAAGAGCACAGAGGGACCTGGATTAAATCACTAGCTGTGTGACCTTCAGAAAGTCACTCACCTTTTCTGAGCCTCAGTTTGCCCACTAGTGAAATAAAGACCTGAATAGCTCTTCTCTAAGCTGCTAAGAAGGTTAAACGGCAGGAAAAATATGAGAACAAGTGGCCCAAAGCCTGATACATTGCCTCCCTCTCCAGATTTATCCCTGGCCACTTTCCACCAGCAGCCTTATCCCAGCAGGGACAGACCTGCAAACATTCTGAGGTTGCTTTTCTATCCATGTGGTCAGCTCACAGAATACTAGCCATGAAGGGAGTAAGCAAGATGCCCTGGCTGGCTACTTCCTGAGGATGCTATGCAGGAATTTTTGTGATGTCCATCTTCCTGCCTGCCTAGGGGGTTGTTCATGGAGAGAAGTTTAAAAGATGTCCCCCATATGCACAGTGTGCAGAGAATACTGAATCTGATCAGTGCACCGATTCCAGCTGAGAAAAGTCAGGTACAGAGTACTCAGGGAGAGGGACAGAAAGAAAGGGCACCTCACAGCCCCAGCCTGCATTTTACAAGTAAACAGAAGAGAAGAGCAAAGCCTCCCATAGAAATCACTGAGTAACATTCGGCCTCTAGGACTCTGTTCTTTCCTTGTTTAAGAGTAAGAAGAAGAAACTCAAGGGAGGGAGGAGGAGTACCTTGCAATAAAAACTAGCCTGTGAGGAGTCAGAATATCATTGAACAGGATCTGAATGGACCAAATCTACTATTAAAGCCACACTGATTAGGGGTCATCCTTATTTTTTTTACTTGATCACTTGTTTATTATTTTAATGCGAAGGCATGTGAGATCAATATCAGAATCCACTCCATACCTTAGAAATCTGTGTTCTATAATGCCACACTTAAAATTTATCTAGTATTATAATAAAGCATGAGTTCAGCTATGCTCATCAAACATTTTCATTTCTTTTATAAAGTTCTCAGTTAAGAAAAATCTAAGAATTGTTCATCCATTGATCTAGCAATTGAAATTCTACTATGCACCCAGTGCTCTGCTGTACAGTTAACATATCAAAAAACTATCAACTGAAATTCTGCAATGCATCAAGCACTCTGCTAAGTAGTTAACATCATACAGCAATGATCAGAGCATACAATGTCCTTGATCTTATGAAGCTTATCTTTTGGGGAAGGAAAACAAACAATAAGCAAAAGCACACACACACACACACACACACACACACACACACACACACACACACCAGATAACAATAAGTGCTATGAGGCAAAGGAAACCAGATAGGAAGATAAGAAGTGTTTGGAGAGGAATTATTATTTACTTAGGGTAGTCCTTGAAAGGCTTCATAAATTGGCATTTGCACAGAAACAAAAATGATGACAGAGTGCAGAGGAGGCAGATACTGGGGTGAGGAGTGTCTAGGCAAAAGGAACATGGGACTACACCTACTGCATCCAGGGATTGCAGAAAGGCCAGATGAGCCAAGAGCTGAGTCATAGAAATGGCAACAGAGAGCTCATGGGAGGTCAGTTCTCCTGGGGCCTTAAGGAGACTTAACGGATTTGTGTATGTTATTGCTCTGAAAGAAATTAAGAACCACTGGAATGTTTTGTGCTAAGGAGTGATATAAAGTCACCAAGGTTTTAACAGGATCTAGAAAATACAGCATGGGGTAGACAGACAGTAATGAAAGTACCAGTTAGAAAATTTTTATAAAAATCAAGTGAGGTTCCCCCCAGCCAGTGCTACAGAAGTGGAGAGGTGAGAGAAGTCACTGATGCTTCCAGTATCTACAGACCCAACAGACTGCTTGTTAGTAGAGGTGAAAACTTTGTCAAGAGGAGGAATGCTAAGCAGATAGGGTGCCACTTGCCTTCTATAGAATTAGGAACCAAGGAGGCAGATTTTTTTTTCATTCTGACAATAATATGTGCTATATTTATATGTATTGTCTCTGCCTGTAATATTCTTCCCATTGATAAATAGAGTAAGTTCTACATGGCCTCCAAATCTCAGCTGAAATATCTCCTGAACTGGGAGGCATTTTATAATGGATGACCTTTCCCAACCCCAGGCCTCCAGTCTAAGTAAAAAGCCTGTCTCAGTTTGTCAAGGCTGCCACAGCAAATTGCCACTGACTTGATGACTTAAAACAAGTAAAATTAGGCTCTCACAGTCTGCAGTCATTTGTTGGCAGGATTGGTTCCTCTGTAGGCTCTGAGAAAGAATGTGCTCCAGGCCTCCCTCCTAGCTTGGAGTGGCTGCTAAGGATGCTTGTCACTCCTCGGCTTGTAGCTTCCTAAATTCAATCTCTACTTTCATCTCATATCACCTTCCCTGTGTGTCTTCATGTCAAATCTTCCTCTCATTTTTCTCTTAATGACACCTGCCACTTGGTGTAGGGCTCATGGTAAATCTAGGTTGCTGCTATCACTTCAAGATCCATAGCTAGATCTTCAAAAACCCTATTCCAAATAAGGTCACATTCACAGTTTCTGGGGTTAGGTCTTAGATATTTTGGGGGCCACTATTCAACTCTCTACAGGTCCCCTTTTTTATTCATCTTGTGAACAAAAGAGGGATGATGTAATAAATCCTAAATTCCTAACTTGGAAGTTAGGAATTTAGTGAAAGATTTTTGTTTGTTTGTTTGTTTGTTTTTTACTATATTTTTTATTGATTTTAGAAAGAAAGGGAGAGGGATATAGATATAGAAACATTAATGATGAGGGAGAATCATTGATTGGCTGCTTACTACACACACCCTACTGGGGATTGAGCCCACAACCTAGGCATTTGCCCTTGGATGGAATCAAACAGAAGACCCTTAAACCCTTAAGTCCGCAGGCGGATGCTCTATCCACTGAGCCAAACCAGCTAGGGCTAGTGAAAGGTTTTTAAGACAGCCCTGTACATTGTTCTTGTGCATCTAGGCTAACATACCTTCACAATGCCAAAAATAATACCCCTTGAAGGTACAACGACCTTTGAAAGCACACACTGTAATTATCCTGTAATCCAACCCCTGCCTTAATTTCACCTTTATGTAATATGCCTTACATTCCCTCCTTCATTCCAAATGCACAAGAGAAACTGCAAAACTGGTATTCTCCAAAGCATTTAAGATCTTGCTTCCCGGCAACTGTCACCAGTTTTGGCTCAAATAAATGCTGATACAAATTCTCTATAGGCATTAACACTTGTTAGTTCTAACTCTTTTGGCACACTTCTTCATAGCACTTACCATCCAGTCTTCTAATTGCCTTCTTACTGATCTGTTTGACCTAATAGGTTTGAGCTTCTCAAGCAGACAGGCCGTGTTTTTTATCACCCTATCTCATCCCATACACACTTCCTGGCACAATACATAATCAATAACTCCTTATTGAGTACATTAATTACAGATCATAAAGAAGACTTGTTAAACCAGCAAAAGATTTAGCTGACTCTCACCAAGTAATTTAAGCTTCCTATTATCAAGAGAGAAGACACTAAGGTGTTGGCATGAAACACTGGACTTTTACAGATGCTTTGGCTTCCATTTCTTCTCCAATATAACAGAAAATGCAGTATAAATGGAATTCTATATACACTGGGCAATGGAGAACAAGAATTTTTAACCTTAACAACAAAGGCTTTGTTCAACATTGGTGGTTTTAAGTTGGTAATCTATCTCTCTAAATTATTTCCTCCTTCTTTCATTAGCCATTCATAGTGCTTTTTCTATTTGCTCTTTTTAAGAACTGAATCACGAACCTTCAACATCCAGAATGATACCACATCCAATGATACCACAGCCAGGAAATTACTGGAGTGGAGAAACCATGTCAAAGCAGTGAACACAGGAGAAAACATCTAGATAGCCAGAATAAGTGAATGAAATTATTAACCAAAGTGTGTTTTGATTGTGTTAGGAAATTCAGAGTAAAAGTGCTTGATGACAAGTAGATATAAAAGCTCTCAACTTGAGAAGATTGGTCAGAAAAGAAAGGGACATGAGAGAGTTAGAGATCATAATCCAGTAACAGGAGCTATGTCAAAGATTAGAAGCAGGGGGTTGAAGAAGTATGACATTTATCAACATGAACATGAGAAGAACACATGAAAAGAGAGGGTAGCGGGTGACATGGTCTCTTAGACTAGGAGTTCCCTGAGATCACAGTAGCAACTTCCTGAGTATGACTACAAAAATACCCCTATTTATCAGATTTATAAAATCTGCTGGCTGTGTCAAGACAGTTGATGAAAGGACTAAGTATTTGCTTATGTCAAGAACTGCATAATAAATGGTAATGATTATAATCTAAGAGGCTGTGAATATATAATGAAAATCCAAATCAATTCATGTTCATTTTATTGCTTTCATAGGGTTTAACTATAATCAAGTGGAGTCATACTGACAACACATTGACCAAACCAGGGATTCAGATGATGTGCATTACCAATAAAGTA
Source organism: Pipistrellus hanaki (assembly GCF_964339955.1). NCBI lineage: Eukaryota > Metazoa > Chordata > Mammalia > Chiroptera > Vespertilionidae > Pipistrellus > Pipistrellus hanaki. The sequence goes on along the minus strand of NC_140511.1, from coordinate 56,815,973 downwards.
TGAAGCTAAACTGTAATTTAATAATATGGAAATCTACAGTTTCTTTATACACAAGTAGAAAACATAAAAAGTTACCACTATCAAAAAGACAATCTAACATAGATTCCAAAACTTAAATAATCAAAATAAATCAGTACAGTAGGTTCATTGTTAAATAAAAAGGATAACATTTTACTAAGGAAATACAGTAGACTAAGTTCTATGTTTATTTTTTTTTTTCTTTTCCCCCAAATAAAGGCACTTCAGAGTAAGACAAAGCCTTGTGGACATTAAAAATGACAATAATGACAAAATAAATAGAACACCATTAAACACCAATACCATTTTTGGAAAGATTTCATCAACCTCTTTTCTTAATGTGGTGCATTTCTGAATAGTTTTTCATGCTGATAAAACTGAGGTAGATGCTTCCAGTACATGCCAAATAGACTATGCCAGGTGCTGGTGAATTACATTTCCAGAAAATGTAATTCCTGGAACCATACAGACCATGAACAGGTCAACTATTCTCAGACATGGTAACACTGTCAGCTCCTATAAAATAACATCACTGATGAGTGGTAAATTTCATCTCACAGAGTCATCTAAACCATCACATGTGTACTTCCTGCTTTCAAAGCAAAAATTATTTGTTCCTCTCATTGTTCTCTTAACATTCATCTAAGAGTTGGAGGTATAATATGGAATCATCCTCCATAATTCTATGCTCAAACACAGATGTCCTTTAGGCCTCTTCTCTCCATACCATCCCCACTTAAAGAAGTTTTCCTTGGAATGCCACAAAGAGCCATAAATACGTGTGTAAAGTTTCTCTCAATATTTCTCAACATGTTTTATGTATTCTACCATACATATCGCCCCTTTCGCACTTCATATTATTTTGCATGATTTTCCAACCTGTAATGTTATTTCCCACTTATCCATTCATCCTTCAAGACCTAGTGCACATGGCATCCCATCTATAGAGATTTTCCCAGGCCTCAAAAAAATATAATATTTCTCCTTCCTTGTTATCCCAAACCTTTGCTGTAATCACAAGCCCTAGAAAAATTACTGCACTATATCTGCATACTACTGCTCTTAATACTGTTTATCTCTTTTAATCCTTCTCTAAAATATTATAAGATAGGTGCCATTATTATTTCAACTTAAGGTAATAGAGGCTTTAAGAAGACAACTACCTTCTTAAATTTACATAGCTCTTGAGTAGTGGTGTGCCTGCCACATACGTTTGAAATTGTTGGTTTATATATCATGATTGCTAAACAAGTTTATGAAAGAGCAAGATCCAGAAATGCACATTTCTGTATTTCATCCAGGACCCAGCCCAGGGCCTGGTACACATTAGATAAATGGACAGCAGGTGTTTAGCAACTGAATGAAAGGATGACAAATACAAAGAACATTATTCGATCTAACATGTTCTGTCCTATTTTTGCCATTCATCTCATGCTCAAAGTCTTCATCATACTGAAAAAATAAAACAAGGTTTTGGGAAATAGCTCCATCATGTCTCTGCCTCTTAATGTGATCTAAATGATTCCATCTAAGAAAAAGAGACCTTATATTAAACAGGAAAATAATACATATCCTAGAAAGCATCTCAACCCAAGTTGCACAGCAATACTTCACCTGCTTCTGAATTCCCAGCCATAGAGGATCATTCTGAAACTCCTTGCTCAGCCACATCACTGTTGGCTCTCCCTGGTTGGGTTATAAGGCTTTCCTCCACTCTCTTTCTAACTCTTAAGAGCTTAACCTTCTTCTGAACCAGTTATCCCAAGTCAAACCAGGACCCTTCTTCCAGACATGTCTTATTCCAGGGGTTCCACATACCACTGTCAGTGTAAAGGACTTAGTAAGTACTCTATTCTCTGGCTCACAGAGCTCTGCCAGCAAAATCCTGTGCTTGGCTCAGCTCTAATCTTTTAAGAAGGGAGATTCAATTAATAAACATTTCTTGTTCACAACAATGACTTGGTGCTTAATTTTATATGTGTCTATAATCATGTTGAAAGTTAAAAGTGACTCTCTTCAGGGGAAGGGCACCACTGATAATGTCTTCTTATGATTCTGTTTCTTAAACAAGACAATTCTTTACCGCTTTGGGGCTTTTCCATTTGTTGTGCCTCTGCCTAGAATATGCTCCTTCAAGTTGTTCACATGACTCACATCTTCCCTTCATTTTGATCCTCCACTCAAATGCTACCCTCCTCAGAAATACCTTCCACAATTGATAACTTCCCAAATGGCACCACTGCAGGGTGACACTCCCCCTGCCTCTGTCCTGCTTTGTGCTTCTTCACAGCACTTATTTCTCCAAAATATCATAGTGTCAGCAGCAGCAACATGGCACTATGATATTTTGGAGAAACAAGTGCTGTGAAGAAGCACAAAGCAGGACAGAAGCAGGGGGAGTGGCATTCATGGAGCACTTAATTTTCACCAAAGACTGTGTTAAGCACTGGCACAATTGGGCATAGAATCTCCACAACTAACTTAAAAGTTGATGATTTCTATTTTGTCCCATGTTGCAAATGAGGAAACTGAAACATATAGAGCTTAAATGACATCCAAACCATCTCCATAAAAGGCTTTCCAATGCTTTGGAAACTGCAAAGCTGTGTGCAAATATCATTATTGTTATTGTCATCAAGAGATCCTGGATTGGATCTAAGCTTTGGCACTCAAATTCTGTGTGATGATGAGCAAGTCTCTTATTTTACTTTTTTCAAAGATGAGATAGGAGGGGAAATGAGAAGAGATTAATCAAAGAATTTATATATGCATAACCAATGGACACAGACAATAGTGTGGTGAAGACCTGGTGTGAGGCAGGGGTTGGGAGGAGGTGGGTAAGAGGAGGGGGGGAGAATTGGGGGACATCTGTCATACTGTCAACGATAAAATAAAATAAAATTTTAAAAGATGATATTGAACTCAATGGTGTTGAATATTCCTTTCAACTATAGCAATATTTTAGTAATTCTCCAACTCTGCACTTTGCCTTTGTGGAAAAGAGGGAAATCACCTAAATTAACAAAGTGGCCAATTGGAATTTTCGAGAATGCAAAATCCAAGCTATTTAGGAAGCCAATGCCCAATCACAGGCAAGTCCTAAAGCCTGTGCACCTACAATTACAGTGCGGATAACGGACACAGAACTCCCCATGTTAACGCGGAACAACAAATGGGTTAAATCTGCATCGATTATTTGCTTAATAAAGCGGTCAGTGCATTGTGTAGTCTTTGAGAAATGCTTCCATAAAAAATGTTAAAATTAAACTTATGGAACTTAACGGATTAAATTACAAGGAAAATTCACTTAGGGTTGACACATCGTTCCCTGGAGAAGCAGAATAATTGAAGTGTTCATAACACAACAACTATCAATGCATGGTATTTTAACAGCCAAAAACTGCTAGAAATTCAGTGAGATGCCATGATGAGGCAGTCAGGTGTTACCCCCATTGTAAAGATGGAAAAGTCCTGATCTGATGTAACTTCACTCACATCCAACACACAGTTAGTATGTGGAACACGTGAAATTTGGATTTGGGGTCTTTTGACTTACAATTCTCTTTTAGGCTATATTCCCTCTGAGAATCAACCTGCCCAGAATTACTACCAGGTGCCACTGTTGTTGTTTTTGTTTGTTGTTTTGTTTTGTTTTTTGTGTGTGTTTGTTTGTTTTGTTTATTTGTTTGTTTTTCCTTTATGTTATGCACATAGAAGAGACTGTTGAGTTTTTGAATGGGGATAAAAAAGAAAGCTGTTATGAGAGACCTAGACTAACTGAGTGCCATTCAGCAGATTTCAGATGAGTTTGCTGTCTGGGTTTACACAACCAAATACACATCATGCAATACTCCTGCTTCTAGGACATATTTCAGGCCCGATGCCCACACATGTGATTGATGGGACTCAATTAATACTTCTCTCTACTGTCTGATTTGTTAGTGACACCAAGTTATCTCAGCATGCTACGGCTGCCCTGAAATCTCTCCACTGGCTCCTGCTACAATTGGGTATTGATTGGAAAATTCTATTACTGTACTTAGTTACACAGCTTTCAATAAACAGGTCACAGACAGTGCTGAGGCTCTTTGCAAGGAGAGCTGAAAGACCTGAGGGCAACAGGATACCTGAGAAAATTAGCAAGAGCCCTTAAATGCTTGGGCAGTCTGCAGAGATCTCCTTGTTAGTGTGTGACCTGGCAAGTTAGCAAGTACTGACTCACTCTGGTCCTTAAATGAGGGAAACATGCTGTATACAAAATTTAAAATGTTTAACAGTCACCTGATTGTACTTCAGATAAAAACAAGAATAAACACTGGACATGTGTTTTTTTAGAGGGGTTAACACATGCCCAGTTCAATTAAAATTTATTGAGCAATACCTCTATCCCAGACACCAAGCTAGACATGATTATCACAATCAAGTGTTGACAAACTAGCCGAAACCGGTTTGGCTCAATGGATAGAGCATTGGTCTGCGGACTGAAAGGTCCGGGGTTAGATTCTGGTCAAGGGCATGTACCTTGGTTGCGGGCATATCCCCAGTAGGGGGTGTGCAAGAGGCAGCTGATTGATAATTCTCTCTCATCAATGTTTATAACTCTCTATCCCTCTCTCTTCCTCTCTGTAAAAAATCAATAAAATATATTTTTTAAAAAAAAGAGTTGACAAACTATAACCCACAGGCCGAATCTGGCCAGCCATATATTTTTATAAATAAAATTTTATAGGAACATAGACTAGCTTATTAACTTATGTATTGTCTTTGGCTACTCTTGTTCTACCATGACAGAGTTAAGTAAGTGACAGAGGCTATATATCCCATATTTACTAACTGGCTCCTGACAGATAATGTTTACTGACCTGTGCGCAAGACAAGTGTGAGAGCAACAGGTAGTCATGGATGGGTGATTTGAATATAAAATCCTAAATTCCTAATAATTGCACACAGAGTGATAAGAAACCATTAAGGAAAGGTTTCTAAGCTTTCCTAAGGCTGCCAGGAGGAAGTGAAGCATGAGTGTTTTTTTTAAAGAATGAGCAGAGTTGGCTAGGTGAAGCTAGATAAGGAAAAAAGAGGAGGTGCAAAACAGAAGGACCTGCACAAGCAAAAACACAAAGTTGTAGCACAAGGTCATTCATGCATGTGGAAATGCAACCTCCAAAGGAGCAGCTGAACTCTACTGGTCTCAAGAGGAAGCCAGGGGTCTGCTTATATCTCATGCTGGAGGGTCTGAGCTTTATATGCAGGAAATTGCAGGCAATTACAGGGACAAAACAAGAAAATATACAGTCAACATTCTGTTTTGGAGAGATCTTTTTTGGAGCAATGAGAAAGATGAATTGCAAGAAACAAACTTCTTAGACTTGTGAGGATATTCAATAGTCCCAAGGACAGGTATTAGGTCTGGGCTATGGCTGTGGGGAAATTTCCATTCAATAATATCAAAAGGCGGAGACTAAAGAAGAGTTACATGAGCCTCATTGATGAACTGCCTGAAAACAATGCTGACCAAAAACATGTCTTACAAGCTTTTATGCATCTGATGTATATGTGGACATAAAATCACAACACAACGTCTTTGGTGTGTTCTGAATGTAACAAAGGAAAGATGAAAAAGGTAACAGCAGCTGAGTAAAAGAAGAGAAGGATAACTAACAATGTGCTCTGTCCCAGGCACACTGCCAACCTCTTCACATACATACTATTACTTGAATCTTTCAAATGCCTAAAATAAACAAAAGAAGGGATGAGTGAATGAATGAATGAATGAATGAGTGCTAGTATACACATTTTAAAATGAAGGAAAGGATCTCCCTTAAGATTTTGTGAAGATGCTGGGGCATGACAAGTGCTTGACAAAGTTTTAGTATCTTTTCTTATGGGAACGCCCTGAGAAGGTATCCTTACTGAATCCAACCAGAAGTGAGGGCTCTCTTATGCAAATAATGGTTTTATACACCAACTCTCACCCTGACTTTCTGCAGGTACTCAGGTTCCAATAAGAACAACAGTTTAGACTTGGCCTTAACATCATAGAAGTCGGAGTCCATGGTACTGCTATACACATATCTCTTAGGGTAGTGAGGGTAGAGTTTGGAAGTAAATATCAGAGTTTGAGTTAATTCCACATTTTGACCATTTACTAGTATATATAGGGTGCCCCAAATATGTATACCCACACTTTAAATAATTATAAAGACAGTGTTTATTAAAATTTATTTCATTTTCAAAATTGAGTTATCAACTGTGAAAGTATGTATACATTTTTTTTTGGGGGGGGGGCATCCTGTACATAAACAAATACACGTGGCCCCCTAACTATGTTGGAAAATATAAACAGGGAAAATAAGATCCCAATTAATTTCTTCTTAAGAAAAAAAGTATTAAATATGCAAATTCCTTTATTTGAAGCTCTTAACTCCATGTGAAGTTTGCTTGCTTTTTTTCCTCTAAACCTGTATAAGTTATACACATCAAGTGTTAAAGTAATTAAGCCAGGACACCATTAGACTGAGGTGATTCTAATGCATCTGTTGCATGCAAAAGCAAATGAAAACTTAAGTCAGAGTCAATTACTGTAAATGCCTTAAGATTCAGAAATTGAAACTTAAGAACAACTAAACACAAACAACCAACTAGGCTTTCCCAAATAAAACAATCACTGGAGCTATAGCCAACCAAATAATTTCCTTGCTTTATTTCCATGTCTGCTCTAAAAAAAAGACTTCCCTTAGCTCCTGCTTTGGGAATGCTGCTCCATTCAAATAGATGCTTGCCCAAAAAAACTCTAGTAAATCTTACCAAACCTCAGTTTATCTTTAAAATCAAGAGTGGGGGTTCTAAGAGCTGGTTGGCTCTGCATTTAGCACAGTGTGAGGTGCAAATAAGGACTCTATAAATGCCTTCTGAGGAGGGTAATGGCTTGGTCAGGGGAATAGATTTAGCCACTGGCCATGTGTACTTAGCTGGAGAAATTGTATTTCCTTACCCTCCAGTGTCAATTCACGCCCAATTAATACAATTCCTCACATACACTCCAGACTCCCACAGTCATAAACACTAATTACTTCCTCTGAATTGCCAACATGGGGCCTTGTTTACAAATGCCTGAGTTTCCCACTTGAAATAAGACTCCCCTTTGCCTCCCACAAGCCCACTGGTGAGAATTCAAAAATTGTACAGAAGACACTAGACCTATATTTGTGTTGTTTAGCGATACTAGGAAACTACAGCAGAAAAACAGGATTCCCATAGTCAATAGTTTATTTTGTAATTCTGGAAGCTTATGGTGAATCTCCTTTTACTGACCTCTATCCCAATATAAATATATAAATATATCAACATGCAGCATTGTGTGTTATCTAATTGCTGGGGGGGGGGGGGTACAAATTAGACAGGTCTTGCCCCAAATCATGAGTTTGGTGTGTTTTTCTAAATGGCATATATCCCTTTTCTATCAATAAATGCCCAATACAGGGATAACCACACACATATTAAAAATCAAAACAGGAGTAAAAGTTATATTTTCTTAAGTTTATGGAAAAAGTAGGGGGATGATGGCCCAATTTAGTGAAAACAAGAAAGAGAAATTGAGAAGTGAGGTAGAGAAGTAGCTATATTTGTTTGCTAGCACTGTGCATAGGGCTACCACATAAATTTTATCTTTTTCCCCCCAAAATTGTGATTGTACTTTCACACAGGAGGATTACATTTATTTCACTTCCTTAACATGTGGTCAATCAAAGTGCTCTGACGAGCATTTAGCAAATGCTGCTGAATGAACCAAGTCCCACAGCACATTACCTGTACAAATTATATGACATGTGTTTGTCTGTTTCAGACTGCATTGTCTACACATCAAATCTCCCTTAAAGACTGTGAACAACCAGAGCTTAGAAATCATGTTTGATTCTTGTATGTTCCTCAACTTAGAAACCACCTGGCTCAGAGTGGTTGGGCTGGGCCAAGGGAGAGGCAAGAGAAGCATCTAGAGCACATAACTTAGGAGTCATTCCCTCTTAGCCTTGTACAGTAGATATAAACTTTGTTGGATAGTGGTTGAATGAAGGGAAAACAAAACAAAAAAAGCAATAATGGAGGAGCAGCACTTGAAGGAAGATAGGACTAGAAAAATAAAAAGAGGGAGGGAAAAAGGCAGGGTAGCAGGACTAAGGAAATGAATCGGAGTTAATGGGTCAGAGGCATCATTGGCCAAATAACCAATTGCTCTTCTACATTTCTCAGCCTCCCTTGCAACTGGCTGGGGTCATGTTACTTGGTTTAGCCAATTAGCTGTGAGCAGAAATAACATGTGCCCTGATTTGATGTGCTTTGTCTATCCCTCCTTTATAGGCTGCAGTAATGATGTTAAAGGCCAAATGGGACACATGGTATAATTATCAGATGGAGGAGGGTAACTCAATGCTTATCAGACTGTAAATGAGCAAGAAAAACTTTTATAGCATATGCTACTGAGATTCTGGGGTTTACTATCAGAATGGCACAGTCTTTCTATCCCAGTTAATATAATGACACATCAAGTGTGATGGAGTTATGCAGATTATATTGTTGTTATTTTGATCATAGGAAAAAAACAAAATGAGAATAACCTTTACTCTATTATGAAATAAATGATACAGACTGATAAGCACTTCCTGGCCTCTCTAATGCAGGTTCATTTTTAGGAAATATTGTACTCAGTGGTCCTAAGCCAAGTACCTTGAAAATTGTTCTTTCCCTGAGAAGAGCCTCACCACCTGCCTAGTCTCAGCTTGCATCAAGAATTCTTTGCATTGAAACAACCTACAGGAGAGTTCCTTCTCAAAACATCAGCTATTCTAATGACCACATATTGTTTAACTGAGCATAATACTCGCTGAGTTTTCACATGCAAAATTGGTCTCAAATTTAAACCCAGTTATCCCTTTATTTAAGTATTACTCTCTCAGCATCTCAATAAGATCTTCAAAGGGAAGACCTTTTATTTGCTGTTATTTTTAGAGTTTAACTTGTTCTTGCTCTAATCCTCAAATGTAATAACTTCAGTAATTAGAAGTTTTAAAGGGCCATTGGAGTATAGCAATGAAAAACAGATAATTAAGCTAAAAAATGTATCCTGAGTACAAAGAATTTTATGTGTGCATATTATGTGTATATGTATGAGGCACAGGAAGTGTAGTGCCAAAAGCAACAGATTAGCAGAAAAAGGTCTGAATTCTGGTGCTGCCTCTGCTTGTTACTCATTATGTGACCTGAGTAAATCAAACTATTATTTGTTTGTTTTGAAAAAGGTTGAGAGAATAAAGCAAAACTAAAAAAAAAACAAGATGGAAGATCCTAAGTTCTGAGTATAATAGTCCTGGGAAGGAAACCTAACCTTCTTTAGTGACTGTGGCTTGGGCAAGTCATGGGCCTCTACCAACTTCAAATGGCTCAGGTGGACAAAAGGGGATAAACTCGCACCATTCAGTTACTATGAGATTCAATCAGATAATGTATGTCAAAGGGCTCAACACAGAGCCTGGCATATAGAAAACACTAAATAAATGTGTTTCTGTAAGTGCTACACAATTATGGAGCGTTACTATTACTCACTATACACACAAAGGTTCTAATTAATACTCAAGGGCAAGTTTATGTCATAACCTCAGAAGTTTATAAGAAAGCGGGGCTTTGACATCACAATCTTAGTTCTGATAATACTCTTAGGCATTATCTAAAGAATGTTGAAGGTTTTTTTAATGTATTAAATAATGTGCATTAAGAGATGTACGGCAATGGCAGTTGATTTTGCATATGATGAATACTGAAACAGACTTGGGATGAGCTGTGGTAAGAGCTGCTAGTCCATCGGAACTGAAGCATACTGTGCTCTGGAGTGGCAGGTTTTGAGTCTATCAATTCTGCCTTTGGGCTTGCTTCCAATTAGCCATGTAAATTGATCTGACTAGTGATGTGAACTTGGACATATTGGTTTAATCTCTGAGTCTTAGTTTCCTCCTGTGCAAATTGTGGAAAATAGCAGCAGGGACTTTGCTAACATTTGTGTGTGTGTGTGTGTGTGTGTGTGTGTGTGTGTGTGTGTGTATGTGGATGGGGGAGGGGTGTCTTAAAGAAACAATGTAAACCATTTAGCAGAGGATAAACTCAACACAATAAATATTGACCAGGAGTCATAAAAGATTGCACACTACTTATGAGGAGCTTGGTCCTGACATGTTGCTTAAACTTTCTTTGGACCTGTATCTATATCTAAAAATTGGGGGTAACAATAATATCTGTTTTCTTAGGTTCATGTGAGAATTAAATAAGCTAATACATTTAAAATGTTGAGAATGATCAATAAGCAAGGTATGGACTATTATGATCATTAGGACTGGTTAAAAATTATGTGGTGAGGGTGGGTAAGAAGAAAAGTTATAGATATCCCTCAAAAGGAAACAAACAATTGCTTCTGTTTGTTATTAGGGAATAAAGAAGAGTTCCATGAAAACAGCAAGGAATTGGGAGGGGGAGGTATGAGACTCCTGTAGAAAACCTCTGTGGACATCTCATTCTGAGTTACTCTATGGATGGGGCCCTGGTACTCATGGTGAAAGCCGGCATTATTGGGTGAATGAACGACTCCAAAGTTCTGTCAGCCACTCTTTGGTGCTACAAAGGGAGTAGATCCTGTGTAACCAATAAAAATGCATTGTGCCCAGATGGTCTGGCTCAGTGGTTGAGCATCGACTTATAAACCAGGAGGTCATGGTTCAATTCCCAGTCAGGACACATGCCTGGGTTGTGGGCTTGATCCCCAGTGTGGGATGTGCAGGAGGGAGTGATCAATGAATAATTCTCTCATCATTGATGATTCTCTCTCCCTCTACCTTCCTCTCTGAAATCAATAAAAATGTATATTTTTAAAAAGCTTTGTAATCTATAAAAAAAGATACAAATATTATCTTTGGTGCTATTGCTATACAACATCATGCCTGTAGAATATTGTTCATTCATTTCCAACAGATGTTTACTTATTCTTTCCCACTGTGTGCCAGACACCATTCCAGGGAATGCCTCAGTGAACATGCAATCCTGTGCTCATGAAAACAGTCATGGGAGGAAATGGACATTACAAAAATACACAAAGAAGCACAAGAATACAAGTTATGAAAACGTGATGAAGTAAGGATGGTATAGTGCTTAAGAGCAAAAGCTTTGTTAAAATCCTGGCCCTCCCACTAACAAAGGATGTGGCTTTGGGCTGACAACTTAACTTCTCTATGACTGAGAAATTCTCCTGTAAAAGAAGAGAATGGATTTCTTCATGAATTGACTATGACAAATCAAGTGAGCAAATGTTCAGCAAATATTACCTATTACTATTTTAATTGCAGGAATTTAATTTAAAAAAAGGCCTTATTTACTGTTTAATAAATACATCCACATGGCAAAAAAAATTACACAGATATATATATATATATATCATATGTACATAAAGATCATTAGTCTCAATTATTATTCTAATCTGTTAGAATGCATTGTGCTTTATATACAAAACATAATGGCTTAATCAACCTTCCCTCTCTAACTGGATGTTATGTATCAATAGAAATGGATGCAAGATTTTAGGAATGAAAAGGACTCAGCAATGTCACTGGTTCTACTTGACTCTCTTAGCAGGCAGCTTCCCAGCTGCCCTGACAGTGGGGATCCATCCACTTCTGAAAGATCTCCTGGGAAGGAGACATTTTAATCTCCATTGGCAGATAGCAAATAACTGACATTGGAAATTTCATACCCAGATGAAGGGCAATGCTTAATCCTAAGTGATTTATGGCTTGAGTCACAAGGTTATTATTGACAATTCCTTGATTAGATCTTTGGCATTTTCCCCAGTCATATGATTTTTTTTCCTCAGTTTAAATAAAATATGATCAGATAAAGTCAAGACACTGAAACAATTAGAAGAAATTAGAAAAGTAAAGAGAGAGAGAGAGAGAGAACACACACATGCAAGGGAGAAAAAAAGAGGAATAAATAAAATATAATATTTGATAATTTTTTACATTTGAATTTTTTTATTCCTTTCCACTTCTTAGTGTAACTGCAAAAAAATATTTAGAGATATCTATAGGAATATTTGAAGTAAACCTTAGGATAGGTTTATTATGGAATACATCAAATTCCTAATATTTTAAGTGTTTTAGGGATTTTAAAACTATCATTAAAAATATTGTATTCTGCAATATAATTAATATAATAGGTTTTAAAAGGTAATAAATGTTCTATTTTTTTTCTAATTAAATTTGAATCCCCTTTTGGGGCCCACCCAAATAACTTAGTGTGTTCATATAGGATATTAGGCCTTTGATTTATTAAATACAAATAGATTTGTTTTAACCTGAGTAACAGTGGACAGTCAAAACTAGCACGTTTATTAATTTTGCTCTGGGACAGTGAGACCTTTTAATTGTTCTTTTCTCTTCCTTGTCTGGTCCCTCAGCACCTAACCTCAATGGCCCTCTCTTGCTGCCTCAACAGATACAACACACCATAGTGATGGATTAGCCAGCTACTGCCATGTAATCTACATACTGCAGTAACTTCCATAAAAGGTGCCAGAACTTTGTATGAAAATTAATTAAAGGCCCTGGTCAGGTGGCTCAGTTGGTTGGAGCACTATCCCATATACCAAAAGGTTAAAAGGTTGTGGGTTCCATCCCCAGTCAGGTGCTTATGGGAGGCAATTGATTGATGTTTCTCTCTCACATCACTGTTTCTTTCTCTCCCCTCCTCTAGCTGTAAAAGAAATATCAACAAAAGCATGTCCTCACGTGAAGATTTTTTAAAATTAAATAATTAAAGGGTTAAATCTGCTCTCAGAAAAGACACAAGGGCAGCCAGATTAAAATATCAAAAAAGGTATTGGTAAACACACATGCCATTTACTTTTTTTAAGTTTATAGGATAGATTAAAAAAAATAGAGAGAGATATATATAAAAGAGATAAATGGAAACAGAAACAGGGAGCTATCCCTCTCAGAGATCCTTTAAAAGAATAGGAACCATTCACAGCACCTGGGTAGAGGTAGTATCCATCAGAATTTATTATATATTATATAGTTGGCATAATTAGGGATAAGCAGACCACAGCTACCAATTGTTTTTGTAAAGTCCATGTGACCTAAGCGTGGTTTTTATTTTTAAATGTGAAATGTGAAAAAGACTATTGGCTCTTTGGCAAGTGCAGGTGCGCCATTTTGCCCATTGGCCCACAAAGCCTAAATATCTACATTCTGTCCCACTACAAAAACTTTTGCTGATCCCTGGTCCACACTGTTTACCACCCATGGCACCTTGCACTTTCCTTTGCAGCACTCACTATCCTCATGCTCACTTGTTTAAGTCTGTCTCTAAACAAATACTTTGAGGATCAAGACAAGGACAGGTTCTGTGTCTCTAGTACAAGACGTGGTGTCTAACACACAGAAATTACCCAATAAGGATTTGATTTAAAAGGTAGTAAATGAATTCTAACACACATGCAAGACTTTTTCTGGCCCTTAAGCCAAACACCAAAATAGAAGCCAAAGAGGAAAAGGGACCTTCCCCAAATCTCACACAACTTAACAGTGGAAAAAAGGAATTTCAATGCAGTAGTTGTTGCTCCTATTTCAATGCATTTTCACTACAAACTTCCATTGAAGCAAAGGAGAAAAGAGCCAATTTTGTCTGATGTGTTTGGCACGTGTGTCCATGAAGAACAGATAAACTGGACAGAGCACCTACTCTCCAAGATACAAAAAGTCTGTAAACACGTTAGCCTCTGTTTCTCCCAGCCCTTCATCCCCGTCAATGCTTTGATGCTTAAGGAATCTGTTCAAAAATCAGGAACTGAAATCAGCTTACAGACATAACATAAATAACACAACAAATAATAATACAATAATAAATTTATTTTATATACACTGTAAAGTTACTTTTCCACCTCTGTATGGTAACTCATGCTAATAGTATGCAGAAAGAGATGGATGTAAGGAAACCACTTAATAATGGCATATATATATATATATATATATATATATATATATATATATGTATATCAAGTGACCAGAACTCCAGAATGACTGGAATAATGGAAATAACCAGTCCTATGATGCACACGGCAGTTAGTCAACTGGTCCAATGGGAATGAGGGAAGGGCCAGCTGGCCAACCTCTCATGGCCCCTCCCCAGCCTACCGGCTGATCCCATTGGCCCCAACCTGTGCACCTGTGATGAATTTGTGCACCAGGCCTCCAGTGTGTGTGTGTGTGTGTGTGTGTGTGTATGAAATCAAACTTAGAAGCACACTATCCTACTTGCCTTTTAAAGAAATTAAAACCAGACCATACTCCCTCACCCTTGCCCACTTATATCACTCAAACTGCAAGATCACTTTTTTTTTATCTTTCTGATTTTCATCACTATAATCACAATGATAATGGCCATGGTGCTGATGTGTCAGGAACTCTTAACCTACACTGTCTGATTTCACCTTAGCCATAACCTAGAAAGTGGAGTAAAAGTTCACAGAGGTAGTAGCTGATAGGTCAAAAATTAAAATGTATATATTTTGACTGCTAGTCTGGTCATTTTAACCATTGCCTTAAAGAGCAGCCCACCTTGGCTGCTGCTTTGACCCTTACTGCTTGTCTTTATATCCTCATTTCCATTTTTATTGCTTTTCAGCATATTTTATCTTTTAACTAGAATCATACAGTATGATTTGTGTTGATCTCATAGCAACCAAGAATGACCTTTAACCCATGACAAGAGATTATTGTGCACTAATTCAAAAACAATTGACAATACTTAACTTTGCATATATATATTTATTTATAAAACACCTTTGTCGACAATTTTAAGAAAAATAGAATAAAAGTCTTATGAAACCATCTTATAATATATACCAAAAATAATCATGGTAGAATAACAATAAAATAGAAGAAATGAAGTTCCCTCCCTAATAAAAGTCCATAAAACTTAGATAAATGCTTGATCTCTAGTTGGGAGAAATTACAAAGAAAATACTAATATAAGTTGACAAAAACAATTGAAAATAAAGGCAAATTATATTTTTAAATGGCAGCTAATATAACATACAAAGGTCTAATTATTAGGTTTGTAAAGTGCCCACTCAAATAAATAAGAAAACACACACACACACACACACTAAGTTAAAAAAAAAAAATCAGGCAGGACTTGTACTCCCTGAGCTGACAGATTAAATATAAGATTATTACTTCTAGACATACCTGTATTGCTATAGCTGTATAAAATATATAAAACAACTGTTTTTAGACATCACACAGTGGGAAGCACAGAAGATGATACCTCACAGAAGGAAAACAAATGAGATAATCCCTAGGATTGCCTTAGCTTTCTGCCTGGAGGAGCTTTCAATACACTATGAGGTAGCCCAGGCAGAGCACAGTATTCTTGTTGAGGTTAGAACATAAATATTAGAGTTCCAGGAAGCAGAAGTGACTGGAATGTGAGGATAGAGTGTCACAGAGGAGAAAACCAAACATAAAGTTTTTGGAAAATCTGCCCTTAAATCTTTAAATGCAAAGCTGGGCATCCTTGAAGTAGTACTCAAAGAAGCAAGGCTAACGGGAGCGGGGGGGGGGGGGGGGGGGGGGGGGGGGGCATGCGACCTGAAGAACTTACTGGACCTTAACAGGGCTGGAAGACATTTGAGTTCTAACAGTTGAGAGACTTTATTACATACCCAGGGCATTCAGAATAGATGCCAGAAAGGCCACATTAAGAAACAGGGCTAACTGATTCCTAGAGTATAAGGCCATATTAGAATCACTCAAACTAAACTTAAGAACAAGCCTCAAAGGAACAGAAAGCTTCAAAGCTCCAAAGATTTTTGACCTGCATTTAGAAAATTATGAGACAATGAAAAAAAAAAAAGAAATTGAAGAAGATTCAAATAAGCTGACGCATATACCATGTTAGTGGATAGAAAGAATTAACATTATTAAAATGTAATGAACAATTTAAAGAAAAATAACAGTCTGGGGTTTTTTAACATGATTGATGTGAAATGTACAATATAACAATAAAAACAGATGCTGAAAGGGAAAAAAAATTGAAGTACACTCTTTTAAAGATTTTCATTTAACCATGAACTAGAATAATAGCATTTGAAGTTTGTGATAATTTAAGGATGCATACTGCAAGCAGTGCAACCATTAAAAAAATAGGAAAGATTAAATGTAATAATAAAAAAGTACTCTATTAATCTAAAAGGGCAGGAAATAAGTAAAAGAGGAGCAAAGAACAGATGAACCAAATAGAAATATAGCAGATTTAAACCCAAAAAGAGACTTAGTGTAAGTCTTCATTCCAGGTTTACTCATAATAGGGAAAAAAAATGTAGACAGCACAAATGTCCCTTCACAGGAAACTAGATAAACACATTTTGTTATGTCCATGCAATTAAGTGCTATTTGGAAATAAGATGGAAGAAACTACTGATATACCCAACCAACCAGATGAACCTCAAAAACATTATCAAGAACCAAAGAATCTTGTTACAAAAGCATTACACATTGTGTGATTCCATTTTCATAAAGTTCTAGGAAAACTATTGTGAAAAACTATTGTGAGAGAAATCAGAACAGTGATTGCCTCTGGGTGAGAAGGGGCATAAGGGAACTTTCTGAGCTGATGGGAATGAGTATAGCTTGATAAGGATGAAGTAAACAAGTGTAGGTATTTTTCATAGTTTGTTGAAAAGCATAGCTATGATATGTGTATTTAATGATATTCAACTAATACCTCAATTTAAAAATGCTTTACAATAGGTAGAAAATCTTAACATAAAAAAACATGCAAAAGACCAATACACAAATAGAGGGAAAAACACCAACCTTCTTAGTAATCCAAAGGTTCACTTTAAAACAATGGAATATTAACTTTTTACTCCAAAATTGGTAACAAATTAGGAGATAATATTCAATGCTTGCAAGGTGCAGCAAAATGAGCATTCTTATGCAATACCTTTGAGAAACTAACTTTGTTTAGCTTTTGTGGAAATTCTACTTTTGAGAATCTATTCAGAGGAAATAAATCTGAGATGTAGACAAAGATTAATGTACAAAGATCCTCTAAAGCATGATTTAGAACTGGGTAACATTGGAAACAAACTAAATGCTTAATAAATTTTAAGAGGAACAAGTCAGAAAACAGAATCATATATTCCATATGACAAAACATGCCATACAAAAAAAAAAAAAACATGAAGTAGTCAGACTCTAAAGGAATTAATAGTATTTTCTCTGAATGATGAAACAATAGTTGTATTTGTACTTTTTCAAGTGTTCTCAAAGATGTTTCTTTCTCCAAACATGAAAAAGAATCTCTTATTTTAAAAAGGCACACAGAAGAACTAATAAAGAGAAAGTCAGTGTTGATTTACAAAAATGAAGGCAGATACGTTTACAATAAAGAAAAAGCAAATATGATTTGGAAATTCTTAGCAGACAGGAAAGAAAAGGGAAATGTAATACATTATTCTCTTTAACTAAAAGGAAAAAATGCAATTGTTGGTAGAGAGTAAATGTTTCTAAGACCTTACTCCATAGCAACATGTCTTCCACCTCTCACCCTTAATTTTTCCTTCTCACCCTTAATTTTTCCTTCTCACTTGCCTATTAATGTTGTCCCTTTTATTATTTGTATAATTTAGAAAGAACAACCATTGCATTTTGAATAGCCCTTCTTCTCTAGCACTTTGGCAAAGAGGTACAAATTGACAGATAACCCAGATTTCTCAGAACATTCAATTAACCACTGGACTGCACTTTGGTTCAGAGCAGATTCTATAGTTGCTAATCTTTTTAAATAAAGCTCACACTGCACTATCTGTAACAAACAGGCACTTACTAAACATTAATGGTGACTGGAAAACTTTAATCTGTTTCACAGGGGTTGCCACTAGAATTTCTCTGGTAAGCAGGTGCTTCTATCACCAGCGCCACAGTTATTTGAAGAATATGCAGGAAATAATAATAAAATAAAATGTAAGATCCCTTGCAGGAATTAAGAGCACTACTCTTAAGAATCAAGACTGAAGCAACTTAACTTTAAAATTTCATTCACTAATTTTTGAAACACTTAAAATAATTCTCTAAGCAGAGCCCAAAGGACTACAAGAATGAGAAAAGAAAGTAGAAGCAAAGGCTCTTTTATGTGAATACCATCTCTGCCATTAGCCAGCTAAATGAATTGAACAAATCTCTTAAGCTTTTAAACCTAGGATCCTCATCTACACAATGGGGAAATAATAACTACCTCATGAGGTTGTGGTGAGTTCCACATAGGTAGATAATAAATGTTAATTTCCTAAATAAAATGCTGTGCTTTCCCTTTGGAGCTTAGAGGTAGCAGAAAATGGGCACATTTACATTAGAAATGAATGGCTGAGACAGAAAGTAGTGCAAGAGCAAGTTCTTTTTTTAATTTCTTTATTGAATAAGATATTACATATGTGTCCTTATTCCCTCATATCCCCCATCCCCCATTCATGCCCCCACCCCTCTGTTGTCTGTGTCCATTGATTAGGCTTATACGCATGCATATAAGTCCTTTGGTTGATCTCTCTCTCTTACCCCCACTGTCCCCTACCTTCCCTGAGGTTTGAGTGGATTAAAAAACTGTGGTACATCTACACAATGGAATACTATGCTGCAGTAAAAAAAGAAGGAATTCTTACCATTTGCAACAACATGCATGGAGACGGAGAGCATTATGCTAAGTGAAATAAGCCAGGCAGAGAAAGATAAATATCACATGATCTCACTCATTTGTGAAATATAATGAACAACATAAACTGATGAACAAAAACAGATCCAGGGACAGAGAAGAGCAAGTTCTTTGAAGAATGGGAAAAGTGAACATTATTTTTTGTTTATTTTACTTTATTTTTAGATTTTTAGTTTGGAGTTAGGGGGTGGACAGTAAACACCTAATATGATACCAAATGCATTAGGCAATGTTTTGGCTTTGGGTTACAGTGGGGAGCAGATATAGTCCTTCCCTTCAGATAATGAACATGAATACAAATAAATAAGAAATTTTAGATGACAGAATTTAAAGGTGTCTTCTAGACCACTAAGAATTAGGGTAAAAATAAAACCAAACTCATGGATGAAGAGAAGTGGGGGAGAAAACCACAATAAAGTATTCCAATAGGTTTGGTTAAATGACCACTTCCTTCCCCATAACCTTATTAATAGCCTCACAAGCAACAAAGCAGAAGTCCTGGGAGAAAGGACTCCATGGAGTGACCAGCCACTGAGCTCAAATATTCTGGGTCCTGGTGTGAGGAAGTCACTGTCTGAGACCTCTAGTCTTTAGGGCTCTCAACCTCAGTTTAAAAGCCTGTTGAGTAGCACAATATTCCTCCATCAGGCAAAGGGAGAACACCTGGCTAATAATGAAGCCACATCCCAAACTGCAAGTGCTTTACGGCATTGCTGTATACTGACAAAATATGGGTGATTATTTTTTTCCTCTCCGGTTAAGCTCCCTGCTGCATTAGAGAGTTTTAAAGAGCTCTTTGATGATTGAGGGAAGCAGTTTTATTTCAAGCTGAATTAGCTGATCACTTCTTCACACAACAATGGCTTGTGCGTCTATCCTAAGGGGGCACTTTCAATTCACTTAAAGGAGAGCAGAGGGTCTAATGAATCATGGAGGCAAAACAGGAAATTGGGAGGGATTGTCTGCCTAGTTAAAGAGGGAGGAACAATCATCCCAGGGGCAATGAGGAAATTGCTCTTCAGGATGAAGTATTATATATATATATATATATATATATATATATATATATATATATATATATATAATTTTTTAAATCTTTCAAAGCAAACAAGAGGCAGATGCAGCTTGACCTTGGAAACTCCTCCTTGTGGTCTGATCCTATAGAACCAGGCACAGGTAGGGGGTTATAAAGTCAATATGAGGTTAACTTATTAGATCCTGGTTAGCACGTCTACAAAAATGAAACAATGAATAGACTGGAATAAATGAAATACAATAGATTATTGAAGAGTATACTATATAAGTGATGGTATTTTATGAAACTTTCCCCCCTGATATGTGTGTCTATGTGCATATGCTTGTATATTCAGTCCACAATGTAAAATGTATACTAGTATCATACTATTGGTAATAATAAAAAAATAAATTAAAAGCCACTGTAGCAAGGGGATATCCCATTCAGGACATATATCATAAACTCACAAGCAGAGCGTCTGAGCTAGGACAAGCCAAGAATACCATCTACACAGGTTAGTTTGCTGACAGGGAAACAGCTAAAGAAGTGAAATTACTTTCCCAAGATGACACAGGGTTCAAGACATGAAATTTTCTGTAATTCATAGTTAGTGATTTTTACCTTACACTACAATTAAAGTCATAGTGTAACATTGAAGAGGAGTTGTTCTAAGAAACAGAGTTGTCCATGGATTTTCCTGCCACTGAAAAAGTTGGGAGTTAACTTAGACTCTAGGAGCTCAAAATCCATCATTCAATGGGATCTTCCTGCCACACTGCCCCCCAGAAAGTGAGTTCGTCTGACTCATTTGTCATATCCGTTTCTTTCAATCACACATCAGCAAGTGTTTGTTATTACCACCTCTCTTGATCAGTGGTGGTGTTTTTATCTTTATTTTTGAAAGTATAACAGATGTCCCCCTACTTCCCCATGCACCCTGCACCAGCCCCCACCCAGGCCTTATTGAACTACTGTCTGTATCCATGGGTTATGCATATATGCAGACAAATTCTTGGGTTAATCTCTTCCCACCCTTTTCTGCCTCTCTCTTCCCTCTGAGATTCAACATTCTGTTCCATACTTCTCTATATCTGGATCTATTTTGTTCATCAGTTAGTTTTGTTCATTGGATTCCACATATGAATGAGATCCTGTGATACCTGTCTTTTTCTGACTAGTTAATTTCACTTAGCATAATACTCTCCAGGTTCCTTCATGCTGGCTCAAAGTGTAAGAGACCCTTCTTTTTTTACAGCTGCATAGTATTCCATTGTGTAAATGTACCACTTTTTTTTTTTTTTTTAATCCACTCCTCTACTAATGGGCACTTGGGCTGTTTCCAGATCTTAGCTATTGTGAATAATGCTGCTATGAATACAGGGGTGCATATATTATTTTTCATTGGTGTTTCGGGATTCTTTATTCCTAGAAATGGGATCAATGGCAGTCCTATTTTTAATTTTTTTTGAAAACTATATACTGTTTTCTATCAGTATTTTTCTTACTTTTAACTGAAGAGAACTTCCTTTCTTAAAAGACAACATATAAAATATGAGATAAAATGCAAACCTATTCAGGAGTGCTGGTGGTAGGCCTCCTTCTTGTCCACCGCAATGACCCCTGAATCACCTCTGAGAACCCCAGGGTGGATCAGAATCCTGCAGGAAAATGACTCCGTGGGCCAAGGCCTTTCCCTCTCTCTGGCAGGATGACTGCTGAGGCTGATGGGGATTGCAGAGACAGGTCGGAAATGAAGCCCTGCAAGGAGCACCTGTCGGAGCCACATGACTGCAAATCACCTGGGAGACAGCATCCCACTGCTCCTGGATCACACCAGGACACATCCTTAGATCCAGGGAATTTCAGAGTAGCACAAAACACCACATCCTGTGAAAGAATCCAAGGGAGGAAGGCCTACTCTAAAACAAAACCTGCAACCTGCAGAAACCAATGTCAGAGGCATGTGCAATTCCGCTGCATTTCTGGAATTTATTGATGGCCCCATGTCTAACAGCTTCCTCCAGGCACACATTTGCATATGGAAATGTGCAATGCTTTTTATTCATTCTCATTTCTTTCTTAATGTTAAATTAACTGGGCCAATAAACCGCAGGAAGTATTACTTGAAATCTGACTTCAATCACTATTAACATAAAATATTTAAGTGCACGTATGGAAGGCATATTTCAGAGGGCTCGTTCTGGAGAGCAGCAAGTAGAAAGAAACATCAGAATTTCATGCGAGGTAAGGGAAGGTGGTTAATGCTGCTCTGGAGCTGCCAAGGGGACCACAGGGAAGCAAAATGGGAGATTCCCACTTGGCTAGGAAGAGCCAGAGGGGCTGAGAGAGCGATTCGGAAGCCTGACTCTGCCGGGATAGACTGCAGCTTGAGCCTGTTGCTTTGGTACAACTTCTCCATCTGTCAAACGGGAACCATACCATCTACTTTCCAGGGATGTTGTGAGAACAAGATAATGAATAAGAGAGTACACTGAGTTCCCTGCCAGTACAGTGTCGTATTCACGCCAAGTATTTTCAGTATTTAATGGGATACTTCACCACGTTGCAGTGAAGCTGTGAGTGTGTCTCAGAGGATCAGGGTGATGCAAATGCACACTGTTAGGTTTTAAGTGTTTTAATGAAGGATGAAGGCTTCCCCTCTCCCATGCTCTCTGGGGCAGTCTGTTGAAGAGCTTTGTATTTGATTTCCAGAGAGTAAATACAAATAATTATTACAATGATTATAAATAATGCCAATGACAGAGGCTCATTTTCAAACATATTTGCTTTGAATGGGAACTGAAACCAGTGTTTGGAGCAGAAAGATGAGTGCTGGCCAAGAGTGGAGGAAGAAGCAGAGAATTCCTTCTTGCCAATGCTTAGCAGGGAGGCTCCACCAGGAGCTGAGGGGTCTGCAATGATTCAGGACAAATGAAGTGCAGTGATTTACTGGGCAGCCTCTTTGGGGGAGGGGGTTTGAGGTATATCTGAGGCCCCTGCCTTCTCCCTCCCATCAGAGCTCTCCTGGGTTCTATTCTCTCTGCTTACTTAAATCTCATAAACTAGTTCAAATAATATCTGTTCCAAGGTGTGTTGATGCAAGAACGGGGTTAGGTGTCTGTAGGTCTTTTAGCGCAGTGTTTGCCATAAGCCCTTCAGGCAACCAGCATACGCCAGGCATTTTGTTATAGTTGCTAAATAAACAAGAGAGGTAAACATTGCAAAATAACCTCAGCTCTCCCAGGGTTTGCAGTCTAAAGCATTTCACGAGGTTGACAAATGTAACAGTTACCAGTGCTTTGAAGACTTAAACGGTCCAAATTTCTGTGTCCGTTACATTTGATAAATCCTGCTGAGACCTTACTATTAGATGAGAATCAAGAATCAATGCTGAATGAGGCTCTACTTGAAAGAAGCTTCTCAGTTAACAAATCATATTAACATGCATACTAATAATGATGAAAAAAGCAAGTAACACAAGCTCTTTACAAGTTATTATCCCATTTAATCCAAAGAATAGCCTTACAAAGGAACACCACTTTGCAGATGAATATACTGAGGTGCACAGGAGTTGGCCATTTGCCATGGTCAGTCACACAGCTCTCAAGAGCAAGAGCCAGGATTCAAACCCCCCACAGTTTGACTCTTGGGCAGGTACTCTCAACTATTATGTTTCAGTTCTATCAGAAACAGAGCATAGGAGGAACACCAAGGGGAGGATTCTTCCTGGGAAAATTATTCCATCATTTACTGTATCCATTTAACAAACACTTATTGAATACCTACTAAGCTTTGGATGCTGGGAATGCAAAGATGTATGGGATGCATTCTGCTCTGGAATTTACATTATCAGTGAGGGAGATGAATAAATAAAGGAGAGGAGGATGATATTAAAAAGAGAGATGTCATGGGGATCACTTCCTTCTTAGAAGAAGGAGCACTTCAGAGGACCTTGGAAGGATGAAGAAGACATTCATGGTGCGGTAGAGCCACAATGGCCTTGTTTCAAGTTACTTACAAAAGTAGTAACTTCAGAAAGATGAATTAGCCCCTTTCTAGGCAAAAGGGACCTCTTATGTGGCTTTCAAATACAGTTCTGGGGTGAGCTGACTGTGGCTGCCATCCAAAAGCAGCTATTTTCAATCTGTTTTCATCTCATAGCACACACAAAGTAATTACTAAAATGCTGTGGCACACCAAAAAATATTTTTTTGGCCGATCTGACAAAAATAAAGTAGATGTCATTTTAATTCACTCACACCTGACAATTATTGTATTGGCTACTGTTATTTATTTGTTTGACAATTTAAGGGGAAAGAGATCAGGGCCCCTGACTAAATAGTCAGGTATTTCAAGTTTGAAAAATTCTTGCCACATACCAGTTGGAAATTGCTACCCTAAAGTATTGCCTCCATGACCCCAAAGAGCAGATGGTGCCTACAGGACTAAGAACATGGATTTCATACTGTTCTATCTCTATGTGTTAATGTCAGATTTGGCTTGATTTACATTTCCTCTAATTTTATAAGAAACTTTCTCTACATTACCAGAGAAAGAACACCCTGTACTACCCAGTCCAGTCAAGGTCAGGGAAATCATATCCTCATAGGCTGGAGAGAAAATAAGAACTTTGGGGTTTTAAATTGTTCACAACTGACATATATCCCCACGATTCATCCAAGATTATTAATTATCTTCTGAAATCTGATAGCTTTTACTTGAAAGCATATAGATCCTACCCTATAACCAACACATATTCTTAGAATTCAAGTGACATATTGAATTTGTATTGAGATATAGAGAATATTAATTTATTTAATTTGCATGATTATAGAACAACTAATAGTAGAATTTTAAAGACTCTTATAAGCGTCTAATCTAATTTTATCATTATAGCCTACTAAAAGAATGCCCAGAGAGCTAAGGTGACTTGCCCAGGGTCATGTCCCCTTGTTTGCCCAACCCACAAACATTTAGTCAAACTAAGTCCAGGTTCAAAAAACAATGGCTTTACTTTTCAATGTCTGTTTTTGCTAATGTTTCCTTTGCTTAAAACTCATTCCCTCCCCCATACCTCTTATTTCCCATGGTCAAAATTACCTCTAGGATATCAAATACACCAAAAAAATGTCTAATTCCCTAAAGGAAATAGAACATCTCTTACATGAAAGCCAACAGAGTGCCTTCCACCTTGTAGGTTCCCCATGGGTGGTACACAGAGAGGCAAAATAAAGCTGATCTTTGGATGACAGTGGGAATTAAACCACATTGAGGGAGGCATTTTGACATATATATCAAAAGCACAGACTCCTTGCTAAACTTTGAGTCAATAATCCCACTTTGATGAGTATTTCTTAAAGAAAAACAAATATAAAGCAGTGAATAACAGAGCAAGATGATCACTGATCACAATTATATTATTTATAATTGGGAAAAAATAAACTGTAATAACAGTTCTTCATTTCAGTAAGAATAATTAAGTAAATTTTAATTTGTACAATCAATGTCATTCTATAAAGTGACTATAATTATGCTTACAAAGAATTTTGGCAATAGCATTAGTAGCTTAGAGCATGAATTCTGGTTCCAGCTTCAGTTTTACCACTTACTGTGTGATATTAGGCAAGTTTCCACAAACACTGCATAAGTGTAAATTATTATGATTATCCTCATATATGCTACCCTAAGAAAATAATGTTTGTTCTGGTTCAAATATATTAACAGGAGTAAAGTACCATCTAGGCAAATAATGATATCTTATGATCACAGTCAGAACTACACAAAATAAGGAACCACTATATCAAGATAATAATTTGGGTCCCTGGTCTTGTGCTTATGAAGTGTTTTCACTGCAGCCTGAGAGCTCACCCCTCCCCCACCTCCCTCTGCAGGAGGAAGCCATCTCATAACCAGAGACTCAGTGGTCACGTGGACACCCAGGCATTTCCCTTTGCTGTCCAGTGAGGACCAGCTGCCAGCATTCTTCCTAAAAATTATCTATCATAAATGCCACTCGCCAGTATTCTGAGACTTTCCCCAGACCATATGCAACTCATCTGTTATGGAAAAAACTTTCCATTCAGTGATCTAGGACACTCTTCAGTCCTCAGGATTAGAGAAGGAAGCCCTGGCTGGACAGTTTAGGGGTACATTAATGGTGGGAACACCTGATCATGGTGAGAATAGATGAAATCAGTTTGAGATTTATCATTAAGACAGGGAAGAAGCAGGTCATCCCTGTAACTGTATCTCCACCATAATTATAATACTAAAGACAGAATTCAAGATTGGAAGGAAATATATTAACACATAAACGGTGGTATTCTCTAAATAGTAATATTTTGCTATGAGTGATTATTTTTTCCCTTCCTTTTATTTATTCTTCAGTGTTTTCAATAATGGTTTAACTGGCCACATATGTTCTTTATAATTGGGAAAAATAAACTCTTCAAACGTGTAAAAAAAAAAATGGATATTCCTCAAGTGCTTCAAAGGAGTGTGAATAGCATGATGTCAAATGAAAGTCATTAAGTGGACTTTTTTCCATGTAAGAAATGTTCCAAAAGAAGTCCGCTGGGCACCAGCAGATTTGAAAATCAGGGATTTAGCTGTGGGAACAGGGAGGATTAGAGCTGTGAATGGCACACAGGGAGGAGAAAGCTGGCTTTCTGAGGATATTACTAAAAACCAACATCTTTTTTACACTCAGATTTAGGAAATGCTCCAAATATGTACTAAGGAACACTAGGCTTTTTTGAACAAGAAATAAACTTAATATATCCATATGGTAAGACTATAAGATAATAGTTGGAAAGTCATTGTATTTGTAACTTAAACTTTGCCTTTTACAAGGAAACCTCTTTACAGGGGGGAAAAATATATGTATATCCTAAGTAAAGTAATTCCTTTAATTGGCTGACTGACCAATTCTTGTGGTCTGGTGTCTGGTCGTTTCGGTCGTGAGGCCTCTGGCTTTTTATAAATAAGATTATTATTATTTTAAATTTGATAAGTTTACTGATTTCAAAGAGAGGAAAAGTTCTAAAGCTCTGCAATATGTTTAAAGGGGGAAAATTCCACCATCCAATATATGAGGGAGAATGCTGTTATTATATTCAGCTTTGAGAGTGACTGACTGTACTGACTGTGGAGAAATAATTACAACATTCTAAATATTCTTCCAAAATGTGACAATCATTTATAGAGAATATCCCAAGACCTTTGCAAATCTCCAAGATTTAGAGATACCTTCAACATAATTGAGATCACACAATGCAGTGACATTTGGGAAATTTCAGTGACCTCCACAGACTCTTTTACAAGCATTACATTCAGTTGAGTCCCATAGAAAGAGCCTGGCCTGTCCGCTATATGCAACCCTTCATCAAGTTCTGTCCATTCTTCATCATAAAGTCTTCCTGGGTCTGTGTCCTGCTCTCCATCATTAATGCCTCCACACTCCGCAAGCAAGCTACCATTGTCTTGCCTATATCACTGCACTAAGCAACATCACATGGCTAAGAATATAGATTCCACTCTCAGCTTCACCACTTACTAGATGTGTGTCTTTGGGCAATTCATATTTTAATAAACCACGAAATGTTTCTCTTATCCATATACCTGCCAATATCTGTGTTACATGCAAAAGTGTTTACTGTGGGGGCTGTGCAAGCACTGGTTAAGAGCCCTCATGTTGCTCACTAGACTGGTCCTCTAAACCTTCCATTGTCTGCCAGTAATCTTTCCAAATCCTACATAATAAAAGGGTAATATGCAAATTGACCAAATAGTGGAACAACTGCTCACTATGATGTGCACTGATCATCAGGGGGCGGTGGGTGGCAGTGGACACTGGCAATGCCAGGCCAAGGTCCTGCCCTGTGCCCTGCTGGTTGCCCCCACACACAGAGAGTGACCCATGGAGGAGGATGGGGCTGGTGAGCTGGCGGGAATAGCCAACCTCTCAGTCCCTCACTCCCCTCCCCCCACTCCGGCTGCCAGGCCTATGGATTAAACCTGTGCACGAATATTGTGCCTCTGCCTCTAGAGCAGGGGTCCTCAAACTTTTTAAAGTGGGGGCCAGATCATGGTCCCTCAGAGAGCTGGAGGGCCGGACTATATGAACTACTAATTCCTACTGTAACACCTCGGCTGCGCTCACTGCCCAAAAAACCTGGCGGGCCGGATCAGACTCCTCTGCCGGCCGCATGTGGCCCGCGGGCCATAGTTTGAAGACCCCTGCTCTAGTGTATATATAACATGTCACCTTTCCTTCTTAGCCACTTTAGTCGCATTCCATTGACTTGAGGATTAATGCTAACTGTTACATTTACAATCTCCGGTTTCATCTACCATCACTTCCCACTTCCTATGCTCCAATCATGCTGTTCTTTCAGCTCCTCAAACACTGCTTTCATGAGAGTAGAGAGCACCTCTGGGCTTGCTCATCATTTTGTTCCCGCACCCTGTAGAGTACTTGGAAAATGATGCTCTTAATAATAACAGCTAACATTTACTGAAACTGTGCCTCACATGTGCTAAAGTGCTTTCCTTACATTACCTCACCACACCTCTATGACATCAACTCTATCACTACTCATTTCACAGACGGGGAACTAGGGCTGACAAAGCCAAGAAACTTGCTCAAGGTTGCAGTCAGAAAATGACAGCAGGGATGCTAACCTAGGAAGAAGGGCACTGGAAGGTGTGCTCTCAGCCACCCTGAGAGATGCTCCATAAACCTTTGTGGAATAATTAATCGAGTAACTGTCTGTTTCCAGAGTGCCTAATGACTTGACCCTGAAATGTAACAGATACAAATCAGCACATCAGCAAAATTGAGAATTATCTTATGTTAATGGCCTTTGAAGTTGCCTAAAAATAGTCAAGCGGTGAAAGCCGTGAAAGTAAGATTCTTATTATAGGGTATCGAAGGTCATATTCCTGATGGAAGATTCAACAAGCCAAATCTACTCTGTTTTCCTACTTATCTCATTGAATTCGGTGCTCTCTGAATCCTGGAGGAGATATGGCTTTAGGTGGGTCCAATGGTAAGTACTGTGAATCATGAAGGAGAGAGGACATTGGGCGGGTCCAGTGATCAGTGTGTGAATCCCAGAGGAGAGCTAGCATCGGGCCTGCTCACTGCTAGCTAAGTGCTCAGGATCAGGCAGCCAGATTGCCAGGCTTCATTACTAGGGAAGATTTCAAGAATCTCAATTTTAAAAAAGGAAATTAAAGTAACCAGACAAGTAATGATAGTCATTACCCGTTAGTTTTTGAAGATTAAATGAGACAATATATAAAATAACTAGCATATAGTAGTTACTCAGTAAATGTTAGCTACTATCTTCTTAGGTGTCAGAAGAGGCTATTCAACTTCTTTTAATGCAGAAGCATGGGATTATACAGTTTATAGAGGATATGTTCAAAATGTCTTGGGGATAGCTCTAATTTTCACACTGGAAGTTAATGTGGCATGTAAAACATGATCTATGTTAGAGGTTTGTAAAGCAGAATCCCAGGTACACAGGATCATGTTATTAATATTTGCTTTAAAAGATAAGAAAATATATATTTAATTTTATGCCAATGTACACAAAAAGTAGTTCCTAAAATGTATATGCCCTCAAAACCCCAATTATACATATGCAAAACTGAAGGACAACAAGGGCAAAATAATGTACATCTTTTCACAAGGACAGATAATACATACTTTTGGGAAAAGGTAATTAAAGCCTGCCAATCAATATAGGCTAACAACATAAACTTCTTGAACAAATATATTCCCATGGGTTTATGCTGCCTCTTTTGCTCCAATATAATTTTATGACATTTAGTTTGCAAAAATTGACTAAAGAGATGTTTAGTATATTGCCATGCAATGCAACATTTAATTTTATAGCATGGATAATGCATTTCTTTTTGCAAATGTATTGGTTCCCAAATAGCATCAATAAGCTTCTTCAGAGTCATTAAATTCTATGTGAGAAACCAGTAAAGCTACAGATTCTGCTACTGAAACACACAGATTAGTTTTCAGCTCATAAAGTTACTACATGGGTTACCTGCCTGGTGTCTGCAGCCCATACACGGAAGTTGGAAAGGAAAGCTCAGTCAACTTGGATGACAAGGTTGCACACAAATTAAGCCTTTCAATGAATGCTCATCAGATGCTAATAAAAAATTCTTAACATGTACTCAGGGCTCTGCAGGATCCAGCCCTGTCACTTTATCGGCTTCCTCCTGTTCAGCTCCAACATGCAAGTCCTTCTTGCCCTTGAACCTGCACATAGGCTGTAACACCATCCTCTGAGTGACCACTACCCTTCCAAACCACCAACCTTTGTGAAATTCCTATAATGTGACATCAACCCTAAGGGATGATAAAGGGGAACGTGTTTGACACACAGCACATAAGTGGTTCAAGAAGGAAATTAAACCATTCACCATGTCTATAATTAGAAATAATGTCAGTGGTTTATGGTGCTATCATAAGATAATGTCATAAGAAAATGATTCCCCACTGCTAGGTCAACTTATGAGTAAAGTTGAAGAGCTAGGAGTGAGCTGGAGAGAGGAGAGATATTGTAAAATAAACAGAAATAGAGTTTTAGAGGAATGGAAGAAAAATAAGATTTTGATGTTCCCTTTAAATTAAAAACAATTTTCTTCCTAGAAGACATAGTAATGTTAGAAATGGAACTGTAAACTTTATGATAAGAGAATAAGACACTTTATTATTCTTTATAGTTTATGCTACTCCCATCACATTTCCATATCTTAGATGCTCTTCACACAAATTTTTTCACATCCTAACAAGGAAATTCAAGGTCATACAGGCCAGTCTTACAAGTCTTCAGTCTCCCTAATGACCTAATATCAACCCTCTCAGAGGGACAGTTTAAGGAGACTAAATGTGCCCTCATTCTCAACTTTCTTGGTATCTCCACTCAAAAACTAGATCTTCAAATCTGATGGGCTATCTCTAACACAGGTGCTATACCGATCAATATTGTTATTTTAATAACTTCCTATCATGTTACACTGGCTATACCATCCTCTACAAGCAATATCTCCTTGAAGCTTTAAAACAACTTCATGAGGTGTTTACTCTTTTATCCCTATTCTATGGGTGAAGATATAACACAATGAATATGTGAGGAACTTGCTCAAAGTTGCACAATGGTAAGTGACAAAGACAAAGCTGGCTGATACTCTACAGCTCATGCTATTTCCTGCACATGCCTAGCAATACTTAGCATTTGATATCATAAGAAATGTTTGTTTAGTTTGACTCTATCTATGACAAATAGCCCTGAATCCTTCTTAGGTGAAATAAGAATAGAGAATCATACTTCCTTAATAATATTTTAAAATGAATTCTAAACAGGTTTCCTTGTTTCTACCACTCACCAATAAAATTGGGTCTTGAGTTCCTTACAATTTGAGTTAACCAGACTGCTGAATTGTGTTTCAATCTGCTTGTTTAAAGCAGATGTTTAGCTGGAACTTTCCTTTGACAGACTCTAGAAGGCTTTTCTGCTTTTAACTTAGAATTGAAGCTAGGGAGCTGTCCCTATACTTAATCATAGTGGGGATGCAGAACTGGTGTGTCTGTCTTGGGCTGGTTTGTGGGGGCAGGGCGTGTGATTAGATCTCTGCCCCATTGATGCAGCTGATTTGTTCAGAACAGAGAGCCCAGAAAGGAACTATGCCCGGCTGAGTTGAAAACAATTATAACTTTATTGTAATTGCTCTTTTGAGCAGAGGTGTTTTCTTGTGAGTGTGTCTATAAATATGTGTGAATGTGTCTGAAAATGGGTGTTAAAATTTTTCTAAAAGGGAGAAAGGAATTGTCCACTTTTTTCCTGTTATCTTAATTCACTTCTTTAAAAAACACATATACATTTGCATACATTAATATACAGAAGTTGGGCAAAAGTAGGTTTACTGTTATTTCAAATAAATTATAAATTAATTAAGTAATGCAAGAATAAACTACTTCATGTACTCACAACTATAAACCTACTTCTGCCCACCCTTGTATATATGTATTTGAGGGTAGCAGCAAATGGGTTAAATGACTGGAATATTTTCATCTATAAGAGCTCAAGTATAATCCAATTCATGCCACATGGATACTAACATCTGTTAATTAAATTTTAATTAGCCAAAGGGCTGTTGATGTTGACAGCAGATGACACCTGCCAGGACAAAATAGCATCCCCTGATGCAGGACCAAGACTTGTTCCACCAGAACAAGAATTCAGCAATAATTCATTTAGAGGGTCTATTTTTAGAGCAAATATCCAAAGAAACACATACACAAATTGCATAGCTGAATTGAAAATCCTGGTAAAAGGTACACTGTTTTTTTAGTTTCTGTTTTGTTTTGTTTTATTGATTTCAGACAGGAAGGGAGACAGAGAGGGAGAGAGAGATAGAAACATCAATGATGAGAGATAATCTTTGATTGACTGCCTTCCACATGCCCCCTGCTGGGGATCAAACCTGCAACCCAGACATGTGCCCTTGGCCAGAATCGAACCTAGGACCCTTCAGTCCACAGGCCTATGCTCTATCCACTGGGCCATACCAATTAGAGCAAAAGGTAAGCTTGTTAACCCTCAATCCTCTGTCAAACAAAACTATAGTGAAAGCATAAGTTCCCATTCAAAGCATGGGATAAGATAAAAATAACTCAGACCCTTCTTATGCCTGCTGACCTTGGCTCCTACTGCCTCTAAATGTTATTATCTCTTAGGGTCATAATGGCAAAGTTGGAGATATCACTACTAATAAAAAAATCTTCCATAGCGTTAGAGGGAAAAAAAGTTCCCTCATTAACCTCCAGTGCAGTAACCTTGAACTCATAATTTCAAATGGTTTCCTATCATCTCTTTATCTCTGGATCTGGCATTTATCCAACTGCAGAGTGCAACCCATGATAAATGAGCGGAAGAACTTCCTCATTTATTAAATGAAGTCGATGAGAATTTCATCTGGCAAAGGGTCACTGAAAGGAGAGAATCAAGGCTGTTAATTTCCAGGGGAAGATTACTCTCAGAACGTCCAACTGGAAAGAAGATAAAAACATGGACATACTGCAATTAGAGCAGAGGCTCCTAGTGTACGTGAAGCAGCAGCTGTTTCCTGAACTTTTTATTGTCCTTATTATTATTATTCCTTAAAAAGAATCGGAAAGGAGGTGCATGTGAACTCATGAGCAAGGGACAAACTAGTTTGTGCAGCTTATTATCTGATTTTCAGCTCTCCTGTCTAAGATGAGTGGTTGGATGCACCTTGATTCCACCAGATGTTTCACTAAATTGATCCACTCATACAGATGAAATGACCTATCATGCCAGGAGATTGACCAACTGTTCCAGAGAATTGACTAATTGTTTCAGTATATTGACAATTTGCCTTGACTGGGAGCTCTGGCCTCTGCATAGATGGAATTCTCAGTGAGATATCCAAATGAAAAACACTAGGCTCCCAGAGATGAAAGGTCCAAGTGCAGAGCAGAGGAAACAATTAAATATCATCTCAACCTCATTAGTAAAAATAAAAAATGAAATAAAAAGAAAGAAAAACACCTAATAAGTGCCAATTTCCACTCATCAAATTTAGCAGACAGAATTGATGCAAAAATAATTCATATGCTTTAACCAACTAATTTCACTGTATGGTCTCTTTGGAAAATAATCCTTAATACATAAAAAATGGTGCATGATGTCGGGACCGGTTTGGCTCAATGGATAGAGAGTCGGCTTGGGGACTGAAGGGTCCCGGGTTCGATTCCGGTCAAGGGCATGTACCTTGGTTGCGGGCATATCCCCAGTAGGGGGTGTGCAAGAGGCAGCTGATCGATGACTCTCTCTAATCAATGTTTCTGGCTCTCTATCTCTCTCCCTTCCTCTCTGTACAAAATCAATAAAATATATTTTTAAAAAAATGGTGCATGAAGATATCTATTGCAATATTGGTTATGATGATGAAAACCTGGAAATTGAAATGTCCAAAGGTATGTAAAAGGGCTAAAATAGTTACAAATGTTCAAAATAGAATAATACGCAGCTATTTTCTTAAAATGATGCTTGTGCAATGTTTAGAATCTACATTGTCTAGATCATGCTCTGTAGACAGTTTTGCAGCCTGTTCACCACATGGCTTTGTAGCATGGGTCTTTTGCCCTGCTCTTTATCATAGTCTTTTCATATCTTTTGGAAGCATCCTTTTGATAAACACATTGCTTCGTTTTACTTGCTAGAAAGGCAATTATGATTAATTTGGATGCATTTATGCTTGTCACCCATCAGGAATCAAATTATGTTCTAAGTATCCCTAGAATCTATGTGCTCCTCAAGCCTTTTACAGTGTAACAATCCTTTTAATAGTTTTTTACTGCTAAATTAAATTTAAAATTCAATTACCATAAATAAGGAATAACACATCTGCATCTGCACATTTTTCTCACTGAACGCAAAGTCTAACATCTTTTCTTATTTCCTGGATTGCTCTTGTCATTGCCGAGGAAAAATTGACCAGACAATTGAGCAAAACGTTAAATGTCACCTCCAAATACAATTAAGTGTCAAAGGCTGCCACTTGGGCCCCTAGAATTTTGGTGTCCTTACAAGCACTGGTGATCAAACTGACTTTCTATCACCTAACAAATAAAACCCGGACTCTTATGTGTGACATTGAAGACTTGCTCCACTGTGCATCCCACCTACAGTCTCATTTTCATCCCTCCTTGCTCCCCGACATAAATTAAACTCATCAAAAAACTAAGACACCTATTGTCTTACTGTCCCTTCTCACCACGTATTCTTTATCCTGAAATGCCCCCTCCTATCTTCCACCTTCATAGCCCTTTAAAAGAAAAGAACACCATGTATTTAATGGGGGCCTCCTCTATGCAGCAAAGCTTGGGAAGCACTTGACATTCGTCTTTAAGCAAAGCCAAGGACAATCCCTAATTTATTGGAGCTTGTCCTAGAAAAGGTGAGTCAGAAAAAATGAAAAATAAAGAATAAGTAAATGATATAGAATATTAGGTGATAAATGCTAAGTAAAAAAAACAAAAGAAGAAGAAAAAGAACAACAGAGTAAGGGAGATTAGACATGCAGAAGATGCCATGTAAACTGTGAAGAAAATGTAGGCTCTAAGTTAGCATACTAGTAGAAAAGTGGGCTGCAAATGTCTGTGCTTTAGAGAAAGGAGTTAACTTTTTCTTTTTCAAGCAAGAGAAGTTGATTTGTCCAAGATCACAGAGCTCCTTAGTTCAGTGCTGAGGACCAGAACTTAGGACCAATATTTTTCCTCTTGCTATTTCTTTGTTACAAACCTATAAAGAAAATGGGTGTGAGAATCTAGAGTGGCGGTTCTCAACCTTTCTAATGCCTCGACCCTTTAATACAGTTCCTCATGTTGTGGTGAACCCCCAACAATAAAATTATTTTCGTTGCTACTTCCTAACTGTAATTGTGCTACTGTTAATGAATCATAATGTAAATATCTGTGTTTTCCAATGGTCTTAGGCGATCCTGCTAGCGGTTCTCAACCAGCAGGTCTTAGCTTAGGCATTCAAATTAAATGAGCAACTCACAGGTTGAGAACCACTGATCTAGAGGATCAGAGTAAGAGCAGTGGCTCTGTGTGTATTGAGCAAGTTAGTTTACTCTTTTACTTAACACTTTCTTGTCTAGAAAATAAAGATAATTACAGTACCTACATCACAGACATGTACAAAGGTAAAAGAAAATGATGCACAGAAGGCATTTAGATGTTAAATGATATTGTTACTTTTATCTTTGTTTTCAGAACTCATTAGAATACCAACTACTTTTATTATAATAAGGAACAGCAGGTCTTAGCTTAGACATTCAAATTAAATGAGTATCTATTTACATGTAAAATTTTATATTCTTCAGAAACCTGTCATACACAAGATGAATAGATTGGAACTTCTCATTCCAGTGTTGTGTGTGTGTGTGTGTGTGTGTGTGGAGTTGTTGTTGTTGTTTTATTGGAAGCTGTCCCTGGAAGACTTCAATGAAAAAAAAAAATCAATACTGCTTAGTGACCAAAACCAGTCAGAGACCAAATAAAGTTGGAGGTCATAGTAGCAGATGAAATTCTACTTCTTCAAACATTGAATTAACCTAGATACTAGTTCATCTTTGAGAAAAATTGATTTTTCACAAAGCCCTCTAATTTTCTGAAAATAAATAAATAAATAAATAAATAAATGCTTCAATTCTTTTCATGGTGGAGAAAATCATAGCAACCAAGAGAAAAGTATAGAGTTTATTAAAAAAGAACATGTCTCTGAAATTTATTGAGCCCTAAGAGCAATTTGTAATATATCTAAGGTATATATTCTATCCACCAACTTGTGCCTATTTTTAAATATATATATTTTATTGTGTTTTTTTTTTTACAGAGAGGAAGGGAGAGGGATAGAGAATTAGAAACATTGATGAGAGAGAAACATCAATCAGATGCCTCCTGCATACTCGCCACTGGGGATGTGCCCGCAACCAATGCACATGCCCTTGACCGAAATCGAACCTGGGACATTCTATTCACTGAGCCATATCGGTTAGGGCTGTGCCTACTTTTTTAGGTACTTACCTGATAGCATAATATTTTCTTTTAGACTCTATGAGCCTTGGGGAAAGAACCCATATCTTATTCTGTTCTTCACAGTGTTTTACTCATGGTAGGAACCCAATAAATGTCAACACTTGAGTTATACATATCTGGTACCTTAGCTTATGCTTAATTACTGAGTCTTACTATACCACAAAAGAGGAGATTCTTCCCATACATTTCTGTATAAAGGCAGAAGCTACTATAATAATGTCATAGGTACTGGAGGATCCTAATGAATCCTCCTCCCATGTGGAGTCTTTCCCTTTTAATGTTAGACTTGTCTATATGACTTGCTCTGAGGTAATGGCATCATCAAGGATAATACAAGCAGAGTTTGATAAACCCTTGCACACTAGGGCTTGTCTTTCTGGAATGCTCCCTCTTGGTGCTCATCTAACATGTAGTAAGAAAGCCTGTCTAGCCTACTGATGGTTGAGATGTCACATGCAGGAGAACAGAGACACCCCAGCCACCTTGCACCAGCTGCTAGCCATGGGAGTGAGGTGATCTTGGATAGTCCACACCCTGATTAACTCTCATCTGTTTACAGCGCCCTGTTACAATCCCAGTCAACAACACATGGAGCAGAACTGCTCACTGAGCCCAGCCAAACCCCAAATAATGATAAATAAGAAACATTGCTGTTTTAAGCTATAACACTGGTGGGAAGTAACAGATAACTGAAATATACATGAAAAGATCCCTTGTTTAAGAACCCGAGAAGCATGGGTCTTAGCCTCCCTCTTCCACCTACCAGTTTTAAGACTCCGGGCAACATTGAACACACTATTAGCATATTAGTTTCTTCATCTTTTAAGAAGGTAAAGGCAATTACAAAATTGCCGTGAGGATTAAATGAAGCAACATCACACCTGGCAAGTACCCCACAAATGGCTATCACTGTGAGCATTACTAAGGTTATATAATCTGGACTTCATCTCTTGTTAGTGTTATTGATGAAAATCTCATTTGGTAGTGCAACCTGAGCTGAATATTATATCACTCTTTCTCCTCCGCCCCAGTCAGATGCACAGGTTAAGAAAAGTGTTAGAAGAGTCCATGGAAAAGCCTCTATTTTGGACTAGTCTCCTATTGCCCTCCTGGCCTCCACTCTTCTTCCCCATCACAGTCCCTCATCCACACAGCAGCCAAAGGGATCTGTCCAAAGGCCTAAACCATTTCCCATCACTTTCCAGCTTTAAACTTATCTATGGTCTAGCACTGAAATATTAATAAATCCCAGAGTCTGACTTGGCCTAGGACTGCCTTCCTTTCTCATTACATGCCCTCCTCTTCCCCTCTGCAGTGGCCTCTCCAGCCAGACCAATCCTATTGCTTCTTTAAACACCCAAGTTTATCCCAACTCAAGCTTTGCCTTTTCTGATCCTTCTTCCTGGACCAGACATTCCCATGTCTCGCTGGCAACATTCAGAGGTCAACTCAGATGCCATCACAAAGAAGTCTTCCCTGAGCACCTATAGCAAACCACACCCTCCATCCTTCTACCGCCAGTTGCCCTCAGTCACTATACCTATGTTTTATTTTGATGTTTTGTTTTTTGTTTTCTTCTTTCTTCCTAGCCCTTAGGACTTGACATAATATTCATTATTTAAATGTTTCCATGCTCACTGTTTTCCCTCCTGGAAAATGTAAGTCACATGAGATCAAGGCTTTGGTCTTATTCATTACTTGAACCCCTTTGCCAAAAGTAGTGGGTCAAAAATTATGGCTTGCAGGCTTGCTTTTATATGGCACATGAGCAAAGAATAGCTTTTCCATTTTTTAATGGTTGAAAAGAATCAAAATAAAAACAGTATTACATGACATAATAAGTTCAAATCATAGTATATCCTTAAATAAAGTCTTATTAGAATGCAGCTATGTTTACTGTCTACTAGAGGCCCAGTGCATGAATTTGTATACCGGTGGGATCCCTCAGCCTGGCCTGCATGGATCAGACCAAAACCAGCTCCCAACATCCCCTGAGGGGTCCCAGATTGTGAGAGGGTGCAAGCCAGGCTGAGGGACCCCACTGGTACACTATGGGGGCTGGGGAGAAACCACAGAAGGGCTCCAGGGCATGACGAACACATCTCACCCAGTCTAATCAACTGAACCCCAGCAGCAAGCTAACCTACCAGTTGGAGCATCTGCCTCCTGGTGGTCAGTGTACAGTATATCATAGTGACTGGTCGAACAGTGGAAAGAACAATCAGACACTTAGCCTATAAGGCTTACATTATATAGGATGCATTATTATATGATGGGAGAACTGAATAGCTGCAACAGAGGCCATCCAGCCTATGATGTGTAAAACATGTACCGTCTGCCCTTATTGTCTCCCTACACAAAAATTGCTAACCCTGGTCTAGAGTAGTGTCTGACTTATTACAGGTGACCAATCCATATGGGTCCAAGGAACTTTTTAAAAGGCAAAAAAATAATAATAAATAAAAATAAATAAATAAATAAACAGAAAAGAAAAAAAAAATGTATGCAGACCCAGGCACAGGCAACGCCTGACCAGGAATGCGCTTCTTTGTGAAAGGTTAAGCACAAGTTTGGGACAAGGCCCTTTGACATCTCTCAGGTTCTCTGATCTTCTCCTAACACAGTGCATTTCTATAAGGAGCAGGGCCCCATGTCTGCATTCTCAACAAGTCTTCCAATCGATCCACACAGAGGAATGCTAAGTGAACAGCAGAGAAAACGAGTGGAAAAATTAAACACAGATTTCTTAATAAACCCGAAAATAGCTTAATAAAGCTGAAAATAGGCTCCTGGCATCCCAAGGCATGTTTATTTTCTCTTTAAATAGATGGCTTCCCATAGACTGTTAGCTCAGAGGGGATCCTGGGAGAGAGTGCTTCCCTCCTCCTGTGCATGTTAGGCTTTTTCCCGATGACACTCAGCCAGACACTGAGAAAAGCATCTGTCAGTCTGGATAAAAACAATAATCATGGTCAAATAAGGCTCATACCTCAGCTGCCCATTTCTGGAGGGCTCTACACAGATACAAAATAGCTTCCAAGGAGAAGATTGAGAGCTTGAAATCCTTTTGGTAGAAAGGCTACTTGGAAAAAGATGATGAACAAATCAGACAGAAGAGTCAGTCATTCTCATTAAAAATGCTGTCTTTGCCATTTGTTTGTTTATTTAGCTAAAGTTGGAGTGTGGTATATGTTTTGCCCAAAGCGGGGAATTGATGGCACTGGGACTATGATAGATCCCCAGGCTGAGGCTGGATGGCCTGTGGAAATCTTCTCCAGGCAATCGGGTGTAGAAATAGGTATAGTGGAGGAGGGTGATAAATAAGATACCAAATGAACTCCAAAACCATTTCCAGGAGGAGTAGGAGATCCAAATAGTATCATGACAGGGAGTTCATTCAGCAAAGAGGAAGAAGAAATGATCTCTTTCTAGAAATCTATGTCACTATCAAGAAGGCATTTGAGGAGGCATTAAGAAAGCAGGAGATGTGAAGGAAAGAACAAAATGATGAAACCCACTTGCTCCCAGAGTGAAACATGAAAAAGAACAAGCAGACTTTGAAGAGGCAGCAATTGGGTTGAGCGGTAGTTTAAGAAAAAACAATAAATCTTTTAATCACAAGAATTAGAGCCACCACAAACCAATAGGTATCTAATCAGGTTAATTAGTCAATGTGGAGAGTTCATCATTCCTCCAAAAATTACTTCTTAGAAAAATCAGATGTTCACCTTAATTTTTAAAACTTTCACCTTATAGAAGATCAGAAGCAAGGTAAGTTTTTGTAGGTAAAATGAGTTCAACAATAATTATATGCAAGATAAGAAATGATGGGGGAAAAGTAAAAGCTTTGAATACCAGGTAATGAGCAGATGGTGGCCTGTGATGACAGCTCTCCCAGCTGTCAGCGTCTTTGTACTCACCCAGAATGCCCACGCTTTTTTTCTCCTCCTCTTTCTTCTCCCCCCATCCTCCTACCTCCCTTGTTCTTTCACTCATCCATTCACTCATTCATAGAGGGACAACTTCCTTTGGTGAGCTTTGTAATTTCCCCTCTTGTGTGCTCTCATAGCACCTGTTTATACTTCTGTTGCAATACTTATATAGTCCATTATATTGCCCAAAGATTGTTGATTCCCTCAACCCCATGGGATACTGGAAGGAAAGGACATCGATTCTTAAAGCTTCTACCTCTGTGGCTTGCACAGCGCCAGGGTCAGCTCAAAGCAAATACTCAATAAAGACAAGCAACATTGTGTAAATGCAAGTGAGCCCACGAAGAGATGAAGTTATTGTGTAAACAAGGATCTTGCTGCTGACAAAAATAAAGTTAGATTCAAGATAACCTAATTCCATCACAACATGAATACCTTGAAAGGATCAATCCCAGAGACTTTGTCTTATCCTGGAGAAAACAAGATATTTATAAATCTGGCCTTCTAACATCTCTTTTTGATGGCTTAAAGTGAAGGTAATTTTTATACCTTTTTACAGAAATAACACCTTTTATCAATCTGAAAGACAAAAACTAGGTGAAGTTACCTTAGTGAGCTCTAGACACAGCCTTAAATTATTCAATATAATTTCAGTTGAATGTCCTTTGCATTTCTTTCCACAATACTACTTGTATATCCAGAGATCTCAATTTCTTCCTTTGCTATTATATATTATTACTCAATGGCTTCAAAATCTCCTTTCCTTTCCCACAGAATGTTCCATTTTGGATGTAATGTAAATGCCTCAATAATAAGCAATCACCAAAATAAGAATGATGATCCCCTGGTTATTAATGATATGATCTAAATGAAAGAAAAATGTGCTGGGCAAAGCTGAATGACTTTGAGGAACATATTAAGTAGATAATTATCTGTGTATAATGTTTGATTAATGGATTCACTTATGCACAGGTTATTAAATACATTCTTTAACAGACTATATTAAATAATAAACTAATTTAGGAATATTACTTTTTCTTTACTATGATATCATGAAATAATTTAATTTAATCTCTTCCCATGAATCTTTACTTCAAATCTTTCCCAACCCAAAGCCATTTTCAACTTCTTTAAAGTTTCTAAACCTATTCCATTTGTCTAAGTTGTTGAGATAAAGCACTGTTTGAATACATGTTTGATGCTTTCATTGAAAATGTTAAGTGAAGTTGCAAAAGTCCAATTGCATCATATTAGGACTACTTGTTTTCCCATTTATCTAAAAGGTAGGTTTGTGACCAAAAAAACTAAACTGTCTTAAGTGATTTTTAAAAAGCATACACATAATGGCAATCAATACCTGCAACTGTGAGAACATTCTCTCAAAAATAATAACTATTATTCTTTATTGAGGGTTTTGCCTCTTTTTAAAATTTATTCTCCTGATAATTTCTATGAAAATTCAGAAATGGCATTGTTAATGTTATTGTTTTCATCCCTAGAGTAGTTTCTTCTTGTTCAAAACAATAAAGTAAAATAAAATAAAATAAAATGCCAAGAGAATAGCTGATAATCTAAAAACATTTATAAAGATTTGAGTTTAAGGCAGTTCCTTTTTTCTGAGGAAAAGTACCAATGAACTCCAAGACCATTTCCAGAAGGAGTAGGAGATCAAAATGGTATCAGGAAAGGGTGAAAAGTATCACCTTATATTTAGATATAAATATTTTCTCTCTCTTTATAGCAACACTCATTCATTTTATATCCATTCTGCATGGACTAAATTTGCCATTAAACTATAGCAATGCTGATTATAGCCAGACTTAAGTTTTCCTCTATGGACACTGTTTCGACTCAGGATGTGTTCGTTTTTAAGCATTTGCAAAATTGGTGGCAAGACATTCCAATTTTTTAAATTGATTTTGTGAAACTAAGCCTTTTTTCCCCATTGAAATATGTCTCCTTTCTCTTTTAAGTGTGTTTTGGCACAATCACAAGTGGAATACATGGAGCTTCCCATATCAGTGTAAGAAAATTCATTTTAGTGTGAATAACATTTTACCATATTGAGTTTCTATGTTGTACAAGCTGTCAGGGAAACTCCAAGGACCAAGCGCCTCCCTTCCAAAACCTTCCAGCTCTGTAATCAGCTTCCAGCAGATATTTTGCATAGTCCCAACTGAGCCATTAGTAATACTGTCAGTGTTGAGCAACCTCTGTAATGACCCAGAATTGGATCAATTTCTTGCAAATCCCCCTCCTATGTTCAAAAGTCAGCATTGCTTTGTTTCCACTTCATATCATTATTTTACTTTACTCTCTTGCTTTAAAAATACATAATATCTCTACTAAGTTTTGTCTCTTTTTGTCTGCCATTACAACAAAAAAAGTAATTTCACTGCTTAATTTACCATTTTTTTCAGATGTCCTCTCTCTTTAATCTTTGGTTCAGGTACCAAATAGTCTCATTTATCTAGTCTGCCTGTCTCACCCTGGACTATAGAGGTCACCCAACATTTTGAGAAGCAGCTATGGTAGCAGTAGTGGTGTCACCAGCTTGATTTTCTCCTGGCTCCACTCTCTGACTGACCTGGAGCAAGTCAGCTAACTTTTTCTGTGTGTCAGTATCTCTGTCAATATAATTGGTTCTTGTGAAGATTAAACAAGTTAATATATGTATACCACTTAGGACAGTAGCTGACACACAGTAAATGCTCAAAAATGTTAACAATTACTTTCCCTTTAGGTTACATAGAGAAAGAGCCAACTATACTATTGTATAAAGAGATAATATGCAAATTAGGTCGGGATTCCATTATGGGTCATGACCAGACAGGAGGAGGTTGCCTGCACAGGTGAGACTCAGAGCAGATACAGAGACAGAGGCAGGGGTGCCTGCCCCAGCCGATGCGGTGGCTTGGGCGGCCCAGGAGCAGACACAGGCAGTGGGGCTGGGAGACATGGGAGTCAGATACGGGTCCCGACCACCCACAGGGGGCCTCCTCCCAGGGCGGTAGGTAAGGCACCTCCTCGTGTGATTTCAATTGTGCACTGGGCCTCTAGTGGGATAATAAAAAGAGAACTGTATCTGGGATCAGAAGCATAGTTCTCATCCTGACTTTGTAATGGACTAGCTGATAAATTAAGTAAGGTATTTTGCCTTCCAGGATTAATATATGAAATGAGTGAGTGTTCTAAAACTTTTTTAGTTTCGTACATCTATGGAATTTTCATGAGGAAACATTGATCTATGGCTGAAACCTAGTCCATTTTCCAATAAATGTATGAGAAATTCACAATGCACACATCCCCTTGGTCAGGTCACACTTGGGTGCTAGAGACCCTGCTAGAACTGGAACTCAGCATTCACTGGGTGTCCCTCAGCCCAACCTGCACCCTCTCCAATATGGGATCCCTCGAGAGATGTTCAACTGCCTGTTTAGGCCAGATCCCACTGGGCAGTCAGACATCCCTCTCACAATCAAGGACTGGTGGCTTCCAACTGTTTGCCTGCCTTCCTGCCTGAGTGCCCTAACCGCTTCTTCCTGCCAGCCTGAACACCCCCTAACTACTCCCTTGCCAGCCTAATCGACACTTAACTGCTCCCCTGCCAGCCCAATTGCCCCTAACTGCCTACCCTTGCCAGCCTGGTCACCTTAACTGCCCTCCCCTGCCAGCCTAATCACCCTAAACTTTCCTCCCCTGCAGGCCTGATTTCTCCCAACTGCTCTTACCTGCATGCCTGGTCCCCCCAACTACCTTTCCCTGCAGGCCTGGTCACCCCCAACTGTCCTCCTCTAAAGATCTGGTCACCACCAATTGCCCTCCCTTGTAAGCCTGGTCCCTCCCAACTGTCCTCCCCTGCTGGTCACCTTGTGTCCACATGGGGTGGCCATCTTATGTGTTGGAATGATGGTCAATTTGCATATTACTCTTTTATTAGATAGGAATACCTAATAGGGTTGATGTAGGAACTAATAAATGCAAAGCATATATTATAGAATAATGCACAGCACATCATTAACAAAAAAATATAAAAACTATAATTATTATCATATTTAATCCGAATTGGTTGTTGTTTACTTAGAACCTACTACATGCATGGCACTATGCTGAATACTACACGATCCAGAACATTGGGTAAAATATGTTTTCTACCTTCAAGGAGCATAGGATTGATTATGGCTCAAGTCAAGTAGATGAACAATGAAAACAAGACATAACGTGAAGTAGTCCAAAAGTCCAATAAAAGGTTTCTGGGGTTTCAGAGAAAATAAATGGAATATTTCTGGAAAGGAATAATCAGAGACCTTTTCATTAAGGAAGTGTCATTTGAACTAGGCCTTGACTAATGG
The DNA here is from genome assembly GCF_964339955.1 of Pipistrellus hanaki. Lineage (NCBI taxonomy): Eukaryota > Metazoa > Chordata > Mammalia > Chiroptera > Vespertilionidae > Pipistrellus > Pipistrellus hanaki. The sequence continues at coordinate 56,771,192 of NC_140511.1, read as the reverse complement.
ACAGATTTGAAATGGCAGAGACTCAATTGGGAATGTTCTTAATGAGAGGAGTTAAAAGACAGGTCATATTAGGTAAATGAAAGTAACTACACTGGCTAGAACATATGGCATATCTAGGAAAATTAAACCTTCTAACAGTGGGAAGAATACAGTGTGAGCTAAAAGTTTGGAGGGCCTTGAATACATCCCCAGTTGAGGAAAATTTGAAGGGAACTAACTTAACAGGGAAACGGCTATCTAAACACTGCTTTCAAGAGATGTAGTTGAAGTCAATGTTGAAAATGGACTGGGATGGCCCTAGCTCCATGGTCGGCAAACTGCAGCTCACGAGCCACATGCAGCTCTTTGGCCCCTTGAGTGTGTCTCTCCCACAAAATATCATGGCCTGGATGAGCTTATTTTGAAGAGGTGGCATTAAAAGAAGTATAAGTTTAAAAAATTTGACTCTCAAAAGAAATTTCAATCATTGTACTGTTGATATTTGGCTCTGTTGATTAATCAGTTTGCCAACCACTGCCCTAGCTGGTTTGGCTCAGTGGATAGAGCATCGGCCTGTAGACTAAAAGGTCCAGGATTTGATTCTGGTCAAGAGAACATGCTCAGGCTGTCCCCAGGCTATCTCCTGTAGGGGGTATGCAGGAGGCAGCCATTCAATGATTCTCTCTCATCACTGATGCTTCTATCCCTCTCTTCCTCTCCCTTCCTCTCTGAAATCAATAAAAAATGTATTTTTATTTAAAAAAAGGGGGGAGGGAGAAAATGGACTGGGATGAAGAAAAGGAATGTGAAAGTGAAGAACCCATTTTTCCTTTTGTGTTTAAATAAAAATAAAGCATTAAAGACGGTGAAGCAGTAAGCATGGAGTTTTAAGTGGCTCACAGTAAAACAAAATATAAGAAAATGGAAAAAAGTATAATACATTAAATTCAAGCAATAATAGAGAATGAAAAGAGAAAATTTCATAGAGAAAAAATGTTCAAGATTTTTACCTCCATTTCCTAGTAGCCAAAACAATTGTCAATGGATTAGATACCTCACATTATCTAGCAGGAGGAGGACATAATGCATGGTAGTCCTTAGTTTTGAGAGGAGTCTTCCCTATTGGCCTTGGAAACAGATTCATTGCTCTTAAAAAAAATGAGATGTCCCCCAACATGATTTTGCATAGCAGATCTTGAGGGAAGCTATTAAAAGCACTCTTCTATGAACTCTTCTATGAAGCAAGTCTATGAAAATCATGGTGAGTAGAGACATTTAAAGGGCGATTTTAGTTCTCCAGCTTTATATTGATGTCAGGATTTGACTACTGGTGAGAAGTAGTACCACCCTACAGACTCATATAAAATAATTCCTTTGTAAAATTAACTGAGATTGAGGGAGGAGAGAGAGAGAGGGAGGGACGAAGGGAGGAAGGGAGGGAGGGAGGACATCAATTTGTTGTTCTACTTATTTATGCATTGTTTGATTCTTATATGTGCCCTGACCAGGGATCAACCTGCAACTGTGGCATATCAGGATGAAGTTGTAACTAGCTGAGCTGCTAGGCCAGGCCAATAATCACTTATTTTAAGCCATTCAGTTTTAAACTGGTTTATTATGCAACCATAGACAACTAAAGCAATGTTACCTAATTTTTACAACAATCTTATAAAGGTAAGCATTTGCCTTTATTTTACAGGTGAACAAACTGGAGATCGGAGAGGTTAAGGAACTTAGCCAAAGTTATAGGCACAAATGTCAGCTATGCTGCCTGAGTGAGCAATTTGTAAGGCCATGAGCTTAATTACTAAGAGCTAATTTTAAAAAAATAAGACTATTTATAGTTGCTATTCTTTATCTCATAAGGACTTTAAGGCACTGATTATTTAATTTACAGTACTAATTAGTTGATAATATTATTAATGACATTTCATATGGTACCCTGGCCTCTAATGACTAGAGTATAGACATCTTTCTTCTACAAAGATGCCAAGACTGTAGTATGAATGGGGGTGGAGCTTAAGGTAACCCAGCATAACACAAGCCTATAGCAGCATGCCAGTAGGGTTGGCCATATTCTTATTGCCTATATTCTTGCCTGACTGCCATGCAGCTGTTTCAAATACTGCATAGTTGGCACCAGGCATGAGGCCTGCTCGCCCAACCAACCCTGTGCAGATATTATTGACAATGTTGCCATCAAGATCTGGCTCTTGAGTCTTCTGTTCACCCTCTTGTCAATGCCTCTGGTCTCTACTAGTTTCAATAAATTGGACATATCTGTCTAACTTCTTGGTCCTCTTTTTTACATTCTTGTGTTTCATGAGGGGTCTGAGGGCAGCCATGATGCCGTAGGAGATGGCTTATGTTACCATCTATTTTTGAGAACTTTCTGCATTCATTGATATAATCATGCTTTTTTTCTTTTTCAGCCTGTTGAAGTGATGGATTACATGAATTGATTTTCTTTTATTTTTCAATTACAGTTTACATTCAGTATTACTTTGGATCAATTTATTTTGAAATGTTGAACCAGCCCTGCATAGCTGGGATAAATTTCACTTGACTGTGATGCATAATTATTTTTATACACTGTTGGATTCAATTTGCCAATATTTTGTTAAGGATTTTTGCATCTGTGCTTGTGAGACATATTGGCCTGTAGTTTTTTTTTTTATATAATATCTTCATCTGGTTTTGTCACTAGGGAAATTTTTGTCTCATAGAAAGAGTTACATCATATTCCCTCTGCTTCTCTCTCCTGAAATATGTTGTAGAGAACTGGTATAATTTTTTTTCTTAGATATTTGGTAGAATTCTGTTTTGAAAGGCTATTAATTATTGATTCAATGCATACATAGGTGTATCCCAGAGATACTGTGGGTTTAGTTCCAGAACACGGCAATAAAGTAAGTCATAATTAGGACCCGGGTGAAGAGAGTCTTCCCTTCAATTTGTAAGCATCACATCTGTGAAACACAATAAAGCAAAGCCCAAGAAGACAAGCTATGTGTGTATATGACCATATCTGTTTCTTCCTGTGTGATTTTTTGCAAATTGTGTTTTTCAAGGAATTGATCCATTTCATCTAGGTATAAATTTGTGGGTATAAAATTGTTCACAGTGTTCCTTTATTATCCTTTGAAAGTCTATAGGATTTATAATGATCTCCCCTCTTTTGCTTCTGATTAAATTGTGTTCTTTTTATTTTATTTTTTAAAATTTATTTTTTTATTAAGAAGTTACATATGTGTCCATATTCCCCTATTATCCCCCATTACCCACACTCATGCCCTCACCCCCCTGTTGTCTGTGGCCATTGGTTAGGCTTATATGTATGCATACAAGTCCTTTGGTTGCTCTCTTCCCCTTACCTCCACCCTCCCCTACCTTCCCTCTGAAGTTTGATGGTCTGATTGATGTTTTCTTTGTTAACCTGACTAGAGGCTTATCAAAGACCAATGTTTGGTTTTGCTGATTTTCTCCATTTATTTTTCTCTTTTCAATTTCATCTTGAATTCTTAAGATTTATTTTCTTCTGCTAACTTTGGACTTAACTCACTCTCTTTTTACTAGTTTCCTAAGGCAGGAGCTTAGGTTATTGATTTTAGAGCTTTCTTCCTTTCCATTATATTTATTCATTACTATACATAGTACTCTGAGTACTGTTTTCACTTCTTTGTACAAACTATCTTAAGTTGTATTTTTATTTTCATTTTGTACAACATATTTTTAAAATTTCTCTTGAGTTTTCTTCTTTGACTCATGTGTTATCTAGAGATGTGTTGTTTACTCTCCACATTTATTTTTTGATTTTCCAGCTATTTATCTATTGCTGATTTCTAATTTAATTTTCCTGTGGTCTGAGAACAGACATTGTAAGATTCCAATTCTTTTGACTATGGTAAGGTGTGTTTTATGGACCGGAATGTGTGTGATCTGTTTGGGTGAATGTTCCATGTGAGTTTGGGAACATTGTGTATTCTGCTGTTGTTGAGTGAAGTAATCTATAGATGTCAAACATATTCAGTTGATTAATGGTGTTGAGCTCAACTATGTCCTTACTGACTTTCTGCCTGTTGGAGTTGGTTCTTTTTTATTGTTAACTTTTTTAAAACTGCCAAATACTTTTCCAAAATGGCTGTACTATTTTATATTTCCACCAGCAATGTAAGAGAATTACAGATTTTCACATCCTCACCAATACTTGATATTGTTGAATTTTTATTCTTAGCCATTTGAATGGGTTGTGGTCATATTTCACTGTTTTTTGTTTGCATTTCCCTTTTCACTATGATGTGGGTGTCTTAGAGCTACCAATATTAGTAACTGATATTTCTAGAAATCAACCAATTAACCTGCAAAGCAGGCCACTTCTATGCTTCCCATCCAAGTTATGGCATTTTATTGAAAATTAAGCACATCTTTATTTTTTTAAATATATTTTATTGATTTTTTTAAAGAGAGGAAAGGAGAGAGATAGAGAGTTAGAAACATCGATGAGAGAGAAATATCGATCAGCTGTTTCCTGTACACCCCCTACTGGGGATGTGCCTGTAACCAAGGTACATGCCCTTAACCAGAATTGAACCTGGGACCTTTCAGTCTGCAGGCCCCCGCTCTATCCACTGAGTCAAACCAGTTTCGACAGCACATCTTTAAATATAAACCAATCACAATCCCACTCTCACTTAACTTTCAGGTACCAATGGCCCTGATGTAGATTACTGGTTGGTGAAAGAGGTAAGTGACTTATTTATAAAGACTTCCAAAGGACTGTTAAAACACAAAAAGATGAAGATACAGTCCTAATAAGGCCTGCCATAATGGGACACTCGCTCCCCCTGGGATGATGTGCTGGATATTTTACACCCATAACCATAATCCAACAAGGCAGCCATTACAGTCCCCATTCTATAGGTGAAAAAGCTGGTTTATCACAGATCTTATAAAACCATATTATTGCAAATGCAGAGAATGGCAATAGCTGAAGTAAGTATTTATAAGTGTTGCTGAGGCTAGGGCCAGTGCTTCTGAAACTTGATCAACCTCTTACAAAATTCCAGGGCAGGAGGAATAGGGAAACTGAGACAGGAAAGGTAAAACAAGGCCAAACAGCATGGGTTATTTGTAAGCAGCTTGTAATGAACAAGCCATTATCTTCCCCAGCCAAGGACATCAGTACAGATGCTAATGCCCCCCTCCGCTCCCCCAATGAGAAAATTCAGGAAGGGAAGAGAAAGGGAAAGGGGAAAAAGGCTATTTACTCCCTAAGCAGAGAAGTCAGCAATCTCAAGGCTTGGCAAGATAAAGTTGCCAGGTGCTTTTCATGAATTCCAGGAAGGTCACAACAAAGTAAAAAAAAAAATAAATAAATAAAAATTAAAAAAAAGAAACTCTAAAAATTAATCTGTACCAAAATAGTCAGCAGAGGAATTTGAGACCTATAGACAGGAGAGTGTATAACACCTCAGATCCCCACCCAACTTGCTCTTCAGATTAGCTGAGAGCCTATCTGTACTTCATAAGCCAGGTGTATAGGTTTGCTTGCTTTATTTTTTCAATAAAGATTCGTGCTTTAATTGCTATAATGAATTGGCTTTTCACAATGCAGATAAGGGGACAGCCCTCTCCCACTGGCTGAGGGAGATGACCTACCAGATAACACCCCTATGCTGTAAGTCAGAGGCACCTATAGCAAATCTAGGTACTCAATGAACTGGAGATTCAGATTCAGCAGTTCTGTTGAGGGAAGGTTGCAGGAAGGAGCTCCCCAGTGATACAGATTCCAAAGGACCCCCCACCACACTTTGAATCTCAATGGCCTGTCTTTCCCTCCTCACAAGGTCCTGTCAGGTCAAGATCATCACTTGGTGTGTTTAGAGATAGCTGTTCAGAGTTAAAAAAGAAAAAGCAGTACTGCTTTCTTTTCCTAAAAACTGATATAAAGTGGCTGCAGAGTAGGAGCCATCTGGGTACCTGTCTGTCACTTAATATGTCAAATAAGATAGATAACAGCTGTCCACCACCAGTGCCAGAGCAAATGATAATAGCAGGAGAGGAAGTTGGCCAAATGAAAATACCAGGAGAGAATGCCGGACCCAGCTACACAATTTTGTTTCCACCAATTGGCCACCCTTACATACGCATACACTCCACTTCTCTTACTGACACTGGAAAAGAGAGAAATCTTTTAAAGCTATGAATAAAGAACAAAGCAAGCCTTGATGGTTATAATTTCATAGCCAGACTGGCTAAAAATATCCCTGGACAATAGAAAAAGCTCTTAACTTCAACAGAACAGAAATAAGATGCTTATTGTCCAGGTATAGGACGGCAAGATTGTCACAGTTTCCCATATGTGAGTAGCAAAAGTTCAACCACATCTATTTCAAGTGTGATACTGAGATAGTAAAAAAAGATTTAAGTAAGAGATAGATGTAATCAGACTTGTATTTACAAAAGCATTTTACTAGCAAATGAGCAAAATCATCTATTGAAGGATCTCAAAACATCACTTTTGGTGAAAAATATATATGGCTAATTTAATATAAAAATGATATAAAACTATATATTTTTTTAAAAAAAATCATTATTGTTAATTTAAGAGAGGAAAAGAGAGAGAGAGAGAGATAGAAACATCAATGATGAGAGAGAACCATAATCCTGCAAGCCCCCCACTGGGGATTGAGCCTGCAACCTGGGCATGTGCCCTGACAGGGAATTGAGCTGTGACCTCTTGGACTATGCTCAACCACTGAGCCATGCTGGCCTGGCTAAAATTATATTTTAAATATCTCAGTCCTCTATAGTTAATATAAAAAAGGAAACATTTGTTAATTAAAAAATAACTCACATTTTATGTTAAAAATGTACAGAATACCATAGATTTTGTCAAAATGCTAATATAATTAATTTCATTGCACATGTCATTTGGATGATCACACTGCCTTTAATTTGAAAACTATAACTATGATCTCATTCTCATTTCTAGGCTATGCATATGTAGGTGGCTACACATAATTTCTTCATCTCTCTCCTCAGTAAAACATGTACCCATGAGTAAATCAAAGAAACAAACACAACTGAAATCCACAGTTTACAATTTATAATATTTCAAAATTGCTCTAACTATCAATGACACATAAATAACCATAGTCCATGGATATTTTCAGTCAATATAAAATAAGGTCTGAATTATGGGCAATTCCCTTCCAGCTCACTCTAATTATACCTTTCTCCACACAAGCAAGCAAGCCCTATTAAAATGCAAATGAGTGACTGGGACATCCTTAGAATGATAACTTTGAGATGAGTGTAATTATTTTAAAAACTAAATCATTCACAAGTGCTTGTAACTTAATGTTTATGAATAAATGAGTGGTTTTGACACATGTCATGACGGACTATAACACTGTAATATGTCATGCCTCTAAGGTCAAGAACCACTAGGCTGGGAAGATGATTAAAAAAAGCACAGAAAAATGATGACAAATTTGGGGATCATTAATATTTGAATTATTACAGGAGGATGACTAGAAAATAAGTGACCTGGGGGGCAGGAGGGGAATGGAGAGAAAAGATGTCATGAAACTTGCCAAGGTCATAGAAGCCAAGAGATGTGAAACACTCAAGGGATGAGTGTTCTGCAGTGTCAATATCTTGTTGGGAGTTTAAGTAAAACTAGAGTGACAATGATGAGGTCACTGACAAACTCCATGAGGCTGTGTAGGTTATTGACTGAGAACACGGGTGCCAGAGCCAATTGTGTGCCTTGTATGACTTCTATGACCTTGGCAAGTTTCATGGACATCTTTTGGAACTTAGATTCCAGTGAGAGGATAGACAGATAATAGACAGACATAATAGTAATACATAAGTGGATCTCTGAATATCAGAAAGAAGAAATTCCATGAAATAAACATAAAACCTACTGCCTTCAAGGATCTTACATCCTAGGCAGAATTAAATTAAATGTATCTCCATAGAATGTGAATTGCCAGTGGGTGCTAACTGGATGCTAAGGGACTAAGCTGAGACATGAAAGTCCAGAGGATGGATTGATTGCATAGTTGGGCTATCATGGTTAGGAAAGGGCTTCCATCAAACCTTAAAGAAGGGCTATCATCAGGTAAGTGCAGGAGGAAAAAAGGAATTTCTGTGATGGATGCAAAATTGAAAGGCCTGTAGGGTAAACTAAGCATTCCCATTCCGCTGAAAGGAAGGGTTTATGTATGTAGGAAAAGAGTGGCAGACAATTGAGGAAAGTAAATTGGGGTCAGAGGATAGACAACTTTGAATGTCAAACTAAGAAAAAGTACAATACCTTGAAGGCAGAAGAGAAACATTTAAAGTTTTCTTGAAAAGAAGACAGGTAAAGGCTCAAGATTACAGGTAAACTGGAAACAGTTTTTATCTTTTTTATCTTTTATCTTTCCTTCTAACTAAACTTTATAGCTCAATGAGCAACTTGATTAAATACTTTTCCATTACTACTTCTGCCTTGACTGTGGCACTCTAAATTTTATCTCCCTGTCTACCAGGATGGTGATCTTCCAAGGACTATTAATATTTTTTCTTCATTTTCTACAGTTGAGAGGCTTTCCTCTTAACAGGATATGTCAAGATAACCTTTTTTGGCTAATAATGACTGGATATTTCAATTAAGTCCTCTCTATGATAGCAATCTTGGTTTTTAGTTCAACACACACACACACACACACACACACACACACACACACACGCTCATCTCACAACTCTTAACACCAGCTCAGGCAACCATACATTGTGGGTTTTCTCAAAAGTTCCCAATTTCAATTCACCCAAAATCATAGTCCCTATAACCACACTCCATGCTTGTTAAACCAATGTAAACCACTTTTTATAATAAGATTATTATAATTATAGAATCTGGAAATCAGAGAGGGGCATCTGAAGCCAGTTATTTTTGTCAACTGATTTCTTCCTAGTCAATATTAGAAAGTATGCTCTCAAATGGATTCCCACCAGCCTCTCTCCCTTCACTCAAGATGGAAAATGGCCTCAAAGGGGTATCATATCTAAGGCTGTGTTGGGTATCACCTTATCTCAATTGATTAATAAATAAGAAAAGTGATATGTATAGTGGATTAATAACTCCTGCTAAGTCAGTAGAAGATTCAAACGTGGGCCTCTTCCCTCTAAGCTTGGGCTTCTCTCCAACACCATGCAGCTTTTTTTTCTGTTCTTTTATACATCTCCATGGGGAGGTAAGGGAGGGTCTCACACAAAAACCAAATCACCATGGTAGGCTGTCAGACATCTAACAGAAAAACTATAATTATACAAAGTTAAAGATACCAACAAACACATTCCCAAGTAAAGATAGCTAGTTACATGCAGGTACTTGCAAGGGCTCCCTCTTGAAATCCCATTAAACTACCTTTAAGTGTTTTTTTTTTTTTTTTTTTTTTTTTTTTAAGATTGTATACCTACCAGGACAAGGAGAATGACAGAGACAACAGAAATGGAAACCGGAGAGTAGATGGAGTGAAGATTGACAGAAGATCTGAAAATGCTTAATCACAAACACTCAGTGAGAAAAGTTAAGAGACCATTTGTTTTGTACCACAGAACCTAAAAAGCTCAGGAAGAAGCAACACCACATACCTCTGGGAGTGGCAGGTAAAGAAAGTTTGAAGGTCTCTTTAAGAAGTAACACCAGTTACATGACTGCCCCTCCACCAGCCTAGAGGAAGATGGGACATTGATGGTGTACAGCAGGGAACACCATTCACAATTGAGTGCAAGTTCAATATTGAATTCAGGGGAAATAAGTTTGTATAGCAAACAGAATCCTGGAAAATGAGTTTAGATTCCCTTGGAAGGGGTTTAGAACTGGATTTTCTAAGGAAACCAACTAACTAAAACTAAAATATTTAAAGATATTGAGAATCAAGAATTTTCCAAGAGAATGGTCCAGATCACCCTAAAATGGATTCTACTGTTAACCATCACATATGCATTTGTATAGAATTTCTGACTAGTGCTTTTATTGTTTAGTTCTTCCATATAAGTGAAGAGCCAGGTTCAAATACTTGAGGGAAGATTCTAATATAAAATTTAAAAGCCCAGCCCTGACCGGTTTGATCCAGTGGTTGGAGCATCGACTCTTGGACAGAAGGGTTGCAGGTTCAATTCCTGGTCAAGGGCACATACCTTAATTTTGGTTCAATCCCCACCCCCAGTTGTGGCACATGCAGGAGGCAACCAATCTATGTGTTTCTCTCACATCGATGTGTATCTTTCTATCTGTCTCTCCCCCCTCCCTTTAATTCTCTCTAAAAATCAATGGAAAAATATTCTTGGGTCAGGATTAACAATAACAAAAGCTGGGGGGAAAGTGCACGCGCGAGCGCGCACACACACATACACACACACACACACACACACACACACACACACACACAGGATAAAAAGTCAGAAAGGTATTGGATTTCTCAAATTCCACATTGGGACCTAGTAGAAGATGGAACAATGCCTTCAAAATTATATATATATAATTTTAAAACACAATGCCTTTTCAAATTATCAGTCAAAGACATTTACTGTATAGTTTTGTTTGCTATGTTCCAGATTGTTTTCTAAGCACAGTGCTATTTACAATAGTCAAAACCTGGAAACAGCCCAAGGGCCCATCAGTAGATGAGTGTATAAAAAAGCTGTGCTACATTTATACAACAGAATCCTACATAGCTGTAGAGAGAGAGAGAGAGAGAGAGAGAGAGAGAGAGAGAGAGAGAGAGAGAGAGAGAGAGAGAGAATGAACTCTTACCCTTTGCAACCTTTGCAACAGCATGGATGTGCCTGGAGATTATTACGCTAAGTGAAATAAGCTAGTTAGAGAAGACAAATACCATATCATCTCACTTATATGTAGAACCTAATGAACAAAATAAACTGACAAACAAAAATAGTACCAGATGCGTGGATGCATGGAACAGACTAACAGACCTCAGAGTAGAGGGGGTGGGGGAGGAAACTGGAAGAGATTGACCAAAGAACATATATGTATATATTCATTACCCATTAACAGACAGCAATGTGGCAAAGGCGGGGGGGGGGGGGAGTTACTGGGGGGAGGGGGAATGGGGGACATCTGTAATAGTGCCAACAATAAAAAATAACTCCTTTAATAAAATATAGATTTCAGAGAAGCAAGTTCCCAAAGTGTGTTCTCCCATGTGACTGAGTCATGTATTTCATTAAGAATATGCTCCATCCTGCCAGAGCAGTAAACCAAGAAAGGGTAACCATGGTGCACTGGAACAAAGGCTACACCTCAGGAACTCCCAGAATCGTGCTGAGGAGAGATTCCCACCACATGGGCTATAGTTAGCCTAAAAATCAACCAACATTTGGGGAGATTTATTTAAAAACATGAAAAGTTTAATGTCTTTGAATGTATTCATACAACTGGTGGAAGTTTGGGGATAAATTATGGGAAATCCATGGTAAGCAATAAGACGATAAACTAGATGATTATTAATGACAGGGAACAAAGAGCTGTGTAAAAAAGGAAATCAAACGTATTTGATAATTCATTTATCAAGCATACACAGTCATGATAACATAAACACAGAATATTGATCTAACAAAAAAATGTGTGGGGAGGTGTGTGAAAGACAGCCATATCCCCATCTTTTGCAAAGTTAAGTCTATAAAATATGCCAAAATTGGGAATATAAAGAAGTAGCAAAGAAGCATGCTATTTAGAGATATGGAGAAAAACACCATATGAATCTGTTGAAAGCATGAAACTGGTTGCCTCTGGGGTTATGAAAGTTTTTCAGGGGATTTATCTTTATAAAGCTGCCTGATTTACTTCTTTAAACCACATGCAAGTATATAAATTTGGTAGAATCACAAATTAATGTTTTAATGTTTAAAATTAATTTTCCTTTGAGCAGCAAAGTCTAAGGGTTAAAAGCCAGCAGATAGCTTGTGTTCTGATTCTGGTTCTTTCATTTATAACTATTTGATCTTGGAAAAATCCTACCTCTGTCCCTGCCTCAGTTTCCTCTCATGAAATAATATGAGGATAATAATATCTTCCTCAGAAAGTTTTGTGAGAATTAAATGTATGCATTTTGAATAGTGCTTGGATCAATGCATGTTTATAATCATTATTATTGCTGCAAATGCAATATTTAAGGTTATTTTGTATCAGTCTAAAAATAATAAAAGAAATTAAACTGCAACATATGTTAACTCATTTTATTTCCATTCCAAATTAGATATATTGGCCTAAAACTATAATTTAAAAATTCTAAGAACCAACAGACTAACATTCCAAAGAGTAATAATTTATTAAGCAAACATTTGATAACTGCATACAGTTGTTTATTCTATTCACTTCAATGCTTATTCAATAATATATAGAAGGTTCCTTAATATTATATCCACTTAAAGAATATTTATAGCCTTTAATCTTTTAACTTCATCCACTTAACCATTTGAGAAATTGATGAAAACATGTCTTCTAGGGAAAAATGAATTAACTTTCATTCATAATTATGTCATCAAAAATCTATCTTCATATTTCACAAGCACTCCCTAATTTTTTTAATATTTTAGGGACAATATGAGCTAAGTTCATCAATCTAGAATATGCCAAGTAAAAAGAGAGGATCCTTAATAACCCTCAAGAGGGAAGATCATTTTCTCTCACGTAGATAGGACTCTATCTGATGCATATTCATTACTGTGCTCCATTACCAGTTAACAGACAGACAATTTTCCAGCAACTAAAACCACTTCTCTTTACTGAGCTACAGTTTGCTATGAATGTCAAAGCATGGGAATGTGCATATTTAAGTGGTCAATTGAAAATGAAAGTTCTATATGGCTTTTGTCCCAAACTGCCAGAGACTGTGTTAAAAAGAAGCTACATCAGGATTCTCGAAGCTACTAATGAGCCATGTTTGAATACTCACAGTGCCAGCTGCATGATCCTGGGTTCCTCCGTAGTGCAAAGGGACATCTAATGAAGACATTCTCATGATTCTAACACAGGCTCATGGAATAATCCCTGTTTCCTGAGGAGACTGCAATACTGCTTGTCAAATCCAATTAACAACAGAAGAGCAGAAACCTATCACTTGTCTAGTACCTTGCTAACATGTCCCCAATGAGCCAATATGATATGAATACAATAACAGTGAAATCCACTGGAAAAAAACCTGGGAAACACGGTCTATGTATTTCTCAAGGTCTGAGCATCAGAAAGATTATTATGTGATAAAACTGAGTAACTATTTCCAGATAAATACATAATGTGCTAAGTTTGCCAAAATTAAATTCAGTCACAGGTGAGAATGTGAGTGTTTTCTGTATTATTCTGGTCTACTTTACTTGGGTACTACTTGATAAAATTATTTTTGGAAGGTTGTATGTCTGTTCCGAGTCTACATATAATGTATCAGTTTGTGCATCTGAAAATTAAAAAGAGCATTTTTTCTTTCATTAATCTCTTCTTTTTTCTTTCATTAATTTGTAATAGCTAACTCAACCATGGCAGTTAGTGTAGTGAATCAAGGGGGAAAAGTTCAGCTTACAGTGGAGCAACATTTGTACATTTAAATGTTCTGTGAGTAGCAACGGAAATGAATAGGGAAGAAAGGGGAGAAAAAGGAGAGATGGAGGGAGGGAATTGGAGAAGGACAGGGGGTGGGAGGGAGAGATAAGAAAAATATTGTAGCCTGTTGGTGACTCTTTATGCCATTCCACTTTACTCTAATAAATGTTTGCTATAAAATGAGAGAGTATTGTATGGAAGCTGGGAATCTGTTGTTGTCCAAATCAATCTGCATTGTTCCTTCATGCCTCTAATAACACTGGTATATACTGATGTAGTTTTAATGTTTGAAGACAGTATTTATTTTTGGTTGCTTCCAATGTGGCTCCAAAATATTCATCTGGTGCTTGACTAAAGAAACCCGAATCTCTTCTAACTCTGCATGAAAACTGGTTGAGTTGGACTTATCAAGTTCAACAGTTGTTCTTCTTGCTTTCTTGTCCATCTCAATATATGGCTTTTTTGGGAAGTGGCGGGGGGCGGTAGGTTGGGGAAGGCTCACACCAAAGGCCTTGGAATCATCACTCTTTCACTTTATTGTCTCTTATACTCACACCCAGTCCATCAACAAATCCTTTGATACTAAATTCAAACTTTGACCCAAATCCAACCACTTTCAAGTCCTTCAGGCTATACATGAATTACTGCTTCCATTTTGCCTCCTTTCAGTGTGAAATCCTCACTGCAGCCAGAATAATCCTTTTAAAAATACAAACCTAATCATGTTACTACCTTCTCAGAAAACCTCTAAAGACTTCCATTGAGACACAGAATAAAATCTGAACCACATATCAGACCAAGACTTGCCAGTCCCTGGTGATGTGGCCCTAGATCCTCTGAATGTAGCTGCTCCTATCATTCTTGATCCCTTTGCCAGGCAGCCATGTCTACTTGCAGCTCCTCCAGCATCTCCAGCCTCAGGGACTTTACACTAGCTGTTTCCTTTGAGTGGAACAGTCTTTTCAGATACCTATGGAACCTCCATCCTCATCAGTTCAAGTCTCTCAGGTATCACTCTATCAGAAAGGCCGTTTATGTTGAAGAACAGCCTCCCTCTAACCTTCACTCTGTATTTTCTTACCATCCTTATTTTTCTCCTTGGTACACATCACTAAATGAAAACATTTGTATATTTATCTGGTTATTTGTATAATCTAATTGACCAGCTCAGGGACTTTAATCTGATTCCCTGCTACCCTCACTGTATCTTGAACAAAACTCAATAAATATTTGTTACTAAATGAACTGAGAAACTGCTGAGCTGTACATACTTTATAGGAGAGTTAGAGGATTCAATGGCAAATTTTATTGCCCATATATGGTTCCACTATAAGCATATGGTAAGGACAACTCAATTTATATTCAACTTTAATACAAATCTGCTATATAGCTGGTCTGTTTTTCACTAATCTAGTGACTCAGCATCATCACATTATATTCTGTTCTCCAAAAAAGATCATGAGCAATTGTACCTCCATAATTCTGCTCATATTATTTATTCCTCTGCCCAAAATGCCTATCTCTCATATCCTTTTGGAAAATTTCTACCTGTTCCCTGAAATTCAGTTAAAATGTGGCATCTTATTACAGCAAGTAAGTCCCACTATGCTTTATAGTGATACCTTCTTTAAGGTATAATCCTATATAATAAAAGCCTAATGTGCAAATCGACTGAACTATAGAATAACTGGTTGCTATGACACACACTGACCACCAGGGGGCAGATGCTCAATGCAGGAAATTCCCATACCCACAGGCCCCAGGCCAGCCAAAATGGGTGCCAGTGGGGGCCCCCCAATAGCCCTGCCAGTCACCCCACAGATTGGCTCTGATCACTGGTCAGGCCTAGGGATCCTACCTGTCCACCAATTTCATGCACCAGGCCTCTAATAGAATCATAAAGTTATCTAAAGTTTACCCATCATACATTATAACATCCTCAAGGGCAGGTATGACACCTTATTCATCTTGAATCTCCAAATACTAGTGTAATACTAGTGCAGTATTTGGTTTATAACAAATGTTTAAGAGCATTAATCAATCATTTTTTCCCTCTTTCAAGGGATACAAAATGAGAGATTCTTTGTCCAAGACCAGATTTACTTTAGGTTTCAATTTATCTTATCCCAAGGATATTCTTTTCTGACTCCTCTGACTGCTGGCTCACATTTGATCCTGTGACTCTATTCCTCTGAGTTCCCTATTTCCTAAGCTTGGGTCAAATTCTTGCTTCTCTGAATGGCCCCTCATTATTAATAATTATGGCCCTCATTTCCTGAGCCTCTAACTCTGCCCACGCTTCACAAACACTCTCATTTGCTCTCTACGTAGCCCATGGAGTGACAAAATGGATGCACAGAGTGGGAGCGTGCTGTTTAATCTTACATGGTCAACTTGACTGGGCCATGAAGTGCTCAGATATTTGGTCAAACATCATTTTGATGTTTCTATGAGGGTGTCATTGAGTTACATTCACATTTAAATCAGTAAAACAAGTAAAGCAGATTGCTGTCCATAATGTAGGTGGGCCTTATCCAATCCAGTAAAGGCCTGTGAAAGAACAAAGGCTGAGCCTTCCTGAAGCAGAGAGAATTCTGCTGACAGCCTTCATACATGAAGGAAGGAGATATGTTTTAAAGTTTATTTTGCTGGCATTTTTGTCGACAAATATAAAAATAGAAAGGATATAATGCGCAATCAGGAAACACAATAGATTGTTCCTAGGAAATAGGAAGATGCAGATTGGTTACTATACAACTGTGTGAGAAGCAACTTCCTTAACAAAGTGTCTTCATTTCCAATTTCCCAGCTATACTGAGGTCCTTTCCTCCCCCACACCCTGCCCCAGATGTTTCCCCGGATATAATCTCGTCAATTGTATCCTAATTCCCTCTCCAAACCTAGTTCATAAAGCTAGCTTGTTACCAAACTTGGAGTGTAGTTGTTAGCTCTGTAGTAGATGATCCAAGTGGAAAAATCTATTTGCCGTACAATATATCCTGAGGGTTTCGTAAGGAGAGCTCCTCTGTGCTTCAACTACTAAAAGAGCGTGGCAATTACTTTCCTAGGAAACAAAGTCTAAAGAGCATAGATGATCAACAAACATAAGAAAACTGAGGTGCCAGACTGAGCAGACAGTTCAGCTTCTGTGGACAGGTTAGATTAATGTTAAATCCCTGTTAACCATGGTGGTGGGGGGGAGGGGGAATGCTGGCACTCCAAACCATTCCACCAAGACCATCTACCCATTGCTGAGGATATTCTCACCAGGCTATATGAAAGGCCTATGGATAGTTCATCAGGCTTCTAGTCTCTTGGTTCTTAATTTCCTCTGCAAATCAGTTCATCCCTGTCCAGTCTGGCTGTCATTTCAGATCAGTGCCATTTCTTCTGCTCCTTTCCATGTCAGAGAAAAGGGAAGGAAATGTGCTTCTGGAAAGTAATTCAGGGAGTGTTTCAAGGTTGCAGGGCTTGCTGAGCTGCTCTCAGATCAGATGTCCCTGAGCTACAAGCAGTCACGCTGCATCTCCCCTCTGACTCTGCCACCCCACCCCAGTGGCCATCTCAGCACAGCTGGGCTCTTTTGGAAATGGCTGTGAAATGTACTGTGAAAAGAAGAGTTGGCCAAAGGTCGCTTAATGGCAAAGAGGAAGCTCAACAACTAGACAGCATGGTTCAGTTTGCTGGTCTTTTCATCAGTGACTACCAGCGTGTCTGCCTCCTTTATAGCTGTTGAGTTAGCAACAGAGACAAGCCTGGTCTCTCTGAGATTGTTGAAAATGGCTGGTGGGCAAAGATGAATATCCAGGGAGTTCAACAGACTTCTGCTCCCTTGGGCATGTGCCTGATCTCCTGCTGTTCAATTTTAAAGCTCCCTTTCCATCCATCCACCCACTTCCCTTGTGCCAAGTTCTTTTTCTTTACACAGAGTAAATGGAACATTAATATTAACCTTATTCAAGATAGGAAATGTATGCATTTGTTTGCTGGGGAGTGGTTTTTGTTGTTGTTGTTTTTAAGACATCTATTAATTCATTCTGATGATGCAATTTCCATAATGCACTTTTGTAGGTAGCAAGGGATAACCTTTCTTCCATCATTGCATTTTCTTCAGGTACATTATGAGCATTTCATTTAGTCTTGCAATTAGTCTTAGATTTAACATATGCTGACCTCACAGAGACACATTTATTATTTTCAGTGCCTAATACTATAAAAAGAAATTCTTGGCATAGATCAGTGGTCAACAATTCTTTGCCAATTTTGGTAGTTGGTAGAGAGGGAGCAGTTCAATACACTTCTATGCTTTCTTGCTACTGGTCCACATTGCTCTTTTTACACTACCTTTTTTCTCTTTTTCACCCAGACTACCCCTCTATGGAAACCTCTGATTTTGTTTACCTCACAAGTTTACTCACCCTCACTTGTCAGCTTAACAATAACCTGTTCAGGACTTCCCAGACCTCTCTCCCAAACTAAGGCTGAGGTTTTGCTTTGACAAGCACATCCCCGGTTTTAAACATGTGACATATTCATGAGTGACCAAGAAGTGCAGAGTGAATTATAAGATGACTACATGCACTACCACAGAGTGTCTAATAAGGTACTGCTATATGTACCAATGACATAATTAATAGCTCCCTCTTTTACTCTCAATAGTGTCAGTTGGACAGTACAGTATCTGGTTGCATTTATGATCAGTACATTGTAAGAAGAGTATATTCTCTATTCAAAGGATCTACATTTGACTCTGAGCCCTAGTATGTCTTTGGTGTGTGGCCTTGAACAAGTTACTTCCCCTCTTTAAACTTAGTTTCATCATCTCTTAAGCAGGGTTGAAGATAATATCTCTCTCAAGGGTTATCTGGGAAATAGCAGAGTGAAAATTACTTTGATAACAGGTAAATTGCTGTGTAAATCATAGTTACCACTCTATTACTATAGTTGTAGTATGTATAGCAGTATATACAAATAGCTTTGAAACATACTAGTCCAGTAAGAATGTTTTAAATTTTTGCTTTTATTAAGGAAAAGCTTTATTATGAAGTAGGCTTAGTCCTTGAAAATGTACTGTGTTTTTTTTTTTTTTTTACGTGCTAGCTGTTCTTATCGTAATAGGGGTGAAATAACTTCAATCTGGTTTGCCCATTTCAGTCACGACTCTGGTGACCAAAGTCACATTCAAACAGAGACCAAGTGCACTATTACTTGTGCTTCACAGGAAAATGTAAAACCCTTTTCTATATGATGTAGATTCCTAAAAGTGAAGTTTAAAAGAAGTGAAATTAATATTTTTTGGGTTTCTACTATGTGCCACAGAGGAGAGGTAAGTTATTTTACTTAATCCTCATGACAATTTTATTACTCATTTTCCTCAATAAACATTTATTAAATAACCCAAATGTTGACTAGGACATGCTGTCTACCTTCCCCAGCCAGTGAGCAAGGTAGAATAGCAAATTAGCAGTTACATCACAGTGTGAAAATACCAAGGAAAAGACTGATATGGAGGACCACAGAGTGGGGGTGAAGGCAGATTGCATAAAAGATATGTTTTTAAGCTGCATTTTGAAGAATAGCAAAAAAAATAATAATAATAGGGGGACTATATTTCATTCAAAGAGAAGGCACAGCAACTAAAAATATAATAGGTATAAAGCACATTATTTAGCCCTCAAGTCTGAAAAGTTTAAGAATCTTCCAAGGTCATGAAACTGCTAAGAGCTAGAGACCAGTTTTGAGCCCAGCAGACCGAATTCAAAAATCCATGTACTTTACCACCAAGCTATTCCATAGCTAGGAACACTGTAAGTAGCTTGACTAAAGTTTTGTTGAGGAGGAAGTGGCAGAAAATAAGGCTCATGAGGTACGTGGGAGGTGGATCCAAAAAGGCCAGTGTCCTAGTCTAAGAAGTGTGAGTTCCATTCTAAAAGTCATGGGGATGCACAGGAGGGTCTTCAGCATAGAGTCACAGAGTAGACAGACAGATACTCAATAACACCCACTCTATGCCAGGAAGCACCTTAAGCACTTACCACCACAATCACCCCCGGCTTAACTCTACAAACAGCCTGTGGAAGTAGATACAATTATTTTCCCCACTTGTCAAAGTGAGGTACAGATTGGTTGAGTGACTTGCCCAATATGGCACAATCAGCTAAGAAGAAGAGCCAGGCTCCCAAGCAAGCAGTCAAGCTCCTGGAGTCACACCACTCACACTTCCGTCACCCCTGCAGGCAGGTCATGGAAGATCACTCTGGATGTCTGCTGAACTGATGGAAAAGCAGCCAAACTGAAAAAAATAGGTGGTGGTGATACCTACTCCAGAGTTTGAGTCATTCCCTCCATGTTCCTTAGGCAGGCAAATCAGCTCAGGGCAGCTAAGAGAATTTACTGTAGATCACACAGTATGTGTCAGAGATGAGATTTAATTTCAAGAGTATCAGACTCAACAGCCCTTGTATTTACAGTGTCTGAGGGCTCCTCCTGCTATTTCAGTTGCAATAAAATTATCACAGATTCCAAGTTATCTGGGTCTGAAATAATGAGGTTTTGTTCCCTGTAAATTCCAGCATTTGAGTATGATCGCACTAAGTGTTAAAGCATGTCAGATAATTATCCACAAAAGGCCATGTTTCCCCTCAAGAATGCATGGCTCTCCTCTGGCTAATGGCTGTGAAAAGAGACTCTAGAGCATGTCACTATTTAAAGTTGATAAGCATCATTGCACTGAACAGGTTATTATGGAAAGCATTATGCCTGCTCTCTTATGAAGTGTTTTTAATATGAAATTGATCTTGAAATGCAACCAAAGTAAATGCTCTAGACTTGTTTTCTTTTTTCTGTCTACTCTTTCATCTGAGTGTAATTGGAGTTTTGATGAATGCTTCTCATCGCTATTCAATATCTGACTTCATGGTGAAATTCCACCCTGACACAGGAAATGTTATGCTGTGGAAGGAATTAGACATTCTCAACCTCTGGCATATGGATTCCATCCCTATCTGCTTAATAAACACAACTGTTTTGCATTCAATGTAAAGTTGGACCTGGGTTTCTCAATAGAGCAAAGAAAATCACAGCGAGTACCATTTCTTACTTTAGGGTAGCCATACTTCCTTCCCAGGGATCTCTTCTGGGTGCTTAGGGACACAGATGAAAAAGTGTGCACCATATTAATTTCTTATTACTTGAAACCCACCCTAAATGTTTTAACATTGCTGAGGTAGCTAGCCACTAGCCACAGGTGGCTGCTGAGCACTTGAAATGTCTGAATTGAGATGTGTCAAGTATATTTCTTCTCACCCTTGTTAAGACAGCTTTTAGAAACGTTAAAATAATGTGTGTGCTTTATATTATATCTTCTAATTTCAGAGATTACACTTGTACATTTACATGTGTGTTCTGTTTTGTTATACATAAAGCAAGTCCTCTTCCAAGAAATTTACTGCACCTTGTTTTCCTCTACTTAATATAGTCTTCAAAGAGATAGTGTGGTGTGACAATATGAAGGCCCAATATCCTTATATCTACAAAAGGCTGCAAAAAAATTGTTTTCCACCTAGATGCCAAAGATGGTTTCCTAGTTTTAAACAGCCCAAGAGGCTGAACCTAAACCATTTTCCAATCTAGTCACATCTCCAAACACAGGCTATGTTTTAGAGGAATATTTACAATCCCTCCTTACCTATAAAACAATTTATACAAGCAAAATATCCATACTATGAAACTATAGTCTACATACAAAAATGTACCTTAAACTAGTTTATTATCCCTAAATAAAATTAAAAGTATGGTTAAACTAAATTTAAATAAATATTTGAATCTCTGCCTTATCCCTGCCTGATGTCTTTTCAGAATATGCCACATTTAAAAAGAGTATTATCTCCAAATGGGTAAGATGATACAAGAACACTATAAGGGACCCAATGCATGACTTAGTTCTCTGTTGTGAGTTTAAAAATAGAAAATTCACCAACTAGGGAAGGAATGATCATGACCATTAACCCCAGGAAGAGAATTGTCTTATTAACCAGTGGGATTCCATTACTTAATAGAATTCTGAGAGGCCCAGGGGGCAGTTGAAGAGTTCTGTGTCGGTGGCAGTTCTACTCAAGGAAGATGTAATGATTCCAAGTTGTTTGCACTACTTTCAAGAGACCCATGAAGCAGTTTCTCAAATATTCTAAAACCTGACAGGGTCAAAAATTTAGATAAGAAGTTAACTGTCTTTAATTTGACTGCAGCCAGACAGAAGTGGTAATGACCTGGCTGAAAGAAATCAGTTCACTCAACTGGAGAAAATTTTAAGCCCTGGATACTCCCACGAGTGATCTTCACACGGTGTCAACTAGAATCCACTTCAGCACTGCAAACAGGTTCATTTTCCACAATAAGAGTTCAGCCACTTTTATTCACTTAGCATTTTATTCACAACAGCAATATTGCAGAGACTAATAGAGCTCACACACAGCTGGGTCTCCCACACACACACACCCCCCCCCCCCGCCCTCCTTCCCAAGCACACAGACATTCAGCTCTATTGTCAGGTGTCACTATGACCTTAGGTCTACCCAAGATGTTGGGAGTCAAGCATATGTACCCCTTTCAGGTCTGGCCAATAAAAGCCTCCCAGGTATGACCTAACTTTCCTTCGCCATCTGCAAACCAGAGTGGTAAGGAATCTCAAAACCAAGACCTCTGTGAATCCAGAGGTCACAGCCACAAGATGAAAGGTGAGTGGGTTCCTGAATTCTGTGTGCAGCACAGTGTGCACTCATCACCAACTCTTAGTGGAAAGTGATGGGTCAAACATAGAATTGATTGCTTTGGACACATTGGAGGTTGGAGCTTGTCTATTACAGTAGCTATGGGTGTTTCCTTACCTTACACAAGCAGCTTCTACATGTTAGCCATTTTGCCCTATGGTTTTCCCATTTAGGAGCTGAGGGTGAAAAGAAAATTGAAAATGGCATCATGTCAATTAACAAATGAGGCAATGGCTGACAAGAGTAGGTCACATGACTGGTTCATTATCAAAGAACAAGGTGTAACCCAGATGTACTGGCAAATAGCATCTAAAAATAAATCAGATTAGGCAAGAGCAATAGAAACAAACATGGAATTCCATTTGTGGCCATGTTGGAAGACCGCTGTGTTTTATGGACTAAGCTTTGAGCAACTGTCAACAGAGCTGAGGCTCTGTGTCATGAGCATCTCTGACTTTATATAACAGAGGAGCATGCATGAGGCTGAAATGAGGAAACCCATCATTGTTAGGGGATAGGATGAGACAGAAAGGGAAAGGCTGTAAACCACAACACATTCTACTGGTCAGTACTAGTTAAGCATTCCACCAATATCCTATTAAGGAAAGGTTGCAACTAGCACTACCCCAAATTATGTGGACCTTTGAACACTAATTGTAATTGTTTTTCAATTTTTCCTTTGTATCTTTAGAGTCAAGAGAAGCTTCTAACTATTAAAAAAGTATCTAGGTCAACCCAATCAGTGTGGCTCAGTGATGAGCATTGAACCATGAACCAGGAGCTCATGCTTCAAATCAGATTTGATTCCTGGTCAGGGCACATGCCCAAGTTATGGGCTCACTCCCCAGTAGAGGGTGTACAGGAGGCAGCTGATCAATGATTCTCTCTCATTCTCTTTCTCTCTCTCTCTCTCTCTCTCTCTCTCTCTCTCTCTCTCTCACTCGCTCTGAAATCAATTAAAAATATAAAAAAAAAAAGAGGTTTCTGGGCCAGTCAGAGGCTGCAACAGTGCTTGACCTAGGCTCCTGACTGCTTAGCTCTCACAGCACAATAGACATTAAGAGGGAAAAGATCTATTGAAGCCAACCTTGCCTTAAAATGTGGCCAACTAGGTACTACAGTTTCTTTGTTTTTTTTGTTCTAGATAAGGTGAATGTGTTTTGCACATATTCTGAGCTACTACTATGGGCATGTCAAGTATAAATGGCACCATTCTAAAATCGTACTAGTTGTTAAATACTTTGAATTATGTTGTGAATTATTGCTCCCCAAACAGACCATAATCCAGCAGGTAGCCTAGATATTGCCTATGACATGTTTCAATAATGTTGCCTAAAGAAAGTCTCCTGGTCCATTGAGAACTATTTCTTAGGAAGGAAATATAGCCTTAAATTGATTGCTCAACAGCAAGTCGATGTTCAGTAGCCTGTTTTAAAATAAAATTGACTGATATATATTTATTTGGCTCTGTTAATCTCATGAGTCATCTCAAATGTGACAATTATGGATAACAAACATCTATGTACCACATCAAAGTGCAACCTCAAAATGCACTCAGAAGTATCCGAACTTGTCTAAGTGTCAGAACTCCACACCCTCTGACATGCAGACTGGTTTAACATGTTTTCCTCAAACCTCGAGGGACATCATTACTGTCCACTGGGCTGCAAATGTTGAAAGGTAAGCGCAGGCTCTGGTAAATGATGAAAAGTTCTTTAAGTGCATCCAATAGGCTCTTTTTTGTTGCACAGTGGAAATGTACTTTAAGGAGAATATCAGTGGCCAGGATGAGACTATATCAAAGTCAGCCTTGTTAAGCCAAAATACCACAACTGATACACTGTGTCCAAAGCTAGACAAAGTCCCTTGCCTTGCAGTCTTGTGGCACTGTTGCTGGTTTCAAGGCTTCAGTATAACTCCTGTGTTTGCCTGCACATCTTTGACAAACTGACAAACATGTCTCTTGATAATGCTGACTAGACAATCAGTTTTACTTTCTTGTTTTAGTCACATTTTTTTTCAAAGAAAGCATCATTAAAATTTAAGCATAATAATCTTACCTTTGCCCAGATAACCTTCCTTCTCTTAAAATTAAATTAGCATTATAAAGCCCCCGCTCCTTTGGCAGTATAACAAATACACCCATGTTTAAATTTAGTGACAGGTAAATATTTGTAGGACAATGAATTTGCACAAAGGTTTGAAGTTATTTAAATACTGCTGAATCAATACACAAAAACTCATGGTAATATTATTACCCTTCTATTTTCACTATTACTATTAATAATGCACTTATAATAGGCAAACATTTCTGGAGCTGGGGGAGTGGGCTATGAGAGTCCTTATCTGCCCCAGCCCTTCAGAGATAATGTTAGTGGAATGATTGTTTTAAGTTTCTTTGTTTCTGTACCTAAGACATAACTTTTCCCTTTATGAAAAGGAGAGTTGGTTTGCAAGTCTGAGGAAAATTGGTACACATATGTTAGAGATCATGGCTCAAGCATGGTACAAGACATCTCTTCTCTCAGACCTCCTGCACTCAGTCACAGTGCGATCTCCAGAGGTTCCCATCCCTATGGCAACACCTTATCTGCTCCTGTCCTCTGAGCAGTGTGGGAAGGCAGAAAGTCAGCTCTGGCCAGAGCAAAGGTAGTGCTGGCAGCCAGGGGAAGGAAGGCCCATTCTTGCATGAATCTTGCATCAGGCCTCTAGTAAAATAAATATATGTTCTACGCACAATAGATAATGTCTTTGAACTTAAATAGCAGGCCCATTAATGTTTTTCTAAAAGTAAAATAGAAATTATACCAGCATTTACTTTATAATTTTAAGTTCTCTTTGATTTTCTGAATGGTGGTGCAGTAGCAATTAATACATCAAGCCACAAGAGCAGAGCTGGTCTGTGTCAGAGGAACTGGCCAGTACTCTGTTGGCATCAATATCTGTTTACTGAGCACCCAGGAAGCACAAGGTCTCATGTCAGTGGAAAAGGCTGATGCATAAACAGCAAAGTTTAATGAGGCATAATGCTTTAAATACTATAATCAGAATTGAGAGGAGAAAATTTATTCTGAGAAGATCAGGGGGAAAGTAGGATTTGAGCTGGACTAAGAGGAATGAACAGAATTTCAATTAGAAGAAGAGAAGCATGAAAAAAAAGCTGATCCTGTGTATTAAATGATCCCTAGTAAAGGGAGGAAGGCTTGAGATGACCTGGGCTGGCCTATTAGGACAGGTAGTTCACTCTCTGGAGTGACTGGTGAGGTATTGGGGACAGATGACATTGTAAGATACGAGGATCCAAATATCCAGATGGGGCCAAGTGGTAGCAGGTCCTGAATGCTAAAGAGTTCATGTTTTATTCAGTAGGAAACAGCTTTTCTAGTAGAAAAATTGTGTCATCATTCTGCAGCCCCCTCCTCAGGTCTATACATATGTAAGCAAGGCATTATGGTTCTGCATATTCTGAACAAGCCATTTCCTGCCGTTATTTGTTTACATTTGTATCCCTGTGTTAAGAACACTTTCTAATAACTGTTTGAACTGATCTAAAAAGTGTTTTGTCATAAACATAAAGACATGAGTCCTGTCTTTACGTTTATTTTTGTGTAGTTAAATCATCTAATAATAGCAAAAAGTATAAAGTCACATCTCTTACAGTCATCTGACCCGGCCTAATTATTTCAATATGATCCTGAAAAAAAATCTTAAACACTACCAGAGGGACACCCTTCCACATCATCTTCTACAGGTGGAAAATTTTAAGAGGCTCTAATTGCAAGAAGGGTAGTCCACATTGGTTGCAAAAAGTATTTTCTATTAACAGAGTCTAATCCTGAGCTACTTTTAATCAACCTTCTTTCTAACTTTATAAATGAATTGGTATAAAGTACAGCTTTAAATATTTCCTCTAAATATTATAAAATTGCTCTACAACCAGAGATGTACTCTTAGAAATACACTCACCACCCTTAGCCATGTATCACTATGAATGTGTTTTTACAAAGACCTGTTCAAAATGGGTCAAGCATCCTATAACGTTAGTGCATTTTGCCTCCCGCCATTCTCGGTAACATTTTGTCTCTAAACCTAAAGGCAGAGTTTTAGATGGAACCTTCCTAAGGCTGCCTCATTACATTAACCACGTTTGAGAACTACATCTAGAGTTCTGTAAGTATTTTTGCCAGAGGCTCTCCTATTCCCCATGCTATTTGCTTTAAAAACCTCAAATATCTATTCTCTGATTCACAGCCCAGCAGTTTATCAATTTTATTATCATCAGTGATGTCTTATTAAGACAACTTACCTTTCTACTCTCCCTTCCTCCCTCCTATGTAGCCTGTGAGTCTCTGGAAGCATCTTTATGCATGTGAGCCTCATATATTACTTATTTAATTAGATATTTCATTTCCACCTTTATCATGAGCCATCGCATGTGATATAATTTTTCTGTTTATATTCTACAAACCTTCTGTTCCAGACTATCTGTGTCTTTCTTGAACAATTTTCCCAGCATCCCATCAAACAGAAACTCCTAGGAAGCAGTGTGTCTGCAGGTGCACCTCAATGTCAGCCAGCACATAATGACTTCAGAGCACTGAGGGATTCCAAAGTGCCTTAGAATAAGCATTCGCCTATGATGCAGGAACTTCCACAGTGAACTGGATTTTATTAAAATGATGTTCTTTGAAAGCCAGTCATGCATTAGCAATGCAGACTCCACATTAGAGTCAGTTTGCACAGCTACCATACATTTGGTAGTGACTTATGGACGACTGCCTAGTTAGAGCCCACCTTCGGTTCCAGGCTATCTCAGGACTGGTTGTGTAAATCTAACTTGAAACAGTTTGCACATGTTTTCCCCACTTAACTCCAAATAATCGTATTTAACAGCAGCTACTGCCTATTGTAAAAGTTCTTTAGTCTGTTTACAAAAATGTCCATAAAATATTTTTAATTGTAGATTCTCATTGTACTCTCTCTTCCCTTTTTATTTTCTTTAGAGTCTCTAGTTAGAATATCAAGTGAGTGAGAGAGAGAGAGAGAGAGAGAGAGAGAGAGAGAGAGAAATGGTGAACAGCCACAGGAAAGAAAAGGAAGTGAAAGCATAAATGGAATTGGAGTAGGAAATGGGGGGGGGGGGGTGATGAAAGAAAACAAAAAGGAAGGGAAAGAGAAGCCGAGGGAAGAAACAAAAATCAGTCACACTAACAGAGTTAAATCAGATTCAACTATGTCTTACTCAAGTTTCACCTGTGAAATAGACGAATGCTAGCAGCCTGCCAGGGAAACAATGGGAGCTGAATGAGATGATGCATGTGAACACACCCAGCAAGGTGTCTGGCACATACATACTTGTGACTGTTGTTGAAGCTGAATTGGCATGTTCCATCCTCATGAGAAGTCAAAAACTCCTCAGATGGACATAAGCCTCTAGGAAAGCCCATCTGACAGAATTCACACCAATTAGTATTTTTGAGAAATAGCTGCTTTGGTTGTTACTAGAAGTGTGAACAGGTAGTCAATTCCATCAACATCATGTCTAGAAAAGCTCTTACACATTGCCAAAAAAAAAAAAATTAGTTGTCTGGTGATCCTTATCCACTCATTGCCTCTGTAAATGTTTCAGTTACAGGTGGGAAAGTCACTGATAAAATGCCTGCCCTGAAACCGAGAGACAAATTTGGGTACAGGTACATCTCAGAGACATTGCAGGCTAGGTTCCAGAACACTGTAACAAAGCAAGTATCAATAAAGTAAGCATCAAAATGAAGTATTTCAATAAACCATCTCAATAATTTAGGGGTGCAGAGTCTTCCCTTCCATTTTTTAAAAATGCAACATCCGTGATGCATGATAGAAAGGGCAGAGTAATAAAATGAGGTCTGACTGTACTTCAGTCAGAAGGCTGAGCTTCAAGTGGCTCATGAGTGTCCTCCCCTTTTTCATCATCTTTGCACCACTAATAATGCTGCCTTCATTTCTTATAGCATTTGATAGTTTAAAACTCTCCCATACATACTCCTCTGATAAGGCTTTGCAATAATAGCATTGTTGGATAAACACAGAAGGTGGTACTAACTCGATTTTACTAGGTAAAAATATAGAATTTGCAACTTGCCAGTGATAAAATTGGTTCTAAACCTCAACTCTCCCAACTGTTTGTCTAATTCTTCAACTGCACTGCACTGCCTCCCCAAGCAACGTTTATATAACACAGGATTCTCCCACGTTACTGAGGTCAACACAATGGACC
Source organism: Pipistrellus hanaki (assembly GCF_964339955.1). Lineage (NCBI taxonomy): Eukaryota > Metazoa > Chordata > Mammalia > Chiroptera > Vespertilionidae > Pipistrellus > Pipistrellus hanaki. The sequence goes on along the minus strand of NC_140511.1, from coordinate 56,742,574 downwards.
ATGAAAATCACTTCAAGAAAATTATTTTTCCTAATTCATAACTTTCAAGAAAAGATGTATTTCTAGACACCAGAAACATTATTTGAATACATATTTTTCGCAGAGTTGGACTTTCAAATCCACAAAGGTGAAGTGACCACTTATCACAATGCTGTGAGAGGGCTTAGCAAACATAAACTCACTGCACCAGCGGAATTAATATTATTTGACAAGGTAACATAATTCTGAGACAAACGCATTAAAATCAAATCCCTGTGTTGCTCCCTCCTCAGATTTACAGCATGAGTGTGCAGCTACTAGCAATGGGCTTGGTAATCCGGAGAACTCTATTAATGTTTGTGTTTTATTTTGCTTTGAAAATAGCTTCAGTCTTTTTCTAAAAGCTGAGTACTGGTTTCTTTATTTGCCTCATGGAACTAAAAAACACACACAAACAAACAAACAAAAAAACAACCAACACACAAATATTACATGTATAAATTCCCATTGTAAGAGATGCAAACAATACTGAATACATAGCAATAAGTGAATTCTATTTCTCTCTCTCTCTCACACACACACACACACACACACACACACACACACATACTCGCAAGCACCTCTGAGGAAGATGGTGAACAGTTTGCATGTTTCTAGTGCCTATGCATTTGCATAAATATATGTTCAGATATTTTAAAATAATGAATTATATATGTAGAATGCTATAAGTATTGTCCTATAAATTGATTTTATTTACTTTTTTATTTCTTTTTTTTCTCCAAAATATGTCTTGGAGATCTCTCAGAATGCATGTGTGTGTGTGTGTGTGTGTGCGCACGCGTGCACACACACATGCATGTATACATGTATGTGCATATATATACACTTAAGAGCTTCTAACCACTCTATTCTATTCCATAATACACAAAATAGATTAAATCATTCTGTTACTGATGAGTATTTTAGCAGTTTCTAGTTTTTGATGAATACAAATGCCCCAAAATATCACTGTCTGCATGTCATGAGCATGTGCTTTTTTAGGACACATTTCAACCGGTAAAACCAATGGAATCAAGAGAATCCCTACATTGCTCTTTAGATTCATAAACAGATAGGCTTTGTCAAATTACCATTAGAAAGGTTCACCAATTTAAACTCTGTTACGTATGAGGCTATTTACCCCAAGATCATCAATAAAATGAAATCAATCTTTTCAAACTATCCTTTCACCTAATTATTAATATAGTGAAGTAAGTCATTATTGCTCTCTCATCATCAGGATGTCATCTCTGTAGACGATAATGTGCTGTGTGTCATTGGGCAAGATATTTAAACTTTCTGTGTCCCAGTTTTGTCACCTCTAAAATGAGGGTAAAAATAATACCCAACTCCAAGGGTCATTTTCTCTTTGGGGGGTGGAGCTGTACATTTTGCCTCTTCCAATGTGATTGTGTCTCCTTTCCCTTTGGTTGATTTAGTCACTTAACACTTATTTAAGGAACACCTACAATATGCCAGGCACCCTTTCAGTTGCTGGGGACAGATCAGGGAGACAAGGCCAAGTGGTCATTCTTGTGGAGCTGACATCCATGGTGAGACAGACAATGCATAAGCATGTAGATGTGCAATATTCTATCAGGTTGTATCAGCAAAGAAAAAATGAAGTAGGGCACAGAACTAAGAGGTAATAGGGATGTCATTTTTAACAGAATGGTCAAAGAAAGCTCCTGTAATGGATGATACTGGGAGAAAAAATGAGCCTGGGGGTTGAGGGAACAAAAAGCAAAGTCCTGAGACAGGAATGTGATTGGCATTTTCCAAGAATAACATGGTCATGAGAGAGGAGTGAAAGGGAGAGAAAAGAGAGAGGCTGAGAGGACCCAGGGACCTGATGCTGAACCAAAGGGAGGAGTTTGTATTTTATGCTAAATGCAAATGGGAGCAAGGGCACTGATCTCTGAATTTGCTGAGCTGCTACAAACACAGGAAACAGCTGAAATTTTAGGCTCCTTCCCCAAATAGATGCCTCGAGTGTGACCACGAGCAGTGCCCACTTGCTCTCTGAGCAAAGCCTCGCATGGAATGGAGGCAATCAGAACATCCTTCACCAGCTCAGGCCCAGAGGCAAAGCTGAACAGCCATCCAATTGTGGGACCATGCCCCTGACCTGCACGCACACCTTTTTCATTCAACCCAAAAGGTACACTCAAGGCATGTCTCCTCTCCTCTGATGCACAGTGCCCCTGCCAGCTGATCAACCAGGAGCAGGAACCCTGACCATGCAAAGTGTCGAAAGCACTCTGCACATGAGTACTGAGAGCCCAGGTAGGGTGGCAGCTCACAGTGTACCCCCCGGGCAGCAAGCCTACCTCTGCAGATGGTCCCGTTCCCCACATAGCCTGGTTTGCAGGTGCAGCTGTGTCCTCGGACAGTGTTGGTGCAGATGGCATTCTCATCACAGTTGTGCTGCCCACTGCCACATTCATCGTGCTCTGTACACAGAGGGAAAAAGAAAGAGAGACACCTTTATTTAAATGGGGATCACTGATATTGAAAAAATTAGTTGGAACTTCCCAAATAGGAATGAGAATGACTATAGTCCATGTACTGGGACGTTACTGTGTACAATCAGGTTTCTCTGCTTGATGTGGTTGAAATCTCGATGACTCTAAAAGATGATGTTATTCTCCCCACTTCGCAGGGAAAGTGAGTGAGTGTCAGAGAAGTCAAGTGACTTATGCAAATCAAGGATTGATGTGTGCTTCTCTAAGAACATTGCTTCTTCCACGTTCTGTGAAGGTTTCTGCAAAGGCTTCAAGGCAGTGGTGCTCAACAGGGGGCCATTTGGAGTCCTCTTTAACCCTTGAAACATTTTATGGTGTCTGGAAATGTTTTCGAGTATCATCATTTGGATACAGGATGCCATAAAACCTAACGGACAGAGGCCAGGGATGCTGCTAAGCATCTTCCAAATGCACAGGAAAGCCCACCACAACAAAGAACTCATTAGTGTAAGATGTCAGTGGTACCAGGGATGGGAAACCTTTCCTCCAAGGTTATAAAAAGACACAAACCTACATGAGATTCTATGGCTTCTTTCGAACAGATGAGACTGGAAAGGAAGACAGTTACATACTCTGGCAAAGGAGCACTGACCGAAGATTGGCACTGGTCTCAGGGAATGTTAGCCAGGCCCAGCTGTGCTCTGAGTAGAAAAGCAATTTACTCACAAGACACTCTAAGGCTTTCAGCAGTTTAATTTTCCATAGAACCCATTTACATAGGGTTCAGAATTTAATCTCTGGTTTAAATGTGTAGTACTATGGTTATATACAGGGTGGAGCAAAAGCAAGTTTATAATTGTATAGAAAAAAATATAATAATTAATAAATAATAATACAAGAATATAAACTGTGTTTCATGTACTCACAACTATAAACCCACTTTTGCCCAACCCATATATTCAAATAATGGTGACATCCTTAAACCACAAGATGTGTTATTAGGGGGCAAGATCTAACAGTACACCATGGACCAAAAGATTCCAAGGAAGAAATCAAAATTTCACAGACAACTATACTTTCTACTTATAGTTAGGAAGTTTAAAGCCATCTAAATTATTACTTTGGAAATAAATAAATAATACAGGAAAGGCTATGTCCTTTAATCTCTTTAACATCTGCTAGTATAACATTCAAGAAATTTTAAGAAGAAAAATCAAGTAGGGTTATTAAATCATAAAGGTTCTAAAGTAATGTAGAAGTTTCAGGTAAAAAAAAAACACAATAAAATAACACTAATTGAATAAAAATTAAAATCCAATACAATTTGTTAACTATCAAGCCCAGTTCGATTGATGCAGAATACAACTGAAATATCATCTATCTTCATTAGTTTTCATTCTAAATTTCATAACAGAGACCCAGAAATGAGCTGTTTCAGTCATACAATTAAACTAAAAGCACGCACATTTGACTGGATTTAACAACTTGGATTTTTCCAAAGGAAAGTCTTCTTTAGGCCTCAAGACCAACCGGAACTGTCAGTGAGAAACGTGCACAGGTTAGCAATCACTGGGAAAGAAGGAGATTTATGAGCACACACTTCTAACCTGTGCTACAGACATTTCCAGCACACTCCCAAAATAGCATAACCCTGTGGAAGTCTGACCAAATTTACAGACCTATCAAGCACCTGATATGGGCAGCTGCAGTACCAGATGGTTTTAGGAATCAAAAAAAAGAAAAGAAAAGGTCTAAGAATACAGAGTTTGACTCCAAGAGCTTTCCCACCTCATTTAAATTCACTTAAAAAATAATTATTAGTGTCTGTACTGGGAACACAAAATGAGTAGATATGATCTCAGCTCACGTGAACATTTTAATAGGGGCCACCAGATGGACATATGTAGCACCAGAGAAGAGAGATAAGAGTTAAAAGTGGGTGACCTTACAGTTTATCATACAAACAAAACATATTTCAGAGTCAAAGGGGGTTCTGCTAGTAAGTATATTAGAAGGGATAATAGGCACATAACTCAGGATGACCTAAGCAAACCTGCGAGTGTGGTCACGCCAGATAAGAACAAAGATGGACTAAGAATTCATTACAGGAAATTTCTAGGAATAAGGAGAAAAGGCTTCTTGTAAAACACAGTACTTGAACTGGTCTTTAAAAAATAGTCACGATTTTATTACCCAGAATTGTCCAAGAAGGGCACTCCAGAAAAAAGAACAGTGTGAAGAAAGGTATTGTTTTATGCAACATTCCAATCTATATCTTAGTTTCCTGATATATACAAGTGTGCATAATAATAGAATTTATCTCCTGGGATGGTTGTAAGGATTAAATTACTACAGCAGGTAAAATACTTACCACAGCACATCACAACTAGTAAATGCTCCAAAAGTGTAAGCTATGTTATTATCACTATTGCTATTGCCATTACTACCACTAGTAGTACCACTTCTATACCACTAGTACTACCTACTACCATTACTACTGCAATTACTTGTGAGGAGACTTCATTGTTGGATGGTGGTAAAAACTGGTTTAGAAAACTTTCTCTTTCCTTTAAGGCTGATAGTTCAGGCACAAAGGCTGTGAATAGATATGCTTTTGAAGACAATTAAATTAGAATGCCTCTGAAGATCCAAGGAAGTTATTTGCTTAGATTCAATTATGGTCCCCAAGAAACAAGACTATGGATTGGGGAGGTAAAAGATGTATGCTTAAGATTGTTTATGTGTGACCCGAGTTTCGAGTGTCAAACCTCTTAGGACAAAGGGTAATGATGATAATAATTACTGTTATGCTGGCTAATATTTATTGAGCGCTCATGAAGCACTGCCATTGTCACGTAGTTCCTTGCTCCTTTCCCTTTTCTCTTTTACAGGGTAGCTAAGAAGGACTCTAACTAATCCACCTCTGTAACATTGCAATCAATTGCAATCAATAGCCATTGTCAATTAACACATTGTTTTCCTTAGAAAACTCATCAGGACCCACACAAGCTACTGAAACAATCAATGCAGCTATGGCTGCAAATGATTCATGCATAGGATCTGGCTGGTGTGTAGCTTTACTTCGTTCAAGGAAATCTCTTTTGTATTTTAGAAACATTACAATAACCTCACTGGGATATGCCAAGCTGGTCTACCAGTCACATTTTACAGATGGAGAAATTGGAATTTGGAGTACATTAGAGGCTTTTTTTTATAAGTACATAGGTAATAAGCTTTAAGCCCAGAACTCAAACTCCCATCTCCTCATTCCTTCTCTTGCACTCTTTCCAAAACCCCACTTAGACCACAGTGTAGGTCATATTTACTTAGAAATAATTGAATTAGGAAACTTAGAAGAAAAGAGCTTACAAATAAAATAGAATCAGATAATGATATGTTGATGCTTATTTACAACAGTGATTTGTGGGGGGAAGAGAAAGAGATGTGTTTCAGAAGCTCTCTTTGAGGTAGGCCTGTCATTTCATTAAGAATTGCTAGAGACACAGTCCCTGGACTGTGAGAAAATATTTACAAAACATATATCTTATTAGTGCCTTGAATCCAGAATATATAACGAACCTTTAAAACCAAGTCAAAAAAAGATAACCCAATTAGAACATAGAAGAAGTATTTAAATAGACAAATCTCCAAAGAAAATAGACAAATGGCTAATATGCATATGAAAAGATGCTCAACATCTCCATTAACCAGGGAACCCCAAAGCAAAACCACTGAGCAACCACTGGAATGGCTATCATTAAAAAGACAGAGTAAATATTTATAAAAATGTGGTGAAATTGGATCCCTTGTGCATTGCTAGCGGGGATGTAAAATATTCGGGAATACTATGTCAGTTCTGCAAACTATTAAAGACAGGATTCCCACATGTCCCAGCAACCCCATTCCTAGGTATATACCCAAGAAATATGAAACACATATCCACACAAATATTTGCACACTGATGTTCATATCAGCATGATTCACAATAGCCAAATTGTGGAAACCACCCAAATATACAACATCTGATGAATGCATCAAGAAAATGTGATAGTAATATAACAGGATTCAATAATAAAACAGAATGCAGCACTGCCACATACTACAACTTGTATCATGGATTAACCTCAAAAACATTTTTTAAGTGAATAAAGTCAGTCACAAAAGATCATATGCTATATGATCCTTTTACATAAAATTTCCAGAATAGGCCAATCTATAGAAATAGAAGTAGATGAGTGGTTATTTAGGACTAAGCTGGAGAGAATGGGGTACGACTGGTAATGGGTACTATGATGAAAATATTCTAAAATTAGATTATTATATGGTTGTATAACTCTGAAAATATCCTTAAAACCACCAAATAATATACATAAAGGAGGTGAACTTTATGCTATGTAAATTACACCTCAATAAAGCTATTAAAATTATTAAGGAGAAAGTTATGAAATAAGTTAACACACTAACCAGTGTCATGTTTTAGGACAGTAATGTAAAGACTCAGTAGAAGTCATTCTTAGATTAAATGATCTTACACAAACGAGGATTAGAAATGTTAGTTATTACCAAAACCGGTTTGGCTCAGTGGTAGAGTGTCAGTCTGCGGACTGAAAGGTCCTGGGTTCGATTCCGGTCAGGGGCATGTACATTGGTTGCGGGCACATCCCCGGTAGGGGGCTGTGCAAGAGGCAGCTGGTCGATGTTTCTCTCTCATCGATGTTTCTAGCTCTCTATCTCTCTCCCTTCCTCTCTGTAAAAAATCAATAAAAATATATTTTAAAAAAAAAGAAATGTTAGTTATATCTAAGAACTACGCCATACTTCCTTAATTGAAAAACAGCATTTATTTAATAGCAATATTTTTGAGAAAAGTAATTATGTATAAAATGTATGCATCAACTACAAAATGATCTAGTTTCTTAAATGTGAAATCTGAAAATCTTTGCCTTAAGCTCAAGAACATATGTTATTTATAATCCAACACAGTGCTTGAATTCAAAAAACAACTTCCTAAATCAAAATAAATACTACTCTTGCCAAAACTGGTTTGGCTCAGTGGATAGAGCATCAGCCTGCAGACTGAAAGGTCCCAGGTTTGATTCCAGTTAAGGGCATGTGCCTTGGTTGGAGGCACACATCCCTAGTGGGGGATGTGTAGGAGGCAACTGATCAATGTTTTTCTCTCATCAATGTTTCTAACTTTCTATCCCTCTCCCTTCCTCTCTGTAAAAAATCAATAAAATATATTAAATGAATGAATAAATAAATGAATGAATAAATAAACAAACAAATACCACTGTAAACACCCTACTTGCCAGAATGGACAACTAAAAATCATTTATTATCAGGCTCCTTTCCACCCCACTTTGCCCTCCACAGGAACCCACTATGGTCCAGGGGGTCTTAGAGGAAAGCTTGTGAGAGAGCTGTTTGATTTTTACACTGGTTATTGACTTACTCTATAAATAGTAGTATGAAGCCCTACTAATTCCCTGTTAAACTCAGGTGTTGAGATTTTTGCCAAGAGCAGGCCCTCTAATGTCAGGGTCCTGAATTTTGGGGAGTACCACAAATCCATTCTCCCCACTCTGAGAGACACTATGTAAAGAACCTACAAATCTCCATCTTCACTCTCCTAGGTCTAAGCTACTTTAGACCACTTTTGCCTTCCAAACACAAAACACAAAACCCCAGTTAGCACAGTCTCATTGAAAATGTGGACTAGTTCTTTCAATTGGCCAAGAAGCTTTGAGTCCCTGGGAAGCTGTCCTTGAGTCTAAGCCTTAAAAAGGGTGATGGGCAGAATGATAAGGTAATAGGGTTGCAAAGAAGAAGGTGGGGATGGGGTTGAAGAGTGGAAGGAAACTAGTTCCCATACTTCGTGTGTGTGTGTGTGTGTGTGTGTGATTTGTATAATATAGTTTTCAATTTTTATTATACTGTATATTCATCTTTTCTCATTTTTCCACAGCAGTAAGGAACAAATCACAAAGTAGTAAGTCAATCAAGAGCTTTTCTTCTCCGATATATAGTATTATGTTTTAAATATGGCAAGTTATTTATAGTATTTATTAATCATCTATATGTGATAAATGATACATCATAGAAAATCTATAAAATATAGGTTAAAATATTTAACAATTATTTACAATAGGGGATGGATACAGGATAGTGTGAGGTACTTACACTATTTATTCACTTTGCACTATTTCTATTCATTTAATATTTTAATTGATTTTTATAGAGAGAGAGGGAGGGATGGAGGAGAGGAGGGAGGAAGGAACAATGATTTGTTGCTCTACTCATTTGTGCATTTATTGGTTGACTCTTGCATTCTGATTGAAACTCAATCTTGGCGCACTGGGACAACACTCTAACTAGGAACTTTGTTAGTCTCTGAGTCCAAATCCAGTGTTGTCACTTGCTGACTTTGAGCCCCTGAGTTGTCACTCTAAAATGGAAGCAAGAAGAGTCATTGCACAGAGCTGTTGAGAAGATTAACAGAGAGAGCTTGGGACAAGTGTCTGGCAGTGTGCCAGACAATGGATTCAGTGACTGTTAGTTTTGTTCCACAGGGACACTTAGAAATGCATTACTAAACTACAAAATTAATGAAAAGCAGAACTATAGTGCATTATCTCTTGGGTTTCTTTTAAAACACCTAGTCCAATAGGAATATGCAAAACAAGAATAAAAGAAAGAAGTGAAATTGTTGTTTAACTGGTTTTGTAAAATGGTCACATAAGCATCCCCCAAAGTGACCCTTTTTCTGAGGCCCTTTATCTCTCTACTAAGAAGAGGTTGGTCTGTGTTTCTTTTGGTTTCACGACCACCCAGAGGAACTCAGAAGAAAACCAACTAAACATAAAACACAGCAAGAAAAATAATACTGCGTTTTCTTTATCAAAGAAGTTTGCCATCTCCTTTAGGGAATCTTGGCACGAATGTGCTATTTTTTTCCTTTTCTGAAACCCCATGATGGTGCAAAAACAAATAAAAGAAACCTGGGAGAATGACTGGGACAAGGAGGAAGGTTATTTTCCTCCCCTTTTACCAGTGGTTGTCAATCCTTAGCCAAGTGCTCTGAAGACCAGTTGATTTCTGAGGTCCCAAGGCAGATAGAATAAAATCAAAGAGAGCACAGAACCCTGAAAATGTGCTAGGCCTATCACCCTGCTTTCCCATACATCCTACTGAATTCTTTCTCCATGTTGTGGGGAGGTTGAATAGTGTTCCCAAGAAAAGGCATGTCCACTGAAACCTTAGAGTGTGACCTTCTTTGTAACAGGGTCTTTGCAGATGTAATTAGTTAAGATGAGACCATATTGGATGAAGGTGAGGCCTGTAGCCAATGACTGTTGCCTTTATAAGAAAAGAAACACATGCAAAGATACACAAGGGAAGAAGGCCAGGTGAAGATGAAGCAGAAATGGAGTTCTGCTGCCAAAAGTCAAGGAAAACCAGGAGCCACCAGAAGCTGAAAGAGGCAAGAAAGAATTCTCCCCAGAACCACCGGAGGAAGCATGGCCCTACTGACTCCTTGATTTTTTATTCTGACCTCCAAAATGTGATGGGGGGAAACTTTTGTTGTCTTAAGGTACCCTGTGTGTGAAAATTTGTTACGACAATGATAGGAAGCTAATATATCAACCTCACATATAATTTCATACCATAAGGTACTGGGGAATAGAGTAGAGGCAAGGGGCCATGAGGGACTTCCTGGAGGAAGAAGCATGAAATGTTAAGATTGACTGTGAGTAGCCAGGCAAAATGAGGGAGGGGATCACCTTTGAAAATGACTGATTAGATGGAAAAAGAGAAAAACTTAGTCCAAAGATGGGGAAATTTCCCTGGCTAGGTAGCTCAGTGGGTTAGAGCATCATCCCAATAGGCCAAGGTTGCTGGTTCCATCCCTGCCCAGGGCACATACAAGGATCAACCAATGAATGCATAAGCAAGTGGAACAACAAATTGGTATTTCTCTCTCCTGCTCTCTGTTGCCTTTTCTCCTTCTAGAACAGACATGTAAAAAGAAAGCAACTCTCTTCAATAATAGGTAATTACCTCCCTCCCTTTGAATCCTGGCTGCCTTTACAAAGTGCTTATAACCAAGGGAATGTGACAAAGTGTATTGCATGATTTCCAAGGCAAGGTTAGAAGCTAGAAGCTTCTCAAATGCTCATTCTCCACATGCCCTATATCTCAGGCGGTTATTTCTTAGAACCCAGCTACCAAGCTGTGAAAAGCTGAGGACACATGGCCAAGCACAAGTCCATACTCCAGTCAGTGGTCCCAACTGAGCTCAACCCAGGCACCAGACATGTGGGGGGGAAAGCTTCAGATTGTTCCATTTCACAGCTGTCTTGAGTCTCCCCAGTCCCTGAAGTCTTCCCAGCTGAGGCCCAGATATCAAGGATATAGCAGCCATCCTTGTTCGACCCTGTCTGGATTATTCATCCACAGAATTGATAAGCATAGTAGACTGGTATTTGTCCTACACCAATTGCTGGCCACTACACAACAATCATAACCAAATCAGCATCTTTGGCTCTGAGCCCAGGGCCTAGTGAGAATCAGGAGCTCTAAGAGGTCTTGCAAAACTATGGTGAAATACAATCAAAGACTGTGTGTGTTCCTCTGAGACAGCCTTCCATCTTAAAAGGGAGGTGGATTAACGATGACTCACTATCTGTCAATCGTTTCATGCTGTCTTTATTCTGCAAAGTCTTCAGTTATCATCTAACATGGACAGACCCTAAAATGAACCCAAATGAAGACAATTTTGCAGCAATCAAAATATATTTTCATCAACATCAGCTAAATGATTGCCCTGAGAACTCCAATGCACATGTTGATGGCACTGTCAAAACCTGTCACCAAATTTTACATCCAGTTTCCTGGTTGAAGCTGTCTGATAATGCACTCATAGGAGAGGAAGTAGAAAGTCATAGTAACAAAACCAAAGGATTTTCTGGAGAGTTGATAGGAGGCCAGAGCATAGATGAATGTCGCAGACAAGGTCCTATCCTAATTAGAGGTGGAGGCACAGGGCAAAGTGCCATGATGAGCTAAGGACACACAGTCTCAGGTTAAAGTCTCAATTATGCTCCCGAATGACTTTGTGAACTTACATTTGTGATGGGTTATTCCTCACACTGTTTCTCCTGGAGTAAGAAAGGCTGGATAAAGAGTAAATTAGATAATATGTATGCAATGTTATTCAAATATTTATCATGCACCTGCTGGGTTTGCACCACTCCAAGCTCAGAAAGCAAGATGGTGAACAAAGATAATTTCCCTCCCATTATAGAGATCACACTCTAGCACTGTAGTCGGGGAGAGAAACAGCAAATATGCATGCAAAGAAGTGTGTGATATAATTTGAGGTAGCAATAACTAATATGGGGTAAAAGAAAGCAAATGAGGGGGTGAGGTGTGCTGAGGGTACTAAATTAGACCGTGGTCTGGGCAGTCTTCTCTGACAACATTGTAACATAGACTTAGATGAAACATCTAGGCAGAGAGAATGTCAAGAAAAAGGCTGGAAGAGGAAAAAAGAAAAGTCAGGAGGCCTGGGTGGCAGAAGTAGAGTGAGGAAATGGGGTGATGATAGAAAATCAGGTCTTCCACGTAGCTATGGGTCAAACTAAGGAGGTCTTTTTAAGCCATCGGGATTGTATTCTCAGTTCAGAGGGAAGCAATTGGTGGGCTCCCCATCACCTTCTACATGAATTGCTTAACACAGCGCCCATCATATCACAGCACAAGATGAATAAGCAGTTGGGTTGTCACATTATTATGGACCAATGTCAAGGTAGGACAGCAGAGACACCTTCCCATCCTGCAGGTCAACCCCACATTCAAAGTGAGCGATAGGATCAGAGAGTGTAGGGTCTGCAGACTCCAAGTGGGGCTGATATTTTGGGCCAGACACACAAGATATAAAAACAAGGAAACAAAAAAAAGTCTGAAAACATGTCAGGCATTCTGCTCTCACCCAGACCACATTATTCTGTTCTCCATGAAAATCCAACTTGGGAAGTGACAATACGTCATGCAAGAAAGTATTATTATGTGCTTGTGACTGAGTCACTGAATAAACTCTGAACTTATTGAAGCTATGACCAGGCCTTGTTTCTGCCCTTCACTTACAGCAGCCTCTAATCATATGTGGCTATTGAGCTCTTAAAATAGGGCTATTCTGGATTGAGATGCCCTCCAAGGGTAAAATACACACTGGATTTCAGGACTTATTTCCATAAACAAGAGTGTAAAATACTGCGATGTTTTTATATATCAAAATAATAATATGTTGGATATACTGCATTTCACTCATTATATCTAATTTTCTTAATGTGGCTACCATTGTGGCGAACATTGTATATCTATTGGACACTGATATATCAGGTGCTCCTTAAATGTGGGAGCACATTTAATTCTTAATTCTTGTTCTTTTAATTCTTAATCAGAGATGACAAATTAGCTTTATCTTGAAAGCCAGGTCTGTCTGACTTGTGATTGCCTCAAGTGCTCTATTAGAAAGCAAACAAGTCCCTAGCTTGCTGGAAAGATTGCTGGGGTTGATTTATAATATTTACCATGTATAGAAGAGGAGAATGAGACAGTCATATACAGAGTAATGATCATTTTTATATGGGAATAATAATACCAATAATTTCCTGAGACTGCATTGTGCAGTGGGCATGTGGTAGATATTTAGGCCTGCGAGATATTTTCCAATCACAATTATATTCCATTTTTCAAAACCTTGAAAGGTGGTAATTACCATTCCTGTTTTAACTATGTGAAAAAATTCAGAGAGGTTATTTTCCTAAACTAACTAATCACCAAGATTAGGATTCGAACTTAGAGTAGCATCTCTTCAAAGCTCACACTCTAATCACAACTTGCTGGGACCAGATAGGACATCCTAACAGCAGAACTCCCTGGAATGCTGGGATCTCCATCCAGACAATATGGATCTCTGTCTTTTGCTCGCTCCCAAAAGGTGGTGTTTGATTTATTCCTTGACTGGGATCTGGGCTGCCCACTTTTTGAATATAATATAATTGTCTCAGTGGAGTGCACCCTCAAGCCTTTTGCCTAATGTAGAAGGTTAGTCTAGGCCAGTGGTCCTCAAACTTTGGCCTCCATGAGGATAGAGAGCTATTGAAACACAGACTGATGAGTCCTACCCCTTAAAAGTTTCTGAGGCAGATGGTCCTAGGTAAGGCCTAAGGACTTCAATTTCCAACATGATCCTGAGCAATGCTCCCAGATATTCTTGGGAATACATCTTCTGAGTCATGTTTTGAATGAACCAATGTCCAACTGAAGCAGAATCTTAATGGTGGAATCCAGACATAAACATTTTTAAAATCTCCCAGAATAGATGTGAAGGTTGAAAACCACTAAACTATCTGCTCCTTTTGTTTAATCCTCTTTCTACCTGTTCCAAAAGATAAAACTGGAAGAAACACACACACACACACATAAAAAAACAACACACAAACCCCACTCAAGGGAGGGGGCCAAGCCATAAATGTTTCACTGTAGACAAGCACAACCTCAGGACTGAGCTCCTGCCTGAGTAGTGATAAGTGGGTACAGGGTAGTCCGGAGGCCATTGGACATGTAAGGCAGCAGGAGGCAGAGCCCCTAAAAATGCCACTGGGCAGCTGACATTCATCTACCCTATAGCGATACTTTAATCGTGATTAAAGTTCAATATGGGCTTAGTCTCTGTCCTTTGCTTCACTGGAGAATGTTCCAATGTGAAGTACACTGACATTATAACTATCATTGGCTCAACAGGAATTAAATTGGATGGAATGGAAATCATCTACATCTGTGAAGCTCCCCAAGGAGAAGGCCCAGTGCAGCTTGCACATAATCCTATAAAATCTACAAAGCCAAGAATTTCAAGTATAAACACCATGATATTTTTTTTTCCATAAAAGTAGGGCAAATCCTAGGACTCCAGAAATCTGATATTGACTTCTCCCTCTGCAGTGCCAAAAGTAGAAATAGCTGACGATCTCTAAAACCTTTCCTTTATATCTGTCACTCAAAAAAAAAAAAAAAATCAGAAACATCAAATGACTTCTTATCTGTGAAATGTTCTGGTGTTTGGTAACTTTCAAGAAGTGCAACTTAACACCACCCAGCATCTCCTGGACACACAGTCCTGAAACATTTCTAGCTTAGATTCACTTACAGAAGAATTTCCTCCCTCTATAATGACATTTCCCCTCTTTTTAAATGCTTCTTTATTGCCTTGTGGCTATGCCAAAGATGCTTAATGGATCTAAAATGCAAACACATTCCCAAATATTTATTGATTTGATTTTTCAAGACTTCTGAAATGAAATGCCTTTTATTTGCATGGTTCCCTCTATGGGGTCTGCATTCACACCCAATCCTTATATAGTTCTTGAAAAATGACCCAATTCCCACCCATTTGCTATATAATACTAGTATATCAAGAGATACTTTCATTCCTTATTTCTGGTTGACTTGCTATTACTGAATTTCATTTTTTAAAATTTCTTTATTGCAAATTTCAGTTTTCCTGTCCCACAGCCTTTTAAAAAAAGAAGCATATTTTGTAGAAAGCAAAATCACTATTTGCAACATTAAAAGTTACTCCGTTTACCTATCCAATCTTAACTTGTGGATTGTCACACATTAGTAGTCAAATAACCAGATTTGCTCCCCATATGTCATGTTAGAAGAGAGCGATAACAAGAAATAAACTGTCAGGATATGCAGTAGAGTCATATTGATTTTCATTGTTTAAATATTACAAATGACTACCACTTCTTAGAGATAAATGGTTTAAAAGCTTTGAGTGAAAGACTTGTAAAAATCTCAGTCATTAAAGACTACAAGATATCCAACTTACTCTTCTTTGGACTGATATATTTTGTGATAAGTTTGCCCTATGAGGGAGAAGAAATAGCTCAAACACTAGACCTGATGTAACTGCTGTTGACTACCAGCTGCTGCCAACCTTTTGGATCTGCAGACCACCCATTTATGAACACTGGACTAGATTATTTATCCAAAGAAGTATAACCACGCATCTAGTTTTAAGTTTCTGATAGGCCTAGTAGCAAATCTAAACAAACCTCTATTTGTAAAATCTCTATAGGAAGCATCTCACTTATTTATGTGAAAATGTAAATAATGAAAATCAATTATAATAGCTTTATGTTGACTTTTCATTACATACACATACATGCAGCGGAAATGCTACTGACCTAAATGAAGCAATACTTTACAAAGCAAACAAGGCAAATAAGTCTTAATTTTATCTATTCAAATTTACCTCTGCAATTGTATATTTAATCAAGATTCACCATAAATATTTGTGAAATGTTTAATCATTAGCAAATAGTAGGATTGGAACATTGCCATCCCACTTAGTGAAAAGTAATACACCTTTTAAAATACACAAAATTTGTGTTAGGTGAGGTATGATAATTATATCCTAGACAAATAAGTGATTCCTCCATTTTATCCTCAATCATATTAAGTCAATATCATTGTGCTTACATTCAGACATTAGAAACAAAGGATGCAATTTAAATTGCATCTCTAAGATTTGAAGTAAAGAACCATAATTACTGGCCCATAAATAGAAATAAGAAAATGCTATGAATATAGAACATCGAAAAGGAAAAACATTATACCATTATTTAGTACCAATCAATGGAATTAATACCACTTATTACTCCAACACTTTCCTGTAATCAAATAGTGGTTCATGTGTAATATTTTGCCTTTTTCCATACATCTATGACAACCTAAAAAGTCCAATTGAAGTGTGTAAGTTAAATTATAACAAGAGGTTGCAGCTGAATAATACTTCAGTTAAAAAATAAAAGTTAAGACATAATTTCATTTGCTTCTCAGATCAGTGCCATAGGAAAGACCTTATTACTGCCCTCATTTCGCCTGGGACCACAACCCAAGTCTCCTGTAAAGCTAAGGATTTATTATTCCTATTTTATTGATGACCAAACTGAAACTCAGCAACATGAAAGAGACTTATCTAAGGTCACACATTTGGAAAACCAGAACTGACAACCAAAGCTACCTGGATCTAAATCCCAAACCAAAGGCTTTCTTGCACTCAAAGACCAGAGGCAGTGTGTACAAATATGGATCTTTGTGTATTTTTTCCCTTCTCTCAAATGGTGTCTAATACAATTGTTTATCCATATTCCTCAGTTCCTAACTAGGTCTCCCTAGAGCCAACAGGGTTTGCAACCCTGGACGCCCAAGTGATGTAAAAATGAAACTTACTATCCTCCAATAAATAACATTACTGTTCACCAAGGATATTGGACATAAAACCAAACACATTATCCTCTCCTTGAAACCAATCATACTACATTAGCACGCAGAACACTGTGCCGCTTTGGTTGCCACAGCTCAATAAGACTTAACTAGACTTGGAGAAGGTCCAGGGATAAGCAATTAAAGCATCCTAGGAGATGGAAAAGAATGTCTTAAGAGAACAAAGTAAAATCAATCAAGACCCTTAAGTTTACCAAGATAAATACTGAGAGCTGATAGATTCAGAGTCTGCAAAAACATGTTTTTTATTTGTTTTGTTTTGTTTTGTTTTTTCCATATAGCACCCATTTCCCCTTCCCAATGGTATCTAGGACTCCTTATGGGAGTTTCAAGTCCTTCGTCACTAGTATGTGTGTAGTAGTGGTAGAAGGGTAATTCCAGAAACTTCCTTCCTCCTACAGGATCTTAGATAATTTGGCCTTCTTTTTTATTTTTTTTTTAAATGTTTTATTGCCGAAACCGGTTTGTCTCAGTGGTAGAGCGTTGGTCTGCGGACTGAAAGGTCCCAGGTTCGATTCCGGTCAAGGGCATGTACATTGGTTGCGGGCACATCCCCGGTAGGGGGTGTGCAGGAGGCGGCTGGTCGATGTTTCTCTCTCATCGAGGTTTCTGGCTCTCTATCTCTCTCCCTTCCTCTCTGTAAAAAATCAATAAAATATATTTAAAAATAAATAAAATAAAAATGTTTATTGATTAAGATATTACACATGTGTCCTTATCCATTCCCACTGCCAACCCCCCCACTCATGCCCTCACCCCTTGGTGTCTGTGTCCATTGGTTATGCTTATATGCATGCATACAAGTCCTTTGGTTGATCTCTTTCCCTTACCCTCACCCTCCCCTACCTTCCCTCTGAGGTTTGAGTATCTCATCAATGTTTCTCAGTCTCTGGATCTGTTTTGGTTCATCAGCTTATGTTGTTCATTATATTCTATAAATGAGTGAGATCATGTGATATTTATCTTTCTCTGGCTGACCTCTTTTGCTTAACATAATGCACCCCAGCTCCATCCATGCTGTTGCAAATGGTAGGAGATAATTTCTTTTCATAGCAGTATAGTATTCTATTGTGTAGATGTACAACAGTTTTTTAATCCACTCATCTGCTGATGGGCACTTAGGCTGTTTCCAAATCTTAGCTATGGTGAATTGTGCTGCTATGAACATAGGGGTGCATATATCCTTTCTGATTCATCTTCCTAGTTTCAGCATGCCCCATAAAGCCAAAGATAAGTCATGCTTCATCGTTGATACCTTAATGTTTTCTTTTTGCCTTTTTAGTCCTCTAATATATAGTTTCAGCTTGTTATACTAAGTCTCTTTTAAAATAACCTGTATGGTTTCAGTCTCCTAGGTGGACCCTGATTGCAAATTTTAGTGGAGCCTATTTTCTTCAGTCTAACTGCCACAGTCTGAATCTCCACCACTTCCTAGTTGTATAAAGTTAGCTGGGAATTAGCTCACCTCTCTGTGTCTGAGTGTTCTCATGTGTTATCTTGGGGTAATGGTAGTACCTAGTCTATAAGGTTATTGTGACAATTAAATGACTCCATATATGAAAGGTATCAGAATAATGCCTGACCCATAGAAGTAAAATTTTGCTACTATTCTCACAGGGTGAACCATACACTCAGAAGCCTCTCCCCTGCGGTGCACTAGAAGAGATGAGGATGGTAATTTAAGGTGTTGCATGTTTTCTTCTTTAAATAAAGAGCTGAGGTTGCTGTAATCCTTTTGTGATCCAGTCAAGAAAGTGAGGGCACTTAGCTTGCTACAGCTGAGAAAAAACAAAGGAGCAAATGTCAACAAAACTAAGCAGAGACACTCTCCATCTCTAATTTTATAAAAATGGAAGCTTCTGAGTATGTCGTTCGGAGACAGTAAGAGAAGAGGTGTAATTCCCCAGCTGTTTTCTTAAATTGGCAGGTACTTACTGCTAATGTGACACTGTGGTGGAGAGAGAAAGAGAGAATGAGCTTTGGAGCCAGAATTGAATTCCAATCCCAGCTCTGCCATTTCCTCCCTCTGAGAATGACAAGTGACTAACTCCTCAGCCTCAGATTCCTGGGAGCCGCACAGCCCTGGCTCTTAGCAGGCATTCCATGAATCACAGCCACTTTTCTCCTTTCAATAAATATTCCCTGAATAAATTCACTTGCCTGGTTTCACCTTGTGCTATTTCTTACGCTTTTCCCCATAAATACAATATGAAAGTCCTGCTCGTTCCCATATATCAGTCAAACGAAAGCGAGCAGAATTCAATGATGACTAATAAATTAGGTTTAAAAGGTCTAAAAGTGGTCCAGCTCCTGTGATGCTACCTTGGAGTCAGTTTTCAGCTCACCAGAGACTTGTGGACTTTAATGGGGAAAGGCAGGCACCTGAGGTGCCTTCTCACTTTCAGATAAGCTTTTCCAGCGTGCTGCTGACTCTGCCTACTGCATAAATGGGCAGAGAAATTAGATCTACTGGTGATGTACTATAGAATTGGACATTTAAAATCAACATAGCTTTATTAACTGATATTACTCCAGTAAATCTAAAAAAAAAAAATTAAGTCCATTAAGATATATGTATTTTACTAAAATTAGAGTATAAAAAATTAAGATGAATGAGACCAGATTCAGATTTTCTACAAAGTGCAGTTTTTTGAGCAGATATATATTTTTTCAAATAAGGTGTTCAATTATTAGGGGAAACCACAGAGAAGGCTTTGACAAAACCACAAAGAAGACTTAGGCCAAAGAAATGGGAAAAGGGGGTTCCATGGACAGTAACCTCACAGGTTGATCTGATCAGAAATTCCTAACTAGGCAGGTCATGGTGGGTAGTCATGCCCCAGGCATATAATTGCTTTAGTGAAAGCTTATTTTCTTATTGATTTAGAAAGAAATAGGGGGGGGGGGGGGAGAGAGGGAGAGAGAGAGAGAGAGAGAGAGAGAGAGAGAGAGAGAGAGAGAGAGAGAGAGAGAGAAAGTAAGTGTGTGTGTGTGTGTGTGTGTGTGTGTGTGTGTGTGTGTTTCTAAGTGTTTGTGTTGGGGAGAGGGGGGGAGAAACACTGATCCATTGTCCCACACATCTAAGGTATTTCTTCCCAACAATTGGTTCAAATAAAATATTTAAAAGATTCTTTACAGGTTTGGATGCTTTTGCAATGACAGATTTGAAATGGGCCTTCTAGATGACCTGACCAAGACAGTGATGCCTACACTTGGCCTGGAGAATGGACTGGAAACATGCCAGAGACAAATAGAAGGGAGTGTGGAAATCACAGCCAAAGAACTTCTGAGAAAATTCAGAAAAAGGACCAGACCAATGTCATTGCTACTCTGCCAGAGGAGGAACACAAAATCTCCCTTCTAAATTAAACCCTAAACAGCTCCTAGCTATAAATAAATAGAAATGGGTAATTTATTTTTACATTATTTGCCTGCTCATTTCTCTCTTGCTCAGAAATCATGTCAGAGGATAAAAGAGAATCTCTATGTAGATGCTGTGAGCAGCAGCCTGGCAAACAGAACCAGACACAAATTAGGAATTCCAGATCAGAACACTCTGCAGTCATCTGAAAATTTGTTTTCTAACCAACACTGCCTAATTTGCACAACAAAAAAAGCATCTACTATAAACTCAGCTTTGGAATCCACCACAGTCTTCCAAATAATAGGATGTAAATCGAACAATACAGGTTAATTTAATTCTATAAATATGCAACCAGAGGCCTAAAATGTGTGTGCAGGTCTATTTGACTTGTCTTGCACTTGGCCTTAGCCATAAAACAAGACAAAACAAAACAAAACAAAACAAAAAGCATAATTTCACTCACCTGCTATGTGTCCCAGCCAGCAGACAAGCCCTTGAGAATAAATGATTTTTTAAGGTATGTAGATTTTTGAGATGCTTATATTTCTGCTAGTCTCCTGCTTGAAATATTTTCTCTTAAAATTTACATTTTGGAAATATTTTCTATTTTCAGGACCTAGCTCCAGTCCAACTTTTCTAGGGATAAAACTTCAATTGTTGCTCTAGCTGATTTGGCTAGAGTATCGGCCTGGGAACCAAAGGGTCCTGGGTTCGATTCCAGTCAAGGGCACATACCTTGGATGCAGGCTCCTCCCAGGCCCCAGCCCTAGTCAGGGCTCCTGCAGGAGGCAACCAATTGATGTGCTCCTCTCACATTAATGCTTCTCTCTCTTTCCCTCTCTCTTCCACTCTCTAAAAATCAACGTGTGGCCTGTGAATGATTTAAAAATGTCAGTTGTTAATCTGATAATGTGTAAGACTCATTAAATATTTTTAATTGATGGCCACATATAAGGCCAAAAAAAATTAGATAAACATCATGGGGGAAAAAAGAAATCCTTACATGAGAAGTACTACCATAAAAATGAGCTTACTAGTTTATTGACCAATTTTAGGCAACTTATATTAGTGTCTAAGAATTCAACTTGACTAGATAACATATTATTACTCCTTAAACCTGGCGTCCATTAATGTCCCTGGAGACCACTAACGTGGCTTTGGGTGAATAAGGGTCAGGATAGAGAAAGAGATGGTATACAGTCTTTATAAGGAAAGGGCATGAGCTTCAAAGAATGGAGGATCTCGATCTAAATCCCAATTCTATGATTCATTACTTGAATGAACTTGGACAAATCCATAACCTCTATGAATTTGTGTCCAGATCTTTCACAAAGAGATGGCAGCACCTACTTCATAATTCTGTAGTGAACATTAAATGAATTAAAGCAGATATAAAATCATAGTATAGATCAGACTCATACTACAGCTTAATAAATATTCATAGTTCCCTCCACCTCCGTATTAAAAAGGCAAAGCATAAAGGGATTCTGGGGGACACATAGAAGTTCTCAGACAAGGCTGAGGCACCAGGGGTCATGAGGTTTACTACAGTCGGTAAGGAATTTAATTAAAGGGAATCAATAAGAGAAGCAAACACCTCTGTGCTTCCCACATTGCTGGCGCCAAAACTGCCACAGAGTTCTTGGTGTAGTCATTTTTAAAGTGTAGAGAACTCACACCAAAACATTAGGGGATCTTTAAATTGCAGATTCCTGGGTCTCACCTGCAGTCTACAACTCTAAATTTCTGGGGTGGACACTCCAGAATCAGCATTTGCAACCAGTTCTCTGGGTATGATTATGCCACCTGAGATCATGACCTATTAATATAACTCTCAGGAAGCCTAGAGTATTTGCCAAAGCACATATACTGTAGGCAATTCTTCTTGGCTTTGGGGAAAAGGCAATGTCAGCCAAGCCTGTCACCTACCAGGGTTTCTTATTACATCTGAAGTCAATAAGACCAGCCACTAGGGGAGAAAAACACATTTAGATAATTAGGGCCAGGAAAACGGAGTCTTGGTGCTAGTGTCGCCACTAGTTTAATAGTATAACTTCAGGCAAATTGTATTTTATTGCCTCCTAGAAGCTCATTATGCCTGGATTTACTGTTAGACTTCTCAGTCCTGGGAATTCCTCGTTCCTACTACCAATCCTCCTGGAGCTTGTAAACACAGACAGAAACACAAGAGTCTATGATGCTTTGGTCAGGATTCACATCAGGCATTCACATGAGCTACCAGCTAAACTTTTGATTGACAGCAACCTAAGAGTAGAGAGGACCCATGCTTGCTGTACATCTATTGCATGTGACACAGATGTAGGCAAAATGCACGAGGAAGCCAGGCTCAACTCTCTCTTTTGTAAAAAAGCCTTCATTGTTCTGGAATTATAATGAGGTAATTTCAGTGGAATAAAATTTAAAGGCCTAAAATACTATAATGACTCTTCCAATTCGATAGCAATTACTAACTGGCTTAAGCCTAAAAGGATGAAACCTGGCAGGAAGCTGTCATCCATTAACACCGTATGCTCAAAACCTCAGGTGGACCAGGTTTGGCTCACAGGCAGATTTTTAAAGTGCCCCCCCCCCACCCCGGTAATATGCATAGAACTGTTATCATATGCCCAGCATCCCACTTGAGCAAAACAAAGGGACTTTTGAGCCAAGTATCTCCTCCATCACCACAATCCCTTAGAAACAATCTTACCTTACCTCCTGGGAAAAACACATTTTACTGCAAAGGGAGAACTCAAAATAAAGTGAAGCTGATGGAATTCTGGACTGGATGGTACAGAAAGTTCATGGAGACAAAAACTCATATAAGACAGCTCTACTTAAGTAGCACTTACTATGTTCCAGGCACTATATAAGATTGTTTTAGCTTATTTTATCCTCACAGAAAAATATGAAAAACCTTAATCATTACCATTTGTTCCTGTTCGAGGCAAATGGAGGCATAGAATTAGCAAGAAGAAATAATGGGGTATTCTAATATTGGGGTGAAATAATGGGGTGTTCTAATATCTAGCTTAGCATCCCATGTTTCCACCTTGAAGTTGAGAAATGCATACATTTTGAACCAGCACTGTCACACATTATTTCAGTGGATTCCTTCAGAATTATATATTGGACCAATGAAGGACATGTTCCACCTGATTAGCATTCATCATGAATTCAAATAATAATTGGGAATATTTACAGTGATTAAGGGATAAAAATACCTTCTCGTAACTCTTTGTATTAGGGTATAACATATGTGCATTCACAATAAAAGCGAGCTCTAACACTGACTCTTCTGTTAGAGAAAAAGAGACAGAACAAACATGAAATTGAAGAATGGTTAAAAATAAAAACCCAGTCATGTGGAAAGGCCCAGAAACTCAACAAAGGAGAAGATGTCATTTACCAGGTGCTAATGGAGCTACTGGCTCACATGCTTGCCAGAGTGTAGAACGGATAGAAAACAGCTCAGTAAATAGGGTATTTCTTTTGGAAATGAGAGAAGGCCAGGATAACCCTGCTTCCAATTTTAAACAGCATCTCAGGAAACTTCCCTTTTTGCAAGATCTTTTATTTGTACCCTGCAGCAGGATTTCCGCACACAGTGCCAAGACATACTTAGCCTGGCCTGGCTTATTTGTATGAGAGATGAATAGCAAGTGATTTGCAAGTACTCATCATTAAGGTACAAAAATTTAGAATGATTTACTTCTTGAATGTCAATAAGAAGGGATTCAAGTTGATCCTAATTACCTGTTCCCACTCATCCACTTGCATGGAGAGGGAGGGAAAGAAGTGGAGTCAGATTACAGGGATTAATTACACACAGCCTGCTGCCTTTCTCATCTGCTCTGCAGCCCATACCGAGAAATCACAAATGATGTGAGGTGAGGGCTAACCTGAGCATGCCAAAGGACTTTATTCATCAGGGAACTAAAGCACACAATCAGCAGAGAACCATGTGGCTAAGACATCTCCCAGCCTAAATGGATGTGATGAATTATCACTGCTTCCTTTTCTTTCCCTCCTCTGAGCTCCCCCATGCTGCCACATGCATTGCCACAGCCATGGCACTTTTTCTCTTTCCTTCCATCCCCATTGTCTATTATTCACTTCTATTATTCGAGATAGAGATTGCATTTAACCAACGATCTTATAATGCGAGAAGACAAATAGGGGTCTAGACCATCTGATACCTTCAACTGACAGCAAGGTCAGTAGCTACCCTTTAGCTAGCTACCTTGTACTCCACCCATCACTCTCAGTGGTACCGGACACTATGGAGGATGGGGAAGAATAACTGAGTGCTGGAAAACACTTTGCAGGCTGTGATAAGTATTTTGAGAGAAATGTGAAATTTATTAAGCAGGGGCTGTTTGGTGTTGTGGCCACACCTTTCAGTTTATCTAGAAGACTCGGTTTTTCTGCCTGAGTCTGTATTGTCCTGGCTTAGTTATACAACAGCACCCTCTTTCACACTCAGGAACAACTCTGTTTGAATGAAAAATACATCCTATGCAGTAATGAGGATGGTGTCTCTGGGATTCAAGTCTTGTTTGGCTAGATGACTCTGGACAAGCTTCTTAGTTACTCTAAATATTAGTTTTCTCGGTTGTATAGTAGGGATAATAACAGAGCTTGCATCATTGTGAGCATTAAATAAATAGACATACATAAAGCATTTAGAATAGCTCCTGGCATGCAGAAATACCCATAATTACTACTATCATTTAAGATACAGATCATGCATTACCTACTCTAAGAACCTTCCTTGAATCTGCTCCCAACCGAAAATCATACCTCCAGACCAGGTCATTATTTACGCGCGCGCGCGCACACACACACACACACACACACACACATATGCACACACACACACACACACACACACAAACACACATCGAAGAGTCAAGCTTTATAGGCCCCACGAACTGCCAACATTAAAAAATACCAAGTTTGTCCCACCCTCTTTACCTAAAAATGTTTAGGTTAAGCTGCAAACTGCCTTAAAAAACAAACAAACAAAAAAACATTAAATAAGAGTTACATTTCTGAAAATGTGTATAAATGGCCTCAGTCTTAAACACATACATAAAGCGTTTGGCACAGTGTGTGACATATATCAGACAGCCCATAAAGTGTCATCTTTGTATAATAGTAATGCCATCCTATATAATAAAAGGGTACTATGCAAATTGACCCTAAAAGTGGAACAACTATTCCCTATGACATGCACTGATCACCAGAGGGCAGATGCTCAATGCAGGAGCTGCCCCCTGGTGGTCAGTGCTCTCCCACAATGGGAGCTCTGTTCAGCCACAAGGCAAACTGAGAGCTGGGAGCTGAGCGCATTGGTGAGCCTCTCCTGCTTTCATGGCAGCGCTAAAGATGTCGGACTGAGGCTTAGGCCCACTTGCAGCCAGGAGCAGGCCTAAGGCATCAGTTAGACATCCCCTGAGAGCTCCAGAGCTGCTAGAAGGATGTCTGACTGCCAGCTCAGGCCCTGATCCCCTGGGAAGCAGGCCTAAGCCAGCAGGTGGACATCCCCTGAGAGGTCCCAGACTGGCAGAGGGTGCAGGCCGGGCTTAGAAGACTCCCCCACTCATCCAGTGCATGAATCCATGCACCAAAACACTATTCAATAAAGGGAATAGGAAAAAAGGATTAACAAGTAGTCCCTGAGACTAATTTTTTAGGAAAGGTACCTGTGCACACCCAGGATAAGAATGCAAACAAAACTATCTAGGGGATAATATCTGAAATCAAGGCTATGCTTTCAAAGCCAGGAAAGGAAGAGAGTGGATTTAGAGCTGGGATCAACCATATGATCACAGAGAAGGAGCATGTGATCAAATGAAAAGAAGCATCACAAAATCAGCCTGTCATTGTCTGGCTGGATGAAATGTTGCTTTGTCCCTACCAGTCCACATATGGTATAGGAAACCAGAAACTAAAACACACAAACAAATAAACAAACAAAAAACAACAGAGAGAAAAGTGTGAGCTAACAAGCCTAAGCAACCCCTTGGTCTACTGATCTGGAACTCTCCTATGGAACTGCTATTTGTTAAAATCTAATAACCCAGAATCGAGAATTTTAGGACTTAAAAGGAGCTCAGGAGAAAGGCTAGATTAGACATTAGTGACCTTACAGGGTTCCATAGGTAGGTCTAAAAAATAGCTCGGGGATATACTTTTAAAATGCACTTGTTGGACTTCCACTCACAGTGGAGATGGTTGAAAACAAATTTGAAACACAGTTGTTTGGGCCTTTGAAAACCAGATCATCACAAAATCCATTTTACCAGGTTCAAAGGAAGTTCAAACACATGCACATGTAATTTCAGCTGCCAGAGTCATGAGAAGAATACTTTATTTTCATTGTAATAAAAATATCTTTCTTAAAAAAGATCAGTACAAATGCAATTACAAAGCATTAAAGGAGGTTGATCTAATTTAAAGAAAACTTGGAAGAGGAGGCTAAGGAGAAAACATCGGAAATCCAGCTGCAGACCCCACAGCCCCAGAAGAGTAAGTACTGCATTACTGAATTTAACACAAGAACTTTTGTTTGGACCAGTGGTTCTCAACCTTTCTAATGCTGCAACCCTTTAATACAGTTCCTCATGTTGTGGTGATCCCCAATCATAACTGTAATTTTTCTACTGTTATGAATCATAATGTAAATATTTGTGTTTTCCAATGGTCTCAGACGACTGTGCTAGCAGATCTCAACCTGTGGTTCACAACCCAAAGGTTGAAAACCGCTGCTGTAGACCTTTACAATGTTAATAATTTGAGGGAGTACTCACATTGTGTTAAATGGAAAAAAAAAAGTGATTCATTAAAGGTTCTGTAAAGTTTTGCTGCGTTTTTTTTTAAGCAAGTGTATATTTATTTTGTGCATGAAAAACAATAAAAGTATACATAACAATTAATAATTATCTATGGGATCAGTTACCATGTTTCCCCGAAAATAAGACATCCTTCGAAAATAAGACCTAGAGCATGGAAAGATAAGACATCCCCTGAAAATAAGACCTAGCGCAACTTTGAGAGAAAAAATTAATATAAGACACTGTATTATTTTCAGGGAAACAGGGTAATAATTATCTCTGTATACATGTAAATATACATAGCAAAAAAGTGACTACATAAGCACACACACACACACACACACACACACACACACACAGGCATACTACCAAAAATTTAAAAGTTATCTCTTGGTGGGGCTACAAATAAATTTTGCTTTCTTCTTTCTGTATATTTATATCACACCCATAATCCACAGCAAGCATATATTTCTTTATGATTACAAACATACATCTAAAATAGTGGGGCTAAAAAGTGTATCATTTTGTTAGTACCCCATACCACACTTTAATGAGATCATCTTATTAGTAGGATAAGGGAATATAGGAAAGATGATGTTTCAGAAAATTAGCAAACTTCTAAAGAAGAGCATAAGGTCAAGGTTGGATATGTTTGTATTCACTAATGAAAAATGACCTAATCCAAGTCCTGACTATGGGGCTGAACCAACCTTTAGCATGGTCTCTCAAAAGCATGCATGTGACCAACTCTGCTATGTTTATCATTTTGGTCAATGATTTACATGGCCAAATATAGAGATGACACATAACATGTTAGTAAGGACAAAAGGTATTAGAAAAAAGAATTTACATCCAAAAGGATCTTAACAAGCCAGGAAAATGGAAATGAGTGCCACAGAATGCACTGATACTTAGATAAGTATAATTTTTTTTTATCATTCCCATCTTTAAAAACCAATGGAACATATTTCACACACATACTTTCAACAATATATTTAATGAAGCTTACAAAATGCATACAGCAAATTAAAAAAAAAACAGTTTTATACATGTGAGAAACCAAATATAATTTTGTTTCGTGTAAAAATAGAAATATACACTGAGTGACAAGATTATTATGATCTCTGAATGCATAATAATCTGGTCACTCCTTTTATATCCTATATAATAAAAGGCTAATAGGAAAATTGTCAACTCAACCAAGAGGCAGGCTAGCCAACCTCCCATGTCCCCTCCATCTGGCCAGGCTGGCCAGACCCCCACCCATGCACAAATTCGGGCCTCTAATACACACACACACACACACACACACACATACTGATTGGCCAGATTATTCTGTGTTCAGTGATCATAATAATCTGGCCACTCAGTATATTGTTTCATAGAACTATCACACATAGGGTGGATCTGCTTTTAGTCCTTATTGGATTTCAAATGATATCTAAACAGTGTTTGTTCTTTATCTATCTCTAGCTCTTCTTTATTTGTCTCTGTTTCTATTCATATGTCAGCCAATTCTCTTAACACAGTATCACAGACAAGCAATGTGGGAGAGAACCATGTGGAAGAAAATATGGCCACCAAGGGCTGAAAGCCCACACCTTTGCAATTATGAGCCAAAAGGAAAAGAAGTTTTTCCAACTTCTCCAATGAGATGATTTGGGCTTATTTTAATTAGTCTCTCTTGAATCAAATGCCCACCCATGTGTTCAAGGTGACCAAAGAAATTATGATTGAATGCCCCATTAAGTACAAATGGACTAAGGGAGAGGTTCTCCAAAGATAATAGAAAAAAGGAGATGTAAAAGAGTACTCTCACAATAAAAACTTCAATTAGCATCACTAATCAAATAATAGAAAATTATAAACCAGATATTATAATTTAATGTAAAAAGAAATATGGGTATGAGATGAGTCACATCAACAATAATAGCAGCAACAGAAAGCATAACATATAGTCCTGCATAGTTAATATGTGTGAGCCAAATTATAGCTGTAAGCTCCTAAGAGTCAAATGAAAGGGAGAAACATGAACAGTTACCAGATACACAAAACCACAAATAAGGATAAGCCATTCTTTAGAGAGAGCTTCAGCTTTTCATTTTGATGCTGAAACAAAAAATTTCTCTTAAATCTTCAGAATAAAAAAGGAGACTATTCTTTGTGGTAGTCGAAATGACATCCTTAACAACACTCCTCCAACAGAAATAACACATTTCTCTTGGTTATTCCCATTTACATTCCTCAGTATTTGGTTATAAAACCAAACAAAAGTATCTCAGAAGGAGAGGGTAGAGGGGAGGGAGCAAGCTCCAAGGTCCCAATAGACTTTGCTCCAGTGATCTGGCAAGATTAAAAGGTATAATTTAGAGCGTTTGGAATGATAAATAGACTGAATATCCCTTCAGGCAATCCTGAGTTTTTGATAAGAATTTTATAATAGTAGTGTCAAGGTCTTATCTTGCACCAGAATTCAGAAAGCAGCTCTACTGCATCACCAATAGAGAATTGAATCATATGCTCTGACAAATATCTGGGAAGAAGGCAGCAATAAAGTCCTCTAGCAGGACTCATGGAGTTTATTTAATGCAAATGCCGAATGACCACCTGACCTCCACACAAAACAATTCTCTGCCTGTTTCACCAAAAAAGAAAGACGAGTCATTAAAAATATGCATAATTTTGCAAGTTCATGGCCATGAGGTCTGACAAAAGCACTTGAAGAAAAATACTTAGAAGTTTTCACTGTCCATAGGTTGTTCAGAATCAGCAGCTAAGCGATTTTAGGACGATTTAAGAGGATTACAGTATTTTAAACAAGACAAAAAAATGTCAAACTCAATAGATATTAATATGGTGGCTGCCACGGAACACAGCTGAAAATACATAAATTGGAGCATGATAATGGATGAGTCACTGCCATTGAGGAAAGTAAAAAATTTTGTTAGATAAGAAACAAATGGAAACATTGGGGGAAATATGCATTTAAAGAAAACAAGATACAGAAAGGAAGGAGGGTAGGAGAGCTATCTTCAATGACTTAACAAATTGGACCCCAAGGAATAGAGCTAACATCAGCATGTCTGGGTCATGATGAGACACTATTACTTAATTCAATATAAAAGGGAAGAAGGTTCGAATGGTCAGAGATAGCCAAAGATGAAATGCAGTGCCTGGGGAGATCATAAATTTCATGTCACCAGGATTCTTAAGGCAAAGAATGGATGGTCATTTGTCAGAGATGACCTTTTAATTTCTTTCTACCACGGAGATTTTTATGGCTTTCAGGACCCATTCATTTATCACTTATAAATACTTATTAAACACCAATTGTGTTCTTAGACATTTTTCTACATATTAAGCACCTAGTATGGAATAAGACTGATATGATATTAAGTATTAAAATGTAAAGGGGAAATGGGCAATAAATATTAAGCAAGCAAGTAAGTGAGCCAGACCATTACAGATTTTGATGAATACTATAAAGGAAGTGACATAGATAATGTAAAGTAACTATGGTGGGGTTAGCGGTAGCAGAAAGTACAATTTAGTCTATTTTAGGTAGCCCAAAAAAGGGGGGTATTTTAAGAGGGTGATTTTACAATTAAATCTAAAGAATGAGAAAGAAAAAGCCATGAGAAGTTCTTGGCGGAAGACACTTCCAGGCAGAGGGGATAGCCAGTGGAAATGCCCTGAAGAAAGAAAGAGCTCAACTTACCTAAGGAATAAAAAGAAGAGCAATGCAACTGTGGAATATTGAATATAGGAGGAGACTTGTACTCCAGAAGGTCAAAGGCAAGAAGGATCATGTAACATCTTTGAGGGCATCTGTCAATTGCCAATCTCATGACTGAGTCATTCCCTCCTTCCTAACAATATCCTAAATTTTGTATTTTTGGTGTTTGGGAAGAATCCATTCCAGCAGTAAGCCTGGACTGGTTTAAAGCAACCACAATGATCCATCCCATTGCCTAAAATTACTATGGAAAAGCATGAGACCCAAGTCAGGTCTATTCAGGCCAACACTTATTCCCAGCACTTTTGTATGAAATATTCCAGGAGTATAATCTCTCTTTCTTCTTAGGAGTTAAAACTAAAAAAACACGTTGTTGTTCACAGACATCTCAGACTCCAAAGTGAAGCTGTGCCTGAGACTGCAGCAGTATTGTATAATTAAAACCAAGAAATGAAAAAAGAAAAAGAAAACTGGTCACGATATCATCGATTCACTGGATCAGTCCTCTCCCCAAATCAATCTTCACCTGGACTTATCAGTGTTTGATTCGATACATTTTCTTTGTTACTTGAGTCAAGTTGGGTTGTTTTTTACTACTTACTAGTATATTTTTTTTAAATATATTTTATTGATTTTTTTTACAGAGAGGAATTGAGAGAGAGAGAGAGAGCTAGAAATGTCAATGAGAGAGAAACATTGACTAGCTGCCTCCTGCACACCCCCTACCAGGGATGTGCCCCAACCAAAGTACATGCCCTTGACCTGAATCGAACCTGGGACCTTCAGTCAGCAGACCGATGCTCTACCACTGAGCCACACCAGTTTCAGCTACTTAGTATATTTTTAAAAAGCCTAATTTATATACAAGTTGGTCCGAAGGTTGTGGGTTATTGTTAAGCTGATTAACATTATATACAAGGTGAGGGGTTACAACGCTATCCTATGAAGAAGGGAAGATACTGGAAACATTTAACCTTAAAAAAGATATGATTTTGTTAACATTTTGTGTGTTTTTTTTTAAACTACTCTGAAAGTCCTTGTATTTTATAATAAGATAATTTATTCTTTTTACATTCACTGGCCAACTGATACTAGTATGTTTCACTTACTCTGTCAAGATTGGAGATATAAATTTTGAGGTCATCAACATGTATAAAAAGTATTTGAAAATAGTAGTTTCCCACCATCTTTAAGATATCACCATGGCAAGGACATTCTCACTACTAATCTAAGAAATAAACATATCCAAAGTCATAAAACTCAGCGGTTTGGAATGAAGGATAGAAAACACAGGGGAAGGGTCTGTCTCTGATTATGGCATCAAGAGGTCATCAGCTGGAAAATGCTATCATGCTTTCTGAAGTCAACCTTTGAAAATTAGTAACAACAAACAACTCAACACAAATAGTTAGACGTGCTTTATCTATGGGACGCTATGAATCAAAAGGACTTTTATGGTAAATTGCTTAAAATAAATAATCAAGGATATTTGATTGAATATGTGAGAACCAGTGAGAGAATAATTGAAAAGTGAACAGAAAAAAGAAAATAAAAAAGCTGCTGGTGAGGAATGTTTGT
Source organism: Pipistrellus hanaki (assembly GCF_964339955.1). NCBI lineage: Eukaryota > Metazoa > Chordata > Mammalia > Chiroptera > Vespertilionidae > Pipistrellus > Pipistrellus hanaki. The sequence goes on along the minus strand of NC_140511.1, from coordinate 56,710,213 downwards.
GAAAAATGAAATCATCCAGAGAAGCACCAAGTGATAAGACATAGGTATGATTCCACTTGTATCCAGAGTAAACTCTTTAAAATGAGGAATGAACCAGAAGATTTTTCTCCTTCCATCTAAGAATGCATCACAACAGAAAATGCTCTAAAGAACTGTACTTTTGACCATATTCTATTTTCTAAAGCCAAATCACTAAATGCATTTGTATAATAACTTTTTTTTTCAGAAATGGGGCCAGTGGAGCATTTTGGATAAGAGATTAAAAGTGTGGTATCTAGTGTATGCAGTCTAACAGGTGAAAGCAGCATTTGCCCAGTGAAGGTGACTTTGGCTAAGCTGGTTGATGAAAAAAAAAAAAAACAAACACTCTCTCATGTATCTAGTACCTGAGCTGAGCATACAAACTCTCTTATTAGCTCAAGAGTCAGAGCAGAAATATCACATGTAAAATTCTGAGACTCACACAGTTGTCCTAGTATCCAACAAAACTCTTGTAACTTTACCCCTTTTAGCTTCTTACATTTTATTTTTTAATATATTTTATTGATTTTTTTTAGAGAGAGGAAGGGAAAGGGATAGAGCGCTAGAAGCATCCATGAGAAAAAAAACATCAACCAGCTGCCTCCTGCACACCCCCTACCAGGGAAGTACCCAAAACCAATGTATATGCCCTTGACCAGAATCAAACCTGGGACCTTTCAGTCCACAGACCAACGCTCTATTTACTGAGCCAAACCAGTTTCAGCTAGCTTCTTACATTTTAAAGGAATTTAAGCAACCTTGCTTCACAACCTCTTACAAAGAAGAGCAAGCATGTCAAACTCAGGGCCAGTGGGCTGCATGCCTCCCTGGCTGTGAGTTTGACATGCTTGAAGTAGAGTGTAAAGAAAATGATGAAAAAGCCCACTAATAAAAATTATTTATAATTTACATCTACTTGAAATAAGCCATGGTGTTAGTATGCTAGGACTGCCATAACAGCATACCACATACTGTTGGTTTAAATAACAGAAATTCATTTTTTTACGGTTTTGGAGGCTGGTAGTCCAAGATCAAAGTGTTTAGTTTCTCAAGAATCCTCTCTCTGGCTTATAAATGAATACCTTCTCTCTGTGTCCTCACATGGCCTTTTCACTGTGAGCATGAACCTCTGTGTCTCCTCCATTTCATATAAGGACAGTAATCCTATTAGAATAGTGCTCCACCCTTATTAAAGCTTCATTTAATCTTAGTTACCTCTTTTAAAGCCCTATCTCCAAATGTAGTCACTTTGAGGGTTAGGGCTTCAACTCAGGAATTTGGCAGGGGACACAATTCAGCCCATAATAGTCACCAAGCTCTAAATGTCTATCTTTTAAATAGCAGCTCACAAATCCATCCCCAATGCCATTTATTTACTTCTGGCCATCTTTGTCCTTTAAAACCATCTTTCTTGAGACAACCATCCCTCCCATCATCCTCAAAAAGATCGCTAAAGCACTGTGATCTAAACTCAATTGTACAGGATGAAGTGTAAGCTTCTAGTGTGATGAATGAGGCCCTGTCTGATCTGAATGTTCCAGTCTCCCCATCTTCTGGACCAGCCACTCCTTCCTGACACCGCCTACTCCTCTCAGACCAGCTTATCTGAAACCCCCTCACATTTTCCCCTGACTCCTGTGCTTGGACTACCTTTCCCCATACCTCAAGGACCTGGTTTTTCTTCAATACTAGCACTGGTGTCATTAATTAAAGTCTCACTGTCCCCTAGACAGGTTTAATCCTTCCAATCTCCATATAATCTCTTCAAATTACACCAATTTCCATTATTATACTTTGTCATTATGACATGTCTCCCTTCCTAAACTATAAATATTTTGGGTACACAGCAGCTGCAATTTATGTCTTTCTGCATCTCTGTGACTCAATGAAACTGTAGAATTATTTAAAACATACCATTATACACACAAAGTACATATCGCACAAATCCCTAAGCTAGTGGCTGTTTTCCACAGGACTCAAATGGTGGCAAATACATAAACAGTCTTTGGCTCTGCTCATTCTTTGCGTAAGATTCTACAATGACTGCCATGTTTAACAGATTCAAGATCTTAAAGCTCAGACTCAACCAATTTCACTGAAATACTAATGCTAAGCATGGTGGATTCTTGGGGATATTGCTTCATGTTTCTCTTAAAACTTGGTTATATCTACACACACACAAAAAAAAAGCACCAACACATTATACTTAGACAAACCTGCCAAACAGTAAGATCCATTTGGATCATTATCTTTAAGTACATTCAGCTAGTCATCCCAAGCAGATTCCCTGCCCCCTCCTTCTCTCACGGATATCCATCTCACTGGGAACAAATCCATACTCCACCCACCCCCACCTCCTCTTCATTCAACTCACACTAATGCAGAAAAACAAAAGCAAGTAAGCAAAAATTCCCAGCTAAGTGTGAGATAAAGATTCTCTCATCAGAGGCAAGCTGGGAGAGGGAAATTTTACTTCTTAAAGCTGCATGATTCAATATGTAGCCAAATGCGACTATTCCAAATTGAGATGTGCTGCTAATATAAAGTACATACCCAATTTCAAACTTAGTGGGGAAAAAACATATTGTTAATAATTCTACATTAATTTACATATTGAAATTATATTTTGAATACATTAAGCAAAATGTATTAAAAGTGTACCTGGGTTTTTGTGTTGTTATTTTTTGCTTGTTTTACTTTTTTAAAATTTGACTAAGAAAACGTTTTAATTGCAGATGACTCTCACTATGTTTGAAAAGTGCTGTGCTATAAAACCTGGGGGAGAGAAGAGTGAAGACATCAACGGTTCTAAAGAAGAAGGAGGAAGATCAGGAGAAATAACTAATAAACCAGATTGAAGGGAAGAGGTCCTTCTCCCAGACACTCCATTCCTTTAACATGAGCATTTCTCCTTTTGGTCCATCCACTCCCATCCTTAAGCATTAAGCCCTTAGGACATCAGATTTGGTCAGCATCAAACTGTCTTATGAACAAAGCCTCAGGTCTGCTGCCCACAGAAGCAGAGTTTCAGTTAAGCTAAAGGAAACGTATTGACTTCAGTTGTGTTTCAGTCCTGGGCCCTTGAAAACAGAAGGACCCTATGGATTACAACCTCATTAACCCAGACAGAAGGGCACCATGACTGATAATCAGGACCTACAACAAGCATGTCAAACTCACAGCCCATGGGCCAGATGCCTCATTTATTTGGTCCATGCTAGCCTTTGAGTTTGACATGCTTGACCTACCATGTTCAATCACTCCCTACCCTGGCCCCAACTAATAGTAGAGCCCACAACCACAACTGCTTTAGCTATCACAATTAATGACTTTCCCCTACATAATCCTTGCCCTGGAAGCCATCGGGGAGCAGGTCTTTGAACACTAGCTACCTGGGTCACAGGCTTGGTGCCATTTCCTCAGCTAACAAACCCTTCTTTTCTTGGCTACAAGTCTCTGTTTGCATTTAATGGGGCTTTGATGAATATAGGCAAACAGACCCTTTAGTCCAGGGACAGGGACAGGGAACAAAGTAGAGTGGAAGGGTCTCTAAGATAAGTTTCTCATACTATTAATATTATCCCTTATATCTTTTAGTTTACATATCTTAAATATTTCTAAATAATTTTAAATTAAAATACTACTAAAAATATGTGTGTGAAGTGTAGCAAGAGGCTAAAATCAGTTAAAATAGAAAATCCAGCCCAGCTTTTATGCTCAGTGGACCATTGACCTATGAACCAGGATGTCATGGTTTGATTCCCAGTCAGGGCGCATGCCCAGATTGTGGACTTGATCCCCAGTGTGAGGCAAGCAGGAGGCAGCTGATCAACGGTTTTCTTTCATCATTGATATTTCTATTCCTCTCTCCCTCTCCCTTCCTCTCTGAAATAAATATATATATTTATGGGGGGGAAAACTACAGCAAATGCATGAAAATTATACATGTTTGAATTAAATAGGTTATTTAAAATCAGTATATTATGATAAAATAATATTTTGCCCCAAAGTGAGTGCAATAATACACATAGGGTAAAGATGACCTTTCCATCTATAGCTGAGCTAAAAGAGAACATGAAATCCGGTAACAAATATTACAGAAATAGTAATGTATGTTTCATCTCTTTCCATGAAAACAAGGTATTAGTCAAGTTCCTTTTGCCTTGAAATAAAATATCCATTGCTCAAAACTTACTAAAATATTCATAAATTACTTTCCCTAAAAGCTCCTTTTTTCTCTTTGAACAATAGAATAAGGATATTTCAAATATTATGATTACATACACAGAGATATAAGTGCCAGTTGTAGACTATCAGAAAAATATAAGTTGCTAATGGATTCTAGACTCTGTCATAGCTGGGAGAATCCTATCCCCTTGTAACTGGTATTCAGGAACAAAAGGGCACACTATGAAATTAAAACATGCCACACATTGAAAGTGATTTAAAATAAAAACTTCTTCCCATTGTGAATAATTAACCTAGAGAACATGTCAAGATATTTACAAATAGCAAACATTCAGAACAATGCCTAGGCATTTGTGACAGGATCTAAAGAAACATTAGCTGAGAAAAATGCCCTCCAACCAGAAACAGAAAATAGTCCCCAGCTGAGGATACTCATTATTTCCTACATGGTACAATACGGCAGTTTTTTATACTTTTCCAAAAGCTTTCACCTGTCCTCAATTTTAAAAGGGAGAGGCAGACTTAGATATGCATTCTTAGTATTCTTTGAAGAGATAAATTTGCTTGTACTTAATATGGTGGAAATAGACAGAATCTCATTGTTCTTTTGATTACATGCAGATTAGTTAACAGGACAAGAGATGGCTGGAGAAACTGCTACAACCTTTAGGAACTACTGGATTCTGATTGTCAGTCCTTGGTTCAACATCCAGTCTTAAGAGTTGACCACAGTTGAATAGAGCAGATGAAGAGGGTCTGAGTCCTAAAACTAGACATAGTATTTGGCTCAGGTAGGAGGGACACTATTATAAGCAATGAGAGAATGAATTGTTGGGGCTATGCTTAAATTTTATGTTTAAAGATGCTTAGCAGCTAAGCATATTTAATGTTGACAATTATGTCAAGAACGGTTATAGGCAGAGCACCACCTAGCATTATAGATACCTAAGAGACAGATACCTCCCTCTCCCTCCAATACCAGGATAGCTAAAACATGTGACTTCAGCAGGGACAATTACATGCTCTCTCTCAGGAACTTCAGCTCTTGGGTAGCGAAGCCAAGGAATTGGCCAGTTAGACATATTCAATGTAGAAGAAATTTAGGTTTGAGACTTCAGTGGAATGATTTTGATTATCCAGATTTGGCAAAATCAGCTGGAAGCATTCAATTGCAATAGTGCCATCCACAGCATCAAATCATCCATTCCTAAAGCAATATCATATATGTGCATTTACTCCCTTGATTTATATCTCCGATCTACCCATTCCCACATTCTTTTAATACATTTCTTTTCTACTTAAATGAATCATAGTTAAGTTTATTAACTTAACCCCATTGGAGAACTGAGAAGGATGCATGCATGGAGATCTAAGAAAGCAGCTTCAAGGAATCCGGTCACAAGCAAAAGGAATCAAAGTCTAGGAATTCAGAATGACTGGTAAGAAAAAAAGGCAGGGGCTCAGCTCATGGGGATATAGAGTAATCGAAAAGTTATTGAGATGGAGCTACTGGCAGAGAAACCAGGTCCCAACTCCCAACAGAGCTATGAGAGCCAGGCTCTTGGTCTCAAAAATAAGGCATTAGGTACTAAAAGAAAGAAATAAAACTATATATTTTTCAGATAAAAAGTAAAAAAGGCATTAGAACCAAGGTATGAGGTCAAAGCCAAACCAGCAACATTGTGCATGGTATATTGAGCAAGCACACAAATAAACAACACCATAATGTGACCCTGCACACGTCAAGCAACCTCTCAATCCCTCCATTTTTTAGTCTTTCAATATGTTAGTACCATATGCCCTAATTCTGAAATCAAAGGAGTTCATATACAAAGTTTTCTGGAAGAAGCAAAGCACACCTAGATAAAAAAGGATGTGTTACTAGGTAATACATAAATATGAATTTCATAAAGGAATCTAAACCAAAAACTGCTTTCCCACTCAGTCCCTTCATTAATGAAGGAAGTTTGAATGAAACGTTAGATATGATATGAAGACTGCAAAAATATTTTTAAATACAGAAAAAATCCCTAAGCCATGGTAGGTTTGCTCATTTACTAAGGAGATTTGTTCATCTACTATAGATACCCTGAGATATCATATGAGGAGACTAAAAACCAAGGTGAAAATATGAAATGTCAAGGTGTGAGAATCACCTATAGCATTCAAGTGATTATGCATTGGCATAAAGTATATTTAGAAAATTAACAATAGGTGACACTCATATGGAATGCCCAGTCTCTGTTTTTAAATACTAATTTAATCCTTACAACTTATTTAATCTTTAGAACAATACCATGTGGTGAAACTACTGTTACATTCATGTTATAGTTAAGAAAACTGAGGCATGGGGAAGTTAAACTACTTGTCCATACTCTCAGCCATACAACTACAGAGGGGTTTCAGGTAGAATCTGTACCCCAGCAACCGGGCTCCAGAGTCGATGTTCTAAATTACTGCATTGTATTGCTTCTCAAAGAAGATAAAATGTTATTGAAGCACAAGGACATCAGAAACATAAATTCAAAATTCAACAACCAACATATATAATCAATTTAAGATTGCAGTTTTCACTGGAGGCTGGGACAATTTGCTTTCTCATGCCTCAGCAAGAACTGTTATGCAAAGACAGATAAAGATAAGTGCATGCACTCTGTCAATTGTCAATGTGCAATTCTCAAAAATGCACAGAAGCTGGTGATAAACATGTTAATCATTCAACAAATATCAGATACCTGCTTTCATACACAATGCTTATTGTAATATGCTTGCATAATTTTCCATTACAAATAAATATAGCTAATACTACATGCCCTATTTATGTGAGGAGGAAAATGAAATCCTGTAGAGATATTTATATTGATGAGTCAGCAAGGACAAGCATAATACCAAAGACAAATATTTCAAAGATGCTGGGAGTTTTCCTTTTTTAAATTCAGCACATGTTATTAACTACCCAAATGATTTTACCCCTACTCTCAGCATTATACTAAATTATTTCAATATTCATGTAAAGGACACACTAACCACTGTATATTCAAAGCTTTTTTCAACATACAGTTTTTAATCTTCACCCAAGGATATGTTTATTGATTTGAGAGAAAGAGAGAGAGAGAGAGAGAGAGAGAGAGAGAGAGAGAGAGAGAGAGAGAGAGAGAGAGGAATATTGATGTGAGAGAGAAACATAGATCAATTGCCTCCTGTGACTCCCCAGACTGGGGGAATTGAACCTGCAATGTAGGTATGTGCCATGATCAGTAATGGAACTGGAGACCTTTGTGATGTACATAATGATGCTTCAACCAACCAAGCCACCTGGCGGGGGCAATGTTTTTTATCTCTTCTAATCTAATCATCTTCACCTCCTTCCCATGTCAGTGTCTTCTCATAATCATCTCCTGGGTACTGTTTGGATTTTGGACTGATCCTTATGAGGAATCTTAAATTCCAATACTCTGGCCCCTGACCACAAATTCCCTCCTCCCAGATCTACCCCTTCAATTTTTCTGCTACACATATTCTTCAAACTATGTTCCCTGGTCCCATCCCTTTTCCAGCCATCTAGCCTAGATAAGCTCCATAGTCCATCACATAAATTGCAGTATCTCCACATGACACACTTTCATGGCCCCGGCCAGTCTCAATCTGACATTCAGCCTCTTCTACCTGGGTAACAGTAACTGGGCATGTTGGATAAAGGTCATTTCCTGAGGAAGACTGACTTGGCTCAACATTTAAGCTTTCTGACTTCATCAGGATCTTCAACTCTTCTAATTAACTTTTTTGAATAATTCCTTTTAGGAAGCTCTCTTTCCCATATATTCTCACTCTCCTCAAATATTTACCTTCTTTTTCCCCCCAGCAAATTCTTTCAGTACCAATAGGCCCCATTAATAAGTGGCCAGTCGCAGTAAACTCCCTCAGTCTCCTGCCTTCTGTCCAAATACAGACATCCATCTCTTTGAGATACCCATAATTCCTCCTTCCCCCTGATTCTGAGGGTGAAACAGCCCTGTTCTACTCAAGACCACATTTTCTATGTGGACTCATTCATCTATGGACTATTCAAACCTGGCCTCTAGACTGTTTTTGAAACTTGTCTTCAGCTAAAGGCATGCCTAAGTCTCTCCCAATCTAATCAATCTCAATGATCTCAACATCTCCTCCCTATCCCCATATCTCTCTCTTGCTACTATCCATCTCTCATTTCCTTGTACCCAACCTCTCTGAAAAATCAATTTACACTTGCTGTCTTCAATTGCTAATAATCCACTTACCCTTTAATAAGTCCCCAGCTCTTCCCTGGCAAGAGTCACAATTCAGACCTAAATGCTAACCCAAGGGACACTTTACAACAGTGTTGCTTGACATCTGGGTGCCCTGTCCCCTCCTCCTTGAAATTCTTGTCTCTTTTAATTCAAGAACAACACTTTCCTGGTGTTTTCTCTACTATTAACTACTTCTGTTTCCTTCTCCTTAAATTACTTAAGTGTTGACTCTCCTGAGTTCTAGTCTGTGATCCTTCCAAAGTTCAGGTCATATATTTCCCCGTTTTTAAGTGTGGCTCTTGTTTTGACAACATCCAAACCCAAACACATATTTCCATACCCAATGCTAGAGTTCCAGACACATCCATTTACCCGACCCCTAGTCATTTCTATAATAGTTTCTAAAATTACCTTTACCAACCTGTCCAAATTCAACAAATGATCTATCTGTCCCACCCCTGCCTGGTTTGTTCCATGTCATCCTGTGAAGCTCTCCCTCCTAGAAGATTACATATTATTCTTCCTCCAGGAAGCCATTCTTAAGTTCCTTCTTTCTTCCTTCATTAATCTCTCTCTTCTCTTGACTACTTAAGAAACTAATATATTTTTTATGTTTTTGCCCTGATCACCTTGAAAGAGAATCTATACTTTTACATGTATGCCTCCTCCACTAGGTATGTGCTCCTTATAGGAAGAAACTGTGGCTTCTCCAATCTCTAGTCCTCAGAACTCAGCACAATGTCTCATAGATAACAATCACTCAATAAATGTTTGATGGATTGCATTGAATTGGATTTCACAGCTCAATTTTGCTTTTCAGAAATGGCCACAAAGATTAATTTCCCTTGCCACAACAAGTCCTGGACCAATCATCTTTCAAACCATGATCAATGCCCCAACCCCCAAGGGCAAGAAAATATTCTGAGATGCATGCATTCAGTTTTCATCATCAAAAATTTCAGCAGAACTAGAAATGGTGCCTTGAAAATAATCTACCTCCTACCTCCCCCAAAAAGAAGAGGTAGAAGTTCATTAGACAGGCTTTAGTAAAGACTAACATATTACCCACAACCAGTCTCAGCTCAAGCAAACCTTTCAGCACCAGCCACTGAGCCATATGGTTTATTACTAGCACAATCTAATCCCATTTTTCACAGCTCTTTTCCTCTTGTCCACTAACTGGGAAGACAGAAAGAACCATGAGTTTTGTCACACATGAAATCTTTAACACTGCCCATAGCATGGTTTTCAATCCTGCTAAAAAAAGATTTTATAAATCAATGGCTATTTCCAGAAGTTGGAAGTAAGATTTCATTGGGATAAGAACTCTTTCTCACCAGCTAAAGAAAGAGAGCAGTAGGAAGAGAACAGACTTTAGAGTCATATAATTCTAGATCTACCTCTTATTAGTGGTATTATAACCTTGGGAAACTGACATTAATCTCTGATCCTCAATTTGTCTCACTGGTAAAATAAAAATCACATATACATTATTGATTTATAATATTTATAACTCAGATAATGAAGGCAATATAGTAAATTAAACTGTCTAGCAAAATATCAGGTACATTCTAGGTACCAAATAAGTAATATTTCTTTTCATTTCCCTTATTCTATCTCCCAAAAGCCATACAATGGATGAAGTAAACGAGGGCAGACACATTGTAATGTCTGTCTTGTTCACTGCCGTATCTCCACTGCCAAGCAGAGTGCCAGGTAAAGAGCAAGTCCTTAATAACTACTGATTGAATGCTGGGAAGGGGAACATCTGGCCCGTGGGCCATATAAGGCCCATGAAATCATCTGGTCTGATCCTGATAAGCATTAGAGGTGAATTAATTAGATGTTTGGCCAACTATAGCAGGCAAATTTTTAAGTTGATAATTTTGTTTGGCCCTTGAATAATGTTATAAATATCCCAATGGCCCTTGGCAGAAAAAAAGTTCTCCACTCCTGATTTAATGAAATAAATTTTCTCCTGACAAGTCTCTTCCAACAACCCCTATCAAAACATATCTTAAATTTTTCCTAGTCAAATTAATGCACACTCTCTCTCTTTCTACCAACCCACAACTCACATACACTCACACCTGCATGCATGCATACACATGTGTTTGTGCGCACACGCGCGCGCACACACACACACACACACACACACACACATTAACACATACATAAAATCCCAAGCCAAGCTTCTCATTTGTGTGAGTTTATCTGTCGACCCCAGATGGGCTTAATGAATGGTCCATCTGGTTATATCTGAAACATCTATTTAACACACTGGCAATTTTATGATGTATAAAATACCTGATAAAAACACAATTGTATCTCAAATGCCTGGACTAACATCCATCTTCTCTGAGAAGGTTAAGGGGAACATAAAAAGTCCCAACCATGTAGGTGCCATCTGCATCAACAAAATGAAGGCAGCTCATGAATTTCAGAAAAACAATTTAGAAAGGTCACTTTAAGGGGCTAAGTGGCGACATAAATGAAGATTATAGAAAACACATCTCAACTGAGATCACACTTATCTGTGGAAAAGTCTATTTAAATACAGAAAGACTGAACCTGTTGAGACCACAGCATTAAAATTGTGCAGGATATAATTAGGTGAAAGCTCATGGGAATAGACAGCTTAAAAAAAGAACACAAAGGTATAACGTACCTCGTGGCTGAAATACTTCATTCTTGTGCTCATTCTTATAATTTCTTCTTTAATTAAAAAGAAATGCAGCCAGAACCGGTTTGGCTCAGTGGGTAGAGCTTCGACCTGCAGACTGAAGGGTCCCAGGTTCGAGTCCCGTCAAGGACATGTACCTTGGTTGCGGGCACATCCCCAGTGGGGGGTGTGCAGGAGGCAGCTGATTGATGTATCTCTCTCATCGATGTTTCTAGCTCTCTATCCCTCTCCCTTCCTCCCTGTAAAAAATCAATAATATATATATTTTTTTAAATTAAAAAGAAATGCATTTGAGGAAATTCTAATTTGAAACCCAACTTCCCAACACTCAAGTGCACAGGCAAAAGTTGGGTTTGAGACTTCATACGATGGAAATGCTAATAGCTTAATAGCTGAGAATCCACAGTATTATCATGGCTCATCAAAGTCAATATTATTATCAGGGGCCAAGTTCTATCGTTTCCTTCCTCCATCTCCCAACATGCTCAGAATCTTTCTGACAATAAATAAATAAATAAATAAATACATAGATACATATAAACTGAATTTTTCAAAAACATATTTTGAAACCATGTCTCTGTGCCAAAATTACAGTCATCTTTGCTGGTTCAATAGTTAGTATGCACCTCGTTTTGAGCAATGGAGTTGGAACTTTAATCAATGTCAAGCAAAAACATACCACCTGTCAAATGGCCACATGGGGGAAAGTGAGCAGAGATGAGGGGTGGTGAGGGGAGAATTGGGATCAGGAAATAGATTAAAAGTATAAATTCTCTCAATCAAACTGATGCTACCTTTGCTGGACAAGTGTTTTGTGTAAACAGAAAAGCTGTCAACACCCTCCACCCCCTGCCTTCCTTTGCTGGAAAGCATATGAAATTGTGACAGGAAACAGCAGGCATCGGAAACAGGCCTGCCTGGTCCTTCAGGAGTGGTCTAAACACTCTATTTGCAAGCGCATGAAATCAGGCACTTCACCTCAGGAAGCGTTTGTGTCAGAACAGACATCAACACTGTCAGCCACTGTTACCAGGAGATTGGGAAGAGACAACAGACTTCCGTTTATTTGGAAGAAAGAAATCAGATAGGCCTAATGGATGGAGGAAGTTGTTCCAATGGACACTGAGAGACCTCCTTCGCTTTGTGCACCACTTTAACCTGGAGTGATGTGTGAGGATACGAATGCACTAGATTTTTGCCAAAGCACTTAGTAACAATGATTCCCATTTAATTGATACAGAGAGTAGGACAAACAGGTTAAGCAAATGCATCAAGATTTTGTCACCATCCTGTAACTTGTTCAAGGGCTTGCCCTGTGCTAAACATTTTGCTAATAAATGTTATATGCATTATCTCATTATCAAATTTTAGATGTGGAAATCAAGATGGAGAGAGGTAAAGAAATATAACTGAGGATATTACACATGATGGATGGTTGAAGTAGTCTGCAAGATCCACTTGAAATTCACACACAGCATGCACACAGATGCACAAGGAAACACACATCACTCAAAGCACACATGCATGCCTCACACACATGACACACACTACATGTACCCTACAAAAACTCATATCCCATTTAAACCACACACATCTCCACACCATGCATACCTTGTACCCATACCACACACACCATACACATGCCAAACACACCACCTGCATTACACACATTACATGCACTGTGCACTCACACCATCGACACCTATAACATACACACCCTTAACCGCCATAAGCATTCCACACAGAGCATACAAATGTGCCACGTCCACACTGTCAAATACCACACACCTTGTACATGTACTACATACATGCCTTCACACTACACTCACATATCGTGTACATGTATGTTCATGCACACATGCTACCATAGACACACGCCACACACTGTTTGCAGATTGCTACCATAAGTCCCTGGGATGCTACCTCCACTCTACTCTCTGAGGCAACTTTGTAACTTGGTGAAGGACCACAGTTATCAAATCAAAGGCAAAACAAACAAAACAACTCTGCCAAAGCAGCAAGTATGACCCTGTAGGTCAGGGATACACAACCAAGCTGCATGGCTGGGCCACATGGTATTCTGCCTGGGCGCTTCAGGAAAAACACCTAAGTCTAGGTCTCATTCCAGATTGAAATCTCTGGGTGGGAGGATGGGTCCTTGGTTTCAGCATCTTAGGAAGCACCCACCCCAGATGATTCAAACGTGCAGCCAGAGGACACTCTGAGTGGCAGCCTCCACTCACCTACAGCCATAAAACCAAACCAACTAGGAAGCTGCTGCAGTGCCCAGGTCTGAGCCTAAGGCCCCTCTGCCCCTACCCCAGCCTAGGAAGCCCCTTCCTTGGCTGCATTTGCTAAGTGATGCTTGACAACTGTGCAGCCATGACTGGATAACAGCAAAGCCAAGGTCAGCCCCTAACAGTATACAGACCCATCTCTGCTGACACCAACTTTCTTGCCCTTTTCAAAGGAACTCCTAAAGCATCTCTCCAACCTGAGCATCCACCACTCAGCCCACTGCCCAGGACCTTTGTAAGTGCTCTCCTGTCTTGCTGAGACATTCTCCTCCCAAGTCTCTCCAGGGCTGGTTCTTTCCAATTCTTCAGCTCAAATGCTACCTCCTCAGAGAAGCCGTCCCTCACCACAAATCTCATGTGGCCCTCCCCTCAACCCTAGTCGCTTGCTAGCTTTAGCTCACTTTGTTTTCTTCATAGCACATATCGCTAGCTGGCATTCTTTTTAAACTAATGGTTGTCCTTATTCCTACCCAAAACTGTCATAAATGAAGTAAGTGAGTAAATCTGTTTATGTGTCTCCTCTCCTCTCCTAAAACATAAACTCCATAAGAACAGGAATTCTGTGCATCTTTTGCACCTCTATGCCCAACATAGAGCACCTGCCACATAGTAGATGCTCAAAAACTATTTGACCAAATGAAAAGGAAGAAAAAAAAAAGAGCCAAAAAAAGGTTTGGCTCAGTGAATAGAGCGTCAGCCTGTGGACTGAAAAGTCCCAGGTTCGATTCTGATCAAGGGCATGTACCTTGGTTGCAGGCACATCCCCAATAGGGGATGTGCAGGAGTCAGCTGATCGATGTTTCTCATCGATGTTTCTCTCTTTCTCCTTTCCTCTCTGTAAAAAAAATCAATAAAATATATATTTTTTAAAAGAATGAGTAAGTGAAAAGCAAGGACTGTCCCTTTAGGACTTAAACTATATTCTACAGTGGGAAGGAATGCCTCTAATAATATGCTGTCCAGTTAAACTTGGCCAGGCCACCAACAGAGGGGAGTCAAACTCAGGTCAAGCGGAATAACAAAGCAGGTGCTCTCAACCACTGTCACACAGAACGTAAGTCACAGAGCAGCCCTGCCTCAAAGGTCTCATGATTTTCCCCTGATGCTCTGTTCTGTGTGCTGTGACTGGTGCTAGGAAGTGAGGGGATGGGAAAGAACTAGCAAAACCAAAACAGATAAGCCCACTATCCATGAGTCATTATTTCTCTACATGGAGGATTTATTATGTTCCAGCATCGCAACGTGGCCCCTCCGCTAATGCGATATAATGAGTTATGCCAACACAGGGTTTTCTCAGACACACGGATTTTAGAATGGGAAACTTTCTGCTCACATTCAGAGACTCAGGAGGCTTCTATTTCTCCGCAGAAAGAAAATACCTCCAGTGAAACTCACCGTGGTCCCCAATCCAATTTACCAGCTCCTTACAGATGAATCAGTGTGAAAGGTGTGCAGGGGGCTATTTCCTCTAATTAACTTTCAGTGGGCGAAGAGCACACTAATAGCCCCTGGGGAGAAGCTGAGCCCACACTGCTCATCAGCAGCTCCAGGAGCTGATTGAAGTAAGGCTCATAAACTCCCCTTTACCTGGAAGCCACCAAGAGCAGAGCCAGTCTGGCTTCAGAAGTAAAACAGTCAGGGCTTGGCCCCCTTCCTCCCATCTATCCATCCATCCATCCATCCATCACCTGAAGGGAAACTTGCTGTCGCTGCTAAAACCTTGCTCTTCCCATTTTTACAGCTTCTCCTGCCTGTGCTGTCCTTTACTCTCAACCTCTCTCAATCTCTCACTCTCTCTATGAAACCCCCATCTTCTGGGAGACCCGGGTGAGACTATGCAAATGTGAGGAGCTTTCTTTATCTACATGCACAACCACAAGCAATTACTGAACACCCCTTGGTTCTATAAGGGGTCTTGTCATTTGATAAAGGATGATGCCGGATGCTTTTCCCTTTACAACAGCATTTTGAGTTCCCTGGCATCAGAGATGGTGTCAAGCCCTTTCTGTATTTTCCAGTGTCATAAAAACTTTAGACGCTTGTCAAATGTGTACCAGGGATGTGAGCAGAGGCAGCTTGCCCCAGGAGGCCAAACAGGGACAAGTCCAGTACATCTTTGTCAGCCCAGGCCTCAGCTTGAAGACCATTTGTACATGATACCTCAAATCTCCATGAGGATATGCCCGCTACTGCCAAACTAATGCAAGGCAGCCACCTTCCTGAGGGACAGAGACATTTTCAATCTGGGGATCTGCCCCGAAAACTATACCTCACATGCATTTTTTAGAGCATCCCAGAAAAACAAAATCTCACTAACTATATACCAGAACTATATCTAGATGCACAAGAACACATCATGTAGAAAAAGGATAAATCTAAGCAATCATTTCCTCCCTCCCGCTGTCAATAATCTTTTTAAGTATGTATATTTGCTTTAAACACACACACACACAAAAAAAACAACAACAACAAAAAAAAAAACAACACATTGCAGATAAATACATAAATGCACTTGCCAACAAGTGCTGACCGACACATGGCCACTGAGGGCTCTGACTCAGGAAGTCTGGACCCTAATTGTATTAGAGAAGCAGAAGGAAGAGGAGAGTGGATGGCCCCTATGCTGTAATTCCCAGATACCAATTTCTTTCAATATGTTCCAAGGATTGTTTATCCATTAAATGCTCCAAGGATACAGATTTGGGGAATGCTACACAATCCCACAGAGGGATTCAAATTGCTCCTGAGTTAGCAAAAGCTCTGAGAAATCCTTCAGTAAATAAATCTACTTAATTTTGTTCAACTCAGCATTTCCCACTTTCATTTGAGCACGGAGAACATTTTTTTTCAAGTATCAGTTATTAAAGTCCCATAGAACTATAGTTGCTCTAACTAAAAATATTCTACATAAATCCCTTCAGTACCATTTTTAGAAGCCCATGCAGTGGGGAACTCTTAGTCCTATGAAGCAGGAAATGCTTTTCTAGATGATTAAAAAGAGAGCTGTATTTTTTTTTTCCCCTTATCCTCTTTCTTTACTACTGGGTGTGGGTACCAGTGAGTGAATATTTCCCTCCATCAACCATACCCCCCATTTGTTCTCATCTTCCTCTGCCCTGCCCTGGGCCACCTGATGCTCTCTGCTGGCTGGCCATCAGCTGGAGAACAGTAGAGGGAGATGGGAAATTCTTCCCAGTTCCTTCCCTTATTTTTTTGGCACTTTCTCTGTCTATATCTTCATGCCTCCAAGAGGACAGCTCTACTGGGAAGCCCAGCTCCACCATCCTCCTGGCTCTCTCTTGCCTCTGGCATCATGAGTCCCTACCCCCACCTCTCAGACCTTAGGATGGCAAAGGCTTCTAGTACTGTGTTTCATCTTGCTTTTTATATATATATATATATATATATATATATATATATATATATATATATATTATTATTATTATTATTATTCTCACTCAAGGATGTTTTTATTGATTTTTAGAGAGAGAGAGAAGGGAAGAGATGAAGAGAGAGAAATGTCAATGTGAGATAGAAACATCCCATATGTTCCAGACTTGGTCTTGGCCAGATGCTTTAGATGCCCTGACTCAGGATCAAACCCCAAAACTAGGTATGTACCCTGACTGGGAATCAAACTCGCATCCCTTTGGTGAACCAGAGAATGTTCAAATTGACTAAGCCACCCGGCCAGGGCTCACCTTGCCTTTTATACTCTTAACCCCACCCATACTTTGTGCAGTCCCATCATTCATCTCCTTAGTTGAAGTATGTGGGGAAGAATTCTTGTGTGTTCTTCTGTCAGCCCCTGACTGGTAGAGCAGGGAAGGAAACTGACATCTATTTAGTGCCTTCTGTATATCAGCACCACAATAGAGAATTTAATACATATTACGTCACTTAATCCGTATGACCTTTGATGATAAGCATTCTTACCCCAGTTGATAAGCAAGTAGAATGAAACTGAAAGGCAATGAAATAGCTTGCATTAGCTCATGTAGCCCAGGAGTGGCAGAAGCAGAATTGGGCTGAGAGACTCAGTCTATCAATACTTTCTGTGAACTTCATTCTAGGCCCTGGGCTAGAATGAGACAGAGTGAGGAGGGACATAAAAGGAGAGAGAAGAAAAAGAGGCCTTCCCCTGGTGGGAAAGTCCTCTAGCCTTGAAATTCAATGTTGGAAAACAACATCAAACTCCTGGTATATCTGGCCCACCATCCTGATCCTGCCATTGCTTCCACAGGACACACTGGAGACAGTAAGGTCAAGAAGGGATGCCCATTGCCATCTTCTTACTGGACCTGGTCTACTTGAGTGTATCTGAAGCATCTGGCCAAGATCAAGTTTAGTTGACTGCTTGGCTCAGTATATAGAGCGTCGGCCTGCAGACTGAAGGGTCGCAGGTTCGATTCCAGTCAAGGGCATGTACCTTGGTTGTGGGCACATCCCCAGTAGGAGGTGTACAGGAAGCAGCTGATCGATGTTTTTCACTCTCTCTCTCCCTTCCTCTCTGTGAAAAATCAATAAAACATATTTTAATAAATAAATAAATAAATAGAATTTCTTATGTGATTGGATAATTAAGTGATAGCAGCACCATTAATCTGTGTATTCACACATTAATTTTAACATTTCTCTTCTGCATCTGACACCTGATTAGTATTTCATTTACCATCCCACATCTTTCTATCTAGATTACTTGGTTTAACTCTTTCCTTCTATCACACACCAATTCCATTTCAAACGATTACAGTAGTAACTATTGTTTACTGAGCCATTAGTATGTGTTAGGCATCTAACCACTTTACATAGTTTAGCATTGGGGCTCTAGATTTGGCTTGTCTTGGTTTAAAACACAAACCCTCCACTTACTACTTGAACAAATTAATTTATTTAAATCTCAGCTCCTTCATTTGTAAAATAGTGATAATAAGAACACCTACTCTTGGATTTGTTATGAAAATTAAATTAGAAATCTCATATTAAACACTGGCCTCTGTGCCTAGTACATATAATAGCAGTAGTAGTAGTAATAATAATAATAATATATAATATAGTACTTCTATATACCTGGCATTTTCCCAAGTACTTTGCATGTATTAACTAATTTAATTATAATAAAACCCTATATTTTAGGTATTATTAAAGCTTTGTGACTGAGGACAAAGAATGAAATGATTTGCCCAAAGGCACAGGCCCAGATGTGATAAAGCAGCACTCCTAGCAGGCCAGCCTGATCCAGAGCCAGAGGGGGAGAGCATGGCGACTGGCATCAGAAGGACCTCTCCATCATAGGAAGCCCCACCTCCTCTCTGGTTTCAGGGCCCAGCAGCCTTTCTCTCCCTTGCTCTCCAATTATAGCATGTTCTGCTTCTAAAGCCACAGCTCACACATGGCATTCTATTCAGGCCCATTATTCAGGGACTTTCAGCCTTTGAAGGAAGTTTAGCTCTTAAAATGGGTATCAGGGGCCTTCCACCTGCTCCACTGCTACCCTCACTCCCATCGTGTTCCTAAGTCAACCACACTGAGAGCAGCAGACCTCTGGGTGCAAATATCCACTCCCCCTTGTTCCCATGAGCCTCCTCATGGGAATGAGGCCCAGTAAGAGACTAGCAAGGACATAGGAGGTCAGCATCTGACACAGGAGAATCTTGCTGGCAAAATAAACCTATATCAATCCTATGTTATTTTATCTTTCTCTTTCTCTCTGTAGATAGATAGTTATAGACATTTGACAAATTTGAAAACCAAAAGCCTTACATGTGTTGTTTTGTCAGAGCTTATTTTCTCAGGTGTAATCTCTTAACACAAAAACAGATGCAGGGATGTGAGCATGAATGCCTATTCCATACATTGCAAATTATTTGACTGAATCATAATGCAACTCTCCCTATATTAAATATGCAAGAAAAACAGTGGCTTACTGCTAACTTCCTTTTCCCAGGGACTTGTCCCAAGGTGTTTATCCTTCATAATCCACAGCATTGTTCCCTCAACCCTCACATGGTCCACTTGAGGTTTCTTGCAAAAACAGCTAGACTGCTCTGCATGTGCCATGCTAATGCCCTTATACACTTCTCACCCACACATTCTCCCCTGAATGCTCCCAGCATGCTCCACTGTCTCTTGCTCTCTCACTTGCTTTGAGATACCATTTTTGAGTTGTGATCTGAATTCTTCCTTTCAGTCCAGATTTTATACTTTTCCCTCTCCTGCTTTTTTGGGTTTACTGCTTGCTTACCTTCTTACTCACCCCCTTTCTGGTTTTGGTGGCCCCACAGTCCATCTCCTTGCTCTCTGTCCTTACATTGGTCTTTAGAGACACTTGATTTCACTTGCACAATACATCATTTCTTTTATCTTTCCAAATCTCACCTTCTGCTCGATTTTCACACACTGCCAGATACTGAAGTCTCCTTGGGACTTTACACCGGTAATAGACATAATGGACAACCTGCCTGCAAGAAGAGAGCTCCTTGCAAAGAAACATAACCTAATTGTCAGCTCAAGATTCCCTAACCTACTACTGCACGACTGTCTGAGTCCCAGGCCCTATGTTAGACTTAAATAAAGTCCAACAAGCTGGGGCTGAGGCACATCATTTTAAAGACTTCATTAAGCTTATGGATAGTTTTACTATTTAAGTACACTATTTTTGTTTCCCATGAAATACATTTAGATGTGAAACTCAGCCCCTCCCTTGGTTTCTGAAAGAATGAAATAAAAAAATAAAAGGACAAACACCTCCATAATCTGTTCTTATATGAGTAGATATATTCATTTACTTTAGAAGAGGAGGGCCTTACATCCCCTCTATAAAAACTTAGCATAATGAACGTAAGATATTCTTGTTCTTATAAGTCCTTGGGTCATTCCTTCACTGAGGATTATTTTGCTAACAGTTTCATGTCACATAATGTTCCAACTTCACATCATCCCCCCTCCCTTCTCCTCCTCCTTCTCTTCCTCCTCCTCTTCGATCAACTTCAAATTTCTGTTCAATTCTATGGCCAAGCATTCTAATCATCCTTTCCATTCCCTCAATTGTAACCATTGGATTTATCAAATTATTTTCCTAAGCAAAAATTCCTAAGAGGAATTCTCTCACCAGCTATTAAGATAATAAAAAGTTTGCTCCACTACACAAAGTTTATCCAAAATTGTCCTTGAGTTCTAGTGAACTGGGACAAAGTAACCTTTGACTCTTGTGCTTAATGGCTGAACAGAGACTCATAAGGCACTGCTAGAGGCATAAGGAGAGAGTATGGGCTGGAAATGCATGCAGTAAGCGATTCCATAAACCCTGGCCCAGATCCTCCTCGTCTCCCTGCATCCCAAGCAGTCTGCACTTCTGAGAATTTTTGTTCATTGGTGTATATTTCAACCTCACTTTACTTACATATAACTCAGGACCCAGACAGAGCCACCCTTAGCTCCCAGGTGCCCAGGAACAGTTTTGTTGGTGCTATACTGCACTCCTTTTCCACGGGGCCTTAGGATGAAGCTCAGCAACAAGAAAGAGTGATTTGACTAAGGGCTTAATTACTGACATTTATTTCTCTCTCTAACACTAGTAAAACAGTTCAGCAGGCAGGCAGTCCAAGTATGATGCATTGGCTCCATGGTCAGCAGGATCCACACTACTTCACTGCTGCAGGTGAGAAAGAGGAGGCAAGATGGAGAGGTGGAAAAACACAATCCAGGCTGAACTTCCAGGAGCACTTACACCAAACCACATCACAGAGTTGAAACACCACTGAGGATGCCATCTCTGCCACAATCAGGAGGCTGCAGAACCAGAAAGCTGCCACCTCACCAGGAGCCCCACCACGTCTGCCCTGACCAGGAAGTGGTCAGAAAGGATCCACAAAAAGCAGGAAGCTGACACTCAGCCTCTGCTATGATTTAAACCACCAATGTGGAATCCTCCATCATATCCTTTTTTCCCATACCACTCAGCTCCTCATCAAAACTGCCAAGAATTCATCTATTTGGAAGACCCTGAGGCACAGTGATCATACTGGGGACCCTGAGAGGAAGGGGATTTGGGATGTAGATTCTAGCTTTCAGGCCTTAAGAAGGCATGTGCCAGCAGGGGTCGGACCAGGTGTTGAGTGAAACAACCCAGTCTTTGCCACCCTAGGATAATGTTATGTATATTCCATCATCACTCAATGCATGTTTCTTGAAAGGAGTGGAAAGATTGATCCTAACAGGAGACCTTCTGCTCATCAGCAGACACACTCCATTGGTAGCATCTGATGGAAATGGAAAAGAAAAACAAGAGTAGAATATGGCTTCAGAGTATCTGACCTTTGAGTCATGACTCTATTTAAGAATGATAGGAAAGAGATAAAAGGAGAGATCAAGAGAAAGAGAAAGAGAAAAAAAGAAAAAGAGGAAGAGGACGAGGAAGAGGAAGAGAGAGAGAGAGACAGAGAGAGAGAAACAGAGAGAGAGAGAGAGAGAGAGAGAGAGAGAGAGAGAGAGAGAAAGTCATGAAATCCTATACCCACCATTGCTTTCTGCTTTGCTAGGTGCTTAGAGTTTGCCCTCTGCTCTAAGCTACTTTCATTTCCTTAATCATTTCTCTTATCACTCCTCCTTGGATTTATAAGGTTCAAATACTACTGTCAATTTATCTTCAAAGATTTCTTATTCAAAATTCACTGAAGCATAATTTATCTTTACCATCTCTCTATGTGGTAGGGAGGAACTAATTTTTATTATCTGGAGTTCAGAGAAGTTAACTGCCTCATCCAAGGTCACAGGATAAGGCAGAAGGACAAAACACCTTTAGAAATGTCAACTCAATGGTATGTCCTTCCCAAAGGGCACAAGGTGGGGGAGGGGAGGGAGACTAGCTTCAGATGATGCCCTGAAGGAATAATTAACTAATATCAAGGATTCAAAGTTATGTAGTGAGATTCTTTTTAAAAATTCTTTTGAGCTTTGAGATTTCAACTTTGATTTTCCAGATCAGTTGGTTTAATCAAGCAATATTTTTCCTTGCAAAAGCATTATGTGTGGGCACAAGATGAAATAAAATGGAGGCCCCAATTTTTCAAAAGGATAACCTTAACCATTTTTCATTTGTGAAAGTTACGTTCTACAAAGTGCTTGGTTTCTTGCTCTCTTGGGTCATAGGAGCTAATTCTGTGGGGGCCTATAAAAATAGTGGTTCATGTATTTTCCCCAAAGTCAATAAAAAAGAAAATTCTGACATATAATCTAGAAAAAAACTCAATCAGAGACTGATGATCCGGGTTTAAAGCAGTTCTGTCATGAACTTCCTGTGTAACCTTGGAGTAAACTAATTTCTCTGGGCCTCAGTTTTTCATTCATAAAATGATGATAGTTTTATGACCACTAATCTCCCTTGCAACTTAAGAGTCTCCAGCATTTATAAAACTCTGAAGGAAAAGCTTCCATTAAAGAGCTGGCAACAGGCTATAAATGTGAATCTAAACAATTCTTCTTTTGCTTTTTTAGACTCATGACCTAAACAAGAAATAAATAAATGGATAATTTTTACCATGCAAGAGCTTTATGATCTGAAGCAAATGCCTTAAAGTTAATTAACCAAACTTTCAGCACTGTGGCTAAATGCTAGTCCAAAGCTGGTGATGGGCAAAAGAGATGAGCATCATAACACCCTCCCAAGGCTTTTATGTATTAAATTAATAACAATGAAAGCAATCTAACAGCAATTATTACACTCCAATGTGTCCAACCGTTCCAGTGCTTTACAAATGTGATCTCATTAAACCCACACATCCATGTTCCCATTTTAGCACAAAGCATATGAGTCTAATTGCATATTTAATTACTTCAGAAGACCTTGGGCTTGTGAAGCAAGTGATCTTGCCTGTTTGAGAGAGCTTTGTAGTTCTCTCTTTTCCATTTGTTTTTCTTTTTATCGATAACTTGATTTTTATTAGGGCACCCACACCACAACTCCATTCACACAAACACACACACACAACTCTGGTGCTTTGGGAGACATCAACTCCAACCCAGGCTCTTGAGCTGGAGCACTGACTAAAGCTAATTGTCACAATGCTTGATTCTGGGAGTGGAGATAAAAGCTTGGACCTTCTGGGAAAGAGCTTCCTAGAAATTCTGACAGAATTTCTAAAAAACCATCCTGTCTCCCCAGGCATGAAAGAGAAAATTGCTATTGGCACTCATCCTGGAATCACAATGAGTCTTAGTATGATGCTCAAATTATTGTATGATAGTCAGAAAAGAGAGATGGGAAAGGGGGAATGAATCAGGTTCTTGGTGACCTTCCTGTGTTTCTATGTCCTCAAAACTGCTTGACCTCTGGATGGATGTGTACATAAGCCAAAAATTCCTACTACTGTTTAGTCTACTTACAGCTTGGTTTTTTATTTGTAATACCTGTAACATCTACTGCAGTGCCCAGTACACAGAATATTTATTGATCACCTACAAAGTGAACAAATATTTATTAAGTTCCTACTATATACCAGACACTTTTTAGATCCTAATATATGGCACAGAAGAAAAATGACAAAATATCCTTGGCCTCATGGAGCCATTCTGCAGGGAGAACCAGGCCATAAGTAAACTGAGTGAAATATATGGCATGGTAGATAATGACACATTTCAAGGAGGAAAAATAAAACTGAGAAGGGAGAAAGGAAGTGTCAGGAAGAACTGAAATTTTAGAAAGTTGGCCCAGGGAAGTCTCACTGACATGGAGACTTTTTTTTTTTTAATATATTTTATTGATTTTTTACAGAGAGAAAGGGAGAGAGATAGAGAGTTAGAAACGTCGATTAGAGAGAAACATCGGCCAGCTGCCTCTTGCACACCCCCGACCGGGGATGTGCCTGCAACCAATGTGCATGCCGTTGACCAGAATCGAACCTGGGACCTTTCAGTCCACAGACCGATGCTCTACCACTAAGCCAAACCGGTTTCAGCTGATATGGAGACTTTTGTTAGAGGCCTGACATAAGCAAGGGAACAAGCCAGGCAGATGTGGGTGGATGGGGGGAAAGGGGGGCGGGTAGCGGGGAAGCACATTCCAGGCAGAGGGAACAAAAAGTGCTGTGGCCCTGAATCACTGGACTCATGCTACCATTTCAGGTCATGATGGCACATTTAGAAAAGAGCAACTGAGAGAATGTATGAGAAAAGATCAAACTCTTAATCTAAGAAGAAGGCCCTCTTCCCTACTTCAGTAATGCAAGGAGGAGAAACTTGTTCTGTTCTAGCTCTGTCTAAGCCACTCTGCATTACCCAAAGGATAGTACTCACTGAACCCTCAATATTCCCACTGCTGTTACTCTTACAAAAATACTCTAAGCAAGATACTCATGACAAACAGCACAATTGTTAGTTGACTTAACAGAAATAGAATCCTGGAGAGTATTATGCTAAACGAAATAAGCCAGTGAGAGAAAGCAAAGATTCACATGATCTCACTCATATGTAGAATCTAATGGACAAAATAAACTGATGAACAAAATAGGTCCAGAATGAGGAAACTCAGAGGAAAAGGGAGTGGGGGTGGAGATTAACTTACAGGCATAACCCATGGGCACAAAAGTAGTGTGGTAAAGACCTTGACTGGGAGAGGGGGAGGAGGGGAGAGAGTGGAGAAGATAGAGATTGTCAATGGGGAAGAAAGGGGGACATCATTAATACTTTCAACAATAAAGATAAGTTAAAAAGTAGAGTCCAACATTTCCTTGAATATAATTAGCTGCATCCTGGGATCACTATCAATCCAAAAACCCTGACTCAAGGCCAAATAAAGGGGAACCTGCATGGATGTTTTGAAAAGAGGGAGGACTGGCCGAAAGCGGTTTGGCTCAGTGGATAGAGCATCGGCCTGCGGACTGAAAGGTCCCGGGTTCGATTCCGGTCAAGGGCATGTACCTTGGTTGCGGGCACTTCCCCGGTAGAGGGTGTGCAAGAGGCAGCTGATCAATGATTCTCTCTCATTGATGTTTCTAACTCTCTATCCCTCTCTCTTCCTCTCTGTAAAAAATCAATAAAATAAATTTTTTAAAAAAAGAGGGAGGACTCCTCCATTGGCCCTCCTTTCAAATAGAATTGATCCCAGCTTCCTAATTACAATTAGAAACATCCTTAATTTACTGTTTCTTGAGTGTGATTTTAAAGTGGTTAAACACTCTGATAAAGCATGCCTAGTCACAGTTGGATTTCAAATTTCATATTTCAACAGCACCAACCCAGCATGTCCCAAGAAGCATTCTTGTCCCATTTTATTTTAAATATTTTTCCAGCAAGGTAGGGGGCAGATTTTTGTTTTTAAGAGAAAATTTCACAACAGGCTCTACATACAAAACAACATTTAGGTCACAAAAAAACATATATTTGCTTTTCCTTTTCCTGCTGATGTGTCTTGGGTGATAGATGGGCTGCCTCTGCTTTTGCCCTAGCAGAGAAATCATTATCTCTTTACAAATGCACAGCCTACTGCCATGGAAATGAACATGAGGTAATAAATATATCATTATGAGTGCCATCATATCTAGTAGGTGGGTAATGACAGCACTTTGCATTTAGAATCTTTCCGGTGATTTATAAAACATTAACTTAGTAATCCCCCTCAAGCCCCAGGGAGGAGAAGGGTGGTTTTATACCAGTTTTGCAGATGGGGAGACTGAGAGAGCAATTATTAGATTTCCCTGAGAGCATTGAAGGAATAAGAATTAAATGCCATTTGTGCAGAACTTGCAACCCCAGATTTAGTTGCTTACCAATGCCATCAGGTTCTTCCCACCCTCAGAGAGCAAAACACCTTCACAAAACAAAGTGCTGAGAATGTGACAAAGCAATAAGTATAGAATATATTTCAAAGGTACCTCCACTGGGGGAAGGGGAACCTAACATCCAATCTAATAAAAGGGCAATATGCAAATTAACCATCACTCCATCACAAAGATGGCAGCACCCATAGCCACAATATGGCAGCACCCAGTACTCTGAGCCCCACTGGAGACCCCCAGCCCAGGGGGGTGGCCGCTGAGAGTGAGAAGCATGAGTGGCCTGGCAGAATGTTTGAGGCATCAAGGAAAGTGTTCCACGCCCAGCTGTGAATGTGCCTCTGGCCAGGCTGGGGCACGGAATGCTTGTGTAAGAAGAGAAGGACAAAAGGACTTATATGCATGTATATAAGCATAACCAATGTATGCAAAACACTGGGGAATGAGGGCATGTATGGGAGTGTGGTGAGGGCGCAATGGTAGAATATGTACACATATAATATATAATTTTAAAAAATGGACAAAAAGAAAAAGAAAAGAAAAAAAGAAGAGAAGGATCTGGGCAAGCTGAGCAAAGTCCAGTGGTCCCTGACTCTTGGGCAGGGTCAAGTCTGGACAGCCAGAAGGTGGAGGGGGGTGGAGGATAGTGTGACAGGAAGGGCTGGTAGCAGAGGCACAAGGGTGAAAGCTGGTTGAGAAAGAGGAAAGAAGCCCTTTGTCAGAGTTCCTGAGAACAAGGAGGGAAGGCGTTTGCATTTCCCAGCCATGGATGGGCCTCTGGCCAGGCTAGGGCACAGAATACTTGGTTGTCACCCAGCAACGAGGCAAGCATTCTGTGCCCAGCCACAGATTGGCCTCTGGGCTGCAGAGAGCCTCTGGGCAGTGGACACAGAGCAGCCAGGCCCTGCAGAATTACTGGCACAGGGATTCATGCACAGGGCTAGTAGTTTCTATAGAAAAGATGGAATTAGTACATTGCAGAACATGGGTCTGACTACCTGGCTTTCACACTAGACCCTCTCCCTTCCTCTTCCCTCTAACCCTTCCTTCTAGCCTTAGAATAAAAGCATCCCAGCCTCATCCACAAGGCCAGTTCCTCCATCCATACCCTGTTCACCCATAATGACTCCTTCCTCTTATGTGTCTTCAATATACTTCTCTCAGGGAGCTTTCAAATATTCTTCATCTTAAAATTCAGTTTGAGGTGGTCAAATTTATCTTCCACTTGACCTTGCTATCCCTTTCAGGTTTCTAAACAATTATTTGTAAGAGCTTGAGTGTCAAAATCCTTCAAATTCTCACAGCTGTGCAACTTTCTATCAAAATACCTCTTTTATAATCCATTATTGGAGACAGCAATGATTCTGTTCTTGGAATATGGCTATTGACTCTCTTATTGTCACTTATAACATTTGCAACCTCCTGAGCCTCCCTCTGAGTCTCTAGCAATACTACTGACCACCCTCTTTTTCCTCCTTTTATATCAATTTTATAATATCTTTATTTTATTGCCACTTTTTTTAAAAAAAAAATTGTTGTTGATTTCAGAGAGGAAGGGAGAGGGAGAGATAGAAACATCAATAATAACCATTGATTGCTGCCTCCTGCTCACCCCCTATTGGGGATCAAGCCTGCAACTTGGGCGTGTGCCCTGACCAGGATTCAAACCATGCACGACCTCCTGGTTCATGGGTAGACACTCAACCATTGAGCCACACTGGCCAAGCTTTATTGCTACTTTCAATGATGCTTCTTCCTCCTCCCCTCCCCGCCATGCCTCTACCTGGAGCATTTTGTCCAAAGTCATAAAGCCAGCAACAGTCAAAGCTGAGATTTGAATGTGGGTCTTCTGATATGTAGCTTCTACTCTGTTCATGATCTTTCATCACTTCTTGCCTCCTCCCCCCAAACCCACCAGGCAACTCCCAAAGGAAAGGCACCATGGGCCCCCACTATCACTACACCACAAGCCTTGCCTTGCTGCTTTGCCTCTTTGGGCACCAGTTTAAACAAAAAGCAGAGTGACTATCAGAGGGGTGACATTTGCCAACAAGTGTTCAAAAATATTTACAAAACCAGGCATGAAAGAACTTCAAAGCAGGGACCAGCTGTCCACCCCAAACCTGTCTCTCCAGCACTCATCCCCAGAAATCCCCTGATGGCAAAGGAAGGCTCTTCCATCACTGGTATGCTAACTCCAGGTCACAAGTCAATAGTGGTTAATAAAACATCATATGGCCCAAGTCAATATGCAGAAGTTACATGAAATATTCAGTGCAGCAAACACGAGCAAAGGTATATGTTGGTATGATGGTCACACATTGTTTGAAACCATCTGTTAAAAAGTTTTAAATATCAAACTAAAAGGCACCTTTAAAGTAAAGTTTTACAAATTAAACAAAATGGCAATTGCAAACATGATTATAGACATAAATTTAAGAAGAAAAAAAGAGAAGAAGAAGAACAAAGAAAAATTGGTGCCTATCATGGCAGGCACTGAAGATAAAGAGATGAAAGGTGATGATTCTCAGCTTCAAAGAGGTAAGAATTTAATGAGCCCTCTGTAGGTATATTTATAATCTAATATTCTCCTGTTACAGATGATAAAAACTGAAGCCCAAAGAAATAAAATGACTTACCCAGGGGCACATAGTCTGTTAGTCTGTATTAAAATAAGTCTCTCTAGTAACCCATTATCAAATGCTTTCCTCTCTACTAAATTCCCTTTGGCAAATTAATCATGAGCATTTATTGTGAATGTTGACCCAAATTATGTGCTTAATATATGGATAGTACCATTGTTTTAGACATAAACCATCCAAACAATAAATAACCCACAGAAGCCAGCTTCAGACTTTACTTTGTATTAGAGATGACTTTCAGAAGTGAATAAACAGATACTGTAGTTGAGTGAGTGTGGATATCCTAGCTACAGGGGGAAAATTCCAACCTGACATCCCTCCTCCCCTGCCAGCATGCACTGGTTCCGTGATGCTCAGGGTAGTTCTATAGCCCATGTCTGCTTGGGTTCCAAGACAATCACCTGATGTCACCAGGGGTCCTCAAATAACCATGTCTCTGAGCCAACCTGCACAACCCACCCAAGCCACCAGTCTACCTATAATATCTTGCTGAGCAAGTCACTTAGGGACTGTGACAATGTGACAGCATTAGTTCAGTGCATCTCATACACCAGGCCTCACCTTTCTTCTGGCTAAAAGAACAAAGCCAGATGCTTACAAAGCCCAGAAGGCATGCTGCCCACCAAATACAAAATATTGACCTTCTTGCCAAAAGCCTGTGGGTGTTTGGAGACCAATGGCACAATATATTGCTCCTTTGCATTCAAAAGCCAGGTTGGAGCATCCTTTTCTTTTCTGAATTATTTATCAACAGCAGGGGGAAATGGAAAACCACAGATGTAAAAATAAAGAAAAAAGCAAGGCTCTTTCAGGTCCCTGGTTGCTTAGGGGTATTTTTTAGCCCTGACTCTCCGGTTGTCACATTTCTCTGTAAAATTAAACATGGAGGCCTTGTTAACCATAATGGGACTTGGGTGCTGAATATCCTACATGCTGTGTTCCAGGTACCCCTTCCTGAACTCTGTTCTTCTTTGAAAAGGGGTATTGTCCCCAGTAATGGCTGAGGCCATTAAAGCTTTCCTTTCCATTTAAAGAAAAATATAATCCCATACCATTTATCCCATGGCTTAACTTCTATCATCTCTAACTCCTAGCAAGACAGCCATGACCCAAACTGTGTAAAAGAAATCTCTGAGGCATATGATAGCCATGAGACCCATATTTTTTATTCCACCAGAATATACTAGAAACACGTGTAAGGTAGAGAAGGAAAGATTAGAGTGCATTCATTTAGTAAACTCATTATCTATTCCTGAGTCATTCAAGAGACGGCTAGTTTGTCCATTTCCTGTTCCCACAGCCTAGAACACTGTCATTTTAGAACCAGCAGGACTTGCTCCTTCGCTCTTCTTCTATCTTCACTTACATACCCCTTATCAGTGAGATCTTTCCAGATCCCCAGATCAAATTTCACCAATTTCCCTTCCCTCACTCTATTGGTCTCCATAGTTCCTACCTTCTGGCACACTTTCTATTGTTGACTCCCTTCAACTAAAATATAGTAAGCTCCACAGATAGCAAAGTTTTGTCTGTTTTATTCGCTGATGTATTGCTGACATCTAGAATAATACCTAATACCTGATGCTTAGATTTCTCAATCTGTTATTTTTTTAATGAGTGAATCAATAAAATAATGAAGGGGTAAATCACTACCAGAGCTATCATATAAGTTGATGCCCAATATGTGTTAGGAAACTAGAAAAACTGTGAAAATTATTTCTAGATTTGGACTACTAATAGGAAGAGATCTTTCTCTGATGATATTTTTCCCCAATGTTTTTATTGTGGTATTTAATCATTTCAAGTTCAGTGGTATTGCCTACATTCATGTTGTTGTGAAACCATCACCAGAACTCTTTTCAACATGTAAAACTGAAGCAATTAATTAAACAGTAATTCCCCTCTCCACACCTGTGGCAACTACCATTCCACTTTTTGTCTCTATGAATTTAACTACCCTAGGTATCACATGTAAATAGAATCACATAGTATTTGTATTTTTGTGACTGACTTATATAACTTTGTATAATGATCTCTGTGGTTTATCCATGCTGTGGGATGTGTCAGAATTCCCTTCCTTTTTAAAGCTGAATAATATTCCATTGCATGTATATACCAAACTGATCTGACAAGGGACACTTTGGTTCTTCCATATTTTAGCTATTGTAAAATAAGAGCCATTATCAATATGGATATTCAAACACCTCTTCAAGACTCTGCTTTAAATTATTATGGATAATACATCCAAAAGTAAAACTGCCAGATCATGTGACTTTTAATCTATTTTTAACTTTTTGGGGAAATGTCAAACTGTTTTTGCACAACAGGTACACCATTTTATAGTCCTAGCTACAGTGGACAAACATTCCAGTTTCTCCCCAGCCTTCCCAACACCTCTTGTTTTCTATATTATGGAATTTTGGACCCTGAATCTCTTATTTGACTCAACACTTGTGGGGTTTGGTCATCAAGAATAATGCATACACATAAATAAAGCTAATGTAAAAGGTAAAGGAAATAAGATTCCAAGAGAAAAACTAGATTAACACACCTCAGAGTAGAGTCAAGAAAAAACAAAAGATGAGAAAAGAGATGAAAGAGATTGAATATATCCTGTTCAAACAGTAGTGGAGTAAATTCAAAACTTCAGTAGCTTTGAGAAGGAAGCATAGTATGTTTGTGCTATTTTATGACTTGTCGGTTCTCTAAATCCTGAAAATAGAGGACTAGGGGCACTACTCTCTGGACTCCCTCCTGGGCTTAGTTCCAAAGCTATGAACTACTCCAACTTGTTTAAAAGAATAAAAGGGGGGCTTTGCTTAAGGCCAAGCAAAGCATCACAGCGTATGTCTTCATTTACTTGCCTCACCTTCATTGTAAACCACTCAGGCTGGGCAGCTGTAACTTAGTCTTTTAGTACCACATACTCTGGCTGAAACGAAAATTGTCCCCTCACACTGAAAGGCAGGGATGATGTCTGCATCCTCCAATCAATGCCATATTT
Organism: Pipistrellus hanaki; assembly: GCF_964339955.1. Lineage (NCBI taxonomy): Eukaryota > Metazoa > Chordata > Mammalia > Chiroptera > Vespertilionidae > Pipistrellus > Pipistrellus hanaki. The sequence goes on along the minus strand of NC_140511.1, from coordinate 56,678,340 downwards.
TTAATATAACCACCTGCTTGGGTTAAAAAACAATAAATAATCTTGCCCTAACTGGTTTGGCTCAGTGGATAGAGCATCAGCTTGCAAACTGAAGAGTCCCAGGTTTGATTCCAGTCAAGGGCACATGCCCAGATTGTAGGCTCAATCCCCAGTGGAATGAGTGCAGGAAGCAGCTGATCAATAATTATCTCTCATCATTGATATTTCTCTCTCTCCCTCTCTCTTTCTCTCTTAAATCAATTATATATATATATATATATATATATATATATATATATATATATATATATATATATATATTTAAAATAGCCTCCTTAATGAGAAGATATCCTAAGGTTTTGGATAATCCATTAGATCTCATTTGGAGGACACCCTGTTTCCATAAGACTGTGTCATGGCTGTAGAGGATCCCACGTGATAAGACTGACACAGAGAAAGCAGTCTCTGGTCCTTGGCACAAGAAACACACAGGTCAGCATGGAATTGTTCCAATTACCTTTAGACTTGGAGGCTTCACAGCAGTCATGTCACAGTAAGAGATTCAGGATCCTCCCATGAGGCCTCACCTGCACAGGCACCCCATTGGCTTTCTCTCCCCAGAGTCCTACACACCCTACTGGGTAGATTTGGAGGCAGAATCCTTCCTCATGGACCCATCCCAGTCTCTGCATGGATTATCTCCTGGCCTGTATATCCCACCACCAGTAAGTACCAGGGCATCCTTTTTTCTTTGTTTCAAATATATTTTTATTGGTTTCAGAGAGAAAGGGAGAGGGAGAGAGAGGTAGAAACATCAATGATGAGAGAGAATCACTGAATGGCTGCCTCCTGTGCTCCCTTACCTTGAGGATTGAGCCTGAAACTCAGTGTGGGGCTTGTGCTCTGACCAGGAATCAAACCATGATCTCCTGGTTCATAGGTCGACATTCAACCACTGATGCATGCCAGCTGGGCACCAAGGCATTCTTTTCTAGCCTAAATATAAAGGGTCATTCTTCTTTCCTCTGACTGTCCTCTGATTTTCTCTCCATTCTCCAACTCTCTCCGATCTACAAAAGTAGTGGTTCTCAACCTTGAAAGCACATGAGGATCATCTGGACAATTCAACAAAAACACTGAAGCCAGGTCACAATCCTAGACTGAGAGAAAATCCAAATCTCAAGGGGCAGGTCTCAGGTGTCCACTTTTGTTGTTGCTGCTTATTCATTTGTGTCCCAATGAATGTAATCTAAGTTGAAGGTTGAAAACATCTGGCCTAAAGATTTAGGGTTTTAGAATCCTGCTTTTGGAACTGTCACCGCCGTCCTCTGAAGGGGAAGGAGAATAACAGAGTCAACTATTTAAAATGAGGAACAAGCCCCAGCCAGGTGGCTGAGTTGGTTGTAGTGTTGTTTATTACACCAAAAGGGCACATACTTAGATTTCTAGTTAGATCCCTGGGAGTGTATGGGAGGCAACCATACACACTCTCTCTCTCTCCTGCTATCTCTTTCTCTCTCTCTCCCCCCCCCCCCCACTTTCCTCTCTCTCTCTCTCAAATCAATAAACATATCCTCAGGTGAGGATAAAAAAAATAAATCAGGAACAAAGTAAAAGGATGTACCAGCCAAATAAATCAAAACAAAAGACAAATGTCTCAAATGATCATTAGAGCTTCTAATTGGGTTTTGAAACATCCAAAGGTACATATCTTATTTTGACTTTTCTTACCAACATATCAATGTTTGTTTTCTGGGCTCTTTAATAAAAAGGATTTTTGAATTCTAAAGCATTTGTATTTTCCACTAAAGTAAATGTAGTCTACATGCTATGTGTTTGAAAGATAAGGGTATCAGTGGTTCATTTACCACTGAACTCCATCAAAACAGAGACTGTGCTATTTTAGCTCCATTTTAAATGGCTCTGCTCAATGAGAAAGCACCAGGTATCTCATATTTGAATGAGTTCTGTATTTCATCAACCTTAGGAGGAAAGCCTTTTCTAGAGAACTCATCTAACAATTTTAACAGCTCATTTTTACTACTAAGTCTTTATACTGTTGCCTAACTTCTTTTCATTGCAGGTATTTATTGTAATTTAAACCATTAAATTAATAGACCATTATATCTAACTCTTTAACTAAGTTTGCTCAGAGCATTTCTCTTTTTTTTAATATATTTTATTGATTTTTTACAGAGAGGACGGGAGAAGGATAGAGAGTTAGAAGCATCGATGAGAGAGAAACATCAATCAGCTGCCTCCTGCATACTACCTACTGGGGATGTGCCTGCGACCAAGGTACATGCCCATGACCGGAATCAAACCTGGGACCTTTCAATCCACAGGCTGAAGCTCTATCCACTGAGCCAAACCAGTTAGGGCTGCTCAGAGCATTTCAAGCATATACTTATTTCCAGCTTTCACCCATGCCAATATCAAGAAAATAAAAATCCTTTTAGCAAGGTAATAAAAATCACATGGGGTATTTGTTATCTCACTTGTTCACTTTATTTCTTACCTTCATGGGTAGTTTTTGGCATAAAAATGAATGCTTACCCATTACTGTCAAGTACCTGTCTCACTGCTGTGTGCTTTTGTCGTAAATCACAAGTATCCTCCTTGAAAGCTGTCCAAGCACCTAATGATAACATCTTATCAAACAGCCTAAACACGAGAGTTTACATGGAGATAAATGCAAGTCAGGGACCAATAAATCAAGTAGGTTGACCATTCCAGAAATCAAAAGGCATAGAGGAGAGATTAGACCACTACCCCCCCCTTCTACACACTCAATTTTGGGCACTCCTCTGTTTCCAAATTCTTAACAGAGCAAGAGCAACTCAGAGATCTCTGTGGGAGAGAACATGATTTAGACTCACATGCAAATCCCAAGGCCAAAACTTCGCTCAGAGTTTGGGAACAAGTGTTTTAGATTCACCTTTTCAAATGCAGAGGGAAACTTTCCTACCAAAAGCACAGAGCCTCTTATAAAACAAATAGTTATAACAGGGAATCCTCAGCCCGGGGGGGGGGGGGGGGGTAATTACATTAGAGCATACTTTTTAAGGACTAGATAATTATCCTCAATGTTGATCTCTCAGAACTTTATTATCCAATGGAATATGATTGTTTTTCCTTGAAAAATAACTTTAAAAATATTTTTATTGATTTGAGAGAGAGAGAGAGAGAGAGAGAGAGAGAGAGAGAGAGAGAGAGAGAAACATCAATAATGAGAGAGACAAACATGGGGGGGAAACATCAATGATAAGAGAGAATCTTTGATCTGCTGCTTCTTTTTTTTTAAATATATTTTATTGATTTTTTACAGAGAGGAAGGGAGAGAGATAGAGAGCTAGAAACGGCGATGAGAGAGAAACATCAACCAGCTGCCTCTTGCACATCCCCTACCGGGGATGTGCCCGCAACCAATGTACATGCCCTTGACCGGAATCGAACCTGGGACCTTTCAGTCCACAGACCGAAGCTCTACTACTGAGCCAAACCGGTTTCGGCTGATCTGCTGCTTCTTGCTTGCCCCATACTGGGGATAAATCCACAACCCAGGTATGTGCCCTGATGGGAATCAAACCTTGACCTTGTGGCCCAACACTCAACCAATAGGCCACACCAGCTGGGCTGTTTCCTTTTTAACCAGAAAAAAGCTCAAGTTGCTTTTCTGTTCACCACATTGCCTTTCCCCTCCAGCATCTTGCCTGGCACTCACTGTCTCAGGTAGGGTTTTTCTGAAAGGGCTTCAGTCAGTGCAGAGTTCGGAAATGCTATTTTGGAATTCTTTCTGTCAAAGACCCACAACTACAGGTTTAGACTTTGAAAAGAGATTGATTTAGTAAGCATTAGAACAGTTTTGATGGTGAATGAACATTTGAGTTTTCTCATTTGAAGAAGTTGCGTCATGAACCTTGAACTCTCTGAACACCAAGATCATTTCCCACTAATCTCAGTGGTCATATTTTCTAACTATCATAATTGTACATTGGATACAAGAGTAAAATGATGAATGAGTAGGTGAGTGGATGAATGCATGAATTAATTATTCAATAAATCAATTATCACCAAAGCTGATGTACCTTCTTTAATTCTAGGCTCAATAATTTGGGAACAAATAGAATTTTCAACCTCATTATTGACTTCTAAAAAGTTAGTGTCAGGCTAAATGACATACTAAAAAAACGGGAAAGAATTATCTTATCTTAACATACTTGGAAAACCAACTAAATGGTGGAAGTAGATACTAATTGATCTGGGACAGAGAAGAGAATGATTTTTGGAAATAAGAAATGTCAATAATAAGAAATGCTGTGTCAGGAACTCAGGGTGAACAAAGAGTGCCTTCAGGCTTGTCAATTTCTCCCAGTAAATTGTTTTCTGAAAATGAAACACTGAAAATACACAGCAGCAGACATCTATTATATACCTCAGTTATTACACAGGCAAATAATCACTTAGCAGAAGAAGTCTTCTTTGCCAATAAAGAAATGACAGAGATTAGAGGCAGGGGCCTACTCTATTGTATAAAATAAAGAGCACAATTGGCCAGACTTATTTTCCGGACCCCAGGGTAAATGTCAGAGTTTTAGCTTACCATGAAAGTGTCTAAGGGATATCTTTGAACCTGGTCTGGAAAAGAAATAACTGCAGGGAGAATGCTTGTCTTCTAGGTCTCCTCATTCCCATCTATATTCCCAACTGTAAACTTAACATCCTCCAGGCACCGCCATGCTCATGTGCCTTGGGAAACTCCATCAGCTACTCTTGGCTGGTAAAACACAGTCCAAGCATTCCATTCTGGCAAACAAGCAACTTTTTCTTTGATAACCATTTTAATGAATTTATTGGGGTGACATTGGCTAATAAAATGATATGGATTTCACGTATACCATTCTATCATATACCATCTATATTGTGTGCTCACCACCCCAACTAAGCACATTTCCTTAATGCATTTGGCTTGTACTTCATTCATAGAACTTAGTCCAATGTGCTTAATATCATAATTAGTTTTGAGATGAATTTCCTCATCACATTGTGAACTTCGGTTGAAAAAAAAAAGATTATTTTAACCAACAGCTCCTCATGTCAAAGGAAACAAAATTTGTTGAGAAAATATTCGGTGTCAGTCACTTTGTATTCCTCAGCTTCATTTACCCAATGTTTCTGGTTCTCTACCCTTCTAGGTACAAGGTAGCACTGCATTTTCTCATCCCCTTGAAGTTGGCTGGGGACTGGGGACTTGCTAGTCAATGAGTTATGGGTAGGAGGACTATATATCATTCCCTGGCAAGAACATTGAATGGCTGACTCTTGACCCTCCAGGCTCTCTTTTCCCTGCCTTGGTGGCCAGCAATGTTCACAATACTGATAACTTCAGCATTTAGTAGCCCAAAGTAATAATGATGAGCATCAGCATTCCTCCTATTGACCAATGACAGGCATAATGCATGACCTAGAAATAAAATCTTATTCTTTTAAGTCCCTCATAATTTGGGTTGTTTCTACACAATATCCTATTCTGACTGATAAATGCCATGGGAAATATTTTTATGTATATAATTTTATTTTTACAGTAACCTATAAGCATAGCACATATAAACAATATTTTATAAACAAAATTTAGAGAAATAAATATTGAGCCTCAGGTCAAGTGTTTTTATTCACTCCTTCATTTAATAAACATTATTGAGTGCTGCTCTGTGCCAGATTATGTTCCAAGATAGAGTAATGAATAAAAGAGAAAAGGTCCCTGCTCCCAGAGCTTACATCCTCAAATAAAGAGATAATTTTTTTAAAGAGGCTGTTGAAGAGGGGATGATGGGTTCAGTTTTGAACATTTTTATTTTATTTATTTATTTTTAATATATTTTATTGATTTTTTACAGAAGGAAGGGAGAGAGATAGAAAGCTAGAAACGTCGATGAGAGAGAAACTTCGACCAGCTGCCTCTTGCACACCCCCTGCCGGGGATGTGCCTGCAACCAAGGTACATGCCCTTGACCGGAATCGAACCCGGGACCTTTCAGTCCGCAGACTGACGCTCTACCACTGAGCCAAACTGGTTTTGGCAAAGGGACAATTTTTTAAAAGATTATATATAAATAATAAAATTTCAGGTAGTAATAAGCACTGTCCAGAAAATTAAAATCAGGTGATAAGACAGAAAAATGGGTGGTTAATTATATTAATCAGACAAAGCTTCTCTGAGCTGATAATTTTTAAGCTGATATCTGAATGACAAGAAAAGCAGATATCAAGAGGGAAAATCTTTTAAGAAGAAGCAAAGCCCACGCAAAGGTCCTGGGGTAGAACAAATTTGTTGAATGGGGGGGAAAGACAAAAGTCAGGATAGCCACCCAATAATGGACAAGGATGGAAATGGCACAAGATAAAATCCGAGAGGTAGAAAGAAGAAAAGTCATATAGGTTTTTATATCAAAATAAGCAGAATGAATTTTAATTTCTGTGCAATGGGACACTACCTGAGAGTTTTAAGTGGATTTGTATAACTTCTGCTTTAAAAGTCTGCTCTAACTGCTATATGAAGAGAGTTACAGTAGAGGAAAATTCAGGCAGAAAGTGCTGGATGGTGGCCACTGCAGCTACTCAGCAGCTTAGTGGTACAGGATATGGACAGAAGTGGGATGACTTAGGACAGGGGATGAAGAGTAGAGTCAACAAGACTGGTGAATGGTCTGACAGTGGAGGAGCAAGAGGACAAAAGGAATCAAGTATAACGCCTAGCTGTTTGGCTCAAAAATTGGGTAAATGGTGCTTTTATTCATTGAGATGGAGAAAAGTGGAAGAGGAGTAGATTTCCAGATGTGGAAGAAAAAAAATCAGAGTTCTGTCTGATACATGTTTAACATAAAATGCCTATGAAATAGCTATGTGTAGATGTCAAGTTGAATCTATGATTCAGAAGCTCAGGAAAAGATTAAAACTGGATAGAAATTTAAATGTTATTGACAAATGTGCTGAAAGTCCTAGGATAGAATAAAGGCATCTAAAAAGAATATAGGAAGACAAACAATCCAATTAAAAAATGAGCAAATGACCTAAATAGACACTTCTCCAAAGTGGACATACAGAAGGCCAAGAGACATATGAAAAAATACTCAAACTCACTAATCATCTGAGAGATGCAAATTAAAATAACAATGAGGTATCACCTCATACCTGTCAGAATGGCTATCATCAACAAATCAACAAATGACAAGTGCCGGTGAGGATGTTGAGAAAATGTAACCCTAGTACACTGCTGGTGGGAATGCAGGCTGGTGCAGCCACTGTGGAAAACAGTATGGAATTCCTCAAAACATTAAATATGGAACTGTCATTTGACCAGTGACTCACATCAAGGAATATATCCTAAGAAATAAGAAATACCAATCAGAAAGAATATATGCAGCCTATGTTCATAGCAGCACAATTTACAATAGCTAAGATTTGGAAACAACCCAAGTGCCCATCAGCAGATGAGTGGATCAAAAAGCTGTGATACAGCCCAGCCAGAGTGGCTCAGTGGTTGAACATCCACCTATGAACAAAAGGAGTCTCAGTTAGATTCCTATCAGGGCATATGCCTGGGTTGTGGGTTGGATCCCAGGTGTGGAGCATGCAGGAGGCAGCTAATTGATGATTCCCCCTCATCACTGTTTCTGTCTCTCTCTCCCTCTTCCTTCCTCTTTGAAATCAATAAAAATATATATTTTTAAAAGCTATGGTAAATTTACACAATGAAATAATGAACAGCTATAAAATGGAAGGAACTCTTGCCATTTGCAACAGCACCGATGCTAAGTGAAATAAGCCAGTCACAGAAAGATACGTATCGCATGGTCTCATCCATATGCAGAATGTAATGAATGAAATAAACTGATGACCAAAATATATCCAGAGACACAGAAGTATGGCACAGACTGATGAATTTCAGGGGGAAGATGGGAGTGAGCGGAGATATTAACTGGGGAACTTATATGCATATATACTAGTACACAGCCCATGGGCACAGACAATAGTATGGTAAAGGCCTAGGAGAGGCAGGTGTGGGGTGAAAGGGGTCAATGGGGAAAAATACAAAACAAAGGGGATATCTGTAAATGCTTTCAACAGTAAAGATAAATTTAAAAAAATAATATATAGGTGAACATAGAATGGGTCTATGATAGAGCTTTATGGCATTCTAACCTTTAAAATGTCAACAGAGCGGGGGAATTGCTAAGGATACTGGGCAGGAGTAACCAGTGAGATAGGAGGAAACTCAGGAGAAATGATGTCTCAAAAGTAAAGAAAGTGATGTGTTTAAAAGAAGAAGGTGTGATCAGCTCTTCTAAATGCTGCTGAGAGACCACAAAAGACTTGGGAAAATGGAGTTCCCTGTGACCTTGATAGATGATGAACTTGACAGATGTAGTCTCGGTGGAGTGGTGATATGGTAGCCTTACAGGAGAGGGTTGCAGAGGATATGAGCCGAGTAAATGTCAAGGAGGACAAGAACCACAGACAAATTAAGAAGTTTTGGTGTGAATAGAAGCAGAAAATGGGCAGTGAGTAGGAAGGAATCTGGGATCTAAAGAAGTTCTTTTTTTTTTTTTTTTTTTTTTTTTTCCGAAAAAGATCTCACTCTCAATTCTATGACTTATGAAGTCCAAAGCTCTCGTCCAGGTCTCTGAAGTTGCTGGCAGTAGGATGTGGTGATAGCAATGCATGCGTGTATATGTAAATATTGGGAGGCGGAGGAGGGAATAGGAATGGCTGCCTCTGGGGTTTCAACAGGCTATACACATGTATACATTTCTGCTGCCCACCACATTGACCTGCATTCTACTGAGGGAGGGTCTTACCTAGTACTCAGGCTAGGGAGACACGGCTGGAGGTTTGAGGGTCATGAGGAAGACCTGCATTGCATAGCAAAACAATGCAAAGACCTCATCACACATTCCTACCATTAAAAGTACTTGCCATTTTTCTTCCACTGGGCAGTCTTCACTGTCCCTCCATCTTTCAGAGAACCCAGTATTCTGTTTCTCCTCCACCCTCTTGCTTTTCTCTCTTGTGTTCAAACTGTTATTCCCTCTCAGACAAAATATACACATACAAACAAAACCAAAAAAGTGCATGCATGTGTTTGCGTGTGTAGATACTTTCCTCCAGAGTAGCCTGGTCTATTTGAAGATGGGGAAACAGGTATATTTGGATCTCCAAAACCTGGCCTTTTACACCAGACAGTACAGTTTCCTCTCCAAAAGTAACTCTAGAGCTAGTTCCTAAAATAATCCATTTTCCATCTGGTGCTCTCTCAGCCACCAGACAGACCACCTGTCCTAGTAGGCGTGCAACAAGCAGCAGCTCCCGCCTTCCTCCCTCAGAGAGAAAACAAGGGCAGAGGTGGAATTCTGATGTAACTTCCACAGGGCTTTCCACCAGCAGGGTCTGGGTTAAGATTTCTTGAGTTATAGGATATGGTGCCGCTTCCTTGGGAGGATATGCACAAGTTCCTTCTAGTCTTAGGGTTAAAATAAGTGAAGACATTGATTTACTATTAAAAACAGAATTGTCATCTATAACATCACAGATTTGTATATCTGTGTTTGTTTACAGGTCCAAAAGATTTTTGCCCCCTTAAAATATTTAGATCTCAGCATGTTGTGCTTATATAGTCAGTCTCTCTCTCTCTCTGTCTGTCTCTCTCTCTCTCTCTCTCTCTCTCTCTCTCTCTCTCTCTCTCTCGGAACTTTACTTATATTATGTAAAAGAGAAATAAATGAGATGTGGACTTCTCCATTAGACTCCATTAATATGAGCTCAGCAGCCTCTTAAAGAACAGTAACTTATAAATATACAACAATCCATGATAAAGATATTTGGACATATAAACATTGCTTCCATAACTTTTAAAATATATACATATTTTTTATTGATTTCAGAGAAAAGGTAAGAGGGAGAAAGAGAGAAACATCAATGCTGAAAGAGAATGATTGATCAGCTGCCTCCTGCACAGCCCCTACTGGGGATCAAGCCCACAATCTGGGTATGTACCCTGACAGGGAATCCAATCATGCCTTCCTGGTTCATTGGTCAACTGAACCACACCAGTGGCATGGCTGCTTCCCAAAATTGTGCAACTTTTTAAAAAATATATTTTATTGATTTTTTACAGAGAGAAGGAGAGAGGGATAGAGAGCTAGAAACGTCGACGAGAGAGAAACATCGACCAGCTGCCCTTGCACACCCCCTACCGGGGATGTGTCCGCAACCAATGTACATGCCCTTGACCGGAATCGAACCTGGGACCTTTCAGTCCACAGACCAACGCTCTGCCACTGAGCCAAACCGGTTTCAGCAAATTGTGCAACTTTTTATTCTTCCCAAAAGAATAAATTTATGAAGAAAGAAGTGCATTCCATTCTCACTGAAGAATCCAGTTTTTATATACCAGGATTAAGAGAAAGATGCAAGAATCAGAAAAAAGTACAACCTGACTAAAATCTTGTGTCCACTGGACCCTTTTCTTATAGGTTTTAGACTCATTTAAAGACATTTGACCAAGAGAAGAAAGCCTCAAATTCTTCTACCACTCTTAACCAATTTACCATTCATGACTCCATATACAGTATGTGATTGGAAGTACTAGTATTTTGGGATCTCACCCAAGTGCCCCACAAAGCCAGCATTACTGTCACAAAGGCACCCCAACACAGTCCCTGGTTTCCCATTTTAGTACTGATTGCCCAGTGATGCTGGAAGAAGAGGGAGGAAACTATGTTATCAATCAAAAGTCTTGATTAGATCTCATATGCCCAATCTCTGCCCACCATCTACTCCTACTTTTCCTTTCAATTTAATCCTAATTTTTCCCAGGGGGAACAAAGTTCATTTTCTCAGATGCAAAAACAATTCATTATGATGGAAGGAAAATAGTTTGATACATTTTAGAACTGATGTCTCTCAGTCCCTCAGTGTTACTACAGGCAACTGGGACTTCAACTCCAAATCATGCACCCATGCACACATGCTCATACCCACAGGCAGAAATGCAGGGAGTGGAATTAAATTTTGCAGATAAAATTTCTTTATAACTTTTTCCTCTCAAAAAGTTAGGGCAAATAATTCAAGAGAAAGACAATTTAGGCAAAAATAGTACTGAATACACTTGATGTTAAATGGAACAACACAGATGTGGTACAGAGAAGGGTTGAATCAGCTTCTTACTGCTTACCTGTGCAAGAGAAGTCATCCACGCGAATGTATCCCGGGACACAGTCACAGCGATATAAGCCGGGCAGGTTGACACACACGGTATTGGCATGACAGTAATGCATCTTAGCTGCACACTCATCAATATCTGAAAGAGAAAAAAGAAGCAATATTCTGGTTAGTCGAATTGTTAAACTATAGTGGATTCATCTTCCAGTGAAATTAGAAGATGTGAATGCTCATTGAAACCAAGAGAAAAAAGCAAGATGCATTAAAAACAAAGTTTAAGGCAAATTTGGCTGGAGCACTAGATCCAATCTTGAGCAAAAAGTATTTTACAAAAGATACAAGATGCCAAACAACAGTTAAAAGCCCAAGAAATATAACAACTAAATGTACTATTATTCATCTTTCACCATCAAGAGAGCTTGATTTAATGTCCAAAATAAAATAGTTCTATATCCAGTGAGTTGATACTAATTAATATTTATTGGGTATCTACTTCACATGGTATAGCAGTTATCAGCAAGATCAGGGGCATATATCCCCTCCCCCTTGTGTGTCTTACTAAGACATGCTTTAATCCATCTGCTACAAAATGATGGTACAGCCACTTTCTCCCATGTTGCACTGTGAATACAGATAGCAACTGTTGCCTCATGCAAATTAATGTCTTTCATCTCTTGACTTGGAGATCTAATCCATGTGATAGAACAATGGTCTGATTCAACAACAACAAAAAACTTTTTTTCTTTATAACAAAAGTCAGAGCATCACCTCCTTTCTCATAAAACTCCACAATAAAAATTAAAATAGCCTACAAACGTAAATACAGAGTTTAGTCTTTTTCGGAGGTTGTGTTAAAAAACGACTTTATGATCATTTTACTCATACTGCTTCTGTGTGATGGCTGGAGAGAGGGAAAGATATAAATCCAGTATGGGAACCCAGGATAGAAATGTGAGTTCGAGCTCTGGTTCTGTTAGTTACTAGCCTGTGACTTGTATTTAACCACTGTGAGTCCCAGAATCCTCATCAGCTTGTCACATTGGTCAGTTAGGAGCCTACTGCTTTATGTCTTTATATACATTATCTAATTTAATCCACATATAATTCCATGAGTGAAGTATAACTTTACTCCCATTTTAAATCTATTTATTTTAAGAATAAAAATACATATTCTTTTCAATGCTAAAGATCTGTCACCCTATAAATATTGTGGGGCAATTAAGGCCTGGGAGAATCAGACAGACTTCTGTAACTATGATATAAAAACAAAACAGCAGAAATTAGTGAAATAATTCATGCAATGAACAAAGTGCACTATCTGCACAATACCATGTACACTAGTGATCCAGGACAATGCATAATAAAAACAACTGAACAATAGGAATATAAACTGTATAAGATAACATCAAGCAAGGGTGAGGAGGGAACATCTCCAGATATTTGAGATAGGATAGTAACTGCAGAGGAGTTATAACTAGAGATAAGGTTTAGGCAAGTATGATGAGTAAAAAGAGATACAAGGGAATTGAGTATGTAAGAAAAGATGTGATGAGAATGAGGTGTGAGGAACCTCAACTATTAAGGGGGGAATGAATACATGAAGAAGGAGGAAGACAGTTGAAATGGACTGGACATTATGGTGGACTCTGTGTTGGATTGCCTAGGTATCTCCTCAGAACTAATGATCTTCACCTGTTAGCCTTTCGAAAAGTTGTCCTTGGTTGAGGAGATATAGCTCATCCCCCAGTCACACTCCAACCTGAAGGTAACCTACAGTTAAGGCTGGTTCTCCTTTATCTCAAGGATGAATAATTCTAAAGGATTTCCCCAGGTTCAGAGTACTCAATGGATTGAGCTAACTCACCCCTCTACCCTTCCCATCTCCTTTCTCTCACAGGTGTGCATCCCTATAGCACTCCCTGGCAAACTTCCTTGTATGCCACCCTCCATTACATGGGCTGCTTCCTGAGGAACCAAATATCAGCAAGCATCCTGATGGAGGCAAGGAATTATCACAGTGAGGGTACTAGAGTGTGTGGGCTGGAAAACTGGGAAATGGAACCACAGAACAGCATGCTTGGCATTAAGATGTTGTAGGAAATTTAGTTATTGTCGATTACAAGGTCTTTCACATAACTACTGAAGCCTGGAAGAATAGATCCCTGTGGGGGTTGGGGAACACCAAGAGAAGTCAGGCACTGAAGGGGTTGCTGGCATTAATGTTATTCATCAAAGACCAGTTTTCCTCCTTCTGGGTACATAATGCAACAGTACTGGCCCCTCCTTTTCGAAGTTAAGCCTGGCTCTATGACTGAGCATGAGCATTAATTAGCCCTCTACTAAGCCCCATAGAAGATTGATGAAAAAAATGCCATCATGGACCTCACAGTCTGGAAAAGCACTGAGCAAAACTTGCTAAGGTCTATTGAGAAGTTAAGACTTTTCAGGCTGAAACCGGTTTGGCTTAGTGGATAGAGCTTTGGCCTGCGGACTGAAAGGTCCTGGGTTAGATTCCAATCAAGGGCATGTACCTTAGCTGCAGGCACATCCCCAGTAGGGGGTGTGCAAGAAGCAGCTGATTGGTGTTTCTCTCTCATCAATGTTTTTTCTAACTCTCTATTCCTCTCTCTTCCTCTCTGTAAAAAAAAATCAATAATATATTATATATATGACTTTTCAGCAGGGAAATTTGACCTACTCTTTCTAGGGTCAGAGAAGGATTCTCAATGGAAATGATGCTCCATTTGACACTTCAAATGAAAGTGAAAGAGGAGAGGAATAACATACCCAACAGAGAAGAATGTTTGAGAAGAATTAGTGTTAGAGGAAAGGAGTCGGGCCTACTTAAAAAGAAACCGGAAAGATAAGCTGAAGCTGGATCCTGCTGGGCCCGGTAAGTCATGTGAAGGAGTCTGGACTTTAATCAGGGCAGTGAGTGACACGATCCAATTTCTGTTTTTTTAAAATATCACTTGGCTGCGGTGAAGAGAATGGATGGAAGCAGGGCTAGCTGAAGGCTAAATCACGTTGGAATTTTACTCAGAGAAACAGCCACACTGAACTGCATCTCATTCTGCTGGGATGCCCAGCCATTCTTAAAGATGAGAAATGAATCAGGACTTGCCTTAGAGGCAATTCAATCTTCAGCCCATGGGCCTCCACTGCCAACCAAGCTGCTGACTACAATGAATGTTTCCCTGTCACAGACCCTCATCAGCTCCTCCCAGAGGGAAACCCTGGCTCATTTCCCCCAGGCCACTGGCTAACTGCTGAGAGGTGTCTGCCTCATCTAGATGGGAAGGAGTTGCTTGGCTCTAACAAGCTTATTTTCATTACAACAGCCAAGCCATTTCCTTGTTTCACAGGGCTCTAAGGCTTTAAATAAAAATATTTTCAAAAACTAGACCAGGAGATGGTTAGAAAAACCCAGTGAGGATTTTTCCCATAGGTTTATCCAACTCTTGCTCTCTGCAGGTTGCCTAGGCCACCCTCCACCCCCACCAGACACCCCTGCTGCTCTTCTATGTCTCTGAGTCTTCAGTTCATACCACTGGCAATTCTGGCTCTTGCATATCTGATAATCTCCTGGTGGCAGTCCAGAAAGAAACAGCACCAAAATAAAACAGGAAAGTTTACAAATGTACCAGAAAATTAAACTGTCATAACCTTGTCATTGTTGCTGATCTTCCATCATGTAACCTCCAGATATAAAAACTACTTCCTGGTATAAATGAGGCAGAGGGGAGAAAGGAAACGTGGGGAGCCATCCAGCTGGGCCCTGGTAATAAGATGGTGAAAAAAAGGAAGAAACTGACAACTTCCTCAGCAGTTTTGGGGGATGGGGATGGGGATGGGGATGGGGATGGGGATGGGGATGGGGATGGGGATGGGGATGGGGATGGGGATGGGGATGGGAAGGAAGGTGGGGGGATGGGAGTGGAGAGGGAGAAAGGGAAAGGAAGGGGGAGAAAGAAGGGAGGGGAGGGGGCGAAGAGCAGGGGAAGGGGTGGTGGAAGGAGGTGGATGGAGTGGTAACACATTTGCCAAAAGACTGTCTCTCCATCCTCAAGGAAAGAAACACCCTGCAGACAGCTTCAATAGGACTCAAAAGTGCTTCAAAAGCAAAACTGATTACAGAGAGAATCAAAACAGAATGGATAGCTTCAGAGAGCTAGGATATCCTGAGAAAACAATTTTGAGAAATAGGGAACAACTGAGATTGTAAAAATGAGCCTGGGACAAATACTGCTTTTGGTTCACAGACAAAACATTCTGAAAGATAATAATTACAAGCAAAGACAACAAAATAAAAAGCAGAATTCCCTAATGAAAGAATAAGCTGATGCTCAGAGACAGAGAAATGGAGTTGGCCCAAAAAATGAGGACTTTATAACCATAGCCCTGAGAAGCCACCTGGCCTTTGCCTAAATGCTGAGAGCACTCTTCCTAAAGCCATCTCTCTCTCTCTGCCAATGGTTTCTACCAGTGTGATACTCACCCAAAAGCCAGGAGGCCAAAAGAGGCTAAGTCCTGGGCTGAACCTCAAGGTGAGAGTTGAACATACTCAAGTTCAGACTGAATCAGTGGAGGAAGCTTTTCTAAGAAGAACTACACTTTACATGACATCTACTTGAAGGATACTCAATAAAGAGCTGCCATTTCTCAATATCAGACACTATGCCTCATCCATGTACAATCTCATCCCTCCATTTATTCTTTATGACTAGTGTAGGAGGTAGGTTCCCCCATGTTGTGATGAGGAAACTGAAGCTCATGGATTATTAGGTCAGTTGCCCAAGACATGTAGTCAGTAAGCATAATAGCCTAGGATTGAATCTGCACAGTCTGATCCAAAGTTGGCATTGTTTTTACTGTGCCAGTTCTGATCCTCAATAATATTTCAATCCTATGACTTTCTGATAATCTGATGCTGTTGCAAAGTATATGGAAGCAATGCTATCTCCAAATTCTATGTCCATGAGCTGGTCATAACATCAGTTCTGGAATAATGCTTTCTGTTAAATGCCAACATTATCCCATACACCTCTGCTTCTTCGGCTCTTTTAAATCAATCCTAATGCTTTCACACTTTGGGCTCCAGTCACCCAGCTCCTCCAAACAAGTAGCAGTATTCTGCTCCCAGCTGAATCCCACAGCATAATACAGTCTCTATTCTGGTTGCTTGAGATTATCAAGTGCCTCCTATTGGATTATAAACTAGAGACAGAAAGGCCTGGGTTTGTTTTTTGGGTTTGTTTTTCCCCCCCACCCCATTTAATTTTGTTAGAGAAACTCCTATATACCCCACTGCAGCATATATCAGATCAAGTATAATGGGACTCAAACTGTGATTCATTCATATAGATTGCTTGTCACCTTTGAAATATTAAAGCCCATCTTCTGGTGGTCTTTTGAGGTAATAAAAATACAAGATTTATGTCCCTACCCAAGATTCTGAAGAAGTTTGTTTTGTTTTAAAAAGGTATACTTGTGGACTTTAAAATGAAACTTGATGTGGCATAATGATTCTTCATGTATTACCAGCCTCCATCTGCATAAGAGAATTTACAGCATACAGACCCCAATTTGGCATCATCATTAAATTTGAGAGCAGTGTCTGGTTGCAAAGGGAGAAGCAAATACAAAGAATTCTCTTAATAAAATGATGTGATCCACTCAGGCTTATTCATAATAATTACCTAGAAAAAGGATCAGGAAGGTGGGGTTGGAGATTAGGATGCCTCACATCCTGAACACAGTTAAAAAGGAAATAAAGTAGGGAATGAAAAACAATATATATTGAGACTACTATGTGCCAAGCACTGGATCTCATCTCTTTACTCCCAACCATACCATGGCCTGGCATCAGAAACTACATTTACAGGACCTAGAATTTCAACTCAGGTCTCTGTGACTCCAAACAAACTTGTTCCACTCTGACTATTGGACCAGGAGCACTGGATTAACAGTACAGATTCAAGTTCCATTCCTGCTTTCTCTATTGGCTAACTGAAGTACTGAGCAATCCAATCACTTCTCATCTCAAGACATCAGTTTTCCTATTGGTAAAATGAGGGAGTTGAAAGCATCTAAATAGCCCCAGGTTCTAAAGTTCATGATGCATTTAAGTTTATCTGCCCATTTATCATAAAGCCTGACTGCCTCTGAAGAAATGTCTCTTGAACTGCCTCCTCTCCCTCTGTTTTAAGGATGATCCAAAACAGATGATCCAAATGTCTTTCCCAAACACAGGTCTTGGAAAATACTACCAAGACAATCTGAGTCTTCACACTGTTTCTTGATACCTTTGTCAACTGAGTTGGCATCTATGCTGAAAATAAGGAGCAGCTATGGCTAGCAAACCGATAGGCACACAAAACCAATGGGCAAGTTCTCTGTGAATCAATAAGAGAAATTGCAGAACAATTGTGCCAGACTTTTATCTCCCAACTGCAGAAACTATGAGCTATAAAAATATGGTGGCCTGAACAGTAGTTTGTCATGTTAGAACTATCAATACTTTCTATCTGTGTCATACCACATATTTTTTGAAAGTCAGGGTCCATATGCTCTCCAATTTATAACTTATAAAAATCCAGTGAAACAAACAAGATCTGGATTATGATGCCCTTTTTAAGGTGATAAAATAGAGGCCCAGAGAAGATGGAAATAGAAGCCCAAGGAACCCAGATAATCAAAAAGACAGTAATAGAATCAAGGTCTTCAAACTCTGGAATTCATGTTTAGCCAATACTCCACACTTATCTACAATTATAATTTTCTTCCTAAGGCTAGGGGAGAAAACCCAAATGCCTATAGAGTTAAATAGAAGATATACATGTAAAATATGTCCCTTCCACAAATAAGAAATCTCGGTTTTTCTTAAAACATATCCCTCTCCTTTTCTATTCGTCAAAGAACAAATAAGGGGAAAGGCACAGCACAAGGCCTAAGACACATGGCAAGTGACAAGAATCCTCGGTGGTAAAAGAAAATAGAAAGAGTCAAGAGTCTGCATTGCAGAAAACTAGAGCTCTACTCTAATAATGCCATGAAGAAGCAATAAGAAATATCAAATAGAGGGATCCAAGATGGCTGCCAATGGGATGGCAACCTGCAAGATAATGTGTGAGTGAAAGAATAAAAGGAAAGTACATGGGTGTGCAGGGTTTGTCTGTATTTGTGAGTGAGGGACAGTTACATTCTAAGGAATTAATTGTTGGGGACTGCCAGACCAGGCTCCCCTGGCCAGGCAGCCTCTACTGCTGCTGAAATATCTCCCTGAGATGCCAGCTCTGTCTTAAAGAGGAGAGTGATGGTGATCTAAATTCTAGTCTTACCTTCAACTAGGGACCTCAGATACATCCCTGGATCCCACAACCACAACTCCCAGGGATGATCTGCCTCAGCTGCAAACCCAGGAACACCAAGACTCCAGCCTATCCAACCATGGGTGTCTGGAAAGTCTGTCCAGAAGGAGACAAAGTGGCACAAATATGCAGACGAGCCCTGTGCATTCTCACAGAGCAGAGAGAAGGAACAGCTGAACTGATTAATACCCACCCAGAATTGGTGAACTAAACATAAGTCAGAGATATCACCTAGTGAAAGGTGAGATCTGGGATCCAGGTGAGGGTCTCCATAAACTGATGCAGAGAATCTACCAGGAAAGAGGCATGCTGAGTGAAAGGTGATTACAACAGTTTTGGCCTTAGATTGTACCCCACCCTATTTGAATCTACCAGTGTTAGAACCCCCTTCAGCCACTAGTACCAACACAGTTACTGATTGCCTCCAAAAAGGACCAAGGCTTTCTCATGATTCGTGACTTAGACCAATGGAAGAACACAATGGAAGTGTAGAGGCTAGGATAGTCTTGTCTTCCCTACAACTGGAAAAGGAAAATCAAGATACATTTACATAATAGAATACTATACAGCCATAAAAAAATAAGGAATTCTTACCTTTTGAAATAACCTGGATGGAACTAGAGATTATTGTGCTGAGCGAAGTAAGCCAGACAGAGAAAGACAAGTACCACATGATCTAACTCATATGTGGAATATAATGAACAAAATAAATGGGCAAACAAAATAGAGCCAGGGGCATGGATACATGAAATGGACTGACAGATGACAGAGGGAAGGGATGTGTGGGGAGAACTGGGTGAAAGAAGGTGTAGATATTAGCCAAAGAACATACTAGTAAATGCATAATCCATGAACACAGACAACAGTGTGGTGAAGACCAGGAGAACAGGGTGGGGGTTGTGTGGAAGTAAAGGGGTGGGAGGCAGGGAGAATGGAGATATTTTTAATAGTGTCAAAAATATAAATAAATAAATAAATAAACAAATAAATAAATAAAATGTCATGCTATCAGAAAAGAAGAAAGAGCGCTATTGAGAGACTGCTGGATTCCAAAGGCAGCAAAGGTTCCAAAGGTGAATGGGAAGTGGTCCCTGCCTCTTGACTTTTATGCTAAGTGCAAAAAGCCAGGGCATGCAGAACCTATGCTAATCCAGCAGAGAGACAATCACAGGGCATGAACCTTGAAAGCGCATTCCATGTTCTCCTAGAGATATTATAGGCTAATTCCAACAAAGGGGACAGGAGAAGGATTTACCCAGAAGACTTTTGTTTTGAGTATTGGGAAGGCAAGAAAGATACCTTCATAACATGTTGATGTCCTTTGCTTATTACTTTTATTGGACTGGACAAATCTCCCTCCTCCCACCAGCTTTCGTAGTAGGAGCCATGTTTTAAGCACTTCATGTGTTTTAATTCATCATATCTACCTAAGTACCATACACGTAGGTTTATATAAATATGCTTTTTATTTTATGGAGCCTCAAGAAGTTAACTAGCTGAAGATAACCTCATGGAATATGAATTTGGTATCTACTATATTCTGTCTCTTTATAAGACCACCTTAGCTTCCCCACTCTCAATAAGAATACTCACATTCCTTTGTTAATTGAATAGCAATTTCCTATAGTCACTTGGTCAAATCATTCATTCACTACTTCCTCCACATAGTCAAAATAAAGTGTACAGGCTGTGGTCTTTTAAAAATATATTATTTGTTGCTTGAAGTTTAGACCTGATTCACTACTTCATCAAATTAACCAGTGATTAAATGCACCCAACTCCAAAATACACAAACAAACAAGGGCAGGCAGTTAATGAGCACTAACTGGATTCAGTAAAACCAGGTCCTGTCTTCCAGTGCCTATATGATGAATGATGACCAGTGGAATATATCCTGGAAATGAGCTTCTTCTCTTCCCCACATGGAGAGATTCCTTAGGTAAAAACTCATCTTGAATTGAAATCAACATTATTCCCAATTCCAGATCCTTATACATCTGACTGAATTCATGGACTCTAATATAAAAACCAAACCCATAAAGTATCTAAGATGGTCCTTCAAATTCACCAAGCCCAGATGCCAATGCACTGTGACTGTTGAGAAAATAAAAATGAATGAATGGCAAGAAAATAGAGAAAAATTAATACAGAATAATAAGTAACCCGTTTTCTTCTGAAAAAAAAAAAGGGAAAAAAAAAACACACAACAACAATCTAATGATGGACTGGAAAACACCATTCAAAGGTGGAAAATGCAACAGAATCTGGTTCCAAGCAACCCACTGGGTTTATTTTTTAACTATTTTTAAACAGAGGAACCCTTTCAAAAACAGTAATAGCTAAAATTTATACAACACTTATTAAAGACTAGGTATTGCCCTACATATATTGCCATTTAATCCTCAAAAAAAACCTTTGAAGCAGGTACTGTTTTATAATATCCCAAGTCTACAAATAAAGAAACTGAGACATGGAACTAAGGCACTTGCCCAAGGTCACAAAAGCGATTAGGGGCAGAGCTAGAACTCCAGGCCAGGCAGACCCGGCTCCCAATGTGCGGCCTTACTCTCCACCCCACTCTCTCTCACCCAGAGTGACCTCACCCACAGGAGTTAGCAACTAGCTCTTAGGGGAGCAAATGAATCTCAGATATTATAAACAGTTTGCTATTCTCCAAAGGACCATAATCCATGAACATATATATAGTGTATCTGTGGTATTAAAATTTCATGGGGGAGAGATAAGGGAAAAGTGTCTGAAAGATATCTTAGGCAGGTGATAATGAAAGAAAGATCAAGAAACAACTGAACTGCGTCTATCTGAAATAACATCTAACTTGGAAGCTCAGTTTGTAAAATGGAATTAAACAGAGGCTATGGTACAGTAAAGGCTCAGGAACGTGGTTGGGATGGAGTGGAAAAAGAACAGTCCACAGTTAGCTATTGTGAATAATGTTATAAGGAACAAGGCATAGGTCCAAGTACCCATTCAAGTCCCTGCTTTCAATTCCCTTAGGTATATATCTAAGATTGGGATTGTTGTACCAGCTGGTAATTCTATGTTTACATTTTTGAGGAACAACCAAACTGTTTTCTCATTTCCAGGGTCTGGGAGGAGGGAGGAATGGGCAGTTAATGGTCAATGGTTACATGGTTTCCGTGGGGTGATGAGAAAGTTCTGGAAATAACAGCAATGATGGGTGCATAACATCGTGAATGTAATTAATGATGCTGAGTTGTAGACTTACCAATGGCTACAATGGCAAAATTTTATGTTATATTCTATCATTAAAGGTAAAAGAGTGTAGTATACCCAAAATCATTGATTTGTGCACTTTAAAACATTAAAATATATCTCAATAATGCTATTGTTTTTCTTTTAAAAAATGGGAGGAGGGGAATAATCGCAAGTTGGCATTCTCTTTCCTGAGGGAAGAAGAAAGACTTGTCCGTGAGAATTTCAATGCCATGAAGCCTGGAAACAATGTGACAGACCTCATTTCAAATCCTAGCTTTGCTGCCAATTTGTGTCACTCTGGGAAAATTACCCAATGCTTCTGAACTTGGACTCCCACATCTTGCATGCTGACTCTGCTCTCAGGAGCTCAGGTGGCCAGGAACTATGCTGGGTGACTGGGTCACAGACATGAGGTCAGTGTGGTCATGACCTCCACAGTGAATAGGAGAAGACAGAGGAATAAACAAAGAGGGACACTGAAGTTGAAGGAAGAAATATGCGTGGAAGAATCACAAGGAGGTAATGAGCAATTCTGACTAGCGAAGGGCATGTGAAGAGCTATAATAAAATATGAGGGAATGTTTACAAGATTGAAAAGGGAGAAGGTGCAGAATGGGAAGGAAAGGAGTCCCTGGAAAAAGAAAAGACCCAGGACAGGAAGTAGATGCATCTGTAGTTGTGACTTCACATAACTGAAAAGTGTTGTTAGGAACAGACAGAACTCGGGACAGCACAGGGCAGATCACAGCAGGCCTTGAATGCCATGCTAAGAAACATGCACTTCATTTCTGAGGTCCATGAGCTTTCAACTGAAAGATGCTACCAAGAGATGAAAATTTATGATTTTAGGGGATCATGAAAATACAACCCACCTGATGGTAGCAATCTGAGGTGGGGGACAAATTTTAAAATATTTTTATTTCAGTCTTAAAGAGAACAATGATGAAATGTATATACCTGTCAAAAGCAACATTTTTTACTTCTTCATTTATTGTTCTTGATCTGTAAATGAGTGAGTAAATTAACATAGAATTATTTAATTGCATTAAACTAAGACATGATCACAGATGTATTTTTAAAAGATCATTCATTCTGGAAACACATGGTGAGGGAGACTGTCAGGAGAGCCCTGGTGGCCACATTAAGAACAGCATGAGAATGAGGGTAGGAGTCTGGCTGCAGTGAGTTGATCAGTGGGGTGAGAGGACACAACCTTGCAGCTGATCGGAGCTACTGAGAAATGGGAGTTGGTGGTTTTAGGAGCAGAGCAGTTAAGTGATGTCAAAGATCAGGAGCATAATGAAGTGATATGGGAGTGAAGGTAATTATAGCCCTGAAGATAAAACCTCAAGGCTGGAAGTTTGCCCAGAATGATAGCTCAGCTTAGCTAGGCATGGAAGATCTCAGTGAATGAGAGGGCAGGGGCTGGCCCAGAGATTCTTCACTGACAGCCACTAGAAGAATTAACAGGTGTTATGAGCAGATGGCTGGGACTTCAAAAGAGAAGAGGTTGTTATGAGGAAGGACGAAATTACTCTAGATGCAGTGAAGCTGTCTTTGAAGAAGCCAGGTGCTGTGTTTGGGATCCAAGGTACATTAAGTTTCAAAGAAAATGCAGCCTCCACTCAGAGCTCCAGGAGAGTTGTATCCCCAGAGGAACTCAAGGAGGCTGAGACAGAGGGGCATTCTGCACAGTTTGTGGATGTGGGGGCACTTGTTTACAAGGCAACAGGAATTGTGGAGAACACAGTACAATTGGAGGAAAAAGAATGGGCAGAAAGAAGAATCAGCTTAAAGGACACAGAACACAAGATTGGTAGTGGGGTCTACAAGTCAATGGATGGTAAGACCTTGCAGTTCAGAAATGTGATGCCATCAAGGCCAGGGAATGATGTTAGGCAATACCCAAGGCCTAAAGAAGATGTTCAGTTAACAAGTACAGCCTTAGTTGGGGAACCAAAAGGAAAGCTAGAGAGTTATTTCTGGCCAAGGAAGAGGCAGAATGCTTGTGACTGCAGGATGGATAACCCCAGCAAGAGGAGTCTGCTCCGTGGTGAGAGATGGAATCAGTGTGTTATAAGGATAACTGCTACAGGTTGGCATCTGAGTCTCGATCTGGGACCGGACCTTCAGTGGTGGGCTGCAGTTGGCTTGAATGGGCTCATGAAAGCTGACTGTGTTCATATCTCCCCAAATCACAGTCAGTGACAACATTAACCACTTGGTGGGAGCATTCAATCCATGAGATACAACAAACTTCACAAATCATGCTCCTGCTGCACTGATCTTGAACCAACATTAAACAATGACTAGCATAGCACTGCCTGCCTTACCCTGGTTCCAGTACCTCCAAGGAAACAAATTCTATGCCTCTTCTCCACTCTGATCCCAGCAGACTCCTTTGAAGGAATTTACCTTCCCACTTTGGCTTCCCCAGTGGGTCTGCTCTAGGTCCTCCTTCACTTTGGGTACTCTCTCACCCTAGACCTTGGGATCCCCAGGTGCCAAACTCTTCCAGTGATTGCCCACCACCACATACTCCAGCCATCAGCTCTGTGCATGGTGAATATTAATAGTAGATGAGTAGAATTGGATGCTGATTCTCCTTCTGTACTTTGCTATGCATATGACCTTGGGCATATTCACCATCTATTTTCTCTTCTATAAAATCTCCACCTATTTCCTCTTCTATAAAATCCTCCCTGAATTTTTCTTTATTTTTTATTTTTGAGAATTTATTCATTTTTCTCATTTACTCAATAGGCAGATGATAGTAGTAGTATATAGTACTTCTGTATGCCAGACAATGTTCTAAGCTCTTTACCTACATTTACTCATTTTATTCTCACTAAAATCTTATTTGGTAGTACCACTGTTCAAACCATTTTACAGATGGGGGAAACTGAGGCACAGAGGAATTCAGTAACTCACTGAATTCAGTAATTCAGTATTGTACAGCTAATATTTAGTAGAGCAAGGGTCCAAAGCCAGGCAGTCAGCTTCAGAATGCTCACTCTTAACCACTTATCTATCTTCCTAGTAGTCCCTACACCCTACTTCCTTCACTCCTACTCCACATGAATATTTCTAGTCTTTAACTTGCCAATCCAGTCAAATCACGGCTGGCCAAGATCCTGAACTGCTAAGTCCTAGTAAGCAGTTTAAACCAAGAAAATGATAAAGCTATATTATGTTTAAACAAACAGAAATAGACTAATCAGGCCACCATGGAATACTTGGTGACACTTCTCACGTTGTTCTTCGATCCGGGGTACTTTACTCATTTGTCCTTTTAGCAAATATATTCTCATCATCCAGAGCCCATTTTCAATTTTACTCCACAAAAAAAACCTTGCCTTCCTGTCCTCTATCCTTCCACTGGGTTCCCTTGGTTCCCTATTCTTACTCCTGGCTAGGACCTACACTGATTAACATGCACTGAACCTCCTCAACCTCTTCTATAAAATTGACTTCTATAAAGTTAATGTATAGCATCATTGTTTGTACATTTGTCTACTTCCCTACTTGCCTGATTTTTTTTTTAAATACAGGGGCTGTCTTACATTTCTGTGCCCCTAACAATCAACATACATAGCACCTAAAATCAAATATGAACTAGGTAATATTTGAAAGCCAGTGATTAAAGATAAATAACTAGACTAGCACAGAGCAGGATAGATAAACAACACACACAGCAATAGAAAAGACATATGACAAACCTCTTAGATATTAAAAATTAAGCTCAGAATTAAAAGCATGGTCAATAAAATGGTTTTATCATGATTGCTTTTTCTACTGCTTAGTTTCTTTGATGAAAATTCATCAAGTTTTTAAAAACTTTGCTCTCTAAAATTGAAAATGAACTTGCATAGATCATCACCCACTCCTATCCAAGCTCCTGCACATTTACTATCAGCTTTAGAAATAACCTCATTTATTCATTAAGTCCTTTTTCTCATATAACTGGATTATTTAAACCAGAATTATATAAAGTCAGCTTTCAATGAGCTGGAAATTCCTCTAGGTATATATTATAATGCTAAGAAAATATTCTGAGATCTTTGTCGAAGCTTTTTAAATAGCGAGGTAAAATCTACTGAGTAAGCTGGTATATTTCCCAGTTCTGGAAAAGGTCTTCAGGGAAGGGGGTGTTATCAATGAGAAGATATTTACTCTTCCATGAACTACCTTACATTGGCTGAGGTCATGAATATATCATATAAAAACTACTATAGTTTATTAGCTACCTATTATGTGCAAGAAAAGGTACATTCCTTAACTTTAATCTACATGATTTTGCAAGGCATTAATTTTCCATTTTACAGAAAAAGAAATTAAGGTTTGGAAAAGTTAATTAAGTTTCCTAAGATCATGAGATTAGCAGGTGGGAGAGCCAGGGTTGAAATCTAAGCCTAATTTATTTTAAAGCTTCAGCTCTTTCAAAATAGGATTCTCATAAATAGGTTGTATAATACTTAATAACAGGACAGTTGGTTGGGAGAGAACATATTATATTGGTATTCTTTGCACTTTTATCTGGGTAAGAAACTCTGCCATGTCTCTCAACAGACCAGGATCCCCCAACAGGCACAATCATAAAAATGTTTGGCCGGGACCAGTTTGGCTCAATGGATAGAGCTTCGGCTTGGGGACTGAAGGGTCCAGGGTTCGATTCCGGTCAAGGGCTTGTACCTTGGTTGCGGGCAGATCCCCAGTAGGGGGTGTGCAAGAGGTAGCTGATTGATGACTCTCTCTCATCAATGTTTCTAACTCTATCTCCCTCCCTTCCTCTCTGTACAAAATCAATAAAATATATTTAAAAAAAAAATGTTTGCTGCCCAGGAATTTGGCTCAGTGGTTGAGCATCAACCTATGAACCAGGAGGTCAAGGTTCAATATAAATATATATAAACTAGAGGCCCTGTGCATGAAAATTCATGCACTGCAGAGTGGGGGGTCCTTCAGCCTGGCTTGCTCCCCTTCACAGTCTGGGAGCCCTCAGAGGCAGGAGCCGATCAGACGATCACAACTCTGCTTCTGCCATTGCTGGCAGCGCAAGCCTCATCCGGCCCTGGTTACCTGAGCCTCAGGTGGTCCTAGGCAGCTAGGCAGCCACTATCCGAGGCTTGCCTGTGCTTTGGGCTCAGCTCTAGGTGGCTGGGGTGCTGAGGGGACTGTGGGTCTCCTGAGGTAGGCTGAGGGGACTGGGCACTGCCATCTTTTGGCTGTGGGTGCTGCCATCTTTGGGGTCATGGCAGTAAATTAGCATATTCCCTCCTTATTGGCTGTGGGTGCTGCCATCTTTGTGAGGGTATGATGATTAATTAACATATTCCTGCTTTAATACACATACACACACACACACACACACACACACACACACACACACACATACATTTTAAAGATGTTTGCTAAGGTCCATATAAAAAGAAATCCATTTCTTTTGCAAGTGAGCAGGGCCAAGATAGCCAAAGTTTCAGCAGACCTCTCTACACTTATGACACTGATCTCACCCCTCCTAATTTGCCCTGCTCAAGATACCAGGCCTCTCCATGAGCTCAAGGTCACACAGCTAAAAAGTGACAGAGCTGAGACCAAATACAGGCAGCCTGACCCAAGCTTCACTGCTGCTTGTCAGAACTATGCCTCCACACCACCTACCAAAATATCCCTCTCAGACCTGGAGAGAGAAACACTGAACAAGCAAATAGGGAATGCTCCACTGCTTTTCTGTTATTTATGATCCTTCCTATGGCTGTATTCTGCTGACCCTCCCAGAGAGGGGTGTTAACCAGAGCTTTGTGGCTAACACCCATGCCATCAACCATGACAAACGATGCCGTTGAACACTGGGAAGATGAACTGGCCTTTATAACCCTAGCTGAGACCAAATGTTTCTGGGCCATTTAACTCCCATTCTTGAGCCATACCTCTTCTTTGTGGACTCTCTTTATTTTCTCTATCATTGTACTTCTCAACCTGCAGAAAGCGGCATGACAGAAGCTAAGCTCAAATAAGAGCTGAAGATAGTGGGCTCACGGATACACTGGTTCCGTGAGAAGCCCTGCCTCCCTCCTCCACCAGTTAGAGAAAAATGAGCATCCAGAAATTTCCTGCTGTGGCAACCTCTCCCCCTGCCAAATAAGAACCAATAGGACAATCTGAGCCCCAAAATGCACCCCTTCAGCCCACATTTGTTCTGGGAAATGGGCAGCCATAGAATGCCTTCCTCCCTAAGTTGTTTGAAATATGCCTCAATTGCTCTCTGGGTCCCTTGCCAAACTTCCTGAACAGCAATTAGAAAGTCCCCCCCACTTCCAAAAAAGTCCCATCTAATTAAAATTCATGTCCAGAGACCATTTCAGCCTCTCTTCTCTCTCTTCTCTCTCTCTCTCTCTCTCTCTCTCTCTCTCTCTCTCTCTCTCTCTCTCTCTCTGTCTGTCAATTCTCACATGAAAATATTTTTCCATTGATTTTTAGAGAAAGTGGGAGAGGGAAAGAGACAGAGAGAGAAACATCTGATATCTGATGTGACAGAAACACATCGATTGGTTACCTCCTGCACATAACTGAGGTACATGCCCTTGACCTGGATCGAACACAGGACCCTTCAGTCTGTGGGCTAATGCTCTATCCACTGAGCAAAACCAGCGAAGGGCAACAATGACTTGTTGCTGTGGGTACAAATCTGTTAAATTTGTCTTTTACTAGATAAAACTGGCTCTCCTTTGTAATACCTTGAAACCTGATGAAACTAAAGTAATGGCATATGGATACCTTTGCTGCTGTTTATAAATAAACAGCTTTGTTAACTTTGTCTTGAACTTGGCTTTCTTTATGACAGAATTTATAGTTTTCCATACCAATATGCATCCTAAGTAAGGTGTCTGCCCACAAGCAGAAGCCATTAAAAGAAAAATGGCATGGTCTAAACATGGGAAGAGATTCACTCACAATTATTTTCATTTTAATCTTACTCATAATTTTACTTTAATACTGTTCAAAACTTTAGATGAATTTTAAGGAATCATTACTGTGGCTACTTTTATACATGCCTTTCACCCACCTACAAGTGAAAAAAAAAAAGTGAGACATATTAATATCATTAAACCAATTTCCATATTCATTTAATACATATTTTACTTTTACAATCCATTAGACCCAATTCTGCTACTAGTTCAGAATGAACATGAGATTATTGTACTTGAAAATGAATAATTTTTTACTTAACACTGCCTTACTCTGAATAGTTATGTTAAAATAGTTGTCTCTCTCAGCATTTTTGTCTACCTCCCATCCCCCATCCATCTGGGAGGGCTTCTCATCTCTCTTTTTTAATCTCTAATGCTATTACATTGGCTGAGTCCTATCTCTGTGCTGTGATATTGACTAGTCTCTCTTTAAATTCACATAGATGCTATCTTCAAATGATAAATCGTGGCAGGCTACCCATATAATTGATCTCCAATCCCCTGTGCCCCCAACAACCTTTAGCTGTGGCATTTTGAAGGACTTTGCACCTCTTTGAAAAATTAAATGCTGATGAGAATTCTGAAGGGAGTATGTCTCTCTCCCTACCTAAAAAATGTTGCAAATCTCCCAAGAAGTGTGAACACTGACCTCTAGAACCACTTTGAAGATATACTTTTTAAAAATTAGATGTGAGCTATGGATAACAGTCTATGGTAGGAAACTAATATTCTCTCACTGTACAGCTGGTAAAAAATGTATTTACTTGACCTGTACATGCAGCGTAAGATAGTGTCAAGTTAAGGAAAAATGACTTGTTGCTATGGGTACAAATCTGTTAAATTTGTCTGGCTTACATCGATAGCTTACCCAGAAAGAGGCAATGAGGTGGTAGAAAGGGCATATATGAACTTCGGGGTCAAATTCAGATTTCAATCTAGACTGACTCAGATTTCTTGCTTTAGGTAGATAATTTCTCTGAGCCTCACTTTTCTTATATGAAATCCTAACCCTACCTTGAGGGTATTTGTTCTAATTACTGACAAAAAATACATAGCATAAATCCAGACACACAGATGCACTCTGTTAACATCCGTTTACTTCCATCAAGATTATTATTTTGCTCAGACCACTGCTATGTATCTCTTGAAGCATGCACTCTTGAGTCATGTCCCTTGAAGCATGAAGATGGTCATTTATAAACTGCTCCAGCAAGGTATATAAAAATCTAGAACAGTAGGCTTTATTGGAGCTACAAAAATTATTTTTGAAGCACACATACATACAGTCTCCGGGACTCACAGAAAACAAGTTGTCAGGCTAGATGACCAATAAACAATTTGTGCTTTTTTGCTTGTTTTTGATTATGACTATTTTTAAATAAAGTTGTAGATACATAGCAAGATTGACAGGAAAGTACAGATATTTCCAATGTCCTCCCTCCCTGCCCCTTCCTTATAAACATCTCCCACTAGAAAGATACCAGTGTTCCTACATTGACACATCATAATCACCCAAAGTCCACAATTTATACAAAAGTTCATTCTTAGCGTTGTACATTCTATGGGTTTGAACAAATGTATAATGGCATGCATCCATCATTATGGTGAGGTACAGAGTATTTCACTGCCATAAAATCTTCTAGGCTCCTCCTATTTATCACCGCCCCATCTCCAACAACTGGCAACCACTGATCTTTTTACTGTCTCCACAGCCTTTTCCAGAATGCCATGTAGTTGCAATCATGCTGTATGTGACCTTGGATAGGCTTCTTTCACTTAGTAATATACGTTTAAGTTCTTCCATGTCTTTTCATGGTTTGACAACTCATTTTAGTGCTGAATAACATTCCACTGTCTGGATGTACCACAGTTTATTTATCCATTCACCTACTGAAGAAACTTTATTTATAAAAATGAACAGTGAGCCAGATTTGGCACAAGGAGCATATTTTGCTGACTCCTGATCTATAGAAAGCAGAGTACCTAGAATCATCATTTTTTTAAAAATTCCTTCCTTCCCTCTGGGGTACAGTTCACCCTGGTATTTACAGCACTTTCACATCTAATCTGTTTCACAGAACATCAAGTTTGGAACATTCATAAATAATATCAGGGAAAAATAGAGAGGTCATATTGGTCTTAAAAGATTCATTTCTCACACATTATAACATCTTTCACTATAACAGTGAAAAAATAGAGAACAAATATTTCTCTCTTTCAATGACTTTTAGCAATCTACTATAATTTATAACACTAATAACTAGGAGTTTACTTCCATTATTTATTTATTTTCTTTCCAGATCCCATAGGCACTAAATTTCTTAGGCATAACCTAAGATGATTCAAACAATATATTGATATATATATATATAAAACAATATATATTTTTTAAACCCCGGGGTATGAACATAAAAATTTCTCACTCTTTTTTGTTCCATATTTGAAGCTTAGTGAAAATTCTGATTTTGCTCCTAGCTACAAAATAAAACTAACATTTTTGTTCTGTTGCTCCCAATGTCAAAGCCAAGCTTTATCTTTAGTTAAAAACCACTCTATTCAGGCTCAGTAATCTACTGGTTACTCTCTCCTTTTTTTTCTCCTATTCAAGATTTTTCTCTAGCTGCCTTTAAAATTGGTGCTTTTCATTTGAAAGTCAGGCTGAGTTTTATAGGATTTTGAACCTATTTTTGGATAAAGGCTGATAAAGCATTAATGGATTATTATGAAAGTGAGTGAAAGCTTCCAGGGTTGACAATGATGAAATAAGAATCTCCCAGATGCAATCGGGACCAAAATGCTCTCAGTTTAAGTTTACCTAAGCGACAGAAGTCCATGGGTAATAGCTGTCTACTGTGGGTGAAAACTATAGTCTCAGACTCAGCTCAAATTCCATCTACTGGTTGCAGCAATAATCACTCAAGAATTCTCCCAATTCCCCCCTACTCCATACTTTATAAATAAAAACATATTTATTTTAATGAAAACACTATAAGAACAAAGCTCTTCTTATGCTAAAACAGGTCATGTGTCTAAATAGAAAGCAAAACTGTTTAATGTTACAAAGTTGACTTTTTTATGGATGCACTAGAAGCTCAGTGCACAAAATTTGTGCACAGGTAGGGTCCCTAGTGGCTGCTGGCTGCCAGCCAGGATCTCCATTCACCCAGCTGCTTGCTGCAGCTGCCAGCCAGGGCTTCCTTTCCCCCTGGTCAAACTCCAGGTCGAGGGGACAATTTGCATATTAGGCTTTTATTATATAGGATAATTCCCATGCTGTCAGGAAGAGCTCTAACAAGCTAAATTGAAGATCCTGTATCAAAGTGCCTTCCAACCTGTGTGCAATAGTCCCTGAATCCTATCACAATTTATAAGGCAACTTCCAACAAAAGGAGTTCTGAGGAGTCCTGTATGCCCTGGTGACACTAGTAGCATAAGGAACACAGCTAGGCAGGAGTGTGACCTAAAGCAAAAATTTTATTCTCCAAGCCACCTCTTCTTTCAGAAGTCTTTTATAAAAGGAAATTTAGCAGCCAACTTTGGGGAGAGTGATCCTTGCCTGGGCTTCTGACCTCAGGCCATCTGCCACCTCACACAGTTACACTCTCCAGGCAATCTGCTCACTGTCTGCTCCCATTTGTCCACTACACTCATAACCATTTTCTTCTGTCATGTTCACAGTCCTCAGCTCTGACACTTTTGACCTTCTAAATGGCCCAATAAAAAATGTACTGACAATTCTCATGTATAACTTGCTCCCTTCTCTCTACTACACCTGGGCCAGATGCCCACTCTTTTTGGTCAGTTTGGTGAACAGCTATACTCCAAGCCTAAGGGTCTAGCTGCCCCAAATAATCCTGCTCTCTGCATTCCCATCAACCCATCTGTAGCAAAAACCCCTGAGCTCTCTGCATCCATGCCTCGCTATCCACTTTTCTGAATCCCTCTCCTGCTAAAATTCATGTTATAAGGAAATCAAATAAAGAGTAGCAAATAATGGCAATAATCTTACATCTACCAAACACTATGCCATATGCTTTCACGCCTTACATAAATATTTTTTAAAAATCCTCCCTGGAAGATATATTTATTGATGTTAGAGACAGGGAGGGAGGGCAGAAGGAGGGCAGAGTGAGAGAGAAACATTGATGTGGGAGAAAAATCAATCAGTTGCCTCTCATACACGCCTTGACCAGGGATGGAGCCTGCAACCTAGTGTGTGCTCTGATCCGGAATTGAACCCAAACCTTTTGGTGTAAAGGACAATGTTCCAACCCACTGAGCCACACACCCATGGCCATAAAGATTTTTAAATGCAGATACTGGAGAGTACAAAGCATCTTAAAGAAGCTATAAAAAGAAAGAAATCTTGAGAAAAATATGAGTTTGTGTAAGAAAAAGCAATTTGTTCATTACTGAGAGCATAATGTACAGAAAAAGGCAGAGGTAAGTCTGGGGGGAAATGGCACTGGGGGTCTTGAATGCCAAAGTGGAGAATGGGCCTTCCTCCAGCAGGCAGTGGGAGCTGCAGAGGTTTAAACCATGAGTTTGCTGAATCTGGACTGTATGTTAGAAAGGTGAATTCGGCAACATAGGGAGGATGGCTTGGAGACAAAGAACTGAAGTTGCTGGTCTTTATGCAAACCTTCCTGAGGAACTTGTCCTATAAGGACAGGACTCCACCTCTGCATCTTTGATTACTATGATTAATTTATAAGAGGCCAGTGGGTACTCTGTAGCTGCAGAAAATGAGTGTGTCACCATCATTTTATTTCTACAGACTCACCTTGGTGCTTTTCTAAATTAATCTGCATTTGGGGAGGTGGGGGGGGGGGTTTGAAGTGTTTTTATCACACTGACTCCATATCAACCGCTTCCTGAAATATTGTTTATAAAACCCCATTCATCTGAATAGAGCCTTCTAGTTCACGGTGGAGCCCTGATAAGCTTGTCCTAAGTCAGCTGACTAAAACAAGACTCCCTCTGACACTGAGTGCCAGAAAAATAAATGATCCCCATTGTAAAGAATTCAGCTGTAATTTTCAAGGTCCCCAGAGGCGATACAGATGAAGTATTAAACTGTAAGAGTTCAAGTTACTGTTAGGAGGAAAATGGTACATTTCTATGAAAGAGCATTGCTTGGTGATTCAGACTATGGGCTCTACAGTCAGTCACTGTGGGTTTAAATCTCAGTTCCTTCACCTACCTTCCTTGTGACCTGGAGTAAATTACTTCATAAAATTGTTTTAAAAACAAATGCAATAATCAATGGAAATCACTTCACACATAGTGGGTGTGCATATTATTTTATTTATATTTCTTACCAAGGTCACTCTGACTCTGAGGTATAGACAAGATAGGATGTGGAAAAAGGGGGAAAGTAAAGAGCAGAAAAGAAGCTACTTCACTAGCCCACAAAAGAAACCATGGCAGGGGGAGAAGCAGATGAACTTGATTATATTTTCTGGGTAAACAGGATAAAACTTACAGATGAAGTCTTCTTTAATGAAGTCAAGAATAACTCCCATGGCTCCAGCATTAGAATTGCCTGGGTTATTGGTATAATATATTAATTATACCACTAACCCAGGACTGTCAGAGACCTATTTACAGTAGAAATTCAGGAGAGCCTTTTAGGACACATATTATAACTGAGCAATTGGATACAAACTCAGAGCTCAGAAAACATTTGGGCTGAAGGATTGAATTTGAGATCACCTAATGTGAATATATAGAGGGAAATGAAGCCAGGTCTCTTGAAAAACATGAAAGGTTTTGATTTTGAGAGTAGGGGAGCCTTCAAAGATGGCCAAGAAAAAGTGAGCACAGTTTGGAGAAGGAAATAGAAATAGGTATTATAGCAGAAGAACAGAGAAGAAAGTGTCCAACACTGTGGCTAGTGACCAGCCAACGTGAGATGCTGCTGGAGAGATAAAAAAAGGTGGCACCAGCCCCAGGTGGTTTGCCTCGGTAGATAGAGCATCTGCCTGTGGACTGAAAGATCCCAGGTTCAATTCTGGTCAAGGGCACATGCCTGGGTTTCGGGCTTGATCCCCAGTTGGAGGTGTGCAGGAGGCAGCCAATGATTCTCTCTCATCATTTATGTTTCCATCCCTCTCTCCCTCCCCCTTCCTCCCTGAAATCAATCACATTATTAAAAATTAAAAATAAAAAAAAGGTGTTAACAGAGAGCTGTCTCCTGGATCTGATAAGACATGAATCAGAGTAGAGTGATCTGGCTGGAAGTGAGACAGAAACAGGTTGCAAAATGGGAGTGAGAAAGAATCGGGGAAAAAACCTAGGGAGACAATTATGAGAAAAGGCCGCCAAGGGACATATGGATAGAAGCAGGGACTGTTAGAGGATGTGAACAAAGACATTTTTGTAGGTTGAAAGATAATGCTAGCATACTAAAGGAAATATACAAAGAGAGAGTGAAATTGATGGTGCAGAACAAAGAGGGAGGCCCCTGGAAAGCTGAGAAGGGGAGGATGCAGAGCACAGAGAGGATGGCCTTGGATAGGTGGGGGAGCACTTGTCACAGCAGGAAAGAGGGGCATTTGGCAGCTGACATGTGTGGATCAAGGCTGGATGCTGAGGTATTTCTCTTTTCCCTAGTTCTACTTTTCTCAGTGACATATAATATGAAGGAAGGTCACAAACTAAGGGTGGGAATGACAGCGGAAGGAGAGGGGCTGAAAATCTGAGGAGTAAGAGAAAGCATGTAAGCTTACAGGTAAAACATTAGACAACTGCTGAGTGATGTTGAATTTCTAAGTGAAAGTTTGTGATCCTGAGTATAAAATGCAATGAACTTGCCTGGTTGCATTACATTCTCTGCTAATGTTCAGCCACTTGTGCACATGAAGAAACTGGACATCTAAGTTAACAAATACAATGTGGAAGAGGACAAGGGCATTGGGGACTATTTTTCAGGTGTGATTATAATGATGAGACATGGAATTCAACCTGCCCAAAAAAGAAAGGCATGAAAGGACCTAAGAATCATGGAAAGGTGGAAGCAATAGATTAAACATTTAAATTAAGTAAAATAATTTATTTTTATTTTTTATTATTTTTTATTTTTTTGCAATGGGAGTCGTTGAGCAAGGAAGACAGAGATTTTTCTGCCTAAAGAATGGAATGATTTAATATTTTGGAAGTGTTGCCCTTTCTGATGATAAATTTTCATGCATGAACATGGAAACCATCAGCAGAAAAATACTGTTGAAACCATGAGAAGGGGTATATGGATGGCAAGGGTCAAATGAAATAAGAAGTTTATGAAAGTGAGATGTCAACATGCTGGATAGGTTCATCCAAAGAGATGATGAAGTAGTAGCACAGTGGTTTAGAGCATTGTCCCGATAAGCCAAGGTTTTGGGTTCAATTCCCAGTTAGGGTACATACAACAATCAACCAATGAATACATAAATAAGTGAAACAAATCATCGATGCTTCTCTCTCTCTCTCTCACTCTCTCTTTCTCTCCCTTCCTCTCTCTCTCAAATCAATAAACAAGGAAATAATAACCAGGGTTATCATGTAAAGGACAGTGAATCAGAAATTCCATGAATAAATTACCCTTGTATTCATCTGATATAAGGGGAAATTATATAAGAGACAGCAGCAAGAGCAGGAAGAGGTTGGTGTAGTCAGATAGAGTGGATCCTTAAGATGAAAGAAACTTTTGTTATAAACTC
This sequence comes from Pipistrellus hanaki, assembly GCF_964339955.1. Taxonomy (NCBI): domain Eukaryota; kingdom Metazoa; phylum Chordata; class Mammalia; order Chiroptera; family Vespertilionidae; genus Pipistrellus; species Pipistrellus hanaki. Next base: position 56,641,863 of record NC_140511.1, on the reverse strand, counting down.
TTTAGAAGAAAAGTTATTAATATCTACCAAAATTTGAAATGCACATACCTTTGATATAATCCACATATGAATTTTTTTCTTCTTACAAATGAACATAGGCATGTACCATGTTCACAAAGATATAAATGCAAATACTAGACACCCGGTACACAAAATTCATGTACAGGTAGGGTCATTAAGCCTGGCCAGTGATCAGGGTCAATCGGGGCCTTCCAGCTGCCAGCCGGGGCCTTCCTTCTGGCTATCAAACGGGTCCACCCTTCCCTCTCCACCAGCTGCTAGCCAGCGCCTCCTTTCCCTGGCTGCTGGCTGCCAGCCAGGGCCTTCCTTCATTCCACAAGCGATCAAACTCCCAGTCTCCTGGCCAAACTCCCAAGGGGACACTTTGCATATTAGCCATTTATATATATAGATGATGATTGGTTGAGGTAATATTTATAAATCATTTAGCACCAAGCTCATAATAAAAATATTTACTGCTATGATAATTTATATTGCAGTAATAAATCAGAAGCCAATATATCCAAAACCAAGGTCATCATTTTCTCCACCAGTCATCTTTTCCCCTCCTCATCCAGAAATCACTTTCAAAAGGTGCCATCTTTCCCACTATTAAACTATCATTTCCATTATCTAACCAGAATTTATAGCTCTTTAACAATTGAAAACTGAATCCTTCAGTTTTCTTCATCTTTACTCCCCATAACATACCTTTTGCTCTAATCAGTCCTAGGGGTACCTTCCCTAGAATAACAAAAGTATGTAAAGGTATTACTTTACATCAAAATAAGGTGAGCTCACACACCATCAATCTAGCATGCAGTGCTATATTTTCCATATTCTAATAATTCTAGATAACTTGTTGCTTAAAATTTTAATTCTTCTTTTAGCAAATAGTTATTTAAGAGATTATTTATAATATATATTCCTTGGTAGTTGAGGTTTTTATGACTACTGTCATTCTTTTTTTTTTAATTGATTTTTTTACAGAGAGGAAGGGAGAAGGATAGAGTTAGAGACATCGATGAGAGACAAACATCAATCAGCTGCCTCCTGCACACCCGCCACTGGGGATGTGCCCACAACCAAGGTACATGCCCTTGACTGGAATCGAACCCAGGTCCCTTCAGTCCGCAGGCCAATACTCTATCCACTGAGCCAAACCAGTAAGGGCTTAACTACTGTTGTTCTTTAAGAGTATTACTGTGCCAAATGTCAAGAAGGATAGCCTAGCAAATTTCTGGTTTATGTACTTTACTGCTGTTTCTATTATCATCACTAGAAATGCTCCATGAAGATTTGAAAAATAGGTATATTCTCTACGGACTGCACATATTTAGCTATATCTATGGGTTCACTTTTATTGTTTAAACCTTATGCACATTTTTTCTATTTTATTAGCCTCAAACTACAAGTAGCACATTAAAAGCTGCTACGTTTCTGTCAATTACTCCTTGCTTGTCCAACAGATTTTGCTTTATGTGTTTTGATTTGATGCTTTATTACTAAACACAGATTCATATCTATGATGTGTTTATTATGAGTTTTACCTTTCCTCACTATTAAGTGACTATTCTCATTTCTTTTAATGCATTTTGCCTTGAATTTTATTTCGATTGATATTAATATTGCATTCCCTGTATCCTTTCTATTCAGATTTGTTTGCTGTACCTTGGCCCAATTCTGGAATTTTATTATTTATTTTTAGTCATAGCTCTTATAAGCTAAACATTGTTAATTTTCAAAACACAAGAGCAGGATTTTTGTCTTAACCATTTATGTTTAATTTATAACATGCTTAATCTTTTGTTATCTTATTTTTGACATTCTGTGTTTTAGGTTCCCTTGCCATGTATATGCCTTTTTATTTGTTCATTTTATTAAGATAATTGTTATTAGTTTACTTGTATCCTCTGTGGTGATTTGGAAGACTGACTATCTTTAATTCCACTAGTATTCACTTCTAAGATTTTCAGAACCAGAATCATATCCTTCTCCTGCTCAGATGTGTGCATAGTAAGTGTGGAGAGAGGGGAGTATAGGAAGGGGAGGAGGGAGAAAAGTGAATGGGGGAGAAAAATGAAAGGGGCAGGGGAGAAAAAGGACATTCTTCAGAGTCACATGTGATATAAGAAATTTAGTTTGCTTTCAGTTCCGTTTTTATGGAACTTTTCGCTATTTAGGTTATATATTGTAACTATGTACTTCCTTAACAAATGATTTATATTAAAATGGTCTGTTTTCTTCTAAGCAGAATCAGCTTTGATATTCATTTATTTTTAAAAAATAAAATGATTACTCCATTCCCAAGCTCCTAATTTTCAATCACTTCCTGGTTATGTGTCGTGACTCTTACAATGTATGAATTTTGAGTCCCTAGACATGTTGCATCATCATATATAAAGAACAATTTGACTAGAGAGGCATTTCTTGTATCACATAATTTTCTCCATCAAAACCCAACAGAATTTTTTCTTTTATCCTTTGATAACTTGTTTTGCACAGGAAAAGTCTGGGACCCAACAGATGTTTGTTTCTTTAAGTGTATAACTTTATTATCATTTTTATCTTGTCCTCCACAGGATTCTATAGAATTTTTAAATTACTTGTCTTTGGGGGGGGGGGGAAATCATCAAAATATATTTAAGTGTACAACTATTTCATTTTCACCTGGAGTATTTTGTTCTATGAATGAATATATGCTTTATCTTTATAAATGTTTACTACATCATTTACTAATTTATGCTATTTTTATTTTTTCACTTTAGAAGCATGATTATGGTTACATCCTATCTACTACATTCTGACCCATTTTGTTGTTGTTCTTTCCCTCTGTTTCCTAAGTCAACTTCTTAAGTTTGGAATATCTGCCATTACTTTTTTCTACCATGGATTTCACTTCTGTTATGTATGGAAGTTTTAATTTTGCTCTTAAATTTTCAGTATTCCCTCTCAATTGATATTTCTATCATCTTGGATAGCACTTCAGCTTTTTATAGCATTTTGACATCTGCTTGAAATGACATACCTTTACTTCCTATCTTAAGAAGATATCATCTAAAATTGCTTTTTGTTCCCTATGGCACATCATCTACAAGATATGCATGTCTTCTACATCTTCAAAATAATACTGTCTATGCTATTCTGGTGAATTTTTAATTGAGCTCATTTACTTTCCTTTATATACATCTTTTTTAATTGAAGTTACTGGAGTGACCCTGGTTTGCAAAACCATACAGATTTTAAGTGTACAACTCAATAAAACATCATCTGCACACAGCAGCATGCACCATTGCCCCAAGCAAAGTCTCTTTCCTTGTTTATTTGTTTGTTTGTTTGTTTGTGTATTCAGAAATAGTGATTACTGGGTGTAAGGCACCCTTTCCATCACCACTTTTATTCTCTTGCCTACTTGTTATTTGTCCTTCCGTATTTAAAACTGGAAGGCAGGCTGACATGGACCAAACATAGTCAGCTTCTACTAACACTCACAAATAAAGCTCTGCTGGCTTGAGACAGTGTCTTCTCTTATCACTCCTGCCTGCCCTGTAATCTTGGGGGGAGGGGGGGTTGTCCCAAGAAGCTTAGAGGTTTGTTGTCTTTGTATAATCTAATTCAGCTTATGAGTAACTATGCTTCCTAGTGCATATACCATTTCCAGGTCATCTTATGCATGAGCCCCTGCCTACTGCAGCGGGTATGAAATAATCAGTGTCCCATACCTTGTTTATGGGTATCATTAAGGTATCTGGGAGCCAATCAGGAGCAGCTGAGGAAAAAACTCAACTAGATCCAGCTCAGAATATGATATCCTGGCATGTAAGATCAGCCCATTTCTGGTTGATGATGTCTATACATCCAGCTTGAGGCTAAAAGTGGGGATAAGTTGAGATTGCTTCCAAACTTCTTCCTGTTAGCTGTGCTGATCACATATAGAGAATAAAGGGCTGTTCCCACAAGCCAAGCCCATAAGCATTAGGAGTCAATAAAATTTCCTCTAGACTCTGGAAAACTGTTTAGTCATGTGCAGTTAACCATTTAAGAGTTCAGTTGTTTCTGTGTTCACGAAACTTCATCAAGAATCACTAAGAACCCAAGAGAGATATGATCAGGGATCCTAATAGATTCACACTTGTTCTAGGACCAGGATTCTCTCCTCTCAATTCTAATAACCATGTTTCTTCTGAACTCGGTAGGAAATGAACCATCATAGGAAATTAATAAGATCAGGAGAACACAGCAGGGAATTTAGATTGCTAGGAGTTTAAGGGTGAAGTGAGCCAAAAAATACTGTAGAGTTGAGACCTTGGCAAAGACTAAGAGCTTCCTCTTCTTGCTCATGACATTATAATAAAACAGGCACATGCTAATGAGCTTTCACATTGGAACAGCACAGGTACCAGACATCTTAACTCACCTTGAGGGAAGGTACAAGGAGGTACTTGGAAGGTTTTATACAACACACAGTGGATAGATAAAAAAGGAGATTACCTTTAATTGCAGCTTTAAAAGGTACTAAGCTCAAGTGTTCAGGAAGTACTCTGGGATGGTATAACTGTTGCTGCTTCTGTTGAATTTAGTCATACTGCAACTAACATACAGGTCTAAATACTCCATACATCATATTGCCTCCCTAATTGCTGGTTGAAAAGCGACCCCATATAGGAAAGAAGGAAAGGAGTCTACAGGTGTATTTACCCAGTCTGTCAAATAAAATTGACATAATCCTAGACTTGTCCTAAATCACTTGTCTACCCCATGCCAAATTAATCATTAAATCATTTTACTTCAGCCTCAGAGAATTCTCTAAACTCTTCCTGCATAACTGCCTCATATATCCACACACATCTTCACTCAGACTCTGCCAAATTGCAATTCTCTTGTGTCTTCAATCTGGAGAGTGTAACAGCCTCCAGCTAATCTTCTTCCAGGCGCTCTCAAGCCTGGCTTCACATTAGAATTAACTTTAAAAATAATCATGAGTGGATAAACTTTGTGGAACATAAATTATATCTTAATAATGCTGCTCAAAAAATACTGGTGTATAAACTTCAACCCAAACCAATTAGTATCTCTGGAGGTCTGCCCCTCGCATTGGGATTTAAGAAAAAAATAAAAAACACAACAAAGGATTCTAATGAACTGTCAGGGTTAAGAATTATTGCTGTGGTCTCACCAACCATCAGAAGCATTCACACCTGGATTATGAGATTGTCTGAAATGTAGACACTGTATGATATCTCTACAACCTCCCAGCATCCCAGCAGCCAACTTCTATTCACCAGATCTGAGTTACTGCTCTAAAAAATATATAATCCATGTGTCTCTAATTCTGATAATTATCAGTCAGTTGGGTATCACTGCATTACAATAGACTGCCCAACCGAGAATACTACTACCTCATACCTCAGTGCTTCACAAATGTTGAAGTGCCAACAAAGGACCTGGGAGTCTTGTTATAATAATGTGCCATCTGCTTCAGGAGGTCTGGAAGGTCCCTAAGATTCTGGATTTCTACCGAACACCCCAATGACACTGATCCTATCTGTCCAAGACCATACTTTGAGCAGAGATGTCCTGATCTTTTGGAAATGCCAAACCCCCACAAAAACTCACCCTCAACTACTAAGGCTTAATGACTGGCTTTCCCAGCCTTGCTCACATCCTCTAATCTATGATTCCAAAGGTTTGCTATTCAGATCCCTGACTACTTTAAATCCAATAGCTACTGGAAGAAGGTAGTTCCACATTTTCCCCTGCTTAGATTTCCTCTGTTTTGCCTAAAAGAAGCCTCTTTAAAATTACCTCCACTCACTTTTTATATTTCATAACATGTAATAGACATTTACTTATTCCCTATTCAATAGCACCTAGATTAATTGGTTGAACCTAGCTACAAATTCACTTTATAGAAATATATTAGTAAAATGTGAAGCGATAGAACAACTGAAATAGTGTTACTGTTTTCAAAACTCAGATTAAATGCTACTTCTTCCAGGAAACATTCCCTAACTGTGTTTACTCATAATAATCATTCTGTCTGTGAGCTGGTGTACTACCTTCTGACCCCATTGGTTATCCCTTGATAGCATATGGCTGTGATGCCATGCATTGACTTTATGCATCAAGGTCTGACCTTATCCACTAAGGCTTGAGATCTGAGGAGCTGGCATCTTCTGTGGCTCAACACTGAACAATTGCACAAGGACTCAACCTGAAAATCATCACCTCCCTCATTATATGAGTTGCACTTATTGACATTCGTATGTATCCAACCACAGATTCCCCAAATTTTCAAGCTGCAATAGACCAAAATTAGTTCCTATTCGTTCTTTTCTCTCTTCGATTCAAGAAACAGACCCAAGCCATACTGGAAATTACATCCTCTGAATCCTTCTTTAAAATCTCAAGACATTCAGTCTCCAGATCATCCCTAAGAAATCCATTTAAAGATTCCTGTGATGATTACCAAAAATGATTTGCCAAGTGCTGGAGCTGATTAGGGTTCATTATCTACCTCCAAGGTGATGAGACCAGACATGCATTTAACCTAACTGCCAGGTGCTGAGAGGCTCCAAGCCATCTTCTACCAAACTGGCAAAGAGCAGCCTACCATGTTAACAGTAGAAAGATAAAGAGAGGGAGAATGCCTTGGAAGAGGGAGTTCCGAAAGCTTTGATGTTATAAATGGAAGAAAATGTTCTAAATGGAAGATGTGGAAATGAAGTAAGAGCAAGCCAGATAAAATCGTCAGGGGCATATTTTCGGGTATTGTGTATTTCAGCAGAAAGTAAAACACATGTTAGTGAAATGTGGGCTACAGCCTTACTGCTAACTAAAGATGTACACATATGGCTAATGGCACATATTCTGAATAATCAACAGAAAAAGAAATGTTTTGCTTCCGAAACAACAAAACTAGGGCATGCTATTCCTTCCTGATGTTGCCGGAGGCAGCCATGTCTCATTACGGCTCTGAAGCATACGTTCTTCATTCCTCTTCCAGCTCCTCTTTACTGATTTATCTGGCATGAACAGCACTTCTGTTTCTCTGTATAAATCTTTGCCAAGCTTTATGTGCTGGGTTTTGTTACAACTTAACCACCTATCTTTAGTCTGTCATTTTTTTTATATCTTCCAACCATATAAAGAATTGTCACTGTGTTATATTCCTCGTAGAAAATGCCAAGGACTTTCAGGCCCAAGAATGCTCTTACACAATAAACTATTGATGTTTACAAAAAAAAAGACAGGTGGGGAGAGGGAAGGGGAAGATGCAATTGAGCTAAGAATTTTACGTCAAATTCAGACGTTATTCTATTTAGGACAATCATAGTGAGAGAACGGTGATGTATCAAGTTCAATATTTCAATGTATATTTTCTTTCTTTCAAATACCACTGGAGTAATTTATAAGCATTCAGTTTCTATTCCAGGCCATTACACTTGTGTTTAATAAATCCCACATTTATTGACTCAATCATTGTATGCCATTTGGCTATTAGCCATGTCAGCTATCCAGAAGTTCATCATCTGCCACGGTAGAGACTCTAATGTCTTCCAATATGAAGCTAAACAAGTTAGTAGACCTAGCCTTGATCAAGATACCTTAGTTGCCAGTTTAAATTCATTCACGTCTGTCTGTATTGGCAACAAGGCAATCCCATTCTGATAATGAGGAGACTGTGGCTTCCAATTGTCTTTGCTTCTCATCAGCTTCTGCTATCCAACCGAGCAGCATGATGAACACCTGCTAGTTGTGGTGAAACAAACTGGGCCATCAGGGAGAAGAAAAACTCTCCCCAGACATCAAAGGCGCCAGTCCTGAAAGGGCCAAATAGTTTCATTTGAAGATACCCATTCTACAAGGAAGAAAACAGAAATGCTCTCCAAGTGATCACCTCATTCAGGCCCCTATTGAGCTGAGGATGCTAAGAGCTTCCCATCTTCTCCCCTCTTAAAATCAAGCTTTGAATCCAGATATCTGAGTTCATGAGCCACCTGCGCTACCTGCTGCTTTTGAGAGCTATCCTCAACAGTCTGAAACACAAGGCTAAAGAGAGAGCAGAAGTCAGGTCATCCTCATGTCTGATAAAATAACAGTTGGCTAGAGACCTATCCAAATCCACACTAGCGATAAGAAAGGCCTTTGGGTGATAGGAGGTTGCTTTGGGAGATGCCATTTTAAAGGTACCCGGTCCTCCTTTCTGCTACAAAAATGTTCTTTGTAGTTGTTATTTGGGCAGATACGGTAACTTAATGCTAATGATACAACTATTATCATTACTTCTATCCATACATCCTTTATTGAAAGATCAATATATGCCAGAAATATTGCTTACCACATATTATTCATTAATTCCCTTAAGTAATATTTATTGAGTATCTGTATGGGCACTGAGGTTATAGCAATGTTCAAACCAGACTCAATCCCTTCCCCAGATAGAGCATACATCATCGTTTCTTAGTGTATTTATTCAATGTTCACAACAAACTTACTAGATAGGTGTTATTTGCATTTTGCAAATAATGAAATTGCATAGAGAATAAGTTATGGGGCAGAATTTAAAACCGAAGCACTCTAAATAGAATACTAAGCAGCTGTAAAAAAGAAAGAACTCTTACCATTTGCAACACCGTGGATGGATCTGAAGAGCATCATGCTAAGCAAAATAAGCCAGTCAGAGAAAGATAAGTATCACATGATCTCACTTATATGTAAAATCTAATGAACAACATATGAACAAAAATAGATCTAGAGACATAGAAGCACCAGACTGTCAAACTTCAGAGGGAAGGCATGGGGTGAGAAGTGGGCAGGTAGGAAGAGAACAACTTATGAATTTATATGCATAACCTATGGACACAGACAATAAGGTGTGAAGGCTTTGGGTGGGAGAAGGGGGCCAAGGGCGGGCTGGGAGAGGTCAATGGGGAAAAAGGGGACATATGTAATAGTTTCAACAATAAAGATTTTTAAAAACTAAATAATTAAATAAAACCAAGGCACTCTAATTCCAAGCCACACTCTCAACCTCTTAACCATATTGATGTTCTAAGATCCAAGGCAAACCTAGACTACATAAGATGGCAGGGCTGAAAATAAGGTTAGCTCTTCAAGTACTTAAGTATCTTTACGATGGGAGACAAGTTTGTCATCTTTTAAGCAAGCAGGATGAGCAGGGCTTCCAGCTGTCAGAATGAACAAAGAGAAAAAGTGTGCCTGGCATTATCCATGGGGCAAGTGAGACAGTGATCAGAATCTCTCCCACCTGGAGAGCTGTTTGAGGCACCTTCAGGCTCAGATATGGGACAATGATTTTCAAATACCTCCAGAAGCAAATCTTAATGCCATAGGCTCTTTAAAACTCATCACAAGCTACTGAGACATTATAGTCAAATCACACTGTGCTGAATACCAGGCTCTATATGAGATAAGAAATAGCAGATGCCGACATTAAGAAAACAAGTGGAAGACAATCTTCCCCATAAACACATTCTGTTTATTAGTATACTTACACGCAAATTAGGAAAAGATCAATATCAATCCATTTTAGTAGCAGAATACTGATGGAGCCCCTGGAGCAGCAATAATAGACTCACTGCTCTTGGGTCAGCCCCATTGTGTGGCTTTCTAATTCTTTTGCCTCTAACTGTAGCCTCTGAGAACCCAACCTCAGTACTCCATTTGGAGAGAAGAAAAAACTCTAAAGTTCATCCAACATCCTCAAACACCAAGTATACCAATTCTAAAACCTTCCTCTGCTTACAAGGGCTTCTTAAACTCCTGAAATTTGCCATCTCTTTTAAATAAGAAAGCATATGCACAAATCATATGCACAAATATTAGTGTAGAGCCAGAGGAAAAATCATATGCACAAATATTAGTGTAGAGCCAGTTTCCTTTGAGTTTTCTTCTTATTTAATTTAGCACAATGCTGTATGTTGAAATAACCATCAATATACCCTTGGCATCAGGCTACTTCAGCCGGGGAGTGACCAGGTATAACTAAGCTACTTAGGGTGTGAGATGAACATGCTACTTTGAGCAGAAAAATGATTTTGTCCCTTCCATTTAATTGACCATGTTGCCCCTGACAACACCATAACGATTTTTGAGTACTTACGTATCCAAGAAAAGGGAAGAAAATAACTCTAGAGAAAGTATCATTTCTGTGTTGGGCATTGTGCCCAAATAGTTTTGAAAAGGTGCAATGACCTAAAAGAAGCTCAGAAAGATTAAATCACTTTCCCAAACAGGATCACACAGACAGGAAGTAGTCAAGTTGCCATGAAACCCTGATTTTCTATCTCCAAAGTTCCTATTTCCCAATATATTCTCTAGCCCTTAACTGGTAATTCCCAGGCTACAGTATCACAGTCATTTGAAGAAAGAGTCTAAAACTCTCCAAGTCATACTGCAAAAAAAAAAAAATCTAATTTTAAAACCTTTCATAATCAACATCTGCCATGCAACCCTATGTGCAGAAGAACAGACTAATTAACATCCGGTTACACAACTTCACAAAAGGTTGGGTAGGACTTGCCAGACTAAATATACAGATTTTACTCTCCAAGTTGCCTCCCTCCTGGCCCCTCCTCCCAGAGTAGCACCATCAGAGTGAGGTGCCAGCAATGATACTCGAAGGTTCCAGTCCTTGAGATCTTTAAGTGGTGCTGACAGCCTCTAGAAGCCCTCACCGCATCTGAAAGGTACGGTGTGTAAGAACTTGCCACGTGGCAAACCATTCAAAGGGCTTGAAAAACAAACACATCTGTTTCCACATTCCAAGGTCTTCTCTTCTTGCCAAGTGGATAGAGATATTCCCTGTTTTCAACTCCACACAGTCAGAGCCAAATGGAGTGTTTCCACAAGAAAATTCTGAATGAAAGGCAGTGTCTGCCTCTGTTCTACAGGACTGAGGTCCCTCAGGACCCCTGAGGTATGTGCACATACCCGTACACATGTGCGTTTACAACTAATCCATTCCCTCTGCCACGGCCTTTGTTCAGGGGTTCACGGGGACTCAAAAGCCTTATTTAATAAACATCAAGCTCTTTAGGGGACCCTGAGGATTTCCCCTCAGGCAAACATAAGGTCTCCTAAAGGAAGTCCTGCACAATTCACCCAGCTCCAAGACTGTTTCGTTCAGTCAGTCTCCAGCCAAACCACACATCTCTGGTGCAGAATCTGTTGGTCAACAGCAGGTAGTCTCTGTTGCCAGAAGAATGACCTCGTCTTTTTTACTTCTTTCCACTCTTCAAGGTTAAGATTCAGACTGTTCTCTCAGCAGCCCCAGCCACTTACTGTACCCATTTATCTTCAGCTGACAACTAATCAAAACTCTAGAAAACGTGTGTTTGAAAGTACATGTTTCTGTGGGGGGGGAGGGGGGAGAGATGTATGTGTATGTGTCTGTGTGCACACAAATGTGTGTGGTAAAAGGCAAAGAAAAATGAGAAGAAACTGAGAGTAAAGCCCCATAGAGAACTTCTACATCCATTCTAAGTCAGTCAGTGTGTTCTAATTCTTACAGAATTAGCCACTGCTTATCTCATGGAATGGGAAAAGTAGTCTCTGGACTCAGCCTGGGCTGCTTTTAATCCTGGCTCTATTTATTGATTCAATGGCCTTGGGCAAATTAGTTAACCTCTCTATTTCTGTCTTAAACAGCGAAACTATTTATTGTGAGGATTAAATAAGGTAATAAATGTAAAAGGTAAACAGCTGAAAATCCTACATGGTACCTAAGCATTCCAGAATGTCAGCCATTGTTCACACCATTCCTCCATTCTAATAAAGCAGGGACCTTTGCTGCTTGCGTTTATGCTGATGAAGGATCCAGAATATACCCAAAGTCCACCAGACACCAGATTAGGAAAAGGACTTACAATAAGAGAGTGACAGATCTGGGAGAAAAAGAATATAGATTGTGGAGTTTAGAAATATACCTTATTTATGGCATACGCCAAATCAAAGCTTCCCTAAGCATTTGCATTTGCCTCTCGTTCATCCCCCGACTCCCTGGTTAACGTACTTTGCCTCAAAGCAGACCCTCTCTCTGCAAAACTTCTCTGTCACGTTTTTCCCTTGTTCGAAGACATGGCTGAAGATAGTCTCCTGAGCAATGTGAACTGCCTTCCCCCAAAAAATGGAAGGTCTCAGCAGAGCAAGCCTCACTCTAATTAGAGACAGAGTGTTTCATCCCAGCCCGCACCAGGGAGACTGAACACAACTTCAAAACCCGAGGCTCTCAGAAAACATCACGCTTGCGGATGCAGGTTTCAGCTCTCTCGCAAACAGAATCTAGGGCATCTGACTTAGCGTGCTGCCCAGAAATCTCCCTTGATCGTTTGCTCTCCTTGTACTTGTTAGGGACTCTCAGGTTTAAAAACTATGACATCACCACTTGAAAGCAAACCAGCAAACAAAAAATAAAGTAAAATACGATAGTAAGAGAATTAAAAATATACCTTCTCTACGCGAATCCCTTACTGTGAAGGGAAGGAAGCAGCATTGCATTTAGGAACTATTACTTACCAGACGGTCTCAGGCGCTGTCATATTCAAGACTTACTATAAGGGAGGATGCAAGATGGCAGGAAGTCTTTTACTGTCTTATATACCCAGTGCCCAGAACACTGCCTGGCACACAGTTCTCAATAAATACACATTGAATGACTAAATAGCAACTTGTCACTTACAGACCAGTGCGCTCATAAGACCAAGAGAAATACATTAACTTGTCCAAAGTACCCAGAGGAGGGAAAAGCTACAGATTGAAAATTCTAAATCCACAGCCCATTTTTCATCACTATCTCTTGTTATCCATTTTTATGGTGTATTAAAAACCAGAGCAAACACCAAAAAAAAAAACAAACATCCAGTTACCAACTCCATTGATATAATAAGTGAAGAAAGTAAAACACTTGTTATGGATAACTGTCAATGCAAAATGCAAGTTGATCGGACAATGAGCTCAATTGCAGTGCCGACTGCTAAGCTATAAAAGTGATGTCCCAGAAGAACCAGAAGAGAGAATGTCTTTGTGAAGAGGCCAGCAGCTGCAAGCAAGGTGGGAAAGAAAAAGGTGCCATCATTTGTCATTCAGATACCCTGCCTGAAAAGCCTTTGGTTTCGTTACTAGCAAGGTCTCCAGAGCAAATGAGCACAAGATCACAATCAAATCTGATGAACTGTATTCATTTAAAAGTGGAAGGAGGCATCCCACTCAGGAAAAGGCTACAAATCAGATAAATTGAAATATTCAAAAGTTTAAATGAATTAAGGACACCTAAGGCAGACATGGATGAGTTTCCCTGCAAAGGAACGAAGTGTTTATAAATAGTCCCAGCCAGAGAATACTGACAATAATCGGAAAATATTTGATCTTTAGAGATTGCTAGTTTGATCTTTTTAACTGATACTCTCTTTCTTCTGTGGCACACAGAATATCAGAACATTTAATCCCATAAGCACTTACTCAGTTGACTGGGGAAAAGACATTTCTTCCCAGATTCACTGTGAAACCTCTGGCCCTGTTTTATAACTGAAAGTGGTTTCAAAATTAAAATGAGCAGTGTCCCTTTAAAATTATTTACTTCACAGTTAACATCTGGCCCTATATACTGATATAGCTAGGACTAGAGATCTCTTTGAATTCAATACATGTAATCCAATGTCAGGTTACCAAGAAAACAAAAAGGTGGTAAAAACAAAATCAATGCTTTGTATTTTTCTGAAGCCTCTTATTAATTCTCTACACATTCTCTCTGAACCAGGGTGCAAAACAGTTCCATAGTGATATGAACATATTATGTTGTAACAAATTCAGACTCATCGATTCCCAGCAAATCCAAGATCAGTGTGTCCAAGAGGCACAAGGTGACTTTTGTTAAATAAATATATTTTTAAAAAGTAAAATTATATAACAAAAGCTAGGACACTGTCCATACTTGGGCTTCCCCAAAATCCTGCTTTCATGAAGCCAGCATGAACCAGATCCTTTTAAAAGGTCCCTCTCAGATAACAGCTTCCAGTTATCCTGGCATCAAGGGTCATTTAATCCATTAGGCTTATGAGCCTGTAAGCTTTTTAGGAGTCTATAAAAATCTTTAAAATGTAAAAAAAAAAAAAAAAAAAAAAAAAAAAAAAAAAAAAAAAAAAAAGCATGTGCTCAAAAATACAAAAAGAAAGCTACACAATCAATATTATGTGTTGATTTGTCTACAAAATATAGCATTATATCAATTTCTTAAAGGATAAAAATGTACATCTGTAAAAATATAATCATAGTCTTTGATTTTTCTCACTTACCCTGGCTATTCATAATGAGTGCTGAGAAATCAGAGTAATTCATGAATTAAATACGTAAACTATGCCAAACAACTTCAAAAGTAAAATTAATAAACTCCTTTAAAATTTTTATAGTAAAAAGCGCTACTGAATAGAGCACGTGGGGGTGTTTCAATTAATTCAACACAAACTGGTTTGGGTCCTTCACGTATGAGCACTTAACACGTAAAAGAAGTTTACATGGCCACCACACCCCCAGAATCCTCCACTCTCTTCCCCTTTCCCACCCTTTTTCCAGAGTGATGTCTGTAAAATACTAGACTGGGAACTCATTTGCTTATTCTCTTGAGTGGCTTCACACAGGGCTCAGGATAAAATCCAAACTCCTCCCCATAGCCGAGAAGACACCCAGTGCCCAGTCTCTCCTCCACAACTCAGTCCCTCACTGTCCACTGTTCGAGGGAATCTTATTAATTCTACCTCCCAAACATACCCAGAGTCTGGCCATTGTCACCACCTGTTCCACCCTACTACTCTGCACAACCACCATCTCCTGGCTGAATGAGGATTGCCTCAAAGCAAGTGTCGCTTCTTCTATCCTTACCGGCCAGAGTGTTTTTACTAAAGCAACCTGAGTGAATCCATTTAAAAATAAGTCAGTTCATGTTACTTCTTGGGGAGATAGACCTCCCAGCTCAGTAAGAGACAGAGACATCACTAGGTGCTCTTCACCTAATTAACATGCCTAACCCTATGTGGTTGGTTCATTGGCATAAAACATTCTTCACTGCTGCTAGACTGCTGCGCCCACAAAGGTGGACTCTTGAAGATGTCATAAATGATTTAATTGTTATAATGTAAGACTAGAGGTGCAACTTCTAAGCCAGCAACAGCCTACTCCACTTAGTTCATCTCAGGACATCTTCACAAGTCACTCTCTGCAGCGATGGAAGAAGCATTAATAGAAAGCAGACATATTGATTCATCCTCATGCTCTGTCTTTCTGTGGGTCTCAGAGCAAAGAAGAGATAATGACTGTCCCCAAGATATGAGATGCCAGAAATATCATGTTAATTATTTATATATAATGTATAACAGAAAGTAGGAGGCTCTTAATTTCCCTGAGTTATTAAATATCAATTTTCCTTTTTCTTGATGAAATAAAATTTTCCATCAGAGTAATTAAAAATTGCTTGTTGTTCACATGAGATCACCTTGCTTTCCTAGTACAGGATCAGCACAAAGATCACTACTAGGGTGTCAGCAGTTAGAGGCCTCAGTGTCACCTGGAGATCAGGGTAAAATGCTGAGAAGCTGCTCATGCCATTTCCAAAACTAATCTCAATGCACAGTGCAGTCAAGCAAGGAATGACACGGGGTGTGCTTACTGAGAAAAGCAAAAGGAAGCAACAATTTAATTTAAACAGGCTAATCCAAACACTGGCTTCTCTTAAAGCTTGGAAAAATGCCATTTCATTAAATCATGTTTTCATTTCAGGAGATGACTGTCAGACCCAAACTATTTTATTGCAATAGAAGATAGGAACATGTAAAGATAATACAATTTTGGATTAAGTTAATCAAAATGTATTTGAGCTCCTTTAAATTTTTTTTTTCTAATGAACTTATAAATTTCTAAGCCTAAACCAGGGACAGCCTTGTACACATTTGCTGCATATAACAACCATGGACTCATACCCATACAGCTGCTTTCTGCCCACAAGCCCATCAGTTTCATCTTATGGGAGCTATGCCCTCTGGTGTTAAAATCTCCTTGGAGAGAGGACTTGGACTTATACACAATCACATTGCTTAAACTCTGGGGTGGACTATCTATACCCTTGATTTGTACTCAAACTCAATTTCCTTTAACTAGAAGATGGCAAAGTGACATAGAAGGCTTTAATCAACAAACTCTGCATATAATATAAGGTATAAGGAAAACTAATTATAGACTCTTTGAACCATTTATATGTCTTTGGGAATAATTCATATAACTTTTTCTGAGTTATGAAAATAACATACAATCATTATAGAAAAATAAATATAGATTGGTAAAAATGTATAAATCCTTTATATTCTACTAGAGGCCAGGTGCACAGGATTCATGCACTGGTGGGGGTCATGGCCCGCTCTGGGAGTCGCTGCTCATCTTGGTCAGCCAAGTGGTGCTCCCACTGTGGGACCACCAAGGGGCAGCTCCTGAGTTGAATGTTTTCCCCCTGGTGGTCACTGCATGTCATAGCAATTGGTCGACTGGTAATTCTGGCCATTCTGCTGTTCGGTCACTGGGCTTTTATTACATAGGATAGCCAGTAAAGGGAGTAAAATTCCAAATATTTTTATAATTTTTCAAAAGAGAAAAACCTTATTGAACACCCCATTTGCAGCTTGCTCTTATACATGAGAATAATATATCAACTATTTACTTCTGTTTTGTTGCATATTTTCTACAATATTATTTCAAAGTCCACATTTTTTAACTATATACAATAGATATATATAAACTAAATGTGACCCGTTTCTTGTAACTGGGCATTGTTCATTTTAATCTTCCTCTATTTTAAACAAGTGGATAAACATAAAATACTAGACGCCCGGGGCAAGGATTTGAGCACCGGTGAGTCCCTAAGGGTGACCTGTAGAAATAGGGCCAAAACCAGCAGTCCAATGCCGCCTGCCACTCCTACCTGCCACTCCTGCTCATCCCAGCACTGCTGCAACTGCTGCTCTGTACTAGTTATAATTTCTAGGCTGTGGCAGCCAGCAGTGAGGTCTGAGTCTGGTGCCTGTTGATCAGCTGAGTAGCACTCCCTCTGTGGGAGTGCACTGACCACCATGGAGCAGCTTCTGCATTGAGTGTCTGCCCCCTTGTGGTCAGTGCACATCCTAGTGACCAGTCAAATGGTCAAATGGTCAAATGGTCACTTAGGCTTTTATGTATATAGATTGATATGATATCCTAAAGATAAATTCCAGAAAATTGCTGGCTCAGAGGACATGAAATACTTTAAGACTTGATGAATACTGACAAATGGCTATGTTTGCAAAATTGAAAAAATGGCATCTAATTATTTCAATTGGCATGAATTTGATTATCAGAGAAGTTTAACAGTTTTTAATGAACTTGCTCTTTTATAAAGTGCCTTCTTAAATGTTTTGGTTTGTGTTATATTTAAATTTCACATTTATCTTTTTCCTTATTGATTTGACACAGTCTTCATATACTAAAAATATACTCAGACATATGTATTACAAATCAGTTTTTTGGACTTCACTCTTAAAACCTTCAAACTTTGAAATTCAGAAACCCACCTTTCTTGCCTTTTTTCCTAGACATTTGTTAAATTTTTCAGACCATTGCTACCCAAATATTTTTACCATGAAAAATGACTGGCATTATTTAGGCTGCAGATAGATGCCAATTATTGTTTTAAAGAACATTTTTATCATCCAGTCTTTGTGTAACCTCGGAAGTAACTCACCATCCCTGCATTTCAGTTTCCATATCTGTGCTAGACAATTTCTAATATCCTTTCTGCTTCTAAAAGTCAATGATTCAATGTATTGGCAAATACTGAAATTTTCATTTTGTGTGCATTTGGTTTTAGAGGAGCATTTATTTTTAAATTTAATAAAAATAAAATGGAATTTATGAAGAGAAGAGCTTGCTAAAGCAACTGACTTGTTAAAAGCATATACTTTCTACTCAGTGTGAAAATCTAGTTGGCCTCAAATGAATGCCCATATAAAAGATGGGTCCTCCAGAAGGCTGTGTTACAATCACAAGTTGTTAGAATTCCAGAAAAGTTCCCTGAAGTTTAAATAACCCACCTCATCTTTCATATGATGACTCTGAGGCAGACAGGGAAGCTAACTAATAGGTCGCATAGGAAGTCAGAGGAAACCTTGAATGGGGACCCAAACCTCCTTTCCTCTGAGGGTAATTCTTCTGCTTTGGTACACTTTTAGCCTTAGATCCCAACTATTCAAAGTTCAACTTTTGAAAATTAGCAAATAAGGTCATATTATTAACAATGTCATGTCGTACTGCCATGGCCAATATAATGTCACACGATTCATTGGAAGGGAGCTTCTTGGTTACATACAGGAATCCATGTAATTTAGATCAACACTTAGAAGCAAGAGCTATGGAACTGCATTGGCTGGCTCCACCTCTTCTGCCACTGTGACCTGGGCAAGTAGCTAGACTGCTCTCACTTTGGCTTTCATGTCCTCAAAATGGAGAATAGGAAGTACCTACTCACAACTGTGTTGTGAAAATGAAATGCATTCATGCATGCTCAATGCTTGGCCCAAAGTCCTGAGAGTTAATAGTGCTCATTCAATGTTAGGGGTTCAGACTATTGAGATTTAGATATTACAATATTCCAAAGTGTATGGAGTAGAAAGCAGTATTTTCCTCTATCCTTCTTATTGGCAGACATCAAAAGGGGTAATTTGAATAACCAAGAAGCACTTTTTACAAAAGTTTTTACTGAGTTTCTATGGGTTGTTCAGAATGATGCTGAGCTGTCTAAGGAACAGTGATAAAAGAGAAAGAATCCATGTTCAAATGTTTCCTCTTATAAGAGGCATAAACAATCCCTCCTCAGAGTGTCCTCCACTTAATATGAAAGCAGTTAAAAAATAAAGCCATAGATCAATCTCCTTCCTAAATAGGACCAGTTAAAAAAGTTAAGTGAACTTTCTACTCATAATAGGGAACCATATATTTAACTACAAAATAACAAATTTATAAAGAGATATATAAGGCCTATAAGAAGAAATAAACTTTAACATTTTATTAAGGGATATGAAAGTTGCTTGCAAAAGAGAGATACTATATTTTTGTGAATATGTCAATGCTCTCAAAATTACTTATAAATGTAATGCAATTCCAGTGAAAAATACATATTTGATATTTGATATAATAGAAAGCACCTTTGGAAAAATCAATAAGGAAGAGGAGTCAAGCAATGTTTAAAGAAGAAAAAAAAAAAAGACAATGCTCAGTTCAAAATTTGTATAGCCCATTGCTGAAAGCATAGTGCACAAACTGACTTAAATATAAGCAGCTTTTTCTTATGATAAAAGGTATTTTAAATTAGCAATAAAATGAGGATTATTAAGTAATCCGTTTACTTAATTATTAAGTAATATGTTTGATCAACTATTTGGGAAAAAAAATAACATTAGACCCCTACCTCACACCATAAGGTGAGTTAAAGCACAAATAAAGAATTGCTTAAAATTAAACTGTAAAACAATGTAGAAATTAAAATAGTCTGTCAGTGAGGAATGCTTTCCTAATCACAAAAGTGAAGGCATAGAGCAAAATAATGAAAATGTAAAAAAAAAAAAAAAAAAAAAAAGAGAGAGAGAGAGAGAGAGAGAGAGAGAGAGAAAGAACCAATGAACATGGGCTATACTATGGAGATTGCAGGGGGAAAATGAGTGGATGGAAGAGGGTGTAGGGGGGTAGATAAATGGTGATGGGGGAAAATAAAAAACCAAAAAGCAGTGATGACGAATATCTTAAAGATTTGCTGTTAATCAAAAATCTTCTGTCAATCCTAGAACACTGTAAACAAATTCAAAGGTAAATGACACACTTGGAAAACAACTGAACTTATCCTTAAGCCCTAAAAGTTTAAAAGGTAAAGATAAATACATTTTAAAAATAGGCAAAGGGAATGAATTTGCAATTCACAAAAGACATGGATATGTGCAATATGCATATGAAAAACATTTAACACATAGTAATAAGAATCATTTAAATTAAAACAACACAGAGGGATTATTTACCCACCAAATTAGAAAGATTCAAAACTTTAATATCATAAAAATGATCTGCTTGGGCTAAAAGCACTTATATACACTATATGGTTTGAACAGTCATACAATATTTGAGGACTATTTAGCAATATTTCATAAGAACTTTAACACAGTAGTATCTGTTATATTTAACAATTCTATATGTTTAAGAAAAATAGAGATATTTACAAAAATGTGTATATAGTCAACACAATTATTCTAAAAACCAGAGGCCCCATGTATGAAATTCATGCATGGGAAGGTGTGTCCCTTAGCCCAGCTTGTACCTTCTCCAATTTGGGACTCCTCAAGGGATGTCTGACTGCCCTCTCACAATTCAGGACTGCTGGATCCCAACTGCTCGCTTGCCTGCCTGCCTGATTGCCCCTACCCACTTCTGATTGCCAGCCTAATCACCCCTAACCACTCCCCTGCCAGCCTGATTGACACCTAACTGCTCCCCTTCCAGCCCGATTGCCCCTAACTGCCCTCCCCTGCTGATCTAGTCACCCCAACTGCCCTACCCTGCAGGCCTGGTTGCCCCCAACTGCCCTTCCCTGCTGAACATCTTGTGGTGGCCATCTTGTGTCAACATGGGAGCCGCCATGTTGTATGTTGAAGTGATGGTCAATTTGCATATTACCTCTTTTTTATATAGGATAGTAAGCCTTAGAGAATTATAATACACAGGAGGTATAATGCAAGAAGTCATTCAAACTTATGGCCTTAAATATTTAAGGTTGAAGAATGTATTATTAAATAGAAAAGTATTTCACCACATAGTAAATGAAAGTACTCATATTAAAGGAAGAAAGAGATAAAAAGTGAGATACAAAGTCAGAGATAGAAATTTGAGAAGTGCATATCAAAATGTTAAATGTGTTTTATCTTTAGGTAATAGGATTATGGATGGTTTATTTTGTCTTTTGAGATTTTTCCATATTTCAAGTTTTGTGAAATGAAAATGTATTCCAGTCAGACCTCTGTATCCTTGTGTTCCACATCCATGGACTCAACCAACCACAAAGCATAGTTGTTTATTTTAATGTTGCATAGTTGCTAATGTGTACTATGTAGCTAGGCCTGGAGACTGAGTCCGTATTAAACATGTAGAGACTCTAGTTTCTTGTCATTATTCCCTAAACTGTACGTTATAACAACTATTCACAAAGCATTCACATTATTAGGCATTATAAGTAATATTGAGATGACAGGAGGATGTGTGTAGGTTTATGAGCACACCCTTTTATATAAAGGACGTGAGCATCTGTGGATTTGGGTATCACAGGAGGTTCTAGAACCTAATTCCCCGTGGATACCAAGGAATGCATGTACTTTTAAAATCAGGGATAGAAATAATATCTTGAAAGAGATATAAAAAATAACTACAAAATAGATAGATCACAGGGAAATAAAAGCCACATCAAGGATTTTATTGCTGCTGGTATTCCTATTGTTTAGATTTCATATAAAGAGCAATTGATTTTGACCAATAATCTGATTTGTCAGAAACATACATTCACTCAAGTAAGGCACCTGAAGCCCAAAGGAAACCCACTGTAACCACAAAAAAATGTCTCACACAAAGCAATACAATGAAAAGCAATTTTGCCAAACAATTAAGGAAAGCTTCCAAGGCTTGACAATGGCCCCTGTTCCAATGACCTCTAATAAAATGCAACCACTGGATCTCATTGGGTATAGAGTCCAGAAAGTGAAAGAAGCTCCTCCTAGAGACTCTTGTCACTGGGACCCCTTTTCATCAACAGGACCTTACCCTCAGCAGCAGTGACAGCCCTGGAGAACCAGGATGGCGGAGCTCTTTAGGAGTAGCCCCCTGAACCCTGAGTCAACAGAGACCTAGCCACCTGTCTGCTAGAATAAACATGAGGCTCACAGAATGACAAAGTCACATGGCACCTTAGTGTCCCATAGTCCAACCCCCACACTTAATAGATGAGAAAATGAAGTCCCATAGAAGTTGACAGACTCTGAGGTCACCCTGGTATTTCCTAATCCCAGCTACAGGAAACAACAATCATTAAAGAAAACCTTTAAAAAAAATGTTTGCGCCAGAAAGAAGCTCTTGTTGACCCTAAGCCAAGCTGCATAAGCTGATCAGGGTGTAGGTGTACATACTGATGTGTCACCTCAGGTTCAGAAATAATTCCTCTGGTCGGAGTCAGATAACACTGGGTAGTCCTTTCAGAGTCTGTGCTATCTAACATTCACGTGACACCTTATTAAACCAACTTCCTAAGAAAAAGCCAGTTTAAAACAGACTGCCTCAAAACTTACATCTATATAATTTATGAGTTTTAAGTAATCTCTATTCAGACTGTCACTTCCAAGAATCTAATTAAAATTATTAGTATACAGAAGAGAGGCAGAAGCAAGCTGGAAAAGAATAAAAAGAAAAATGTGCAGATCTTCTCATTTCCTCATCTATCTCTGATACAGCAATGCCAAATAAAACCAAGCATATTATCTGGGGATGGGAGGGGGTGGGGCAAACCAAGTTAACAATACTGCGGACAAAGACAGAAGATATCTTATTTTTATTCATTGGCTCTGAAAATATTTAGAATGCAGCAGAGCCAGCACCAGTGACTGACATCAACACCTGTGTTTGCTTGTAGCATCAGTTGTCTAACTAATATTGCATCAACATATACTTTTTTTTTTTCCATTTAAATTTTAATGCATTGGGTTCAGGCCTGCAATGAAGAGCTGCCATGAACTACAGAGTTATATAGGTCTTCAAAAGACTTGGCTCATAGGCAGCAACACAGAGCTGAGATATTTGTTGGGATGAATCTGTATGTTCTGAGACCACCACGCTGCGGGGGAGGCCTGAAGTGATTCCGGTGAGTAGACATCCAGCCCTAATCAGTTTCCCTCATCTGATGCCTTAGCAGGAAAGCACTTAGGAAGCACGGTATTTATAGTTATAGCCTGAAGATGCAGCTCAGAGAGCTTAAACACAGTTCACTTCAGTGTAGAAAAGACAATGAAAAAACTAGGGAATAGGAAGAAGAGCCCACCATAGAGCTACACCCTCAGAGGGCACCATTCCCAGGATATTCCCATATTCCATGTGAATAGTGTTCCTAAAGTTATGCAAAAAAAACTCCCCTTTTTCCCTGCTAACCTCCCTCCTCCCTTCCCTACTTTCTATTATCAGAATCAAGATACTGACATTTTTAAACCAGTGGGAACATACCCAAAAGGCAATAATAAGGACTGTGCTCTTTCCTATAAAAAAAAAAAAAAATTAAAAAAAAGTACTTGCAGCCCAGCTGGTGTGGCTCAGTGGTTGAGTGTTGACCTGTGAACTTGGAGGTCATGGCTCAATTCCCTGTCATGGCACATGCCCAGGTTTCGGGTTTGATCCCATGTGGCGAGTTCAGGAGGCAGCCAATCAATGATTCTCTCATCATTGATGTTCCTATCCCTCTCCCCCTCTCCTTCTCTGAAATCAATTTTAAAATATATATTTAAAAAATAAATAATTCAAAAATAAAAACAAATACTGCTATCTATCAGTAATGCCCTTACTTCACTCATTCTCTTCATCCATTTATTAATTCCGCATTTACTGATGGCTCACATTTTCCTAGGCATTGGAGAATCAGAGGACCAAGTTGAGTAGGTAAGAGTTCTATAAGAAACGATATCTAATGTGCAGAACCACCTTGGTCACCAGGTTTCCTATTGGCACAAGGAAAAAACAGGGAGGGGTCTCGGGGCCTTGTAATTTTGCTCCAGGACATTGCAACTCCAGATTCTTGAGCAAAGAAGGAAGAGGTCTGCCTCATCCTCTGAGGATGGAACCTGTGGTAGATTGTTGGCAAAAATGGCCCAAATCCCCTAATAATTCTCCTCCATACCACTAGGCCTTTGGGTAGTCCCCGAATTTTAATATTGGCCATGTGACTTGCTTTAACTAATAGGACGATAGCAACCATCACAAAATGGACACATAACAAGTGCTTGTGTGTTGGGGCTTGCCTGCTCTTGCTGCTATTGGGAACTCTGAAAGCACCACCCTATGAGCAAGCCCAAGACACTGGAGAATGGCAGATACTCACCTAATTCACCCATTGCCCCACCTGACATTAAGCCAATCTCTAGTGATCTGAGTGGGTTGTTCCTGGCCAGCAATTTTCAACCAGTGGGCTACAGACTTTTTAAAGCATGACTATGTAGTCAGGACCACTCATCTCTTTTTTCTTAGATTGTCAAATGTTTAAAAATGACAACAGCCAACACAACAATAGCCACCTGATGTGAATGAATCAAAATTACACCTATTTTTTTGTCAGATGGGGGGGAAAAAATTTTTTTT
Source organism: Pipistrellus hanaki (assembly GCF_964339955.1). Classification (NCBI taxonomy): domain Eukaryota; kingdom Metazoa; phylum Chordata; class Mammalia; order Chiroptera; family Vespertilionidae; genus Pipistrellus; species Pipistrellus hanaki. The sequence goes on along the minus strand of NC_140511.1, from coordinate 56,617,404 downwards.
TGGTATGCTGCAGAATTTTAGTAATTAGTTTTTGTGTGCCATGAGATGAAGAAGGTTGAAAATCTCTGTCCTAATCTATTCCTTGACCTAAAGAAACACAAGAAATTAGTATACATATTTTTATTATAGGACAATAAGTTTCAGGGTGATTTGTTACTTAACAAAAAATGATTGAGTCAGTACTTTAAAGCAGTTTAAATGCCAAAGATGGTCTATGATGGTGGCCCTGGTTAGAAAAGAATGCATTTATGTGCAATACTAGACATTTTAATCAAACACTCCCTAACTCAGATCTTAAGGGATGTGATTTATGTTTGAATCGTGAACACTTCAAGTCTCTAGTTTCTGGCATGACCTAAAAGCCAAATAAAGCCATTTGGGGATGTGGGTGAGAGGTACCATAGGGATAAAATTTGAAAACATCTTAGGCAGAAATGGCTGGTCAGAAGTTTCATCAACAAAAGGGAGTGTTGAAAACGGTAACAGTGAGACTTCCTGGAATGCCTATAGGGGCTACACTGTTGGTATCGATAGTTAAGTCTCTCTCTCTCTAGGAATTTCAGCTGAGGGCCCCGTTTCCCAAGGTCAGGGCTTCTTCATGACATTGCGCAAGGTCACATCCAGTGACTGGTCCATGCCCTGCCCAGTTGATACAATCCTGTTATTCCTGTGTAGAGCAATTCTGCTAAGCATCCAACCCCAGAGCTGCCCCATGGAATTGGCAGAGGCTTTTCCTGCAACTGGGTATCAGTTCAACTTCTTCCTTTTTCCATCCCTCTTCCCTCATTTCTTCACAGACATTGATCCTGGGAGCACTCACCAATAAAACTCCTGCATACCAAGAGATGCTTTTGGGGAAACTGGACCAAAGACACTCCCAGGAGCACTGCTTGGCAGATGGGAATAATAACGGGCAGTGGTTGAGGATGTTTCCATCACCCAACAGGATGGTGGCAGGCAAGGAAAATGATAAGAAGCCATCAGAAGCATGATATTTTAGAAGTTCATAAAATGAGAAGAACCCCAAGGAATTAAAATTAGTTGATAAACAGTACTAAACGCCATGTGACTATGTCCCATGGTTTGTATAGGGCAGAGAAAGCAAAAAACATGTTTGGCCACAATATTGAAAGGTCAACCCTAAGTTGCAGGAGCCAGAAAATAAATTTAAAAAGTTAAAAATAAATAAGTGGAAACAAAACAAAACTCCTTTCTCTGAAGGAGAGTGCAGTCCTGTTGTCCAAGAGAGGACTGAAGAGACAGGCGAGGTCAGCAGACTGAATGAGGCACAAACCTCCATAGTTAGGCATGCAAATGAGAATCTAACTAATGACCTGAATGTCTGGAAGTTACTTTGGAATTTTCAGTTGTTCTCTATGTTAGCTCCAGCGGAACTTTCTGATGGCAGCTAATATTTTTTTAAAAATTACAGGAGGCATCTTGTGTGGGTTTGTTGTTGTTGTTGTTTGTGATTCTATGAGAATTCTGTGTTCAAAATATTGAAAAATATTTAGAAATGTTTTGACATTTTTTAAATGAATATAAACATTTTAAAGAAATAGACTGCTTTCTGAGAAACACATAAGCACAGATTGATTCAGAAGTATAAACTAATCTAAATCAAACAGCACATAAAAAATGTAAAGGCATCCAATAGTGATTTTCAAAAAAGCTTTCAGACCTACTTTCACCAGAAAAATGTTTCAGACTTCAAAGTTACTGATAACCCCTATGCTATGTAAAGGGATGGGGAGGGGGAGTCGATGTTTTCTGATAAGCACAGTCCTGTGCTAGGACTGATGAAAAAGTAAAAAAAAAAAAAAAACAAACAAAAAAAACACACAGAAGAACCTAATTATGATAGGGCAAGCCTTAGATGGTAAGAGAGAAAACTAGAGAGCTACTGGGGACTATATTCATTTCCTTGTATTCTCAGCTGTAGTATAACCTTTAGACTACATGTTAACTGGTTTGGTAGACAAACCAAGTAAAGCAGCCTTGAACTGAGCTGCAACCTCAATCAGCCCTCAGCAGCCGGCTAAACTCCCTCCCTAAGGCATTTTATTAACAAACCTTGATATGACAACAGTAACAATTAGAAAAGCAGTTCCAAGATAAAAGCCAATTTCTTACAGAGTAATAATCTACTATAAAGTAGTTATTTTAGAAATTTAGAGATTTTAAACCTGAAATGTTAAATTATATACAACTATTAAAATGATATGCATTTAGTAATGCAAGAATGGCTTAATATTAAAAATCTATTAATAAACTATATGAGATCATGAATTCATCTATTAATAACAAATAGGATCAAATAAGTGCCTGAAATAGATGTGATAAAATATGACAACAGATTGTTGTGAAATACTAGGAAAATTCCCATTAAAATCAATCAATTAAAAAACAAGATGTCTACTATCTTTTTATTTTCACTATCATTTTCTTTAAACATTAGTTACCATGGGCCAGTAAATTCACAAATATCAACTGAAAAGGAAAAGATATAATTGGTAACATTTTGCATAAAATATAAAATACATGGGTGCTTTATTTTATTTTACCTAGATTTCCCAAAATCAATTGGGTTCATAGAACCCTAAAGGTTGCTGGGTACATTCTCAGGAAACTCCAGTACTCAATAGTGGCTTTGTATTTATGTTTTTATATCTCTGATCATCTAAAATGTAAATATAAGCTTTTTAAAAATCTCCAGTGGATAAATGGGTATAGCTGGATTTGGACTACAGGACATAGAAGATTATAACTGTGAATAGCCAAGTACTGCTATTTTAATTTTTTGAGTCCTCATAACAAAAGAACAAAGTCAGACATAACATATAAGTTTTGCATTTTCATCAAGTGATGAGAACAATGAAAAGTGGGAAGAGAATGAACTTTCACAATGAACTTGATGTCTGAACTTAACCCAGCAACCCCGGGGTAAGGCAATCAGGACACTGTCACCTCTCAAACACACTTTTGAATGCAGTAAGATAATCTACACTAATAAAAGAGAAATATGCAAATTGGCCATAGCTCCATGATGCCCAGCAGCCAATCAGGAGTGCGTATATAAATTAACCCAACAAAAATGCTGGGTTGGTTTGCATAAGCAGGTGCAGAGTGACTGGGAGGGGCAGAACGCCTACCATGAATGGGAGGGAGGAGGATGGAAGGAATTGCAGGGTGGCCGGGAGTGAAGCCAGGGGAAGAAAGCCTATTCTTGCATGACTCTATGTGCAACAGGCCTCTGGTTTATAATAGTGTACAATGAATGCTATTATTTTGACTTTTATTAGTTTTGTGTTTTATGATTAAGAGCTACCAGGATAAAAAGTACATTTTTAGTTTAGGTGTTTCTGTTTTAGAACTGTTATTCTAATTATCCTCGAAAATAATTTAAATCACAAGTTGTCCAAAATATTTTTTCCTTTAAAAACTGATCCAGACCTTACTTAAATTTAAGAAACACAACCTTAGACAATCAATTAAAAAGCCTTTAACACTAATTTTAAAAAAGTTTGGTGATAAAGACAGATACAAAGTGAATATACCAAAATCAATAACATGCTTAAGCACCAGCAATAAAATGGTAAAAATATAATAGAAAATATAATCACCATATTAGCAGCACAACCAAAGATAATGAGAAATAACATTAAGAAGAAATATTAAGGCAGGACATATGTTTCTGGGGCAGGGAGGGGGGTGTGGGACTATAAAACTTAACTTTAGAAACTCAAGAGTACCTGAATAAATGGAACAGCATTTGGAATACAACTAAATAATGTTTAAAAGGCAATTATTCTAAAATTTAATTATATGTTTAATACAATTCAATTAAGTCAACACGGAATTATTACTGAAGTGTGACTATGTAGGAGTAGAAAATAAAATGGTGAGAATGTTTAAGAAAGTCTCACAAAAAGTAAGAAATGAAGATGTGCTCAGGAAAAAAGTTACAAAATAGAATTAAAGGTAATCAATTTAATTACTAATAAACAAGTATCTTTCTACCAGAACTTCCTGGAGTCTTCTACTTCTGTCTGTTTCTGGGGAAGTGGAGTTATAGAAAGGCATATAGTATTTACCAAATTTTTTAAACAAACCAACAAAACACTTCTTTATAAAAACAGTCCCTATACATCTCCAGTACAACATAAAGCACAGCTTGAGAAATGCTCAAAACACTACAAATGAAAGAGACTCCTGGACTCTCAGTCTCTTGACCTCTGCACTCTTTTCCCTCAATCTACTTTAGCCATTCACACCATTAGTCATACCCTGGACTTCCTCATCAACAGAAATCATACTACCTCCAACAATCTCATTTCAAGCCTCTTATATTCAATTCAAACCACTCTCTCTCCTGTTTTCAGCTCACTTGCATTGCTTACTTCTGCCACATCCTTCTACCTCTTGGGGGCTGCCATTCCTTAATCTACCATCTATGTTCTTACTGTTCATTAGCCTCTGCCCTCTTTACATTGCCCTGTATAGCTTAAATTCTGTGTCTTTCTTTTCTTATTAAATTTATTGGGGTTATTTGATTAAATTATGTAGAATTCAAGGGTACAATTTTATGACACATTGCATGTGTGCCACCACCCAAGGTCTAATATTCTTCTGTCACCATGTTCAGTTCATCCCAAACAAAAATATACAGACTTTAATAGCTCGATTTTTAAAAATAAAATGTATTTTAATAATAAACAATGTCTTTAAAGTTATTCAATGTGTATATTCATTTTTGGGTGACAACCTATATTTGAACCCATTTACCTTTCACTATCCCCAAACCCCTATCCCCTCCAGTAATAATTTTTGTCTGGGTCTATGAGATTTTGTTTTTCTTATCTGTTCATTTGTACCTTTCAGTTCTATATCCCACCTAGGAGTGAAATCATAAGGTTCTTGACTTTTCCTGTCTGACTTATTTTGCTTAGCATAATATTCTCAAAATACATTCATGTTGTTGCAAATGGTATCTTTTCATCTTTTCTTATGGCTCAGTTATAATGGGATAGTACTCATCCATGTCTTCTTTTCAATCATTTCCTTAACCTCCACCACCACCCCGCCACCCCCATGGCCATCTGTTCCTCTGTATACTTGTTTAGGCAAAGTTCTAAAACTTATGAAATCAATTTTCCACCTTTCTTTGCCTTCACACAATCAATTGAAAGTTTCAAAAAAAATCAAATTCCCACAATCAGTCTAAGGTAGCATCAAATGGACATTCCTATACATTGCTTTTAGCCTCTCTTCCTCACCTCTGAGAATATTAGTCAAGACTTCTCTTCTTGTGGACTATATCTACCCAGCAGCTCTCATCTGATGACTCCACTTCCCCTTCCACAGAGAAAACAAATTGCCTCATATAGAAACACTCTCATCTTTCTGCCATCAAACTGACACTCCATCTGACATCTGCCTTTCACTTTGTGATAAGATAAAATGAATGCCCCCACCAAAGGGATGCTTTTCTACTTGCCATCTAGATGCCATACCACTTAGCCCCTAAAGGATCCCATTTCTTGGGCATCACAATTATCTCTTCTATCGTATCTTTCCCATCCATGCTTGTACAGTACATGCTCTGATGCCTCTCAGCTTAAAAAAATGAACATATGTTTATACAACCAAACAAAACAAACTTCACCTTGTTCCTGATCTGTCCTCTGCCACCAACCCATTTTTCTGTTATCCTTGAAATCTCAAAAGAGTTGCCTGCATGTGCTTCTCCACAATCTTACTTTTAATTCTGCCCCAACCACTCCCAAGGAAACTGCTCTTAGACAAAATCCCCACGAGACCTTTTGTCAAAACAAATAGATACGTTTCTGATCCCCTAATGTTTCTTGGAAGCATGTGACACAAATAACTCTTCTTTAAAACCTTTTCCTAGGCTTCTGCCTTCTTATCAAAGTCACCTTCTATATCACTGGCCACCATTTATCAGTCTCCTTTGCTAGCTCCTCCATCTCTACCCAAACTCAAATCTTCAATAGTCCCCAGGATTTGGACTAAGCCCATATCATTCTTTCTTGATGATCACAACCATTTTTATGACTTCAAATATCACGTATATCTTGATAACTCCCAAATTTATATCTCTGGTGTGGACTTCTCCTTTGAACTTGAGATTCATTATGTCCAACCTCCTACTACTTGTCTTCACTTAAGTACTCCACAGGTATCTCAAATAGAATGTTTGAATGTCCCCTCTTCAAATGAAACCATCAACCACATAATTACCAAAGCCAGAAATGTTGTGATCATCCTTGACACATCCTTTTAGTTTACTCCACTATATTCAATCTATCAGTGAGTATTACCTACTTAAGTGTATCCCACTTTTTATCCATCTTCACTGCTCCCACACAATCACCATCCTCTGCCTAGGGTGGTTCGCTGGAGTCCTTGTTCCACTGTGGCCTCCTCCAATGCATTTTTTATGAACAGACATTGGGTCATATAAAAATCTAGGTCACATATTCTGCCTCTGCTTAGGATCTTTTAGCAGTAAATCATTATACTAATAAAAATTTTAAAATTACTTAACATAGCTCCCAACCCCTTCAAAATATGTACTCTGCTGGCCTCCTCAACTTCGTAATATGCCTCTTTCCCCCTATTTCTCTAAGCAAAAGACACTTTCCTATTTTATTTCTTTGTTTTCTCATGTAATATCCATCTGCCACACCAAAATGCAACTTTCACAAATTCAGAACCAGGCCTTGTCAATCTCTTTACTGGTGTATCCTCTGCAATGAGCAGAGATGCTTGGCCATTGCAGGTTCACAATAAATATTTTATTTATTAGGGATACATTACTTAATATTAGATATGTTTCACAAATACAATTCTATAATACATCATCTGTGTATTTAATTATGTAGTGACCATGCAAAATCACATATTTTTTGTTAGTGAATGAACAGAGTACTCTATATGCCTATACACTACTCTTACCCCAAATAGCACTACCGAAATTTTTTGCAACCATCTTTAGCTCTTTGAAAAAAATAAAACTTTTCATAGTCATGTCCCATTTCCTCCTTGATGAATTATTCATAGCCTTATAAGCAACTCTCAGTGTGCTTATGAGAATTTCAAAAGCTGCTTCCATGCACTGTTATTTCTGGGTCCTCAATTTACCAAAAGGCATGTTGCTTCATTAAAAATGGTAGTAGGGGGGTGTATTCCAAAGGAAAAAAATCTCACAAAGCTTGACCTGTGTTATCCATGTTACTGCCATGGTGATGAGCCAAATACATGGCTTAGAATGTGTGTCAGCAACAGTCCCCTCCCTCCCATTTACCTCTCACCAGATGTTTTTGAGCATCATCACCCACATGTCCCCCAGGCCTGCGTGGCACATAACTAGCGCTCACCAACAAGAAATGAAAGAAAGGCAGCTGCACTGAGGAAGCCACTGTCTCCAGAGCGGGTTCCATTTCAGTCTCCTGGTGCTGAGAGTTCTGACTTCTCTGTGTCTGGGCTCAGCTTTTGGCATTGGTTTAAACTATTTGGACTAAGACCACTCTGTCATAGATATAGCTCCACAGAATGACTAAATTCATTAACACCTGTGAATATTTATTTTCCTAGCCCCTGTCCCATTGCTTTCGAAACCCTGTCTTCCCTAAGAGCTGAAGAGCAGAGCAGATTGGCTCAGTATCCAAAAATAGGTCCATGGAACATGAGGAATATATACATATGTTCAGGGGTCTAAGTCCTATACAGTACAATACATTTGGACAATAACCCTACCATGTTGGTGTAAGTATGTTTGGGATTATTCAGATGAACTCTTACTGAGTTCCACTACATAACTTCTGTGTCCATTTTTGTTTATTTACAATGGGTTGTGCTATGAGATGGTAGTGTAAATACAGTTAGCAAAGAGAGGTTGACATGATTGCTAAAGAATGTATTTAACCCAAGTGAAGGCCAAATGGTATTTAGAACATGCTTTTCAAAAGAAGACTTCTACAGCAATCCTGAGAAAATAGAACAAAATAGGAGGGATCTCAATATTAAACTCTAATATAAAGCCACTGTTCTCAAAACTGCCTGGCACAAGAACAGACATATAGACCAATGGAACAGGACAGAGAATGAAAAAATCAACCCAAGCCAATATGCTCAATTAATATTTGACAAAGGAGGCAAGAGCATATAATGGAGTCAAGACAGTCTCTTCAATAAATGGTGTTAGGGAAAATTAGATACTTGCAAAAAAATGAAACTAGATCACCAACTTATCCCATACACAAAAATAAACTTAAAATGGATAAAGGACTTAAACGTAAGATGGAAAACCATAAAAATCTTAGTGGATTTTACAAGCAACAAAATATCAGACATATGTTGTAGCAATATCTTTACTGATATAGCTCCTAAGATAATGGAAACTAAGGAGAAAATAAACAAATGGGACTACATCAAAATAAAAAGGTTCTGCACAGCAAAAGAAACGATCAACAAAACAACAAGAAAGCCCACTGCATGGGAGAACATATTTGCCAATGTTATCTCCGACAAGGGTTTAATCTCCAAAATTTACAGGGAACTCATACAACTTAACAAAAGAAGGATAATCCAATAAAAAAAAATAGGCAAAGGGCCTAAATATACACTTTTTGAAAAAGGGCATATACCTGGTAGAAGGCCAAGAGACATATGAAAACCTGCTCAAAGTCACTAATCATCTGAGAGATGCAAGTCAAAACAACAATGAGATACCATCTCACACCTGGGAGGATGGCTATCATCAACAAATCAACAAATGGCAAGTGCTGGCTAGGGTATGTAGAGAAAAATAACCCTCATTCACTTCTGGTGGGAATGCAGACTGGTGCAGTCATTGTGAAAAATAGTATGGAATTTCCTTAAATTTTTAAAAATGAAACTCCCATTTGACCCAGTAATACCACTCCTAGGGATATATCTCAAAAAATCAGAAACACCAATCAGAAAAGATATATGCACCTCTATGTTAATAGCAGCACAGTTTACAATAACTAAAATAACAGCCTAAGTGTCCATCAGCAGATGAGTGAATTAAAAAATGGAGGTACATCTACGCAATGAAATACTATGCTTCAATTAAAAAAAAAAAAAAAAAAAAAAAAAAAAAAAAAAAGGAACTCTTACCATTGGTAACAGCATGGATGGACATGGAGAGCCTTATGCTAAGTGAAATAACCCAGTTTTAGAAAGACAAATATAACATGATCTCACTCATTTGTGTAATATAATGAATAACATAAACTGATGAACAAAAATAGATCCAGAGACAGAGAAGCATCAAGTAGAGTAGACCATCAACTCTCAATGAGAAGGTAGGGGAGAGGGGAGGTAAGAGATCAACCAAAGGACTTATATGCATGCATATAAGCAAAACCAAAGGACACAGACAACAGGAGGGTGAGGGCATGTGCTGGGGGGTGGGAGTGGCCAGGTAGAGATCAATGGGGGGGAAAGAAGACATATGTAATACTTTAATCAATAAAGAATAAATATATAAATAATAAAACATTATTAGTTTCAATAAACACACAAAAAAGACAATGACTTACTAGTAACAGTGGTTCAGATACTGAAAGTGAAGACAAATGAGTGATCAGGCCACAATGTGGATGTATACCTCATATCCAAAAAGCCTGGGTCTTAGGATCCACACTGTGTACACCCCACCGGCACTGATTTAATTTCAGACCAATGCTATCCCTAGTCCTGTTGCATCGGTGTAATTAATTCATGTTTTATTGGTCTGTGGTTTTGTTTACACTTCACTAGTAAATTGGTTTGCCTCAGTGGTTGTTTAAGAGCTGTAATTATCAGGAATATATACCTGAATTTATGTTTGCCCATATTTAAGAACTACTAGAATAAACATATTTAAATTAAGCTCTATGATTTTGTTTGCTTGCTTTTCCCTTTTAAAAGTTTGTGAATGCTTATGCAGGATAAAAAGCAGCATGTTTGGAAAGAGATCAAAACTCAAATCCCAGCTTTGCCAGCAACTTAGCCATACTGTCTCCTGGAGCAATTTACACATTCTCTTTGAAACACAGTTTCTCCGGAATGGCCATAGCATTATGAAAGATGGTGTGTGCTAAGTGCCCAGCCTGCAGACAGTGAGAAATAAAGTTTACCTTCCCTGAACTTGACTTTCTGGCTTTCTGCTTACTTAAAATTTTAAATATCCATTGACTATTGACCCATGAGTACCCACATTACATTAGTTTTAAGCCTTTATATTTTTATAACAGATAACTGTTGTGATAACTTGTAACAATTTTGAAAGGTAAGCAATTAAGACATTATTAGCCTGATCTTGATGTGGAAAATGAATTTTAAAAGCAGGAAAGTGACTGATTGAGGGACATGCATTGCCTTGTGGTAGGTGGTATAGCTTGGACTCGGCTCCTATAAGACTTTCACTCAAGTGCCACTGTTCTCTCCACTAGACTGTGTCCAGGGTACAGTCAAAGGAGTCCTCTAAATTCTCTCAATGTAATGTTATGCTGTGGTTTCCCAACTGATTCAAGAAGGGGTATGGCTATTTCATAAGTAATGTACATACGCAATTTATAAGGCAAAAGAAAGTTGAAATGGTGGACAACCTTGACGGGGGACACTGATTTTAAAGTAAGGACACTGACAATTCCATTTTTCCCTTCCTTTAATGGTTCTGCTCACAATTGCATCCTTTTAGAATTTAAGGCCTATTACCAATTCATGCTGCAAAGAGGTTGTGTAATGGTTTTTAAAATTATATTAGGCCAGAGAACAGCTTTTTCCCCCTAATTATCCAAGATAATGTGAGTGATAAGTACTTTAAGCATTGGCCGTGAAAGCACAGGTACAGTTGAATGTCCACTGAAATTAGGGGAACCACTCACTCTTATTTTTTCATCCAAGATTAGCTATAAGGGCCAAAGAAGTCAAAGACTGGCTAACATCACTGATAGTAAAATTCTGGTTTCCAAGCAGACATAAAATTCCCTGGGAGAACACCAGATCTTTCCCTGTGCTCAGATCAAAAAGTGCCCAAGTCAGCATACCAACAAATCCATGTCTTCAAGAACACAAGGTGACAGCGATTGAACATAGGGACACTACAAAGATTAGAGACATGTGATGCCACATTTGTACACATCCACTTAGATGATATTATTTAATTCCTTCAAAATGTAGACAAAGATGAGCCTGCATTTAAAGATGAGATGCTTACATTTACTAGAGAAAATAATCAAAGTAACTGAAATGTCCAAACAGTAATTATATAGCTTATTCTATCCTTATGACAGGACATTGTTCAGCCATTAAGTTGATGTTTACACAAAATTCTAAGGACATTCTTAGAATAACTCAATAAAAAATTTAGTGGTGTATGTCACTTGATTCCATACCCATAGGAACAGGAAACTTAGTCTGAGTAGCTGTTGATTGACCAAGGACATAGACTATTTCTGGGCTCCTACAACAGGTCACGTGCAGGATATTCCCAGCCCCTTGCTAACTGTCAGGGACTCACCAAGTGTGCATCTACCCAACTTCCACATGGAGCCCAGCATGAGTTGAGCTGGGCATAAAGGATTTCCCCTATGTTAGCCCTTGTATGGAGATGCAACAATGCCAAACCTACTATATCGCTGCACCTTTCTGTTCTGCACAAGGAAAACTGACCCAGTAGGCAATGATGATGTTTGATAGTTTTAACACAGATCTTCCCCAAAATAATGAATTTTTCCCCATTCAGAAAATCATCAAGCACTGGTAACTTTTTCTTTATAGAGCTTGTATGAAATTTCTCTAAAGGCACAGTAAACATGAGCTTTAAAAAGAAAAATTCCTCAGGGTTTCTCTCATCTAGAACTCTCTCCCTGTCTCTCAACAGAGCACCTCCCATTCACCTCTGACCTGACATCTACTTCCCATTTAGTCTTACTCCAGCTCCTTGTACCTCCTTAATCTTCAATTCTTCCTCATCCTCTAACCCAGTGTTACCAGAATTGTTATGTTGATATGGTTTGCTACAGTCTAAGGAATTTATACCAGACTAAACCAGCATGCTATTTCCTTCATAAATAATGTAAAAAACAACTGCAATGCAAGAAACAAACAAAATGATCACCCGAAATAAGCAGCATACTTAGTGACTTAATTGGTTTACATTCCAGAGTATGCTGCTTTGCTTGCCATGGACTAGTAGCAAACATTTTTGGAGCAACATCAGTCCACACACCACACTTTGAGTTGCACTGCTCTACCTCTTTCCACTTTTTCCAAAATTTTAGTTCAGACAGTGATAAACGCATTGGCTAAAATAAAACAGGGCAACAAACCAGGATGGGCAAGAAAGAATTATATTAGAAGGTGACTTCTGAGTTAATAAGAAAAAGCTAATCAAACAAAAATCTGGAGAAACAATTTCCAGGTAGAAGAAACAGCCAGTGCAAAAGTCCTGGGATGGGAGATAAAAGTTAAGTAAAAATATGACAGGATTATGTGCCAGTGGATTTTAGAAATCACCTGGGCTACAGTTTCCCAAAGAAAGTACTACAGCTCCACAGGATGGTAAGTGGTTTCACATTTTCAAAAAGTTCTCTGGTCAGGCAAGTTTGAGAAAAATTGAATTAATTAAGTTTAAATTGTGTGTGTGAGTGTGTGTGTGTGTGTGTGTGTGTGTGTGTGTGTGTTTTAATTCAGTTGCTATTGTACATCATGAATCTCCAAGTGTTCCCTGGAAATAGGTTCAGGCCTGCTGTCCAACACTGTAATTTTATGAGTGAGAAACTGAGGTTCAAAGACAGTCAATGACTTGACCCACATCCAGTGGTGCACTGATAAATGTTTCACAATCGCTTCTCCGCCACCACCTCACCAACACCAGCAGATAGATGCTTACTGTGACAGGCATGCTTGCCCTCTGGTGTTCATCTCCTGGTGCTCAGACCTTTGCATATGCTTTCCCCCTTGAATGTGGGTATGCACAACCTTGCATAGGTGATGGGATATCACTTCTGTGATTAGTTTCCATTGTACAAGAGTCCCTTGTGCTAATGGACTCTCACTAGAGACTCTGTTTCTCATGAATTGGCCTTTAGGAAATAAGGCCCACGTGGAAGGAGCTAATAGTGGCCTGCAGGTGATATCCAGAAAGACGTCAGAGCCTTCATTCTTTGTAAGGTATAAGTATTGCTACCCCAGCTTTTTTTTCATTTCCATTCGCCTGGAAAACCTTTTTCCATCCCTTCACCCTCAGTCTGTGTGCATCTTTTTTTCTGAGGTGGGTTTCTTGTAGACAACAGATATATGGGTCTTGTTTTCTTATCCAATCCGTTACCCTATGTCTTTTGATTGGAGCATTTAGTCCATTTACATTTAAAGTTATTATTGATAGATACTTATTTGATGCCATTTTTATTCTATACCCCTGTGTTCCTTCTTTGCTTTCTATTTCTTTAATTTTACAGTAGATCCTTTAGCATTTCTTGCATTGCTGGTTTGGTGGAGATAAATTCCCTTAGTCTGTGTTTGTCTGTGAAGCTCCTGATTTCACCTTCACTTTTGATTGATAGCCTTGCTGGGTACAGTATTCTTGGATTCAGACCCTTCCTTTGCATGACTTTGTATATTTCATCCCATTCCCTTCTGGCCTGATAAGTTTCTGTGGAGAAATCAGTTGCTAGTCTGATGGGGGTTCCTTTATATGTAACTTTCTGTCTCTCTCTGGCTGCTTTTAAAATTCTTTTTTTGTCGTTGGTATTTGCCAGCTTAATTATAATGTGCCTAGGGGTCGATTTTCTGGGGTTCATTTTGCTTAGGACTCTGCGAGCGTCTTGGATTTGTGTGGGTTTTTTCTTCTCTATCTCAGGAAAGTTTTCTGTCATTATTTCTTGAAATACGTTTTCCATGTCTTCCTCAATTCCATTTCCTTCTGGAACCCCTATTATTCTAATATTGTTTTGTTTTGTATTGTCCCAAAGTTCCCTTAGACTTTCCTCCTATTTTTTAATTTTTTTTTCCAGAAGCTGTTCTAATTGGGTATTTTTTTCCATCTTGTCTTCTAGCTCATTGATGCGGTCCTCTGCTTCTTCTAATCTACTCTTGATGCTTTCTATTGAGTTCTTTACAGTAGCAATGTCATTTTTCATTTCTTCTTGGTTCTTCTTCATTTCCTCTTTGGTCTTACTCATATTGTCAAATTTGTCTTCCATTCTTTTTAGCCATCTTATGATCCTTACTCTGAATTCTTGCTCTGATAGGTTGCTTGCCTCTATCTCGTTTACTTCCTTTTCTGGTGAAGCCTGCTTTTCTTTCATATGCGGACTGTTTTTTGGTCTCCCCATGATCTAGGATGTCTGGTTGTGTAGTTCTCTCTCTCCTTTTCGCCGAGCAGTGGGGCACTCCTGTGAGGCCAGGTGTTCGCGCCGCCTGGGATCTGCGTTCTGGGGGTCACAGCTGCTTGGTGGTTGCTGCGGCTGTGGATATTCAGGCCTCTGACACGATCCTATCTTCCTCTCAAGATGGCGAGGTTTCCCCATCCAAGCCGGTAGGTCCTGGCAAAACCCGAATATTGGATGGATCCACCTCTCCCCCTGCCTTGACTCTGCCTGGGATCACTGAGTACAAATGCACATGCAGCTTTTGTTCCGGTTCCGGCACGGGGCGGGGAGCGGCTGTAGCCGCCGTCCACCCGCATCTCCAGCAGAGTTCACAGAGCCTTCATTCTTAACACTGCAGGGAAAATGAGTTCTGCCAACAATCTGAGGGAGCCTGGAAGCAGATCCTTTCCAGTTAATTCTCCAGACAAGAACACAGCCCCGCTAACACCTTGCCTGAGCCTCGGGAGATCCTGAGGAAAGAGCCCAACTAATCTGTGCTGGGCTCCCAAGCCACAGAAACTGAGAAGTAATAAATGTGTGCTGTTTTAAGCTGATAAGTATATGGCAAATAATTCTGTAGCAATTCCATTAACTAATACACACACGTCTATGCATATATTTACTACCATTCTACTGCTATATAGTACTGCTATGTAGTGCTAAATATAATAAAGTATGCAATAGTCTTTATTATATATAGCCACTTGCCTCTCAAAAAAAATGCGTCTGGTGATTTTTGCTGAATTACAGCATCCATAATCTATGGTTGCAACTGATGAGTAAGTGAGGCTTCAGCATGAATGTTGGTTGATATTTTTATTTACACGAATGTGCAGGATGAAAGCGAAACAACCAACACATATTTCAAAACTTCCTTCAATTGCCAGGGCTGAGAGACTTCTTTGCTGAATTGCAAAACAGGTTTTGAATCCTCAAATGCTATTTCTCCCATTTTTGGTACTATTCACAGTGTAACTACTACAGACATGAAAAGCTTTTAAGTTTCTGGGTATTATTAACACTTTCTCCATCATTCTGCTTGGAATGAGCCAGATGTCAAGAAACATTTTCAGGGGGGGGGAAAAAAAAAAAAAGATAGTAAATATTTTAGACTTTAGACTTTGCAGACCACTTATGCCTGTGGTCATATATTCTTTGTTATGTGTTTGTTGTTGTTGCTGTTTGTTTGCTGTTACAACCTTTAACAAATATTAAAAAGCATGCCTAACTCTCTGAATATACAAAAATAGTCCTGGGCCATTTTCTTTCATAGACCATAATTTTTCAAGTACTCGTCAAAGAAACAATTACTCAAAGAAACACTGATTTGTAATATTTGCCAATTTCTGTGATGTCAATACTTCTACCGTGGTCACTTTCAAACCCCTGACATGATGTCACTAAATGTGGAGTTGGGGAGACACGCACAAAGCCCACCATTTGTCAGTCTGCTCAGGCTGCCATGGCAAAATACCAAGGATCAAGTGGCTTAAGCAACATAAATTTATTTTCCAACAGTAGTTCTGGAAGCTGAGAAGGCTCAGATCAAGATGCGGGCACATTTGGTTTGTGCTGAGGGCTTTCTTCCAGAAAGAGAGAGAGAGAGAAGGGAAGAGGGGAGGGGAGGAAGGGGAGGGAGAGAGCTCACACCAGGTCTCCAATATCTCTTCTTCTAAGGACAACTAATCTTATTCTATCAGGATTCTGACGACTTCATTTATCCTCAATTACCTGCTTATCTATCCCCAAAGTCAGGCACATTGGGGATTAGGGCTTCAACCTATGAATTTTATTAG
The DNA here is from genome assembly GCF_964339955.1 of Pipistrellus hanaki. Classification (NCBI taxonomy): domain Eukaryota; kingdom Metazoa; phylum Chordata; class Mammalia; order Chiroptera; family Vespertilionidae; genus Pipistrellus; species Pipistrellus hanaki. Next base: position 56,601,200 of record NC_140511.1, on the reverse strand, counting down.
GACACAGTTTTATCCATAGTACCTTTAGAGAGCATTTCCACATACAGATATAAGATCATAGATAATAATAGTAAAAGTGGAAGAAATAATTAGGAAGTGATGAGTTTTCAGTAGTAATTACCTTTTTTTTCTTTATATAATTTAATTGTAAATTGATGTCATTTAATTTTAAATATGGACTGTATTAGACAACTGGCTCTCAAGACTCCTGAATATCTCCTCAGTGCCCAGTACAAGCAGTTCCCGCCATCCCTGCCGAAGCTGGATAGCACCAGAGCTGGTCCTAGAACCCGTATTTGTAAGCCTGGGGTTCTTTCTTCTCTCCCCTTCCGCAAATAACCGAGACAACACTGCTGGTACATATACTGTTTACTGCCAAAAGGAAAAACAACCAAACTCTAGCCTTTGTGACATGTCATTTCTTTTCCCAGGTTTTAAAAGGTATAAAGACTAATAGATTTTTATCCCATGGCCTATAAATAGCTGGATTTCTCATTAAATACATAATTTCTACGCTCATTTACTATTTGATTTATTGCTAGTGCAGAATTTTCTTTTTTCTTTTTTTTTAAATTTATTTTATTGAATTTTTACAGAGAGGAAGAGAGAGGGATAGAGAGTTAGAAACATCGATGAGAGAGAATCATAGATCAGCTGTCTCTTGCACACCCTCCACTAGGGATGTGCCCGAAACCAAGGTACATGCCCTTGACCGGAATCAAACCCGGGACCTTTTGGTCCGCAGGTCGACGTTCTATCCACTGAGCCAAACTGGTTTCGGCAGTCCAGAATTTTCTTGGCCAAACTTTGATAAAGTGCCATCTTAAAGAAATATTATAAACCAGTAGTCTCCCAAACATCTATGCATTAGAATCAACAGAAGATGCTTTATAAAATGATATACCACGCAAACTTAGTAGCATATCACAATTTGGGAGGAATGGTCCCCAGGAACCCCATTTTAACAAGTGCTGATGGTGATTCCAATGTAAATAGGCCAGCATCTGTTGTCCAATACACGTTTGAGAAGTATTGGCATAAATGATAAAGTTAGTCTAAAGAATGAGCCATCCAGCAAGCCCAGTGTGTCGTATTCTTTCATACACCTTTCCAGGGATCCTTTTCAATCCTATCTGTATTGATCTTTACAGCACTGCTTTGTTTCAGTCCTGCAGAGAGTATGAATAAGATATAATTTCACTAGCTTTCTTATAAAGGTTAATAAGGCAAAACTGTAAGCATACAATGTTTCTCTGAAATGGTTCCAATCTTTCTGTTTCCATTTCGTTTTCCTGAATTCTCTAGCAAGCCTGCTCTAAGGAATTAGAAATGCTTATTCTCACTAACATGTAAACTATTAACTCACTGTACACCATAAGAGTCTGTAGACTCAAGTGGTGGGCCTTTTCCCCATGCCTCGTGTGTCTATTAAAAAAAAAAAAAAAATTGTTTTCCCAAGTGGCAGCCCTGACCAACTTTAAAGTCATTTTTTTTTTTTTTGGTGAGAATTTTCAGCTGAAAATATTCAAGAACACCCAAATTGTGAGTAATATTTGTTTTTATAATATTTATTAAAAATTTATTTAATTAAATTCAAAATATCATGGCAAGTGAGGATGTTTTCCATTTCGGACACGTGGCAGTTAACTGGTTAATATGGGATCAACCTCACTTTCACTCTTTCTCACTCTATCTCCAATCTTACCAACAAACCCTATCAGCTTCATGCTGTATGGATCCAGAAGCCAACCCACCTCTCACCACCGAGAACCCTAATAAACCAGCCACCACCCTCCTGTGCCAAGTAGTTAAAATAGCATCACAATGGGTCTTCTTGCTTCCGCCTTTGCCTCCCATCAATTATCAACACACAGTCGGAATTATACTTAAATGTATTTAGTTAGTGAGTTGACAGTGATGCAGAGTGTCTTCTGATCAGCAGCTATGGAGCAAGTGGGGAATGGAATGGAGACCTCTGCCAGGCTTGCTTTCCCTCCTGTCTCTGAAGCTGGCAGAATATTAGGCACTCTCCAGACACAATCCTGGGAGGTTCTGAATAATATTTTAAGGTGTCAGTAAAATATCATTTTTCTGCTGGAAATTCTTCGATGACTCCCTATCTTACAGTTTTGTGTGTATTTGTGTTTTTGTTTGTTTGTTTTTTGTTGTGTTTTTTTGTTTGTTTTTGGGGGGTGCTGGTAAAAGAAGGTAAAGCCAAAAAACATATCCAGGGTGTTCCAAAGAATGTATATACACTTTAACAGCTGATAGCTCAATTTTTAAAAATGAAATGTATATCAGTAAATACTGCCTTGATAATTATTCAAAGTATGTATACATTTTGGGGAAAACCCTATATAGGTAAAACATATTTTTATGTTTATACATTTTTGGGGGGGAAACCCTATGTAGGTAAAACATATAGACACAGACAACAGTGTGGCGATAACTAGAGTGAAAGGGGGCTGGGAGGTAGGTGGAGGTGGACAAAGGAATGTGGGGACATGGGGATGGAAAGAGACTTTGTTTTTGGCAACAAGTGCATGATGAGGTGCAGATGATGTTTTGCTGAGTTGCACACTTGAAACCTTTTGGATTTGTGAATGATTATCATCATAATAAATTAAATGAAAAAGAAAAAGAAATCCAATGTCATTACTTACTATGGTCTACCATCTACATAGCCTTGCGTTCCCTGACCAACCTGTGTAAAATGGCACATACCCAACATTTCCCCATCATCATCTCTCCCACCCTCCTGCATTTCTTTTTCAGAGCCTGTACCTTAACCCCCACTTGGCATATTCTGTGTGTCTTCCTAACTAGAAAGTGGGCTTTGTGAGAGCAGGGATTTGTTGGTTTTGTTCACTATAGTTTCCCCATTCCTGGCACAGTGTCTGCCATGTATTTGGGTAGTCGCTGTTCAATTAATATCCATTTCACATAAATTATTGAGTAAAGGTCATTATTGTCACCTTCCAACAGCAACTTCTCTTTTCACAAATGACCTACATCTTCTCCATCTACCCTTGAGATCAAGCCTTTAGCATATCCAATTCTTCTCAATCAGAATGGCCTTCATACTTGTGAAACCCAGTGCAAAATGAAAACTTGGGCCCCTTGTTAAAAAATTATTACTAAGAATTTCAAGATTACAACAGCAGAATATTAAACCAAGCGTGAGGCCTTTCTATACTCAGAATCCTGTGCAACAGTCCACATTACTTGCCCATGAAGCTGGCCCTGCTTTCAGTTCTCTGAACATAACACACTTATCCTTGTGCCAAACCTACCACCTGAACCTACCACCTTCCCCTTCTCTCCTATCTTTAGGTCCCAGGCTCTCCCTCAGGGAGGCATGTCCAAGTTCCCTGGGCCAGACTAGCACACCTTGCATTCCCACTGTGTATTACCTCTTTCATAAAACCATCGTCCTTATGATAACTGTTGATTTGGCATTCTCTGCTAAGCTATCCTATCTAATAAAAGAGTAATATGCAAGTTGACCATCACTCCAACACACAAGATGGCTGCCCCCATGTGGTCAAAGATGGCTGCCTCCATGTGGACACAAGATGGTCACCACAAGATGGCCAGCAGGGGAGGGAAGTAGGGAGGGACCAGGCCTACAAGGGAGGACAGTTGGAGGTGATCAAGCCTGCAGGGGAGGGCAGTTAGGGGTGACCAGCCAGCAGAGGAGGGAAGTTGGGGGCAACTGGGCCTGTAGGGAAGAGCAGTTTGGGGGGGGGGGGACCCAAGACTGCAGGGGAGAGCAGTTGGGGGGACCAGGCCTGAAGGGGAGGGCAGTTAGGTGTGACCAGGCCTGCAAGAGAGGGCAGTTAGGGGCAATCAGGCTGGCATGGGAGTGGTTAAGAGGTGATCAGGCTGGCAGGCAGAAGAAGTTAGGAAGGCAGGCAGGCAAGCAGTTGGGAGCCAGCACTTTTGGATTATAAGAGGGATGTCCCAGATTGGAGAGGGTGCAGTCTGGGCTGAGAGACACACACACCCCATGCACAAATTCCATGCACTGGGCCTCTAATAATATATAAGAAGGCAATGCATTATGTAACTATATTCCCATCACCAGGCCTGGAACCTAATTGGTACCCAATGACTCCTTGTTAAATTGTCTAACATGAGAAATTTGCTGGTTATGGAATTTGAGATATCAGAAAATAGAATGAAAGTGATTGGGGTAATCAAAGCAATATCCAGCCATGATAAAATTGACTCCTGTTGAAAGAGACTAAGATCCAAGCAGTCGATTGGGCATCCCTGCTTCAGGACTGGGAAGGTGTGGACTAAGGTACTAAACGTTGACAGTGGGGGCAGCCTTGACAGTGAAGCATGTGACAGAAAGAAGAATAAGATGTGAAAGTCGGGATAGAGCAAGCCTGGGAAGCAGGAAAATAAAAGCACAGTATTCCCCAATCATGTTGAATCTGAGACCACCCTGCTGGCATCTCAATTGAATCCCTACGTGGGAGCCCTGGCAGCCAGCCAGGCAGCGGGAGTGGCAGTGATGCTGTCATGATTCATTAAACAGCATCAGGGGAAAGGCCTACATAAATCTAATCCAGGTGTCCCAACCCCAGAAGGGTCTGAAGTACAGTCAATAAATCAAGACTGAACACCAGCCACAGGAATTAGAGAAGCCTGCTGGCATTTAGGGAATAACTAGAATACTCAGCAAATAGGTAGAAGATAGGGTCTCCCAGCCAGGCCTTCCAGAAGCCTGGGGTTCAGATTCATTCCAGATCCCAGTCCCAAGCTGGTGCAAACAGGCGTGGCTCTGGGATTGAATGGGGCTGGATCTGCACATGGACATCTTCTGGGCCTACACCAATATAAATATGAAAAAGGCAGAGCTGATGCAAGTGGGACTTCCTGGATCCCACTCTGTGATTTTCTCATCCAGGTGAGTCTCAGAAAATTCATCTCACCAAATACATTCCAATCTAAGTTTCCAGCACACCACTGGAGCAGACACTGTTACTCAATTATCTTGATACCCATTCCCAACTCCTTCCTTGCCTACCTATTACTACAGAGTCTGAAAAAGGTGAGCTATGCAATTTTCCAACATCCTTTGCAGCCAGGATGGCCATGTGATTCAATACCATCCAATGAAACAGAAGAGGCTGTGTCTGTGGGAGCTTTAGGCAAAGACTTTTCTCCCCTGATGCAAGGGGCAGACATAGCTGCCACTACTTGTCCTTTCTCCCTTCCTTGAACAAGAATGTGAGGTCTGAAGAATAGAAACCATCTGGATACCACAGGCAAGATTGTGGATGAAAATAAATATGTGAGAAATGGAAGAAAACTAAAAGAGTCTTGATCCCTGAAAGCATCATTGAACCAGTATCTAGATATCTTGCTATGCGAAGGGCGGGGAAAACAATCTTATTGAGGCAGAAAGCACACCTAAAATGTTTAATTCATACCATTGATTCTGTCATCACCGAAATCAGTCTGTGCAACATTAGAGTGTATTTCTAAAATGACATACATTGGTTAAGAGTCAGACATTGGAGTCTGGGTTCAAATCCCAGCCTTACTGCTTACCAGCTAATTTCCTCAATCTCTCTGTGCTTTTGTCCTCAAATGAAAATGGAAATTATAATGGAACCTCCTTTATATAGAAGTTGAAGGGTTAAAAAAAGAAGCTTTTAGAACAGTACCTGGAATATGGTTAAGTGCTCAGAGAATACTGGCAATTACAATGATGATGCTGAAAGCCTCAGCGAAAAGACTCAGAAAATGAACCATCACTGCTAGCCCTTTTGTGTCCTGTTAGCCAAACTGCAGTCCTACATTTCTCTTTCTAGTACAAATTAAGTCTGGCCTTCTCTTTTTTGTATTCTATAGCTGTTTTGCCTGTGGCAGCATCTAACTCATATATGCAATTTTAAATTGAGAGGGATAGAAATAGATTGCCTACTTATCACCAATAGACTTGTCAAACCAAGATCATCTCTGCAAAACAACCCAAGACAAATACAACAACAAAAGCATTTATAAACTACTGCCTTGCCGTTTGAACCTGTTCTCTCCCAGGCTTCTTGTATGGCTGCAATAAGGGAACCTGGCCTTCATGGACTCAGGGATCACATATCAATAACCCCATGTGCCTCCATGCAGCTGGAAGAATAGGATGTTTACAGCTTGCTCATAAACCAATTATGTTAAACCCTAACTATAAATAAGTAAACAGTATTCAGTTGACAATACAAAGTATCGTGTTTCATCTCTTTTTATTCTTGAACTTAACGGACCAGGAAAAAGACCCATTTACATTCCTGTTCTGTTATTTAACTACCAACTCATACCTCTCCCCATGCCCCCAGGAAATAAAGGCTCTCAATATATCTGTCCTCTACAAAGAAATTAGTCAGGAAAAAAAGAGAGACCCTAATTTTCAGCCATCAGCCAGAAAAATAAACGTCTTGATAAGTGCCTATTTCAAAAGTTAGTAATATTTTATAAAATAGAACAATTTTTCTCCAAATGACTATCTGAGCTTGCAAAAATATAGGGGATATTTGCAGGGGCCAAAAAAAAAGAGGAAGAAAAAAATTTTTTAATTGACTGTTGATCAAATGACTGCCAGGTTTCAATGTTCAGGAAAAGAGAAAAGGACAAACCATTCAAAGAATGAAAACAAAATTCTTCATTCATGCATTGGGAAAAGTAGAGACTAAAAATGTATCTGCTCACCAGAAAAGGGAGATGGGTAAGGAATATGCCTCTCCTGTATATATAATAATACCCCAGTGAAATGGTATAACCCTCCGCCTCTACTGACAGTGCCAGGATCAAATATATTTATCTGTGTGGTATGGGATACCTCTGGCCAAAAAATTACCATAAAGTGGCCCCATATTGGTAGTTCCCATGTGCATCTGGAATAAGAAAAAGAATCAAATACTCTGTAGCCCTATGCTGTCTAATAAGTTGGCCACTAGCCATATGATACTAAATTAAATTTATAAGAGTTTAAATTTAATTTAATTTAAAATTCAGTTCAACACACGAGGCACATTTGAATTTCTCAATATTCAGCCACATGTAACTAGTGGCTACCATCGTAGAAGCAGAGACATAAAACATCCATCATTGCAGAAACTTCTGTTTAAAAGTACTGGTCTTAATCCAGGCTTCAAAGGATTCCCTCAGCCAACTGCTGCTGGAAATAAGTTCACAATCCACAATTACAAAATAAACAAGCCAACCATGAGTGAAAATAATCAGAAAAATAACAGTGGAATGTAAGTGATAATAACTTTAAATAAAAATTTCCAATAAATACTATAAAATATATATTTTTTAACATTTTTCATTGAAGATTAACACAAAACTTTAACAATGAAAAAAGATACTATCAAATGGGACGGAATAGATTTGAAAAATAACTAACAGAACTTCTAAACATATATATGGTATATATAAGCATTCAATGTAATAATATGTGTGCTTGTGTGTTTGTGTGTATGTAATTACTGAAATTTTAAAAATTCAGTGAATAAAGAAAGAGTTCATTAACTGTCATATACATCTAAAAAATTACCAACAATGCATCATGGCACTTTGCATGGAAAGCATGGAAATATGGTTAAAGAGATATGGATGACCAAGTAAAATCTAAATGAAGTTCAAAGAGAGAGAAAATAGAAAGAATTGAGGGAGAGAATAGCTGAAAATTTTCCATGTTTTAGGACAATAACCAATGTTCAAATTCAGGAAATTAATACTAAACAGGATAAATATGAAAAAATCCATACCTGGATAAATCATAATAAAAATACAACTGACCAAAGACAGAAGATTACACGAATACAGTAAAAAAGCATAACCCACAATAGAATACTGATGGTGATAGCAACAGCCTTCTTGACACCAATAAAGGGAACTCAGAATATCATGGAATAATGCCTTCAAATGCTGAGAGAAAATAAATGACAACCTAGGATTAAATAATGAGATACATCCTTAATTAAAAATAAGAGTAAAATAGTCATTTTCATACAAAAACTAATGTATTTACCACTGAAGAAACTTCTCACAGATACATTTTGACAAAAGCAAAGTAAACTAAAAAAAAAAAAAAAAGACTGAGAGGTAGAGGAATGGTAAGCAAAAACCATGAGGATAAATCACTCTGACAATGACTATGCAATATAAGAAGTAACAAAACAAATCTGACCTAAAATTCTGGGAGAGTAACATGAAAGACAGAGGTGTTTGGACTTACACGGTCTAAGTAAAATATGTTCACTATTAATTTTGTTAAGCTAATGGTGGTTGTTACAACTTCAAGAGTAACAACCAGGAATAGGGGAATATAACTTCAGAGCTAGAGAAGATTTGATGGGAGTGATAAAGACAGACATCTGGAGGCCTAGGGTTAGGGTTAGGGTTAGGGTTAGGGTTAGGGTTAGGGTTAGGGAGGGAGAAAACGCAATGTCTCAACTGGGATGGGTAACAGGTGCATAAAGAAACATGTTCTTTCTTAAAACAGATGTTTCCTTTACAGACTTTCGTATTGAACTTTTTGTATCTTTCCAATTGTCTAAAGTACTTAATAAATTAAAACCCAACAATGATATGCCCCAATTGAGAATTACTTGCTGTACAAAGAATAGTAACAAAAAGCCCACAAGAGTCAAGTGCTTTAAAGTTTATAAAGCACTATATGACTTCCACTCCCTCATCTGATCCTCACAATACATGGAAAAGAAAGTAAGGTGTTTCATATTCTCCATTTTGGAAACAAGGAAGGAAAAATGACCTGGGCAGTGAACTGCCTTCCTAAAGTCATACAACTAAGAAATAGCAGAACTTGCCTGGCCAGTGAGCTTCAGTGACTAAATGTCAACCCATGAACCAGAAGGTCATGGTTAGATTCCTGGACAGGTCACATGCCTGGATTGCAGGTTCAATCCCCAGTATGTGGCATGGAGGAGGCAGCAGATCAAAGATTCCCTCTCATCATTGATGTTTTTCCCTCCCTCCCTCCCTTCCTCCCTCCCTCTTTCCTTCTCCTTTCCTCTTTATGAAACCAATAAAAACATACTTTAAAAAAAACCACAGCATAATTTGTCCTCAACCTAAATCTTCTAACCTTTCCTAATCCAGTTTCTTCCCAGAACACAATGCTATCTTGAATCTGTCAACAAAGTTAAAAAATAAATTAGAGAATTTGCAAACCCTGTAGAAATGGCATTTTACCTGGAAAAAAATCTGAATATTAACAAAGAATATTTTTAATAATTAAAAATATTTTAATATGAATTTTATTCTATCTTAAATTTAATTTTAAACTTAATACTTCACATATTTTAATATTCAAGAAGAGTTAACTAGCAAAACTTTGATGTTCCCTCAAAGAGAATAGTCAGAGATTTAAAGAGATTTATACAAAAGGTGAAAGATTTACACAAACTAAATAGAAGCCAGAGTATTGACTTGGGGTAGTGAACACTCAATAGAGTATACAGATGATGTGTTGTAGAACTGTGCACCTGAAGCCTGTATAATTCATTAACAATAAATTCAATAAAGAGGGGAAACTTTTTATATAAGGTTGTTCACTGAAGCAGATTTAAAAGTGAAAGTTAAGTGGGTGGCTAGGTGGCAAGAGATCAACCAAAGACCTTGCATGCATATATGCATAACTCACAGACACAGACAATAGAGTGGTAAAGGCCTGGGGTGGGTGGCAGGGGTGGGCTAGAAGGGGACAATGGGAGATTGGGGAAGAGGAAACATACGTAATATTTTTAAAAATAAAGTTTTAAAATTAATAAATAAATAAAATAGAAGTAAAATTTGAAAATGACCTCAATATCTAACAATAGGCAAGTGCAGATTGGTATGTCTGTATAATGCAATGGTGCATGAACATTATACATCATTTTATAAAAGACTATACCTTAGAAAAATGCTAATGGTGTAATATTAGGAGGAAATATGATATTAAAAGTATGATATCCATTCTATTCAACTAAAGATGTTGCTGTAAAAATTGACAATGATAGATACATTCATATTAAGAGCCTGAAGGCAGATATGCCAAAACACAAATAGAAATTATATCTGGGGTTGAGGAGTTGAAATTATTGGTGATTTTTATCTTCATTCCCTAAAATGAACACATATTGCTGCTGTCATCTGAACAGAACAGAATTAACAAGTAAGTTTTAGAACGGCTTTCCTGTGAAAGCACCAGCAACTTTAAATTTTAATCTTCCTCCAGTATTGGGTTCATCAGGTAAAAGTTAACGTGTTGCAAGGAAATAAAACCAAAAGAAAATAAGCCAAAAATGAAGTTAAAATGTCTCTGAAATTGATTTCTATGAGACCATAGCCTGGTTCTCATTACCACTGAGTCCAAGTTAAGTAAGTTAACTGGCCTCAACTATCCAGTTGAAAACCAAACATAGAAGGACCCTCATCCCTAAGCTTCTGGTTTAATGAGAGCATTAGCTGAATGTCAAAAGGGTCAGCCATGCCGAAACCAGTTTGGCTCAGTGGATAGAGCATCAGCCTGTGGACTGAAAGGTCCCAGGTTCGATTCCAGTCAAAGGCATGTACCTTGGTTGCAAGCACATTGCCAGTAGGGGTTGAGCAAGAGGCAGCTTATCGATGATTCTCTCTCATCAATGTTTCTAAATCTATCCCTCTCTCTTCCTCTCTGTAAAAAATCAATAAAATATATTTTTTAAAACGGGTCAGCAACCCCCCAAAAAAAACCTCAGCCAAGACATTTCATCTATAACAGTTGTCTGTGCTACTGAAAGATCAAACTGTGTCTCAAAAAGCACAAACCATCCAACCACGGAGATACATCCTATTTTCAGGACCCTTCCTAATCACCCCCAGTTCTTAATCCTAGACATGCAAGGATAGCAACGGTTTTCTTACCGAACACACCCATTCCACCACGCCTCTACTGCTGACCCCTAAAGACAAATCTAATGTAACCTTAATGTTTGATTCACAAGCTAGCCTCCTCTACCACAGGCTGTCACTTTGCACAACTTGTGCACCCCGATCATCTAATGTATCCTGATGAGCCTCCGATCGCTCCATTTAGTTCTATCCTGGCAAGCTCTCAAGTTCCTATTCAGTAGGTCACTCGAGGTCTTGCTGAGGAGGGAGAAATGTTAAGATCTTCAATCTTATTTTCGGGTATAATGTACCTGCCATCAGAATAAAAGCGGTTAATGGTTTTCCTGTGTCTTTTCCATTAGATGAATGGAGAGGGGATTGAAAGCTGGAAGCTAATCCACTAGGTGATTCTTCCCTTTATTTAAATCAATTGTTCTTTGGTGCCCTTTATTCAACCCCTCTCCTAAACCCTTCTTCCTTTCATGCTTCCCCTCAGAAGCCTTAATCCAAGAAGACTGGTGGCAGCAAGCAGTGCAGGGACAGATAAGTCTGGAGCTCAGAAAACCAGATGAATCTCACTAAAGGCAGTCAAGTGGAGTTTTCAGAGAAAACCCTGGTAAGTCGGGCTCTTAGAGCTGGGTTTTCCTAGTGCTTTTGGGTGGTCACAGGGAGGCTGGTGGTAGTGATGACAGGATGGGGAGAGCGAGGAGAAAGATGAGGAAGAATAAATGTAATAAGCTGGGAAATGTAGCAAATATAAACCCATCAAACAAAATAAATATGTCTACAAGCACCCAACTGACAAAAAAAAAAAAATGTAACTCAAAAAGGAGACAGTACAGATCTAATTATAATGTAAAGTTTAAGTGAAGCTGAATTTTGCCATATATTTAAGACAAAATCCATCTCTGCCTTCAGTAGATGTCCGTAAAGCATAGGACATCCCTCCACTCCTATCCAAACAAGAGGTGCACAGGGAAGCAAACAGTTCTGTGATCCCTTAATCCCCTTATTTCCAAAGACAAGTACAGAATCTGTGTCATTCTATGCTTGGTTTTTCAACACTGAAGTTAACACTAACAACCCCACAAAACAGAGGACGAGAAAGGGACAGTGTTAGCTAGCTGGAGGGCTTCTCCTTTAACTTGTGCTGCATTAACCCAGGAAGGAAATCTATTTCCCGTAGACTTCCACATTTCACAAGAGGGAGAGAGCAGAGTTGGGGGATGTGAACTTTTCAAAGCAACATATAAATTTAAAACACGAGAGCTTTTTAAGTGAAAAGAAATATAAACTGTCCAATGAATTTGCTTTTAAAATAAACCATGGGTAGTTCAATAGGTTCGAGCATCATCCTGATACACCAAGATTGGGAGTTCGATGGGGCATGTACAAGAATCAACCAATGAATGCATGGATAGGTAGAACAACAAATCAAGGTTCCTTTCTCTTCTCTCTCTCTCTCTCTCTCTCTCTCTCTCTCTCTCTCTCTCTCTCTCTCTCTCTCTCTCTCAATTAAAAAAATAAAATAAATAATTGAAAACATAGACAATTCCTCAATAAACATTGCTGATAAAATGTATCTCATCTTGTATGATTGTCAAATACAGAAAAAAGAAAAGTGTAGGGGGCATTGGAGAATAAAAATCAAAGAAGAGCCGACACCGGTTTGGCTCAATGGATAGAGCGTCGGCTTGGGGACCAAAGGGTCCCGGGTTCGATTCCGGTCAAGGGCATGTACCTTGGTTGCGGGCATATCCCCAGTAGGGGGTGTGCAAGAGGCAGCTAATCGATGACTCTCCCTCATCGATGTTTCTAACTCTCTATCTCTCTCCCTTCCTCTCTGTACAAAATCAATAAAATATATTTTTTAAAAAAATCAAAGAAGAAAGCAAAGAAAGGGGAAAAAGAAATAGAGTGTGGATACAAGTGAAAGAGAAGAGTGAGAGATGTATAGAGGGGGGGAAGATAACTGGAATAAAATCAGAGGAGGAGACAGTCAATTCTCAGGGAAATAAGTTAATGAATATAACTGTTTTTGTTAATCCCTGCTTCTCATTTCATCAGTTATTTCTGACCTTTGAAATATGGATTAAGTCAAGCTTAGCATCATTCATCTAAAGCCCCTGTGCTTCCTAAATGTTTTTATTTTACATTTTTTAGTGCTAAGTGGGTCATATTTTTCGAGCATAACTCGTCCACAGGAGGAAATGATTCTCTTAGCACCTAGACCAGAAATGGCTTAACGCACCTGTTCTCAACCCTGGCTGCAAACTAGAATCACAAGGAGAGCTTTCAAAGAAAATTCTGATGTCCTCATAAAACACAGATGCCCTATCCTAGCTACCCTGGACTCATTAAATCAGCCTCTTTGAGCAACAGCCTCAAACAAGGAAATCTGGGCTGGGTGCAAACCACTTCAACATCCCCTCAAACATGTAGAATGGCATCTAGAGTGAAGGTATATCATATTTTTTATATAATTACATTTTGGTTTTTTGCTCTATTTTCAGCTGGATTCTGCAGGGAAGAAATTGTTTTGTTGTTTTTTTTTTTTTTTTTAGCATAGGCAGCTAAGGAGTTAACAAGAGAAGGGGCCTAGATTGGCTGGGCCTAGTTAAGTCTGGAGCTGGCTTCAGACACCCCAGGGGAAAGCCACATCCTCTGCCAAAGGGGACCTAATCCCCTGAAGATCAGCTTTCCAATCTCCCTGGGGACAACTGGCTACTAGCTGGAATTACTGAGGGAGGCACAGGGGAAAAATCATTTGCTAGGTACATGCTCAACAGAAGCCAAAGTGGTGCAGAGAGCAGTAAGCTCATGTGCAGGAGAAACCAGTAGGAACAGAACTTTGGGGCATGCGGAGTAAAAGCCAAGATGGCACAGGGGGAAGTCCTTCTACTGTGAGGCATGTACAACAGGAGTCAACTTGGAGACCATAGAGGGGAGGAGTCTAACCTGGAAAAACCTAGGGAAAAGACTGAATTGAGAAAGTATCCGGAAAGAGATTGGTAAGTTTAAAAGAGTGCCCTTCTCCCCCAGCCCAAGGTAATATAATCAAAGTTTAACAAAGGCCCACCTGGGTAGCACTGGCAGCAGCATGGGCTCTACATGTGGGCCTAGATAGAGCGCACTGGGGAACAGAGTCTAGCTGAACGGGACAGAAGCTGAGCTGGCTAAGCTGTGACATGGCCTGAACGACAGCAGCTTCCAAGGCCCTGCCTATGCAGGGAAAGGGAACAACATCCCCAGACCCTGGCCCTTCTGGGCTTGGTGAAGATGAGGCTGGACTGCTTCCACAGCAGCACGGAGTGAGCCACCTGGTCATGAATGAGACACAGCGCTCCTGGGGCCAGTTCTTTGTGTTCGCTCCAGCCTCAATAAATCTTACGGGTGCACCTCATTCTCCCAGGCATCCGTCCCCGAAATGCTTTTCCTGTGACTCCGTGAAAGTACCTTATTTCCACGGGCAACACTTCTAAGAACAAATTTTGAAGACATGTTCTTCCTGCAGACTCGAATCTGCCTGACTTTTTGTAACATAAGCGGGAGGATCTCAGGTGCTGGAAAAGATAAGCTGCAGCAGGAACTCTGCCATAAAGGGCCCTGAAGCACACTCAGCCCATTCCCTCTGCTCCACTGCCAGGCCCACCCCAGCAGGCCCACCCCAGCAGGCCCACCCCTTGTGACTTTGGATCTTCATCCCCCCAAAAATGAACCGTTCCAGGGAGGGCGCTAAAATTCCAGAGAAACTGCCTCTGGATAAAAATCAAAACATACAAACAAAAAGGTCTTTTAGGAACTGTAAAGAAGAAAATTATCTTTAAAGTTGAACTTTTGCCCTCTGGGTCCATTTGAAGAGTCCCAGAACCTGAGAGGTGGTTATCACTGAGATGAGCCACCTCAGAGCGAACCAAAGATATCATTTAATTAGATTAGATTATTTATATCTTTAATTGTCACATAACCCCATGGACAGCTAGGAGAGTGAACAGTACCATGGAAGAATATACAGGCATGATCAGTGTCAACTCCAGGCCTGGAGTGAAGAGTGGCTATTTAGGAAAGGACTCCACACAGTCAAGTTATCCCTTTATTCTGCAAGTTTCAAATTTAGTTTTGTTTACTTTTGTGAACAGTCTCTAGCGCGTCACTTGCTGCTAAATAGAAGAAATGGTCCTTGCTCTGCAGAACCTTGAAACTAGGTAGAAAAGCCAGAAATACAGAGGATACAGCCAAGCCAGGCTTTCCCCAAGCACCCAGGGGAGCCGCCTTGTGAGCTCCCATCAGAGGTGTCCTGTGAGGCTGGCACTCTTAGAGATGGTGGGCTGCTGCCTCGCAAGAACTAAAACATTTTTTCTACAAATGTCTTTTAAAATAAATGTCATTCCTAAACCTTCCCCCCATCCTCCCACCCCCTTATGCTCAGTGAAAGAAGAATGATCACTTAAGGTTGCTTTTTCTCCTTTACCCCAAAGAATGCTTGTTAATCCTTCACAGGACACAAGTAGGAAATGCCCCAAGAGGACTAAAAATAGCATGTGTTTCTAAGAAAGTGGGGGTCAGAGATCTGGGCTGAATATCCAAAGCCAGCAGAATGTAATTGTTTGGAGTGGGGGCGTTAAGCAGACCCATGTCTAACCTTAGCTGTGTAACCTTGAGCAAGAGAATTCAGTATCTCTAAACTCAAGCTTCTCATCTGTAAAGTGTGTACAGTAAATATTTCATTCAAAGGATCATGTTGAAGGTATTTTACAATTTATTACTTTTTAATATATATTTTTATTGTCGATAGTATTAAAGATATCTCCCATTTTCCTTCCCATTCCCCCCACCTCCTCCCAGTTCCTACCAACAGCCCCCACTCCAGGTCTTATTTTACAATTTAATTATGAATGCAAAATGCTCAGCACAGTTTCAGACACAAAGTAAATGCACAATGTACGCATTCACTCAAGAAATATCGCGTGCATGTATTAAATGAGCCAGGCCATGTTCTAGAGTCTGGGATAATGAACACAACAGACAAAAATCCCTGCCTTCCTGTGGCTTACCATCTACTGTTAATTAAATTGCACAGTGTTTTAGATGGTGGCGATTGCTATGGAGAATACAGGGGTGGGCAAAAGTAGGCTTACAGTTGCATTTGTGACATTCTGTTTATTATTGTTTACAGTATTACATATGTGCATTGTGATATTCTTTTAAGTTAGCAAAGCTACTGTAATAATCATAACCTGCATGTCTCTCTCCATAGGAACAACTGTAAACCTACTTTTGCCGTGTATGAAAGTGGAGAATGTGGACAGGGAGTCAGGCTGACAGGCAATTTTAAATAGACCTTTCTGGTTTGGTGATTGATTGGGAGTAAAAAAACTGCAACGATGAGAGAAGGGCATGAGCCACAGAGAAGAAAGTCATCGCAAAGGCCCCGAGGGAGAGCGTGTCTGGTGTGTTTGCAGAGCAGCAAGGAGGCCAAGATGGCAGGAAGAGGCTAAGTATGGGGAACATTAGGAGGAGATGAGATCTGGGACTTACGGGCATATCAGACTAGGCAGGGCCTTGACGCTTCTTTTTACAAGGACTGAATTAGGAAGCTGCTGAAGAATGAGTGGAAAAATGAGTGACATGATCTGATTTTTACTTTAACCTGATCACATCAGCAGCAGTGTCAGCTGAGGTGGGGAAGGGGAGGGACCTATGCAAGAGCAGAAACAGAGAGAATTGCTAAGAGATTAATGCAATGATAGAGGTGAGAGTTGATAGTGACTTAAACCTGGTAATGGCAATAGTGATGGTGAGATGTGGTCAGACAGATTGTGGCTATATTTTGAAGGTTGAGTTGACAGAATTTGCTAATAAATTCAATGCACAATTTAATTTCACACAAAAATGTGAGAAATAGGGATCAAGGATGATTCCTACCCAATGTTTTAGCCTGAGAAACTAGAATGACTGGAGTAGAAGCAGGTTGGGAAGGGCAGGTCAAGGAAATATAAGTTTTATATGCCTTCTGCACATTAGAGATATAACATAAACTGTAAAATATCTGAATCTAGGATTAAGGGGTCAGGTCTAGACTCAGATGAACATCCCTAGTACATAGATGCTGTTTAAAGGCAGGAGACTGAATTTGATCACCAAGTGAGTAAAAACAAAGAGAAGTCTATGAAGAAAGTCTCAGAGTGCTTCAATAGAACTCAGGGAGGTGATGAAGAGCTAGCAAGGGAGGCCAAGCAGCAGCAGCCAATGCGAAAAACCATACATGACCTAAAGTTCCTTACGTGCAATCCATTCATCTAATTATACATGGCCACCCCCTTCCCCATGCATCTATCCATCATCTAGTCTAGCACAACATTTCAGCAGTTGGATTTCAGAATAAGATAAGCCTGGATTCTAACCAGATTCTTCCACTGACCAGGTCTGGGGCCCTGTCAAGTTACTTAACCTTGTGGAGTCTCTGCTTCCTTGACTATAAAATGAGGAGCATAACGGCCACAGCATGGGATTGTCAGGAATGAATGAGACCTTATATATAAAGCACAGAACTTAGTACACCAAGAGCACAATAAAGAATGGCTACAGGTTTGATAATTATCATTCATCAAGTTATTTTCTGAGCACCTACAGTGAATGCAAAAAACACCATGTCAGGCACTGAGGAGAAAATCAAATCCCACAGAAGATAAAATTTGGAAATTTCAAAAACACTCTATAGCCCACAGTCCCAAAGACCTTTCCTGTCTGATTTATAAAGTATCCTCAGCAAGTGAGGCAAGCATGGCACTCTACTGTTTCATGAATGAGAGACTGACATGAACAAAGACTTTGAGTTTGTGGCAGATAGAGATCACTGGGAGCTGAAATGGACAAAGAAAACTTCATTACTGATATGGGAAGAGAAGCTTTAGGCGAGTTTTTCCCATTGAATGAACCACAACTTACATAAACAGGCAAGATGAGGCGGGAAAAGTCCAGATTATTAAAAACTATATTAAAACTTGATATATTAAATTGCTTTTACTCCCTTGGCATTTGGGATTATTGAATAAGCCTTGGAACCTAAACAGAGGGAGGTTCCCCGATGCTTTAATCAATCTTGTTTTAGGGAAATTGGTTTTGATTCACATTTGTCACCCACATAATACCTTTCATGGGGGAATCTATAATAATAAAAGGATAATAAGCTAATTAAACCGAATGACTTCCAGACATCATTCCGGATGTCCTTCCTGACGAAGTGAGGGCTGGAGGAAATCCAGCCCGGGTCCGAGGAGCCTGCAGGCGGCTGGAAGAGGAAAACAGTCCAGATTCCAAGCGCCTGCCAGTGGCCGGAGAAAGGAAGCCCATGTCCCAGGTGCCTGAGGGAAGCTGGTGCCAGCCGAAGAAAGGCCTACTCTTGCACAAATTTTTGTGCATTGGGCCTCTAGTAATAAGAATAAAAGTGAACAGTCATGAAAATCTAACTTGTTCCAGGCACTCTTATAAGAAAATTTATATGTAGTTTACTCTTCAAAACAATCTACAAGATAGGTCCTATTTTATTTCCACATGATACATGAGGAGGGGAGACAATACAGTTTTAGCTCACACACTAAGTGACAAGAGAAGGAATTTATGTCTCTGACTCCAGAAATGAGCCCTTAACTGATACAGTGCATCCTGTGGAGATCATCTGGGTAAGAGATCAAAATACGAACAGTTCTCAAAGAACCTATTAAGTAAAGAAAGACATATAAGTGAATTCAGTCAGATTAATGAAGCAGATGATAATCAATATCATTCCCCAACATTTGATTTTAAGTCAACCTATTTGTCTAAATTGATTTCCTAGTTCAAATATTTGTGAGTAAATGAAGAATGATGATTAGATTAAATTAGATTAGATTAGATTAGATTAGATTGATAGGTAAAATGCACCAACACATTCCTAAAGTTTCCCAATCTCTGAGAGAGGCTGACTGTGTCTGTTCACACTCTGGAACATCAAAACACCTCTAGGTCTTTCTTCTTCTCTGTAATGGATGGGAATTGATATTGCGTTTAACTAAATAGCCATCTCTATTTGTGTGGAGGGTTTTAGAAAACATTTGCATCTGTTTTGGTAAAGCAGCTTCTATACAATGCTGCATTGCCTTAGAGAAATACTTAGTGATTATAGGTACAAGATGAAAAAATAAAATGAGGTGCACTAAAACCCATCACAGCAACTGAGAAAAAAGCCATACCCGTCAGTTATCCCCCGAGCGATGGGCCAGAAAAAAGACAGCACTCCACCCACCTGTGCATGTGCAGCTACATGGGTATTAGAGTGGGCAGGTGTCACGCATTGTTTTTATTAGCATGGCCCATGGTACATGATCTCTCAGGTAATGGTAGACAGGCCCAGTAGGACTGCACACCCCCTTCATTCTAAGTCTTAAGACACACAGGAAGTTTTTTGTGTTTATTTTTTCCCCTGGGGAGAAAGTATTTTTCCCACTGGCTTATTAAATTGGTAGATTTGTAGATTTTTCGAAATGAATTAGCAGCACTAAATATTTTCTGATTTGAAAAGTGGTACATGTGCATAACAGACTATATTTATACAAATAAACACACACACACACACACACACACATAAAAGCCATCCATACTGCCACTACACTGGAGGAATCCCTTACATTCACAGAATTTTAAGCTCAAAATCCAAGTGTAACTAGTAGCAGTGATTTGGAGGGATGACAGTCGTGGTCAAATCTGTAGTTTGTTTTCCTATTCTTTTTAACCTGACTCTGAAGTCATTTTGTGTGTAATTTTTAATGGAAAAGAAGAACTAAGGACTTAGTCCCAATTCCTTTTATGGTGAGAAAGCCAAGGCTCAAAGGAGGGAAATGCCCCACTCAACATCACAAAGCAGCTTGTCTGTGAACAGGACTAAAGGGTGGGGTTTCTAACACCAGGAGCAGCACTCTCCCCACTGAACCATTCAAGGGGAAACCCCACTGTGCGTGAATTTGGGTCTTTTCATGGCTGTTTTTCCAAAGCGCCCTATAAATCTGAAATAAACTAGGAAGTCAGAGCTTAAGCTTTGGGTGACAACATTTCATTGAGTCTTCTTTCCAGATGCAAACCTCTCAAAGGAGCCAGGGGGCCCTGACAGGTAACCCAAGCTGCCCCTCAGCTCAGGACCCTTCCTGCCTATCACAGCACTAGGATTCTGCCTGCTTTCCTTTATATCTCAATATCTATCAACATTTTACTGATTGCTAATGTATACCAGGTGCCATCCATACATACCTAATTTAATACTATGGTAGCCTTGCGTTCAGTTTCTTATCTCTATTGCAGGGGTCTTCAAACTACGGCCGGCGGGCCACATGCGGCCCACAGAGGAGTCTGATCCGGCCCGCCAGGTTTTTTGGGCAGTGAGCACAGCCGAGCTGTTACAGTAGGAATTAGTAGTTCATATAGTCCGGCCCTCCAGCTCTCTGAGAGACCGTGATCTGGCCCCCACTTTAAAAAGTTTGAGGACCCCTGCTCTATTGTATAGATGCAGAGATAGAGGAGACATATTTTCAAGGCCACAGAAAAATAAATACTCAAACCCAGACCTGAATCCTAAAACTGTGCAATTCTCAGTTCTCTCTTTTCCCTTCTGGATAAGGAGAAGGATGAACTCTTCTGGCATCTCGCTGTCACGGCTGGTCTTGAGATTCTTGTAATGTTAATAGTTACTATAGCTCACCGTGGAGGTGTGAGACAGAAAGATCAAAACAACCAGTGGGACTTTAGATTTAAATAGTCCTGATTTCAAGGTTGAGCAACCCAATTTAGTAGCTGTGTATGCTGACCTTTGGCAAATCACTTTGAATTTCTGAGCCTAATTTCCCTTTCCACAATTATGAAAATGTGAATATCTTCCTCAAAACTAGAGTGTTTATAAAATGTGTCATTTAAACCTGTACACTTTTGAATGTGAAAGGGGAAGCTATTAATAAATTCTGTGGGACCACAGATATAAAACAAGACCTGCCCTGGGAAATCATACATATGGTCCCTATAGATAACCATGTCAAAGAACCTTGTGTATTGCCCCGCATAACATTGTGTCTTATCGTAATGGGTTCCTGTCTTTTCTGTACAAATGAAACATTAAGTAGCACAGTGGCTTTCTACCGGGGGCATTTAACTCCCAGGGAACATTGGCACTGTCTGGAGACATTTTTGGTTATCACAGTGCGGGGAGGGGATGCTACTGGCATTGAGCGGGTAGAGATCAGGTGTGCTGCTAAACACACCACAACGCACAGGGAGAAAAAAAAAAAGCAATCATACCAAGGTTGAGAAAGCCTGAAATTGCAGTTTTCATTAAGAGTGTAGAACAAAGGGTAGAGAGGGTCTGATGCTGAGGACAGAAAGTTCACTTTGCTTCTCATGGTGTTATCCTGGGTCGGCTAAAACATGGCACTAATAAAAATCAGTCCCCTTGGAATTCAAGTGAAGTGGTACATTCTTCTGATACTTTAATTACAATTAAAAAAAAACTTGCAAAAAGACCTATTACCACTCTATGATTGGTACTGTCTCACATCTCAGAGCCAATTTCCTAAACAAGAAAACAAGAGACCAGGTATCGTGTACATAATGAAATCTGTGTATATTCAAGGAACATCGGTTGACGAGCAATCAACACAGATGCTTCTCTAAAGGTGCAAAATTATAATTAGCAGCAACAAAGCCTTCATCTGACTCGCCTTCCCTAGGACAGGCTTGGATGGTAAAAAATAAGTTCAATGTTTAATGCTTAAAACGTAGCCACTATTTGGGGAACAACATTTCTTTGAAAGAGAATGAGCAATCATCCACAATTGTATGGGCTATAATTAATTGATCACTCGTTCACATTTTCACATCTCAGATAATCACGAAAGAGATTAAAGTTTTCAAAGCTCTTTTGAGATGCACACCCATCCCTCCCTTATCCCAGCCCCATCAAGCCAAGTTCAATATTCAATGTTGCATTCAGCATGAGCAGCCTGGCTCAAGAGACTGGCTGTTAAGATTGGATATGTAAATACACTTATCCCAACTCTTAAGGCAAATGTAGCTCATTAAAATACAGTTACAAGCAAAACATAATCCCTGTTTCTCTGTAGGAAAGGCACTTTATAGTTTGGGTACCCTTCTGAAGGTCTAAAAACTCCAGGAAAGAGATTTTAATTTTTTTTTAAGTCCTAAGTTTCTCTCTACACTATTCAGCTAGCCAATACCTACCAGGAAGGGGTTTTTTCTGATTTTGATTGAGGGTGACCCAGTTCAAACAGCTCCCCAGACCACTGCTTTCTGGTACAATGTCCAGCTCTTGCATGGGCTCCCACACTTAGTGGCTGTTTTGGGGGCTTCCTTCAGTGGTATCTGTCCCAAGCAAGACAAGGATGAAAGGGGCATGTTCAGAAACTCTCCACACAAAAGTGTCTTTTCTGAAACACCCTTTTTAGCAAGAAGGAGTGATGTCTTCCTGCTTCTGCAGCCCAGAGAGATGAATTCAATGTGCTAGACAGTCAGGGAGATCACACAGCTGAGACCTGAAGAAGGTTCAATAAGAAGCCATCTTGGGTTCAGACAATGAGAAAAACTTTCTGTTTTCTGTCTGGAAAGCCCTTCTCCCCATGGGCTATGTCATCTTTTAAAAATTAAACTTCGGAGGGAAAAATAAATAACCTTTCTTCCCACATGGCCTTGGAAAGAATGAACTACTCTCAATTTGGAGCTCCCACAGTAGAGTATCCATAGCTCTATTACAATAAATGGTCTACATAGTAATAAATATATTTATTCATTTAGGATCTTGTCTTATTTCCCACTGTTCAGCACTGTGTCTGGCACAAAGTGAAGCAGAAGGTAAAATTTGGACCAGCTGAATTAAAATGGCATGGGAACCACATAGGGATGCTACATCGCTGTATACTGACTCTGAAGCATAGCCAGGTAGATATCTGCTGAGTGCCTAAGTGCCAAGCACCATTCTATGTGTTTAGTAATTGCCACACAATATTATTATTCCCACATATTAATTGGCCTACACTATATAAAATGGATACTAATATCACCATCCATCGTGAAGTAAGAGAAAGTACAGAGAGTTGTCTGTGTTCACATGGAGAGTAAATGACAGCCAGGATTCCAAGGGGACATTCTATCTGTAAAGTCTATATCCTTAATCCTCAGGTTATGCTGATGCAAGAGACTACTCCAGGGCAAACAATGGGCAGAGAAGACTCTAATGCAAGTTCACATCATAAGCAAGTACCAGGCTCTTCGGCTGAAAACCTGGAGCAGAATTCAGGACTTGGGTCCAGGAACCTATCAGAAATAGACCTTAGTCAGGCCTGTCCCTGTCCTCTGGGTTCTCTGCATCCTGATACTGCCCATCTGATTAGTCTGAAGCCTGAAACAGAACTAAACAGGATGCATCCGAGCTTCTCAGCCACAGCACTGTTGGCACTGAGGGCCAGCTCTGTCTTCCTGTGAACAGCTAACCTTGTGCACTGTAGGATGTTCAGTACCATGCCTCGCCTCAACTCACTGGATGCCAGTGGTACCCTCTCTCCCTCTCCTGTGGTTACAACAACCAAAAAATATCTTCAGACATTGCAAAATGTTCCCCAAAAGACAAAAGCCTCCCCCCGGTTAAGAATCAATAAAGTACCTGTAGCCCCTAACCAGATGAGAAGGCCTTGCAGAGTGTACAATGAGCCTGTTCTCCTTTCTGACATCAGAGTAAATCAGACTGTATCTGGGATGGAGGGAAACCCTTAATTCTCAAACCCCCAACTTGAGCCAAACATAATGTCACCCTTTCTGCCCCCACGGGATGCTGACAGGATAGGAGGTGATGGTCAAGTTCGGCAGCGTCTTAATCACTGTTTGTTCCTGGTGGAATGGCACACTCATTTAGAGGAAAAATAAATACTGGTTCTCATGTTGCCCCAGAACCAGAAAGCCTTTAATGAGACTAATACACCCTAGGCGATAAGAAGAGCAGTTGTAATCATTCCTATTTAAGAGAGCATGAACACGAGACTCAGAAAGGTTAAGTGATCTGTCTGAAGTCACAAAGCTAGTTTGTGGCAGAGCTAGGAATCACACTCAGACCATTCTGTCAAACTGCATTACCGTTCCCTGCCCTCCCCGGGGGAGTAAAGCTTTCCCAAGACCAATTAAAGCAGAAAGAAACGTGGAAATGCCCCAACTGGCTTCTGATGACTGAATCAGCTTGAGTGCAGAAGGGGAGATGCCCAAGCATTGGGAATACTTAAAACAAAGCAGGGTACGGGAGCTGAATGGGAAGCAGTCTGTGCCGATGAGAAAGGAGTAAGGCCTCTGCCACATCCCATCTACTTCAAACTTGTACCATTTACTAAATAATAGATCTAAGCATTCCTGCTGTAAACCCGCTGGCTAGACATTTCTCGCTATAGCCAGAGAGTCGCTGAAAATATATATCTTCTCTTGCACCAGCTCATGGGGAAATCACTATGCTGATTTCACGATGAGAAATTAGGGAAGAGAAAAGATCAAGAATAACGTCAGGTTTCAGATTGGATAGCAGTTTTAGAGGCTGCTAAATGAAGACTATCCTAATCTATTCTTTGCCCAAGTTCTTTTGCTCATGTGAAGAAGGAAAGAAGAAATCGTGTTCAAAGGCTACTCTCTTCACTTTAATGGGACTGGAAAAAAAAATCTTAGCTCATGGTAGTTGGACCATGAAATTGTCCCCCACACCCGTGACTTTAGCAGCCTACAGCGAGTGCCAAGACAAAGGGATGTGAAAGCTCCCCTAATTGTGCTCTAGGGGGGCACAGCAGAGGCGCTGGGGTTAGGAACTGGAAGCTGCCCTTCCCAGGTGTGGGAGAAGGTTGCCCTACTGGTCCCAGGATGAAATGGCTTTCCAATTAGACTCCTACTAGTACTAACAGGAATGGGCAATATCCCACCTATCAGAATAATGTGGCTTTCCGTTTCATAGACCTTTACCCAAAGTTTTCACCTTGATCCAATTGTTAAGAGACACAAATTTTAAATGCCTCAAGGCTTAAATAACAATGACTTAAACAGATTGTTTCAAAACTTGTAAAAATCCTACATGATCTATCAAAAATAAAGCCAATATCTATACTCAAATGAGAGCCTATATAATCCTTGCTTCATTCATTCATGCATGCATTCATTCATTCACTGACATCTCTGTGCCACACATTGTTGCAGGGGCCAAAGCTATAAAGATGACAGTCACATTCATAGAGACCAAGGGTAAGCAAACTTCCTCTAAAGGGTCAGATAGAAAATATTTTTGGTTGTGCATGTAGATCCCTGTTACAGCTACTCAACTCTGTCATTGTGGTGTGAAAGCAGCCATAGACAAAGAGAACAAATGGACAGGCTGTTTCCAATAAAGCATATTCAAAGACAGGCAGTTGATTAAAGCTGATCTGGAAGCTATAATTTGCCATCAATGGTCTAGACCACTAGTTTATAAAGAATGGCCCCACCCCACCCCCAATCATAAACATCAGCACCTAGGAACCTGTTAGAAATTCACATTTTCATGTTCTACCCTGGACCCACTGAATCAGAAACTCTTGAAATGGGCCCTGGAAGTCTGTGCTTTATTATCAAAGTCATTGTTACTTTATAATAAGTTCTGCAAGAGATACTGATACGTGCTCCAGTGTGAAAACCATTCGTCTAGACCTGCACTGTGACTATGGCAGTAGCAACCCACTATACAAATTACATTAAATTTTCAATTCGTCACTTGCACTATCCATATTTCAAGTGTTTAATAGTCACATGTGGCTGCTGGCTACTATTGTGAACACGTTCCCTTCGCTGTAGAGAGTTCTATTGGATACCATAGGTCTAGACACACACTTGGACCAAAAACGGACAGCTACCATGATGAGTACAAGAATCTATGGACTACAGTGTGGCATGAAGTCAGAGACAGTCAATTATGCATGTAGGGAAGGGAGTCACTGCAGGTTTCACAATGAAGGGTGGTGAGCCAGTGTATCTGCTGGTGGTGCAGAGTGGGAGACTGCAGCTAGGAAACATTTGAGGGAAAGGTAACTTTAAGGAAGAGCACAGAGCGTGGGAGGCACCAAGAGGTGAGGCATGGTTTGCTACAGGATCTGCGATTTCTTCACTAAGGCTGGAACAAAGAGTGCTTGTAGGTTAGAATGGAGAAAGGAAAAGACGGAGATGGAGAAACTACATCAAGGCACACCTACATGCCTTTCTTAAGGGCCTGGGGACCTACTGGCTGTTCAGAGTACGAATGGCTAATGTTTACAAAGATCACCTGACCAAATGCTCCCAAGGCCTAAAACAGAGTAAACTAAATGGTCTGTTTACTTATCTGATTCATCCCAAGGCTTCTCTGGGTAATTTGTTTACTTTTAGTTCCCAGAAGGGAGAACGTGGGTGAATTAAGCCAAAACTGACTTGTCATTTAAAAGAATGCATGTGATTACGCTCACCTTGCCCTGAATGGTCCTGCCTGTCCTAACAGACAATGGAAGTGGGAGGCTAGACTTCGGATATATATTCATTATCCGGTATCCATCAGTTAGTGCTCAGTGATGCCAGTAAGCACCACAATGGAAGCGCCTCTTGCCACCTCAGGATCTGAGGGACACAGTTATGTTCTGCCAATACTAGAAACACAAAAGGCAAATGCTATACGGGATCCTGCGGCTCAGTGTTCAGACACAAAAGCTCTATACATTGTTTCCATAAAAGGTGGACCTAAATGCCCATTTATACAGCGAAACAGTCACCCCAAACTGTGGCGGAACAAGGATAATTACCAGGGGGTGTGAGGGAATGGAGAACATACTGGGTTTCCAACAGAACGTGCCTACTTAAAATGGGGCAATGGCGCGTTGCACTTGAGCGCCATGTTAACACCTGAAAAGAAGAGTCATTTAGAGGAAAACACAGATGGAGCTCCGAAATCGATTCCTTGTGGGAGGGAAAGGAGAAAGGGGCAGGGGGAGGGGGCAAAGTATCTTGAAAATGGGCCTTACATTTCATTACAAACCAAAGGCATTTCAGAAGCTGCTGACCTTTTCATAACCACATTGATTTGGCCACAGGACAAAAAAAAAAAAAAAAAAAAGCCACAAAGAAAATAAAGTCACCTTAACTGGTTAAAGCAGATTGTGAGAGGAAGAAAGAAGGTTGACCTTCCAAGGCTGATACTGTCACACCAACACAGCCTGGACAGGCATTTATCACCAAGGTCACTCCCAAGTAGCAACTGCTATTCCCTCGGGGAGCAGGTGCTCGTTTGCAGAGCAAGTCCTATGCTCACTATGTGCTCACGACAACTACAGCAGTGATTTCAACAGCAAAATGAATCTCTTCTCTTCTCCCCTCTTCCGAGGCCTTCACTGACAACCCTGCTTTTATTCCCACTTGGGTCTCAAGAGACTTTCTCATTCTTTATAGAGTCATCCAGCAATAAGCAGAAAGAATATATTAATCACAACTCCTTAATGTTAAAGCTTAAGAGCAGCATACTCCCAGAATAAGAAAAACAATGGGAAAACAAAACAAAACTGGTAAACAGAAAGAAAATTTGCCAATAGATAGTAAGCTTAAGACAAACAGAGTTGACATAGCAGGGAAAAGTGCAGATATCTGAAAGAAAAATTTAAAAAGGACCAATTTCAAGTCAGTGGACAAGTATGTTCAATGATAAGTGAAAGCCAAGAGGAAAAGTATCTGATAAATGCAATTGGGAAATTTAGCTAAGGAAATCAAGGGCCAAAATCAAGGCTATTTTTTTCAAAAGTACTTTAGAGGTTGATAATAAAACAACTACAATGCAGCAAGGGATAAGGGGTGTATACAATTTTCCTTGAATATCAGTTTTATTATCTAATTTGATTGTAAGATTTGCAGTTCACCAAGTTAGAGAGACAAATTACTTTTCCAGACCTGTATTCATTTATTTAATCAACATTGTTAAGCCCTAATATAGCACTATGCTGAACAATAAATTCACAAATATGCCTTCTAGGAGTTGACAATGCCCTGAGATTAGAACAATCAGCAACCAAATTACAGAAATGTAAGTGCACACATTGAAAGATGGGCTTATCAGCCTCATAAATGTCAAACGTAACCAGGAAATAAGCCTGCCTAGTGCCGGGTTAGAAAAAAGACCAGACTACTAATACTTATTCCTTATAATGTCAGAAGCACTCTAAGTAAACAAGTACAAAATGGCCCAGCCCTCGTGCTCAGTGGTTGAGCATCAAACTATGAACCAGGAGACCATGGTTCAATTCTGGTCAGGGCACATGCCAGGTTGCAAGCTGGATCGCCAGTAGGGGGTGCACAGGAAGTAGCCAATCAATGATTCTCTTTCATTATTGATGTTTCCCTCTCTCTCTCTCTCTCTCTCTCTCTCTCTCTCTCTCTCTCTCTCTCCCCTCTCTCTCTCTCTCTCTCTTTCTCTCTCTCCTTTCCTCCTTCACTCCCTCCCTCCTCTAAAATCAATAAAAATCTATTTTTTATATATAAAAATAAAAGCCCTGATCATTCTGGTCTAACAAGGCATGACTCTGACCTATAATATTTGCTCCTGACCTTTGTCCTGTTGGTATTAGAACGCCTCCCTCTTCCCAGTCCTGCTTCCTCCCCTTTCCTTTCATAGGGATTGATCTCTAGTGAACATTTAATACCCCACACTCCCTCTCCTCAGCATCTGCTTCCAGAGAACCCAACCTGTACCAGGGAGAGCATAGGAATCTGGACTTCACTGGGAAGTCCACAGAGGCATCAGGAAAAAGGAAATTCTGAAGTTGATTTCTGCAGGATGATTAGATCTTAAGAAGCAAAGAGAAGAGAAATAAGGTTGCCACGCAAGAATTTTACTAGTAAAATCCACTTACAAAGGGTGAGATCAGCCGTCTGGGGAAATAAAACCAGAGAATGTCTGTAAATGTGTGATTGAGGAATTCGGGACACTGTAAACCCCAATCAAGGTGATTTGAGAGCAATCTCAAAAAAAGAACTGCTGTGTGATTATAATTTGCTAAGCAGAAGGAAGCATAATCAATGGCATTGTACCTTGTTTTGAGTCTTTCTCCAAAGGAGTGGGTGGGGCAGCCACAGTGGGAAGGCTCTGCAGAAGGTGAGGGAGGCAGGCTGCGAAGCTGAACAAGCTAAGGACAGTTTGCTGTGGTTTATTAAAAAATGATCTGGGCCTGGAGAGAAGGGTTTGTTTGTTTGGTTGGTTGGTTGGTTGGTTGGTTGTCTCACATGCTTTAAAGTCACCAGTAAACAATGCTTCCCATCCAGCTTTACGGCTCTGCACTATTCAAAAGAGCCCTGCAGGTCCACGGCAAATATCACCACTTTGACTTTGAGGAGGATGGGACCCAAGGTCGTAATTTGAAATGGCTTGTCCTCAGTCTCAGCATGGAGATCCCAACTGCACATTCAGCATAGTATAAACATCTCACAGCCCACCTGAGGTTTCCTGTTAACCCTGGCTCTAAAGGGGAGGGCGGGGAGAGAAAGGGAAGGCAAGGTGAGGTGGGGAGTAATTAGCCCACTGAATCCTCGCTGGCTGTAAGAGAAGGACAACAGATAATGGATAAAACTGTGTGAAAGATAGCAAGACAAGCACATCCTTAAGAAAAAAAAAAAACAAAGGAAGTAAATAGTGAAAGAAACTGCAACAGAAACTTCCTTAGAGAAGAGTGGGAAAGGATGAGCAGTGGACTGTTGTTTTTCATCCTGTAACATTTTGTCATTAAAAAATATGCAAATGCTTTATTTTTTTTAACAAAAGTAGTATGAAATATGATGCTCCAGTAAAATATCCTATCTAATAAAAGAGTAATATGCAGATTGACCATGAGTCTAACACATAAGATCACTGCCCCCGTGTGGTCAAAGATCCTGCCCCATGTGGACACAAGATGGCCACCACAAGATGTCCAACAGGGGAGGGCAGTTGGGAGGGACCAAGCCCGCAAGGAAGGACAGTTAGGGGCAATCAGGCCAGAAGCAGAGAGCATTTTGGAGGGACCAGGTCTGCAAGGGAGGGCAGTTGGGGGCAATCAAGCCTGCAAGGGAGGGCAGCTAGGGGTGACCAGGCCAGCAGAGGAGGGAAATTGGGGGTGACCAGGCTTGTAGGGAAGGGCAGTTGGGGGAGACCCAGGCCTGCAGGGGAGTGAAGTTAGGAGCAAACAGGCTATCAGGGGCGTAGTTAGGCTTCAATAAGGCTTGCAGGGGAGTGGTTGGAGGGTGATCAGGCTGGCAGGCAGGCAAGCAGTTAGGAGCCAGCTGTCCTGAATTGTGAGAGGAATGTCAAGACTCCCCGTTTAGGCCTGATTCTACCAGGATTGGGCCTAAATGGGGAGTCTGACATCCTTCAAGGGGTCCCAGATTGGAGAGGGTGCAGGCTGGGCTGAGGGACACACCCCTCCATTCATGAATTTTGTGCACCGGGCCTCTAGTATATATATATAAAAGGCTAATATGCAAAGTGCCCCCTCGGGAGTTCAACCTGGAGTTCGATCGCTTGCTGTGACATGTGCTGACCACCCAGTGGCTGGCAGCTGGAGAAGGGAGGCCGCTTCCAGCCCTGATCTCTGGCCAGGCCTAGGTTCCCTACCTATATACTGGGCCTCTAACATACACACACATACACACACACACACACATACTCACACATTTGTGGAGCACCGTCAAAAAAACATAATCAATCTGTTCCTCTAAATACTTTACACCTCAAAACAGCAAACAGCCATACCCCCAGAGCACAAGGGACTGGGCAAGTGGCAGGGCCTGTCCTTTAGAGAGGGGTCTGATGATGGCTTCAGAACAGCCACCTCCTGTGTACCATCCAAATGGACTGAGCAGCCTAAGGAACCTGTTACTAATGACACCTTCCTCTGTGCACATGCTCGTTAAGGAACCCTCTGATCACTTCAAGGTGAGAATATCCTGGTCTATCTGAGATAAACGTCTGGCCCGCCTGACAGTTACTGTAAATTATTGAATTGACATTCTGAGATAGCGTATATAATCAAGTGCTATGAGCATGTCAAATATAAGCCTGCCCTAAGGGACAGAGCTCTTCTCAGCAAACTGCCAAAATCAGATTTTCTGAGACAGCAAGATGCAGACCCTGGGCAATGGTGATTTGCACCAGAGCAAATGCCCCCTCGAGTGTGATCTCTGCGTAAGCTATCACACATCTCTCTGCTTCTCTGGGAGCCACAGGCTTGTCAGGGAGATCTTATGAAGTCAAATTAAGGCCCGAGATCTTATTTCTCTTTTCTCACTACACAGAGAACACTGTGAACACAGACAGAGGTGTCTTTTCATCTTCATATCCTCAGCAGGTTGTGTCCCATCCAGTAAATAGAAGACCTCTGGGAAATGGTAGTGGAATGGATAAGCGTATGGTTGAGTGATGCTCAATGCCATGAGACTACTTAAAAGTGGATGTGAGACAACCATGGGGACCAATGCCAGGGAGAATGCTGGATTGGGTGAACTGGTATGCCAAGGATGCTGTTCATAGCTGCTACGAGTCAGAGATGACCATTGCTGAAATCCGGCAGAAGTGGTTGCAAAAATTACAATAGTAAACTGAAGTGAAATGAGTTGAGATCCCATCAAACAAACATGGGCCCAAGGACATCTAAGTCTTTAGAAACATCCACCTCCCACCAACCAAACTGCCCCATTTGCACTTTCTTTCTCCCATGAACCTATCGGGGGCCCGTTTGAGGCTATGTTCCTTGGCATTTTGAATCGCCTCAGCTGAAGGGATCTTAAGAACAACATTTTAGGAACTTCATCTTCTCCTCCATGTTAAATACCACTTTTCTTCTCAAGGGCCCAAGGTTGGTGTGTTAGAAGAGATGGAATGACAAGACAACAGAGTGGTACTATGCCCAAGCCCTTGAGAGAGACCTCTTACTCTGCCTGTCACATTCTAGCCCAGGACCCACGTGAGGACGAGCATGGGTATCCTGAGAGGAACGAGTTTGTAAGGCTCCTTACAAGCTCATTCCTCTCCCCACCCTTCTGTTCCATAGCTTTCTTTCCTTATTAATTCTTAACCCAGATTGTTTCATTCACTTATCCATTCATTCCTTTGTTCAGAAAACCCTTATATCAGCACCTACTAAATAATTGGGAAAATTGTTATAATGGAGACTTTGTCCTGAGATGCTTACAATCTAGATACCATCCACTAGGAAGAAACCTAAAACATTTAGATTTTTTTTTAATTTCCTAGTATCCTTTTATTTGAGATCATGTAGATAAAATATCTGGATATTTCAATCCAACAATGAATAATTGCTGGGTATTTCCACTAAATGATTCTCTTCAATCTACCTTCGTGATGGAAAAGCTTTAAGATGCAGCTGTTGCCCTCAACCTATTTCCATGAAGTCAGTTAGACAAGTCTGCACATATGACACAATAAGCAACCAAAGCAAGAAGTTCCAAAATGTGTGAGCCAATCTCTAATTATCTGGGGATTCAGAGCTACAATACACTGAGAGAAGGTGAGTGGGATCAGTTTAGCCAGAGCTGGTGAGTTCCAACTCTTCCACGAAGAAGCTCAGGCAAGTTATTTTGCTTCTCTGGGCATTTCTTTCCCCTCCTGTACAATGAGAGAGTTGGCTTAAGTGATTAACAAAGTCACTGCCATCTCTGAACTCTTTGGCATGTCTCTAGTCCAAGTCATAGGAGGTTTCATGTTGGAGCACAAGCTTCGTCTGAGCCTTTGCAAACAAAGAAATGTAAATACTTCTGTTCATATTTATGCTTTTGCTCTATATACAAAGTGTTACAGAAATCATCTGAGATAGTAGGCCACACCTTGATTGTTAAAATTGCTTGTTTTCGAGTAGGCATCTAATTCTATTATCATTGTTCTTTAATTTGAGATTTGGAGGATGTGATAAAATTACTCGCTGTTAAATCATAATTACACAGCATCTACAATTGCAAATGAGTTTGAATGTGGGTGTGAGCAGCCCTCCCACACAAATCCAGCACTGAGACACCAAGAGGATGGCATCTGGCTGCTTCGTTTCTAACAAAACAAATCTCCAAGAGTGGGGAGAGAATGGCAGCACGGAAGGCTGGCAGGGTGTAAAATACACATGCAAAGAGCTCCCAACTAGAGTTGCAGCAGTTACACAGAGAGCAGCCCCGGGCTAGCAATAACTTTCATCCCAATCATTTCTGCAGTCTCTCACCCCATGCCTGATATATACCCACTGCTTGTGAATGCCCCGATCCTATCAATATGTCACATGTTATTATGTCTTCTGGGGAGACTATGTCACTGAGAACTAACATCTGTAACAAGTTTAAAGGTTCCAGTCATTTCAAAAACGCCTGCCTCCACCTCAACTTTGGAAAAACAAAATGTAACCAGACAGTAAGAGCATATGGGGGAGATGCTAGGCGAGTTACCTGCTTTCTCTTGTTTCCCAGGTTATGGTGCAGGTGGGGGATTAAGTCTGAAACAGAATGCTGCCTTGTTCAAGAGGAGAGGTTTGTGAACTTGTGCTCTAAATCCAACAATGAAGCAGGATCAGCCCACCTTCCCCACGCCTTTTTATATGTAAATATATCATCCACTATGCCACCCACAGGCAGGTATCCATAAAGTTAACTCTGCTCTTAATTTTATGTTTTACCTTCCCATGACTTGTAGTGTCAGTGTCTGTTAGAGATTATATATAATTTCCTCTTAAGACCAAGGAATTGACTTGCTCAGCTTCCCCACCTCCCTATGAAGTTATCAGAAAGAGAGAGTCAAGGAAATGGCAATGACAACTGAGACGCAATGGACCAGAGTACCCAAAACTCCAAGATGAAGCTCTCAGGTGAATGGAACGTAGGGAAGTCTTGGAATTTTGTCCCCCCATGGCCAAGGGCATAAAAGTCCATGTCACTGAGAATGACATGAAAGGTCAGGAAGGAGGGGAGTGAGCACCAGAGAGGGCTGGGTCTGTTCAGGGAGCAAGGCCTGACTCACTCACCACCTGGAGGGAAGACAAGCAAGAGGAAGGTCATGTGTAGTGACCCCTACCCACTATAAGAGGTGGCTCAGTCGCCGAGGTACATTGTGACCCAGTTATATGGAAGGCCCCACTTCTTGAGAAGGAGCAAGGAGAAATTTGGAGAGAGGGATCAAGACCTCCACATTCAGCATCCTCAACAAAAGTGGAGACTCAACCTCGAGGGGACACAAGGAGAAAGCAAGAAGGCTTCTCATTGGCTAACATCTACAGACAAAAATTATCTACTGTCTACAGACACAGTCTTTGATTAAAAGGAGTTCGTGGAATACCACCAGAACGATAACATACAGAACAGAGTCCATCCTAGTACTTTTCTAGATACTAGGCAAATATTGTGTTCTTATTTAACCTTCCCCTGAACTCCATGATATTAGTATAATTACATTGACTTTATAGGTAGAGAAACTGAATCCAGGTTAAGTAACCTGCCCAAGAACCCTGGACACAAACAGGGGGGCTTCAAAGTCAGGTCAGTGCAAAGCCTGCTTGACTGCCCCTTTGTTATACTAGTGTCACGTGACATGCTCCTAGCGTTAAAAACCATTAGCCAAGAATGAGCTCACCATGGAGGCACCCACCACTTCAGCTTGTTTCTCCAAAGCATCCGCCTCCATTATATCTGCCTCTGCAAAGCATGATCATTTGAGCTGTGATGAGCCAAGCAGGGGTGCACAGACAATATTAAAAGTGAAATGCCACAGTGAGTTAATGAAACATTGGAAAGCTTTTAACCTCAGGGATGCAAAACTGTGCCATTAATGCCGACGCTCATGAGCACCATCTTCCTCGAGAAAAGACATTGAAAATACAGGCTACTCATTCAGAAAGGCAGGGGCCAAGAGGCAGCAAAATGCCACTGATCAGGCAGCGAGCATCACCCCTTCGCTATGAAGGGGGATCCAAATGCCACCAATGAGATGACCCATCCATGTTCCCTTCTCAGCACAAGTTGAGAGTCCCGTTCAATGGCCACACAGTGGGAATGGCCAAAGTCCGGGACCAAACCACACTCCCCTATTGCTTCCAGGATTAACCCCTGGGTTGCAAAGGGGGAAATCTATAGCATTTCCTAATTTGTAAACACAGAGAAAAAGGGAATTGTCCAGGATGCTCTGGAAATCATAGGATATTAATTTAAGATGAGGTTTAAATGAGAAATAACAATAAAACTCGTTTTAAATCTTATGGTGGAATATCATCCAATAGATGTTTTTAACTACCCCTAAGCATCAGTAAATACCGTAATAATAAAAGACAAGCTCATAAGAATAACATGAGTATAGCTATTATTCTGAATATGAGCCCTTAGTTTCCAGGGCTGTAACTAAATAAACATGAAAAATTAGATTTGGGATATTCTGATTCCAGGATATGTCCCATATGGTTTCGGGGTGGATGTTTGTCTTGATTAAATTTTTGATATGAGTTTGTTTTCACATCATTCTCTTCCAAAGGCAGGTGTGTGGGGGGGTTGGGGGGGAGATTAACTAGTTGAGCTTTTCCACCAAGGTAGTAGTGATTCCAGGCTTTGCAATTAGCAAAATGGTAATGCTCCAAAAATTTTAAATAATGTTCATCTTACAAATTTTAGGACGGTAAAGACTTTTTCAATATACCATATGCTGACACTATCATTTTATTTTAAAAAGGACATTTTTAAAACAAAAACATAAAGAACATTTTTTTTATTTTTAATTGAGCATTGTAAACATCTCACTTATTACTCTTATTTTTCTCATTTAATCTTGAAAATGTGAAAAGTATCAAACTGGCCTCAGTCCAGGCCTGGTATTTAAAACCTCCATGGAGAGGTTAGAGCACAGTGGCTCAGAGCCAGAACTCCTGGGCTGCAATTTCAATTCTCCCATTAAATAGCACTAAATACTGCTGCCTTCCTCTAATATTACCTGCTTGATGGGTTTGATATTAGAATCAATTAAGGCAATAAACAACAACACTGTGTAATAAAAAAGGGCTGTATTGATACTAATTACTATATATGTTATTACACTTAAGTCATTCTAATTAATTAGATTTTAGTATCTATTATTTCAATGGATATATATTGAACACCTATCAGGTCCCAGTATCTGTGATAGGTTTTAGAGCTGTACAGATAAACATACTCTTCCCTGCCACTCAAACTCACAGCACAGCCAGAAGAAGGCATGGATATGGGCAGCAAAATGTCCATACATGAGTGATACACTGGGCATCATAAGACATAGTGGGGACACAGATGGGAGGACCTGCAGGTAAGATCATAGGGCACTAGTGAGGGAGGGATGGACGAACAAGATGTCTTCCATGTAGAGAAGCTGAGGGAGGGATTCCAAGGCCACAGAAATGTCAGAGGACATGCAGGGATCCTCCCTTGTTTCTCATGTCTATCACTACAAATATCCAGAAGAAAGATTCATCTGTAATATGTGTTTAAAAGCTTCCATTTCTTAAAATGTGAGCCTACAAAGTTTAGAGGCTCCTAATTTATAATTTATGTAGAATGCAAAAGGAAATTTGGCTTTAGTCCTCCCAGTTTGTTTCCTGGAGTCAGATATATCCTTAGAGCTGAGGATCCTGGGTCCAAACCATTCTGAAGCTTACACAGTGACAGCATCTCTTCTGGTTTCCTTGACACAAGGCTACTGGTCTCTGCACTAACACGAGTCAGAACAAAGCAGAGCATGGAGAAGGGGGTAGAATCCTAAGTCTTGCATTTATGGGATTTATGACCTTGGGCAAGTCACTTGCCCTCTTTCTCCAAGCTTGGGTCTCTGAGCCATGAAATAAATGATCTGGGCTAGATGCTCCTTCACCCATCCAGGCCATCCAATGTACACCATTCATAACAGAAAAATGGCATTTAGTAACTACTGCATTGTTGTTGCTGTGGGCTTATTCTTTGCATAAGCACATTCTGATGCAGGGGTAGCTGTCCAAATGTGGCCCACTCTGTCAAAGAACCAGGGATCCATCAATAAAGTTAAAAGAAAAAACACAGCCCTGTCTGGTGTGCCTCCTGATACAGCCAAAGGTTACAGAAGAGAATCCAGTGCAAGTGGAAGTCAGAGAGAGAATGTGTGACAGCTGATGGGGAGAGGGGAGGAATGGGGCAGGGTTTATAGAAGAGGAAGGACAATGTGCCTCACCAAGGTGACTCAGCAGAGGAGGAAAGTTTTCCACTGGCTGAGAGCCACCAGATCTCAGTCAGATGGTCCCCAGACAATAGCACCTTGTGCCACACTGAAAGCCATCCTTTGTGACAAAGCAGGAGACAGAGCGAGGGAGGGGGTGGGTGGGATGTGGGAGGCGGGTTTGGTGCAGGTCCACAAAGACATTTTCTGAGAAAAGTACCAAAGTGTAGATCCTCCTTACTCTGCAGCACACTGTTATTCTTTACTTGGTAAGATTAAAGCATCCTAACAAAACAGAATGGGATAAACTGGCAAGCAGGAAGACCTTCCACTGACCTATCCCCCCCACACCCACCCTCAGCTTTTCCCATTCACTGCTGGGATGTAAAGATTACCAAAGGCAGAATGGTCAGAATGCCCAGGTACCTGCAGAGCCTTCCCTTCTGTTCATTCATTAATATGGGCAATTGTTACAGAATATTCTTCATCAGCCTCCATATTCTTTTAGTCAAAAGCCTTTCATGGCTGTAATAGGTGTCTAGATTCCCCTGAGAAATACTTGCTGCGAAAGTGCTGGAATGGCTGGGAAACATATGAAGAAGCATTTGCCCTCCCTGGTAGCCATGGAGATGTGCTTTGGATTTCTCTTCAAGGAAGGCTCTGCTGTGAGTTGTGAAGGCACAGTTAGCTGACACCCCTCATTGACATCTCACTGGCTGCAGCACTGGGCAGAGCCACATTCTTCCTGGCTGTCCCAGCCAGTGACTGAGGACGCATAGGTGCTCAGGCCAGGCCATCTGTGCCCAAGACGGGACCCCCTAACAAATACTCTTCATGTCGGAGTTTCCCACTGACTGTCCAAGACTGCGTCAGGTTCACGTGTGGTCTCAGGCTAGCTCTGTCCAATGCTGCTTCTCCCCACATCGTTCTTCATAGGAATGTCCTTCTTCCCCAATAAATCATTTGCTCTTCAGATTCTAGTTCAGCACCTGCTTCCCAGAGAACCCAATTGACATACACGGCATATTTGAAATATGACTCCAGAGGGTGCAGGTCCTTGCGATTGGAGCCCGATACCCGGCTGCCCAGGCCTGGTATCCCTCTTCAGCTTTACAAGGTGTGGGTCAGACCCCAGTCTGCCATACTCCCCAACCTCCTGGAAACACACGAATTATCCAAAAGTATCTTTGAAGCTCTTCTCACCAGGCTCTCCCATTCCCGATGATGGGAAGAGTTTGTCAACTCTGTTCAAAGAAATGCTGTTTCCACTCACCAATTCCTCTCTCTTCCCCAATGTTTTGATGGGGGTGAAGTGGGTTGTCAAGAGTTCTCCGGTAACTCTTTGTAAGTCCTGCTTATCTGGTCCAGCATCTGTGTCTGGACTGAGGGAGTTGCCTCCTACTATCTTGTTCCATGCCCGTGAGCATCCCTCCATGGGACAGAAAGAGCCGTATTTTAACATCCCACTACATAAAGAACATTTGAATTCAGAAATAATGGCTATCAAAAGCTTCACACCTTCCGCTGTAGCTTGTAGAAAAGCAATTTATCTGATTTATGTAAACCCTGATCAAATGGACTCCACTGGGAGGAGTCAGTGGCATTACATGATTTTCTCTGAAGGAGTCTCCTGACTTCAAAATAAGATTGCTGAGAGCCAGCTTTATCTTTCCTATGTTTTCTTTAGTTTTTTTGTTTTCTTTTAAAGTATGTATGTCCACAACTGCTAGGGGAGAGGATGTTAAGAATCTAACACATTCAGAGGATTCTGGCTAAAGATCAACAACCAATAACCACACTGAGGCTCTAACTCTGGGCCCCCTAAACATGATCAGAATGACGGGACAATTCAAACAGGTGCTCTTGAGTACATCACACTCAAACATTATACAAGAACCTTGAGTCACTCACTCTCAAAGTCAGAGGAAACTGGATTGAGGCTCTTTCTTATTCAACATCAAACAACTGCGAATGTCAGCAGATGAGAAAAGTTCCCCAAAGCTAGAGTCACATCTCTCACTGTGGTTTAGTCAGTCATTGCCAACAGCTCATGTCCAACCCCATTCATCTGCCCTTGGGGGATCTGAGGGACACTGGACATCATCCATCAACACTCTAAACACATACTCACACTCACCCCCGACAAACACACACTCTCTAAGCCTCCATAAGACCTTCCAAGTAATACTATATAATAATAGGCTAATACGCAAACTGTCCCCTCAGGAGTTTGACTGCTCACTATGACATATGCTGACCAGCCAGGGAAAGGAAGGCCCCAATCGTCCCTGATTGCCAGCTAGGCCTAGGGATCCTACCCATGCACAGATTTTGTGCACCGGGCCCCTAGTCAAATATAATTAGCAAACACTCTGGAGCACTGTTCTTCACAGAGCAGGCAGAAGGCTAGAAGCTGACACTTTGATACCAGAATGAACGAAACAACAGAACCCACCTTATTTGAAGCTGAGACACACTTCCAGTTAATACAGCTTAAACCTCAAATTTAAAAAAGCCCACACACTTAAAGGTAAGGGAAAAACTCAAGTAAGGGAAGTTGAGGCTTTCTGTAGGGGTTTTAATAGTTTTATCAATGAGATTTTTTGAAAATCAAGGCTCAGAAGAAAGCACATATTAGTAAGCATGTCATGCTTTAAAAAGCACCCCATTTTCAATGCCACCATCATTGTGGGATGGGGGAATCAGTACCAATTTAGCACCAGCACAGGGGTTGGGGGAGGGGGGGGGGGTCTAATTTTGCAGTGTGAATGTAATGATGCTCCTCAGCTTCCCTTAAAGGCTTTACACATTTGCCTTGGAAATTAACATTGACTATAACCAAAAGGAAATTCAAAATGGGGCATAGATTTTTAGGATGGAAAGTCAGGAACTAGTTGACTATTTTGGGACATATGTGTTGTCAGCACTAAAAATGCCATATACCAGACAAAAAAAATATGCCATGATCCCAGCATGTTGAAATAAAGCAAAGCTGTAACATGGCTGGTGTGGCTCAGTGGTTGAGCTTCAACCCATGAAACGAGAGATCACCAATTCCATTCCTGGTCAGGAACCTGCCTAGGTTATGGGTTTAATCCCCAGTAGGGGGTATGCAGGAGGCAGCCAATCAATGATTCTCTCTCATCATTGATTTTTCTATCCCTCTTTCCCTCTCCCTTCCTCTTTCTCTAAAGTCAATAAAAACATATTTTATAAAAAAAAAAATGCAAAGCTGTGGACAGACTGGCATCAGGATAAGAAGGCAGATCGTTTTAAAGCCTGATGGAGCCTCAACTCAGGAAAGAGAAGACAGAGATGGTCACAGAAGCAATGCAGACAAACAACGCAGTAAGCAGCAGGTTGCAGTAGATTTTTAATGGATAGTGTTTTGTCATCTGAGGTTTTATTCCTGTCTTGCAGGCATGATACCCTCACTCCGGCATTTGATGTCCATCAGTGACTTAGAGTAGGAACATGGCATATAATGTAATATATTACAAACCACCACGCAGTCCAGACTTGGATGCCATGAGTCTTTTTGCAAACCTGAGTCTAGCCTAAAGGATAATAGGAATGTTATTTAATTTGAACTGTCTAGTTACATTTGTAGGCTACTAAGT
Source organism: Pipistrellus hanaki (assembly GCF_964339955.1). Lineage (NCBI taxonomy): Eukaryota > Metazoa > Chordata > Mammalia > Chiroptera > Vespertilionidae > Pipistrellus > Pipistrellus hanaki. Next base: position 56,560,427 of record NC_140511.1, on the reverse strand, counting down.
GATGGTAGGCATCATCCTTTAATCTGGTTTCCACTGAAAATGTAGATTTCATTTTAAGAAAAGCTGAGTTTACAGAAAGAAAGGTTCCATCAAAGTAGCCTTTACAAGGAGGTAAGAGATGAGCAATTTTCATCGTCCTTGGCATTATACAGATTGAATTTAATGCCATCTCCTCTTACACAGAAGCATGCACTTCATTTGACTGCGGAGTTCCTAATGCTGACCAGCGGGAAGATGAAAGACAGTTGGCGTTTTCCTACAGGTCAACACTATTGACCAAGCCAAAGCTGCTAAATTAGCTGCTGCTTTGCCTCGGCTCAGTAGCTGGAAAGATGTATTTTGGTGAGGTGCTTACACACCTAGGAAAGAAGATTAATTTTTGCTAATGACAGGACTGAGGGTACCTAACGAGTTTTAATGAAATTTGAAATTGTAACCATCAACATTATGAAGGGAAAAAAAAAACATCATAAACTAAAAGTGTAAAATACAACCTTACAAAATAAACTTTGGAAACATAACAACAACAAGACCAGCTGTGGCTAAAAAAAAATTTGAAAAAATATGTATGTTATCTTAACTAAATCAATTAAATGCTAGATGGCTTGATCATACTATCAAAGGTGATAGAAGAGAGGCATTTCTTTTTATCTAAATATATCTAAAGGGCTATTTATTGAAAAGAACACACGTAAATAAAACAATGAGAAATTTTTATATATCCAAAGAAAGAAATACAGGTGTTTTTTTAAATTGATTAACATTCGTATAATTTTTAAAAATACTCTAAAAAACATTCAAGAACAGAAAATATTTTAAAATATAGGAACAAGATTGTAACAATTTACAGTATACAACAGTTTGCATTTTGCTTCTTGCTTTCTGGCTTTGTCCGCAGGTACAAATAACTTCTTTTAAATAAACTTTCTATTGCAGAACAATTTTAAATTCACACAAAAAGTTGCATAGATAGCACGGAGAGCTCCTGAATTCTCTAATCTAGATTCTCCTGATGTTAAAATCTTATTTCTCCGTGATGCACTTGTTAAAACTGAGAAACCCTTTGGTACATTATTATTAATTAATCTCTGGACTTGATTCTTCACTGGATTTTTTTCAACTGATGCCCTTTTTCTGTTCTAGGGTTTCATTAGAAATAACGTGTTGCATTTTAGCATTGTTCTCTTGATCAGGCTAGTTTGGGGAGATGGACTCCGTATCTAATCCTTGTCCTCTGGGTTGTAAAATACAGAAGAACCTGAATCCCCAGGTGTCATCCTTTAGCTTTTTGATGATGCCCAACATCTAGTCTTATCACATCCCACACATACCACTGACTTGGTATCAGGAAACCAGAAATCTTAAAATCCAAAGCATTTCACCGAATTGCAAACCAGGAAAATATTGTTGGGTCATATATTGCATTTATTAGTAGGTAGGTAAATTTTGTGAAGTGCTTCTTAAAGCATCTTTCCTCTTGATTATCCAATGATTTTGTGGTTGTTTTTCTTTCCTTGTAGCCTTTCACATCATTAAGGATAAGGTATTTTTTGTATTTTGTTTTGTTTGTTTTTGCCAAAGCAAAATGAAAGGTATGCCTACAGGGCAGGAAAAGGGAGAATATGATGAAGGGAAATTCCTACTAAACACAAAGAGGAATTTGAAGCCTTTTCAAATGGGGCAGCATGGAGGTAGGAGAGATTGAGAGAGAATATATGATGAATGAAGGTATTACAGACCTAACACCCCAAATTTTTAGTTTTGTGAGGACTGATTCATCCCCAAGAAGGCAGAGAAAGATGAAACAACAAAGAATTTCCACTTGCCCTGTGGAGGTCTGGAAGGAGATCCTCTAACAGTGGTTCCCAACAGGGTGAGGTTGCAGTGGAACAGAAAGGGCGGTACATAATGCAGAGAGGATGGGTGATTCCTGAAATCCTGCTTATGGGGCGGAAATGACTCAGGAGGTCCCCACAACAAGGTTATTAAACACCAGGGAGGCCTCACCGGAGTGTCCTACAGGATGATCCCCAGGCTGACTGCCCAGGGAGGGGAGCAGATGAGCGTAGCAACAAGGTCTCAGAGAGTCAGCAGCCCCAGGGACAGCAGAGGTGGAGCACTGGTCAAGATGGAAAAGCTCCCTGGGAGAACTCAGATGGAGACTGGACTAGGGTACAGCAAGAATGATAAGAACAGAGACCACACCAAAGACCGGGCAAGATAAATGGCATCTCGACCAACAGTAGACAGAGCAAAGTGGCTGGGAAGAATAATGCTCAGACCAGACACCCTTGCCCCACGCCAGAATGATGCAGTCTCACCTTGAGAAGATGGATCTCCAAAAGCTATGAGGGAGCCTAACACTTCGGCTTTCCTAAATGAGACTGAGTTCACCCAAATAATAACTTTCAACTAAGAGAGACCCAGTACCACTAATTTGATACGCCCACTCCCTTCTTTGACCAAGACCAAGACAGAGGAATTAGATCCAAAGAAAGAATATAAATTCTTAATACTGTATTGATTTCAACCCCAATATAGGAAAATTAACATATTAAGTGTATAGTTTTGGAGAATAGGCATAGTATGTTTCTCTTCTTCTGTCCTACCGCCCAAATCCTGTTCATTGGCCAATTCTCACCTTCTTCATGAAACCCCGTTCAGTGACCTAACATTTCTCTGAAGCCCTCCTCCCCTCAAACTCATTAGCATTCTAGTGATCCTGATTTGCTCCAAGGAGCTGCTTTCAGGAAGACAGAGGCCATGGCTTATTCTTCCTTTGATGTCGCACAGTGTCCAGCATAGAAATGTATGCTAATTGACTTATTCACTGACACACGCTAAGGCAAAGAGAACTGGGGGAGGAGATAACAAAGGGAAGAACAGAGGGATGGCATGAAGCCTTCTCCTTCTGGGATGGGGAAAGTGAAGCTGATTTTTTTTAAATGGTTTGCTTCCTCTGAGGCTTAGGCATTCACTGTTCCTGAAGGTAGTAACTGTTAATCACAGGAAAAGGATGAGCCAAGGTAATTCCTGGGGACAATCCACACACACTGTACCTAACTCGATCAATTTTCTTTGCAGCAATTAGGAGTGGGGAAAAGGCAACATTAAGTCTGTGGGATACCTGCCTCCTTTGTGGAACTCTGCACTTCTAAAAAATAACATAACATTGTGCAAGTGAGGAGAAAGAAGAAAGAAAAAAGTTTCCACCAGGGTTTCTCCCCTATTGTTATTCCAAGATTTCTAAGGACGGCATGGAGGAAATACGGGAAAGGCTAAAATCCATGTGTAACTCGGGTTGTTACAATAAGATCTGATTGCTGCCAGGTTGCATCTGTTGGAAACAATAATTATTTATGGCACTCTGTGGCAACACCCTCCAAAGCATATGGTTTACCTTATTAGAAATTAAAACTCGTTTCCATATAAACCTCAGCAGGATATTACAGCAGAATAACTAGAATAACTTCAGGGGACAGGGAATAATTCTAGTCTAGCTCTTCTAAGGCCTGACGTTTGTAATATACAATTGAAACTAATTCACTTGTAAGTACAACGTCATATTTGGAAAATGTGGGCCATCTCTCTCCTACAAGCGCAGGCATAAATAGCACTTCTTTACCACTTCCAGGACATGTGAAATTTGCATTTCCACTGCTTGGTTTTACATTTTTTGAACATAAAAAAAAAGACTTTCTGTTCATTAGCAATGCATTTGCCGTCCTTTCTTTTAACTGCAGATGTTTAGAAAGCACAGCTGACTGGTTTTCTGCTCCTTCAACAATGAACAATGCATCAGATCATAAAAATAGGTGTGCTATTGTGGGCTGTGGAGGCACTGATGCACTACAGATATTTCTCACCGTTCGATACCACGTAGGTTCCATCAAGTTTCTTTTACTGCAGCATTTGACTGCTAAGGGAATCTTCATGTGTTTTCATAGCGCTCCAAGCTTATTTTCAAAACTGGCCTGCTGAGTTTGTGTCATGATTGTTTTTATATTAGGCCGTGTGCGGTGGACATGGGTTTGCATTTGTCTCCAAATCCTAAACAGCAGCTACGAAACCTGAGGTTCCAAAACCTCTGTACGCTGCAAAAATACTCAAAAGGACATCAGGCTCCTTAAAAGTCGTTTTATTATTTGTAAGCCAGATAGGGATAACAGAATGATCACAGTTTATTTATCTTTACATGATCATCTTTGCAAAGATGAAAGGATACACGAATCACATGTATTTTGCTATCAGATCTCATTGAGAATGCAGATAATGGTGATGCCCAGCTAAAAGAATAACTAAAGCAAAACTCATTTCCTCTACTCACAAAATCCTCCCGACACCAAATGTGTGGGGTGTTTTCCCTCACAGACAGTGCCCTCGCTTGGGTGCTCCACAATTCAGTTCCACGCTGCCCTGTCTGTGGAGCCAGCGTCACGTCCCACCAGTGATGGGCACATCCCCCCAAGAAAGCCCCCGTTCAGGTGCCAATCACAAACCCGGGTCACCGTACTTCTGACTGGCTATAAACCAGAGTTCCCCTGACCCCATCTGTAATTTCCATTATTCGCTAATGTATTCAGCTCATAGAACTCAGGAAGGCACTTTAACATTCCCAGTTTATTACAGAGATATTTTAAAGGATGCAACAGGCAGCCAGATAAAGAGATGTATGGGGTGAGGGCAGGTAGGGTCCTGAGACAGGCGCTTCTGACCCATGGAGTTGGGGTGTGTCATTCTCCTGGTGCATGGATGTCTCCTTGTTGTCCACTCAGGAGCTCTTGCAATCCTTAAATTGTGGTTTTTATGGGAGATTCAACCTCCTGCCCCTCTCCCTTCCATAGATGGGGGGTGGGAGGTGGCCTAACTCGCTAACCACATGGTTGGTTCTCCTGCCAACCAGTCCCCATTCGAGACCACCCAGGAACCCCCAGCAACCAGTCATCTCATTAGCATATAAACAAACACATATCACTTCAGAGGCTTCCAAAGGTTTCAGGAGCTATGTGCCAAGGGTGCCAGGAAAGGGGAAGGGGGACAAAGACCAAATACCTATTTTTTATTATTCACATGGGTACACACAGATTTTTCTTTAAAAAAAAAAAACAACAACAACAAACCTTTACATATGTTGATTAAAATTCTGTTTGCTGGCCACGCTAAAGGGCACTAGCCAAAAGCAGTACACCACTGCCAGCCTAAGTAAAGAGTGCTGGCACGATTCCTGGCTTGCTGCAAGTGTCACCAATATTCTTGCCACAGCCCAGCAATGCTGTGTGATCATTCAGCAGTGGATACCCTAGGCCAGAACCTGCCCTCCAACAACTCAGTGTCACTCATCATGATTATTTTTTAAAAATATATAATTTTATGGATTTCAGAGAGGGAGGAAGAGGGAGAGAGAGATAGAAACATCAATAAGGAGAATCATTGATCGGCTGCCTCCTGCATGCCCCCTACTGGGGATAGAGCCTGCAACCTGAGCATGTGCCCTGCCTGGGAATCGAACTGTGACCTTCTGGTTCATAGGTCAATGCTCAACCATTGAGCCATGCCTACTGGGCAGATATCATGATTATTACAGGAGAATTATAATGAGTAGAATATATAAAATTACTGAAAATATCAAAGTCTACCCTTTGATATTCAAGAAAGGCTTCATGGAAGTGGCATCTAAATGCAGCCAGGAATATCAAGGAAGAGTTTGCTGGGCACACAAGCAAGAGGAGAAGATTCTAGGCAGACAGAAACCTGCTTCACCAAAAGCTGAAAGTGTCACAAGGCTGTGAGTGATAAGCTACGAAGTGGTCAAACAGGACACTCCACGCTGGGGGAGTAGCAGGAGAAAGAGCCCCAGACATGGTCAGAAGACAAAGGTTCTGCTCCAATCCTACCAACCACTATTCCCCTAACCTTGACCCGCACCACCTGATGGGGCCATGGACTTGCAAGTGACAGGAACAACACCTTGAATCCAAGCCCTCAACTCCTTTGGGTCTGTGTTCCTGATCTACAAACTTATAGGGGTTGGCCCAAATAATTGCCAAAGATCTCCGCAGTCTACATCTCCAAAGGCAAAAAGTAAAAACACCACAGACAGCAGCCAAAAGTACACAGGACCATTCCACCTTCTGGCAACCTTAGCCTCCAGCATTCTGGGAAGCAAGGAAATGTGTAAAGAATCCAATTTAACAAAATGGGCCAGAAATTAACATCACAGACTAAGCGAGAAACCCAGAAACCCCATCTGTTTGTGAGGTGTGAGAGCAGAAACGGAGATGACACTTAAATGGAAACTGTGGCCTGCCCCACTTCCTCCTCTGCGAAGCCCTGTTCACAGTGATGCCTGGGGAACTCTCCTTACTTACATATTCAGCAGCCTGTACCTCTGAATTAATGGCCTTGCATGTAAACACCTTTGTCTTCATAAAAATGTTATTGGGTTAAATAAAAATATTTTTAGCATTTTTTTTTTTGCATCCAACACAGGCTTTGGAGGAACAAAGGAAGGACAGGGGCTGCCAGGCCCTTTCCACACAACACCTGTCACCTTGGGAATGGGATTCTCCACAAGCACAACACTCCTAGACAAAGAAGAAGAGATGAGTTTCATTTCCTTCTGCCAAAGTAGCTTCCTCTGCTGCTGCGAGTCACGTTCATAACAAGAAGTCTGGAGGATGGGAAGCTGGTGTGGACCAGCAAGCATGGTCCCCAGAGTGGGTTCCATGCAAGAGCATGCACTCCGCAGGCCTGAACAGACCATTGGTGTCCTCCTAGGAGGTCAGTGCCAGGGCCTGGAGATGTTTACCCAAATCCAGGCCAGTTCATGCACACTACCACCCAAAGGCAGTAGGTGCCAAAGTGCTGGTCTGGCTGGAATGCAAGCCTCCTCTTCTGTCTTTTCATGGTGATGTAGGGCAAAGAACTAAGGCTTTGGGTATCAGATCATTTGGGATTTTAATTCTAGCCAAGGCTGTCCCCAGACTGGGCATATAACTTACACTTCTCAGGGCCTCAATGCACATCTCCTTAAATTGGGAATGGGGTCACTCAGCCCCCAAAGTTGTTGGAAAATTTGAGAACATGTGTATGAAATTTGGAAGGCACTCAGTAAAGGTTAATGGGTTTGCCTTTCCCTTGTTGAACTGATATCTTAGAAATCTCAGTAGCAGTTACACAGCAACTTTATAAATCAGCACAGCTCATGGATGTGCAGAACAAAGACTGTGTATTAGTATAAAACCAATAGATGCCAGAAATGTTGTAACAGAGACTGAAATAATGAGACAGGGGAAGACACGCTGGGGCCTATGCTTCCTCAGTAGACAAAGACTTGCCTCCCCTGGTGATGGCACATGGCTCCAGGCTTTCTCTCACCAAGCCCTGGTGGCCAGTCTGACCCTCTCTAGATAGCTCCCTCTCCTGGGAGTCAGAACACATCCTAAAAAGCTGGGCCTGCTGGGCAGACACTAAAGTTAGTTTTCAGGAATTGGGGCTGGGTTGAGACTATTTTGAGTGGAGAAATCCAGGAATGGAAAGCACCAGAAGACAGACCCAGAGCATGGACAAGGACACAGCTGGGGTCAAGACACAGAGACGCCAGTGCTCTAGGATATTGACAAGGACCTCTCCTCAGAGCCAGAACCAGCCTTAAAGATGAGGATGGAAAGAAGTGGGTGCCAGACACCCTCTCTCTCTGAATCACTGCAACTCCACTCCCCTCCCATCTACAGAAGCAAAAGATGATGGAGCAGGGAAGCAGGAACGTGTGTCATGAGTCCTTGGCTTGGGAGGAAGGCCTTGGTTCTGAGAAGGATGGTTCTGAGAGATTGGGGGTGCCAGCAGGGAGAAACTGGGAAGCTCTGCAGCTGGAATGGAGTTTACGCAATGAATATATTGATCTTCTCTGTGTCTGAATAGCAGGAGAAGAGTATTGGAGAGGAAGGGCCCCGGGGGAAGAGAGATCTGCAGAGGAGTGGTCCTGTCAAGAATGCATGTTCCCTGTGTGCCAGGTGAACACTGGGGAAGGTCACCTCCTGCCAGAGCCACATCTCCCAGTCACCAGTTCAGCAGGGAAACCCCAGCAGCATGAGGCTATGTGGAGGACACTAATGAGAGAGGAAGACAAAAGGTAGGGGTGGTTGGACTTTTAGGGACATGCAACCAGAGATCCCCCGGGACCTGTTATAGATGGTACACACTGATCCAGGAAAGGGCTGTCTTTGGATCCCCAAGGGGAGGCAGAACTTGAAAACCAGGTTACTCCCCGCCCCCACAGCACACCCTCAGAACAAAGCATGGGCGGTGCTAAAAGGGGTGGAAAAAGAAGAGCATTAAATTGGATGGGAGGATGAAGTCTCAATCTGGACTTTAGAGCGGAAATCACTAGAAGGCTGTGGAATTTGCTGCCTAGGGTGTTATCAAGGAAACAACTGAGGGCAGAGAGTGAAGGAAAATCACACTGTTTTTGCTTTATACTCCAGCTAATTTCAGACTGTCCCACTGACCAGTGGCAATGACTTCTGCTGTGCAATACTGAGTCTGGGTGAGTTCAAGGTCTAGAAAGGTCAAAGTCAAGTTCAAAAAGATACGGCTTTGGCCGAAACAAGTTTGGCTCAGTGGTAGAGCATCGGTCTGCAGACTGAAAGGTCCCGGGTTCGATTCCAGTCAAGGGCATGTACCTTGGTTGTAGGCACATCCCCGGTAGGGGATGTGCAAGAGGCAGCTGGCCGATGTTTCTCTCTCATCGACGTTTCTAGCTCTCTCTCTCTCTCCCTTCCTCTCTGTAAAAAAATCAATAAAATATATTTTTTTAAAAAGATACGGCTTTGGAATAGAAGGAATAAGAGCAAAGCAGGGGAACCAAACCAATAAGAAGGGATCGGTGCCCAGGCCTAGTTCGTACTGGTCACCCTCCCTGTAATGAGTGGTGGGCAGCTTGATTTTTCCAGCAGATTTGGGAAGATGCCCTTACCCAAGAAGAGGCCCTGCCCAGCTTATCTGCTGCAACCCACCTGCTGGAATGGAAGCTCTTGCTCAGAGAGTCCAGGCCTCATTAGGCCCACAGAGATCAGGACCAGAGACCACAAACCACCACTCTCTCTAGAAACTGGAGAAAACGATAAATAAGAGAGAGAGGGCTCTGTGGCACAGACCTGGATTTGCACTATGCTCTACCTCTAGTTGGCTGTGTGAGTGTAGGCAAGCAGCTCTCCCTGATGCATTTCACCAACACCATGATGGAGCACTACTCTTACACATGGAGAAACTGAGGTACGGACAGATTAAGCACTTGACCTGAGTCCAAATTGTTCGCTAGTGAGGCAGTCAAGTGACTCAGGTCCTCGTGAATCATAGTTTTCAGTGACACCAAGCTGAGAAAATAATAGTCTTCCCTGAAGCATTCTGACAACCCAATAAGAAAAAGGTTTGGGGAAAATATGCAAGTATTACAAGCCTAAGATGCTGCTATTATTCTCTATAAGCAGATGATAGTAAGGCTCCGGCGGTTAAATTCACAGCTATGATTTACCCTGTTAGGTCATTTGACTCTGCCTCAGATGAATACTGCCTGCTCGGGAGAAGGGACCCACATCCCCATGGGAGAAAACAGCAGGAAATGCAAGGGAAATTGGTCAAATTAAGGAAACAGTATTTCTTTACACAACAGGGATTCCAACTACCAAACAGAAGAGTGGAAATACCGCATCATATTTATGCTCTCTAACGGGAGTTGTAAATGCAGCAGCTGAGCACTCGAGAAGGCTGAGCTGCGGATGGTTACTTTGTAAGCACAGGCACATCCCAATCTTTTTTGTGCCTTGGTTTTATGTTTTACTGTGTGGGAAACGGCATATCATGGTTTTCAAAACCAAGACGTCATGTCCACAAAATACTCAATGTCCTGGGGAAGGCAAGACTTCCATTATAATGTGAAAATACGTGTGAAGCATTGTTCCAAACCCTTTGCCTGTATTAACTCATTTTATCCTTAGAGCAATGGTATGGTGTAAGTGCTATTACTATCCCTATTACTTAGATAAGAAAAAACGAGGCACAGTAATGTAACTCACCCAATACCCACAGTTAAGGCAAAGGGAGGGATTTCAACCTGGGTCATCTGTCTTTGCATAGATTTTTATAGACAAGAATAAATATAACTGGAGTCAGATTAGTTGAAGAGGCTTACAGATGGAGAAGAAATTAAGTAGGTTGTGTCTACAGCAAATTCTACCCAAGTTAAAATGGCTTTAACCTTTTTCATTAGAATTAGACAATATTTCAGTTCTATGGGGTTTCTTTCTTATCTATTAAAAAAGGCCGTTTTGATGATTGCCTATCATATGCCAGAGACTGTACTAAGCAAATACTGCATGCAATGGCTCCAGTCACTTGTTTCATTGATGAGGGCTTAAGAAAGGTGAAAAGATGCCCAAATGTCTAGAACTGTGATTTCCCAAGCATGTTCATGAGAGAAGGAGGCTGCATCACCTGGGAACTTTTTAAAATGCCCAATCAGCCAGGTCTCCTTGGCTCAATGGTTGAGCATCAACCTATGAACCAAGAGGTCAAAGTTCAATTCCTGGTCTGGGCACGTGCCCAGGTTGTGGACTCGATTCCCAAACGGGGATGTGCAGGAGACTGCTGATCCATGATTCTCTCTCATCATTGATGCGTCTATCTCTCCCTTCCTCTCTGAAATCAATAAAAATATATATTTTTTTACAAAATGCCAAATTGTCCAGCCCCACTCCAGAAATAATGAATCAGAAACTGGAGGTGGGACCCTGCCATCCAGCTCCAGGTGGTTTTGATACAGTTTGAAATGTGTGAGCCACTAACACCTGGTAAAACCTGACTCTTCAGGGTCCTTCAGCAGGTACTGGAGATCACAGTTACCAAGGGCTCAGAGGGAGAAGCCAGGAGAAAACCAACAGGATAAGCATCTCTAAATCAGGGGTAATGGTGACAGTGGCCAGCTGATAGGCCATCTCCCCTGACAATCTTCACTTCATTCCCATTTAAGAGAGTGGCAGACATTGTCGTGGGAGAGAACTAGACCTGGGACAGGACTGAAAAATGGTAGGATATGGAAGAAGGGTCCCCAGACCCTAAAAAGTCCTGATGGAAAACCCATGCCTTTGACACTAGCTTTAGATGTCACCTGATCTCTCCAGGGGTTCCCTGCTCCCAGAAAGGACAGCCAGGTGTATCCCCAGGAAGACTGGAAGGGGAAGGTGGCAAACTAGAGGCTGCAACCTGTGACCTGTCATCCAGAGAGAAATGTCTGCAGACCAAATATGGTCCACAGGACACCAACTTGTGACTTCTCATTCTGACTCCAACTTCCTCACGACAAGGAAGGAAGGGGGTCAAAAAGGTGAAGTCTCCTTGTAAAGCCTCACAGAGCAAAGTGGCAGCAGGAGCGTGGCCTTGAATCTCAAAGGCTCCTTCTTCAAGGAAATGCCATAATAATTCATAAAATGCATGGGCAGTGTGAATTTTATAAGTGATCAGGGTTCCTCTTTCGCTCGTAAAATAGACACAGGCCAAATTTACTATCATATAATACTGTGGCCACAAATTCAAGTACAAAATTTCCTCCTGTCTTATTCTTCTAGTCTAGATCTGATTATATTGCTGCGTGGAATTTTAGTTTAAAATTTACTTCTACTAACTGTTCTTTCATATTCTGGGAAGTCACCTAAAACTCTGTTTGGAAAGAAACAGGATATCTAATAGAAAATAATTTTATTTAACCTCTTTCTCTTCCTCATGCCACATCCTTCCAGGTACTCAAGGTTAATCATTCTGATAAGCTGACGAGGTAAATCAAATCACAAAATTACTTTACTAACATTTTCATGCAAACAGAGCTGTCTTAAACAACCTTGAAGGACTCAGCATAACTGGGAGCAAACTACTCACTTGGTCAGTTCAATAAGGACTCTCTTTATTTATTGAAACCAGGCTTGAAATCGAAGAGGGTCTAAAGTTGAGATGCTATTTGGGGACTCTGAGAGGAAATTTAATCATCGAATCTTAGTAACCAAAACGAGTTAATGTACCTTCAAAACTAAGCAAATTATTCCCATCTCGCTGCAAATGGCCCGTCATCATAAATGTTGGCCATTAAGGTGCCCTGTGATTCTGCATGGACCACTTGGAGGATGAGGTATGGTGATGACTTATCACTAATAAAGTGAACAGCATCCAAGAGGAGTCATGCAGATGCACAGCCCAGGCTAACAAAGGAGATGGCTACAAAGATCATGAAAATATGGAGAAGAGCATCCCTCCATATGTGAACATAACCTATCCTATTCTTAGGAAGCTGGAGAGGAGGAAGAAGGAAATGATGCTGAGTGTCGTGACAGGCCTGTGTTAGGTGGTTTACTACATTATCTCATTCACTTCCAACCTAGGCAGTAGAACCACTAGCACATGTTACAGATGAAAGAACTGAGATGCAGAGAATTGGAGTAATTCACTCAAGTGAATTACTAAACTAGTAAGAAGCAAAACCAGGATACAAATCCAGATCTGTCTGGCTTCAGAGATTATGCATTTTCACAATAATAAAAGATTCAAAACTTGTTGCTCATCAAATATGTCAAACACTTTAATAGGTACTAGGGATATCATGTTCAGGGAAATAATCAAGAAATCGTGCAAACAAATATAAAATTAGTATTCTGAGGATACAAGGAAGAAAAGAGATATGGCTCTAGCAGAGCATATATTAAAAATCTGACCTGATGAAGTCAACTGAGAAGGTCAGTCTGAGACCTGAAGAAAGGATGGAAGATAACAAAGTGAAAGTTGTAAGCAGTGGGGAAAGGATTCTGTGGGAAAAGGGACTAGCAGACTGTTAGTGAGAGATGCATAGCGTGAAAAAGAGAAAGGAGAACCGTGCAAAGTGAGGCCAGAAGCAAGACCCTACAGGTGCTTGTGGCTTGTGATAAAGATATGCCTTTTTCCTCAGAGCAATGGGAACTCATGCAGTAAAACCAGAGGAATGGCATGATCAGTTTTGCATATTGCAAAGATTACTCTGTGTGCAGCATGCAAAAGCAGCAGTCATAGAGATGTAAATTGCAGCATAGGGAATATAGTCAATAATATTGTAATAACTATGCATGGGGCCAGGTGTGGCTACTTGAAAGTATATGATTGTCTAACCACTATGATGTTCATATGAAACTAATACTGAATAATATGGAATGTAAAATAAAAATAAAATAAGATGAGTCATTGGAAAAAAAGAGAGAGACAGAATAAGGAAGTTAAGAGGCTACTGCTGCCCTTGAGATGAGAGACAAGAAAAGCTGGGACTGACAGGAGTCCGAGAACGTGGAGGGAAATGGATGGATTGAAAAGATACTCCGTTGATAAAATCAAGTGAACTCGGTGATGGATTGGACACTGGGGTGAAGGAGAGGAAAGCATTAAGGACGTCTCATAAATCTGTGGCCTGTGTAACAGGGCAGCCAGTGCCATCACTCACAGAGAGCGGATGTGCTGGAAGAAGAGCAGGTGTTCTGGGGGGAGATGATCCATCTGTTTGGCCACATTGCAGTTGAGATGCCTTTGAGACATCCGAGTAGAGCTGTCAAATATGCAATCAGACATGCAGGCATGGCGTTTAGATGAGAGGCCTCAGTGGGAGTCCAGTTTAAGGGTGTTAATCACTTATCCATCAGAGCTAAACAAAGCTCTGATCTAGAGGAGGCAGTGGGATGCGGGGAATGAGAGTGAGCAAAAACAAGATCTATGATCAAGCCTGAAGGAGCTCCATCATTTAATGACTGGGGCAAAGAGCATGAGCCGAGGGGGAGCAAGAATTTCCACAGTGCAATTTAAGAAGGTGCAGGTATGCCCTAGCCAGTTTGGCTCAGTGGGTAGAGCATCGGCCTGTGGACTCAAGGATCCCAGGTTCAATTCTGGTCAAGATGTACCTTGGTTGTGGGCACATCCCCAGTAGGGGGTGTGCAGGAGGCAGTTGATTAGTGTTTCTCTCTCATCAATGTTTCTACATCTCTCTCCTTCCTTTCTCTCTGTAAAAAATCAATAAAATATTTTTAAAAAAATAAGAAGGTGCAGGTGGGGTAGAAATTGAACAGTTTAAATGCTGCTGAAGGTGATAATATAAACCCACAGAGGATGAAGACCTGAAGACTCCTGTTAGCCTTTGACTGGAATCGAACCTGGGACCTTTCAGTCTGTAGGCTGACACTCTATCCACTGAGCCAAACCAGTTTTGGCAAAACTGAACTTTTTAAGAGACCTGTGGCTCTGCAACATTCAGGAGTCACAGGAATAATTGAATAGATATCTATGGGCTGAAATGTCAGCCCTGGCCATCATCCTTCTGGGATTTACAGCCTCTGTTTTAAAAGTGAGGATTATAAAATCTACTGAGTAGGAAACTATGACCATTAGACAAGAAGATCTATGTAAAGCACAAAATACCTGTGATGTGCAAGATGGACTCAGCAAATGTTAACTCCCTCCTTTCTCAGTAGTCTCAGCACTGAGCCAAGTACCTGAGAACTAGAAGTGCTTAGTAAACTCAGGGTGGAAATAGGAAGGAAGAAGAGAGATTAACTACTCAAAATACTTAAAACCTCAGTGGTTCAAATATGTCTATTTTTAACTCATTGGATATTTATAAAAAAAATACTTTCAAAACAATGCCATGAACATATCAGATGTCAGAGATGAAACCATGACTAAGACATCTTCACGTGGCTGCTGTGGCTCAGTGGTTGAGCAACAACCCAGAAACTAAGAGGTCACTGGTTCGATTCAGGAACTTAATAATTTTTCAGCAACAAGCGTTCCAAGATTTCCTCATCAGATCATCAAAAATTCCAATTAATTAAAATAATGCGCTCCTCCTTCTCTGAGTGCATTATGAATGAGTTTGACTGTGTTTTCTATAGGAACAACTTTAAGGTGCCTGGTTTAAAGCAAGTTATTTCAAAGCAAATATTATTTTATTCATTTGGGAAACCTGGTAATACGTATGTTTTACATAGATGATAACACACAAGCAGGCCCGGTAGAATTTTTTCTAACACAAATATATATATTTGTACACATAATACACACACACACACACACACACACACACACACACACACCTTCTAATCAGGAAGAGGTGACACACAATTTCTCAGTTTGGGTAAACTAATTTTCTTTTTACGGGAGCACAGTTTGTTTCTCTTTTTCTAAAAGAAAGCCACAGATTTATTATGCTCCGCCCCCACCTAAATGAGCAGAAGGGAGATTTATAAAGCAAATAAACTGAAAGATTTATGGTTCCTTTCTCAGAAGAGCTAAAAATTATGGAAAAACTCATTGACCTTTGAAGAGAAGAACTTGGTTCAGTCGGCCAGAACCTAAGTGCATTGTAAGAGGTTTCCGATTAATCCTTTAATTTAAATCCTTTGTCTGGTAAAGATGCTGGGGGCCTGCTGAATCCCGCGTGTTCTTTTTGAAGCATAACTACCTGTGACCATTACAAACAGCATGTCCTGTCACACTAAGCATCAATAATGTTGCCAATAACTAGAAAATGAAGGAGTTGGAGGGATTAGGAGAAGGGATTTTGCAGAGTAGCCTAGGGACACCATATGGGTTTTGAAGGAGGAGGAAAGGAGGAAGATGGGAAGGTGAGAAGGTCCGGGTGTAGTTCTCCACGGGGGAGGCCTGGGAAAGGGATCTAGGAAACATGCCTGCATCTAACAGGGGCACTTATTCCTCAGCTGAGGGACGTACGATGGTGAATTAAGTGCTGCCCAAATTGTTCCCCATCTAAGGTATCCAAATTATGTCCCCAGGACCCACAAGGAGGAGAGAAAGTAAAAACAAGGCAAAACATTAAAACAAAACTCATGAAAGCCATTATGTTTCTTTTATACCTGCTCTTCATTTTTGTTCTGTTCTGCTTTTTCACGGATACAAATACTACAGCCTTGGCTGTGGGCAGACCATTCTTTAACAGTGAAACCTTGGGCAAGTCATTTACAGCCTTCCAGCCTCAGTTTAATGGGAATAATAGCTATGAGAACTAAATGTAACAATGCCTATAAAATGCTCAGCACACTCTCCCTGAATAGGGGCAGTATCATCACATGTGCCCACCACAGAGCTGAATTAGATCTGGAGAAACAGTCTGGGTTGGTACAGAAGCTACTGGAATGGGTATTTAAAAAAAAACACACAGGTTTAATTATACCACCGGAGCCTCAATTCCCTCTTGCAGAGATGAGGGCTAGGATTGTAGAATCAAAGAGCTCTGACTTCCATTACTTAACTACCAGGGGAATGTAGGGCAACCATTTGACTTTTCCTAGCCTCAGGTCCTCCTCTGTAAAATGAGAATAGAATTTTTATTAGGGTAGAATATGGGGAGAAAAAAGTTTAAAAAGTGTGTAAAGTATTCCCATCTAAATCTATAAAATGTATTAATAAGTATTAGCAGCAAAGACGACTAGAATTCATTCATTCCCTAATGCAGTCAACAGTTATTGATCCAACAGCTGGTATGACCCATCTGAGCCTTGATGTTAGAAACCAGGCCGGGCAAAAATCCCCAGTCTCTCGGAGCCCAGTCTCTAAGCTGAGAGTGCCTTAGGCACTCAATAAACACCTCGAGAATGTTTTAAGTGAGGACAACCTGTGAAGAGCCCTCACTCTGATTAAGATTTCATTTTTAACTGGGTTCATTTCCTAGCCCTGATCTTTGAGCAATGTTCCGGACCTTAGTTTCTCCATCTCTAAAATATTCTAACAATGAGAATCCGTGCTGATGAGAGTTCACAGGAGATTAAGACAATATATTCTAAAAACTGCAATGCACAATGTGAACATTTGTTGTCATCATATGTATTCTACTCATATGCACACTTAGTAGTTAATTATTCACTAACATCACACCCAAACTTTACCAAATAAGAAAAAACACCATAATGAACCAGTCTCTTACTCTCTTACTATGATAAACACACACACACACACACACACACACACACACACACACCCCAAAATCTAGATTTATAATTTTCAGGTCAGGCAATTTAAGAAAGAGAAACAGTACATTTTGTAGGTATTTGCATTAAAGTTTCTTAAACTTTTACAACACACTACAGTCATGATAGAAAATTCTAACATTTGCAACATAAATATCCAGAGATTTCTAGGAATCCTCAGATTTGTAAAGATTACTAGGAGCATAGGATTATGTAGTAAAACACATTAAGTAAGGACTATTTTCCAAAATGTTCCAAAAAAGTATAATCTTATGGAGTGATCATAAATTTCACATGTATTAGGATAACTCCATGTACAAATAAATTGAATGGATGTTAGATTAAATACAGTTTTCTAAGGCATTTCATTTTCAAACCCATTAAATGCAATTTTGATATCTTGTATAGACATGTTGTAAAATAATACTTGCACTAAGAATCATTTTTCCCTCTCTTCTTAGGACAAGTGGAATAAACATTAGAAATATGACAGCAAATACACTGAAACATTTAAGTGACCACTTTAGATTTTCTTTTTTTAAAATATATTTTTATTGATTTTCAGAGAGGAAGGGAGATGCAGAAGTAGATAGAAACATCAATGATGGGAGAGAATCATAGATTGGCTGTCTCCTGCATACCACATATTGGGATTGAGCCAGGACCTGGGCATGTGCCATGACCAGGAATAGAACCATGATCTCCTGAGTCGCAGTGGCCAGACAATCCCTCTAGATTTTTCAAGGAGAAGGGTGCAATACCCAGTGACCAGTGCATAATGAAAAGCTGGGTGGGGATGTAGATACTGAATGGCCTGCTTATCACTCAGTAGCCAATAAGAAGCAATATGTTTTGACCAGTTACTACCTGTCACAGACACTCATTGCTAACACTAAGATGTATTACAGATTATGTTCAAAAGTGAAAAATCCAACCTGAACACTAGATAGATGATAGATGATATAGATAGATAGATAGATAGAAACTTATATCAGAACTAATCACAATAATTGATAGATTTCAATTATGTCCTCAGAGAGGCCAAGTTCTTATCTTGGAAAAGGATGGTAACACACTTAGAAATATCCAAAAACACTTAAAGAAAGCCCCTGAGTTTTACCACCTGCAGGAATAGCATTAGTGAATCATCATTCACTACAAATGAATTGTAATTCATCAAAACGGATTTGGGAAAGAAACCTGTTTTTTGGAAATACACTGAGATAGCAGGTATGTAGAAAATCCTAAAACCAGCTATCTTCTTGAAAACTTAAGCATTTCTAATGTCACATGAAACAGATTCCTTTGACTATTTACACCTCAGACAACTAGAGATACTGCAGCCTCGATGTGGGAGAAGTCACCCATCTCCTTTGGACTTGTGGAAGAGGAGCCAGAAAAGGAGACTTAACTACTAAAGATCCCAAGAATCCTGAGAACTGCTATTTATTACAACATGTCTGCAATTGAGAAAGGACGCTCTGTTTACCCTGCCTACCATAAAATGCTGAGCTGGTGTGTCAGAAAGACAAATGTACATTCAGAGAAAAGATTACTTCTGTGGAGGAAATTGGCCTTAGACTAGAACTGGAGAAAATGTGTGTCCAGCCAGATGTCTCCTGGCAAATAAAGACAGTATTAATGGCAATCAAGTGTAGCTACTTTTTCTCTGGATCATTCCACAGGACTATGTGAATTATTTTTTGTGTCAGGAGGGCCTGAGGTGATATCCTGGCCCGGTGGTGTCAGATGTGCAATGTTTGGTTCGTTCATTGACCGCACAGAGAGAGTTAGAATGAAATAATATAACAAGGATAAAGACCTGCACAGCACTGTGAGTGGCACTGTACAGAGTGCCAAGGACACAACTGTGAGCAAAGCAAGCAGCAGCCCCAGCCCTCACAAGGTATACGTTCAAGTCTTATAAACAGAACCCTAAACAAATAAATGCATGACTTTGTCAAGAGCAAAACAAAACATTGCACAATGCTAGAAGCATTGACAGGGGAACTATAATCTTTCCAACACACCAGGTTTCTTTAGCTGGGCTCAGAAAAGTTTCTATTAGAATTCTGAGGAGCCAGGTGTCAGCATCAAAAGACAAAATTCAGCATTGGGCAGCAGCAAGAAAAGTGGCAAGTATTCAGAAATGAATTTTTAAAAGTCCATTAATCTTTACAGCAGCTCCTTAGAAGCTATTAGCCAGCACTGAGCTTTCTACAAATATTTTCAATATTCAAAGGAGGAGGAGAAGGTTCTTGAAAAGATGTGTCAGCCATCATTGGCACACATTTCAACAGGGCTTTTTCCACTTTGAAACTGTAAAAGAAATTAACAATATCTCTCTATGAGATGCTAAATGTCTTTCTTTTTTTTAATTTCTTTATTGCTTAAGGTGTTAGTGGAAAGACGCTATAGAGCACTAGAGTTCAATCATGAAATCACACCTTTGTTTATTCATCAGTTCATGCAGAAAGTATTTGCTATGTAACCACCATGTTCCAGGCCCTGGACTGGGTCTTGGTTTACAAAGATGAATCAGACACAGCCCTGGCCTTTGAATAGCTCTTAGCCCACAAAATATGTTGGGAAGTAATTAAGATCCTGTGTGATGGGCAGTCTTATAAAGGCTTGAACAAAATGCTATCACAGCCCAGAGGAGGAAGCCACAAAGCAGGTCATTAGAGTTTGATGGGATACCGGTAAAATAACAGAGAATTGATTCTAAGTTCACTTTTTATAGACTATCCCATCTAAAATCCATCAGCCAATCCCACTGAATTCACCTCCTGCCCTTTTCCACCTCCATGTCCACCATCACACCTTGCCTAGAGTGCTACATCAGAGTAATAATCGAGTTCCTGCCTTGCTTTGCCTTCTGTCCACGGCTGGCAGAATGACTTTCCAGATATGCAAATCAGATCTTTTAAAACCTGTCAACAACTTTCTGCTGGCATTAGAGTAGAATTCAAACTTCATAAAGCTGACCAGACCCCCAAATTCTGCCTCCCTCTTGCACACAACCACTCTCCATCGCCCATCCTGGGCTCCATGCAAACTACATGCATCTTGGTTCTCTTGTACCTCCAGGTCTCCAGAGATGTTGTGCTCAACTCTTACATTAGTCTCCTCTCCTGCCTCTGCTTTTGCCAACTCCATCTCATCCTACAATCTCAGCTGAATTCACCCATAGTATCCAAGACAGCCCCATCAAAAATTTGTCATCCTCCACAGTCACTGTTGCCCAATCTCAAGACCCCTCTTTTATGCTGTCTTTCTTGCTCATTTCAATAATTAATCCTCTCCTTCCTTACTCTTCACTGACACAGTCCTGAACCATATAGTATAGGACTTAGTTATGTCTAATTGAGCATGAATTATATTCCAGCCTGCTTATTAAAATCCTATTTTTAAGCAAAATCTTGCCTTACACTGTTATGTTCACTTATGTTCTTATAGTTATTCTTAAAAGAGATTGCTAAGTGTTAGCACACTGACTTCACAAAGGGGAAATACAGAGAGAAGATAATCCTAATGCAGTTCAAAGAATAACGGCAGAGCCAGGACATCTAACCCAGGTGCTGCAAGTCTTTCCCCCATTCTTTGGCTATTTTCCCTCATTATTATGAGTGTATAATTCTTGTATATCCAGACAAGCTTCAGAAGCTAGAGCCAGCACCATACCAGTCACAAAAACAAAGGCACAGTGAAAATGTACTGAGTTCAATTCTTCTCAATAGTGTCTAAATACTAGGCATCCTGGAAATAATCAGGAGTTATTATGTTTTAAGTAACCAAAAAAGTTTAAATCTACTAAATTTCCATTTCCATTTAAAGCTCTAAAAGCTCCCTGAAAAGTGAGCAGGAATTTTCCCCTTTCCTTTTTTTTTTTTTTACATAAAAATGCTAACTACTGTATATAATGTAATATATGCACACTATCTTTCAAGGAGACACTTTAAAGTCCTAACATGTGGCACAGTGAGCCAAACGATGTCTTTGTAACTCCTAGAGATGAGAGTACATTACTGGAAATTGACCTCAGGCCAGGCTCAAGGGCTTGGCCTCTAGGTACCACCAGACTCTCTGACAGATTTACCAAAGAGAAAAGCAAGGAAGACTCGCCTGGGGAAATGCCAGACACAGGAGCTCTCAACCCTTGGAGGGAAGTCATGGCCAAAATCACATGTAATGTGTCTGCAAGGAATTGAGGAAAGGTGACAGAGAAGCTTGTCTTAATGATTCCAATTATGATTTCTCTCCTCAGTACCCACCATGGCCAAGCCTGAGAACCCATTCAGACACCTATTTTTTAGGCAGTGTTACCTTATCTGGCTCCTTGCCTTCAGAGTCTCCCCAGGCAATGTTGCCTCCATGTCGCCATGGTGATGACCTTCCTAATATCCTAATCTGATGACAACCTTCCCACCTCAGATCTTCCATGAGATACTCTGTGGCCAATAGCACTGATTTCTGTTTTGAACCATGCATCCATATTGATAATTTTGAGGCATATGCCTCCTATATGGAAATATTCACCTATTTAATAAAACATGTACACATATGAACATACCATGTACACTCTAAAACTTAAACAAAACAAAAAAAGGATGAGATGGAAATAAATATGAATAAAAGTTCTAATATGTTTCCATATACCACTGGATCCAATTTTTCACTTGTTGGGATGGCTGCATCCTACATGGGTACACACTACAGGATACAACGGAAACTCTTTAGCATGTGTACAATGCTCTTTGCCACTGGAGACACGGCTGTATCTCCATCTTCTTCTCCTACCAAACTTCTGTTCCAGCCACGTGAACCATTTCATTCTGTACTTTTATAGATGCTGACCCCTCCACTGGGGATGGCCCTCCATCACACCTCCTCCTGAAGAATGTCTCATTCTTAAGAACTCAGCTGAAATGTCACCTCCCCTGGGCAGTCTGGGCAGACTCCCATCAGCCAAGTGCACTGCTCCCACCAGTGTACTCCCAACACTCTATTCAAATCATAGGATGGGACAAATCCTATTGTGTTTCATTATCTGATTACAAGGCTTTCTTCTCCTTTAGACTGTGAGCTGCTCAAGGATAGGAACTATTACTTAATCATCCCTGAGTCCTTGGGACCCAGCACAGGACCCACCCACAGTAGGTTCTCAATGTTTGCTGAAAGAATGAGACAAGACTCTAGGTCTGATTCTTCATTTTGTCCCCGGTAGGGCCACCATGTGCAACCTTGCAGACTGTACACTGCATAATTCTAGCAGGTGCCATTCACCTAAATTAGCAAATGCAGCTGCACTTATAAAACCCATAGTGATCTGAAACCGGTTTGGCTCAGCGGTAGAGCGTCGGTCTGCAGGCTGAAAGGTCCCGGGTTCGATTCCGGTCAAGGACAGGTAAGTTGGTTGCAGGCACATCCCCGGTAGGGGGTGTGCAGGAGGCAGCTGGTCCATGTTTCTCTCTCATCGGACGTTTCTAGCTCTCTATCTCTCTCCCTTCCTCTCTGTAAAAAATCAATAAAATATATTTTTAAAAAAACAAACCCATAGTGACTAGCAGAGGGCTCAACACATAACAGTGGCTCAATATACAGTGGGACCTCATTTCTCAATCTTAATTTGTTCTGGAAGGCTGTTCTAAAACCGAATCATTTTTTTTTCCGATGAGAAATTATGTAAATTGAATTAATCTGTTCCAGACCCCCAAATGATTCCCTGTTTTAACCTTTCTTACATATAGTACCTGTCTCTTATATTGCTTAAGCTGTAAATAAGCACTTTAAAAATAAAAAGGACATGAAATGTAAATGCAAATTGGAAATGTACAATAAAAAATGAAAATTTAACAATAATTAGAAGCAGCAATGAAAGAAAAAAAATTCACAGTACAATATCCTGAGATTTTAGCAGTGGT
This sequence comes from Pipistrellus hanaki, assembly GCF_964339955.1. Taxonomy (NCBI): domain Eukaryota; kingdom Metazoa; phylum Chordata; class Mammalia; order Chiroptera; family Vespertilionidae; genus Pipistrellus; species Pipistrellus hanaki. The sequence goes on along the minus strand of NC_140511.1, from coordinate 56,537,467 downwards.
AAACTGACTCATGTTCGTGCATTCTTTCCTTTGTCACTTGAGAAAAACATGACTTATCATAAGTATCAGCATGAAAGGATTGTCAGGTTCAGAAGTGAGTTGTTCGAGATGGGAGATGTTTGAGAAATAAGGTTCCATTGTATATGTTGGTAGAGTGAGTCCGGGTTCTCCAGACAGATAGAACAAATAGGATATACAGAGATACAGATAACAGGAGATTAATTATAGAGTGTTGGCTCAACAAATTAAGGAGGCTGAGAAGTTCTGCCATCTACAAGCTGGAGATCCAGGAAAGCAGGTGCATACCTCAATCCGGTCCAAAGGTCTGAGAACCAGGGTAGAAAAAGATATGCATCCCAAGTCAAGAAAAGAAAGAATTTGCCCTTTCTTTGCTTCTTTGTTCGATTGAAGCCTTAAACAGCTTAAATGATACCCACCCACATTGGTGAGGGTGGATCTTTTTGCTCAGTCTACAGAATCAAATGTTAATCTCTTCTAAAAGCACACTCACAGACACACATCCCTTGGTAAAGTGGAGTTGACACATAAAATTTTTCATCACAGATAGGTATATATCTAGTGTGTGTGTGTGTGTGTGTGTGTGTGTGTGTGTGTGTGCTGAATAGCTCAAGATCAAGCCCTAGTCCAAGTCCTACTACTATAAATGATGGCAATAATTATTGCTATTACAATAATAATTATATAACACACAATTATATAATTATCATCGTAAATAATGTCACAGTACAAGGCTATGCGGCTTCAGCCTTTATAAAATGCTTTCACAGTCAATATCTTATTTAACCTTTCCAACCAAGTGGTACTATTTAAAGCCTATTTGAAAGTCCTTTGTTGACCATGAGAAAAATCAAGACAAAAGAATTGAGTGACTTGCCAAGGTCACCGGCTGGTAAGTGGTAGAGCCAGGATCAATCAAGATCTTCTTATCCTTAGTTCAATGTTCTTTCACTACATCACTGCCCTCAGAGTTGTCAAGAAATGGAGGTAGGAAAAATGCTAGAAAAGAGGGCCATATCAGGACAGCTGACTACCACAGAAAACTTCAAGCCAGAGACAGTCTGCTAAGTCGCCCTGCCTAAGAGCTCTCTCCTCCACATTCACATTGCTTTCATTTTTCATGTTCTTTTGCTATGCTACTTCACATGGAAATCTGGGGATTTTCTTAATTAACAAGCACCTTCTTGTAAGAATACATTTACCCCTGGAATCAGTATGTGGCTATCAATCAATTACAAAGTATGTAGGCTTGTTCCATGAATTGCTTTCCTTCTAGCATGAGATGCATAACTGCAGCACATGAGGGGCTGCAATTTTGTTTGGAAGAAAAGATGGGCTCACTTAGGAACATGACGTTACACTGGGGATGGAACAAATCTAGGTGAGATGCTACAGCGGAGTCATAGGGGAACCTGAAGATAATGCAAACAAGAGAGTTGGAGCAAGATAGCTTAGTTAAATCCTAGCTAGTTTCCAAATAAGCAGGATTAGTTAAATCCTAGCTAGTTCTCAAATAAGCAAGTTTTAATACAATCAACTGAAGCCAGAGGACCATTTGGTGGGACACAGAAAACAAAAAGTAAAAAGCACAAAACTCACAGGGGAAATTTTTTTTTCACTTATTAACTCTGCCAAGATTGAAAAACTGTTCATCAAAACAGATTATTTTTCCTCCTGGACACAGAGCCGGACAGCATTTACTAGCCTCTCTTGCAGTTAGGTGTGGCCAGTGGCAAAGTTCTGACTAGTGGAATGTGGCCCAAGCTGGCCCAGGAAAACCTCCCATATGTCACCTTCTATGCCCTTTCCCTGCCAACCTTGGAAGCCACATATTGCTCATGATGGAGCCTGGGTCCCTGCATTGCATCATTGAAGAAAGCCACCTGCCAAACAGGCACACTCATTTAAATGTACATATGAATTTTTTTTTAAGTATTTTAAAGCTTCTATTATCTTTAGCCCCAGAGAATGTTTTCCCTAAAAGCAGCGGTCCAAAACAATTTTGGGGTTTTTTTTAATTGAGTTATAATCTATCTATCTATCTACCGTATTTTCCGGCGTATAAGACCACCCCCCCACTTCAAAGAAAATATTTGCTTTGCCGTTAAGATCTGCAGGTAATTTTTGTGCAATTTTGGTCTTTTGCCCCCGATTTTTGGTTGACTTTTTTTTGTTTCAAAAGTTGTCTTATACTCCGGAAGATACAGTATCTATCTATATTGAAGCCTAAGTGACTGAACAACCAGTCAAACCATCACTATGATGTGATCACCAGGGGGCTGACAATACAGGAACTGCCCTCTGGTGGTCAGTATGCTCCTGTGGCCCAAATTGGCCCCTATAGCCAGGCAGGCCTAGGAATCCCACCTGTGCACAAGTTCATGCACTGGGCCTCTAGTTCAGATATAACATTATATTAGTTTCAGGTGTATGACATGATTCAATATTTGTAAATGTTGTGAGATGATCACCACAATAAGTATAGTTAACTTCAATTACCACACATAATTACAAATTATTTTTCCTTTTAGTCTTGTGATGAGAACCTTAAGATCTACTTTCTTAGCAATTTCTAAATATGCACTATAGTATTAGTTATTATATTCACCCTGGTGTACATTATTACCTCCATGACTTGTTTGTTTTATAGTTTGAATTTTATATATTTTGACCCTCTTCACCCATTTTATTCACTGCCCACTCTCTCTCTGGCAACCACCAATCTGTTCTTATCTTATGAACTTTGGTTTTGTTTTGTTTTTTTTTAGATTCTACAAATAAGCGAGATCATACAGTATTAGTCATTCTCTGACTTATTTTACTTAGTATAATGCCCTCAAGGACCATCCATGTTATTGCAAGTGGCAAAATTTCATTATTGTTTATGGCTGAGTAGTTTTCCATTAGATATCCACATAGGTTGTTTTTGTATCTTGGCTATTGTAATTATGTTACAATAAACAAGGGGGTGAATATATGTTTTCTATTAGTGCATTCATTTTATTTGGATAAATACCCAGAAGAGGAATTGGGTCATATAATAGTTCTAGTTTTAACTTTTTGAGACCCTTCCATCTGTTCCAATTTATATTCTCACCAACAGGACACAAGTGTTTCCTTTTCTCCATATCCTTGACAACATCCTAACATCTGTTAGAATGACAGTCATTCTAATAGGTGAGAGGTGATACCTCATAGTGTTTTTGATTTGCATTTCATTGATGATTAGTGATGTTGAACATCTCATCTCTTCAAGTGCCTTTTGGCCATTTATCTATATGTCTTCTTTGGAAAAAATCTGTATTCAGATCTTCTGCACATTTTTTAATTGGATTGTTGGTGGGAGTTTTTTTGCTATTGGATGACCAAAACAATTTAAAAAAATAATTCCCTTCCTTCAAAAGTAAGCAAGATCAACAATTTCTCTATTGCTTTTTGGTAAAGACAGCCAACCTATAGCAAGTAACAATAGTGCAGTTTACATGGACTAAAGTGAGCAGTAAGCCTTTTGACATCCCATGGACCGGGCAGATGTTTTTGTAAAGTAGGAGTGGGAGGCAGAGAAAAGCTAGGCTCAAGAAGAAAGCTTATCTCTATTTGCTGTTGGGCAGGAGATGGAATATAGTTTATTGTAGGCAAAGCAAAGGCTAGAGATTTCTGTATTGGAAAGCTGGGGCATGGAGGGAGGAAGAGAATGACAGATACCTGGATATCAAAGATCTCCCCAATAGTCATGCAGGCTAAATAGAGGGAATGTGTAGGGATTTTTTTTTTTTTAATTAAAAATATCATGAGGGATTTTATTAAGAATTCTGAATCCCTGGAAATAAATGGAAGCAGTAACTTACAGTTAAGGTTTTACTAACATGAATAGACTAAGGAGGCTTTTGACCCCTATGCTGTTCAAAGCAGGACTTTAGGAGATGATGCCCAGATGTGAGCATAAATCAGGCTACGTGCATCATGAGGTTCATGCACTTTGTAAATAATGCAAAACAACTACAGTTACCTCGTTAATCTTTAGATAATTAGAAGTGTAATTAAGCACACTAGCCATTTTCCCACAAATTCTCTTAATCAAGAATTTACAATCTTGTTTGTATGGAGGTACACTCATGCTAGCCTTTGTATCCAATAAATACCCTTGAGCTATTATGCATCTGCTTTCTCTTTGAACTCTGACCTCTCTGCCACTTTCCCACCCTCTTAACACTTCCAGTATCAGACGCTTTGTCATCACCTCCATTCTGTAAAAGAAGTTATAAATCACCTTGCTAATCAGTTGCTGGGTCTCAGACATTTCGGTAGCTTTGCTACATGAAATTATTAAATTGATACTAATACAGGTGACTTTGTTCCACAACACAGCTCTTTAAAAACAGCTTCACTTGTGTTCTTTTTTTTTTTTTAAATAAAGCTTCTCCAATAGTGGTTTTCAAGGAAGAAATGACTTTCCCTTATAAATTATGATGTTTGATACCTCACTGCCAGAGTATGCTCCTTGCGGGGATGAGGAAACCTAGGCCTCCCATCTAAGAACAATTGCTCCTGCTACCTGCCAATTCCCCCAAAAGATGTAGATGAGGGAAACCCACTTCCTCACAGAAATTGCCTCAGTGAGTACACTCTCTTTCAATTCCAAGAAAGATCCTCAGAAACATTAATGAAGTAAGTTGATGAAAATGGTGAGGAGGATAACTTCTGTAATCCACTAAATGTTTAGTGAATACCATCCAGTGAGCTATGTTTTTGACACGCATTTCTCATTATCACCTAAACTAGGAAATCCAATTGGCATTGGCTATTTAAAAAAAAACTAATTTGCAACTTGTGGTCTGCACAAATTTTTTGCCTGATACAAGGACCACGGTGGACTATTAATGATCCACATAATCTGTACTTTTTTTTAGGAACTCTCTATATGTGCTCTACTTAAAAGGAAATAAAAAAACTGCTTTCAATCATAAGCACTGAGCTAAAGGTACTTTTCTGAAACCACGAGGATAACTACTTCAGGCAAGTAGGTGTACGCTCAGAGTAAATTATGCAAAGGTAACAGGAATGGTATTCTACAAAATTTCAGTGATTTACACAATTTTTTCCTACTCATGCCACATGTCCATCACCAATCAGTGGTCATCTTTATTCTGGAAGCTCAGCCCTGCTCTGTAGCATTTCCAGTTTTGTGTTAGAGAGAAAAGAGGATGAGGTGGAACCCTGTGGTAGATTTTAGAGCTTCTACTCTGAAATAGTACATTTCATGTCCACTCACATCTCATTGGATCAAGAGGAACAATGCAACACTGGAACAGAGTGGGATGGGAAGGTAGGGCCTGCACAAGTCAGGGCATAAATGAGCTGAGTATTATCTTTATCTCATTTCTCGTAATCTTAGTGTTCAAACTCATAAAGTGGCATTAATATGGCCAATGTTGCCATTTCACCACAGGTTTATCATAGGCTCAAAGAGCACACTATCTATAAAAAGAACTTGAAAACTTCAGAGAACTCTGCAAATATAAAGTACTAGAAGCCCGGTGCACAAATTTGTGCATGGCTGGGGTCCCTCTGGGTGGCCTGCAGGGATTGGGCCAAAATCTGCAGTCCAACAGTGCCTGCAGCTCCTACCTGCTGCTCCCGCTCATCTCAGCTCCACTGTACCTGCCTAGGGCTGGCGCCCAATCAGTCCCCATCAGGAGAGGCTTGTGCAGCCGCAGCAGCACTCACCAACCATGAGCCCTGTGCCTGGTACCCTCCCAACGGGAGTAACCTGCAGGATTGGGCTGAAACTAGCTCTCCAACATCCTCCAAGGAGTCCCGAATTGTGAGAGGGCATAGGCCAGACTGAAAGACTCCACCAGTGCATGATCGAGCCCAGGGAAGGTCCACGGGAGGCCATGTCCAGCCCATCTTGCTCAGTCCCAATCAGCCAGACCCCAGAAGCAAGCTAACCTACTGGTTGGAGCACCTACCCCTTGGTGGTCAGTGTACATCATAGCAAGCAGTTGAGCAGCCTTAGCATATCATTAGCATATTGTGCTTTGATTGGTTGGTTGTTCTGCCATTCAGTCTTTTTGCATATTACCCTTTTATGTATAGGATTATCATTTAATGCTAATCATTTAATGCTTGGCAGATTGCATCATACATATGATGTCACATTGTTCTTTATTCTTCTAAATCACGTTTTACTTCAGGAAGAAAAATGTTTATGACACTCTATGTAGACTCCACATTCAAAAAAATAAGATCTTAAGTAAGCCTCAACTGCTATACTTTGCTCAGACACTACCTGTAATTTAAGCTAATGCATCTGAACCTATTTAAGACCAACCCACTGAAAATGTCTTCAGAAAGGTAAAAAGCCTCAGTACACCAGATTCATAAAGCATCAAATTCCAACAAAAGTAGCTTTCAAATGGGGACCCTTCTTGCTTGAGTCAGACCAAGCAACATGAAATGAACTCCTGTGAATTGTATCAGAGGTGTCAAAGGATCTTATTACCTTCTATTGATTGGCTTAGAGTTCTAATATCTTCTCTATGGCAGTTTCTACAGCAATCTCTGCAAGCAGGAGTCCTTAACACCATCTCTCTGCTACTACCCCAGGAAGTTAAAAAATTTGAAAGCTTTTTGTGCTTCCTTTTGTGCCAAGAGACTGAATAGGCTTTTCAAGATGGCCTGGACAATGAGTATAACATTTTGTTTTAATTTCCAAGCCAGTCTTGTTCCTCACAGCTTGTGCAGTATGTGTCATTTTCACTCCATTTGCTCAGAGTAAAAAAATAACTTGCCTGAAGCAGTTCATAAGTATCTACTTCTCTCTATATTATGGTGAGCCAATGAACTCAGACCTCTGAGTCCCTGGTACCCAGGAGATATTTTGCGACCTCTCACCTTGTCTATCAGATCATCCCAGAGGGCAATTCTGAGGACAGAGATAGGGAAATGGCAATAAACTAAATTTTATCATAAAAGAATGGAGTCAACATAGCTTTTTGCCCACCCAAAGCCATTTCTACACTCTTCTTATTGCCACAACCCAAATTGGTTTCAGGTAAAGGACAAAGATCATTTTGTCTCTGGGAAGGGAAAATCCTACTCCAGCTTCAGGGCATGAACCCAATCAGCCCAAACCAGTGACAGTCATCTCACCCACTTTTCTCAAGCATTGGTCTAGGATGTAGCTCAGGTCTGAAAAGCATTGTTAGTAAGGGTGATTATGGGGGACCTTCTAGGAAGGAATGTCCTTAAACATTAAAAAAAAAAACACAAAAAACATATTCTTACACAGAAAAGGTTTAAAACCCTCCCCTTCCTTCCTTGCTTGTTTTGGACACTGGTGTTAAGAACAACGTGCTCGGTGCTACAATAGCTGCCACCATTCGACTATAGGAAAATAAGCCCAAAGTTCAACTTGCTGAGGATGGCAGAACAGAGAGAAGAGCAATGGCTCTCAATGCTGATATTCACTCGACATGGTTCTCAGTGCCTCCCATCCAGATGCCCAGTATTTGACTCCCTGGGTTCCATTCTTCTACCATAAGTGAGCTGTAATGCTTAGTAGTTTCTTGTTAGGTGCTGACCTCCTCTCCATGAACAAGCCCTCTGGAATTTGTGGGAAGTCTCCATGATGACAGATAAATGAGGAATCCTAAGCACATCACCATTACCAAAATGGTGGTGCCCATTGGCCCACGGTCAGGCACATACACTAAGCTGAAAAGGAGTATGTCCCCCCAGAAAAAAAAAACAAAAAACTGTAATTAATACCTAAAATCATGCAACATAATGAATAAAATAAGACCTCACACAGGAGAGCAGGTTTAATATCACAAATGGCTCCCTGGAGTAGGTTCTATGGAATAAAGAAATGTATCAGCAAGAAGAGAATCAGAGTCCCAAAAAGTATTTGCATCAGCAATTTTCTCCTGAATCCTGCCATCTCTCGGGATTTTTCCACAGTGAATGGAGATGAGGATGTTTACATTTTTTAATGTTTTTAATTATATTAATTTTCTGACAAAAAAATAGCAAATAGCATAGATATAAAATATCAATGTGAAGTATTGAAATCAATAGTCATCCAAAACTGACAATAAGTAATATGCTATTAAAGGGAAGAAAAAAGGTTCATGACCAAAGGGACAACTTTATCCTTCCAAGCGGCACGTAGCCCTAATCAACTTCAAATCTGTAAAGGTAAGCAAAAGGGGAAAATGGGTGAAAAGGAGAGGAGGAAAAATGCATTAGTTAAACAATATTGTTAATGAGAACCAACGAGGCAATGAAGAGTCTTCCAGAAGAGGTGAAAAGCAGAGGCACTGCCTTGCACTGATCAGACACATTTCCTAACAGCTGAAAAGGTCTTTAGTCAAAGCCAAAAAGTGAAGCAGGAGTCAATTATATAAAACAGCAGAACAGAAAGGGATTTACCACTCTTCGCACCAGTTGTCCTTACCTTGAGAATACCTAACCCACGCGAGAACCCAGCTGTTTGAAAGAGAGTGACCAAGACTGTGCAGCATTAATTCTATTCAAAACATCTACCTCCTGATCACCAAGGCGCAATATATTGTTAGTGAAGATTATAGGAATGATTGGGTCCAACCAGGCCAGAGAAACAATCTAGCTATCATTTCTCCTATTAGTTAAGGGAGGGAGCCAATGAGCAGCCTGAGACTGAATGGGCTCAGGCATTAGAGTGCTATCACATAGGCCAGGGTCAGAGCTCATCCCTGCTCCTCTGGTATATTAAAGGAGCAGGGGTGAACAATGCTCCCCATGAGCAGTTGAGTTCTGAGCTTGAAAAGAGGGGTTCTGCTCTTTAGAGTGAAAAGTGGGGTCCCTGATGCATAAGGCCACTAACCCATAATAATGGCATCAGTCCATGTGCCAAAGTTATGCATCTATCTATCACCTTGATTGTTAGTAGAGCTTGTTAATTATTAACCCATGACACAGTCATTAAAACACAATTGGAAACAAATGCTGACCTTGGGAAATGAAGAAAATGGCAGTAGGGTATAAAAGCATCATTCAAAAAAAAGGTCCACCACATAACATTTCATTGATCTTAGAGATGATGATACATTCAAAGAAGATAGAAAATGATGTGTTTGTGGTTTTGCTGGTGATTGTTAAATACAGTGATAGCAGAACATGGGATGTGGTATGGCCTGACTGCCCTCATTGCTTTGCTGTTTCATGACTACATTCAAAGGTCTTGCTTTCAAATGTTTCTAAGCAGTTGAGAAAAAACCAGGAGAATATATCACCTAGGTAATTGACAGAGTTTTTTTACAGGATCCTATAGGTCCAAAATCAAGTAATGGCTTTCCATCTTCAACCATGTCTATCAGGAACACATTTCTCACAAGTGACTTCATTAAATGGCTCACTTACCTTCACAGTAGGCGGGGTCTCCCTGGACAGAGATGTAACCATTCTTGCACTCACAAGTAGCTTTTGTATTCCAGTTTTTACACTCGGAGTTTTCACCACATTTAGGTCCTTCTGCACAGAAGTTATGACCTAGAAATAGCACATATATTTTTTACATCATAAATGAAGAGAATAAAAGACTGCCAAGTAATAAATAAAGCATGAAACATCAAAGCATGGGCCCTCAAGGGGTGAGGACATTTAACTGTGGACTGAGGGTTGGGCCATAATGATGGGCCTGTTAGAGACTGAGCTCTGTATGCTCACAGGTTCTATCTTAGAAAGCAATTAGGTTTTGTCTGCAATAGTTGACACGTAAGAGTCTTCCTATCCCAGCAGCCTGGCCTTTGTATCTGGCCCCTCTCTGGGGTGATATGCCTCCTTTAGGAGGCTCCCTGGACCCTGGTCCATTGTGGCACTTTGAATAGCACAGACTTCATGGACTCCCTGAGGCTGCACACTCCTTCAAATGCCCCATGTTCCCGGCTCAACAGTGTAATAGATAGCCCTGAGTGTCCACTTAACCCAGGGCTGCAGGGATTTTGATCAGATGCAATCTGTTGATGTGTGGAGGGCCTGACCCGTCTACAAACTTCTATTTAGGCACTGAATTACATTCTCACAGAGTACCTGTTTTCCAACCTCATTCCCTCTCAAACACCCTGAAATCCTCTCTCTAAAACATTTCAATTACAAATTTCACCTAAAATGATAATATAGAATAGAGGGGAAAAAGTCATATGACTCCAGGACTCTTTGGGAAGATTTAATTGAAGGGCATAAAAATCTCAAATAGCACAAATAATCTCAACTAATATCAGTCCAGGCCAGATGACAAGGCAAATGAACAAGAATTAAAATGACAGATAAACTCATTGGGAACAGATGTCGGAGAGAACTTTTTACCCAGCACCAAAAGTTTTAAACACGCAGCAAAACCCTGCAAAGTCATTGGCGACATTGAAGATACAATTAACGTCCATTACGAGGAAAATGAAACCCTGAGGAGTGTTTCAAGAGTTCGGGGATGGGCCAAACGACGTGTGTTTTCCCAGAGGGATCTTGAACATGCGCGGTCAAGATGGTTGGCTTTCTTTCCTCCCCCTTTAGCTGAGAGCACCAGCAATTCGAGAGCGGTCTTTTTTGCTGGAGCTACACACACGCTTTTATTACTTCTTCCCAGGAAGGAGCAGAGATGTCACTGCAGTGCCTACTCCTCCCTTCCCTGCCTCCTGGCCTCCCACTGAAGCAAGCAGGATCCAGCTATATATAGCCATTACCTCAAGGTGATGATGAGGGTAAATAAATTTCATGCTGCCTCAGGCACAAACTGTCCTGAGGTGACAAAGAAAAATGCTGCAGTGATTAGGGCTGCTCTGGGGGATGTGGCTGGTGACTGAGACCTGGGCCCCAGCAATTGCACAGTGGCCTCTTCCTGCCAGTGTCCATCACCTTGATCCTTTTTGCATGTCCTCCCTTCTAACTGTCCTGCAGTTCTTTCCCTGGGGGCATCCTGGCTGCACCGACAGCCCATTGGGTTTAACCACCTGTTCAGCTGATTGCTTTTGCTCTAAAGCACATGTGTCAAACACAAGGCCCGCGGGCCAAATCCAGCCCACCAGGCCTTGCAATGTGGCCCGCACCGCGCTGTCATCACTGCACTCCGCTGTCAGTTTATGACATTGTCAGTTTATGACTGTTCAGTAAACCATTCGGCCCACGATTTAGGCTGGATTTTAGATTTTGGCCCCTTCTCTGATTGAGTTCGACACCCCTACTCTAAAGGACTGGGAAATCTGTTACAGCCTTGGGCCTGACCTGAGGTATCAGAGTCCCTAGTCAGAATGTAAGTTCTATTGATACGGTGAACATCCTAAGTCAGTCACAGCCCATTATTCTTAACTCTAAGGTCTTAGGTTTACTTCCTAAAAACAGACAAACTCAGTGGAAAGCTGTAGTCTACCCTTCTTGATTAATTTGTGGTGGTCAAGTATGAAACCACATAAGAAGATGGGCATGACTCAATTAAAAAAAAAAAAAGTTAGCTGCAAAATCAAGCCACAAGTTATAACCTGAGGAAAACAAGTCCTATCTCAGCAAAATGGGCTCCACCATTATTCACACGTGCATAGGTGGAGCCTATCAGCTGGTACGAAACATAATTTCCTTCAAAGGCACTGACATAAAAGTAACAGAAATGTAGGATAGGAACATATCTTCATCTACCTTGTCTCTTACATTTAAAGAATCCTATATGGTAAAAGGCTAATATGCAAATTGACTGAACAATGGAATGTCCAGTCGCTATTACACACACAAACCACAAGGGGGCAGGCACTCTATGCAGGAGCTGCACCCGGTGTTCAGTGCACTCTCACAGGGGGAGCACCACTCAGCTAGAAGCTCTGAGCTGGGCTCATGGCTGGTGGGCCTAAGCTGTCAGTAGAACATCCCCCGAGGGTTCCCGGACTGCAAGAGGGTGCAGGCTGGGCTGAGGGCACACTCTCCCCCGCCCCCCCGCCATCACCCCCAGTGCACTGGGCCTCTAGTAAAATTCTCAAATGTGATTAAAACAATTGTCATTATTTTAAAAAGTTGGAGAGCTCTCTGGATATTCTATAATCAGCCAATTGGGATCAGGAAGCAGAAAGTGCTATGCTTCCTCCAATTCCCAGCCAAAGTCTCCTCAAGTGGTGGCTCATCAGAGACCTCAGGAAAATAAGCCTTAGAAAACTTCACTTTCCTCAACAGGTGTAACAAAGGTTTGGACTCTGGGGAATAATACTCTCCTGGGGTGATTTCCCTCAAACTGATTACCTAATATTCACAGTAAGACAGAGAAGATAAATACAGTAATTGAAGGGCCTCCTAGGCAAGTATTGAAAGAGGCTACAGCCATTTCATTTCCCATAACCAATAATATCAGAGTGGCAGGAACCAGCCGGCAAAAAAAACATGCTCTGTGCTCATCCCTGAACCCTGCATTTGAGGCCATTGGAGTCCCACCTCCCCTGCTCCCCTGCTGCCTGCCAGTCAGGGCTTAATCTCAATCCACAAAGCAAGCAGCACAGCCTTTCCCATATGAGGGACAAAAATTACTTTACATAGAAATTGAGTGTTTCTCACCTTTTCATTACATTCTGTTTTAGAGTGGGGAGGAAAGGGGGGAGAAGCACTGAATAATTCCCTTGGCTGAGGCACACTGGGCTTTCCAAGGCTCCTCAGAAAAGTAATTGTCCAACCCCTCCTCCTCCTCTGGCCAGACTCGCCTCAAAGAACATGAACAGGGAGAAAAGGGTAAAAGGCTACCAGAAGTCAAAGGGGAGAAAACATTGCCCACAATATTGTGAGAGACTATTATGTTTTCTGTGAAGATACCCTGGGAAATAAGTTGGAATGAAGAGATGTGGAATAAAATTCACGGAGAGCACCGTCTGAGACAGTAGGCCTGTGAGCTCATCCGAATTTATTTTTTATTAATCGTCATATAAATTTTATGTTTTCGTGAGAAAAAGAATACCCCGATGCTGAAATAAATATGCCTTTCATTTTCTGATTGTCCAACGTGCAAAGCAAGCCCCAGCATGTGGACAGGCAAGCTGGATGTTTTGTGCTCCTCTCTGCTCTGGGTCAACAGGGAGAAAGGAGGTAATGACAGGAAGTGCTCCTAAAAAACCTTAGTGAAAAATGATGCTTTCTACACTCCAGTGTCTGAATTCTGGGATGGGAGGAGGAACCCAAGAGGACCCATATACCTCAATAATTTAATTGCACCCACTCCCTACAAGAGGTATCCCACACCCACCATATGTCTTCTGAAGACATGCTCCAATTACTATCAAAATGTACATAAGTAATCCTCTCTAATACGCACCCCTCCAAAAAACCATCAGCAGCCAAAAAAATAATAATAATAATAATAAAAAGAGTTGGTCGCTTCCAGGCTGAGAAAGGAAGAAAAAGAAGATCCTCAATGTCCCAGATTAGCCCTGGTTATGATCTCATCTCTGAAGCCCTGTGTCTACCTCCCACGTTCCCTCAAGCTGAGTCAGACTCAGTGAAAGCCACCAGGTTGCCTTGCATGAGTCTGGTGTTTAATGGGATGTCACATCTCTCAGCATCTTCATTGGTACAGAAGCACGTGCACTCATAGAAGTGCTAGCAGAAGCAGGAACACCTGGTCTGTTGTGAATGGGTCAGAGCACCTCTTGAATTTCTGTGGGATAATCAATGATTCTATTCTAATGAAACCATAAATCAGAAAATATTTAAGTAAACGGAGTCCCACTTGGCATTTCAACGAATAGCAGCTGATGGATTTTGCAATAAATTGCAGGACCTCCCTAGCAACCCTATCAGTTTCCGATAAATGTATCCCCCGGAAAATTCCACTCCACTGTGAGGTTTTTCTAAAGTATCCTAGTGGCAAATGCGCTAGTAACCCTGAAAGCAGAGAAATAAGGGAAGATGCTCTGAGGGCATGGTGATCATGTCCCTGATTCTAAGAGCCATTCATGCCTATCAACATCCCAAGGTATCCCAGGAATCTTTCCAAAGTGCTGCTCTCTCTCGACCAACCACAGACAGAAAGCGCAACCCCACCGAAACCGGTTTGGCTCAGTGGTAGAGAGTTGGACTGCGGACTGAAAGGTCCCAGGTTCGATTCCGATCAGGGGCATGTACGTTGGTTGCGGGCACATCCCCAGTAGGGGGCGTGCAAGAGGCAGCTGGTCGATGTTTCTCTCTCATCGACGTTTCTAGCTCTCTCTCTCCCTTCCTCTCTGTAAAAAAAATCAATAAAATAAAAAATAAAAAAATAAAAAAATAAAAAAATGAAAGTGCAGCCCCAGCTGAAAACACTCCATGATCAAATACAACATTTTATGTGTCAGAAGGTGTAGCGGAGGGCCCAGAATATAGTGGGCTGCCACCTGGTTTTGTAAATAAATTTGCATGGGAACATAGCCACACTCCTTTATTTATTTACCTATTGGCTGTGCTGTTTTTGCAATACAACAGCAGAGGTAAGTAGACGCAATAAAAAAAACAACGTTCTAATCTCACAAAAAGAAAAAGAAAAAGAAAAAAAAAGAAAAAACAACAAGAATATTTACTTTGTGGCCTTTTATAGGAAATATGCCAATCTTGTACTGAAGAAATATTTTTAAAAAGTAAAATATGAGATTAAATGAGCTAACCTGCTATACTGCTGATTCTTCTTCACTGTAGAAGCTTCAAAGTAAGCCAAAAGGGATCTAACTCACTATTTGAGGATGTGGTAGGCTTTTGAAACAATAGCTGCCAGTTTAACTGGGTTTGTTTTTTAAGGTTTCAATTAAATTTAAGTTCTTCCTAACTAGACATCCTCCTGCCTGGGCGAGAAGTTTTAGAGAGAAAGTGATATTTGAGCGGGGGTTTGAGATATAAGAATACTGTATTTTTCGGCGTATAAGACGACCCCCTAATTTTACAGTTAAAACATAGGTTTAGGCCTATATTCGCTGTATAAGACTACCCCCCACTTCCGAGGCAACACCAGTTCTTTTTTTAATAGACCGCCTCTCTGACTCTGGCCAATCTGAGCAGGCTTTTTACTAGAACACAGTGTTGCTTAGGGTACAGAACATGTACACTGTGTTCTAGTAAAAAGCCTGCTAAGATTGGCCAGAGTCAGAGAAGCGGTCTATTTAAAAAAGTACTGGTGTTGCCTCGGAAGTGGGGGGTAGTCTTATACAGCGAATATAGGCCAAAACCTATGTTTTAACCCTTTGCATTCCACTGTCCCCTCTCAGGGGACATCGGAATTCTAGCATATCACTGGGATGTCCCCTCTCAGGGGGGACATTGCAGTTTATTAGTGATTGAGTTAATTCAACGCACGTTTCCACCGCAAAGTAGCGTCGAGTAGATGGTAGCCAATGTCCAGAATGGTTCGGAGTGCAAAGGGTTAACTGTAAAATTAGGGGGTCGTCTTATACGCCGGAAAATACAGTAAATTTTGGAAAGAAGGTCATTTCAAGAAGAGAAAGCAAACCAATTTCTCCATAAGAATGAATCAGCAATTAGGTATTACTCACCTGAACTGTTTCTCCTTATCGGAAATATAAATGTTATATGCAAATCCATGAGTTAGGATTTACTGTAAGTCATCCTCTGTTGGATATGAGAATTGACCCATGAAAAGGACTGAAAAAAATGCTTCCAATCTCACTCATGAGAAATATCTATAATAATGAAAGCATAATATGCTAATTAGACTGAACATCCTTCCAGATGAAGCAGGGGCTGAGAGGAAGCCCAGGTCCCAAGTGCCAGAGAGAAGCCGGTGCCGGCAGCCGGGAAAGGAAAGCCTACTCTTGCACAAATTTTGTGCATCGGGCCTCTAGGGTGATAATAATGATGATGATAGTCATTATTGCAGGATCATTATCATTATCATAAGAACTACTGTGTATTGAAGACTTATCACATGCTAGGCACGATGCTAGATGCTTATGCCTTATCCCATTTAATCCTCACAATAGTCCTAAGAAGGAGAGGCTTCCATTATCCTCACTTTACAATCAAGGAGACTAGGACTGAGAAAGGTCATTAGGGTATGCAAATCTCTAAGCAGCAGAGCAGACTTTCAGAACTTGTGCTGTTATCATCACACAATTCACTCAGCCCTCATGTCCCCAAATCTACCCACACCCTCAGCCCAACCGGGGCCCGCCACCAAGCCCTCTTACCTCGACACACTCTACAGCACTGGCTCTCTGGGAGAATGTGGTCCTTCTCTGAGCAGTTCAAAGGAGGGCATGCTTCGGTAATTTTCACTAAAACTCCACCCTGGAAGTCAAATAATAGGGAAACAAAACTGTTCACTATGTTTAACAACCCGCAGTGATAACCAGCTACCACAATTCACAGTACTCCCAAGAATCCCACAATCATGACAAAGTCTCAAATTAAACTGATGAGCTTCCTGGAGGGAAAGATACATGTCCCTTTCTATGCCAAAAGAGCCTCAATTTCAACAAACGGTTTTGGAGAGTCTGGTCTCTGTCACAGAAGGCAGAAGGTCACTGAAGGTGGTATGCTGAGAAATTGTAACAATCAACTATTGGGCAGGGAGGGGAGCAGTGGGGGAGCCTCATTTGTAGCACATGCTGATTTCTGTGTTGCAAATATCCTGATGTGGCACATTTTAAAATATATATATATATATATATATATATATATATATATATATATATATATATATATTTTTTTTTTTTTTTTTTTTTTTTTTTTACAGAGAGGAAGGGAGAGAGATAGAGAGTTAGAAACATTGCTGAGGGAGAAACATCGATCAGCTGCCTCCTGCATGCCCCCCACCGCTGGGGATGTGCCCACAACCAAAGTACATGCCCCTGACCGGAATCGAACCCGGGACCTTTAGGTCTGCAGGCCGATGCTCTATTCACTGAGCCAAACCGGTTTCGGCCTGATGTGCAGATTTTGAACTACCAACCTGATATCACTGAACATACAGGGGAAAGGAATGCACAATGAGCTCAGAGCTTCTATGAGCCATTTCAGTTATCTACCACATCGCAAGCACTGTGGACCCTAACATAAATAAGACATCTTCCTTGCCCTTGATCAGCTCACAGTTTGAAGAGAAAAAGAAAAAACATCTTAATCCAGAAACTATAATACAGTACAGTAAGTCCTTAAAAATGTGATCTAATTAAGGTTTGATAATATGCCATGGGAGAATAATTAATTCTGCCCAGATGTGGAGAAATTATGAAGATGCCACATTCCAGGGAACATGATTAATGGGGTAAAAAAGGAAGAAAACACTTTCCCAGCAGAAGAAACAGAGGAAGAGGCAAGGTATACAGGTAAGAAAGAACTAAAAAGGGTTGTTGACATGAGCACTAGATTTTCCCTAGCTATAAATAGAATCACAATAAAATTTTAAATATTCAGCACATGAATCTTTATGACCTCACTTCAACAAAGGCTGATATTATGAGCATCTGTATTTAGATTTGCTCTGAATTTGAAGAATTAGTCCATTGATTATTATAAAAGAGGGTTTGACGGTCCTTTTTAAAAAATGTTCAGGTTTTTTCTTTTTTCTTTTTTATAACTATAGCATATTCTCACTGGTATTTTATTTTTTCAATTACAGTTAATATTCAATATTATTTTGTATTAGTTTCAGGTGTACAGCATAGTGGTTAGACAAATATATATTTTACTCTGTTCCATTCTCAAGAGGATGTTTAAGTCAACCAAAAAGCAAGCTCAAGAAAGAGCCTCAGGTAAGGCCACTCTAGATAAGAGAACAGGATAGAGCTGGGAGCCAAGAGGGACGAGGAAGACTCTGAGTTTTCCATCCCCAGAGACTCTATCATCTCAGTGACCACACAGCTCGCTGATTTGGCAGTAACTCTCATTCATCAGGCACATCCATTTTTAATAATCATAAACTAACTTTGCATGCCAAATATAAGTTTAATTTGCAAATACTCATCATTTGGATAACTTGCACCATGACTTCCTGGCCTTTCTTATCATTCTCAGCCCAGACAGTTGAGCCTCTGGCATTCCTTGGGGTGTCTTTTCTTTCTTCCCCTTTGTTCTTCATACTTGATCTGCTCAAAGGCAACTAGATCTCTTAAAACAAGCCCTAAAATCTGAGAATTGATCCTGCTATTCACCCTCAGTTCACCTTTTCAGCTACATTCCATTCTGTCTCAATCCAGGCCACTCCAGGTGGCACACAGCTGCAAAAATTAGCACCAGTCTTTAAGCCAGTGTGCCTAGCACAGTGGTCAGCAAACTCATTAGTCCACAGAACTAAATATCAACAGTACAAAAGAAGATTGAAATTTCTTTTGAGAGCTAAATTTTTTAAACTTGAACTTCTTCTAACATCACTTCTTCAAAATAGACTAGCCCAGGCCGTGGTATTTTGTGGAAGAGCCACACTCAAGGGGCCAGAGAGCCACAGTTTGCCGACCACTGGCCTAGCAAATGTACCTTCCCTTCTGCAATAAACCAGTTATTACAAACCACTGGAAGTGAATGACCTTACTATTAGGACCACAAGCTAGGTGCAAAGGAACACACAATGCTTAATTATTTACCACTATGGCCTCTACTTCTATCCTTTAATATTAATATGTTGATTCATTACTTATTGCCTCTTTACATAAGTAACAAGAGTGGACACTGTGGGACCTCTTTGATCAGTTCTGGGTGCTCATCCCCCAGCTTCTGAATGCTTCACTGCTCCTGGCTCATCCCTGCCACCCTCAGAAGGTTGCCCCTGCAGAGAGCCAGAATTACCTATAAGTTCTACATCTCCCTCTCCAAGGCCAAAGCCAGTGAGTAACAAGCATGGGAGGATCTTTACCCAGAGGAGAGACAATAGCTGGAGTATAATCCCTTTACCTCAAGGGATGAGGGTCTGTCTGGCCTTTCACCTAAACTCCCCCCATGCTCAGCTTCTTGCCCTTTCCTCTCCTGCATCCCCCACTCCCTTACACTGGTTTCTCCTGGGAGCTACCATAATGAATCAGTTGTGCTGAAATCCTTTGCTTAAGGTCTGCTTCTGGGAGGACCCAAACTAGGATGCTAAGACAAATGTCACTCTTACTATCAAAAATTAAACTATTAAAAGAGATAGTCTCTAAGTAGTGAGATTCTGTAGTGATTTCCATTTTCTTCCTTATACTTTTGCCTCTATATTCCCAATTTCATATCATATCTGCTTTTGTAAAAAGAAATATTAAAAATGCTACAGAAGACTTTTTTCAAATAATCCCTAGGAAAGGTTCTTTTAAGATAAAAAGTGCTTGCTCTGCTGATTAAATCAGTCAACAATTGTAATCAACCTTTAACATATTTGATAAGTAAGATCATTCCAAATGTTTAAATAGAGACAAACCCCTTTGCCTGAATTAGAAAATAATATAAACTGTGATTACAGTCTCATAAGTGCCTCCAAATCCATTTAGGCCAGCCACACCATTAGGCACAAACCTTTCTTAACTTTATCTTCAAAACTACCTCTAGCAAGAAGTAGCTCATGATTAAGATTTTTTAATCCTCCTGATTACAGTATGTTATATGCTGAATCTTGGAACTCTGCACTATGGGAAAATATGATTCTTCCAGTTCTAATTTAGATCGAACAACTCCATGCCGTTGGTCAAATATAAACACTTCCAAGTTACTGATCACTGTGCTTCAACCTGAATTTCTAATAACATAAAATTCACATCTTTAAGTAAAGCAATTTGTTGCTGACCTAAATACTGCAGGGCATCAATAATGGAACAAAATTGAGTAAGACAGCTAGAAAATATTATTCATCTTGATTTTTAAAAAGTATATTGCCCTAGTTGGTTTGGCTCAGTGGACAGAGCATCAGCCTATGGACTGGAGGGTCCTGGGTTTGATTCCCGTCAAGGGCATATGCCCAGATTGCAGGCTCATCCCCAGTGGGGGCTACGCAGGAGATAGCAGATTAATGATTCTCTCTCATCATTGATTTTTCTATCTCTTTCTCTCTCCCCCTTCCTCTCTGAAATCAATAAAAATATATATATATTTTAAATAATATATTAACTTCTAGAAAAACTTGGTGAAAATATTTGAAACAAGAATTGTTTTTGTTTGTTTGTTTAATTGGTGTTGCTGAAGCTTTAAAATGGTTCCAGGAAAATGGAAATGAATAGATCTCCAGGCAGCCTCTGGTCAACTGTGGATATACACTGAGTAGCCAGATTATTATGATCTCTGAACACATAATAATCTGGCCACTTAGTGTATATCCTATATAATAAAAGGCTTATATGCAAATTGTCCCCTCAACCAGGAGTTCAACCAGCAGGCAGGCTGGCCAAACGCCCATGTCCCCTCCCCCTGGCCAGGCTGGCTGGGCCCCACCCATGCACGAATTCATGCACTGGGCCTCTAATATAAATATTGAGTGACCAGATTATTATGTGTTTAGAGATCATAATAATCTGGTCACTTGCTGTGTATGCATTTGAACCACAGAACACTCGGAAAAATATCTGAGTAATTATTTGCTCAATTCTCCTAAGGATGGCACTTACATAGTACCCTTTTAAATGCCTATGAAAGAAGTTAATTCATTACATACAACAGGTGCCATGGGGCATTAGGTCTTCTATCTTGAGAAAGGCTGCCAAGGAAAGACCTGAGGCTCTCTGAGCCTATACCCATCACCCTCCCTTCCTGCTGACAACATCTGTTAAATGTGTCCCCAGGCACTCCTGTGGCCTTTTATAAATGCTACCCCTTTATCAAGGCAAATCAATGAGCCACTGCCTGATCAATCTGGTCTCAGATGGATTAAAAAGTGTAATTCAATCATTCTGAACTTACTGTTTTAAAATTCAGAAATGAGAATTATTTCCAAGTAAGTCTAACACTCTGAGGAGTGAAAGAGGGAATGACTAAGGGCCAGATGACACAGGTTTAGATCCCAGCCAGTTTGCTGACTCTCTCTATGACTTTGATCTCTTGTGCCTCACTTTCCTCATCTGTATAACGGGGATACAAATGGGACTTACCTCATAGTGCTATTATTATGTTTATATGAGGTAAGATGTTGAAATGTTTATATAGTGTTTAGAAAATACTAAGTGATTGAGGAATATTAATTGCTATCAATAACCCTTCTCTTAATACACAAAGTAAACATTTCATAAGTTACTGTAGAAATACCTGGTATGGTAAATTAATGACTCTTCAAAGAGGATGAAATTATTCACAGACATACATCACTTGTGCAAAGATAATAAGTAATATCTGCCCCAACTTCTTTCTAAATTATAAAACTATAAAAAAAATAAAAATAAAAAAAAACAATAAAAGGTGAACCAAAAACTATAGAGCATCAACAATGTGCCAGCAACACTGGTAAGTGCTATTCCAAACATCTGGCATTTGAATCCATGTCCATATCTTCTAGAAATGGTGTTTGTCTTGATCTCCTCTGATTATAGCAGGGATCAAGTCATAATTGTCAGCCAAATGTTTCTGCTCAAAAAGTAAAAGGGGTTGCCAGTTGTGACAGATATATGGCAGACACTGGGGTCATCAGCAGAGTGGACAAAATGGCCTTAGGTCATCCCAGCTTTCCCAGAGGCAGAAGAAACAGTAGGGGTTTTAGAATCCAAATCATTTCCCCTCCCTTAGAAGGGAAACAATTTGCAGAGAACATGACATGTGTCTTACAGTCAGGAAGGACATGTGTGGTCATGTGGAATGACAAGAACAGCTCACAGTTAATGAGGACTGACTATGTGCCAAACACTCTGCCAAGTTCTCCACCTGGTTTATCTCATTTAGTCGGCACAACGTCCCTACGTGGTGATATGCTGGCCCCAGATGGGAGACCACCCTCCAGCTCCCCCATTCCCAGGCCTGGTAGCTGGTCCTGCCAATGGAGAGATCACACCCCCCTGCCTCTGCCACAGCATCGGGAGCCCCTGCCGCAGACAGACCACTGCACCTGCATTTCCACCAGACTGCCTGCACCCATGGAAGCTCTGGCATTCCCAATAGCAGCCAAGAAAGAGCGAATGGGAAATACAACAGGGAAGTTCAAGGGACTTAACCCCTGGGATCAATTCTGACTGATGAGAGACAGGGAACTGGAAAGAGCCTTCCCTCCATTCAAGTCCCCACTATAACAAATTGGATTCAAGCTTCTTGAGAGAATTCTGCAGATCTCTAATGACTCATTCTCCCCTATTTTTTCCCAGCAAATGAAGTAAGGCAGGGACACCTGGGAGCAAAGGCGGCATATTCTGAGACACAGTGGTTCTGGTCAAAATTTCTGTAGATGCCCCACAAAAGCAGCCATGCTTTGTTGTGGGGCTGTGGCTGCTCTGATGCACCAGCTTGCATTGGCTCCCCTCCTTTCCTTCCTTCCCTCTGTCTCTCATGCTTCCACTCCTGAGGGGACTTCACCCAAGTGACTGCAAGGCCAGCTCCCACATTTAATCCAGCACATTGTTCAAACAGCACCTCCCCAGAGAGGCCCTCCCATCCCTAGGGCAAAGCTCTCTATTCCTTCACCTGGTTTATATTGTTTATAGGATTATAGTGTGTATTTACTTGTTTATTTCCTTACTGTCTGCCCCCTCCACTAGATTGCCAGTGCTATAAAACAGGGATGTTGTTTTGTTCACCATTGTACAATCCTGGTATGTATCACTGGCTGAGTGCATGTTTGTTGAATGATTATTGAATGAGATATATGGTTCTACATATCTTATTTCAAGAAACACATGGGAGGCCGAAACTGGTTTGGCTCAGTGGATAGAGCGTTGGCCTGCGAACTGAAAGGTCCCAGGTTCCATTCCAGTCAAGGGCATGTATCTTGGTTGCGGGCACATCCCCAGTAGGGGGTGTGCAAGAGACAGCTGATCGATGTTTCTCTCTCATCAATGTTTCTAACTCTCTATCCCTTTTTCTTCCTCTCTGTAAAAAATCAATAAAATATATTTTAAGAAAGAAAGAGAGAGAGAGAGAGAGAGAGAGAGAGAGAGAGAGAGAGAGAGAGAGAGAGAGAGAAAGAAAGAAAGAAAGAAAGAAAGAAAGAAAGAAAGAAAGAAAGAAAGAAAGAAAGAAAGAAAGAAAGAAAGAAAGACAGACAGACATGGGAGGAGGCAGGCAGAAGACACAGGCATTTTCTCACACTGTACCAGGAACTTTGTAGTAAAGGTGACACTATCCCTTGCTGGTATTGCAGACCAATTCCAAAACAACTTAAAACCCGTTCCCAGGACCACCTGTCACCCTCTCTGACTCACAGTAGCTTTTACCTCTCTTCCCCTTCTCATATCCTTTCCCTAATAGCTTTTCCCCAAAGCTACCTGACCCATGGCTGACCAACCACAAGCCAATCACACAATGGCCGTGATAGGGACTCCAGTGGACCACAGAGTCCTTCCCCTCAGTGACCCACTCAGGCCACATGCTCCACTTTAGAACCCGACCTAAAGCCAACATGTCTACCTGCAGTTCCCCACCAGTGAGAGGGATCCTAAGACTGAAACTCACTCGGCATTCCCGACAGCTCTTGGTTAAAATCCGCTGGCCTTCTGCAAGGACTTTTCCTCCAAAGATACATTTTGCTGTAATAAAACAGAAAAAAATGGGTCAGACAGTCATGCTATGCAAGAAAATATCCTCAGAGGTGCCATCAAACTCCAAGAGATTCCACAGAACATAGATGCTCTGATTCTAAGTATTTCAAATACCTTTGTCTAGAGTGAGACATGGGAATAATGTGAGGATAACTGTAGAATCCCCCAGTCAAACCACAGCCATAATTATGTTTGTCATAAGCCCTTCACACCAAGGAGACACAACTATTTCCATGTTGCAGTTCAGAAGGAACTAGAGAGTGAACTGATGTGGCTAGAAGTTAAAACAAAGAAGGGTTATCATCTCCGGGGAGAACAATAGCAGTAGCTTTGATTCTGACACTCCAGCTATAAGACAAATGACCAGGTGAGAGGGAACTGGTAGATGCTCCATTCATCAGAACCTCAGCCACAATGCAGAATGATGCCATTTTCCCTTGTGACCATGACAAGTACAAGTCCTTAGCCTATCTGTTTCTGAGAAGCTCAGAAACAACTGAGAAATATAAGCCACGCCGTGAAGTGTTTTATCAATGCATAGAGAGACTGCCCTTGGAATGCTGAGCTTAATAGGCTAGCAGGGACATGGAGTAGATAGGGCTTGTAGAAAAGTGAAAAGAGAAGCATAAATGGAACTCCCACCACTCAACTTACATCCTACTAGGACTCAGTCTTAGACTCAGCTTGCTGGCCCACTTTTAAGCAAATGAAGGTGGATGAGGCTGAGTCTCTTCCTGGAGGAAAGAACAGGTATGCAAATCCCATCAGTTTTAACTGAGGTCTGGCTGCCCCGAAGAAGTTTCTCTTGGTTTTTAACACTGGTACAATGCCTTCACTGTGTGCTTCTGTGGTACTCTGGACATAGACTAACACAGTGCGTATGATGTTCTATCTCAGTGGCCCAGGTAATTACACATTCCCCTGCCAACTGCAAACCCCGTGAAGGTAGAGGCTATGTCTTTTCCATATTTTTATCACCAGCCCCAAACTCAATGCCTCTCTTGGCTTATTGTTAGTAACAATAAATAATGTTAAAATTGATGAGTCTCTAGTTAGTAGTTAAAAGCCAGTTAAATTTCCTGATTCTCAGATAAGAGTTCTTTCTGCTATGGAATGCAATTTTTTACATTTATTTTTAATTTTCAATTACAGTTTACATCCAGTATTCTTCTTTATGAGCTTCAGATGTACAACAAAGTGGTCTCCCTGCTGCTCTAAGTACCCTCTGGCCCCACACATACTCATCCCAATATTATTGACTCTATTCCCTATGCTATAATCTATATCTCTGTAACATTAAAAGCAGACATCAAGGGTTTCTGAACAAAAACAGCAGTGATGGCAATAAACAAGTAGAGAGTTGATATGATTTTCTAGATAGGTCCCTTACTCCCCTCATTAGATAGATAGATAGATAGATAGATATAGAAGATGATAGATGAGTAAATGATAGATATCTGTCTAGATATTTACTAGTAGGTAAGTAGATAGATAGATAGGTAGATAGATAGATGATAGATGAATAAATGATAGATATCTGTCTAGATATCTACTAGTAGATGATAGACAGATAGATAGATAGATAGATAGATAGATAGATAGATAGATAATCCCTGATCATCTTTTATGCCTCAGTTTTCTGGACAAGTCATGGCTCACTGGTCCTAATGATGATGCAGATTCTCCCATTTACTTGCATGAGGAGACCAGGCCTCCCAAAGCCTGGAATTCCTGTCTAATGAACTCCCATACTCCCCAGCTCAGCTGCCACCAACTTGGCAAGACAGCTCACTCCAGAGTGACAGTCCTGCTAAATGCCCTGCTGTCAAACCTGCCATCTGCATCGTGGCCCAGGCTGAGAAGCCAAGAAACAGACTTATCTTCCTGATTTTGCCCCTGGCCACCACTAAAATGGTAGGAGCCCACGGCTACCCTGTCTTAAGACACAGGCCCAAATCCTCCCTTCCTCAGATACCCTCATCCCCAAACTCCAAATCTGGAGAAAAGAATGTCTTACGGTTTACACTCACAACACACGTGGGAACACATGCAGCCTCAGATCCACCAGTCTGTTATAAAAATTAAATATCTGCTGAACTTTATGTCCCCTGAACTTTATGTCCCCCACAAAAACGAGCTCTTGGAGCTGGGAATGAAATCAGCATGATTCCACACACCTCGGCCATTTCGCTTTGGGACTGGTTGGGGACGTGTCTATGATTACGATATCAAGTACTGATGAAATCACCTTAGTAATGCTTTTGAGATCATCACTGGAGGTCACAAGACGGTCCCCTACTTTCTCACACTCAGCCCACTTCTCAGAGGGCACCCCTCCTTCCCTGCCACTGCCCTGCATATGCCTAACATCAGTCCTCATTATGGAGGACTACAGCCCAAATGCTTACTTTCAATGTCTGAGGAAATTCAAGCATAAGGTAGGTCAGGCTCCGGTGCCTTTGGCCGGGACATTTGGGACTCCAACCAAGCAGCTGTCGGTAGGAGCAGAAATGTAAATGGATACCTGCAGCCCCTCCTATCCCACTGGGGACCTGCAAACGAGGATATTTCACAGCCTGACCATGAAATTGAAACTGGGCACCAACACACACTTCTCCAAGATGTCAGAAACAAATGGACTGGGGGTTTTTGCACCCACAGACATCTGGCCCTTCAAATGTGAACCTGATTTCTCCAGTTCAATGACTGGACACTTCTGCCATTTAAGTGCACGCTGAATAAACGACGGACAGATACAACACAGCAGCCCTGTCAGATGTGGGCAGGGGTTGCTGTCTTTAATTTGGTCTTTGTACTCGCCATCCCTTAGCATTCTGCAGCTTAGGATACCAGAAGCAGCCCTCCATGTTACAGTGTAAAGGAAGGCAGCAGATCAGAAAGGCTGGACACCCACTGACCTTCCTGCCTCTCACTCATAAAGTGGACTCATTTACAAAGTGGGCTCCAGGCACCACCTCTGCAAGTCACATCCAGTGGTTTTGCTGGCAACACCTTTGCCGCAAGCATTTTCACCACAAACATTTTCACCACCTAACTGGTCATTGGCAATGTTGCCAATAGAAGAGAAAATAACTTTGATAATTCAAGTTTATTTCTCCATAGATCAGTTACCTTCAGCGGACTTAATGTATTTAAGCTAGTTGTCAATTTCATTTCACTTCTCCACTGACAAAGTTCTCACAGTATTTCCATTTTTAAAAATATATATTTTTATTGATTTCGGAAAGGAAGGGAGAGAGAGAGAGAGAGAGAGAGAGAGAGAGAGAGAGAGAGAGAGAGAGAGAGAGAGAGAATCAATGATGAGAGAGAATCAATGATCAGCCTACATGCCCCCTACTGGGGATCGAGCAACCCAGGTATGTGCCCCAACCAGGAATTAAACTGTGACCTCCTGGTTCATAGGTGGCCACTCAACTACTGAGCCACACTGGCCGAGCAGCACTCTCATTTATATATCGTATAAACCTTAGCCAGGATGCATCTTATACTAGAAGATGATTGTATATCAGTTTTGTGCAAATCCTTTGGTGACCAAAGTCATCCACTCCCATCCATTGAAATCAAACAAGCTATGGCAAGTAGGAAAAAAGCAGCTACTAATTTGCAACAGTCTTCGAGAGCATTAATCATTGATTCTTTAATAGGAAAATGTTACCTCTCTTAATCAAGAAAGAATTTTCCATGGGGGGGGGGGGGTAAACTGCAATTCCAAAAGTGGAAACAAATCAGCAAACAAATCAAAAACAAACCCAGAAGTATAACACTATGGACAAAAGACTTCAAAGTTCACAAATGTTCATTTTATGCAATGAAATCTTTTTAATTTTGTTACTTATGTTTCCTGTTGTGTTATGTCCTCTTTAATGTCCCTTTTTAATTTTTCATCCTCTTATCTTTTATAGCAAAATTGTCTTTCATCCATTGCACAGAAAAAATGCTTGCAGCAAACATAGTTGTGGCGAAGATGCTCATGGGGAAGCCACCTAGAACCCTCAGAGCTAGACGCCCACATCAAACTGGCTGCTCCTTGGGCGTCTCCAACTCAAGCACACCAAACAGAATGCACTGCTCTCTGAACTACTTCTTCCACCTGCCTTGTTTCTGTTAATCACACTGTCAGTCCCCCAACAGCCCTTGTTCAAAATCTGGCACTTTCTCCCCTATAGACAATCTGTCCCTGATTTATTTGTCTCTTGAAAAAAAAAATGCTTATGGAGTTCCTACCACCCGCCAGTTTTTCAGCTCCACTCACATGGCTCTCTTCTCTTCTCCCTAGGCAGTGCCTACCTGCAGGCCTCAATGCCTCCACCTGGAATACGCAGGAACCCCACACCCACCCCCCCTCCAGCTCCAGATGCAGCAGGGTTTGTAAAAGCACATGTTTATGCCACAACTCTGCTTTAAAATCTTACTTCTGAATACCAAAACCAATGCTTCTCTTACGTCCATCATTTTGCACGTGCAATTCCCTATGGCAAACTCCTAGTCCTTTGTCAGCACCCTGCCCAGCTATTATCCCCCTATGAAGTTTTTCCTAGCACACACGCACACATGCACACACACGTTTCTGAAGGAGTTAATCTCTGCCTGTGCTACCACTTCTCTGTGCTACCACTGTATCTTACATAGAGTGCATGCTACACAGTACTCTGCTGTAATGATATGGCATATGCATCTGCCTGGACAGCAGAGGATGGAGGAGATGGATTAAGAGCATCAGACCTGGAGCCAGACTACCTGGGTTTTATTTTGGCTCCACAAAGGCTGAGACCTTGAAAGTTACTTCTCCTCTCTGTGCTTCACTTCATTATCTGTAAAATAATCATGAGGATTATAGCTTCCGGGTGTTGAAAAAATTAAATGAATTAAACACATAAGGTGCTTGACAAAACGAAAGATCCATATGTGAGTTCTGCTACATCCAGAAGTAAGGACAGTGTTTGGGAAAGAAACCTCAGTAAGAACAACAGAACAAAAGGAATGATACGATCATCATCCAACACACCTTTACAGCTTTATTTATACTCACCCATGAGAACGCTCTGTTATCAGATAAACTTTCTCCCTTTCCCTCTGCTACCTCTACTCCCTTGTTAATGCTCTTCTGCATAGTACTGTCTTCCTCAAATCCGCCTCCCAAAAAAATGCAGAGTCCAGGACACCAGGTGATTCTAATGTGCATCTAGGCAAGACCAATGCCTTGAACAGAGCAGACACCCAACAAACATAACTTCCACACCACTCGCTGGACTGCGTGCTCACAGCTAAGAAATCTAGAAGGCTCTCACGTTTTCCCTGATGCCTCCCGAACAGATAGAGGAATATTCTAGTATCAAAACTGATACCTCCACTATCAAAATCTCCTCATTCTTTAAGAAGGCTTCTGTTCCAAAGAGGACTAAGTGCTTTTTTTAGGCAGTGAACCAAGACATGGCCACTGAGACAAAGTCCTCTCCTATTTCCAATCAGACACCCCCTTTTGTAAGTGCTGCAGCTCCTGAGGCCATGACAAGGACATGAGCACTTAATAAGTCAGCAGACAAAACAATTTGCTTTTGTGCACGGCGCCTACTGCCAGCGCCTGCTTAATACCTTTCCTCAGAGTCCCTGCCCCCACCCTAGTGGTGGACAAATTCATTAGTCAACAGAGACAAATATCAACAGTACAACTATTGAAATTTCTCTTTGAGAGCCAAATTTTTTCAACTTAAACTATAATGGTAAGTACATTGTTATTAACTTAATTCGGGTACTCCTAAGCTGGCCTTTGCTAAAAACTCAAGGAGCCGCATGTGGCTCGCAAGCTGCAATTTGCCGACCACTGCCCCACCCAAACCCAGAGAGCAGCTGAAGGAAATTTTATTGGAAAGGGACAACGAAAATAACTATTCGCCAACCGCTCTCTGATGTGAAGATATCTGAAAGCATAGAAAATCTACTGACTGATGTTAGAACTCTGATTGATCAATCCTCATTCTCCTCTTCTCCATCCCACTGATCAACCTGCCACAGTCATCTTCTAGAAGTTAGAAACATTTAACTTGGCTCCACTTCCTCTGGGGAGCATGCCAGGCCCACCATCCATGCAGGCCGCACATTTGACATGCTTGGATAGGCTAACATTCCCCATCCACATACCTAACAGGACTGCACTTATACCCTGGACACTGAGAATCATGCCTCTAAACTTGGGAGTGAGGCCTCTGAAGCAGAGACATCCTTTTACCACTATTCCAGGCACTAACAACGAGTAACTGTCTTAACACACATTTCTTTTAAAAAACAAGGAAAAAATGAAAACCCTCTAGGCCAAAGGTCTTCAACCTTTTAATTACCAGAGGTGCCTTGTATCATTTCTTTTTCATTTTTTTAAGTAATGGTCTTAATAAATTATCTGCATTACCATTTTATTAAACTATAAACATGCCAAACTACTGATCAGAGCTACTGAGAAAATGAGTGCTACCTAGAAAAATGCTAAGAATTCCAGATAAAGGCAAAAAACATTAAGTTAGCCTGTGGATCAGTATTTAGGTAAAACTGGACAAGTTACTAAAATGATTCTTAAAACTTAAACTCTCCAAAAAATTAGGATAGCTAAAAATGACTACCTACACACTTTGAGAGAACAATTTGATGATATGTATCATTTGAAAATGTCAGTCTTTGGGCCTAGTAATTCTACTGTGGAGAATTCTAGCTTAAGAAAATATAATATACAGAAATGTGTTTTTTATGCAAAACATATTATTAGTGAGTAATTTACCAGAGTGGAAAGTAGGAAATAACCTAGATAACCAACAATTGCAGAATGATTAAATAAGTTATGCAGTAGGCAAACAATGGAACACTGATGTTCAGTAGGGAGAAGGAGTAGGTGGAGGTGGGAAAAGGGTATGGGGGATAAATGGTGATAGAAAAAAAAATTTTTTTAATATGTTTTGTTTTTTTTAAAACTGGACTACACTTAAATGATAATGGTAACTCAACAAACCAGGATAAAATTTATCTGCACAATAAGATCCCAACTGTACACAAAATAAAATTTAAAAACTAAAAT
Source organism: Pipistrellus hanaki (assembly GCF_964339955.1). NCBI lineage: Eukaryota > Metazoa > Chordata > Mammalia > Chiroptera > Vespertilionidae > Pipistrellus > Pipistrellus hanaki. Next base: position 56,506,753 of record NC_140511.1, on the reverse strand, counting down.
CTGCTAAAATTTCAAGTGTTCATTTCCAAGTAGTGGGATTATGGGAGGGTTTTTTCCCCATCTTTACCTTTATTCTCCTCTGTGGATTTCAAGTGTTACACAAGACACACATTGCTCTCACAATTAGAAAATCAAAAGGCTAAAACAAAACAGCTAAAAGACTCATCTATCCCATGTCCAAACAATAACTTCTAAAATATAGCATTAACAGATCTGTCCAGGGAGTTCAAAATAATTTAAAATACCTCATATTTTTTAAATACAAATCCCCAACATTTTTTCAACTTCTTCCTCTGCTGACTGTTACATAAAATATAAAAAAATGGAAAACATATCTGCACCTACTAAAAACTATCTTTCCACTATGGCAGTAGATTATAATCTCAACATCTGGGCATTTGAGCTATTCGTTTTGCCAGATGTGATTTCCAAAGTCCCTGATACAGAAACAAGAAAGTTTCTTTTTCAGATAATTCCAAGTATGCTCTGCTGAGTAATTGGTGTGCTATGCCAACCATGAGAAAAGGGAATATTCAAAAATATTCCTTTTGAAAAGAGTTCCACAAAAGTTTGGACAGTTGGATCAGACTAGCTCTCTCCATTTCCACTGTCATATTAGGTGACATACTAGTCTTGGCAAAAAGCTAGACCATTATCCTTTTAAACTTAATGATGTTGGTGTTTTTCAATGAAGAAATGATGTTGAAAATTATCGGCAGGATGCTACATTTCTAACTATTCTAAGGAAGACCTTATGGTTTGATGAGAGATCACAGGCTTTGTAATCAGACAGAACTAGTTTTACATCTCACCTTTGCCACTCACTGGTCTTGTGACCTTGGTAAGTTAATTTCCCTAAGTCTAAGATTCCTGTAAAACAGGGATAATAATAATCCCAACCAAAAACTAAAAATAAAAAAATAAGGTGAGGATTCAATAAACTAAGAGAATTCAAGCACCTATAATAGTAACTGGCACATAGCAAGCATTGTAAATGGCAGCTTTTACTCATTGCTTGTTTCGGTGTTTCAGTCGCTATTTCACTTGAAATGGTGTGCTTTGCAATATGGAAATAAAAGGATTCTTAAATCACTATATAACTTGGACAAGTGAACTTTGAGGGAACTTGTTTTAGTATTATAACTGAAGTTCATCCCAAAATTCCTAACAAAGACCTTTTAATTAACAGGAAATCTGGCCAAGACCTCAGGATGCCAAAACACTGAATTTGGCCTTTAGATTGATGTTCAGGATGAGGAGGACCAAACAGATGGAGCTTTGGAGTCATGACGTTAGAGATCAGATCCACCCATGACCAGTTGTTTGATCCTGTACAAGTGACTTAATCCCTGTAAGTTCCTCTATATAGAATGAGAAGAAGTAATTAGAGTTGAGTTGAGAATTTTTTTAAGTAGCCTATATACAGGTGATTAAAATACAGCAGCTCTTCTTATAATACATTTAATATTATATCAACTCTTGGTATTTCATTGCATCAGTGTGAATCTGTTGAGGCCTAAAATATAGAGGGAAAAGGTTAGTACTTACGTCGGCAGACCTTACAGCACTGGCCAGCAATATGCACGGGGAGAGAGTCTGGGGAGCAGTTGAGAGGGGGACAAGATATCCTTCGGCATTCCACAGTGCCACTCTGAGGAAGGAAGGACCAGGGAAGAAATCTTAGAAGTGTCTTCTGAAAGTCCCCTCTGCTTACACAGCTCACAACTCCCCTCAGAAACCTCATCAGGGACACAGAAGCCATGTGAGGAATACCCTGTCTGCTCCAGGACCACAAATAAAATATTTCCTCCTGCCTGAATAAACCCGTGCCACCTCAATTACTTTTCTGATATACATCACTGGCTTCATTCCACCTGCCCATGTGGGCTAAGGAGATTAGGCAGAAACCAAAAAGCTTATTTCTCAAGAACATAAATAACGCCTTTTTCAAATCCTGTCAATCATTGTTGAGGCTCTCACAATCTGTTTTGTATTTTCTCAGACAACAATGGCAGTCTTCAGATATGTATCAAATAATTTCAGCTGGACAGGGTTTACATATTAATTTGGGAAGAGGACTTTCGGAATTCTCTGCTGAATTCTCTGAAACAGATAAAGGAGTCCACAAATGATGACTACCCTAAAAGTCCAGCAGTCTTGTCATTCTCTGAAACATGATGGATACCTTGTAAAATTCAATAAAAACACTTCAGGAACTAATTAGCCCCCTTTTAGCATCTGTTCAGGTAGAGAAAAGTTCCAAATGAAGCTCACCAGTAGGTTCTCTGACAACTCAAAGGAGTTCTTCCTCCTTCTGATAGTCTAACCTCCAAACTCCAAACAGAGAGCTTCTTACAATAATATTAGGTCACATTAGAGTGTTGCCAAGGGAAAGTGGATTTTAATTTCCTAGTATTTTATATATAAAATGACACTTTTCCAGTTTCCCTCCGTAACTCACAGATTACTAAACAGCGCCTGGTAGAAAGGTAATTCCTCTTAGTTAGCATTCTATACTGAAGAACCAAATCACGTGATAATCAGTGGCACTGCCCCGTTAAAAGTGTCTTTATTTCCTTACAAAGAGTCTTACTTTGCACGTGCAGTTCCTGCAGTGGTCGCCGTCCACCCAGGAATCTTGGTCTCTATACAGCAGTCCACTCACTTGACAAGTCTTCTCGCAATGACAGTTTTCCAATTGACTGAGTCTCGTCTCTGCATAATTTAGCTGCAAACGAGAGTGACTAGGTGTAACTTCTGTAATTCCATTGCACAGTCCTAACAAAGCTAATAGCAACAAGGAAAAAAAATTCAAGTAGGAGGGAAACAATGCTCAGAACAGCTGATTCTTAGTCAGGTCTGGTTTTTTGTTTTGAATATTTCTTCTTTTACATGAGGTGGAATCATTCTAAATTAAAGACATACTGACTCCCATGGTCTAACGAGCACCAAATGAGACATTAAACTGTATAGCAGGGACTTCCTGGTGTTCAGAAGCATCCGTGCTCTCAGCTCCTAGCCCACATGGCAGCACTATAATGAATGTGTTCTCAAGGACTCATTACACTGTTTACAGGAGATCTACTGAGGAATTCCAATGCGCTCACATTTGTCTCCCACCTTCTTCTCCGTGTTCTGCACATACTAACCAGAGTGCCATGCTTTACAGGCTGGGAAGTCATTGCTTCCTCTCTTAGGAAAAATTCTGGGGAGCAGGGATCAGAAAAAGAGAAAGTCACAGAAGGATCTAGTTTCTCTCCATGTCCCAATCCCCCAAACAGAATGTCCCAAGAATCCACTTTGGTGTTCAAATGAAAGTCAGAATAGGCAACCAACCCTCAGGGGAGATCAAGATTTGGTGACAGAACCTTTTTTCGTTTCTCTAAATCACACAACTGTTGCCATTAACCACAGAATCATAGAATCTTTTATTGGAAAGGGGATATACAGCATGGATGTGTTCGCAAGTCTTTGTACATGGACAGTGGTGGAACACTTATTATCTTCTAAGAAAAAAAAATTTGTTGCTGTTAGCTCTGGATGACTTAAATACCCTTCTTGGATTGAGTCCTGAAATCTCTCCCTTTTTTCCTATTACACCCAGTTTTGCCTTTTAACCATCCTGAGCAAGTTCCACCTCGTTTCAAATACTTGAGGTTATCCTGTCCTCGTGCCTGCTCTCGACCACAGTCAGCCCCTTGTGATAGGGTCCCAATCCTCGCTTCTGATCACCTTCCATGCAGCCTGCTCCATTTTGCCTTAAAAAAGATGGTGTCAAAAAACTGAACTGTCGTATGGTCTGGCTACTGCACATCCATACTAAGGAGTAACTCAATCCAGTACCAGTATTTCCCTTTCCTTACATAGAGACTGTCTTGATTGAGAAACAAATATAACTTCCTTTAAAAAAGAAATCCAATAGGCTTTCTTCTCCTTCTCAATCATACTTACACCTCCAAGTCTTGAGTATCTTCCCCTCCTGGAGACCAAGTCAATCCCTGATTCTCCTAAGACTATATCTAACCAGTATTTTAGATACTGGTTATATACTGTATATGTCTGACCCTGGGTAATGATGACTCCCACCATTCTTCCACATCAACTATCATTCCATTCCATACATGACCCTCTCAATTGCTCTCAACAGTGCCACTCTCTGGAAATGGAATCCATATGTAACTCCAACCTTGGTATTTATCACTTATTTCATCCTCTCTCTCCAAGCTTTTGGAATTTCTCATGAAAACTTATTTGTGGTCTGCATTTCATGGGTGATGCCAATGGGCAGGGAAAGAACAACAGGATCCCAGACCGACTGCCATGCACTATAATCAGCCCTGAAGAAAGCAGAGTTGACGATGCCTAAAAATTGGCTTCCTTTGACTCTTGTAACATGTAGGTTACATTCCAAAAGTTCAGGGTACATGTGAATCTCCAGCCTAATCATAGAGTTTCTAGAATTGATGATAATTAAGTTCTTTGAGAATTTTTTTTTGAAACAAAGGGAAAATACACTTCTAAGTTGGGTGAACTCAAGTGACCAAAACCATGTATAGGTAAGAGATAATAAAAAGGAAGTGACAACATCACACATTATCTTTACTTCATTCCATGGCCCCAATAGTTCCTACAAAAGGTAGTGATTGATGTGGCCTGGGATTGAACAAGAAAGAGCTGAACTAGATCAGCATTCCTCCTAAGACTGGCTCAGCATGAGGTACCTGTGAGAAGAAATGTGCCTGCCTCACTCAGAAAAGCTGGAACAACTCTAGTGTCTGTGTCACTCAAAGGAGGAAACTTCTTAAAGATTAAATGACCCAAAAGGAGATTCTTCATCTGTCCCAGTTTCTAGAAAATCCAGGAGTTTGCCTGGGGGTCACATTGGCAATTTCCAGTAAAGTCCAACTAGCTAAACTCAACCTTAAAACTCAATTCCAAGGAAAACCTCTGTTTTAATATAATAAAAGCTATTCTAAGGACTCTTATTTACCTTCTGAACTTCATTTTTATTTTTTAATATATTTAGACTTTTCTGATAACCTTGTAAAGCTCTAAATTCTATAACATAAAAGTGTATCAGACAGATACAAAAACAAAAGAGATATAAAAGCAAAAGGCTAATTTTTCAAAGGCATTTAATGTGTAATCTTGCCTCTGCTACATCATGTTGCAACAGTAAAGGAGACAACATTGAATCAAAAAATGAGTAACATTTTCTGTCACTGATATTAGCATGCTAAATTACACAAACTCATTTTCAAACATATTTCACTACCTGCTACTTTCTCCAAGAATGCCTGCAGATCCAAAATAAGATACGGTATCAAATCTACATCTGTTCTGTTTTACCTTTGCTTGTGTATTCATATAAATAACCATGGACCAAATCACTTGTTCTTAACGCTACACATTCAAAGACAGACAGCAGCCGCCTTTTCTGCAGTAAGAGACCACTGAATGGATCTAAGTCCGTTAGTCATGTGGTAAACGGCTCATTGATTTCTTTTTGTTTTGTTTTTTCTTTGAAATACTACTTATTTGGCATTTGCTAGATGGAAGGGGGGAAAACAAATTCTTCTATTGTGTTAAACCTTTAAGCTTAATTGAAAAATCATTACTGAGCCCCTCAAAACAATAAAAGTCTCCAAATTAAATATGTTACAAACTGAAATGCCACTCCAAATGCTCCTTGATTTGCATAACTAGCTTTGTCAAAGGTTTAAACAGAAGTAATCAAGAAATCCCCAGTCTCCAGCATCTTTGCTTCCTGAGCTTGGAGAGTGGGGCAGAGTCTGACCCTAGCCCAGTGCACCTGGCCAGGGTGGTGAGGCTTCCCACAATGTCCAGACTATCTGGGAACCTCCAGAAGAAGCCAGGGAAGCAGTGGTCCCTTAGGGGACAGCTTCGCTGCACCTTCTCTGCCTTGGAAAATAGATGATTTTGCCAGAATGCCAGGACTTCTCAAGAGGGCTCCTGTGTGCCCTGACCCCTATAGCCTGTAGGTGCATGCAAGCTGTTCCCATGACCCGTCCTATATCAAGCAAAGGCAAAGTCATTCTCCAGCCTTCCCAGCTGAAAGGTGAAAAGGAAGAGCAGCAGGCCCTCTTGGGCAGACCCGACCCCTGAGCTAATCTGGTGTCTGCATCTGTTTGGTTTGGTGTGACTCTGGCTACCATCCCCTGTCCAGCTTGTGCACTGAGCTTGCACTTTGCTAGGCTTCCATGGCTCCCACTCAGACCCATGTGGGAGACTTTCTCCTGCCTCCCATGACCTCCTGGAACCTGGCTCTGGACCAAAGCTCTGATGTCAATTCACTGCCTCTGCGAGGCTGTGTGATATGAGCCACTGGGGAAGGTCTATAGTACGTTTTCTTAGGGACCCTCTCCCCACCCCAAGTTGCCTATTTAACAACAGCCATTGCTTACTGAATGCTCACAGTGTGCCATGCAGCAAACTAGACTTCCAAATCTCTCTTGCCTGTCTCATGGAATCCGTATAAAACCAAGAATAATTTTTGCTAATTTATATATGGAAACATTGCAGCTGCAAAAAGTCCAATGAACCTTTGAGCTTCACCTTGATGGCTGCCCAGGGTGCAGGGGGAGAGGAGTCAGAGCACAGGGTCTGCTCAATGGGGGGCATTTGAAAGGAAACTCTTCCATGAAGATCCGGCCCCTAAGGGCTGCAACCTCAGTTCAAACCTGAACAAAAGGAAACATGGCTTGCACAAGGCACTGAAAGAAGGTCTTGCTGTTCCGATTTTGGCACATGGACTAGAGGGAAGTATATTCCATTAAGAATCCACCTGGCCTATCCTGTGTTTGCAATTTGATTCTGAGCAGCATCTGTGATCTGAAAACCCTTAAGGAAATGACGTGGTATCAGTTGGCCCCATGAGGTGGTGACAGGACTCAGGTTGAGACTAGGAAAAAATCCACAAGTTTCCAAGGAAAACAAGAGTCAGCGGCCAAAAAATGTATGAGTGAAGGGCCTTGTTTTTGTCCTGCCCTTCCCCTTTTAAAAGCTGCTAGAAGCTCTGTGCCCACTCTTCACTCCCAACAGGTACCATCTGAGAACGCATTCCTCTTGTCCTGTTTTTTAATGCTCATTCCTCTTCTCACTGACCCCTTCATCCTCCTGCCTATGGCAGCCACCTCCCTCTCTCCATCACTCACTTCTGCTCACATGTCTTCTCTCTCTTCCTAATCCTCTCTCCCCCAACTATAAACTCAGTAACGATTCAACTCTCAGAATCTGAGTGTGCATCTTAGAACAAAGTCCTCTCATTGGAAAGGGGGCTAACACATCAAGCCTGGCTCGCAGGATGATTGTGAGGATTAGAGTGACAGGGACTATAAAAAGGGGAAGCATTTTAAACAGCACATAGGAAACAACAAATATTGCCTAGTATGATTTTCCTTCCAGCTTCTTCTACATGCGGGGCTGCCAAACTAAGGCCCATGGCCCAAAACTGGCCCACAACTTATTTTTTTAAGTATATTTTTATTGATTTCAGAGAGCAAGGGAGAGGGGGAGAGAAGAGAGATAGAAACATCAGTGATGAGAGAGAATCATTGACCGGCTGCCTCTTGCCCACCCCACACTGGGGATTGAGCCCGCCACCCTGGCATGTGCCCTGACCGGGAATCAAACAGTAACCATCTGGTTCACAGGGCAACATTCAACCACTGAGCCAGCTGGGCCCACAACTTATTTTTATATGGTCTGTGAACTAAGAGTAATGTTTCCGTTTTTCAATGGTTACATTTTAAATGGTTATTTTTAAATAAAACAAATATAGATATGATATCCTCAATTTGCCTCTTGGTCTGCAAAACCCACCATGCACTAGCTGGCCCTTTACAGGAAAAGCTTGCCTTTATCGTAGATTCCAAATTGTGCGGTGAAAATGGAAGACTCAAGTTTTCTCAGTGTAATTTTACTCATGGTTTGGAAGAAACAGACTTATAAGTCTTCCAAAGTGCAAGGAGTGGGGGGTGAAACGGTGGACTACATTATTTTCTGCTTGCCACTGCCCGCAATTAAATATCTCTACCTCGCAAAAGCTCATTTCACATAATACTGTTTGGAGGACAGGGCTCCTGGATAATGTACGACTAGGAAAGAGAAGACTGCCATTCCCCGGAGCAGGCAGGGCTGAGAAAGAAAAAGGCATCCTGGGAGCGAGGGAGGAGGCAGCCACAATCACTGGAGACCAGGTGACATGTTTCTTCTTCCAAAAGTTGGGCAGCGAGCTAAAGTATAATTAATGGTATTGAGATCAAGCTGCTCCACACAATATGAAATAAAAGCCTGCCTATGCCACAAGCTGAGAAGGCAAATAATTGCCTGCATTTCCCATTTCCACTGCACTCGGCAGTGAACTGCACACAATGCTTCAGGCTCTCCGGTCCCCGCCTCAGTTTCTTAGAAAAGTGCTCTGTCTCTCCATTTCCAGACAAAAGGGGACGTGCCACACACCTCGTTGGAAATAACACACCGTCTGCAGCAGCACAATCTACGGGTCCAAAGAAATAGTCCTATCTCCAAAGCATCTCTCCACCAATTTTTTTTTTTTTTTTTTTTTTTTTTTTTTTTTTACCAGGTTGCCAGGGCGGATGGCAGGGAGCAGTCCTAGCTGCGGGTGGAATAGATTAATGTATCATTTTCACTGTTATTAAAATTCTCCCTTTCACGGAGTCTCCCATCTCTGAGGCCCAATCTAATTCTTTCTTCGCCCTGGGCCGGAACTCATGTCCACGGCGGATGGGTATCGTAACAACACAGCCACATTTTCTGTTTATTCGTTGCCTTTCTCCACAAAGCTCGGGGCTTTTCATTACGAATCTAAACGTTATAAATATATTTATATTCATAACTATATTCATAACGTTTAGATTTATGAATTTGTATATGTATATGTATATGTGTATGTGTATATGTGTATGTGTATATGTGTATGTATATGTATATGTATGTGTGTATGTATATGTACATGTATATGTACATGTATATGTATATGAAAGCCCCTAATTGTGTACATGTTTGGCTCTGCCACTCAATATGAACGCCTCTGGGGTAGAAACCCTGTCTTGTTCACCTGCGTCTCCTTTGAACCTGACACAGGACTTGACAACTGGCAGGTCCTCTAAAGATTCTTGGTAAGTGGATGATGAAGGGTGAAAAAAGATGCAGAATTATAAAACTGGAGGTGCTGGAAGGCAACTTGGTCTCCCTCCCCGTTTAACTCAGGGCCAGTCCTGCCATGAATCACGTATTACACATGCGGTACAGTGCCTGGCTGTGACAGTGATCTCTCCCTAACAATAGCTATTTTGCCCCTTCTGATTACCGGCAATTATTCTTACATCCGAAATGCATTAGCTCATGAGCCACCGTGGCTCTGACCATAGATCATCTCCCAGTGGCAGCCGTTTAATAGCCAACGGGCAGACTCTTTTCCACTCCCAGGGAATCGGCGGTGATACACACGGCCTCTTCCTTCCAAACATTTTTCAAGAAAACGTTTTGATTCGGCCTAGTAGTACCGAAGACAGAAATAGTTGTGTTCACAATAGGTAGTGCTATTTCCAGAAATGTATTGCAGATGCCAATGCCAAAAAAATGTTTCCATTCGAGCACATCACTCTGCATTCCAGACAGCACGGCAAGAGAAGTGAAACATCACGGGTGAAATTTAGGTACCTACCTTTGCCGTCATCTTGGCCAAAAGCTCTTGTAAATCCATTATTCCTTGCACCAGGCTTAAGAAATCACTACAGGTGGGGCAAGCTCAATAAAGAAAAGAGAACACCAAGGTTGATACAGTGCTAATATTAAAAAAATAAAAATTTTTAAACAGTAGTTGTTTGGCTATGTAGAACGCTTTTTTCTTTTCTGTTTAAGTGCTACTTTGAAACTGGCATAAAATAACAGGGATTTCAGGTCTAAATTTCTCCCTTTTATTAATAAGTCAACAGGAAAAAGAAAAGAACTGCTCATTGAATAGAAAGGCAGTATGACATTTTTAAGTTAAAATTAAACCCTAGCTTTTATCGAAAGGTTAATGGGAAAATATAAATTATCATAGGAGAAGAAAAAGAAAACTCAAATCCAGGTCAAGCAGTTTAAAGAATAGTTTTTAAATAAATTACAGCATATGAAACATAGTCAAAAATACTTTAATAACTATGTAAGGTGTCAGTTGGGTACTGGAAATATCACTTATAAAGTATATGATTGTCTAACCACTATGCTGTACACCTGAAGCTAATACAAAATATCCAATGTAACTATAAGTTTTAAAAAGTTTTTAAATAAAAAAATGTAAAATATAGCAATAAGTTTGGCAACTAACTCTCAAAATTAAAGAAATAGCAATTCAAAAAAGAACAGCTTTTTAAAATATGTATAGTTAAATTAAACATATCTTTCTGTACCAAACTACTGAACCCAAGCTGCTAATGTAATTTTTCTTTCCTTCAAGAAAAGGAAAGAAAAATTACATTAGCAGCTTGGGTTCAGTAGTTTTTAATGCATAAGCTTTTTAGAAATTCAAAGACAAAGAAGTATTTATTATAGATAAGTTATCTTCCACTAACCTTGCCACCTCATCAGTCAACACTGTAAATAGTGTGTAGGTATCCTTCCTGACCTGATTCTCTGACATTATCAACAAAAAAAAAAAATGTTACAAATTTACAATGTTAAATTTCTACTTACTGCGATTCAGATTTGGACACTGCGTTATATATCCATTCGGCATAAAGATGATTTTTCCATCTTGGATGATCCCCTGGGCAACAGAAGAGAAAAGTGGGTGTTTGATATTACAGTTCCCAGCAGTTCACATGGGCCTGTCACGTGTTCTCTGTGGGGCAGATTATTTTCAAACAAGACTGAGAGCCTCATTCAAAAGTTGAGTTGGCCATGGTCTACATTGAACTACCCCAAACTGTCCTCTTCCAGGAATGTTGACAAGTACATTCATCTTGAGAAAGCTACAGATAGTAGCCACTGCTTGAGACAAAAGACATCATTACATTAAGGATCCATCAATAAATATTCTTTAACTACGGGACTGAAAAGTCACTGAGGTCATAAAAATTCTCTCCAAAGCCCAAATCATCCTGGATCATTAGATATTCATGACTATGCAGATTTTTTTTAACACGAGAGAGAAAAAAGATAATAGAAACATATTAAACTAAAATGTTCCTACTGATTCATTTAGTCAAGGGAAAATAAATTTGACTTGGAGAAAATTTCCTATCAGTCTTGGCTCTCAGCTAATTAAGTGACATGAATTTTGGCTGGTAAATGTTAAGAATGGCTCAACATCTCCCTGTGAGTAAAGGGTGGTCTTTTAATTCTGTGACTTATTCAGGAAGTACAGCCCCCATTTAAGAAAGTCATTGGGGCTGCTATCTCTCAATGAAATAATGACTTAGCTTTGGAGTGTGCACATAGGATTTCAAGATTCTATTTCTAGGTGGGTGTTTGTTTTTAACTGATTTGAAATATTACAGAACAGATGATAACTGGGGAAGCTGGTTCAGAATATTGAGCTCAATCTATAAATAAAATACAGGCTTAAGTGTGCAAGTCTTTCAAAGGAAGTAACATTTAACACGTATGTGCTCATCCTCTAAACAGCAGATGGTATTCAGTAAATGCTGTTTTCTGCTTATTATTTCAAGATAAAATACTAATTGGAAATAGTAATACAGTAGAAGTAACAGGATCATAAGACCTCCTCCTCAAAGTGAGACACAGGCAGTATTGACCTCCTCCTCTCCATGGGTCATGCAGTGCTTATGACTATGAGAGGAGCCAGCCTCACCATGGGGAGGAAGTCCCAGCCTCTGCTCCTCATGGGCATTCAGAATCTCCTGCAAGAGAATTCCAGGAAGCAATTAATGGAGTGTAATCTGAATGCATCAGCTTCTTCCTGGTGTGAAGTTGCTCAGTTTTTCTAAAGTAAATGAACTCTTTTAAGAGGACAGGGTATCTTTCAAGCACATTTTAGAACTTTGAGAGAAGCACGTGATTGGAAGCCAGAGGGTCTGTGTTCAAGTTCTAGATCTGTGTCTGGTCAACTGGGTGAACCCAGACAATAAGAACCATCTTCTCTGAGCTTTAGATACTTCATCTGAAAGGGGAAATGCTGTATGCAAAAGCGAAAGATCTTCCCAGCATCAAGGGCTGGGTCAATGAAACAGGTGACCAAACCGAAACAGTTCCCTATGCATTTGCTACCTTTCAAGGTGAATGAAAAAGTGAATTAAGGGCACAGAAGGCTGTAGATTTCCATCGTAGGAAACTGAGTATCACATTAGAAAACATCAGTCGAATCAGGTTGAATACGAATGTATTTAGAGTGACTGACTGTGTGGGTTTTCCTAGGATTTAGGGATTTCAGTGCTAAACTGAGAGAGTCCCGGGCAGACCAGGATGTTTGGTCTTCTGAGGCGATGAGGAAATGGTGGAAGCACAAGACCAGGAAAGGATCAGGTACATCTATTATCTGTTTGTTGCAAGATCCTAAATCATTCCTACTTTTATCAGCCACAGAAAGGCACTCAGAAACCTAGGATACATATATGGTGGTATTCATTACCTTTCCAAAAACAAATGGAAAACCTATTTGAAAGAGATACTCCACTCATTCTATAGCAACATAATATAGTACACAACAGCGATTTTGCTTTTTAAAAAGTGACTACTGATTTTGTTCCATTATAAATTACAAATTGCCTCTCTCATACCTTTCTTCCACCTGCCTCCCTCCTCACCTCTCTCTTTCTCCACTATGAATCTCTGGCACGCACTTGTGTGTTGCACAGGTCATTAGGTAAAGGTCAATGATGTTGACTTGAACAAAAACAGAAATAAGGGCTGGAAGCTTCTCAGTGCCCATTAATGCAAACACTCAAAGCACTTGGTGTTTTTTTCTAAGGAAGGTCATGAGGGTCAGCCCACAAATTGCATGAAAATATGTTCTTGCCAAATGAATCAAGATGGAATGTTAATTTATTTGACTGGGTGTAATTCCATGCTGGATTTAAAGAAGCATGGCAATCTATTGCGCAAACACCAAATGTAACCCAGAGAAGTCCTAGTGCATATGTGTATGCATGTGAAGACATACCTGTGCACGTATTCCAGCACCTCCCCCAGAACAAGAACCCAAAGGCTTTGCATTGAATTGCCATATTGTGTATTCAGAGCATGGACATTTGTCAGTAAAGGAACATTGATGAACTACGTAGTTTTCCTTCCAAAACGACCCCCAAGAAGGGATTTTATTCAGTATAAAGCTACAAAGTAGCTCCATCAACCTTATTTCTCCCAGGAAAATTATCAATGAGGATTTCTATAGATAAAAATTTGCCTTCAAGCACTGCAATTTCTCAAAAGAGAAAAAAACGATGAAATAAGGGATCAAAAGGTAGAATTTCTATTATTTCTCCTTATTTAACTTCAAATGTATCTACACTCAAATGCAGCTCTGGCTGAGTATATATTAGTTGACCTCATTTGATCTCATTTATTCAGACCTAAGCTTTATTTCATATCATTCATCAAGGCAATGTTTCTCAAAAGTTGAGTTTCTTAAGAATTATCTTGAGTATTTAACATTATGATTCCTGGGCCAACACCCAGATTCTGTTTTAGTGAGGTAGGAGGAGGTCCAGGAGTCTCCATTGGAAAAAAGAAAAGTTTCATAACTTTATTAACATCTACTTTACATACTATTAATTCATCCATTTTAGAAATGAAATAAAGAGCTCTGATACATATGGGGGGGGGATTTTAAAACTGTTATGTTAAGGGAGACACATTAGACTACGTATTGTATGATTCCATTTACTACAGAAAATGTCTGGAAAAGATGAAACTCTTGAGATAGAAAGCAGATCATTGTTCGCTGAGGGCATGGTGAGGGGAATGGGGATTGACTGTAAGCAGTCATGAAGAATTTTTGGAGTGATAGAAGTATTCCAAAAATGGACTGTGGTGATGTTTTCAGGAATCTCCATTTTTATTTTTTTAAATATAGGTTTTTATTGATTTCAGAGAGGAAAGAAGATGGAGAGAGAGATAGAAACATCAATGATGAGAATAATTGATCAGCTGCCTCCTGCATGACCCCCACTGGGGATCCAGCCTACAATCTGGGCATGTACCCTGACTGAAAATCGAACCCTGATCTCCTGGTTTATAGGTAGATGCTCAACCAATGAGCCACATCAGCCGAGCTGGAATCTCCAATTTTAAGGCTGTCCCCGATGACTCTGAAGAAAGGTCACATTGAAACCCCCCTTTATTGTCAATCTTTTGTTTCTTTGGGAGCAAGAGGGTTCACTCATTAAAAGTTCACAGTGGTGCCGAAACTATGAGACAAGCAGTTTTGGCAGCCCCATTAATTAATAATTAACTCATTAATGCAATAACCCTGGGATAGGTTGCCAATAATTCCAGAGGCATCTCAGGGAAAAAAACAGATAAGGAACTTATTCACGGTTTGGCTCAGTGGATAGAGCGTTGGCCTGTAGACTGAAAGGTCCCGGGTTCAATTCTGGTCAAGGGCATGTACCTTGGGTGTGGGCACATTCCCAGTAGAGGGTGTGCAAGAGGCAGCTGATTGATGATTCTTTCTCATCTATGTTTCTAATTATCTATCCCTCTTTCTTCCTCTATGTAAAAAAAAATCAATAAAATATATATTTTTTAAATAAAAAAATAAAGTTCACAGTGGTGAAAACAGCATCTAAATCCAATATATCCATAGGGTAAAATCTCCCTGATTTGAAACTGAATGGCAACCCACAGAATTACTAAATTATCAACACCATATATTTTCATCTCAGTATCCCCTGCAGGTCCTATTGTAACATATTTCATACAGGAAGCACAATAAATACCTTAGAGGCATCAAACTCCTGAAAACTATGAATTATACAATATTGAACAATATAATTTTCAGAGCTATTAGTCTGATATGTAAACTAGGAATGCACATCAGAATTTTAGGAGAGGTTGAGGAAGGACGGTCACACATATTTTGCAAAAGCTTCTGAGTCAATCTTGTTACACCCCCCATGAGGACCACAGATGTGAGGCCTGATCTAGGGCCAGATCACCTGGTCACGTGACCTATGAATAAAACCTAGAGCATTAATACCTTAAGAAGCTTTCCTAAAGGCAACCTAAATCTTAGGCCATCAACTACAGGTTTCCTAACTCCAACACCAGTGCCGGACCATGATACAACATGTGTAAGTAATAATATATCATTTGAGAAAGTTTTAGAGCTATAGGAGCTAACCAGATGTTGCTACAATTAGATCCTGTTATTAAAATAAGGTCCTATCATAATTGTCTTAACTGATAGGTACTACTCACTGTCCATAATGAATTATTTGCATTAGATGCTAACAGTTCACTAAAACAGTCCATCAGTACTGGGAAACACAGGTCCTTTTAAGTAGACTAATATCCCCCACCACCTGCCACCATCTTATTTACTCTATTAAGTTGCTAAACCATCCATCTCCTCATTGTTAGTGCAATGCTAAACCTCAGCCCATCTGAGTAGCTAAATAAATCCCTAAGATACAGAGCCCAAATAAATAAACTTTTACTATTAATACTGATGGGAAGGAGACAAATGAGTTTTCCCCCTTTGTTATATCCACCTGTTGCCACCCTCTACCTCCTGCGCTCAGCTCACCAGGCAACTGAAAGAGAAATTTGCTCCAGACAGGTTCTACATGGGCTTTTTGTTTGGAGAACTAATGCCCAATTATTTCCATTGTTCCAATAACATTTCTCACTTCACAGTGAGAAATATAGGAAGACTCAATTAAAAAAGATTAGCAAAAGTATGCTATTATCACCTTTTTATGTATGGAATAACTAAGATTAAGCAAGTTCATCTAAGACTCAGAGCTCTCTGGTACAAATAAAAGTAGATTTACCACCAAACATGCTAATTCTTTTTTAAGGCTCTCATTTCCCTACAGATCCCTGTTTACACTGAAGAAAACGGTTGTATTTTTTATTTATTTATTTATTTATTTATTTATTTTGTATGCTGAAACACTGCAACAAATTGCTTTGAAAGACAAAGGAAAAGGGGTGGGGAGAGTTCCTGCAGGGCATGTAAATACAGGGATGAAGACATGTTCTGTTTATAAACTGGCAAGGACCCAAGCTTTGGCAACAGGCTAACGAAAAGTAAGACTCCAGGAAACTCGCAAGGAGGATTTTCAAAATGCAACCAATTATGTATTTCTGCCCCGGAGACAGTTAATAAAATATTCCAGCTTGCACAGAAACCAAGAAAGACATTTGTCGACTTGCATTACGATCAATAAACACTGTCAGCTCATTAGCATATCATTAGCTGTCCTGCTGCTTCCAAAGTCTTAATGCACAGAAATATTAATCTACAAATGTATGAGATTCGCCAGCTCTGCGCCTTGGACTTTCCGCATGAAAGGAAAAACGAGAGTTAGCGATGGGAGGAATCCGGCAGAGCTGCTTTCTCTTGGTGCCTCTAAACATATGTTTACCATCTGCGGAATTATGGGAACCAGCTGAGGTAAAAAACAACAGCTGTGGCCTTAAAAAAAATTAATGCCATCCATTTTAACTTCCCAGTGACAGCTGAGCTGTTAAGAAAATGGTGATGTCCAGGTAAGGGTGAGATTTCAGACCCAAGTTCACCCAAGAGATAGGGAAACTGAGGGAGACACAGAGAGAGTGCCTTGGCCTTGAGAATTCTCCCTGAGGTCTCAGCTATTTTAACTATTTAGAAGCCCCCAAAGGACCAAACCCACCAAAGCATCCTGAACTTATTGCCATTAACCTACACTTGTTCTTTATTTCTTTCACTTTTTTTATAGAGGTTTTGGCTTTATTTTTTTTAATATATTTTATTGATTTTTTACAGAGAGGAAGGGAGAGGGATACAGAGCTAGAAACATCAATGAGAGAGAAACATCTTCCAGCTGCCTCTTGCACACCCCCTACTAGGGATGTGCCCGCAACCAAGGTACATGCCCTTGACCGGAATCGAATCTGGGACCTTTCAGACCGCAGACCAATGCTCTATCCACTGAACCAAACCAGTTTCGGCAGTTCTTTATTTCTTTACCCTCTGAAACTCACAGCCTCATCAGCTCAGAATGACCAGAGAGAAACTGAGTGGTAGTCAACCATCTCGATAATGGAAATCTGCAACAAGATTCAGATAAGCCCAGTGCTAAGAGCCCGCTATGCTCTCAGATGGATGCTGTTTTGAAGTAGAAAAAAAAAAAATCCCCAAATTGTGTTCTGTGTCTCTGATAAAAAGGACCTAATGCTAGCAACCTCATCAGGCACCATCCTGTGCTCTTCAATCAGCAGCCCTTTTGTTCTTGTTGTTGTTAATCCTCGCCCAAGGATATTTTTCCATTGATTTTTAGAAAGTAAAAGGGGGAGGGAGATGCACACACAGAGAGAGAAACATCAATGTGAGAGAAACACATGGACTGGTTGCCTTTTGCAGGTGCCCTGACTGGGGTCGGGGATCAAGCCTGCAACTGAGGTATGTGCCCTTCACCGGGAATTGAACCTGCAACCTTTTGGTCCCCGGGCTGAAGCTCCACCCACTGAGCCAAAATGGCCAGGGCAACCAGCAACACTTTTACAGTGTGATCCATAAGGACCTCCAGGGTCCAGAGAATTAGGGTTGACAAGTGAGGAGTTTCTGCTCTGACTTTGCCTAGGAAGCAAAGTGTTAATATTTAAAGCAGGGAATAATGCTATTTTAACCTGAAAACACATAATAAGCATTTTTTTTGTTCTGGAGCAATAAAGCAGAAGTGGTTGGACCCAGGAGGCAGCTTCTACAAGATAAATATTAAAAGCCTGAAGATGTGCTGACTCACCGGAGCAGGGCTGCCTCTTTTACAGGGGCATTAAATTGATGGAGGTAATTTCTGTAATGAGTCACTGACATATTTTCCCAAGCCAAGCATCTCACCTCACCAATGGATGGCCAGAGCACTGCCACACATACGGGACTCTAAGGGAAAGGGGAATTTCGAAAGGCTCCCTTCTAAAGAGTCATTAGGTTAGGCTACTCCTATTGGGGAGCGAAGGGATTCACATTGCTCCCTAGGGAGACAGACTGTGTGGAAACTCCATCCTTTCAGACGCTTTTCACTGGGACCACCTATTCCTTTGAGCCAAAGCCCTTGAAAAAGACAACAGGGTCTGTCTCCACTATGGACATGCTGTAGTTAAATGAAATGTCACCACCATCTAACACAGTGACCAGCACATGGTAAGCAAGATTTAAAAAAAACAAAACATTTATTGAATGAAATTATTAAGTGAAAGTTTGGATGAATGAACAAAAACTGAAATAAAAAAGGTCAAAACTTAAACCCCATTTCCATCACTTAGACTGGCAAATTGCTTAATCTCTCTGAGTCATACAGACTGATTTATATAATTGGGATAATAATCAACTGAGACAATATGTGTAGGGCCACACAAAGTCTAGAACAGTGGTTGGCAAACTGCAACTCGCAAACCACATGCAGCCCTTTGGCTAAGGTGACCAGATGTCCCACTTTTTTGAAAAATTCGGGACTTTTTTAAAATGCTGCAATATGCAGGACAAGTTGTTAAAAATCGGAACTGTCCCGCCAAAAGCAGGACGTCTGGTCACCTTATCTTTGGCCCCTTGAGTTTTTAGCAAAGGCCAGCTTAAGAATACCCTAATTAAATTAATAACAAGGTACATACCTATAGAGTTTAAGTTTAAAAACTTGGCTCTCAGAAGAAATTTCAATCGTTGCACTGTTGATATTTGTCTCTGTTGACTAATGAGTTTGCTGACCACTGGGCTAGAACATGGAGAGCATTCATTCAATGATTGTTGGCATTCTCTTCCACACCATTACAACTCACCTCTACAGCAAAATGATTGTCAAAGCTTTGAACACCCTTTGTGCTTTCTGTCTTTATCAGGCATGTGGGCTCTTAAGCACAAGGTCCCTTACCTCTTCAGAGAATCATGAGTTCATCAAGCTGGAATAAATAATAGCACCAACTGTTCTCCCTCTCTTTATCACAAACTCCTACTGAAACAGAAGTCCCCAAAAAGGCTGAAAAAGCACCTGTCATTTATATAATATAGTATTAAGCACACAGGGAGCAATAAACACATAAGAAAAAAGGAAGAAGATGAATATGGCAAACTTATTATGTCATCTGCATTACCATTCTGAGAGCTATCTCTGCCACTTTACAAATAAGAAGACAAATTCATAGCTGTTACATTCATTCATTTTAAGATTATATTGTCTGCCAACTGTGTTCCTAGTACTATTCTAAGCATGTGCTGAATAAAATAGACACAGTTATAATCAAAGTAAAGCTTATAGGAAAGAGTGACCAATAATAAACAAGCAAGACCATCCTTCCCCAGTCTTCTGAAGTATTGCAATGTCTACTTTCAGCTTATGCTTTAGGTTTATGTACCTTAAGAATTATTTATCGTTATGTGATCAACTCCTCAGCTTTTAAGTTTGCTATTGCCTGAGATTCTACAGTTTTCTCATGTTTGGTTTGGTCTATTTTCTTCCTCCTTTGTTCCACTTCACTCTCAACATTTATGAATCCTTATTTTTTTATTGTTTCAATATAAACAACTAGAGACCCAGTTCATGAAATTTGTGCACTCAGGGAATAGTTCCCATAGCCCTGCACCCTCTCACAGTCCGGGAGCCCCATGATTTATCAATCACACCCTGTAGACTGTAGGGGTGTCGAACTCAATCAGAGAAGGGGCCAAAATCTAAAATCCAGCCTAAATCGCGGGCCGAATGGTTTACTGAACAGTCATAAACTGACAATGTCATAAACTGACAGCGGAGTACAGTGATGACAGCGCGGTGCAGGCCACACTGCAAGGCCTGGCGGACTGGATTTGGCCCGCGGGCCTTGTGTTTGACACATGTGCTGTAGAGGGAGGCCCTGCCTACCCACTGCAGCCTGCTGATCTGTGGCCTGGGAATCTCTCTTTGGGTTGATCATGGAGGCCCCCCCTGATTGATTGCTCCACCGGCCAGTGGCCTGGGCCTTCGTCTACAGGGCAATCATGGGACAATGGCTGGGCCCACAACCAATTGCATCACACACACCTTGGCTGGCCTGGTGCCAGGTGATGTCATAGTGTGGCTGTCTGTCCGGATGGTCATTCCACTGTTCAGCCTGACAGTTGATTTGCATATTATGCTTTTATTATTATAGATATACATCAGAATTTGAATCTTATGAATCCAATATAATACTTTGACTTTAAGCACTGAGTGTAAATTACTTAAATCTGATAATAAATATTATGAAATGGAATTACATCTGCCATATTAAAAGACAGCATTTTCTCTCCTCTTTTTGGGTTGGCAGAACTTTTTAAGAAATCCTCTCATTCTCTCATAATTAAATTTGAAAGTTAAACACTATCTGTTTTTTCAGCGTTAATTTGTATTTTAATATGCAAACTTAAAGTCTAAAATTAATCAATTTCTGTACTAATTTTTCTGACTAAAATAAGACCTTGTAACACTTTACATCAGATAATCCCCTATTATTATCATTTAATATTTATTTTCAAAACACACCTATTTTTTAATTAGACATTATTATTAATATTTAATCAAACAATGATTATTCAGGTTTGTGTATGCTCTCAACAATGTATTCATCAGTTCTCCTTGCACTATATGTCTTTCTTCTTTAATGAAAATCTACTGGTCATAAACTAAAAGTTTTATTTGTTTATAAGGTTTTTATTTCACACTCATTCTCAAATAATAATTAAGTTGGATATAAGTATATACATTTGGGAATCATTTTATTTTAAAAGTTTGAAAACTTTTATTATTATATTTGGGTTTCTGCTTTAACTCTTTAAAAGACAGCTATTCTAGCTTTGTTATTCTTTTGTGGAAATTTTGCTTTTTCTCACTGGCTACTTTTAAGATATTCTCATATCTTTGCGATTCTGCTATTTCACTAAGATGTCTAGGCCTGGCTGTCTTTCAACTTATCTTGATTGGTGTAAGAGATTATTCAAATGATCAACACTTCTCCTCCTCCTTGCATCTGTATATTTGCAAAACAAATTACAAAATAGTTCTTCAAAAGATGGAGTCTATATATTTGGCCTTTGACTATATTTGGCCATAGGACTTGCTTTGGGTAGTAAATTATTAGCAAATGAGACCAAGCAAACAGAGCATTGAAGAGCACTAGTGCATCCTCTCTTCTTGTACTTGAAACCTTAAGACTGCCATGTGGATAAGCCTGAACTAGGCCGCTAGCAGATGACAGACCATCTGGAAGAGAACTGAAGCCAGTCAACAGCCAGCCTACTATCAGAGCTGTAAAGAGGCTTGGGTCATCCTGCCACCTGGTGACCTATAAATTGACTACGGACACATAAAAGAGCCCAGTAGATATAAGTATAGCCAGCCAGACTAGGAAAATCATCCAATCAATGCAAAGAATTGTGAACTAAATAAAATGGCAATTCATTAATGACCCCTGATACCAAAACCAGAAAAGAACATTACAAGAAAACAAAACTACAGGGCACTAACCCTGATAACTATAGATGCCAACATTTTCAACAAAATATTAGCAAAGTTAAATAAAGAGTGCATTAAAAATCATACACCATGATTAAGGGAGATTTATCTCTGATATTTAAGGATGATTCAAAATATGCAATCAAATAAATGTTATTATATACCACAATAGAATGAAAAACAAAAATCACATGATCATCTCAATAGATGCATAAATATCATCTGACAAAACCCAACATCCTTTAATGATAAAAATTCTTATCTATGGATAGATAATAGATTGATAATATTCAGCCACCAGAAAGGAAAACATGAATGGACTTTGAGGGCACTATGTGAAATCAAATAAGCCAGAGAGACAAATACTATATAAAATCATTTATATGTAGAATCTATAAAGCTGAACTCATAGACAGAGAGTAGATGGTGGTTGCCCGGGGTTAGGAGAGTGGGGAATAGGAAGAGGTTGATCAAAGGGTACACACTTCCAGTTATAATATGAATTCATTCTGGGGATCTAATGTACAGATAGCATAGTGAGTATAGTTAATAATATTGTGTTATATACTTGAAAGTTGCTAAGAGAATAAATCTTAAATATTCTCACTGTAAAGAATAAATAGCACTTACAAGATGATGATATTAGCTAACACTATGGTGGTAATCATTTTGCAATATATAAGTAACATATGAACCAATCGTACACCTGAAACTTAACACAGTGTTATAGGTTAATTATATCTCAATAAAGTTGAAAAAATAAATGGGGAATAAACTTAAGTCTCTAAATTCCTGGTATTGGCAGACATTCCACTGGTTTTCATTTCCTTCCATATATTTGGGCCCTTTGAGTCTCCCCTTTTATAAGTGCAATGATAAATCTTAAAAGATTTTGTCTGTTTTATCCAGCATTTAGAGGCATTATGAAGTACAAGGATTGTTAAAATATCTACTTGACCATATTGCCAGAAGCAAAATTCTGCCATTCTATTAAAGAATAAGACTATCTTAAAATTTCATGATGTTTTTAACTTTTTCAATTCATTTCAAATCAGTATCTTTATGTTTTTATAAAGTACAATAATGCAGTCATTGTACTGTCCTCTTTATAGACAAGAATATCAACATTCCTAGACACTGGTATGTTTCCTACTCTATACCTAAACATCACCCCCAAAATTATTTAATATATAGTTTGAGAATGAAAATGAACTAAAAGATGACCTTAAGAATTAGATTGAGAAATATTATAAGGATCATTTACATTCTGAATCTACATACATTCTACATCATTCATACCTGGCACCACAGTGAACTGTGTGACCTTAGGCAAGTCCCTTAACTCTCTGCCTTGCAGAGAGTTTCAAAGCACCTACTTCATAAAATCATGAAGATTAAATTATTTCATTCACATCAAGCACATAAAAAAGCATGTGTCAGAAGTAGCAAGTAGTCCTTACTTTGAATAAGCCATGCTTTTGGTTGCGCTGACCAAGCCATAAGCTGCTTCCTGGAGGAAAGTTGGTCTCAGGAGGGTCTATCACACGTTCATAAATCCTGTGGGGGCAAAGAACACGGTTACTAATACATGCTGCTTGAAGTACTCATGGCAATAGTTTCTGCTATGGAGATATGGTGCCAATGGATGGCATGTTTTAAATGACTGGTAGGTAGCCCGAATGTACACACATGTTTCTTGACAATACTTGAAGTTGTTTCACAACCTCAGGTGTTCCCTGGGTGAAATAAAAAAATGGACCCCCATACACTGAGGGCAAGGAGAGACTGAAGAAAGAGGAAGACCTTTCCCAATTAATAGATGGGAGTTTCCTTAAGCAAGAGAATTTACATAGGAGGTTTGTCTCAGGTGGCCACAGAGATCTCCACACCCACCTGCCAAAATCTTTTTTACGTAGAGGCTTTAATGGGTTTTAGGCATGTAGACCGTCCAGATGGTCTCAATAACACACTACTCTCTAGGGCTATATCCTTGAGTGACTCCTAGAATGGGAACAGTGGATGGAATGTACACTCTAAGGATAAGGGACAGGGGAGGAGCCTCCAATTGCCCAGGCCCAGCCTGTGGGTCACCCAGCAGTCCAGTCCTCTCAATGACCTCTTCCAACATTTGGACACATTACCTGGGCCCCTCATGGCTTTCTATCTTCATCCTTTGTCAGGGAAGGGAGGAAGAGGGTAACCATGAGTGTCTAGTGTGAGTAATGAACATTCCACAAACTCTTTGAGCAAAGCACTTTTATCCATGTTACAGGTGGGAAAGCTGAGGTTCAGGGAATATAAAAAGAGCCAGTTAGAGAGTAGTAGAGTTGGGATGAGAATCTCCAGTTGCCTGCTTCCAAAGTCCATGCACATCCCTTTATACTACTTCTCCCTGGCTTGGTTTATTTAGCTGCTACTCATTTCTACAATAACAGGCTATATTCCTTTACACATGTGAGTAGCAGCTGCTCAGATCACAATAGGCTTAGTCTACCTTGAAATCATCATCCAAAAAGCTATTGAGCACTTCTATGGTCTGAGTTCCACATGGAGCAACAAAAGATATAGCAATAAAACACACATACAAAGTCCTGCCCTCATGGAACAATAAACAAACAAATAAATAAATAAGATTATGCGCATGAACAAAATCTTCATATATGATATGATAAATGAAGACATATGACTAATACAGGGAAGACAACAGTCCCAGGATCATTGAAGGTACCTACTAAACAACAAAATTATCTCTGCTGTTCTGCCCTGTTAGTCACAAATATTTAGAAGTGTGCTCCCTTCAGATATCATCCCTGCCTCCACCAGTGGATCACAGGCCTCCACCCACCCTGGCATGGACCTCCCAGCACCTGGGTGCTGAGAAGAGGAAGGACAAGCTTGCCTGAGAACTGAACTTGTCTTTATATGGTCAGAAGATTCTGGGTGGGGAAAGACAGATGACCATCTGTGAAATTCAGTGCATCCTGATGGCCCTTCCTGGCATTCTCCAGTTCTTGCTCAGGAACAGCTGCAGGAGGAGCCAACACCAGGTGGGTCCAGAGGTCTACCAACTGCTCAGTCTTCCTTGCTGAGATGGCCCTGGCTGGCTACCAATGGCCAGTGGGAGACAGGCCCCTCCAGGAACTCTCAGAGGGAAAGTGGAAGAACTGAAAGATTATCCAGCTGTGTCAAGGCAGGTGCATGAGTGCATGACTCTTACAGCTGGGAGATGTCACGCCACAGCCTTGTATCTTAGCAGCAGCATCCATGACTCTGCTATTTCCCACAGAAGCGTGCTGTTTCCTAACTATCCATGTAAGATATTCACCTGACAAGGCTCTACATATATCAGGTCCTTCTTTACTAATGTTTTGTTATAAATGGAGGCTCAAAACATAAGTAAACAAAAATAAGTTTCCTTTAAAAAGACAGGATGGGTCTCCTCAAGAATTCAGCCAGTATTTTGTCTGTTAGAATGAGCCATGTTAAATTAAATAGTTTATCAAAACTGCTTTAAGGAAAGAATGTGCTATGCACTCCCTTAAGAAAAGTTTTTCCTAAAATTAGGAAGACGACAAATTTACAACAGGAGAGAAATGCATAAGTTAGAGTAGATGAGCTTGATAGAATTTACTACAGTCATTAACAGTGATAAATATGCTGGCTATGAAATATGGGAAAGCAAGCAAAATAATTTTCACTGGAGGAAAGTAGGATGCAAAATTATTTATGCACTATGGAGATAATGATGCAAAAATTATGTTCAATGTTGGTGAATTTCAGAGGCAGCCAGAGAGAAATGAAGTCCCTGTGCTTAGGGGAACAGGCAGAATTTGTGATAAGGCTTTCTTACTAATCAATTGAAAATGTTGTCAAACTATTTGAAAACATTTGCATTTGTCAGGGTGAGAGGAGTCTTTGATACCAACACTTTTTGCTTTCACAATACAGGAGATGGAGAGTCCCAGTGAGCAGAGCAGGCCCTTCCTCAATGTGTAGTAAGTCCTCAAATAAAAGGAGAATGACCAAAACTTAACTTCCTGTCCGCCGTGTCTCACACCAGAGTAACCATATGTGACTTAGAAGCAAACATCTGCGCCCACCCACTATCAGCTAAGGCAGGGCAGTGACCCATGCACCTGTGTTAAAGAGGCAAGTTAATTTCCAGTGTCACAGTTCCCATTAGGAGCCCTGCCTCCTGACCCCCCACAAAATAATTCTGCTGGCTACTACCTTCCCACCAGTTCCAAATTCATTCCAAGAGGCAGTCTTCACTTAGAAAAGTCCATGCAGCAAGCAGAGTCAACAAACTGGATATGGATATGGCAGAATGCAGAGAGCTTTAAAAACATAGTGTGTGTATAGATAGATAGATAGATAGATAGATATAGATATAGATAGATATATATGGCATATATATAGCATATATAGATATATATAGATATATAGATATATATATAGATATATATATATCTCCACACCAAGGAAATCATTCATATATATATATATATATATCCACATCGAAGAAATCTAATCACGAGGAAGTATCAGAAAACCCAATTTGAGGGACATTTCATGAAATAACTGCCTGTGCTCTTGAAAATGTCAGTGTCATGAAAAGTAAAGACAGGCTAAGAAACAGTTGCAGATTAAAACAGACCCTAGGGACATAAAAATGATATACAAGGCAGGATCCTAGATTGAATCTTGGGCAAGGGGAAAAAAAGTCCCATAAAGGACATTAATGGGAAAATTGGTGAAATTTGAATGGGAACTGTAGGTCACATAACAGTATTACATTGAGGTTCAATGTTTTGATTTTGAGAACTGGGTTGTGTACATTTAAGTAAATGTCTTGTTCTTAGGAAATATACACTAAAGTATTTGGGATAGAGGGTCATAATGTTTGCAACTTACTCTCAAAGTAATAATTTATATATATGTAAGTACACACATATAAACACACACATTATTATTTTGAAAGAGAGAGAAAACAAAAGCTGGGCAAAGGGTCTATGATTGTTTTTTATGCCATTCTTAAAATACTTCTGTAAAATTAAAATTATTTTAAAATAAAAATGTTTTAAAAATAGAGTTAAAAGCAAAAATGTCTATAAAGTGTGTGAACTAAAAATACACATACACAAAACAATTCTATATCTATTAGCCAAGGATACAGACAAAGACTCACATAAAGAATATGCTACTGTTTTCTTAAGAGAATTGGAATGGTTAAGGGGGGAGTAAATGAATGGATGAAACAAGAAAGGATAACCACACAGAGTACTGCTGATAACATAGCAAAAGCTAAGAAATAGCATGCCGGAGTACATGGCCAGCACTGGTTAGCTCTCCCAGAATCCACTTTCTCTTCCCCCCAGGCTCACACCTGTGCTATATTTCCAGACTCCCTCACAGCTAAGTCTGGCCACGAAATGTGAGTGGAAGGGGTGGGAACCACTTCTAGACCTGGCCACTCCCCCAAATTCCTCTCAGCATCTCTCACATTCTCCTCTCCCTTTCAAATGACAGGGCAAAGAGGTGGGCACAACCACAGCTGAGGACCCTGGACCCCCAAACAATGACTGAGAGATCACCTCCAGCTAGACACATTCGAATGGATGCTATATACACAGGAAATGAAATGCTATGTTAACCCGCTGAGGTCAGAGATCTTTCCATAGTTGTGGCTAATGGTATTCACCCCAACAAACATAGCCCACTGAAAAACAGAAAGGTGACCCATTGTATTTCCATGCCCACAAAGCCAAGAGGTCTCAGGGATAGTGTGATGTAGCAGAGATAACATGAACTGTGATAAAACAGATTTGGGTGCATGTTCCAGTTCTGCGTTCTACCGGCTACATAATATTATTTATTTTCTCTGTACCTCAGCTTCCTCGTATAAAAAGTGGGGACATTACTGCTGACTGGATGGATGGTGTTGAGGCTTACATGGAAAGGCATAACACCCTAGGGACAGAGTGATGCTGCCATTCTCTGAAACTCACAGATGCCTGCGAATGCAAGCTAGATGGGTCACATGACCCACTCCAGCCCTGTGGCTGCATCTCACGCCAAATAAATCCAAGGAGATGTGCTTATTAGTATCTTAGATGCCTGCCTGTGCTTTGGGATACAGTTCAAAGGAATGACATCTCTGTCACATGAAGAGGATGCAAGAGTGTGAGATTTTAATATTCAAAATCCAAGAATGTAGGGAGCAGCTGGGAGAGGTCAATAGGGGGAAAAGGAGACTCATGTAATACTTTAAACAATGAAGAATTTAAATTTAAAAAAAATTCCAAGAACGTAGTGTGCATTTTATCATAAACCTCCACCACTTAAACATTTTAAAGCCCTACGTTTCTTTTCACCTTCCACAATTTAAAAAACTAGAACAAGTGAATATGCAACAGGAAAAATAAGGAATTAACAGCACTAATTTTCTGTTACTGTTTAAACCTGATGCACTATAGAGCAAACAGACAGCCTCTTTAGATACTAAACTTTGGATTGAAAACAAAAATAAATTTTCTATGACATCCTAAAATTCTAGCCATAAATCACAACCTTTTCTGTGTGAATTATTCAAAATTCCAAGCAAATGTACTATTTAATATCTTTTAAATCCTTCCAAAATATATAATCCTTTGACACTTACAAAAGTTTGACTTTTGTTGAAAGTCCATCATAAATACATAAGGGCTCAGGGAAAGGGAGCTCAAAAAAAAAAAAAAGCAAAAGGGCTCAGGAGAAAAAAAGAAGTAGAAGAAATAATTTATAATTTATTAGACTGTGTGTTTAAGCACACAATCAACAAACCTACAAATACACTGCTTTTTATATGAGTAAAATACCATAGGACAATGTCCCTAACACCTTCTCTCAGTCCATACTGGGCACTTTCCTGGCCCATTTGGGACCATAACTGGATTTAGCCAATCCACAAACTCCTGAGAAATGGAAATGTGAGCAGAGGCCCTCACTCTTAAGTTCTTATTTCACACTGCCCTTCATACATGTTTTATACAGTAATTTTTATACATCCCAACTGCCCTACATGTTTGCTCTTTACAGGTCTCTGAGCTCCTCCCCACCTATAGGGCCCATCTATCTATACTCTCCAGAGTTTCAGGCATCTGACTCTGGACCCTCACACTACCCACTGGAGCCTAAGACCCTGGTCCTGGCCGGGCCTGCTTCCCCAGGCCTCTCTGCCAAGGAAGGAGGCATTGGTCTTTCCTGGCAACCCTGGGCCCAGCACGTTCACCCTCAAGCTGTGCTTGCCCTCACTGACTGCCACAACCACTGATCATCTACTGAGGAAAGAAATTACACCTCACACAGCATCTCTGCACCTGCTCAGGTGTCCCCCACCCTCCTAGATAAAGTAGCTCCTAACACTCATCACTTGCTTGTTTTACCCTTATCAATGCAAATGACTCTCCAAAATTATCTTAGCTCTTTCCTGACTGTCTGCTCCTACCTGACTGCAATCATCTTGAAAGCAGGGTCCTTGCTTGTCTTTTTCATGTTTGCATCTCTAGCATTTGGAAGTGTCTGGTCAGAGTAGGTGCCTATTCCATATATTTATTGAAGGAATGAATGAATGAATGAATGAATGCTCCCTGATACTATATTTACAGTGAAAGGGCTACAGTCAGATAGTTCTATAAGCCCTGAGGTACTTACTATTCAAAAGACTTCTGATGAACAATTCGAAAAACTTAACATTTTATGCAGACAATCATGAAGGATTAGGTCAGACTTAACACTATGCAGGTCAGATTTAACACTTTATGCAGATAATCATGAGGGGTTAGGTCAGATTTAACACTTAATGCAGGTCAGACTTAACACTTTGCACAGATAATCATGAGGGAAATGAAGCCAATGAAATCAGGTCAGACTTAACACTTTATGCAGATAATCATGCGGGAAATACAGCCAATGAAAGTAAGTGAAATGTAATAACCCTTTTCAACCATCTTCCTCCACTATCCCCAGCTCATGAGATTTGCATAAGAAGCAGGAAAGAAAGAGCATGGTGAACCCTTCTCACTGGTTTTCACCCAGAAAAGAGAGAGGGATGGAATTGGTCAGATAGACGACTCACTAATAGGAAAGCCAAGAGAAGCAGTCAGCAACTTGAAAATTAACTAGATTAAGTGCAGTCCTTTTGACAAGCCTACCATGTACTGCTTTAGTCAACTGCATTATAACCAACCTAAATTTTTCCCATCCCCACAGTTTTATTTGCGCCACAACTA
Source organism: Pipistrellus hanaki (assembly GCF_964339955.1). NCBI lineage: Eukaryota > Metazoa > Chordata > Mammalia > Chiroptera > Vespertilionidae > Pipistrellus > Pipistrellus hanaki. The sequence goes on along the minus strand of NC_140511.1, from coordinate 56,476,830 downwards.
TCTAAAATCTACCCTTTCTCTTGGCTAAAGACACCTAATTTCCACTTCATCACATTTCCAGGCCTTGCACTCAAAGGTGTTGCCTAGTAAGCTGTGTTGGGAGAATTACGGGAATCTTGCACGCCATTAGTGTCCAGTGTTATTTTAAAGGGTAAGTAGTTCATTTCTAATACAACACCATGCAAAATTAAACATTCAATCAACTATAAAAACTGCCTGAGAGGAATGAACAAGAGTAGCTGACATGTCCCTTGTAAAAGTCAGTTACTGATCAAGGGCTCACATGAAGAGTTTTCTTCACAAGGTACAACCTTCGTTTATTCTCGACTTTGGTTAAGAATGCCCTCCCTAAGCAAGTGTCCCGCCTGCTTGAAAACCAGTCAATATTCTACGAAGAACTCGATTTTCTGTTAAAAGATAAAACCCTCAGAGCTCAACACAAAACAGATACAGTGATTCGACAACACGCCGTGTAAAGGAATATTGGATTTTTATTTACCTGAATGACGAAAGGCCTCTAAAGGGACTCCGAGGCACCTTTCCCAATTATACAGAAGAATGAATTTCCAATGAAAACCATGTGAATCGACATGTGTTAGCCGCTGTTCAATAAGACAATGTGATGCCCAAATGAGACGCTAAATGAAGAGGTTTTATCTTGGGCTCTGGTTGGAATTGGAGAAAAGCATTCCTTCCCTCCCAGAAGAGGAAAGTTGCGATGACCTTCCTTTGCTAGCTGCAGCCACATCCTCACTGCCTTTTAGCTGGCACATGTGATATCAGGGCACGCCTTGGAGAAAGTTCCGCATACAGAGCACAAGGCAATTCCCATTCTACTTCCCCCTCACTAACAGGTCGGTGGGTGCCTTTGCACAAGAGCCTTATAATAAAAGGGGCACAATGTAACCTTCCCCTTCTGGGCCTCATCAATGTGATTAATAACCAAGTTCTTGATCTCCACTAAGAAAACAAAAGACTTCTGTGGCATCATGAGCATTATTCTGAGCCCTGACTGCGTTGAGTATTCATTCCATGGCTATCTACAAAAATGGTTCCTTAAAGCTTACTTTACCCACTATAAACAGGAACAGGAATGCTTGGCAACTGTGCACACTGATGAGCTACTTGTTGAATTTCCATGTCGACTGCCTGGCTGTTGTGAATTATGTGCAAACATGGAATGCACATCACACGAGCCTAGTACCAGAAGAGACATGAAAGGAAGTCCACCAAAGGGGAGCTTTGCAGTCCCTGCCCACTAATCTATTTTACAAAACCAGATAACACTTAACAAATGACAAGATTTAAAAATGTCCTCCAGGTGAGGAGTAGGAAAAAACAGACCTTAATGGGGAGAAGGATTATAGGGATGAATACAGTATACCTCCAATATGAAAGAAGGCATAAATTACAGCCTAAATCCATGCAGAATGATAGCAGGACTCAGAAGGTTTCCAACCTGTTCCTTCAGAGCCGACACAAATGCAAACAAAAAAGAGGTGAAATTGAAATCTGGAACAAGATGCCCTTATTGTGGTAAATGAGAAGGCAGAAGTGTTGGGGTGGGATTAAGAAATACTGCTGGCAGGGCAGGGGGTAAACCCCCTCCAAAGAGAGAAGAGATCTTCCCAGAGAAGATCGAGTTCAAATGTGAGCTGCTTCATCCATTCAGAATACACTTATCAAACTCATGCTTTTTCTTTCATTTTACATTTATTTATTGACTTTAAAGAGGGAGGGAGGGAAGAATAATAATTTATTGTTCTACTTACTTATGCATTTATTGCTTGATTCTTATATGTGGCATAACCAGAGATTTTTCACCCAACCTTGGCATATTGGGAGGATGTTCTAACCAACTGAGCTAACTGGATAGGACTCATGCTGTTTCTTGCCTAGCAATTTTAACTAACTCCTTTTTCTCTCATATGGAGCTGCAAAGTAAGGGCACTGCCCTTCTTAGCTATAGTTAATGCTCTTAAAATCTATCTTCCACTACCTCTTACCATCTCTTACACACTGCCGAAAGTTCATGATTCAGATATCACCCCAAGCTGATGCTGATTGGTCAGGGTCAAAGCACCAACTCATACAAGACTGCCCTATTTAGCATTTTACCTATGGTTTGGCCAATGTGCTTATTGAATCTGCAAGAAAATACAAAGTTAGTGTTATAGGTTCAATTATAGCAGATTAAGGATGATAACATCAGGATTAAAAGAGACTCTAATAGGCAGGAGTTAGGGCCAACTGAAATTAATTAATTACCATGTAAAAATGAAAGACCCCATGCTTAGCGACTGCACTTCTCAAAGACAGAATATGTGATCTAAGGCTGAATAGAAATGCATATTGAAAAAAAATACTTAGTTGTTTTGATCAACATGGAGGTAAGATAAAGCTGTCAATAAAGGATGTTGTGATCTTAAACTGTATCATGAGAAGGGAATTATCTCATTCTACTGAGTCAATCTGCCCAGAGATAATCATATATAGTTGTAGGAATGTCTCAGATGATAAACAGACACATGTTACAAAGAGCCAAGCAAGACTATGAGGGCTTCGCAAGCCGAATAAAATGATGAATGGCTGAAGAAGCAGAAGATATTTAGTCTGAAGATGTAAAGATTAAAAGTGGCATGATAAAGTCTTCAAATATTTGAAGGGCTGCCATGTGGAAGAGGGATGAGACTCATGCTATGTAGCTAAAGAGGGAAAATGTGTACCAACAATGTGTAAACTGCAAGGAGGCACTTTTGGCTCAATATAATAACTTTCTAGCCATCATATAATACAGAGGGAAGGAACCACCTGGGGAGGCAGGGAGCATCCCATCTCTGAAGGGCTTCCTGGCAGATGACAGAGGATCCGTTGGCAAGGACAGTAAACCTCTTACTCAGAGAGGCAGAGAGAGACTGACTGCCTGAAAAGTCATAGGAGCTGCCTTGAGTGAGTACCTACTACACGCCAGAACTTCCTATGCTTCATAATCCTTGAAATAATCCTAAAAGGCAGGCCTAGCTATACTCAATTGACAGATGTACACAAAGGCCAAGTGACTTGCCTGAGACCATTCAGTAAGTGGTGAAGCCTAAATTCAAATTCAGGTGTACATTTCGGCCCTGCCATATTGCCTTATCATAATCTGCTGAGTCAGCTCTTTATAAGTCCAATATTCAACCAGTGGGATACATAAACAGAGTGACATACAGAAAGATCACTGAACAAGGTTCAGAAAGCTTCTGTGTGTGTCTTACTTTTACTAATTACACCTTATGACCTGGGGCAAGTTACTGAACCTCTCTGGGCCCTCATTTTATTCATTCACCAAGTTTTCATAATAATACCTAGTGCATAGGTTGGTTTTTGATGAACATCTAAATATATAAAACAGACCACCTAAATAAAATTATTTTGTAATTTCTAAAATGCTTTGAGTGGAACATTATTAATGTTATTAGGTAAGATCAATACTCTTAACTTCAAAAAACAATCAAAAAGATACTTCAATTTGAAGTATTTTCAGGGGGAAAAAATAACAGAGAAGCCTCCTCTAAGCTGTTTGGCTCAATTGAGTAGAAAACAATACCTAGTGTCAGCTTTATAACTTCTGTAAAATAGGAGCTTAAGGGCAGCAATCTGATAGGAAAGAGAGGAGGTCACTACCTCCAAAATCACCTCTAGGTATTGCCATTGATGGCACGCTAAAGCCATACTCACTGGTCCCATTTTTCCTAGAGCTTCAGACAGAACTGTGCTAACTAACAGCAGCTGGCTGCCTCCAAAATATTTGCTGAGATTCGTGAGTCGGGGGTAATTTATTGTAAGCCATTTTATTCTTCATTTAGATGAAGACTTACATGTTATGGTAAGTGAAAAAGACTGCAGCTCACAGAAAGCACACACTGATAACCAGGGTTTTCAGGGTTGGAAAGGACATTGAAGGTCTTCTGAGCCAACCTCCATCTGCTACTTGTTATATTAATGTTAAACACCCAAAAGCCATCTGTCATGCATGGAGAGTATGCGACATCCTCACACGTTTTATAGCTTCCCAGAGCAAATGGATGTCTCCCCAAAGACCTGATGATTGACCATTTCCTAACAGCCCATGTGAAATATGTCAGGGTTTAGCAGGTATGGTGAGGTACAAGGGGAATATTTTTCCTTCTCTACCTAATCCTGATGCAACCACAGAGCAACCCCGCACAAAACACTGGCATCCCCAAGATTCAGGGAAGTATACATATCCTTTGAACTGCTTTACATTTTTCAGGACCATGGAAAGCGATAAGAAGGCCCCTTTGCCATTCCCAAACCTGGCTGTATGACATCTAGTGAGCTTTTCAAACATACAGATTCTTAGGCCCCTCATAAAATCAGACTTACAGGGGGAGGTCAAAGGGGGGGAAAGAGGGACATATGTAATACTTTAAACAGTAAAGATAAATTAAAAAAATAAAAAACAATCTCTGATGGCATCCCAATGTGAGCAGCAAAGTCAGGCTAGACCTGGAGCTCTTGCCCCACCCACTTCACACTAGCCAGGCCAGCCTATGAAGGGACCAGCTGGAACTCCACTTAGGGAATCACCAAGGTGAGTGAGAGGCACATTCTCCTTTGTGGGGCCATTTCTAGAGGTTTTTCTGTTGGACTAAAAAACAAACAAGAATGAAAATACAAAGAAAACTCCTTTAGCATTCCAGATTTTTGTGGTTCAGATAAATAAGTTCTAACTATGCTCCATGAATAATGGTATAGAAGAAGGAAGAGAGGGAGAGAAGAAGGGGAGGAAGGTTGGTTGGATAGTTGGATGGATGGATGGATGGATGGATGGACAGATAGATGAGTAATAATACACAGCCAATTATATATTTATTTTTACAAAGAATAATATTATATCCCTGGCCTCCTGAATCCTGCATCGTAGTGTAGAAGAAGAACAACAACAAAGTAAACACACAGTTTTATAATTTCAAATAGTGGCAAGTGCTATGAAGAAATATAAGTGAGTTGAACTGGCTATCTGCATTTGCCCCTTCCAAATAGACTCTTTGTTCCTCTTTGTCTTGCTTTGTGCCAAAGAAGACTGGCAGATGCCCTCTCCTTTAAGTTCCAGTTGTTTTCAGCCTGGGGAAAATGCCAGCAAGGGGGTGGGAAGGGAATGGGTTGGGGTACGGGTTAATTGCTATAGAAAGGACTTAGCATGGTGCTGGGCACATGGCACTCACTGCGTAGAGGAAGCTGCCTCTACTGACAACACTAGTGAAGAAGGGTCTGGACTACTAAGTGATGCTTTCTTGTTTATTTCTTTATCCCTCTCTCTCAGCTCTGTCTATAGTCTTCCCAATATAAATGTGTCAATACAAACTTGATTGTTTTTTAATAATGTTTACAGAGAGGACAACTTGTGTGCCCTGACTTCTGCTTTGCAGCAAGTACAATGAATTATTCATTTAGTTTGGGGCTCTTTCTTTTAAAAAGTAATCATCACCTCCTTGAGAGAAAATTTTATTTTTTTCCATGCTATCAGTCCTGTCAGACTTTAGAAGTTCACAATCACCAAAGAAGAGCAAAGCAATTTAGATAAAATTTTCCTGTTCTGAGGGAAGACTTTTGTTATTAAATGTGAGGCATTCAATAGTAACTGCCAGCTGTTTAATCAAAAAGTTATTGTTTGCTGTGGAGGGAAAATTGGAGTTTCGAAAACAGTGAGGCTACAATGCCAAGCCCAGAAAGTGTATGATGGTTTCAAACTTTTTTCAAACTCCGCCTGATCATTTAAACTATAATGGCCCGTTTCTGATCAGGTATTTCATGGATTATAATAAGAAAATCACTGAGATGACTGAGATCGCCTACTGGTGTCTTTAATTATCCCCTTTTGTTGTGGCCCCTTCATGTTCTGATTACAAGGTATAAATTAAAGTTTTCACAGATATCTCAAGCCTATTATTGAGGACACAGGGGTGACTCCTTTAATTCCAAAATCAAAATGAATAATAAAAGAAAAATTAAGAAGGTGAAGAATTACAAGAAGGGAAAATTTCTGTATGCTAGTAAGAGAAGATGGTTTTGAAGAAAACTAATAGACCTAAGAGTCAGAAGGCCTCTGTTCCAAATTCTGGGTTTAACCCCTAAACTTGGGATTATTGTCACACCTTTCACATAAAGAAAATAGTGTGGTTCAGTGGTTGAGCATTGGCCCATGAAGCAAGAGTTTCCTGGTTCAAATCCAGATCGGGGACATGCCCAAGTTGCAGGCTCAATCCCCAGGAGGGGGTGTGCAGGAGGCAGCTGATCAATGTTTCTGTATCTCTCTCCCTTCCTCTCTCTAAAATCAATAAAAACACATTTAAAAATAAAAAAGAAGAAAACTATGTCTGCCCTACTTACTATTTTTTAGGCTGTACAGTCATTGCTTTGAAAACTGTTGCCCAATTCTGATGTGAAACTGGCCTAAGTAAAGTGATATTGAACCACCTGAAATGTTGTTGGGTTTCCCCCAGTGACCCAACTACATCCCTTCCTTAGCTTCACACCATGAGATAAGCTGGCAACCTTTTTACAATTTTCCACATTTTTATTAAGTTATTCAATTTGATTTCAGTGACTTACAACCTACATGTCTTAACTAGAATATGTGCAGGAAGATAGACAAAGTCAAACAATTCTGCCCTCAAATGAACTTCCATAAGGCTTGGGACCTCGCTCACCAGTGCACATGAAAGATAAAATTTCTCATTTTCTTACCTACATCCTGTGATGTAATCAGTGCTTTGTGAGCAACCTGAAAGCAGAAACCAGCTCTTATTTGCCATGGCATCCCCAGTACCTCAGCCAGGGCCAGACATAGAATATATGCTCCAGAATAATGGATTTCATTCCACTTATTTTTGCACTCATGTCTGTCTGATCAGTTCCTAGAAGCAGCCATCTCTCTCTGATTGCATGATTACCCAGTGGATGGACTGGGTTGGCTCTCCCTACCTCTTCAATGAATTAATTGCACACGTAGGTTGATGGAAAAGATTGAAATGCAAACTCTCAACCTGGGAAGATGTGTGGAATAATAGAAGCATTATTCAAGTCAAGGCCATGCTACATTTCCATGCATCAATGGAGATCTACGTGCTCATTCCCCTTATTTCCTTGACCTCCTCCTCACCTTTTCATCCAGATCTCATAAACAATTCTCAGTGACACAGAACTAATGGCACTGATGGCAGTTAACAATCATACTCAAGAACTATCAATTAAGGGAATGAATAAATGAGTAACTTTATGAAATCTACAGTCTCAGTAGTCTCTGCACTTCAAAGAGACTCCAGTCACACTGAACTATTTGCACGTCTGGAAGTTCCATGAACTCTCTAGCTGCTGTGCATCCTGGTCCCTTGGCTTGAGACACCTTCCTAGCACTTACCTGGCTATGTAACACACCATGATTCAACTAAACTGGAAAGCCTCTCTCATAATATTTTTCATCCAGTTTTATTAACAATGCTACATTCTTTTTTGGTTTCTATGTTGCTGAATAAATGTCTGATGCCAACCTGAATTTCTTTGCTTTGTAAGTGATTAGGTCTTTTTGCCTTGAAGTCCTGAGGATATTTTTATTTTATTTAAAATTTAATAGTTTTATACTAGGACTAGAGGTCCAGTGTATAAAATCTGTGTGTGTTTGGGTCAGGGGGGTCCTTCAGCCCCGCCTGCACCCTATCGTAATCTGGGACCCCTCAGGGGATGTCCAACTGCCAGTTTAGGGCCGATCCTGCAGAGATGTCCTAGCAGTCGCACATCCCTCTTGCAATCCAGTACAACTGGCTTCCTAACCTCTCGCCTGCCTGCCAGATCACCCCTAACCACTCCCTGCCTGCCTGATTGCCCCTAACCACCTCTGCCTCAGCCCTGCCACAGCAGCTTCATTGGGAAGGATGTCTGGAATGACATCAAGAAGGTTGTTAAGCTGTTCGGTCTAATTAGCATATTATGCTTTTTTATTATAGATATATCTTAGAATTAACTTTAAATGTCGGTTTTCTCAGATTCATGATTGGCCCACTCAATTTATAGATTTGAATTTTCTTTTTTCTTGCATTGTAATTTTCAGTAGTTTGAGATATTCACATGCAACACAATTTATCCATTTAAAGTATATACTTCAATGGTTTTGGTATATTACATAACTAGCTTTGTTATATTGTTGTTAAATATATATGACATTGTTTTAATGATTTTACATGTCCAATTCAGTGAGATTAATTATATTCACAATGTTGTGAAATCACCACCATCTAGTTTGGAAGTTTATCACCCAAAACAGAAACTCTTAAGCAGTAACTTCATTTTTTCACTGCTCAGCCCCTATTAACCTCTAATCTTTCTGCCTCTATAAATTGGACTATTCAAGACATTTCATGTAAATAGAATCATATAGTTGTCCTCTGTGCCTGGCTTATTTTACTTAATATTTTCAAGGCTCATTCATGCTGAAACATATATGGAAACTGCACATAGTTGAATAATATACCACATTCTACTTAACCATCTGTGATGTACATTGAGTTTCTAACTTTTGGCTATTGTAAAAAATACTGCAATAAACATTGGCATGCATATTTCTGTTCAAGTCTCTGCTTTTCATTCCTTTGGGTATGTACTTGCAAGTGGAACTGCTGGCAATTTATGTTTAACTCTGTGAACATTTTTGGAGAGAATGTGGAGAGGTTCAAATTTAGGCAATCACCATTTTCCTAGAAAAATCAAAACACAAAATAAGGTTTCCTACATCCCCTCCACTCCTCCAATCCACAAGCTAGATCAATAGCAGCATCACCTCTCAGTCTTACAACATCCTTTTCCACACCACAGCGGCACCTACCGTGTTTCCCCAAAAATAAGACCTACTTAGAGGTTTCCTTCTGAGTGAAATATAAGGCATACCCTCGAAAATAAGGCCCCCCCCTAGGCTAAACATGAGAGATTTGGTCCACTGATTCTGAAAGAAATGGAGTCACAAGAAATTCACCAGGAAATTCAGAAATTGGATTGTTATGATGATGTTCCAGAAGATGATGACATGATTGTCATTGAATAAATGAGTAAATTCTTGATACTGTAGGATTCACAGTTTGTCTGGTTTGTGTTGACAACTACGGTACTACCGTACCGTATACAGGTAATAAATTTCCTTTATTTTCATTTAACAATAAATGTGTAGCATATTCTTCTTCATGGAAAAATAAGACATCCCCTGAAAATAAGACCTAGTGCATCTTTGGGAGCAAAAATTAATATAAGACACTTGTCTTATTTTCGGGGAAACAGGGTAGCACGCAGGGTACAGGAATCACTTACATACCTGCCTGTCTCCCAACTACACCCTGGGATCCTTAAGAACTTGGATCTTTTCTTCAGTACAGGTGGTTAGAACTTTACTCTTAACCAGCTTAACTGGGTTTATAACATGCCTCTGCCACTTGCCAGCAATATACATTACTGCACCACTGCTTTCTAGTTTCCTCATCTGAAAATGTAGGTAATAGTACCTACTTTATATTGTTCTTGTGAGAATTGAGAGAACATATTTAAAGCATTGAGAATAGTGCTCATGCTCATCGTATTTTAAATATTTAATATTCTTATCGCCAACATCATCTCAAAATCCCCAGAAACTCATATGGAACCTAATACATAAAACACAATAAATACAAAACTGATGGATGGTACAGATGTCTCCGTCTTCTGAATTGTAACAGCACTGAAAATACAGTTGATATACAGTTCAACATGGCATCAGATACTAATGTGTATTACAATTTACTAGTCTGTGAGTTGTTTTATGTTCCACGTAACACTATACGCTTCTCAGAGAATATGATATATATTAATATATTTTAATTCTATATCCCCTATAGCATTATGCTGGCTCAAAAGGAAAAAAAGTTTGACATGTTTTGAAAAATGTACTAAACACTGAAACCTGAATATTCGGGACAGTTGACCATGTGGTAGCGCGCGCGCACAGACACACACACACACACACACACACACACACACACACACACACAGAATCTGAAGAGACCCCTAGAGCTACTTTCCTATGCCTCACCTTTTCCCCTCCACCAAGGAGATTCCAGGGACACAATGTCCAGCTCTAACTCTTTTGAGCCTGGAAAAGTTGGCACAGTTATTCAATCTCTCTGCAAAATGAAGTGATAGATGCCTCTTAGGTTTTATGTGATATTAAACTATTTGTAAAGCATGGGGCTAGTCTTATAAGTATCATGCCCTCCACCTCCTCCCACCTGCTTCATCTGACTGACTCCCCATCACTGATTGGGTCCAAACAAGGAAGAGACCCAGCAGCACTTCCAATCAGGCCAGCAGATAGTTTTGTTATATATTTATTGCAAAACATCTTCATGCATATCCTCTGGCCTAGCAAGTCTGACTGTCCAAAAAAAAAAAAAAAATCAATGCCATCTGTTTGGGGTTTTTTTGTTTTGTTTTTTAGATTTAGGTTTGTACCAATTGCATATCTAACTTAAAATGCTCAGCAACCAGTGACATAAGATACAAAAGCAGCAGCATTATATAGTCAATTCAATCTTTCCTTCAACAGATATTTACTGACTGTCCAAGGTGGGCACTGTGCTAAGTTCTGAAGATACAGATATGAGAAAAGTCCCTGCCACCAGGGGGGAATGTAAAAAGAGGAGGAGGTACAAACACATAACAAGCAAACAAATACAGGAAGTGATGAAGGCAAAGAGGAAAAAAACACAGTAAAGGGGGTGGATGCAATATGGTGAGAGGGTTTCTGATGAGGCAGCATTTGAATAATTGAAGAAGTCAAGAAAATGGATAAAGGAAAAGTATCCCAGGCAGAGCAAACAGCAAGCACAATGGCCCCAATACAGAATGCATGTAGAATGTTGACATAATGTCAAGCACTTAGGTGTGACTGGAGCACAGGCAGTAGGGAAGGGAGGAGTAAGGGATGAGGCTGGAGAAGTGGCAAGAAGCTCAATTACCTTGGACTTTCAGGCCATGCTATGGCTCAATCTTTTAAGTGAGATGAGAAAAGCTTTGGAGAGTTTGGAGTAGAGGATTGTCATGATCTAATTCATTCTGGCTGACCAGTTGAGAATGGACAAGGAATAGGGACATATTGTACATAGCAAAGGTGATATCAGGGACACCTGTCACAGACTACCGCAACACCACAGATGAGAGACAGTGGTTGGCACAGGCTAACAGTTGTACAGTGAGTGAAAAGTGGTCACAATGTAGATCTATGATGAAGATAATTTTAATAGAAAGTGTGATGATAAATTATATTGAGAGTGTGAGAAAAAACAAGGAGTACAAGATTACTCCAAGTATTGGGTGGCCCAAAAACTCAGGGAAGAATAATTTTCAAGTAAGGAATGACCAATTATGTCAAGTGCAACGGATGATAAGATAAAGACTGAGATTGAACCCTTTGGAACTGTTGATGTAGATGTCTTTGATAAGAGTGTCTTTGGTATGATGATAGGGACCCAAACCTGACTAAGGTGTATTCAAGAGGAAATGGGAGAATAGGAAATTAAGACAGAGTGTTTACTAGCTCCTTTTGGGGTTTTTACTGGAGAGGTGAGAGGTATCAGCCGTAGAGGGATATGATATTAAAGTATGGTGGGTTTAGAGAACATATTGCTGCTACTTAAGATCATCCTGTTGATGGAAAACCCTGATGATTTAAGACAGGGAAAATGGTTGAAGTGTGTCCTGCATGAGGTAGGAGATAACCCTAGACAGGAGCATGTGGAGAATGCATTGTAACAGGAGATGCGGAATCCATGGTCCAAGAGCAGGTCAGCCACTGGAGGTGCTGATGGGTTTTCTTCTGATTGCTTCTATTCCCTAGGTGAGGCAGGAAGTTCATCCACTGAGTTTATCAACTCACAGGACTAAGTGCTGAGTGTGTGGAGAGAAGAAATGTAGAATGATCACCTCCCAGAGGAAGAGAGTATGATGGCTTTGGAGTCATCCAGGTCTGGGTTCAAGTCTACCTCTAACCTACCTCTTACTTCTGGGACTTAGATGGGTTAACCCTCCCCAATTCTACTGCCTCATGGTCAAAGTGGAAATAAAGATCTCTTAAGAACACACACTCCCACACCTCACAGAGTTGTTCTGAAGGTTAAATGAGGCCTTTGTGTAAACTCCCCAATACCTAATAGATACCTGATAAGTATTTATTCCTTCCCTACTTTTTCTTTCTTATATCCACTCTCTATTTCCTCTTTTTTAATTAAAGTATATATGAGTGAGGATAAGACAAATGTCTCATTAACAATTTAGAAATTAAAGAACGGGATGATCCTTTACCGTTTCCTTTCTCTCTCTTCTAAACCCCCGGGGACTCTTGCTAACCCTAACACCCAATCAAATCAGTCAGCCCAGCAACCAATGGGTATTTGAGAGCCTCCTTCATGCTCAAAGGTTGTGTGTGTGTTGAGGTAATGGTGAGTGCAAGAGACATGAGGTTCTTTTATTGAAATAACCTTATAGTATGAGCAAAAATAGATGAAAAACAGATGGAAAGCTATCCTCCCACATGCAGGCTACACTCTCTAATACACAAATACTGTTCATCCTTCAAGCCCAGGCCTAAGCACATAACCATAGTTTGAGGGCACCCAGAGACCATCAAGTTCAAACTCCTCATTTTACATGATGTCCAGAGAAGGGAAGTTGTGGCCGAAGGCCACAAAGTAAAAGAGCGAGAGCTGGAACCCAAATCTTCTCATCTACTGGCTGGAATTCACTGACTTTTATTTCTTAATATTTTCCTTCTCCTATTATTACTGGTAGTAATGATAATAATAATTAAGTAATATTTACTGAGTACTTGCTATACAGCAAATATAAATCTATAAACAGACCCATGTAATACTTCAATTAAACCCATAATGTAGGGTCCATTATTATCTTTTTTTAATATAATTTTATTGATTTCAGAGAGGAAGAGTGAGAGAAAGAGATAGAAACATCCATGAGGAGAATCATGGATCAGCAGCCTCCTACATGCCTTCACTGGGTATCAAACCTTGACTTCCTGGTTCATAGGTTGATGGTCAACCACGGACCCATGCTGGCCAAGTCATTACTGTTTTGGTTTTGTTTTTTAATAAATGAGAAAGCTATTTCCAATTAATTTAGGCACAGGGAAACATCTGGTAAATGGAGGAGCTGGGCATGAACACAAGGGCCTGGTTCTAATCTAAAGCCTTACTCACAAACCACAGTTCATTCCACCTTCCCCATTCCCACTGGAAGTAGATTCTCCCACTTAACAGTTGGCTTGTGTCTTTGCTTCCATGCGGTCCTTATAGAAGGACCTGCCAGTGAGCTTGGCTTCGTAAGACAATTCCATGTCTTGGAATTGTGGGTTTATGCCCAGCTCTTCAATATCGTCTCCTTAAAGGCCCAGAATTTTCTCTCATGACTACCACAGCCACTTATAGTATTCCTTCCCGCATTTGTTCATTCATTCATTCATTTAACAAATACCCAAACAAGTACCCTCCCTGAGTCAGGCATCTGGCCAAGTGCTGGGGACAGAGCATTAAAATAAGACAATTTCAAGTTGCTGACATTCATTAATGGAAGTGAGGGGTACAGATCAGAGAGCATGAGACACAGTAAAATTGTAAACATGTAAGTGATCAAGATAATTTCCCACAGTAAAAGTGACCATCAAAGAGCACAAGATCACTGGCATGATAAAAAGTGATCAGCTAGTGTCAGTGCGACATCCCTCTGGAAGCTCAGACACAGGCCTTCCAAAGCAATTTCCAGCATAAATACCATCACCGTTTCTTTTCAGCAAACAGTGTCAAATTACCAAGAACACAAATAACAAGATTTATGCTTGCCAATACCGCACTCTCTGAAGAGCAAAAACCAAAAGCTAAGGGATCAGCCTTTTTATCTACCTCTCTCAGCACCATTTTGACAATTTCCTCTTCTCTAACTACATAATTAATTATATTTAGCAAAGGCCTTATTGAAGAGTCTACCTTAGCCAAGGCTAATGTCATCTCTAAATAGGGCCACTAATTGGAGGGATCTCATCTGTATTCAACGTGTGGTGGGCCTGTGGGCTGAGGTGAAAGGCAGAGCAGGTCCTGTGGGTGCTGTCCTCCTGTCTCCTGTTGGATGTGCTTCTTCTTAACCGTGTTGGGTAAGAGGGTGAGGATGCAGGGCCTTCTCTGGAGACCTGAAATATCCATCCTCAAAACCTCCACCATCCCAATTCTCACTTCACAGCACCATTCACTTGACATTGTTAGCACCCTGTCTTTCTTCCTGATGAGGTAGACAGAAGCAAGGGTTGCTGCCACCCTAGTTTTATTGATGAGAAATGCAGGACTCTAAGAAGTTAAGGAACTCACCTGAGTGTACACAACTGGGAAATGGCAAAGCCCAGGTTTGATTTGGGGTTTCTGACTTGGAACCTCTAGCGGTCAGGGTCCCAGTGACAAATAGCCATTCCAGGTATGCCCTGCTTTCTGAAAGTTTGCGTTACACAGCTTCACTTTTATGAAAGGCCTGCATTAGTACAATAATGACTTTTTTGTAATAGTGAAATTCCTCTCTGGATTTCTCTTGGTTAGCGAAAACAGGTACTAATGTAGGACTTTCATAAAGATGAATTGGGGTCATGCAAACTTTAGGGAAGCAGGGGCCAGTCTTCGCTTTACACCATTTTGGCTTAGGAAAGTTTTCATAAGAACTCTCTACTTTCAGGTAGCAGAGGAAATCTGTATACTGAGATTTGGCAATTTGAAAAGAGAATACAGTACTCTACTCTCACCAAGGACACAGTTTCGCTTTCCATGATTTCAGTTACCCACAGTCAAATGTGGTCTGGAAATATTCAGTGGAAAATTCCAGAAATAAATCATAGGTTTTAAATTGTGCTCTATTCTGATCATGTGATGAAATCTCATGCTGTCTTGCTCCATCACATTTGGGAAGTGAATCATCCCTTTGTCCAGCATATCCATGCTCTCAATACACTGCCCACCAAGGCATGGCAGTGCTTGTGTTCAAACTCACACTTATTTCACTTAATAATGACTCCAGAGCGCAAAAGTAGTGATGCTAGCAATTCAGATATGCCCAAGAGAGGCTTTGAAGTGCTTCCTTCTCAGTTTAATAAGGAAAGGGGGGAGGGAGGGAATGTATGTTGAGGTTACCAAGGTCTACAATAAGAACCAATCTCTGTCCATAACATTGTAAAGAAGGAAAAAGAAATGTGTGCTAGTTTTGCTGTTGCAACTCAAACTATAAAAGTTATGATCACAGTATGTGGTAAGTGCCTCGTTAATACAGAAAAAGCATTAAATCTGTAGGTGGAAGCCATGCACAGAAAATGTGTTCTAATGGACAGCAGTGTGTTGAGCCAGAGAGCACTGAGACCTCAGCAAGGAAATGGGGGACACCGAGCCAGTTACTGCGAGGAAGGAATTGTCACCATGAAATATTTTAAGTGAAAGAGAAAAGATATACATTCATATAACTTTTATTACAGTATATTCTCATAATTGTTTTATTGTAGTTTTAATCTTTTACTGTGTCTAATTTATAAATTAAACTTTAGATATATATGTATAGAAGAAAACAGTATATATATATATATATATATATATATATATATATATATATATATATATTGCTACTATTCAAGTGTCAGGCTTCCATTTGGAGTCATGGAATATAACCTCCATGGATAAGATAATTACTATAAGATATTAAAGGAATTATTTACAGAAGTATGGGCAGGGAGTAGATCAACAACAAGGAATGGTACACTACTACAGAGTTTGTACTTTTTAATAAAGAACTGGGGAATCTTTTCCTTCCTATGCTTGAAAAGGCAGGGAACCCAAAGTTGGCCACCTGAAAGGACCTATGGCTTACAGTCCTGTGGCACAGCCAACCCAAGGTAACCCCACAGAGAAGGAGCCACGGAATTGAGACCCTCTCCTCCCTCCTTCCTATTTTCCCTGCTGATAACATCCAAAGGACTCAAATGGCAAAGAAGCCCCCAGTGCAGCCCATGCAGGTCAGCCTGCTGGGATGCAGAGCAGAGTGAAGAAGAGAGGGGAGAGAAGACACTGTGCCCAGGCTCCAACGCTTCTCCACCATCCACTGTCTCCCCATGGAGGGAAGACTGGAGCCAATATTTAAGTACACTCCCTTCTAAAGTGCTTGCTCATCTTGCAAATATGGGGTCAACTTTTTCATGTGGCACTTAGCAAGCATGGGCTCTAAGGCAAGGCTCAGTCACATAATGTGTATGTTAAACAGCTTCGCGGATATGGTGAAGGTTGCATTCATTTTCTTCTCTGTAAAAATCTAGACTGCAGATTTCAGAATTACCCCCAAGACTTAAACCCATCTGTGGGGTACTGGCATGGCCATGGCATATTCAGCCCTAGCGCGCCTTATGTGCAGTGCCATCTCCACCAGGTTCAGTGACCCTGAATCCTTCAGTGGTGAAGGATTGAGAAAAGATAGACAACAGAATGAAAGCTGGAACTTGGTGGGACACTGTTTCCCTGATAGAGACCCAGCAGCTCCAAGGACTACAAGCTGTGTCTCTAGTTTATAGCTAGATGCCATGAGGCAGAGTAAGGGTGGGGCAAGATGTTTACAACATTCTCTGTGGGTTTTGATCCTACTCAGTTACATGCACCTGATCAAGCTTTGTTTACTTGCAGCCTAAATCACTTAGGCCCGTGGAGCCAGTGTTCACACCCTAGGTTCAAGATTACAACTACAGCTGTTGGCTATAATTGTGCTGGAAGGGCTCTGCCCACCAGGCTGGGACTTGCACGTGGCCACAAGAGGACTATGCCCTCTCATCAGTCCAAACCCTGTACCCGCGCCCCACACCCATCTGCAGATGTCGACGGCATTGGGGCATGGCTCTAACTCCAGGGGAAGTAAGCAGCATCCCCACAAAGCTGGGGATCCAACTTGCAGTTTACATATAGCAAGAAAAACAAAAAACAAAAATCCAGATAAGGCAAGAAGTCAACATCAGGTAGTTAGCGAAGGCAAGGTCTGGATCTCTCCTGAGGACAGAATGGGCTGCCCTGCCAGGGAGATGCCATGGAGTGGGGCTGGCAGGGGAGCTGTGAAGCTCCGAGAAGGAATCCTGTACACTGATCAGATGGAGAAGCAGGCATCAAAAACCAGGAATCAGTGGACCAAGAAGGGAGGAGGAGGAGGCAGAGGATATGGGAAGGCAGGCCTGGGCAAAGCTACCATCAGGCCCTGGCTGAGATTGGCCCCCATTGCACATTGTGGGAAGGAGGGCTGTGTTTACAGGACCAGCCAGAGAGCCATAGCTACAGGCAGATGAGCAGGGACCAGATTTCCCAAAATGACAGCCTAACCAGAGCTGCCCCTGCCAACAGGGCTGACGGATGGCAGAGGCGGGAGCAGGATGGCCTCTTCAACCCGCTCACATTCTGCCCTCCATTTGATCATGGCCTAGAAGAGCCATGTATACAAATGACCACTGATCAACCAGATACTGGCATCATCTCCTTGGATTTGTCCTCCTGCTCACTCTGCTTCACAGAGGAATCATCATGGCTAAATTCAGCAGCAGCAGCATGGAGGCATAGATTGAACTCCGGGTATGGGGCTCAACTATTCATATGCTGGGGCCACCGTTCACAGCCTACCCAGGGGCCACTTCCTCCTCTCCTTTGCTCAAAGTGCCTCAGTTCTGTGGATGGAGCAATGTGCCAGCTCCATGGTAGGAAGGATGATTGGTCTGTGACGATCATGGTGACCGCCTTTCCCTTCTGCCAGGGGAAAGCATGCCAGGGATGACAGGTAGAAGGATATAAAGTAGGGGTGTCGAACTCAATCAGAGAAGGGGCCAAAATCTAAAATCCAGCCTAAATCGCGGGCCGAATATTTTACTGAACAGTCATAAACTGACAATCTCATAAACTGACAGCGGAGTGCAGTGATGACAGCGCGGTGCGGGCCACATTGCAAGGCCTGGCGGGCTGGATTTGGCCCGCAGGCCTTGTGTTTGACACATGTGATATAAAGGATAAACAGGCCCAGATGACAGTCCGAACATCAACTCATTTCAGGCACTGTCTCCACTGAACTTCCTGCTTATGGGAACACCATATGCCCTCGGAGTTTAAGCCTCTGTTATTTGCAACTAGGAGAGCCCTATCAAATTCATGAACACTGTCCCTTTTCATTCCATTATAATTAGCCATATCTGACGACTGAGGCTTAGAAAGTTAAGGAATTTGCCAAGGGTCACAAAGCCAGTGGCAGTGCCAGAGTTGAAGCCAAGGGCCATCCAACTCTAAAAGCTTGTGAGCTCAGCCATTAAGCACATTGGCTCCTTGCCTGACCCAGTACAGCATCGGCTCCCCTTCAGCCACACAAAATAAAAATGTAGCATGATGCCTGTGCTCAGAGCAAGTGACCCTCATCACACGCCCGCTTCAGTCTTGTATTTCCCATCTCAGCACAGGCTAATTACCATGGTTGCACCTCGCTACACGGCTGAGACAGGGCACACTGACCCAGAGACAGGAACACTTGGCTCCCTGCCTTGTTTCTATAGTCACTGCTGTGTGTGACCGGCCAGAGGCATGGATGATAGCCCAAGGCAGGAGGCTAGAGGCCTGCAGGTGAATGCTGCTCCACACACACTGCCAGGCAAAGAGCTGCCCAGGCTTCCCACAAGACTCGGAGCAGCCCCCATTCCTTCTGCGTACATTCCTGCTGCTCATCAGTGGTCTATCGGGCTTTATTCTGTGAAATGAAAAAGCATATTGAAGAACAGTGCATACAAGGCTGTCTCATTATTGAAAAAAATGTGTTTGCATATGCAAAGAAAAAAATCTAGAGAAGGAAAATAAAATTGTTAATGATCACTTCCGTGGAATGGAATAAGGGCAGGGTGGTGGGTATTGTATGGTTTTCAATAGCTTGCACCTTTCATATTTTTATGTTATTCAGTAAACTTATTACATGTTTTGTCATTTACATGGGGAATGCATTATTAGAAGTTTTAGATATCCCATTACATAAAGCTAAAATATACCTATACTGCAAAAATTTTCACCCCAACCTTCACATTGTTCCTTAGAATTTCTCTTCTTGTAACTTTCTGTATATGTGGTTCTTTTTGGTTTGTTTTTTTAATTTTCTGAAACAGGCAAGCACCTTTCATAATTTAAAAACAAATTAAAGAAAAAAAAATACATCCACTGAGTGTCACAATAAGGCTATATCAAAACAGAACAGGATACTCATGAAACCCTGCCCAAAGGTTTAATGTAATGAGTTTCAGAGGAGACCCCTACTGTGGGCCCCAAATGCAGTTTTAAGAAGCACACCCACAGAATTTCATGATGGTGATATGTCCACCATACAGGCAACATACAAACACATGTACCCAAAAGTGCTTGCTCTCCAGCAGAGGGGGCATGTGCCCCTCCTCCTCCCGGGGATGGGCATATGCTCCTATCCTCCCTGTACATTGCCTCCACTCCCTCGTGCCTGCCAGAGCTCCCTCCAACATGTAAATTCAACTTGAGAGCAAGGCACAGTTCACCTTGTGCTGTGAATCAGACTGGGAAATCACCGAAAGCCTTTTATAGATTAACTGCCTTCCTCAAAAAAAAAAAGATAATCCTCAAAAGTTCAAAGCAGAAACACTGGGATTACTTCCCCATTCCTTTAGCTTGATATTTAAAAAGCACATTACAATCTACAACACACATTCCCACGCAGGTTCTCACTTGATCTTCACAATAACCCCGTACAAGTAGACTGGGTAGAGGTGATGCCCATTCTGGACAGAAGAGGAGATCGAGGCAAAGAACAAGGAGACTGAACTAATAGGTTCATCTAGAAGGCTAGAGTCACAAACCAAAAGCCACAAATACAGAGATCTACGTCAGAGCTCTTTCATTTATATATTCATCCAGGAATCACAAGTGTGTGTTCACTACCTGTTATGTGACAGGGCTATAAAATATACCGTGGATACAATAGTGAGCTCTTGGGGTGATTACAGCCCATGGGAAAGGAAGACATTAATAAAATGATCAAAAACTACTAAGAACAGCCTGCTGACATGGCTCAGTGGTTGAGTGTCGCCCTATGAACCAGGAGGTCACAATCTAATTCCCAGTCAGGGCACATGCCTGGGTTGCAGACTTGATCCCCAGTGTGGGGCATATAGGAGGCAGTCGATCAATGATTCTCTCTCATCATTGATGTTTCTATCTCTCCCTCTCCCCCTCTCTCTGAAATCTATAAAAACATATTTTTAAAAATACTCTGAATAAAATGAACACTATTCTATGATGAAAATATGAAATAGACAAAAGACTTCTTTCTTTTGTCATAAAAATTAAGGATAAGTTAAAGCAAACTTGACATGCTAGAACTAACCTGTACAGAGATCCTGTGGCTTAAGTGGACATGATGCACTTTTAAAACTAAGAGAACTTGAGGTCAAAGGAATGGGAAATCTAATGCAATACATAAACACACACCAGACTGCAAATTTTTCATATGCCTACAACTAAAGGAGGCCATTAAATGAGCTTATGTGAATATTGGAGTTGGAAAGGAATACGGTGATCAGATTTGCAGTGATAAGTCCTTGTAGATCAGCCGAATGCCCAGGAAAAATTGCCATCATGAAAATTCCTCAGAATTCAATGTGCTCACCTATTTCCTGTGCCTTCCCGCAGGCTCTAGGATGCATCTAATTAGATATCAATAAAAGAAGCATTAACAACAAATGCCCACCAAAATGGGGTCCCCCACCACCCAACCATTTATATCATCGCCAGTAGTTTTTAATGTGACCTTGTGATTGAGAAGTCACCTTAAAGAACACAGTTCACCACCTTGAAATGGTGAATATCGAAATTTATATTGGAGCTGTGTAAAACCACCCGTGTAACACTGGCAACCAGCGTAATGCAGCTATTTCACATTTGAAGAAATAGCCGAATGGCTCATTTGCAGTCAGTCATGATTTAAGATTAGGTCCTTGGCCATTACACATCAGCACAGAGGCACATGCAAGGCATACAAATCATAGGAGGAAGACGGGCCGTTCGAAGGCCTGACCCAACATTATCTCTGTGGTATTGAGGTTGTGAACCTGTCGATCAACACTCTAGATTCTAGGGGGAAAAAGGAGAGTCTTTAAATCTAAAAATAACACCGCATCAGCTTTCTAGAGACTAAAGACCATCAGTGGTTGGAATGTAAAAGGAGGTAGATTTTGATCCAACAGGAAAGTAGGTGAGCAGCATTCCCGTCTCAGAAAATAATACATCAAACTTGGCTTTTGTTTTCAGTTTATAAATGGGATACCTTACAGCAGTGATTTTCAACTGGTGTGCTGCAGGAATTTTTAAAACATACAACAGCTAACTAGTCAGGGGCACCAATCTCTTTCCCCTTAAATTATCAAATAAAAAAGAATGATAACAGGCAACACAACAATAGCCATCTGGTGAGAATGAGTCAAAATTATACCTATTTTTGGTCAGATCGGCAAAAAATATTTTTAGTGTGCCGCAGAATTTTAGTATTTAGTTTGTGTGCCATGAGATGAAAAAGGTTGAAAATCGCTGCCTTAGACTGTTTTCCATGAGAAGTTAAAAGTGTTACCTTGTCACATAGGGGTACTGACAAGAGGGAGGAGAAGGAGGAAGAGAAGGAGAAAAGAAGGTGAAGGGCCTGGTAGAGAATAAACTGCCTGAAAGAAGACTAAGGAAGGACCTCTGGTCTCTAGCTGCCCCTGACTTACTGTGAACCCCTGGACAAGTCACTTCTCCCTAATGATGCAATAGCCCACCTCCAAGGGCTGAAGGAAAGATCAAGTAAACATCATAAACATCATCCCTAATGGCACAGAAAACACTAACCTCAACTCAGTTAACAGATGAGCAATATGTCTGAGTTTCCTTTGCAGGGTGCTGGGCCTGGGAGGACAAAATGCAAAGAATTCAAGAAATGTGTATCACGCATTCCCCAACTCCTTCCTTGTTTATGCTTCAGTGACAGCATCAGAGCTAGAGAGCAGGTGTTAGCAAAGGTGCAACCAAGTGGATTAGGTGTCCTGCTGAGGACATACCAGGCCGTAGCACAGCCTGAGGCTGTTTACCTTCGGTGGAAATAAAATCCCCGTTCTGGGTCATAAGGGCATTCTGAGTATCCCAAAGAAGCCAGCTAATGCCCTCCCACCCCCCACCCCCACACACAAGCCTGTGAGTTCCTGTGTGTGAAATTCGCTGTCAGGAAAGTGATGCCCTCAGACTAATGGACATTAATGAGAACAAATGTAGCGTGACATTCCAAAGGAAGAGTTAGAGATGGCATCACGCAGGCCCTGGGAGGAGAAGGGAAATTATTTCCACTCTAATTGCCCAGAAAAACCCTCAGGTGAGGGCCCAGGCACATTAACCCACTGGGTTAGTGGCACTGGAACTACTGCTGGGAGAGGCACTCACAAGTTCAGAAGGATGAACTGAGAGACAAAAGTCAATTGGATTTGAGGTCAGAGATGGGGAAAAGAGTGCAGAGAAATCTTTTTCTCCCAAGCCTCACACCCCACCCATATGAGACCCCCTAAAAGAAAAACAGCCAGACAGCAACAGCTATAAATGTGTTTCCTTGCTTCCAACTGTTCTGGCTGTGATTATTTATAACATTAATTTAATTAAAGTTTCCATAGAGATAGATGAATTTCTTTACGGTAGTGTGCAAAATCAATTCTTTTCAATGGCAACATCAGTACCCTTGTTCAAAGTAGAAAACTAATGCATATTTGGAATTTTTTTTTCAATTAAAAAGTCCTCATGGCTCATGCATTTTTTATCTCCCAATGCTCTTTTCTAATGAGTGAGGCATAAAGGAACAGAGACAACTAATATATAAATGTACATTTCTTTTTTTAAAAAAAAATAGGTTTTATAATATGTATCGTTCTGGTTTGATGTTTTATTTTCTCTTTGCTTTCCTTAAAAACAAAATAATCACGCATATCCATCACAAAAGGACAGAGTAAAATTACAACAATAAAGATGCAAGCGTTGATATCTTTTCCTACAAGAAAACATTTATTTCTCTTACAGTCTAGTATTTCCCTTCCATTTTTCCTGTACAGACCCAGGTTCATACCGATACAATACAATCCAAAATACATCTGAAGGCATATAGGTGAAATCACTAGGAGGTGGAAATACGTATTATCTTCCTCTCTATGCTAATATAGGTTAGGCCCCATGTCTGCAATAAAGTGCCTTCTTGTTAATCTACTCATCACCTCAGGTAGCCAGCAAACCCCCATATAAAGTTTGATTCTATTGTATTTCTTTATAGGCCTTTCCATTTGCAACTTTGAAAGTCTGAGAGTACAGGTTGCTAGGGTGAGATGCAGGGCACTCATTTGTCATCCACTTCAATTAATCCTCTCCCTCCTACCTCTGTCTGCCATGGAGGCCATGGTTAACCAAAGGTATATTTAAACCCATCAGGGAACAAGTGGAAAAAAATAAAGGTTCTTGAAAAGACAAAATGAGAAAAGGTCTTCTATTGATGTCATTACAAGGCAGGGTAAAGTTAAACTTGGAACCCACCTAAGGAGGTTGAAATTAATAAGCCACAGGGTGCACAGCATGGGCAGAAGTGGTGGGGGAAGTCAGTAGAATGAAACATCCAACACAGTCATGTTTGAACAATTAACCACTCCCTACTTGGCCAAAGAATCTATAACTTTGAATGTATTACATTGGCCACTTTGATATTTAGATTCATTCTCTCCCATTACTTAAATATCTACAGTTTGGTAGCAAAGTACTTTTCCCCTTCAGAAAACGTGTTATGTCTTTCAACAGCACAACTATCCATCATCTGCTGGCTACAGTACACTATCTGTAAGTCACCAAACTACCAAGGTCCCCATGGCCAGGGCAGCCTGCATGCCCACACCCCACCTCTCCCCAAAGGCTGTCCACTGTCACATGTCTGGGGCAATGGACACTGGAAGACATGTGGCATTTACTCTAGCAAGGAGGGTGCACGCGAGAATAACAGAGGAGGCCATCTGGGCTAAGTAGTCTTTGCTTGCCAATAGCATGTTGCACTATCTATCCACATTTCAATTCAGATGATTCAACCCCCCTGGTGGTCTACTACAAAAGTGGCCCTGTGAAGATGGCAAGGTGGGAGGGGGGGTGGCACGCGGGCAGAGAGAGAAGTGCATGCCCATTACTTGAGTATTTCAGAGATGCCCAGGTCAAAGTTGAAAAACCTAGTCCTAGCCCTTTATTATATGCCTAGAGAGCTAAATAAGTAACTTTTTCAGGTACACACAAACTTAATTTCTTTTCAGCTCAAGTTTTCAGTCCAGAATACCTTTGTGCTACTAGTAAAAGCCAAAATTTCTAAGTAGAAAAGCAAATAGGGCATATTTTATTTAGGCAACCCAGGAAATCATAACAAATGAATTTTTCCCACTCAGTAAAATTTCTCCTGGCAACCTGTACTCCAGGCTTTTAAAGTTGCAAATGGAAAAGTCTAAAAAAAACACACACAAAATAGAATCATCCCTTTACACAGGGGTTTGTTGGCTACTTGCGGCCATGGG
The DNA here is from genome assembly GCF_964339955.1 of Pipistrellus hanaki. Taxonomy (NCBI): domain Eukaryota; kingdom Metazoa; phylum Chordata; class Mammalia; order Chiroptera; family Vespertilionidae; genus Pipistrellus; species Pipistrellus hanaki. Next base: position 56,452,097 of record NC_140511.1, on the reverse strand, counting down.
TAGATTAACAAGACAGCACTTTATGGCATACACAGGGTAGAGAGGAAGATAAGACGGCATTTCCAACTCCTAGTGAGTTCATCCACATGCCTTCAGACACATTTTGCGCTGTGTTGTATGGGTATGAGCATGGGTCTGTCTCTCCCTGCAGGCTCTTCCTCACTGCCAACTTGATACCACTTTCCCATACATACTTTTCTCCCACTTAACCCTATGATTGGCTTTGTAATACTTACAAGATGAACCTCATTCCAAGTCCAATTCTTCTGTGACTGACACACCATCAAATCACACAGTAGCAAAACTGTGAAGTTGCAGAAACTGTCATACGCTCTCACTTGGAGTGTTTAGAAATTAAGAGGCTCTTCCCCATCCCCAGGAGCTCTCCCTTCTGTGATCTCCCAGACCTGATTATCCCTACCAGGAATCCAGGAATCCACCGCGTATTCCCTTGTGACATCCCTTACACTGTTACTTAAATTTACACATGGGGATGTCCTGTCTTCCTAACTCACTTGTCATATCTTTCTGGACAGAGGATCTGGGGCGGTTGGGTTAGCTGCACAGGAGGCATACACTGGCTTCTCGATTTAATCATAGTTCATTTGATGATGAGTCTTGGGCATGTGTTCCCGTTCGTGACGTGAATAATACATCAGTGGGGGAACCAAGAGATTGAGAGTCTTGGCCCAGCTCTCATGGAAGTTGTAACCTTTGGTAGTCATTTCTTAATTTCCCTCTACTGATTGTAAATGAAAGTGTTGGTGTGAAATCAATGCAGTACATTATACATGTCGCTTAACTACCTTAGGGAATGGGAGGTCTAACAAGATGATGTTTGTAAATACTTTAGGAGCTCCCTCAAAAGGAAGATGTCATATCCTCATAACTCATAATGAAAACCTACAGCTATAAGCAGATGCTCGCATCCTAGAGTGACTCTGAAATGTCAGACAGACACCTTGAATTACTGACTTATTCAGTGGCTTGCAGTAAGTTTATTTTTCTAATTCTGCGTGCAAAAATTGAACGTGAAAAAGCAGCATGTGTTACACATAAAATCTACGTATGTTTATTGTCTAAACTATAATCACTGATTTAACCCCTTGTCAGAGTGACTATCAAGATGCAGGAGAGTGTGTGTGTGTGTGTGTGTGTGCACTGCACACACTTGCACAGTCTGAACTAATGAGGCCAGAGTTTGGAGCTCTGTTGCAATGTGACTGTGGGAGGGATTTTTCCCAGCACGAGGGAAGAGGAGGTTGGCTTAGACAGAGTGAGGACACTGCATATGACAAAATGTGCTGCCGAATGCTAGGTGAATGTACCATTTGATTACCAACACCTTTGAGTCCAGCCGTTAGCTGCTGAGAACCTCAGCTGCACTGTCACTTCAAGACCAGATGCCAGGAGTAACTATTTGCAGTTCTCTCCACTGCTCAGCTGCTAATGGGCGCTGTCAATTCAGCCTGCTCACAAGGCTCAGCCCGAGTCCACGCTTTCTCTGAATCCAGGGACCAGGGCTAGTCACCGTTAGGGACCTGGAGGTTTCTGAGTTTAAAAATGACTGAATGAATAAGCCATGAACTTTCTGATGGCAAGGACTCTGTACTCTCCACAGCCTGGCAGAGACAGTGTGTCCAATACATTAATGTGATGGGTTGAGGGATCATTAAAAGTCACAAATAAAGACAAGGAACGAAAATTCCTTTTGTGATGAAGGAAAAAGAACAGTCGGTCACTAATCGAGCATCAGTGGATTGTGGGCTTTGAGTTTGGGGACAGGCGGCAGGGTGAGCTGGGAATGCAGAGCGAGAATCTGAGGAAGGTGAGGCCAGGCCTCACCAGGCTTGGGTGGAAACTATTACTATAATATAAAGGCAGCAGGAGGAAAACCCACGGCAGTGGAGATAAGCAGTCTGGCCACCCGACTGAATGATTCCTTTCATGTTTCTAGCTTGAGGTAAGCTGCTACCCACACTTCGGGAGCTTTTAGTCAGGCCCAGCTAAGCAGCTGAAGCCAAGAGAAAGGTGCCAATCCCGGGAGCAGGCAGAAAGTGTTGAACTGCTGACAAAAATAGCAGTCACTTTCCTTTGACAATTTGTGTAATCGGGTCAGAAAAAGGCTCTGTTTTTCAATTCTATCCTTAAGAAGGTGGAAAATCCTGCCACATATGCAGTGCCTCGGAGCAAAGGAGAAATCATCTCCACCTATTTTCACGCATTCTTATGGTTCCCACTCCTTCTGCAGCAGCTCTCCCCGGGAAGGCTCCCTGGTAGGGCCGTGACCATGTCCTGGGAAGTACATGAGTTACACAGTGGGGTGGAGGGGTGGGGAGGCTCACGTTAGATCCAAGTTCAAAGTTTTGGATCTATGTTTATTACATTATATGATTGAGACCAAGGTGCTTATCTTCTCTGAGCCTTTCTAATTTCAAATCTGAAACTAATAAAAGTGTCCCCACATGGCTATCCTAAGGAATATCATGCTGAGGACATTAATTAGCCTGTTGTAAATACACAGTAAATGTAGGATCCTTCCCCGGTCCATGACAATGCAATGGGTTCTGTTCATAAGAGTCCACATCCTACTGAACAACTCCAATGATCAGCAACATAAAACATGTAGGAGGAAAATACTAGGAAGGAGCAAACTGCTCACACTGCACCAGGCTCTTGCCTTTCCTCAGTTCCAAGTCCAGGGCTAATGATCCCCACTGTTGGGCTGAAGAGCAGAGTGGCCAGAGCAGACACTCATGCATCAGATTTGGGTCCAAATCCTAGCACCACCACAGATAAGCAGCGGAATTGCAGACACATAATGCAATCTCAGTTCTATCATTTTAAAATGAGAAAAATAACAGCATTGAATGTGGGGTGAATGAATTATGTAAAATGCTTAATTAGCACTGTGCCTAACACAGTCAACATGCAATAAATCTTTTCTCCGTCACATCACCATTGATCATCTAACACAGTGGTTCTCAACCTTTTTAATGCCGAGACCCTTTAATATAATTCCTCATGTTGTGGTGACCCCCAGCCATAAAATTATCTTCATTGCCACTTCATAACTGTAATATTGCTACTGTTATGAATCGTAATGTAAATATCCGTGTTTTCCGATGGTCTTAGGCAGCCCTGCTAGCAGTTCTCAACCTGTGGGTCACTGCTGTAGAGCCTAAAACCATTGGAAAACACAGATATTTACATTACGATTCATTAACAGTAGCAAAATTATAGTTATGAAGTAGCAACAAAAATAATTTTATGGTTGGGGGTCACCACAACATGAGGAGCTGTATTAAAGGGTCTTGGCATTAAAAAAGTTGAGACCCACTGATCTGACAGGTAGAACTCTAGTGGGTGACAGGTAGAGAAAAATAAGACAGCATAACTCTAAAGTAAAAGGAATAAAAAAGTAAGAACCTTCTGATCGGATGAAATGCATAGCTTAGAGTAAAAATTCAGCTGAAGTAAAATTCATTCTCCTGGGAGGGTGGCCAGGATAAGGAGGAGGAAACCAGTATCTCAACAAGGAACTCAGAGCTACCGCCATTCTAACACAGCCAGTGCTGACCAGGAAAAAATTTGTGGAAAACATTAGCTTGTTTTGTGCACTAGGCACTAGGTACCTTCTCCTGATTCTTCCCTCCTCCTTACTGGGGACTGTTTTGGGTACTTAGTTTCTGAGGGACCCCCATTTATTTGTTGCATCCCAGCCTCTCCTCTGGTTCCTCCCTTCTAGCTAATGCCAGTCCAAGGAGCTGTATTAAAGGGTCTCGGCATTAAAAAAGTTAATCTCACTGCTTACATTAAATACTACATGTAGAGCTTGCTAAAAATATACCTTCTCAGTTTCCAGCCCTCGGGTCTGATCCAGTGAGTCACATGGGGCCTAGTTTCCCATGTATTTTCTTAGAGGTTCCCCAAGAATTCTTACATGCAATCTGGTTTGGGAACTATGTTTCTAGACTTCCTACTCCAAAATCAAAATTTACCTCTCCTATGGCCCAGTCATTCTGGGCCTTTCTTTCCCCTAACCTTTCTGAAAAAATTCATTTGTGTTTGGACCCATGAATCATCAACTGGCAACAACTTTATTTTTCTCCTCCAAAACCTTACACAAAGAACATGTTATAGCATGAACCAAAGTATGAAAATTTTCAAGAGAAGGGAAAGAATATTTATAATCCCCTCAATCCATTCTTTATCAATAGGGCTGATCATAGAATACATTGTGGATTCCAGCTCTCCCATAATCTTCCAACTTTACAGGTAGAGAGGTCAAGGTAGCCAAGAAGAACATACTGTGGATGAAAGTTTGGAGACGAAGAGGCACGAGAGATGTGCAGAATAAATAATCATAATATCAACAACCACCATGTATTGAACATCAAAGGCCAAGCACCACCCCACCGTAAGCACTTTACATGGGTCACTTAACATTCCCATCTATGAGAATATGTTAGTTTTTTATTTCCAGTTTCCAAATTTCAAAAACTGAGATGCAAAGAAATTAACATGCCCAAATTCACACACACACAGCTAACACGTGGCTGAAGATGGGAGAAGAGGACATCTTGTGGGTACCAGAGAATTGCTGAAGTCATCTGAATTTTTACAGAGAGGAAGAGAGATGGAGAGTTAAAAACATCGATGAGAGAGAAACATCGATCAGCTGCCTCCTACACACCCCCTACTGGGGATGTGCCCGCAACCAAGGTACATGCCCTTGACGGAAATCAAACCTGGGACCCTTCAGTCTAAAGGCCGATGCTCTATCCACTGAGCGAAACTGGCCAGGGTGCCTCTCTCCTCTTTATTCTTCTCCAGACAGAAGAACATTAGGGGAGGGGAATCGAATTTTGGAAGGAGAAAGCAAAGAATTGCATAGCAAGATAGCAGCAGTGTCTCCAGGAGTTCTCAGTTGGGAATTACTAAGCTATGGCTTTGAGGCCTCTTTCTGGCTGAGGACATAGGAGGGCATGCAAGGCCCTTCCTCACTCTCCCATTTGGGCAGCATACGGAGGGGGGAGGGGGAAGATGGAGCAAGAGAGCTACCAGTCTTTGGTTCTAGGTAACTGAAGGAGATGATGAGCTCTTGAAGGTAGAAATAGAGATGGCAGCATGAAGCTAGCTTTATGCAAGCTGCCAAGCCCAAGACTGCAGGGTAAAAAGACAGTGGTTTCTATGGAAACTTTGTCCGTGCACACATATTATATCTGCATAATTCTTTAGAAATCCAGAAAGTACCTTAAATAGATAACATCAAAATGGACCAAGACTCACTTCACATGGTGGAACTTCCCTTAAGACTGACACCAGTTTCTGTTCTGTGCCCTTGTAGGTCTTTTCTGAAAGAGACTACAGACCAAGGGTGGGATACATTAAATATTTCATCAGTAGTGTAGTCTGCCCAGCTGGAATGGCTCAGTGGTTGAGTATAGACCTATGAAACAGGAGGTCATGGTTCAATTCCCAGTCAGGGCACATGTCTGGGTTGCAGGCTCGATCCTCAGTCTGGGGATGACTCTCATCACTGATGCCCCCCCCCCCTCTCTCTCTATCTATCTATTGATTGGCAGCTTGGGGTGTGCAGGAGGTAGCCAATCAATGACTCTCATCACTGATGCCCCCCCCCCTCTCTCTATCTATCTATCTATCTATCTCCCTCTCCCTTCCTCTCTGAAATCAATAAAAAATATTTTTTTAAAAGAAGTGTAGTGTGGGGCTGATTGGCCTTGGGTTATCCCTCCTTCTGTTGGGTTCTGGAAGGGGGGCTGTCCCCAACATGCCTGCTCTTTATTCTGGGCCCAAAAAAGCAAGCCCTGTGGCCACACAGTCATTTTCACTTTGATGGTACCATTAATGAGAACTAACAATTCATAGGCAGTGCTTGCAATGCAAATATTTCTCTATAATAGGACTCAGATCACTATCCAGAAGGATTTTCAGTGGCTTCTGGGAAGATGAAAACATTCCCCTTGACCACCATTACCCAGCTGCCCAGCTGCAAATGCTCCAATGGAGACCAATAGTCTCCTTTCTTTAGCCGGCAGTAAACATGACCAATGATGGATACAGGGTACAGCATCTCCTTCACACCCGGACCCACCACCTCCTGTGAAACCCTCAGACCTCACAAATAGTCCTGTCATCCTCAAATGAGCTAGAAAAAGGCTCATTCCTCTGCAGAGAATGGATGGCATCAAAGATTCAAAGACCAGCCTCTTAAAAAGCCTCCATTCGGAAAGGATATTTAAGCAAAGCTGTGCCTGACGAAGTGAAATAGAATTAGCCGCCTCAGTAGCACAGGCTTCTCGAGTTCGTTCTGAGGGAGGCTGGCTTATCCGTGTCCAAGGGGAATGAACTGAACAACAATACATCATAGTTAACTGTGATCACAGATCCATGAATTTCCGACGGTGCCTGGGGTACACCGAGGTGCACTTACTGTTCCCCAATCTGTAATCAACCTTTTGTACGTCTGTTCCTAATCACAGAATACGGTTTCATCCTAATGAACTGTTTTCTTAGCGTTTTACAGTTGGTCATTTCAGCAGGTCTCAATGGCCTGCTGAATAGGTTAAATTACAATGAGGGTCCCCCTTGGTTTTTGTTTCCCGGCAAAGCTAGGAGGGGCTTGATTTCCCCCCTTTCCCACGGCTCGATTTCCAGGACAGATCGTGAAAGATGAGATATCAAAGGCAAAGACGTACCTGTTGCAGTCGACGTGAAGGAGGAGGTGAGAGGCGCTAACTGAAAGCGCGAGCTTGTGCCACTGTCCGTCTGCCATCCGGTATGGAAGGGCCTCTGTCCTGGGCTTCCCGTTATGTATGTAGTGATACCGGATCTCATCCCTCAGACCACTGCTCTCCAGTTCAAAATAGCTGTATGCGGAGCAACAAAAAACTGGTTTTATTTTTCTTCCAGATATCACAGGCATAGTCAGTCCTTGCTACTTACTAGCTTACAACCACTTTACTCAGAATCTAAAATCAGTGAAATGCAATACAATGAGCTACACAACCCAAAATCAATTGGACAACATGGAACCCAATTCACCCTTTTAGTGACACACCTTGAGTCTCTGAAATGGTATTAACTGACCCACTGTAATGTAACTGGCCACAAACTAATTAGCAAAGCACTGGGCAGTGTCTCTTAAATACATAAAAACAGTTAGATCCCTCTTTCGATTGTCTAAAAGAGACCATTCTTGTGGAACTGATTTATGTCATTTTTATTACTGCCATTTTTACTTTTTCAAGAATTAGAAAAAAATAGAAGTCATTTTGGATATCAGGGATTCAAATAAATTGTCAGAGTGAAGACAGGGAAGAGATTAGTAAGACTTTTTTATCTTTTACTTCGCCCCGTACAGAAAGCTGTGAGTGGCCACTATTCCTAGAGGTGGAAATGCTGAAGCTACTCACATATGGACTAGAATTTCAAATCATCTCAGCATGGAATAAAACATGCAATTCCCTGTTTCTTTGCCCAGATTGTGATCAACTTTCAGATCCATGAAAAACTCTTAGCACCACCATTGTGGTCTGCGCTTCAGTCATAAAACACAGCCCGGACTTGGGGACACTCCTCAGACACACAACAGGGCCAACACTTTTACAGGTGGCAGACCCATCTGTCTCCTGGGTTCTCCTGAAATGTACCATCATCACTGGGCTTAAGCTCACTGTCAGGCATGGCATTGGGCCTTTAACATACACTATCTAATTTATTACCCACAAAAACCTATATGGGGCTGATATTATTTTTTAACTATTAAAAACAGAAATTTTGAATTCAACAGCATACCCAAGTCAGAATTTAAACTCAGGCCTCAAGTTGATGGCCTATGTACTTTCTTTAAAAATATATATTTTTTTTATTGATTTTTTTTTTTTTTACAGAGAGTAAGAGAGAGGGATAGAGAGTTAGAAACATCAATGAGAGAGAATCATCAATCAGCTGCCTCCTGCACCACCCCCACTGGGAATGTGCCCACAACCAAGGTACATGCCCTTGACTAGAATCGAACTCAGGACAGTTCAGCCTGCAGGCCGACGCTCTATCCAATGAGCCAAACTGGTTTCGGCTGGCCTATGTACTTTCTACCAGTTTTCTACCCATCTCAGAAAAGATGGTCTCAACTGGCACTATCTCACAGCAACTCATTCATATAAATTCAATAACTACTCGCCTACACAGGTAACCTGGCTCAATCCCCAGACTTGGAAGGTCCTACTGCTTCTCCTTTCATCCACTGAGTTGTCCTGACCCCATTAGCCAGATCGTATTTAATCTAAAACATGAAATGCATCTTCTATGAGAACCAAAATGAATATATCATGAAACTCAGCCTCTATTATTCACAACCCCCAAATCTCACATCAGAGAAAAGGGCATATTTCTTGAGCATCTTGCACAGAGATCTTCCCAAGAGAGCAGGGCAAGGGGAAGCAGAGTCAAGACCAGCCTCTGACCTATCGCATTTGCAGGAGGCAAAGAATCAGGCCCTATGTCAGGTATACGATTGCAGCAGGTTCCTGGGCCCACATACATACTTATTAATGAGAAAAATAATGCAGATTTTATAAGACTATTAAAGAAGTCCCACCAAAACCGGTTTGGCTCAGTGGATAGGCACATGTGTCAAACACAAGGCCCGCGGGCCAAATCCAGCCCGCCAGGCCTTGCAATGTGGCCTGCACCGCGCTGTCATCACTGCACTCCGCTGTCAGTTTATTACATTGTCAGTTTATGACTGTTCAGTAGACCATTCGGCCCGCGATTTAGGCTGGATTTTAGATTTTGGCCCCTTCTCTGATTGAGTTCAACACCCCTAGGATAGAGCGTCAGTCTGTGGACTGAAAGATCCCAGGTTCGATTCCGGTCAAGGGCATGTACCTTGGTTGCGGGAACATCCCCAGTAGGGGGGGGGGGGGGTGTAGGAGGCAGCTTGTTGATGTTTCTCCCTCATTGATGTTTCTAGCTCTCTATTCCTCTCCCTTCTTATCTGTAAAAGATCAATAAAATATATATTTTTTTAAAAAAAAAGAAGTCCCTTAGCTGAGAAGATATTCATTTTAAGAGAATTCTCTAAGCAGCTAAGATATTAGAAGAATCAAACAACCAGAAAACTTCAAACATCAAGAACACCTTATAGATTACCTAGTCATTCATTAATTTATTCAAGACGTTACTAAACACACAGTGAAGGACTAAAAAAGAATTTAAATATAGATCCTGTTCTCAAGATCTTTGAGATTAATAGAAAGAGAAATAAAATATCTGTCTTTTCCACAAAAGGCTAGAAACTGGCCTAAGAAAGAGGAATGGGAGATATTTCATGAGCATCAGCAGTGGGCCAAGTACTTTCATAAACATCATCTCATTTCATTTCTTCAAGGAAGATATTATTTTCTCTATATTACAGAGGAGTTTACATATAGTCAAAGATATCAAATACCTTGAGCAAGACAATACAGCTCCTTGTACAGAAAATCAGCATGATTTTAAATTTGAGACCTTAACAAAAGTAACGTAGTGTGATAAATCTCTGTTACTTTACTTTGACAAATAAGCTATTGCTGAGAGGATGAACATAACCTTGAAACAGCATCAATAAATAACAATAAAAATAAAATAGAAATAAATAACAATGAGAAATGCTCAGAGAGGTCACCTGGTGGAATCATTTAAAAAAAGAAAGAAGCAGATTCATCTCACCAGATTTAATCATTATTCCTGGGGTTATGACCTCATTGAGCAAGTGCTCAATGTATTATAAACAGATATCTTTTTTTACATTTTTATTGAATTTATTGGGGTGACATTGGTTAAATAAAATTACATAGGTTTCAGGTGTGTAATTCTGTGATGCATCATCTGTATATTGCACTGTGTTCACCACCCAAAATCAAGTCTCCTTCTGCCAACATTTATCCTCTCTTTACCCTCTTCTACCTCTTCAAGCCACCTTATTTTTTTTTATGTGATTATCAATGGTTCTGTTTTCTTAGTTTCCCTTTCTGATAGTTCATTATTGGTGTATAAAAATGCAACTGATTTCTGGATATTTCTTTTGTATTTTGCTATTTTACTGAATTCAGTGATCAGCTCTAGTAGTTTTCTGGTGGAATCTTTAGGGTTCTCCATGTACAGTATCATGTCATCTGCACAAACAGGTCTTTTAAAGATCACTTTAGAAAGCATCGAGTAAAATGGTCACCTTGGGGGAATAACACATCATCAGAAATCTCCCTATTGTTAGGCAAATGGATACCTGTGTCTCTGTGTAAGTTTCTGACAGCATCACACAAATTCAGAGTGCTGTATGTCATACAACTTGGATGAAAATCAGGATGGTGTGTTTTATATTAAAAAAAAATATCTAGCTGACTGCTGAAGTGTCCCTAGGGATGACAAAGGCCACTATGTGGATGAGTTTTATCTGGATAAAATTGTTTCATGGATGCCTGGTGGGCAATGAGACAATATTTCTGAGCAGTAACCCTCGGCTAACCGAGATGCGAGGCAGAGTCTTAAGAGCAACCTGGAGGAGGTGGTCATCTGGCCTGATGGCTCTGGGCTGTAGCCTGAAGGGAAGCCTCAGGGTTTATAGCAGAGCCTTGCTATTCAAGGTATGGTCCACAGCTGAGCATCATCATCACTTGTGAAATTCAGATTCTGGGGCCCCCACCCTGACCAACTTGAACCAGGATCTGCATTTTAATAATATCCCCAGATTATCCATGTGCACTAGCGTTTAAGAAGCACCGCAGTGAGTACACCAGGTGCTGCTTGACTTCCTGGCAAATGGTCACGATGGGGGAGCAGAAGCCTGATACTATGAGCAAGTGAGTACCAGCCCTGTGGTGCTACCAGGGAGAGGAAGTGCCTGGCAAAGACTGTAAGCAAGTGCCTACTGAGTTCTCTGACCTGCCCAGTCCTCTCTTCAGGCCTCGAGTGCTTTAGGGTCTTCGAGGGGTTGGTGGAGGGGGACAGCTGGATAAGTGATGAAATCACCAGCCAGATTGTGTGGGCAGCATTTCTCCCTTAGCCTTGGACCTCAGCCATTGTGCGATGTTCCAATGAACTGCTTGGGCTCCCAGAAAAGCCTGTTCACCCTGCAAATATTTGAAAACAGCAATAATATCCATTGCTAAGTTCTCTTCTTCAGACCGATCTTCACAACATCTTCCTTTATATTTCTGCCTCCCACCTGGACTAAGAGGCTATCCTGAACAAGGATTCTGCCTTACTCCTCTTTTCAGATGCTTCTCCATGCTGGTCCCATGCCTTAAAGACATCATCATCCAGGAATAAAGACACTTTCTCTGCCTACACACATCTATGCATGCATTCTAACACATCATTTGACCAGCAAGTGTTTTCACACAAAATGCTACTTTTACTGACATACTTAAAATTGTTAAACCTAAGCCCTTGCCCAAGTGCTAGGCAGACCCTATCTGGAATCAGCAGGATTGCCCACTGCTGGGATAATGAAGAGAAGGCACCAAAAACAGTAGGGCATACTGTGCCCTACTTCAGGTCAGGGGCCTCGTGGTCTATGTGGGGAAAAGTGATGGCTTATTTATTTATTTATTTATTTATTTAAGTAAATACATAGTAGTGCAAAGAGCACTGTCTCCAGGATGCAGAGACTCAATTTCAACCTTAAACCTGTTACAGACATCCATGAAACATGCCCATGCCTCTCTGTGCCTCAGTTTCTTCTGCCCAATAAAGTGAGTAGTTTTGATCTACCATGCCCTGGGATACCTGGGAAGGGCCTTAGAGTCTAAGTCAGGAAAAAGGACAGGGCAGGGAGAAGCTTCACTCTCATCAGTTCTATAAGTTGGAGTTTCCCATGAGGTCTCACTTGAATAAAAGAGACCCCCTTACAAAAATAGTCTGAAACAATATAACTCAATAAGCTTCAAGGCCCAGGTTAGGTCTCGATTCCTACACTACTTTATAAACTGATAAACTCTATAAGAAACCTAATAATTGAATGGTCAGTTAGTTTCATGCTACCTTGGACTCTTCTGACAGTGCTCAGGTTCCAGGCTCATGAGCAGCCTGGTGATGAGAGGACAGGAGATGGAAGATGTAGCTGGCACAGCTAACATTCATGCCCCGCCCTTCTCCCAGGGCACACATGAGACCATAGTTTCCAGGCACCTTGACTCTCAGAGGGACCTCACAACTAGTGATCACCAACAAAACATGAGCAGAGGTGCTATGTGTAGCCCAGGCTAGGGAGTTAAGAGGCTGTGCCTTACCCAGTCAGTTACATAGGGTCAAATAGAGGTTTCTGAAGCCTTAGTGAGTGGTGGTGTCATTAAAAATAAATAAATCCGGGTCCTTAATTAGCTGTAGGAGGCAGAGATACCATTCCTAACTAACACTGAACTAGAACTAAACTAAAATAAATTGTTAATGATAATAATCCACAGAGATTTAGCAGTTCTTCAATTTAGAGGTTACTAGATAGACTACCTCAACTCATTAAAGAGAGATACAGGAACATGAAACTGAGGAAAGGCAACAACTGAGAAGTAACCATGGACAAAAGCTATTGCTAGACTATAAATAGAAAAAAAAATTCCAGGAGGCATGAATACAGTTATCTCCTGTCCTGTGTAACACAGATAATCTCCATTGTGTGGACTAAACAATCTGTTTGGCAAATGTTTGAGTTTTTTAAATACCCACACCATCATCTCCCACCTCACATACTCTACTACAATGTAATCTTTACATTATTCCAACTGAAAGGTGGGATCTATGCCCCACGACTTGAACTTAGGTGGTCTTGTCAGTGCTTTAAGAACGTCATGCTGGGTGACTACTAAGGCTGGGCCATAAAGCATGATGCATTTTCAATCTTGTTTGCCAGAACACTTGAGCCTGTAGCCCAAGTCACTGTAAGAAGTGTGACTACCCTGAGGCCACCATGCTGCAAGGAAGTCCAAACCAGACTGGGGAGGCTGGATATAGGTACCTGGTTGACAGCCAAATGGTATCCCAGGCAACCACGAGTATAAGCCAGACCTATGAGTAAATACACCTCCAGATGGTTTTCCCAGCTGAAACCACACACTGTGGAATATAGACAAGCCGTCCTTCTGGACTCTGTCCAAATTCCTGATGCATAGAATCTGTGAGCATAGTAAGTTTGGGGATGGCTTGTTACAAGACACTAGAATCGGAAAACTATAAGTCCACATATACATGTTTTTAACCTTGAAAAATTGAATCCATAGTTTAGATCTATCCCTACTAGATGCTTGGGGTCATTGGGCAATGATAAAATCACAAAGTGCCAATTTTCTGCTTAAAGCTTCACAGACTTATAACTATGCCTTTTCTTCTAACATCAAAAATGGAATTCTGCCCAAATAATGCAACTTAAACAACATCAATAAATCATATATTTTTAAATGCATGGATTTCTGTAGCTTTTTAAAGAAATAAATATCAAAGGAATACCCTGGTATCTTTCTAACTAATCCATCATTTTTTGTGTGTCAAGTCCCAACATTTTAGCCTCAAATTTCATGGAAGTTACCACCTCAACAGTCCTTCTATACATCAAATTATCTTTGGTTTCTAGTGCTAAGTTGTCTTCCAGTCTACAGAGTTACCTGTCTAACTTAAAGAGATGTCCTAATTTACGTGGACAGACTTCCCTTTATTCCCCAAATGTTTTTCCTTTATTCAAAGCTATATGTTGTAGCAGAAAAAAATATCTAGAAAAATTGTGCCTGGTGTACAAGAGGCTTCAAGCCCTACCTCTGCCACTTAATCCCTGTGTGAATGGAAATAAAACACATCATTTCCCTATGCCTTCGTTCTCCATCTAGCAGAAAATCATATCTACTTCAGAGATTTCGTTTTTTTAAATTTATTTTATTGATTTTTACAGAGAGGAAGGGGGAGGGCTAGAGAGTTAAAAACATGGATAAGAGAGAAATGTTGATCAGCTGCCTCCTACACAACCCATACTGGGGATGTGCCCACAACTTAGGCACATGCCCTTGACAGGAATCGAATCTGGGACCCTTCACTTCACAGGCCAATGTTCTATCCACTGAGCCAAACCAGTTAGGGCTTCAGATGTTTCTTTTGAGGAAAGAAATGACATAACATTGGTGATTATTTGTAATTATAACACTGGCAATTATAATTACCCTTCCTTCTTTCTGCATGCCTGGAAAAGAACAGCCTCTCCAAGTTGTGATGCTGTCTTTGCTCACAGAGAGGTGTTTCTTTGTCTTCCCCTTTCCCTTGTTTAGACTTTCCCAGGTGATTTTATTTCCAGTTCTGAACTTCCGTATCCGTTCTGTACTCAACTCTAGTTAGCAAACATCTAGCTAGAGATCAATGGTGATAGCAATTACAAACTGCCTCTGTTGTTGAAAATAAAACATTCACGGTTAAAAGAACTGTAAAAATAAGTTTTTTTACACCTATTCAAAACAGTTCCATTGCAGCCTTAAAAAGCATGAGAGCAGCCATGCTGTTCTTACTGAAGTAAAGGCTGGCATCTAACTTTCCCAAGTGTTGAGAGCCCAGAGAAAAGGCATGGGACTTTGCAAAGTTAAGATAGAAAACAATTTTTAATTGGGGGAAGAAATTTAAAATAAAAGCAGCCAACTATGAGCTAGTTTACTAGAACAAAGGAAGAATGGATCATTCGTTTTTTACTGTGAAAGCCTGCAAATACAGTTGAATATAAATATTAAGCAAACAAGTAGAGGGGATAGAGCTTAGCATCACAAAACTGCATCTTATCTTATGACAGGTAGAGCCTCAGATCTCCAGGAACTCAAAATTAAGATGTTTCTAAATATCAAGTTTCAAGAAATAAGAGCCAAAATAATAATAATAGCTATAGTTGTAGTTATGGCCACACACTTATCGCATTTTCTACATTTCTTCCTGAGTTTTCCTAAAGACTTAAAAAGAATATTATTGTTCCCAAACAAGAAATATAAAAGTCTTCTGTTTTCTTCATGCTATCAAAAAAAATTTTTTATTCATGATCCAAAACTAAATTAATGTATCTTTAAGATGCTCAGTGAAATTTTTTTCTCCTATCCTATATTCCATCTTCCCAGAACCCAACATCCCTCACAAGGCAACCATTGTTATTAATTTGGTAGGTAATCCTTGCAAAGTTTTGTGAATACATTTTAAAAAATAGTTTTAGATTGCCAGAAAAATTGCAAAGTAGTACAGAGACTTCTCATATATGCCAGTTTCCCCTATTATTAACATCTCACATTCATATGGTGCAATCATTACAATTAATAAACCAATACTGATACATTAATATTAACTAAAGTCAATACTTTAATCAGGTTATCTGTGTTTTTATCTACTATCATATTTTCCCCACAATCCCACCCAGGATACTACATTATATTCAGTTATATAATCTTAGACTCCTTGTAGCTGTGACAGGTCAGACTTATTTTTTTATGACCTTGAGGATTTTGAGAAGAACAAATGAGAAATTATGTAGAATTTCGCCCAACTGAGATTTGTCTAGGTCTCATGCTTAGTCTTGGGTTGTGGGTTTTTGGAAGAAAGACTACAGAGGTAAAGTGTAATTCTCATCACATTAAATCAAAGGTACAGGTTATCAACATGAATCACCAGTGTTGATGCTAATCTTTGTGTTAACCTACCTGGCTGAGGTAGCATCTGTCAGGTTTTCTACTGTAAAGGTACTCCTCCCCCTCTTTTCTTTACATACTGTCCTCTTTTGAAGAAAACCCCTACATGCATTTAGGATTCATTCATGCCTCCTTTTTAATCACTGAATAGTATGCCATTGCATAGATGTACCACTGTTTACCCATTGACCTATTGAAGAATATTTTGTATGCTTCCTGTTTTGTGTATAAAAATAGCTTCATGATATTTGTATGCAGGTTTGTATAAAAACACATTTTCAACTAAACTGGCTAAATTTCTAGTACTGTGATTATGGAATTGTATAGTAAGACTACATTTAGCTTTGAAAAAAAAAATTGTCAAACTGCCTTCCAAAGTGGCTGGATTACATTCCATTCCCAACAACAATAAATGAGATTTGCCTTACATCCTCACCAGCAATCGGTGTTGTCAATTTTACTTCGTTTATTTTAGCCATTCTAATTATTGATATTTAATCTAAGTGTGTAATGGTAGCTCATATTTAATTTGCATTGCCTTGATGTTAAATAATGAGCATCGTTTTATAAGTTTGTCAGTTAAATATCTTCTTTAGTGAACTGTCTCTTCAAATCTTTTGCCCATTTTTTAAATGGGTTGTTTGCTATTGAGTTTTAAGAGTTTTTTATGTTTTGGATATAAATCCCTTACCAGATGTGTGTTTTACAAAAATTTCTCCCAATCTGTGACTTGTTTTTTTCATTTTCTTAATGTTTCTTGAAGAGCAGGTTTTAGTTTAAGTAAAATCCAACTGATCAACTTTTCCTTTCATAAATTATACTCCTGGTGTTTTATATAGAACTCATCATTAAACCCAAGGTCATATAGATTTTCTCCTATGTTTCCTTCCAGAAGTTTTATAGTTTTGCACTTTACATTTAGGTTTATGACTCATTTTGAGTTAATTTTTGTGAAAGGTATAAGGTCTTTGTCAAAGTTCATTTTTTTTTGCATAAACATGTCTAATTGTTTCAGCATAATTTGATAGACTATTCTTTATTCAGAGCTTCTTATACTATAAAAGCAAATATGAATATATTCTCTCACACACACACAAACACACACACCTTTATAACACAGATGGCTGCATAGTAGCCTCACTGTTCTACACCTTAATCTTTTCACTTACTTTAACAAGAGATCCTTCTACACACAGCTTCCTCTTTATCCTTACATTTTTCAGTATTATTTAATACATATTCTCTCACTCAAAATCACTTGCTTCTTTATAGCACAAATCCGGATTACAACTACTAAAGGCCCATTTCTCAAGGCTAAGCCAGGCTTACCTACTGTGAAAGCAAGATTGAAAATCACATACAAGGGGCGGTACTAAATGTTGTGATAAGTACTAAGTATCGAGCACTGAGTAGTACAAGATCTTTGGTATACTTCAAGGAGGGGGGAAATAGGAGCAAGGATGTGGAAGAAGAAATGTGTCTGGTGCTCTCAGGAAACAGAAAAAGCACATGCGTGAAATGGCATTTGTACAGAGCAGAGAGCAGAGGAGTTGGGAAATAGCCAAAGGGGGCTAATACAGAACCAGTCTCTGACATATGGCACTTATCTTGTAGCCTAGTATTTCTCAAACCACTTTCTGCTATGACAAAGAGACAGGCATGTTCAAAGGCATGAAATACTCCCAAAGGTGTCAAAAATTTTTAAATGTTACTTCTAACTCTGGTCCTTTCTCCCTCCTCTCAGCAAGCACATCAAATCAGTGCTCTAATGTACCCTGACTCCACTCTGTTAGATATATCTCCAGTCTAGACCTGTCTTCTAAGCTATATTCTTGTATAGCCAACTATCTACTCAACATCTCCACATGGATCCTTCACACCCAGTAAGCTCAAGACATAACTTCTGATCTTTCATCCAAAACCCTGTCCTTATCTATTATATCCTTCTCAAAATTAAAGCTATAAACCTAAATATTGCCGTTGTCACTTTTCTCCCCCATGACAGATGTGCAACCCATCAGCAAGTCCTACTGCTTCTGCTCCTAGATTACCTGTATCCATTCACACCATCGGTATCAAGATCTTACAAGTGGAGTCCAGCTGTTGAGATGTGCAGGTTAGACTGGAGGTGAAATGCACTGGGTAGCAGGAGGCATTTCAGAGGTCATCTTCTCTGCTCTTGCAGAAGGCCAAAAAGGAGACCAGAGATTGACTCATATATTCTTAGAGTCGGAAACTGTGCCTAAAACTTTTCTCTGAAACCAGAGAGCATTTGCTAGGTAATTTCTTTCAAGATGCCAAGAAACTTCAAAATCAAAACTCCTAAAAGATGGTGAAGTAATTGCTTTCCATACCGGGAATTTAACAATCACATAGATTATATCCCTGCCTGTCTTGGAATTGCATTCTTAAGAAGAGTTCCTCCTTTCCCATCACACCCAGAGGCCTAGAAAAACTATTTTTCATGCTAAGCATGTCCTTTAACAGACCTTGCAATGAAATATAAAAAGAAACTCTGCTGGCCTACTTAAACCCCGAGGAAGTTAGATAAGTGAGGTGAAGAAAGAGGCTGGGGAGAGCAATGGGGTTAGGATAAGTCTATGTGTTACTCCCCATCCTAGTCCTTCTTCCACAAACAGGCCAATTGGAGCACACCTTCTCATTCTAAAACTTAAAGGCAGTCTCCCATTTCAGGCTTGGGAAAGACCTCTGTAAATTACTACTTCCTTAAATTACAAAAAGAAAAATATAATTTTACAGGGAAGAAAACTGCCAGGCTCCCTTTAACCAACAAATTAAGGTTAACGTGACAGTAATAAGATATATCAACACTAGGAACTCCTTGGACATAGAGAAGATATAATATCACTTCTCTAGTATCCTTGTCCCCCAAAATATATCACAATCACAAGAAAATGTCAGAAATTCAAATTGAGATATATTCTATAACAAAACTGGTCAGCAGTCATGAAAGATAAGGAGAGTCAGAGGAATTGTCACATTTTGGAGATTAAGGAGAAACAATAACCCCAAATGCAATGTGTGATCCTGGGCAAGATCTTACAACAGAGAATATATATGTTGTGTGTGTGTGTGTGTGTGTGTGTGTGTGTGTGTGTGTGTGTGTGTGTCAGTGGAGAAAGTGGTCAAATTCAAATAAAGTCTGTAATTTGGTTGATTGGTAGACTGGCAGCAATGTTAATTTCCTGGTTTTTATAATGTTTCCATGGTTATGTAAGATGTTAACATTACAGTAAGCTAGGTGAAGGACATATAAGAATTCTCTGTACCACTTTTGCAACTTCCCTCTAAGTCTAAAATTAGTTCAAAAGAAAAAGTTATCGAACAAATTACAGTTTTCTCACCCAAAAGGCAGAGCCAAAAGGTTAAACCTGTGGTTAATATCTCAATGAAAAAGTAACACTGTTTGTACTTGGGGAAAAGGAAAAGTTGGATCCTCTGGATATTCTCCCTCAACAAGACCATGATTCTTGACTTCTCCTCATCTCCCTCAGACATTGGATCATTCTTCCAATAAACCAAGGGAAGCCATAAAGTCACCCTGATTCTAACTGTCAAGTCCACTTTCTGCCTGTCACATAGTTGCAGAAAAGCAAAACCTTAAGAACAGCAGCTAGAAAAGGAGCTACTAAAACTTTCTGGTAGAAACTTTCTCCAGGGGGAATGGTGACAAAGAGATCAACACAGCAAGAGGAAGAAAATAGGAGTTCTCCTACCTATGATTGGCAGGCATCTGAAAGTAGGGAAGGTCTGAGGGCATGCAGAGGTCAGTGACCAATTACTAAGGAAGAGGAGCCCCAAAATAGTTCCATAAAGCCCACATCTCCAGCCATCCCAAGCCTGGCATGAATAGGCACAGGCCTCTATTCTAAACCTTGGGAAAGAGATGGGCAGATGGCTCATTAGTCACAAAGATAACAATAAGCTTTTATTATTATTATTATTATTACTACTACTACTACTACTACTACTACTACTACTACTATCATTATTAGTTCTTTTCTGGGTCTCTAGTATTTGCAAGTTAAATGCACTGGCCAGATTTCAAACCTGAATGATTTTAATAGGTAGTATTATAAGAACAGAATACACAAGATAAAGCAAGACATTAAAAATAATTTAACCCATCCTCTTTGGGCTAAGAAAAGAAAGCACAGTGGTTATATAATAGTAATAATAATAATAATAATAATAATAATAATAATAATAAACCAATGATTAAGTGCCTACCATATGCCAGACAGCATCTCAAATCTTCAGAATAAGCCCATAGGGAAGAAATTATATCTAATTTATAGATGAAGAAGCTAATGTTGGAAGATATAAAGTGATCTGACCAAAACAACTAAGATCTGACTAAGTGATGGATCCCAGATTTGCATCCAGGTTTATTTCACATTAGCCATGACCTTTCTGTTCAATGGCACTGTGTCTAAGATGCTGTGCAGGACATAAAGTTGCTGGCACCAGCAAAGACACACAGAGACTGTTGGCACGGCATGGCATGAAGGCCTTACATGTTCATAATGTACTGTGCCCATCACAACAGATGGCATTCACTGTTTATCAGCCAAGTTTATCCTTCACAACCACACCACTCCTCACAGAGAAGAAAGTGTTTTCAAAAGTAAGAAAGATGCTACATATACACTCAGCATGAAAGACACTCCTAGCTTATCACCAAAACCACATACTTCTCTTTTCGGCACACAGCTAGAATGATTTTCTGGCCTCTTGCTGTTAGATATCGCCATGCACTTAAATTCTGAAGAAAGTAAACAGAAGAAACTAACTGTTCAATGTCATCTCATTATAACTCTGATCAGATGCCATAGGAACTTAAATCTTGTTAATATCAATTAGCCTATGGCAAAATTAGTTTCATTACAGGTCATTCACTTAAAGTCACATAACATATCAATGACATTAAGAGAGGACTTCCATTATGCTGCTTTTGATTGTCCCTAAGCCTACCACATGCAGTCCTTCTCTTTCTGGTTGCCTGAATGAAGATAACCCTCAGAGCAACCTTGAATACCACATGCTGGGAGCAGAATGACAAAGTGACTGAAGCTTGGGTCTCTGACTTTCCATTAAAAGATCTGCCCAGGAGAGGTGAGAATCCAGAAATACCTGCATTGGTCTTTTATCTGAGTAACAAATGAATACAGTACCTCCCTAGCTAAAACTGTCCATGAGAAAACAGTCTCCTAAAGTCAGTCCCAGGAATCCCTCTGAGTCATGCAGGGAGCTTCCTGCCACTTCATTTGATAACATAATAAGCACTGACATTGTCTTTAGTTTTATAGATTTCTCTTTGAATTTAAATCATCATATGAATGACGTCAAGTGAAATAAGTCAGTCGGAGAAAGGAAAATATCACATGATCTCAGTCATATGTGGAATCTAATTAACAAAATAAACTGATGGCCATGAACAGAGTGGGACCAGAGACATGGAAGCATGGAACAGAGTGCAGAATTTTAGAGGGAAGGCGGAGAAGGTGGGTGGAAGTAATCAACCAAAGACCTTTTATGCATATATGCATAACCCATGGACACAGACAGAGAGGTGGTGAGAGCGAGGGGGGTAGGGGGGTGATCTGGAGAGGGTGGATGGGGTAAAAAGGGGGCCATATGTAATACTTTCAATAATAACGACTTTGTAAAAAATTTAAAAATTAAAAAAAATCATCATATGATTGAAATAGGTTCTTTGGATCAGAAGACAATATAAGGCACTCCATAAAATTAGAAATTATGCATTAAACTTAACTGGTACCATTAGAATTCCCATCCTACAGAGGAGGACACTGAAACTAAAATAACCCAAGACATGACTCCTTCTTTCTGTGCTCTCACCCCAAAACCAAGGCTTTTTTTTTTTTTTTGCAATTCTAGCATAAGCCCCTAGGGAAAAAAGAGATAGTTAAACTAACTGCCAGTAGGCAACATATCCAGGTTTGAAATTCAGGTATTCTGCATGGTTATAAGGTACCATCCCATATAGAATGCAGTTAACACACAAAAACCATACCCTCAGCAAATCTAGTTGCCTCCACCTCCACTCAGCCACTAATAACCTAACTCAAGACCCGCCCTCTCTCCCTCTCTTTTATGCAAAGGTCATGTTCACAGAGACAAGAAAATGTAAACTGTATCAGGTAAATATCAATACTTAGGTGGGCTCCCGCCAGAGCTCCTTCTTGCTTGGAGGAGTTTTATGATGATGAAAAGTTCCAGGGAAGCCCGTTTCCACAGCCAGCTTTTGGATAATTTTCCAAAATTATTACTCCCCGCAACCAACTCCTTACCCAGAATTGTGAGGTAAAAAGTAATTATCCAGGAATTCACATTCACAGGCCCAGAAAGGAGTCCAGGACTCTCAGCAAAGATTTGAAAGACTTACAGACAGAGAAAGTCAGCTGTCCCCCAAGGTGCATTCTGCCCTCCTTCTTTTAGCCATGGAATCCCAGTGGGACACCTGGCCACTCAGAATATAGGCTATATTACCCACTTCCTTGCAGTGAGGTGTGGCGATGTGACTAAGTTCCAGCCATTAAGATGTGAGTGGAAGTCACATTAGGAGAAGAGGAGCATTCTTAGTGAGCCACCATGACCCATGTGGACAAAGGCAAACCCTAGAGATTGCAGGGCCATCAGAACAACCTAGTTCCCTTCCCCTGTGAGGTTGTCAGATAAACTCTGGGCTACCTACATCCCTGCATTCAAACTGCTGCATGAGAGTGTTAAACATTCATCTTGTCTAAACCACTACTGTTATGTCGGTCATTGTCTCTGTAGCCAAATTTGTATCTAATCAATATAGATTCCTCTCAGCAGGCACTGGGAGATTTCTGAGGCATTTTCATGGGCCTCAGCTTACCTTCCAGCCCTGGATGGACAGCTCTTTCCTCTCTCTGGCTTTTTGAGAGAGAGAGCATAAGGCATAGTTGGAAATTCCTTATAGCGATGCCCATACCTTTGTCCTCAGAGCGTTTGCATTAGGATCACCTGGAAACTTACTTAAAACTGAGATTCCTAGAGCAAATTCCCATTAATTCAGATTCAAGATATTTATAACAACTCCTAAGGCCTGTATTCTAAAAGCTCTCCACCTAATTAAAATATCCAACCAGGCCTTCTGTGGCCTGCAGTTCATGGGGAGGTGGGTGTACGTGCAGAAAAGACCTCACTGCTTCCTTGAGGTCCTTCCAGGATCCCCTGCCATGGCTTCCCCTCAGGCCCTGTTTTTCTCCCTTTGGTGCAGTATGTTCCTTCACCACTCTGTTATGGCTTGTATCCCTGGGGCAAAGCTGTTCTCTCTAGCTTTCCAGATCAAGCACCTTAGATGCACCTCAAGGGACCATTCTTCACGCTGCAAACTGAACCTGCTTTAAGCCTCTCTACCCCCTCTGCCTACATGAAAAGCTCATCATTCAGTCACTCAAGTCCAAGCTCTTCAAGAAAAGCCAAGCATACAAGACTCCTAATGACACCACCAACCTTCCAAGCTTTCATCTCCAACCTTAACCTGCCCACCCGGCATTTGTAACTGCTCTTTTTTCACCTCTGGATACCTACCAACTCGTACCCATCCTTCAACACTCCACTCCAGCGTCCACAGGAAGGCCTGTGAGAGTAGTTACTATCCTGACACTGGTTCTGTGTCAGTGTCTGCTGGAAAACCCAGCTTCACAATTCTCCTTTTAAACAGATGGCTCGATTCACACCTCTCTGAGGTGTTTCCCTCTCTATATCCGCACGCCCTGTGCAGACCTACCTTCCTGGTGGCTCTTGACCTAGAAAAAGACGTCCTTTCTCAGAGAGAAAAAAAAAAGTTTATCTCATTAATTCAGTCAACATATATTAGGCATTTATGCCATGTTACTCCCTGTTAGGGCCTGAGGATAGAAGATTAAATTACCTTGTTGCTAATGGCTTACATCTGCTATACTATTTGATTTCTTTCTATGAGGGATTGATCTCCATTACCCAAGTGCTCTCGGAGTTCTGATTTAACCCATTTACTGAGCCATTCTCTTGACCTTGACCTCTTCAACTTCTGCACGCCCCTGGGAGTCTGTCTGCTTGGCTTCCAGCTCACTGCTGTGCCTGATAATCTAACTTGTGCGTGCTCCCTGACCCCCAGTGTAGCCTCACTGTCAACTCATGACCTGCTCTCTTTCACTCCCATCTTGGCCCGGCTCTCTTGGTTCTGACTTGGGGCCACCCAAACCTGCCAAGGACCTGACTAAGCACAGTGACCTCATTAAGCACTTGGATGCCTATGGAATAAGTCTCTTTGAAGAAAAGAACTGTCCAGCAGAGAGTTAACAATGTTGTATTAAAACTTTGCTAAGAGAATAGATCTTCCTAAGTATTCTTACCACACACACACATACACACACATGCAAAATAGATTAATAATAACGAGAATGAGATGGAAGGAAGCTTTGGAGGTGATGGATATGTTTATAGCACAAATTGTGGTGTTGGGTTCACAGATGTACACTAATCTTCAAACTCAAGTTGCATATGCTAAATATGTACAGCTTTTTGTATGTCAATCACATTTCAATAAAGTGCTTTTATTGAGAAAGAAGAAAAAAAAACATCTATGTGATTAGTAGCCTTCCAACATGCCCTGACCAGGAATCAAACTTGCAACCTTTTAGTAGATGGGACAATACTCCAACCAACCTAGCCACACTGGCCAGTGCTCACTAAAATGTTTTTTAAAGGAGAGGAAAATAGAAAAAATCTGGACCTCTTATTACTGCCTACCCAGGGGATCTAGAGAGAGGTCCTCAGCTCATCTATTTGAGGTTATTTAATAACTTTCTGATGGCTCATCCTCCTTTGCTAAGCAAGTGTTCCCCAGTGCACATAAAGGAACAAGAGAGCAGCCCTGATATTCAGATTAGCGATATCTGGATTGCTCCAGAATCCAGGCTGAGCCTGTTGGATCTCAGTTATTGCTGTCCTTTTTAAAAATTTAATTACAGCGTTTGAACATTATCTCGTTTTAAAGATCTGGCTACAGAGGCTCAATTAAAATTCCAAGTATCAAAGTGAGAAAAAGCCCCAAGTGGAAATCGAACTTCATCCTGAGTTTTAAATGTATGAAAACAGTTGGCCATTGTACAATCATAACAAGTCCTTTTGGAGATGGACATTATTACCCTACAATCAATTCAAGATGTTTTACAATCCCTCTGCCAGGATGTGAAACCCCTGTCTACTTCATATAAAAAGCTGGTTATAAGCTGATAATGCTCCCTGCATTAGAATGAATACACCCACCCCTTCCCCAACCTCATCATAATCATGCTTAAGCTCAATCAGGCACTTGACACATCTTACTATAGTGTGGGAGCCTGAGAACAAGACACTCAGTGGTAAACTCCCCCAGAAATAATGCTAGCTAGTAATCTGTATGCTGGAGGCAGCCGGAGGAGGGAGGAAAGTAGAAGGAGGGGAGTTAATGAGACATGCCTTTGCTTTTGCTGTCATGCCCAGAAATAGATATCTTGGTCCCTGCCTCTTACCACCTACCTCCCCAACCCACACATCCTGCACCAGGCAAACTCACTAATGCTTCAAGTTCCAGGTTAAATGCCACCTTCTCTATGAAGCCTTCCTTAATTGTCCCTGGAAGTGACTTCCTTCTCTGTGTTTCAACAGGTTAATTTCCCCTTTTATTCATTTAACAAGCACTGAATGGTGCCAGGCACCGTTTATGCTGCTGGGAATATAACATCAAGGTTTTTGCCTGTGTGTTGCTTATCTAATAGAAGAGAGGGGAAACAATGAAACATATGGATGTAAGATGAGGATAAACTTCATCGAGCATAAATAAAGCAGGGTGATGGGGCTAGAGCATGTCAGAGAGGGCTTCTCTAATAAGGTGTAAACACATAAAAGGATCTGAAGGAAGCTAGGAGTGAATCCTGCAGAAGAAAAAAGAATGCAAAAGCCTTGTGGCAGAGGCAAGCAGCTGGACAAGTATGTGGAACAGAAAGGAGGCCACTGTGGCTAAGCCCAGTGGCAGGGTAGGAGGGGCAGGAGGTGAGCGCTGACAGGCAGGTAGGGGCCCAATCACAAAGAGCACTGGAATTTTATATTGAACCCATGGGAAGCTTACTGAGGATGCTGAGAAAAGGCACAACATGAACTGGCTTGCCCCTCCTATACCAGTAAGTCTTACCTGGTGTGTTGTAACTGTTGATGGATCTCAACCTCCCCACCAACACAGCACTTGGTTTATAAAAGGTCCTTAGTAACTCTTCAGAGATGTGAAGAGCTCAGCAGGTGGCAGGTGGAAGGTGCTGGACCAGCTGTGGTTGCACATGATACAGAGCACTGGATGTCTTCCATGGATCTCTCTCGGACGAGGCTCTGCCTCCATTTGTTCTGCCACTACCTTGCATCAGGCTTTTTTTGGAAACCATTCTCCAGGCACAGAAAATAAGCAATGATTCTAGTCTTCCAAAAACTAGAGCACCGAGTTCAGACTGAAAAAAGATGCTCAAAATTTCTGTACCCAGACTTCCTGGGCCATCAAAAAGGCATTGACTACTGTCCTACGGTTCAAGTTCCAAGGCTACTACAGTCTGAATTGAGCCTCATCTCACCCTCCAATAATACCCACCACACATCTCCCTAAACAGTTTTCCTGGAGAGAGCTCAAGGGAGCAGGTGGATTCTCTCTGCATCCCTGAGGCACCACAGAGTCACAGTAAATTAGTCTCTGAGTCCCCCAGGTACTCCAAAAGATGAGAAAAGAACTTATTTTGAACCCCAGCAGTTGCTACACTTACCATATTTCAGAGCCTTTGCAAAAAGAAGTGGGGAAACAAATCTTATAAATTCTCGTGGCTTTCCTCAAAAGTAAAGTGTCAGGATTTTAGCAGCCAGTCCATTCATTTCTGGGATCCACTCTAGCTTAAGGGAATTTGACATCAGGAAAGTCCATGAGTTGCATTTTTCATTGACTAGACAGCTTGGGAATGATTTATCTTAACTTCATCTGAAACATTTCAGCAATCCAAAAAGTCTCATCTGACAATTGAGGCTGTTCGGCCCCATCTGCCTGCCTCTGAACCTTGCCAGATGGAGAAAGCACCAGGCATTGCCCTCAGTGTGTCACCAAAACCTGGCTGGGCAATGGGCACCATTGCAGCATTGGACAGCAGGCACTGCCCACCACAGGAAGGCAAAGTGTAAGCACCAGTTACTAAGGAGACACCTTAATTTGGCTCAATCCCATCACACTTCATGTGACCTCTTACTGCCAGTTCCCTGACACCTTCACCCATTCCACCATGTTCAAGGTTCCAAGACTCTCCAAACTACTTCTTTCTAGACCAACAGCCCTTGAATCAATGTTGTATATGCATTTCCCAGTGTTTGTTAGAATGATAGTTCAACCAAATGATATTAAATAACACTTCCCAAAGTACTGCATGATAAAAAAAAAAAAAAAAAAAAGTTTGGGAAATGCTATGGAAAGCAAGTGTAAGGAAGCAAAAGATTGGTTTTTAAAAAAAAAAAAAATGTGCTGAAGAGCCAGATGTGACTGGCTGGGTTTGACTCCAAGCTCTGTCATTTCACAAGCTGGGTGACCCTTGACAAAGCCACCAACCCTCTCTGCTTGTTTTCTCATCCATGAAATGGGACTAACAATAGAACCTACCTCATCGTTTGTAAGGACTCCATGCAACAATGCTTTTGCAGTGCTTCACACGGTGCCTAGAACCTTATTACATGATTTTACAGAGCCTTTAGTATGCTAATATTAATTGTGATTCTCCAAGAGAGTGTGTCATCTCCCTCAAGTTTATTTCATCTCATAACTCTTGTTCTGCAAGACTATCTTACAGGCTTGGTGACCTTGGAACCTGATAGGGGAATCCCCCGTCAGTAAGTGATATGTGCCCTGAGGCAGGCTGGGATTACATCAATCTCTACATGTCCAACTCAGCAAGACTGCAATTCCTCACTTGAAGCTTACCAGTGGTGAAGAATGATATGTAAAAATAAGGATTGGGGCCCTAGTTAGTTTTTCTCAGTGGTTAGAGAATCAGCCTGCAAACTAAAGAATTGTGAGTTCAATTCCAGTCAAGGGCATGTACCTGGGTTGCAGGCTCGGTCCCTGTCCACTGGTTGGGGCATGTGTGAGGCAACCAACTGATGTGTCTCTCTGACATCAATGTTTCTCTCTGACATCTGTTTCTCTCTGTGTGTCTCTTCCCTTCCCTTCTACTCTCTATTTTTTTAAATCAATAGAAAAAAAATATCATTGAGTGAGGATTAACAAAAAATAGATAAATTAGGATTTGGGTCAAAATCCTTAAGTACCCTTCTGGGTCATATTTCAAATTCTTCAGACTTGGGCTTTGTATTCTGGCTCTGTCATTTTCTATTACATAACCTTGGGTGAATTAATCAACCTCTCTGACCAGCAAGTTCCTGATCTCAAAGATGGAAAAATAACACATCTTATGTTGGTTGTGATGGGGACAAAATGAGATAATGAGGTCAAGCATATGGCACATTCGATGCAGCAATCAATTCTGCCTTCCTTTCACTATGTGTGAAAAGTGCAAATTCAATCTGACATCTGTCACCATATAAGTAAGGGTAGCCAGACCAACAGCTCCAGTTTCCAGCCCAAGATTCTTCTGTGAACAGTGCTGAAGTCAAAAGAACCAAACACACTCATCTGCTCTTTTACAAAGTACAGTCATGTTCTGAACGCTGGAAGCAGTCACCGCGCTTTCCCACCTCTTACTGGCTTAAATCCAGATAAACTCGAGACACTGAATATGCAATATCCAGAAAGAGATAGTTTATTCCTTATTCCCAAGGACATGCATTATTCAGATTTCCAGAGTCTCTATCTATCCTGGTTGTCTCCCTATCACTGTGAGGCCATGTGTTGATTTTTTTTTTTTTTTTTTGTTAATGTTACATTAGGAGAAAAGTAAAATGCATGTACCCATGTACAAAAGAAGCTGGACAACTGAATCTTAGGACAGTTCACCCAATTTTTAAATGTTGGCACTAATTCATGATTATTAAAATTTTTAATCAAAAAGTACTCTGGCCGAAACCGATTTGACTCAGTGGATAGAGCATCAGCCTGCGGGCTGAAAGGTCCCTAGCTCGATTCCAGTCAAAGGCATGTGCCTTGGTTGCGGGCACATCCCCAGTAGGGGGTGTGCAAGAGGCAGCTGATCAATGATTCTCTCTCATCAATGTTTCTAACTCTCTATCCCTCTCTCTTTCTCTCTGTAAAAAAATCAATAAAATATATTTTAAAAATAAAAAATAAGTAAAAGTTTAAAAAAAAATACTCTGGCAGCCATTTCAATGTGAGCCAGCCAAATAAAGCACTTCTGCAAACCAATGACAGGCCTGCAATTTCAACCTCATCTTATAACAAAGTCCATGCTC
This sequence comes from Pipistrellus hanaki, assembly GCF_964339955.1. Taxonomy (NCBI): domain Eukaryota; kingdom Metazoa; phylum Chordata; class Mammalia; order Chiroptera; family Vespertilionidae; genus Pipistrellus; species Pipistrellus hanaki. The sequence goes on along the minus strand of NC_140511.1, from coordinate 56,422,917 downwards.
ACCCACAAACCCTACAAGGCTACCTCTCACAGACAGGAGCCCACCAGTGTCAATGCCCCACATCTTTGCAAGTCCCCTGCCCTGCAGGCTGCACTCCAGCCAGAAACCCCTTTTCACAGCACCTCACTCCCACACATCACATCTTCCTCCAGCTCCGTGTCATGCCTGACTTCTAGAGGACGAGGCCTTCCATCTCTCAAGAAAGCCTATTACTGGCTAAAAGAACCTCATTCTGGCTGTCTCCGGATGAGCTGATAAAGCTTCCGATGGTGAACTGTGAAATCATGCCTATCAGGCTATGATCATTGGCCACCAACTCCATCAATGAAAAGTAGGAACAAGAATCTGAAGAATTAAAAAATAAATTACTGATCAGATTTGTTCATTTGCTCTAAAAATTGATGTAACTATTGTAGAATGACAAATTAAGAAATTATTTTGATTTCCAGGGAACAATTCTGATGGATGCGTAAACTTTCTTGGCATATAGCTGGTGCTCAATAAGTGATTTTTGAACCAGAAATGATACAGCGTATGTAAGGATCACACTTGTCATTTCTGAAGCACTCTTTCCCACACTGTAAAACTGACAAGGCAACTATCACTGTTAGCACTCACCTCCAACCACTCCCCACCTATCCTCACCCGCAACTTGCAAAGCTCTGTCTACACCAGCCCTTCATCTATCCCTGGCACACCAGGCAGGATCCTGCCTCAGGACCATCAAGGTTAGCAGCTCCTCCACCTGGGACATTCGGCTTTCTGACTTTCTCATGGCTGGCTCTTCCTTAGATTCAGTTCCAGTGTCCCATCCTCTCTGGCCTATTTTCCCCACTTGTCCCTGTTTTATTTTCCTGCATGACATTTATCATTTGGTTTCCATATGTCCGTATTAATCCTCTGATTCTCCCCACTGGAATGCTAGCTCCCTGAGGACAGGCCCCTTGCATGTCTTCTTCACTATGGCAGGATCCACCAATGTGCCTACCAACATTTTCGTGTCTGATGATGGTTAGTATCTAATGACAAATGAATTCCAATTTGACAGGTAAATAAACTGAGGTACAGGGAGGGGTCTGCCCAGGGTCTACTGGGTATTCAGTGACAGAGCCAAGACTCAAGCCCATAACTCCTGACTCCCAGCCCAGTATCCCAGCCACTGCACCACCTGCATCGATGGACTGACAGTTGGGGTGCCTTCCACCTAGAACTCAACAAATGAGGGGTTAAATCTATCTTTCACCAGTGACAATGCTTGTCCACCTACCTTTCTCACCACAGAACCAAATATTCTCCTGATATGCTGGTGTTTCACAGCTACTAATTCCAAAGAAGGTCAAAGACAATAGTTTCTTTTTTAATTCTCTAGAAGAATTCCACTGAACTTAAATGATTTGGTGCATAAATATTAATGGAATTGTGACGTTTTACTAAAAAGTAAAGGTTAATGGCTACATTTGCTGTTTTTCCACTTCTCAAACATTAAGCAATCCAAAATTTTACATGCATTTTACAAGCAGGAACAATTTGTTCAAAATATTACCCACTATTGCTGTGATAGTCTTAATTGTCTTCAATTAAGGTCAAAAGTCATCTGAACAGCTTCACTTCTTCTGATGAAGATTTAAATTTTACTTAATTAGTGTGTTTCTGAAAAAAACCTCATTTTCCTGACATGAGATCCTTCCATTCATTTTCATCTGTCTGAAAATTGCTTTCTTATGCACACTGCAGCCTTTACCCTCTGCCTTGAAGCTGTGTCTATACGCCACTAGTCATAGAGATAGAAGGATGGAAACCCAGATTCCAAACCCATTTGGATGCATCTCTGGAAGATGCACATTTTCAGCTTCTAGCTGTTTCCTTCTTCAAGCAGCGGCCTCGATCCAGAAGTGAGTAATTCCATTCACCAGCGAGTTATCTCCTGTCCTTTTTTACCCTTTTCAGCTCTTCTCTATTTTGGTTAATTTATTCAAGTTAAAATCTCAAAGTAAATTCAAAGAACTACACTCTGTGACATGAACTACCCAACCCTTCCTCTCAGCACATAGCATTCCCCAGAGCCTGAGCCAGAACCCTGGGTATCACCTTTGACTCCTCCTTCTCCACCCTCCAAGATGCTACACAGAACTATAATCAGTTCACTCTATCTCCTGACAATCTCTTAACCAACTTCTCTCCATTTTCACCACCATTATCTGACCTAGTCCAGGACTCATCCTCTAGATTCTAGATTTTAGGCAGTGGCAGCAACCTAACTGGCCCTCTGTCTCCAATTTTGCCTTCTCCATGACATTCTCCACAAAGCAGTCAGTGCCATCTTTCTAAAACACAAATCTAATAATGCCACACCTTTGCTTACATCTCTTTCATGGCTGTGCACTGACTATACAGCCATTCATGATCTGGCCTTTTGCCAAACCTTGCCCCTTATTTCCTACCTAAGTTCTCCCCACCCTCTAATAACGCTGAATTTATCTTCGGTTCTTTTAATGCACCATGATTTTTTTCATCTTGGGCCCCTTCACTCATGTTGCATGCAGAACCCTCTTCCATTCATCTTCTCCTGGCTGGTTCCTATTTGTTCTTTTTTGCATAATAAGCATAACTCTCAGTGGAAAAACTTTTTCATTTCTTTTGGGTAAGGCCAGGTATCCTGCTCTGTGCTCCTGGTAGTCCTCCTATCAGGGCACTAACTATCCATGTGTTGTGTTGCCAGCACTCTATGCTTTACAGTTGTAGCCCAGCATCCATCACCACACCTGACTACTCCCTGAATGTTGATAAGGGAGCTTACAGACTAATGAAAGCATAGTTCTAAAAGGAAATCCTCTCCATTTATATGTAGAATGTGGGGACCGTTTGTATACTTTGAAAGCAGCATGAATAGATCTGTATTAGGGCAAGATTCCAATTTCAACTTTGCTCCCTTCCTTCTCAAATGTAAGCAATTTAACAACAGAAAATACCTACTTTCTAAATAATATAAGCCTTATATACTATATCTCCTTGAAAAAGGAATTAAACTTCTAACTATATGTAAAAGATATAATTTCTAGAAATGTACTACCTTTTTTAAATAAATGTATTGGGGAGGCATTAATAAAATTATACAAGTTTCAAGTGTACAATTCTCTGATACATCATCTGTATATTGATTGCCACCCAAAGTCAAATCTCCTTACTGCTAACCACCCACCAGGAAAAGTTCTCTCTTGGGCTGGCTTCATCAAACCTTAAGACCCTCTTCTGATATTTCCCCCTCACTGCCTACCCTACATTCTGATATTCTTTAATCAATTATCTGATAGTACCAAATTATTTACATATAAGCTTAAATAATTCACAATTGGAAAGGTAAGCCTGCTATTTACCAAATACATTCCATTATGGATAGCCCTTTTTGTTTATTAACTATAACAAACTCTTGATGTGAAAAACCTAATTCCTCTGCCAAGTGGTGAGAAGAACCACTTTTCACTTCTGAAGAACTGGGGGAGAAATTTTAAAAATACTGAAAGAAGCCACGAGGAGAAGGAACATGGCATGTGTTGACTGCCTAATAAATAGGGTGTGAGGACCCATTTACCTCCATACTCTTGTTGACTTCCCAGTTGACTCCCAAGATACTGTAAACCAATATCTTCACATCACCTGAAGGTTACACTGAGGCAGGGAACTTAAGAGCAGTTGCAAAAGCTTACACTCTGGTGACTGATAAAGCAACAAATTAAACCCAGGTTTATTTGGCATCTAAGAGGAAAGTTCTTTCTACCACAAGAACTCAGAAAACCGTGTAGAGTATCTTTTGAAATACAAAAGTTTTGTTTAAATAAAAGAGATGCCCTCTTAGGAAGCCCAAAATGTCCTCTTCATCTTCTCACAGATCTGTGCAACAGGTTTCTCGTAGACCCCTAGATTTCAGCTTCCTATAATATTAATTACACTTAGATTTCATTTTATCTATCATTTAGGGATAAAATTTGAAAACAGAATATTTACCATCATATCTTTTCAAGTTGAGTATACTGGCATTACGTTCCATTACATTTAATCTACATTAATTAAGCTTTGCATTTTAACAATGCCCTATATTAACACACTTGAATTATACAAAAAAAAATAAACATTAAATCTGCAATGACATTAACATAGTTCAGCAAGACAGATTCATCTTTGTTGCTCTTCCAATGTGCTCTATTGATACTGTAAAAAAAAAAAATCCATCAAATTAGGAATATAGATTAAAATAAGAGTGCCCATTCCATTACATTAAAAAGTCTATTTTAATTGCTACCCCTAGGTACGTTTTTTAATCATCTTTGTACTTAAGTTTTCCATTTCATTTTATCTATCCACTTAAGATATCCATGGGAACTCAATTGGCTTGGTTACTGGGAAGTGTGCGGGTATAGCTGTGCCAAAAAGTTCAGTCTGGTTTAGGGAATCACAGGCTCTCAAACCACCCACTTCTGGCTGCTGCATCCCCACCCAGTGAGAGAGATGCCTGCCTTTGCCTGGAAGGGAACTCAGCCACTGAATGAACTCTCCTGCCATTAATTCAATAACGGCCTCGCCTGAGAATAGCCAGAAGCCTAGCAGAAATTGGAAACAGTAATTTCCAGAACAGTCGGTGCTGTTTCTCTGGACGGCAGGTGTCAGAAAGGCAGTGGATGATGACTTCCCGTGGTGCACATGATGGCCATCGCGAGCATTCAGGTCCCAAGTGCCATTCCGCAAGTTCATCAGCAGAGGGGAGCTTGGACTGGAAACTGAATACAACCATAAGGCCTGAGAGATACTCATTTCCCTCTTACCACAGAACTAGGGAGGAGTGACGGCTGCTTACCTGGCCACCTCTCAGCTTCCTGTTTTCCTTCAGCTTCAAATCTCAACATCATCACCAACACTGCCACCAACATGGCCAGAACCACATCACAGCCATGCCACCAAGACTTTTTTTATACAAATTTAAACTTAAAAGGTTTTTTCATTGAGTTTTGTTCTAGGTGTTCTACAAATATTTCTAATACTTACAAAAATCTCTAGGAATTATTTATTGATATTTCACTCTCCAGATACCAACACCTCTGCCCTTTGCCCTGTCCTGTACAACCTCTACATGCAGTACCTCCAGGGCAACCTCTGTGCCTGAGACAACATACATTATGACACTAGCCATGAATTTCTGGGCAACCCTAACCAGAGAGGAAACATCCCAAACAATCAAGACAGAAACTGCCCAGTTATTCCACTATCCATGTTCTCTCATCCTTCACCTGCCGCTAGACCCAATTTCCCAGGACTGGTCAATGAAATGGGATACAAGTAGTAATGCGTAACATATCTAGTCCTGCTGGCTTTCAAACCTACCCAAGGAGAATGACAAAATTCTCATCACAGTGAAAGTTATTCATTGACCTCTCCCAGAATGTCATCATTCAAGTAAAACTAAAAACACATAGGAGCCGGATAACTGAACAGCAGTGCATACAAATTCGTATCTGTGTGTATCTATACACACAAAAGCTACACCTTCTTTTAAAATGTGCCCCCAAAATCAAAATATTGAGCATGGTATATGGACACCATTTCAGCAAAAACCCAATTTTAGAAAAAAAATTTCAGCAAACTCAAAAGTCTAGGAGTCTTAAAGCACATTTTGATGTCTGTAAACAAAACCAGGTCATACAATATAGTTATTTTAATCACTTTGAAATTTTTAAACACTCCCCTAAGTGTTTGGATCAAAGAGGATGTCAAATTGAAATTTAAAACTATAGGAAAGCTCAGAAAATGAAAACACATACTGATATTAATGTGCTGAATTCAAAGTAATACAAGAAAATATAAAGCCTCAGTAAACAGAAAATAATGAAAACAAATGAACACTCAAGAAGCTAGTAAAATCACCACTAAGATGATTGAAAAGGAAATAAGAAGCAGAAATCAATGAACTTGAAATGAAAATCAGTAGCCTTGATCAATAAAACTAAGAACTGTTTCATTTAAAAAACACCAATAGATTACACAATCCCATGATGAGCCCAGCCAAGAAAAGAAGGAAATACATGTTTTACACATTACAGATTTTAAAAGATATCACCACAAATATAAAGTGTTATTACATAAAATATAATGTCCAACTCTGCTCCAACAAATGCAAACATAATGAAGTATGATTAACAAAATTTAAGTTTATTTTTTTAAAAAGTTTTAAATTAAATAGAATAACATGAAAGAAATAGAAAATGAACATTTTCAACAATAGATTTCCCAGCCTCCCAAAAATCAAATTATCAGCCCATAATATAGTCATGCTAATTCTAGCAGAAACATTTATAAAAGAGGTATTGCCTATATATTTAAACCAGTCCAGACATTAAAAATTTCAAAAATCCTTGAACTAACTAACATCCACCAAAAAAAACCTACAGTATCTTACATATCTTACTTAAAATATCTTACGTATTTAACATTTTAGTGTAAATGTTTAGAACAATGGTTGGCATTAATCAGTGCTCAAAATAATGTCAGTTACTACTATTTTTACCAACCCACCTGTTCCATCTCAAAATCATGGCAACCTCTTTCTGGGATGCTGTTCTTCTGATCCCTTACTCCTTCCCGTTCAGCCTGTCAAAGATCTACTCACTTTTGTCCTTACGCAACCGTCACCCGTCCTGAAGCTTTTCGTGGTTTACCACAACCCATCCTGAGATTAACCACTATTGCCTTTATTTCCTTTACACAGTGCATTAGCATTGCATCTATAATACTCTGTGACATTTATTTGTCCATCTTCCCCATTAACTTATGTGATCCTTGGAATAAAAATTCCCTATTATTCACCTTAATATTCCCAGTGACAAGCACAGTGCTGCACAATAAATACTTATTAAAGGTTACTGTTAAATATTGCTCATTAGCTTGCTTGATGACCTAAATATGATGGATAGAAAGCTATTTCATATGAGCAAGGTCCACCAGAAGCTAGAGGTAGCTCAGAAAGATACCAGTGAGCCATCCTTGATGTGCAAACAAGAAAGCTGCTTGGCCCACGGTAAATTCTTAATGCAAAGTAAATGTACTGATGTGTTCAACAGAAGCAAAGCCTCAGCCAGCTGCATGCTCTCTCGGAGCTACCCCCTCTAAATCCCCGGGCGTTCTGTGCAGTGCATTCCTCCTAGGTGGGTTTCTGAGACTGAGCTTTCTTACCTGTGTTCCAGTTCCCGAATGGACAGGATCACTCCAGCCGTCGACGGCTTCTGCTGCACAGTGGCCACAAAGGTGAAGTCACTCTTGTTTTGGAACAGCTGAATTAATTTCTCACTCACGTGAGGGGCTGCATGGATCTCTCTGTGTATGTCTGGGAGTCATGAAAGAAGAGCGGGAGAAACAGGAGTTAGGGTGGGAGAGAGGAGGAGGAGGAGAAAAAAGAGGAAAGGGAGCATGAGAAGGAAAAGGAGAGAAGATGCACAGTTAAAAATGCCACGTCCAAAGGAAGTGAAAGTTGCATTTTTCACTTCTCCCTCCTGTCAATAGTTTTCATTTTCAGACCCCAGCCACCACTCCATACAGCTCGCTTATCCAATGCAAAACCCAGAAATGCCAACCCAGCCACCATGCCCACTTGGCACTTTGACACATTCACAATTGGCAATTGGTGTTCTGATGGGAGTTTTGTGGGGGGCGGTTTAATATATTTTATTGATTTTTTACAGAGAGAGGAGGAAGAGAGAGTGATAGCGAGTTAGAAACATCAAAGAGAGAATCATTGATCAGCTGCCTCCTGCACACCCCCTACCAGGGATGTGCCTGCAACCAATGTACATGTCCTTGACCGGAATCGAACCTGGGACCTTTCAATCCACAGACCGACGCTCTATCCACTGAGCCAAACCCATCATGGTTTCAGCATGATGGGAATTTTGACAGGACACTGAGAAAGGTGGCCTGCTGCAAATAGATTAGGTTGCTGTAAACAAGGTGAGAAGCAGGCAAATAAATGGGGCCCTAACTTCAGAGAATCCTGAATCTAGTCAGATCCAAAGCCACTCCAAAGACTCCGAATCCTCTTTTCCCAGGAGCTCTGTGGCCTTCTCTCCACAGGGCACCTAGGGAAACCCGTCGTCCCTTTGTACCCCACCAAGATTTACTAGCGCTGATAATACCAGACAACTCCGCTGTGCCTAAAGAATAAATACAAGCCATGCCCGTGATCCACACACGTGCCTGGAATGTCTCTGCACATATGCAGTGGGTGACTTTCCTCATAAAATATTTATTCAAGTCCAGGCCTAGAGGTGCGGGAGTCCAGGCAGGAATCTCTCTCTGCAACATCCGTGTACGAGAGACATTCATCATTTCATGCTCAGGCTCCCCCTTGTCATGATAAACCGGGCATTATCTCCTCATTTTACACTGTGCTGCCTGGCATCAGAGAGTGGCACCAAGGGAGCTGAGTGAGAAAATTCTTCAAAGAATGACAAATGAACAGCAAAGGGGTTTAGTGGGACTCCGAGTTCCCAGACCACGTCCTCTGACTGTGTAACTACCTGGCTATTTCTCGGGGGCTGCAGGAGGAGCCTTCGAAAACACAGAACGCAAAGGCCCCACCGCTGCGCTGCCCATCAGCATCCCAGACCTGCATGTGGACCTTAAAGCACCTCGGCTGCAGGGTGGCTTCTGGCAAAAAGAAACCCTTGAATTCTTGACCTTAGTTTGGCCTCAGTCCCTTCATCTGCAAAATGAGGATATGGACTAGGTCAGTGATTGGCAAACTGCAGCTTGAGAGCCACATGCGGGTCTTTGGCCCCTTGAGCGTGGCTCTTCCACAAAATACCACAGCCTGTGCAAGTCTATTTTGAAGAGGTGGCGTTAGAAAAAGTTTAAGTTTAAAAAAATGTGGCTCTCAAAATAAATTTCAATCGTTGTACTGTTGATATTTGGCTCTGTTGACTGATGAGTTTGCCGGCCACTGGACTAGGTCAATTGTTAAGGCCTCCTAAACTTAACCTTCCATAATTTCATGAGTAGCTGGTTTAAATTTGCAGCACAGAAAAGAACAGCAAGGTCTACCATCTGCAAAAGCCAGGCTAGGAATGACTTGAAGGTTGGACCTCCCAACCCAGGGAGATCACTCTACCAGCATAACCCTAAACCCTACTTGGACATCTGCTTTTCTGACCAAAAAAAAGGCCTTCACGACTGCACTAGTAGGCAGCCTGCTGTCAGCTTTGGTCAAGGGCTGAGATAAGGAGAAGGTATGCTTCCAGAATACCTTCTCTTCTCCATTCTCCACACAGCAGCCAAAGAGTTCTTTAAAAGCATAGGTCAGACTCATTTCAGTTTCCTACTTGAAACCTTCTATTAGCTTCCCACTGCTCCCAGGGTAAAATCCAGGATCTTCAGCATGGCCAGCAAGGTAACCTAGAAATTGACTCTTTCCTACCTCTCCCCACAGCATCACACTCTTCTCAGTTGCGAGAGGAATTCCCCAAGCCCACTCTTACTTCAGCCTCTTTGTCCACTCTCTCTGCCCACAGTGCTCTTCTCCCACTGTTCACATGCTTGGCCCCTCCGCCTTCAACTCTGGCTGCAAATGCAACCTCCTGGTTCGTCCCTCCAAAACAGGCTCTCCGTAAATGTCTACACACCACTCTGGTTATTCTCTCCATCTCACCCAGCCTAACATATATATTGTGATTCGTTTATTATTACCTTAGATCATAATTGTATTTCATATTCCTTACATTATTTCCCTTCTTTTGCCATGAGATCACCATGAGACTATAAGCTCCGTGAGGGCAGGCATATTTATTTATTCACTGTTCTATCTATAGTTCTTAGTGCCTGGCAGAAAACAGGCAGCCAATAAAAACTTATTGAATTAATGTATTTTCCACCTATTTTTGTCATTTACAGTGTTATTTCAAGGAAGCACACATATTAGAATATAGGGATGTCATTTGGAAAACTAGGGAATCAATGGGTACTTCTCAAGTGCCAGCAGCCATGGAATTAAAGAAAATGAGGGTCAGCGCCAATTCAGCCCCTCCTCTTTGTAGGACACCCTGCCTACGGGTCTCATCCATCCCACCACACCTGCCCACACAGCCCTCCTGAGAAAGGGAACATTTCTTCTCCAGTTTTTCCCACTTCTCTGTGAGAGTGACTGGCATGTTGAAGTAAAGACCCCATTAGCACTCACCAGAGTGAAATATAAAAAAAATCTATTTTGATACATTGAGACTTTATGTACATTCTCATTCTCAGAAAAGCTCTTTTGAGTAAATGTTTACCATAATTCAGCCACTAAAAGAACACATGGCAGTATTTCCACTTCTTACAGTACAGAGGCGAGCAAACTAGACCAGGTTTCAAGGGACTGATGACTGCTCTGAGTTTAGCAGACACCTCGCTGTGGTCGTAGCATAGGATTCTTTACCCCGCTGAGCCTCACCCTCCACATCTGAAAACTGAGGCCTGAACTGCACAATCTCTGGGTTCTTTCCTAGTCTCACCATTTTGTTTAACCCCTCATAGCAAAATAGGGTATTGAGGCTATTTAAACACCCAGGTTATACCATTTTTCTCCTCCACTGATTTTCCAGGTCACCATAAATGTAAAGTTGTCAGTTACTGCGTAGAGTGACATGTCACCTACTTTGCAGTAGCTTGCTTTTATCCTGAAGTTAAAAGAGCAACCAATGAAAACCAATTGAGAACTTACAGTGAATATTACACTTGCATATTCAACCACTCTAGTGTATGTTTGCTGTATTTCAGAATATTCAATTCCGCTAAAGAAAAACAAGTGGGATGGATAAAGCTCATGAGACAAGTTAAATATAGATAGCAAGTTAGCAACCTGTGAAACGTGTTAAGCATTGATGGAATAAATGGAACATAAGTGAGTTGAACACACATTTAAAAAGGATTAAGAGTGTGATTTATAAATAGAAAGGGTGGGAGGACCAAGTCATTATGTAATACAAATCATGACACCTTCAGAATGACAGCTGTGTCATCCCTAAATCAACACCCATCTCTGACACTCACTCCACTCACACTGTGGCCCCATGTGTACTCTGAGAAATGCTAAATAAAATCCACTGCTGATCACAAAATTAACAGGTGAACTACAGCTGTAGGCAGATGTGCTTATCCCTGCTTCTCTCCAATAAAAAAAAAAAAACATGCTGTCTTCAGGCACCTCGCCTCCACTGAACCCCTTTTTTTCTTTATCCCCCACCCCAAACAGACACCATAAGCTGATCCAGTTAGTTGCAGCTTAGGAACTAGTCATCCAAAATGCTTTTCTGGGATGTATCTTGGTCTTAGGTGGGTGAGAAGAGATTTTTTTTTTTTTAATTTAGGCAATACATTTCTACCTGTACTGTATCCCTGTTTTTATAACCTCAGCTCCAATCCATGTAACCACAGCATCAGCAACAAAGCTGATAGGGCAGAGAGGAAATGTGAACATAGGACCAGTGGATAAGCCAGGAATCCAGTGGGGTCTCCTATTCTCCCCCCACCTCCACCTGTACGCTTTTCTAAGTGTGTCAGCCTACTCTATCGCTTTCCCTTACTTCCTCTTGGATATTTTTAATTGCTTTCATGAGAAATGATTCAAGCATTTGAATTTGGTCTGTCTGTGAAGCTCTTTGTTTTGTGACCTCTGGGAGTGCACTTGAAGTCTATCACTGCATCACAGTGATTTCCCACACAACCACTGCTTTGGGTGAGCACTTTACATGTTTAAAGGGGGGGGCGGGGAAGGAATGTAGTAACAGATACCCAGAGGTGTTGCATGATCAAGTTAAGAAATGCTAACTCCACAGCAAGGGTTAAGTGCTTTTTCTTTCCTGGGAAGAGGCAGCTCTACCTAGGCATTTTTAAAGAAACACTAAAAATGCTAATGTGGTGATTAAGCATCAGTAAAACAGAGTTGAGGGAAGAAGGGAGGAGAGTCGAAGTGGAGAAGAAATTAAACAATGGTACTCGCACTCTTCTCTAAGATACAGGCAACTTCATTTCTCTTCTCCCTGATGCCTAGGGTGCAATGGGTATTATTTTCATTGTGAACAAGCATGTATTTATGTTTCCTTTGTGCCAGGCACTGTGCGGGGCACCAGGGAAATGAATGTAAAAATGCAATTTCTGCTTTCGAGGGTGGCTTCCTGAGTAAGATGTTACCTGGTGACAACAGGTAGAGTGGGGCAATGCACACAGGAAGGAGGGAGCCCGTGAAAACTGGGAATGACACCTGTGGAGGATGTATCGTTGAGCCTAAGTCAAAAAAGATGAACTGGTTTGGCTTGGTGAATAGAGTGTCGGCCTGTGGACTTAAGGGTCCCAGGTTCAATTCCAGTCAAGGCATGTACCTTAGTTGTAGGCACATACAAGGTAGGGGGTGTGCAGGAAGCAGCTGATCGATGTTTTTCTCTCATCAATGTTTCTCTCTATCCCTCTCCCTTCCTCTCTGTAAAATAAAAAAGTCAATAAAATATATTTTTTAAGATGAATGAGCATTTACCAAGCAGGAGAGAGGGGGAGAAGAGGGCCTTATTGAGGGATCACTCTGAAGATGTGAACACCCACATGCTTCCCATTATCCTTGTTGCATTTTTCTTTCTCTGCAAGCATATCGCTCACTAAAAGTCCAGCAGGAATGCATCTACTCAACCTATTATTTTTTTAAATATATTTTTGGTGACTTTTGAGAGGAAGGGAGAAGGAGAGATAGAAACATCAATAATGAGAAAGAATCATTGATCAGCTGCCTCCTGCACCCCTCTACTTGGGATGGAGCCCATAACCAGGCATATGCCCTGACTGGGAATTGAACCATGACCTCCTGGTTCATAGGTTACAGTTCAACCACTGAGCCACACCTGTTGGGCTACTCAATTTAATCTTGAAAGGAACTCTCCAACACTCAGTGAATTGAACAAGCAAACACAGAAACATGACAAAACAAACACACCAGGGCAGCCCACCTCAGCTCTGACTGATGGGGAATCCAGGCCACATCTTAGCAATTATAGCACATTTACATCGAGAACCTCAATCCAAGGCAGAATCCTGATATTGGACATAGCACAGGCTCCTAGCCTGAGTCCCATGTAAGCTGGTGGTAAGACTGGCCACAAGAGGTAAAGCAGCACTTGTTCATTAAGAATGGCTGTTGGCTTTTCATTTCTGACTAACAGTGGAAGTTTGCCACTTCAAAACCTGCCAAGCATCCACAGGCGAGACTTGTTGTCAGGAAGGAGGGGGTCATGTGTCCCACTGTTAGGTCCTGCATCCTCTCTTTGAGAACGTCAGATGTTATTGATCCAAGCAGCTTTCAAAGCAGCAGAAATCACAATTAGAAACTGGTGGGGATGCCAGGAGACTCCCACTTAACATGTAGGAATTTCTATCTCCACTAACAAGTTCACAATAGCATCCCATTAAACCGTCATTAGCTCCAGAAGCCAGAATGATAAAAAGCAAACGTGGTCACGGCTTATGATGGTGCCAAGTGCAAGCTAACTGTTTTGTACATTTCATTTCCCTTACAATATTTTATTACCTTTCCTGTTTGATGGACAAAAAAGACTGAGGCTTACGGAACTGAAGTAATTTTCTGAAAGTCACTGGGGGCTAGGAAGCCATGGTGCTGAGATCCCAATGTGGCAGGCCACCCACCGCTTCTCTGTGCTGCATCTGCCTGCCACCCACGTGTGTGAATTCGGTGCTGGGGTGTGAAAAGGGGACGGATCACCATCGTATACCCAGGACCTGACACATTATAGTCACTCAGAAAATATTTATGAACAGTCTATTTGTATAACACTTCTGTGAGCTACATAGCAACATCTCCCCATTTTACAGGTGAAGAAACTGAGGTACAGAGAAGTTTTATGGCTTACCCAGGCTTAAGGAGAGTAAATGAAGACAAAATATACTCTCCCATGACACTCCATGGCATTCACCTGGCATCCCCGCTTACTTTTTATTCATCTTCTCTGTCTGCTTCCCAACCTCCTCACGCTCTGCACTCCAGCCACACAAGCCTTCTCCTTCTTTCCAGGGTCGTGCTCCTCCCCACCTTGCTGCATTCCTATCTGCAGTGACCTCTCTCTTCTTTTCCTCTTCTTCCGGGGCAAGCTTCATTGTCACTCCTTCTGACTGCCCCAGGCCAGCTCAGGTTCCCTGAATTGTTTCATTGTATTTCCATCATCATCAAGGTTTCATGTATGTAATCGTGTTATTAAATGGCTACCATGCCCACCAGGCTGGATATTCCAACAGGAATGGTTTTCCAGCATGTACCCACCCCATACACTGCACACTGCCAGGCATGTGGTAGAGCTTTACCACATGTCCATTACATTAATAATTAATATGGCTTGACTCCAAAGTCTGGACCAGAACATAGCAAAAGAGGTTTACCAATGACACTCAACTGTAACCCCAACTTGTTGTTGAGAAACGGTGCATTAAAATAATGAGCCGCCTACGGAATAAACAAGCCAGCTGAGCGTCCCCAACTCCTCCATCGGGGGACTAAGCCTAAAGGAACCCTATGCCACACGACAGTAATCATTTTTTGTAATTACTATGTTATTCAATCAAAAGAGATTGCAGCACCCCCATAATTTTACTAATTAGGCAGGCCTGTGAGGCAGCTGAGCTCTGCTCATTGTAAACATTTCAAATGCCAGTTAGAAAAAAAGCCCCACTTCCCCCTGTCACTAAGAAATTAGCAAACTGTAACCACTCCTTCTCTTTAGGCTGCCTGCCCACATTCCAGTGATCTAGTCCCCCCCTAACCCTCATCCCTCCACCCCATCTCAGCTGGACGCCTCTGAGAGAGAGGTAAAGCTGGGATGCCAGCTCTATCTGAAGCACAGGGCAGAACAGAAAAGGGAAGACTGGTGAAAAGACTGCATATTAAGACTGCATGGCAAATGGTACACATTTCCCGTTAGGAGATAAACAAGTCATGGGATATAATGTATAACATGGTGCTTAGTGTGCACAGTGCTGTGCTGTGTATTTGAAAGATGCTAAGAGAGTACATGAACCTCTGTCTCTCAGCCCCGTCCATCTAGCTTAGCTCAACCAGTGTCTGAACGCAGCTCCCCAGAGAAACTGGGAGAGCTCAGCTTCCTTCCTTCAGGCATGAGTTGCCTCGCCCACCAGCAACTTGGCAGTAAAACCACCCACCCTGCAGGGTTCAGTAAGGAGAAATTAAAGCATATGTGGACCATGACTAGCACGCAGCTTGTGCTCCATAAGGGTCTCTCCTCCCTCAACCTTGTTTTAGGACATTTCTGAGAAGATTTGCAAAGAAGGCTCAGAAATCGTTACCCTAAAGTAGGGGTGTCGAACTCAATCAGAGAAGGGGCCAAAATCTAAAATCCAGCCTAAATCGCGGGCCGAATGGTTTACTGAACAGTCATAAACTGACAATGTCATAAACTGACAGCGGAGTGCAGTGATGACAGCGTGGTGCGGGCCACATTGCAAGGCCTGGCTGGCCGGATTTGGCCCGCGGGCCTTGTGTTTGACACATGTGCCCTAAAGTGTGAGCTTTAACGTTTGCCAATGTGTTCTCACACATGATGGCATTTCATATTCATAGGAGCCCATTGGAAAGGCGCTGATTGCCTCATTTGAAAGATACGGAATCGCTGGCTTATTGAAGATGAGTGACTTGCCCAAGATCCCACTGCCAATAAGTAGCAGAGACAGAGCTTCTGACTCCAATGTTGCAGCTCTTTTTACACATTTCTGCATCGCTTCTCTAGTCCCCAGGCAAGAAATAATCCTTAAACTTGTCCATTCCATTTCCACTCCAAAGCTGGGTCTCCCCTCCCTAAGGGGCGTCCCTCCTCCAGGACCCAAAACTCTCCCATATATTAAAATTTGTTCTCTAGCCTGCTTAAAAACCGGATCGTTGGGCTGACCTAATTATAATTACTTCCCTTCGGACACAGTCCCAATTCTCAGGCATGAAAGGGACATTTTAAATGTGGTCTTGCCACATCTACTCAAATTCAATAGTAAACAGTAGGATATTCTTTTAACTGCCAAGCTAATTCATAATTATTCATTTTAAATCATTTGTACATGTTGCTTCAAATTCTCTGTTTCAAGAATAAAAATCTGCCTGCATTGAAATGCACAGTAATTTTAATATGCAAGCCTCCTACAGAGATGATGTCTCATTTTAATTATTGTTTCCGTTTAATAGGTTTTCATTAAATTAGAGGATGGAGCAATTACTGGGGTGAACAGCCAACGTTTCAAAGGTAAGCTCCCAGGTTCGCCGGCAAAGATGGAGAAGCAGAAGGCGACTCTTCTGGGGAAACCAGCGCTGGCTACTTCTTTTCCCAGCCTCAAAACAGAGCTGGCAGCCCCTCACGGTGACATGCAAACAGCTCAAGCATGTGTTTAACTTAAGGCATCTTAATTACATTACTGTTCTATCGGGGATCCGGGCTCCCCTGTCATCAGAGTAGAAAAATGCTCTTAAAAGTCCACAACCTGCAAAGCTAATATGTCAAACCACAGGAAAATACTCCTGATGAAATTGTCTTCTCTCTCACATGCCAGTAATTTAGTTGGTTTAGTGGATTAATGTCTGACTTTTCACCCCTGGGAAATTGGCTCAACTTCAACACAGGCTGTGGTGACCAAAATCATATTAATTAGCAAACTGTCGGAGCCACAATGAGAAATTACTTTGGTGGCCTCAGCGATATCTTACCCTAGAAACTGCACAAATTTGGCACTTGGGGACCAAGAGGGCAGTATTACATCTCAGAGAGAGATGAGGGAATGAATGAGAAGTAGGGAATAAGGGTAGGGTAAGAGGTAAAATCTGCTTTATTGGGGTCTCAGGGGTCAGAGGTGAGGATGCTTGCAATTACATTGAGGGTTTGGGGGCTCTGCATTGCAAAATCTGCACCCAGGGAGAAGAGTGGGGGCTTGACATGCTTCAAATGGGCAAGTCTTTTCTCTCCAAATGAGCTGAAGGAGGACAAGAGGGCAGCTAGAGAGAATGCTTGCAGAAATAAAAGGCCTATTAGATTAGGGCAGGCCTGGTCACTCTAACCTGAGTTGCCAGATTATTATGATCTCTGAACGCATAATAATCTGGCCACTCAGTGTATTTGTCTCTCAAATGGGTACCAAAAGTATTCTAGACTTTTGCTGGAGATCAACCACCTATTTGCCCTGAGCTTTCCATCAGCCAGTGCAAAGGAAAACGGATCCGGTACACGATTTATAGTATCTTTGATATCAAATAAATGAGGTACTCAAGAGAAGTACACTGAGTGGCCAGATTATTATGAGTTCAGAGATCATAATAATCTGGCCATTCGGTGTAAATGCCAAGAAAGTAATGTGGGAATCTCTCCCTTTGCTATGGGAAGGGGTGAAAATGTTTTCTACAACTTTCCACAACAGAGAGTCATCACAAAGCAGCCTCAGTCCCAGGAAAGCCAGAAGTAACCAAGTGGTGAACAAGGTACCATCACTGCTCACCACCACTCCATCCCCAGCCTGATACTGACCATGGGTTAGGGCTCACGCTGGACACGGCTGCTGGAGATGGTTCTTTTCTCTGTCACTACTGGTATTCTGAATATTTCCAAAAGGATTACTAATGTGGAACTCCTCAAGGCAACGCTTTCTTTGCAGCTCCTTTATATCCACTGTCCTAAAAAGCACATCATCAGCTCTTACCTCATGTGCACTGATCTAATTACACGCCTTGTTAGCTAATTAGTTCCAGAGTCACTGCCAGGGAGGTCTCCCTAGCTCTCTATCTCTCTGTGCTGGCCACAGGGTGTCTGTGCTCTCAGCTGCTGGGGAAACTACAATTATTGGCCTTTCAACCCTGAGCAGGGGAGGGACGGTGAAGCTCTCTGGACACCGGAGACTCCAGGCTTTGAGTGGAAGCTCCAGGAAATGGGTGTTATCTGTCCAGAAAGGGAGCTATGGGTGTGATTTCTTACAGACTTGAAAACTGACCTCTTCTTTAGAGATTTTATTCCAATTAAGGGAAGCATTAATGTCAACCTTAAAAAGACTCATGGGAAGTACTGCTTGCTCCTGAACTCAACTGCCAGTGGCTTCCTGGCCACTGGCTCCCTCTCCACCAATTTTTCCCTACAGTCCTCCCAAACAAGATCTACGACCAAGGGCAAAATTACAACCCCCGTTTACTGAAGCTCTTTTAAAGAAATGAAAATGTCAGTTTGCGGAGAAATTGGTCTTTGATCATTCCTGCAAGTAACTTGGCTCTTGGATGTCCTAGGTAACAACACTGAGTCGGTGTTCGGTACATTAAATAGTGTATTAAACAGTGTCTTCATGATCATTCATTTCAAAGGGTGTCTGTAAGTTCTCAGGGAGTCCATGTGGGTATGACTTAGCCAGCAGATACTCTTTGGGACTCCCTGGACTACCCCCTCCAAGAATGGTGGTTAGTTCATTCTGCAGCAAAGCCCTCTCGGGCCCCTGGTGAGCTCTCTGAGTGCTGAGCACAGGTGAGGAGCTCCACGGGCATGTAATCTCATCTCAACTCCTCCCACCTGAAGCTCCAGCCACCATCTCCGTGCCTATCCAAACCCTGCCCGTCTCTCAAGGCCCAACCCAACACTTCTAACTCCACGAAGCTTCTGGTGACACAACTAAGGGTAGTTTTCCCTCCCTACTTCAAAATCCAATCATTCATCCATTCCAACTTATTTGTAGAACACATTCTCTGTGGCAGGCTTTGTACTGTGGTGAATGAGACTCAGTCTGGAGAGAGACATCCAGGCAGTAGTACAACTCATGCTGACCTATCTTACAGCCTGCATCGTGCCAAGTCCAATGGCCAGCTCTCTATCCTCACCTAACAGACCTCTGGCAACCTCGCAAACAGAGTTCTTCTCTCTTTTTTTTTTTTTTTTATTAAATTATTATTTTTGTACATATACCAATGCCCCCCCCCTCCTGTACATACCCTCCCTCCCCAGAGTTTTGTGTCCATTGGTTGTACTTATATGCATGTATTCTTCTCTCTTCTTGAAGCATTCTGTCTTTTGGGCACTTTCTTCCAGTTTTCCTTGTAGCACTGGGACCATCTTTAAACTCTTTCATGTCCTCCTCTGCCTGCTCCCTAATTTTCAGAGTGCCTCTGAGCACTTCCATTCATCAGCAAGCCTGAGTGCCACCTCCATCACCACTGTGACCCTCAGTCCTCTTGACTAGAATATAGCAGCAAACACTGTATGTCAGCTTGCTTCCGCTTGTGTCTTTCCTTCTCTCCTTCCTTCTCTTCCCTCTTCTCCCACTTTCAGACTCTGTCTATGCCTGTATCAATCAATTTGATCAAGGAGACCTTTTACAAAATCAAGACACGTATCAATCACCTCATCCCTTACTTTAAACCCTCAAATAGCTGCCTGTATTAGTTTCCTGATGCTGCTACAACTAATTACTGCAAACTTAGTGGCTTAAAACAACACAAATGTATTATTAACTCACTGTTTTTGGAGAGCTGCACTCCCTCCGGAGATCCTAGAGGAAAGCCATTCCCTTCCTTGCCTTGTCCAGCTTTCCTTGGTTGTATCCCCCTCCTACATCTTCAATGTCAGCAGCCAACATCTCATAACCAACCATCTTCTGCTTTCATCTCCTCTCTGATCTTTTTGTTTCCATTTCATGTGGACGCTTCTGATTACATTGGGCCCACCTGGATAATCCACGTCATCTTCCCATCTGAAGATCCTTAACTTAATTACATCCACAGAATCACTTTCATCATGTAAAGCAGGGTTTCCCAAACTTCTCTCATGATGAGAATCACCTGGTGGAGTTGTTAAAACACAGATTCCTGAATCCCAACTAAGAAGTGCTAAACTAGAATTTTTGGGAACATATAGGTAAAATTGTATACTTAACTACTGCTCTAAGACAGATTTTATATACAGAGCACTAAGTTAGGTATGCAATTTCACCTATATGTTCTCAAAAATTCTAGTTTAGCACTTCTTAGTTGGGATTCAGGAATCTGTGTTTTAACAACTCCACCAGGTGATTCTCATCATGAGAGAAGTTTGGGAAACACTGATGTAAAGCAATGGTTCTGAACCTTTCTAATGCCTCGACCCTTTAATACAGTTCCTCATGTTGTGGTGACTCCCAACCATACAATTATCTTCGTTGCTACTTCATAATTGTAATTTTACTACTGTTAATAAATCATAATGTAAATATCTGTGTTTTCCAATGGTCTTAGGCGACCCTGCTAGTGGTTCTCAACCGCTGCTGTAGAGCCTAATATCATCGGAAAACACAGATCATTACATTACAATTCATAAATAGTTTGGAGCAGAGAGGGTTGGCCATGAGCATGAGAAGTCGTGGGTTGATAGGTGTCTTAGGATAAATTAGTTAATCAATGAGGAACAGACTAGCCCCGTGTCAGCAGAGGAAGTCTACAGAACAGTAGTTGGTCTGTTTGGTTGTGTTGCTCCATGAGGTTGATATATATATATATTTTTTAAAGTGCTTCATATCACTTTTCAAATTCATGATGTGAACCCACAGCTTCTTTCCTAAACTCTTTGCTGTTGTCCCACATCGACAGGGCATATGCATACTTTTAAGTGGATTTTCCTGCCAGGATTCCCCCCAATCTCCCCACACCAATCCAGACCCCATATCTCATATATAAAAAAAAAAGGATAAAAACAGGAGAAGGCACTCTTTTGATCAACCACAGAGTAATAATGTGAGCATAATAGATGCAAAGATGCCTGTCAGCGTTTCTATTTCTGTGTAAAACTACTGCTGGGGCCGTTCCTTAATTATGCTCATATTCACCATATGCAGAGTCTGTTGGTGTGGGTCCGCATCGAACTGAGTCCAAGAGCCCCAAAAAGCATCAATACACGCCACACCCCCTGTCGTTCCCGGCAACCTTTTCAAAGGAATGATTAGAGAGATTTAAGAATTCTTCAAAAATGTCATAATAATAACTATTTTGTCTTTTCTTATGCCGTGATGACAATTTGGAGCTTTGCTTTTCTTATTTCGCCCAGGCACACCACAACTCATGAATAAAATATGACAAATTTGATAGCAGCTATTGGAGAGGGTTCACTGTAACTGGAGACGTGATTGGTGTACAAAGAGCTTTTGTACTCTGACAGCCTTTGTCTCTGGGATAGACTTTGATCTCAAAGGACCTCAAGGGTTTTCCCATCTTCCCTATCCCCCTCCCAGCTTCCCTTTATTCCCGCCTTAGGCACAACACCTGAAACCGTGTTTACTTTGTCTTTTAAGGAGGACATTTCCAAACAATTATGGAACAAATCAAAACGACCAAAGGGCGCTCTGCTCACTAGGCAACTGGCTTGAAACCACACAGTCAAACAATCGACTCAAAGAGACACAATCAGAACCACAAACTAGTGCCTAAAGTATGTAACCTGACATTTTAAAAAAAATCACTCCCGTGACTGCACCCGGCTGGCAAGGTATTTAAAGCACTCACAAGGTGCTCACTGGAGAAGTTTCCTCTTCTGCAAAGACTGTCAAGTCTCTTCAAAGTTCAGACGCTGGCCTGCCTCACGAAGAAATAAATGTGAAAAGAGAGAGAAGGGACGAGTGGCTCCGCAGAACTATCACCATTTATCACGTGGCCCAGAGACCTCAGTCCTCAAGTTTCAAGGTTTCATTTTTTTTTTTTCAAGCTTGTTCTATCACACATGCAGCTAGCTCTCTGAGTTTCCTTCCAAATACAATTTCTCACCCCCTCCCCCAGGTGGTTTCAAACTATTTAAAAGCAAAAAGACATCATAAAGCCATCCCTTGCCTAGAACTCAGCGGACTGAGATTTCGACCTCCTGGATGAGCTGTTTGCCAAGCATTCAAAGCTGTGGGTTTGT
This sequence comes from Pipistrellus hanaki, assembly GCF_964339955.1. NCBI lineage: Eukaryota > Metazoa > Chordata > Mammalia > Chiroptera > Vespertilionidae > Pipistrellus > Pipistrellus hanaki. Next base: position 56,400,964 of record NC_140511.1, on the reverse strand, counting down.
CCGAGGAGCCAGACGGATCAATCAATGATTAGGCTGAGACTATGAGACATTTCTAGCACTCCTCAAGAAAATGAACCATAGTGTCAGCAAGAAAATCAGAATGCAAACGCTTACACATATGTTGATTTCTTGTGTTTACTGTGCAGATGGCACAGTGGTAGCTATTTTGGGAAATTACAAGCGTGGATTGTTTAACTTCACCCAGATACTCCAGGGTACCAGGGAGAGCTGAATTGTGACTCCCTTCTAGCAACGAGAACCAATCTGAAGCCCAGGTGGCTACTACATTAAGGCTGTAGGTTCTGACGGGGCCAATTTGGTCATATTGTTTTATCTCATCTCATGTTGCATTAAACTACACCTCACCAACAACTTGACACATCATAACATCAGGCAATCCATAGAGGGTTAGGTGCAGAGGGAAAATACAATTTTTCCTCCACTACCACTCCATGCCCCACACTCACACTCGGAAGCCAGAAGTGTTTGCAGTTGCAGCAATAAGCTGAGTCTGAATCATTAGCCAATAAAGAAGGTGGCAGCTGCCGAGACCGGTTTGGCTCAGTGGATAGAGTGTCGGTCTGCGGACTGAGGGGTCCTGGGTTCGATTCCGGTCAAGGGCATGTACCTTGGTTTCGGGCACATCCCCAGTAGGGGGTGTGCAAGAGGCAGCTGGTCGATGTTTCTCTCTCATCGACGTTTCTAACTCTCTATCCTTCTCAATTCCTCTCTGTGTAAAATCAATTATATATATATATATATATGAAGGCGGCAGCTTGAGCACTCATGAAACACAGTTCATTTTTATTTCCATAGGACAACACACAATAGCAGCATTCGGCACCCTGAGGAGCTGGCCATTTGAGCTGAGCCTTCCTTCCTTCAGACTTGATATTTCGGAGGCCAAATGAAGCATGGAATTTGGCACCTGGCATTTAAATTTTTAACACACACTGTTGAATGGGGTTAGACACCAAACTCTGGGTTTAGTGTAAAAATAAACAAAGAAGGAGGATAAAAATATCCCCAATTCGGTCGCATGACTACCACTATCAACAGTGCCTGAAATCCTGAGAAATATTGTCTTTAAGTCAAAGGATCTCAATTGGGAACTCTCAGAGTCTTGCCTGGTAGATCTAGACTTTGGTCACTCTGAGCCCAAATGGGTCACCCCCCGCTCTCCTCCACTAGCTGGGCATTTCCTTCCACACTCCATTTGCCTCCTCCCGCCCAGACCTTTGAGAGCAGAGACAGCACAACACACTTCAGATCCACTTTTCCCCAGATAAAGTCTGGGCACTCATAGCCTGGGATGTAAGACTGATCCACCTATGTGTCAACATCAGTGTGCACCCAAATGTTTCTGGGGCTCTCCAGCCACAACTCTGAACCAGCTGATAGGTGGCACCCTAGACCCACCTGTGCAGTAGAGAAACGTGTCACACGCTACAGGTTAGTCAAGTAAACCAAAAGGATGGGTCACACGCACTTGAGAGCATTAGGCTACATGCAATTCCAGCCTAAACCTTTCCTTTTCATGGATGGTACAGAAAATGTTGACGTTTCTCAACAGAGGGGAGTATTACACCTCCTCTCTGGCTGGTGTAAGAGGGCCGGGTGGTCACCTGAGCAAAGGCCCAGACCCCCAGGTAAAAGCAAGCCCCCCCCCCCAACCCACACTATATACACTGAGTGGCCAGATTATTATGATCTCTGAATGCATAATAAATAATCTGGCCACTCAAAATTTATATATTATATATATATTAGAGGCCCGGTGCATGAATTCGTGCATGGGTGGAGTCTTACCAGCCTAGCCAGGAGGAGGGGACATGGGCAATTGGCCCACCTGCCTACCGGTCAAACTCTCCTGGTCAAGGATACAATTTGCATATTAGCCTTTTATTATATAGGATATATACACTGAGTGGCCAGGTTATTATGTATTCAGAGATCATAATAATCTGGCCACTCAGTGTATGTCTGGCACTTCTGGAGAGGAAAACAGAAGGGTTTTTGTTTTTACCGGGATGGCAGCCTGAACATGGAGATGTCTGCTGTTGATGTCTGCTCCCTCCTCCCGAGGCCCTGGGGCAGGGTTTAAGCTTCTATGTCTCCTCTTGAGGGATAAGATTACACAGGAGATGGGTATTTTCTTGAGAGATTTTGTGGATTCTGGGTGAAGCAAGGATAACTAGGGGCAATGAGGCAAAGTGTGAAGTAGTTGGAATAACAGTTGTTCTCCTACTTAAATGTAAAAACACTCTACTCCTCAAAGGGCTGGGTCCCCAGCCACAGCAGGGGTGCAGCTCTGACTTCAAAAAACCGTTGCGGGCACCTGCTGTATACCCATCCACTAGCATCTCTGTGGCCCATCGAGCACAGAACCTGACCATGGTGGCACCCTGATCTTGGACTTCCCTGCCTTCAGAATGGTGCTGAGAAATAAACGTTTGTTGTGTAGGCTGTGGTTCTTGTTATGGCAGCCCGAACAAACACAGCCTGTTAAGAAGCAGCAGAAGGAGCTTACCAAAATGTCAAGAAAGTGAGGGCACGGCTATCACATCAGGTGCTAGAGGCAAGAGACATAACCATAGTCTCAGGTGGGACAATGAGCTTTAGAAATTTTTTTTAAATGATCCTCCAGACAAAGCCTAAAGGAGAAGTAATAGTGTTAGGGTGAAATTCTAAAAGGGAAAGAGCTTAATAAATTCATATTAGGTAAAATCAATTTGTAGTGATACAAAGGCAAGATTATAAATGGCCTAACAGGAGGATAATGGGGCAGGGCCAAATAAGAACACTGGAATGGTTGGGGACACCTGCTGGGAATATAGGGTATGAAGGCGTTTAGGATATACATGAACTGAGAGGAAACAGAGCCCAGCTGAGACCAATAATAGGTATCCGAAGTCAGCAGCCAAGTCTCACCATCTCTGCTGAGCCTGGGGGGCGGGATTCATCCAAGGTCAGGGACTACAGCAAGGCTCTGTGCCCAATGATGGGGCAGAAGAATAAACTCAGTGGATGCTGTCTGGAGTGATGAAAATTTTTGGGACAGCAACAGCGGTGGTTGCAACAATGCTGCCAAATTATATACTTAAAATGGTGAGAATGGCAAGTTTTGTTACATATATTTCATCACAATAAAAATCTATAATAATAAAAGCACAATATGCTAATTAGACCAGATGACCTTCCAGATGAAGCCAGGGCTGTGAGAAAAACCAGGGTCCCAGGTGCCAGAGGGAAGCCAGTACTGGCAGCCAGGGGAAGGAAAGCCTACTTTTGTACGGATTTTATGCATTGGGATCTAGTAGCTATATAAAGTTGATGGAAAGTAAGTGAAGCCAGAGAAAAGGAAAAGGGGGGGCGGGGGGGGATGATAGGGAAGAGTTACAAAGAAGAATAAATATTGGAGGAAGAAAAAGAAGAGAGGTGGGAAGGAGTTAGAGCTGTCCTTCTCCAACACACACCATCACCCAGTTCCTTTCTCTTCCCGTCTAAACACTCCAGTCTAAATATTCTCCAACGTTCTAATGACAAGGCTGCTATGCACCTCCCCCAGGTCCATCCCACTCCTCCAGACATGGTAACCCTCACATAATGGAGAGCCCAGAACCAAACACAGCTCCCCATGTGGCATATGCAGAATAGTGGTTCTTGACTAAGGGCATTTTGCCCCCTCCCCTGGGGATATTGGGCAATGTCTGGAGATCTTTTTTTGATTTGTCCTGGAGGGTGCTACTGGCAACAGGTGGGTTTAGGCGAGGGACTAGTGGCAGAGGTTCTTCCTGCTCAGTCCGAACTCAAGTCCATTAAAAGTTCCAGCCTTTACCACATGGACTGCCCTCATCATAGGATTGTTCTCATGGAGTTGAACTCCAAACCAATGGGAAGAACATTCTATTAACCCCTGTGAAATCCCAGTTCCTGCTGCCTGCCCATGGAGACACTGAGAACACAGGGAAGGAGCTGTTTCTCCAACAGCAGTTCCTAAACAGGGGACTTCAAACAGGATCTGGAATGGCTGGGCGTAGGAGGAGGAGGATTTGGGTTTCCCCTTCTCATCTCGCTCAGCTCCTTTCCTGCCTCCCTCATTCAAGACCATCAGGGCCTTCGCCTGGGCACCAACATGGGAGCAGCCCCCTAGGTAAGGGCATCCCTCCACACATAAACCATCCCTCCTTCACCCATCAGCATCCTCCCTGACCACCTCACCACCAGATAGCACAGCTTGTTCCCTGCATCCTCAGGAAAAGAAGGCAGATTGGCTGTGTGTCAGGCCAGACACATGCATGTATGTGGCATAGGCATGGGTGATTTGCTTCCCAGCCTCTCTTTGTATACTGTGAAATATTTTAATCAAGTGAAATTTGATTAAGAGCATTGAAAGTATTGTTCTTGCCCTAGCCGATTTGGCCCAGTGAATAGACCTGCAGACTGAAGGGTCCCTGGTTCAATTACAGTCAAGAGCATGGACCTTGGTTGCAGGCTCCTGGCTCATGCAGAAGGCAACCAATTGATGTGTTTCTCTCACATCATTTCTCTCTGTCTTTCCCTCTCTCTTCCACTCTCTCTAAAAATCAATGGGAAAATATCCTTGGGTGGAGATTAACAACTACAAAAAGAGTATTGTTCTTCTATGTTTGTCAGCAGAGCTACTAGTATGTGAATCCGAGCTTTCCACAACATCTAAAAAACCAATCAAGACCAAGTCTGACATTAAAGCTCTATGCCATGATGCACTGTCAAATATAAATCTACAAAATGACAAATCTATAGAGAAACCTGCAGAAATTACATTCATTGTCATTTTGAAAATTAAACTTTCATGTTGCAATTTTTGGGGCTACATCTATTATATTATTTTATTTTAACATCAGTTTAAGGCAGTCAATTATTCTTCCTTGGGAAGGGCTTTTTCTTATGAGATATGTCCTTCCTCCTTTTTTGATATGAAAAATCTTAGTAAAATATTGGTGACATGAATAGATGGTAGTTAATACAATATATTTACATCTTTACCCTTGGCAAAAATAAAAGACAAAGATCCTGTATCATATCCTCATTTTTTTCCTACAAATTTACCAGATTGTGAAGACCAAAATTCCAGGAGCCATTGACTTAAAGGATTGGTAAGTACTGCTATGCCGCCTTCAGCCAAGTGGCTGCTGAACAGTGCCAGCCCATGAAGGTCCAGATACAAAATCAGACAGCATGGCCCTGGGTCACCACCTTTCCAGTCAACATCAATTCATAAATCAACACTTTTGGGATATGTTTGTTCAGCCAACTTTAACCGCACCCATATATTAACAACAAGCTCACATTTAAACATCTTGCCCAAAGATCCTGTGAGACTGCTAACGGCTCCAATGAAATCAAAACATAATTGTCTGCGAGGTAATAGATGAGCTGATCAAGAACCCAGGGGTGGCCCTTCCTGGTTTGGCACAGTAGATAGAGTGTCGGCTCTCCCCGGCCGCAGAGAGGCAGCAAGGCTCAGGGTGAGGTGGACAGTGTGGACTGGGAAACCAGGCTGCCAGGACCAGCTCCGCACGTCCACATGAGTGACCTTGGGCAAGTGACCTAACTTCTGAACGGGGGTGAGTAATACCAGCGTGCATCTCGTGGGGTGGCTATGCGGTGGAGTGGACTGGGACAGTGTAGTTGGGGCTCAGGAAGTGTCAGCTCTTCCCTCGCAGCAACAGAAATGCCACTCGGACAGGAGTGACTGCCTGCGCCTGCCTGCCAGCAGCGTGGTAAAAGGGAGCTGCTCAGTAGGTATTTCCTGTGTGAATGAACTGTTCTCTCTTTAAATCTGCCCCCTAGATTAAGGCTGGTGCTTCAGGATGGGTGCATCAGAACTTCTGTTTCTTTATCCTGTTGTCTAGCTCTAGGGTTGTCTAACCTAGGCCTTTTGAGTTTTCTGAGCCGTTTCACAACTTCCTTTCTCATTCTATCCCTTAGTGTCTATCAAGCAGACAGTGAAGGGAAGTCACTTTTGCTCTTTGTGCCCAGGGAATGGCTGGGGTGGGGGCTGGGGCGGAGGGAGAGGTCCATTAGCGTGTCTGGCAATTACCCAGCTGAATCCCATCCAGATCCCAGGGCACATCAGCTAAACGAGGGGCCCCCTGTCACTTTCCCTTTCCAAGGTTTCTGAGGAGGCACTGGTGGGGGAGTGACAGACATGGAAAGGGGCTTTTCCCCTGCGGCAGCCCCCAGCCTCTACCTCAACAGAAAATGTAAATACAGCCAGACAAGGGGCTGGTTATTGTCTGCAGGGAGGTTAAATGGCTATATACACAAAGCACAGCAGGAGGCAGAGAGAGGCATTCATTTATTCATTTCTGGTGAGCATTTGGCTCCCAAGAAGCAACCTCACAACCTGGTGTGTGTCCTGCCCATCCTGGGGGTCAGGATGGCATGGACAATGCATGAGTCCACTCTCACCCAAGGGCGCTCTCCCCTGCAGGCCTCCCTGGGCCGTGTCAGCCAGCCCTGGACGGTGCAGCCAAGCACAGGCATCCTCTCAGGACTCTGCCACCTGTGGCCACCCTCCCTACCCTCCCCCACAGCGCTCTCCACAATGACCGCTGTGCAGTCCAATGTCCAATACAGTAGCCAACACAGCGTGACTACTGAGCACTTAAGATGTGGCTACTGCAACTGAGAAGCTGAAGTTTTCATTTTACTATTTAATTTTCATTAATTTAAATGTAAACACCTGCAGTGGCTTATGGCCACTGTATTGAGCAGCGCAGCTCTAAGGCGATAAAGGAGGCCTTCTGGAACCTCTGCCCCCAGTTCTGACACCTGAATGAGTTGCTGCTTCAATAAAATAAAATTAAAAACTCACACTTTCAAGAGATACATGAATTGAAGCAAAGTCTGAGACTAAAGACGCGGTGCAGTGCCACCTCTGAGGGATAACTAAACAAGCCCATCCTTCGCACATCCACCACTCTTACCAGTTTACAAAGTTCTCCCCCAGACGTTACCTCACTGGCAACTCATAATACCCCAAGAAATAAGTGGGACATGGCCCAAGGTCATGAAGTTGGCCACAGCCAAACTGGGACTGGAATCCAGGTCCAAGGCCAGAGCCAGGCTCTTACTCGATTTAACTGGAGAAAAACAGGACGGGATGAAGGTGTGGGGGTGCGGGGATGAGGAACTGCCTCTTTGAAAAACCGCAAATTTTCTTAGAAGAATCCAAGCAGCATAGTACCCCAATTTTGATTCCACAGCAGCTCATTCTAGTCTCTCCCAGAGCCTGTGTCTGCCAAGCTCAAGGGCTCCTGCTTAAACCAGCAGTGATTGCCCATCACCTGCTCTCTGCGTGCCTGCAAACCCAGCACCCTGACAGCAGCTCAGACCCTTCCCCTTTCACTCACTCAGTCTGTGGGCACTGAGCACTCCTGAGCACCAGCACTCAACACAGAATATCTCCTGCCTGCTTCTCAACCTGATGAAAGACCCTTCACCCACCCAGACTCCTCAGAGCACCCTCTTCTGGAATGCTTTCCCAGAAACATACACACATGTACGCGCGCACACACACACACACACACACACACACAAACTTCCAACCCCCAGCAGAAATATTTGCAGTCCTTACAATCCTCTAGATTATCTTTTTTCACACTATTTACACTTTGTATAAATACCTCTCTATATGCTACTCAACTGAGTGCTTTTCATTACTTCATTTATTTAACAAATACTGTCCCAATTGCTAGGATATAGTGGTTGAACACCACAAAGAACCTAAATTCACGGAGCTTATACCTAGCATGGAAGATCTACTGTGAACAAATTCACGTATGAATATAAACTATAATTCCTGATGGTTCCAATTCAGAGCATTGCGTGGTGCCTAGATAACAGTAGCTTCAGTACATACTTGATTTTTTTCCACTTTGAGTTTTTACACTTGGACTATTTATCATGGGATGTTTTAAAGTAGTACATTGAAATAATGTTAGTAACAATGTTAGTTATGATTGGCACTTATTGAACCTTACATGCCATTCCCTCACTAATCTCTCTATAGGACTTCTATTTCTTAATCTTTACAAGAGTCCAATGAATAGGATACTAGTGCCTCCCTGTTTTACAGCTGGGAAAATTGAGATCTTTAACAAAGAAGTTAAAGAATTTGTTCACGGTCCTAAATCATATTCCTTTTGAGCATTATCAGATATTACTGCGACCCTCCTCCTTTCAGCCTCACCTAACCGCCTCTCTCCAGAATTTGCAGCTCACTCTGGCCACCGGTTCCAGGGGCTCTAGCTCTCTCCTCTGTCATTCAGCCTCCGACCATCAGCCCGCAAACCCAATCGAGTGATGTCCCCATGTGGTTCACTCTGCACAACAATCTCAGCAGCTCATCTCCCAGGTGCTGTGAGCCGTGCAAGCCTGGCAGCTCATCACAGTGGGGAAGGACTCACAGAGCATCTGAGCCCCAGGCGCTCCCACGGAGGTGCAGACCTCTTCTGGGGAACAGCAAAGCTAAGCGGCGTGGGTGTCCAGTGCCCCTGCTGGGCCTGCAGCAGAGGACACCAGACAAGCCAGGCCTGGACACAACAATTTACTCATCACTGGCCTTCGGACATCAGGAAACTACAGTGTATTTAGAACCACAGAGGAAATCTGTGACCAAAGGAAGCCTTGTAAGTCTCTGTAACTTCCCCTGATTTCAGACAAAACCTCTCACAGCAGATCCCACTCTGAACGCAGGACGGTCCTCCTTAGGTGTGCACCGCACTCCTCATGCAGCTACACAGGGGCTCTTGTCTCTGTGGACACAGGGACACCTGCCCCCACCATCACCCTCAGCATGCACATGCAGGGACCCACAGGCAAGCCGCCTCAGACTGCAGCTCTCCAGGCCCTGGAGCCCACGGCTCAGGCTTCGCCCTGCAGTACTGACTTTCTATCCCAAGCAGCTTCCACACAGCAGTGCTGGACACAAATCAGAGCTAAGGGAATGTGCCCACCACTGCTTACCTCGATTTTCCCCTTCCCAATGCTGCAGGCACACACCATGGCAAAGTGGGCCAAGCACTCGTTGTTATTTGTTATTCATGAGATAATAATATTAATAATCTTTTACATGTTTGCTTATCTTCCAACTACACTTTCACCTGCTAGAAGATAGGAGGCATAACGTGGACCTGCCTGTAATTCAGTTCCTGCACAGGGCCTCGCAGATTCTGAGCCACCAGGCCCTTGGATGGTTTGGTTCCATGAGGAGACTACATCTAAGGTTCCATGGGATTCAGAGAAGCCAGGGTCCTCCTCGGAAATTCCTTTTCTCCCTACATTCCAGAGCTGCTGCCAATACACTGCAGCTCAAGCCAGAGATGGAACAGATGCTCCCCTCTTCCCTTGGCCTGGACAACCTGTCGTTCCAGCTATCACACGTCCTGTATGCATCCAATTTCCTCCCCACTGGCTCAGCTCCACAGACAGTTAGCCTTCCCAACCTCCACAGCAGACGGAGCATCAAGTCAGGAGAAAAGGCAACTCGAAGTTCTTCTCTCCAAGTGCCCCATTCTCCTGTGAGATGTGCCCAGCACAGCACAGCACTAGATATAAAGGAAGCCTTCAGTAGAGGGCAAGCACAGAGATGGTGTGTGTGTGTGTGTGTGTGTGTGTGTGTGTGTGTGTGTGTGTGTGTGTGGTGGACTGATGAAAATGAGCTGAAACTGAGCTGGAGATCTGCATATCAAGATACCTCAGAACTAACCCTTCAGAAGACATAGATTCTAGTTTCCATTCTGCAATTAAATAAATCTCTTTTTCCCCACTGGGCATCCGTTTCCTCACCTTTAAAGGAGAAAATGAGACTAAAAGGGTGATTATGCCGATAAGACACCCCAGACGCATGCATATACTTTGGATTTCAGGCCAGAGAGGCCCTAGGTGGCCACTTGCACTATTCCCATGACAATGCAGCCGCCGCCACCAACCACTCACAGACCGCCTTGCAGGCTGCTTTCCAGGTACTCTTGTTGCTCATGTGTACGCTCCAAGAGTGCCTTGCCTCCTTTCATGCCACACCATCCTCTCCTGTTCTGGGGCCTCCCTGATGCCCCTGAGACAGGAGCTGTCACAGGGCTCACGTGGCATCCGTCCGGGCAACGCAGAAGTCTGGGAACACATGCTTCATGAAGAGAACCTGGACCAGGGGCAGGGGGAGTCAACAGATACATTCCTCTCTCCTCCTCTGACTGCACGGACTGTTTGGAGATGCAGTGACTATAGATGTGTGTCTCCCAGGAACACATCCTGAGAGACTGGACAACCCTTGTCAGGAAAGGTGTGCCCCAATTAGCAATGAACTCCCTCTCTCATATTTTTTCTCCCCCTTTCTCTGCTTCAGCCCCCATTTTCCTGACTCTGGTTTCTTAGACTTGTACTCCCCAGTAAATGATTAGTGCAGAAAGTGATGATCTTGCATTTATTGCATGCTCACTGTGAGTCTGAGACTGTGTATCACCTAGTCCAGTGGCAAACTCATTAGTCCACAGAGCCAAATATCAACAGTACAATGATTGAAATTTCTTTCGAGAGCCAAATTTTTTTAAACTTAAACTTTTTCTAATGCCACTTCTTCAAAATAGACTTGCCCAGGCCATGGTATTTTGTGGAAGAGCCACACTCAAGGGACCAAAGTGCTGCATGTGGCTCACGAGCCACGGTTTGCCGACCACTGACCTAAGCTAACTGCAACTACAGTTAAAACAATTCTCATGTATTGAGCATTTTCTACAAGCCAGGCAATGGTGTTAAGTGTTTTATATCATGACATCCTTTTTAACAATCTTACAGAAAACATACTAGTATCTCTATTGCATAAATGAGGAAAATAGAGCATGTATAAGTACTTTGTCCAAGGTTACACAATTACCCAAAACATTCTGTAAGGTGTGTGATTCTGCTATCCCCTTTGACAGGTGAGAAACAGACTGAGAGAAGTCAAGGAACTTAACAAAAGTCACACAGCTACTAAGTGGGAGGGTGCAACCTGAAGTTCTGGAATACAATGCTTTAATATGCCCCCCCCCCCAAGGATTCTTACATGTTAACCTGTTAAGTCTCTGATAAAAGAGATTTGGGCCTAACTCCAGTTAGATCTCAGTACCAAGTCCTTCTCTTCACCCCTGTCTAGTCTTCCCACCTGCCAAGATGTCAACTTCTGACATCTCTCTGAACTTTCCTGGAAATATTGATCTATTGTGCTAGCTGTAATCATACTCACAAATTTTTCTTGCCCCTCCCCACACCTCAGCTAACAGAGAATGGTACTCTCCATCTCCTTTGACTTAAAGCTTGGCTATATGACTTCCTTTGGCCAAGTAAACTTGAGCAGAAGTGACACATCTCACTTCTCACCCATAGCTTAAAGGGCTAGTGGCTGCTCCACCTTCCTTTTCCCCTTCGTCACAGCACTGGTCAGCCCACTGATAGACTTGGCACTGAGTCTAAAGAGAGAAAAATGTGAGTGAGTGAGGTAGCTTGTCTCTGATAGACAAGTAGCATGAGCAATAAATAAACCCTTGATACTGGAAATCACTAGGATCTAATGGTTGTTTATTGCCATAACACCTAGCCTTCTTGTCAATACATAAGATGCTATTGTTGTACATAATAATACAACAATAAACTAAAAATATTTGGCATCAGCTTATGGCAGGAGACAGAAGGAAGCAGTTAATTGATGCTGGAAAGATGTTTATTCACATTACACAGTGATGGAATATTTGGCAAAGCTATCGTTTAAAATAAACTGGAAGAGAAAAATGTACCTAATGAGCTTGAAAAACAGCAGGTTATATGTGTCTTCATGTGTTCTGCAATGAATTGCATTTCTCCAAAATCCACATGTTAAAATGGACATATTTGAAGTTAAAGACCTATACAAAGCCAACAAGTTAATATGAGGTCTTTAGGTTGAATCTTAATCCAATACAATTGTTGTCCTTGTAAAAAGGGGAAATTTAGACATAGAAATGCTCATAGAGAGAAAATAATGTAAGAAAAGAGAGAAAACAGCCATCTACAAGGCAAGGGGTGTGAATCAGGTCCTTTTTTTGCAGACCTCAGAAGGAAATAACTGCCAACACCTTGATGTTACACATTTAGCCTCCAGAACTGTGAGGCAATCCATTTCTGTCACTTTAGTCACTCCGTCTGTGTTACTTTGTTAGAGCAACTCTAGCAAACTAATACAAAGGTTGGGGGGGGGGGGGGGAGAATTGGCCATCTTGTAGCTTAAAATGAAAGGGAACAGAGTCCAGAAATTCCAGAACTTGTAAAGTTGAAAGAGATAAGTTTTTTTTCCATCTCCAAACAATGAGAAAGATAAAACTGAGGAATACCTTCAGCAGGCCAATCAAAACTCAGCCTTGAGGCAAGGATCAAATCAAGGATTCGGATGCTCTACCCATGTTAAAACATCTGCACAAATTAAGGTCATGCCAGTGCATCCTCTCAGCTGGGGGGGGGGGGGGGGCTGGGGCGGGGCCTCAGGCTCTTGCTCAGCTATGAGAACCTCACAGGTTCCAGGTGATCAAAATTAATTGTGAGGGTGGCTCTTGGTACATTACACTGACCAGAATTAAATCAATGAGAAAATGACTCAGTATTATCCTTGCTTTATAAGCAAGGAGCCACACTATCCCTCCTATATAATAAAAGGTTAATATGCAAATCAATCAAACAGGGAAATGCTCAATATAGGAGCTGCCCCCTGATGGTCAGTGTGCTCCCACAGGGGATGTGCCACTCGGCCAGAAGCTGGGTTCGTGGCTGGGCTGGGGAGCCAGCAGGAGTGGCAGGAGCCTCTCCCGCCTCTATGACAGCACTGAGGATTCCAACTGCCAGGAGTAGGCTTAATGATGTCAAACTGTGGGGAGCAGGCCTAAGCCATCAGTTGGACATCCCCCAAGGGCTCCTGGACTACGAGAGGGTACAGGTCGGGCTGAGGGGATCCCCCATGCCCTGAGTGCATGAGTTTCGTGCACCAGGCTTCTAGTCTTAGATAAAAGAGACTATGACTTTTCTGGAAACAAAACAATACCAGGGCCCCCCACCTTTTGTGAGGAAGAAGTTGATTTTCAGCGACCAAAGAAGTTCATGGGAGAGAAGGTGAAACCAAGAGCCATGGGAAATGACAGATTGAAAATTTACATCCAGGGAGAAAAAAAACACGCCCACTCCCAAAGGGCTCTTGTAATGGCTCTCCCAGTAAATCCCCAAATCATTGTAATTGTATCTCCCATTCTTCCCTTTTCCTAAAAGATTTGAGTTATTCTGGCCCTGTTATAGCATTGTATATTGGGTAAATGAGAAGCAGGTGACTTGCCTTTTTAGTCCCTCTGAAACAAGAGGGACATAGGAGCATTCAGATGTAAGGACCCAGCCCATGATCTTTGGCCATTAGTCCACGGCAGTGACTGGGTCGGATTTTGATATGGTCTCCGAGACAGAGGCAGGGGTGTGAGTGTGTTTTGTAAGCTGAAAGGAGACGGAACCAAATATTTGTGATGAGAAGGGAAGACAATAATAAACTGTATTAACATTCACAAATATTTGCTGCTCTTCCTGGGGAAAGGCCACTTCCTTGCTTGGTCATGGAGGTTGCTTTGAACAAAAGTGACTTGCAGAAGCTTTTGAGGCCAGAGTGGGCTTTGCGTGCTCTCTTTCCCTCTGTCACACCCAGCCACGTCCTGCACAAGGATGCTCGTCAGCCTGTTCACAGGCCCCAGACATCCCTTCATGAACATGTAGAGAGACACCAGCTCTTGCTGTTATTAGGCACAATGAAATCCAGCCATACTGAGTGACACAGTGCTAAATTTCCTCCTCCTGGAAGGGTTCAAGTCAATATTACTTCAACCTCAGAAACATTCAGCTCTTCATTCTTCTCCTCCCTCTGGGGCTGAGTTTCAGTCTCAAGTTCTAGACTCTGGATAACTGACCAAGACTACAGATGAAAAAAGGACTGGGCAGCCCTGGCCAGTGTGGCTCGGTCGGTTGGAGCATTGTTCCATGAACTAGAAGGTCACAGGTTTGGGTTTGATTCCTGGTCAGGGCACATACCTGGGTTGCTGGTTCAATCTCCAGTCCAAGGGCATACAGGAGGCAACTGATCGATGTATCTTTCTCACTTCAATGCTTCTCTCTTTCTCTCTCTCTTCCCTCCTTTTTTCCCCTCCCTCCCTCTCAAAACTCATTTTTTTTAAAAAGGGGAAGGGAGAAACAGAGAAATTCAATTTGAAGACTCATAATACATTTTGCCAGGAAATAAAGTTCATAGCTTATATTGAACTTATGTCAAACGCTTGCAGGGTTAACACTATCACACAACAAATAAGACTACTGTAGGTAACTGATTTCCTGGACTACCATGCTTCAGGCAGTCGTTCCTACTTGGGGAGGGAGGGTTGGGTTACATCACATCTAAATTCTCCACATGAAGTGGAGGCCTTTAGAACAGGCAAGAAACCTCCCCACCAATGTGGAACTTTAACCAGGACTCTCCCCAGCTACTTCTCAGGAAGGGCACTTAGGTACCTTCCCCTGGACCAGGATTCTTAACCCTGACTGCCAATGAGAGTCACCAATGGAGTTCTTACAAGACTATCAAAGTGCAATGTGGGCCCACATTAGATGTAATGAATCCTAATCTCTTAAAGCTTGGTCCTAGGCATCAGAATTTGTAAAGTTTCCTCAGTGATTCTAAAATGAAAGTAGGGCTGGGACCATGACCCCAGGTAGGAAATCCCCTGAGAGCAGGACCATGACTGCCTTCTTCACAGCTATAGCTCCAGCACCTAGTATTATGCCTAGGACATAGGTGATTCTCCATGAGAGAAACAAATGCAAAAGAAAAAATCTATTAAATAAGGAAAAGAAAAAATTAAATAAAAAACTCTGAGTATGTGAATCCTGGCCCTGAACAGGCCATTTTAACCCCTCGTTTGCTTCCTCCTATGTTCTATACATACAACTTCATCCTTTAAAACTATGATATGTTTTCTCTAGAACTGCACTGTGCAATAGAGTGTCCATTAGGTACATGCAGCTACTTAAATTTAAAATACTAAAAATTGAATAAAATCTAAAATTCAGTCTCTCCGTTATACAAGCCATAATTTGGGTGCTCGAGTCACCTGTGGCTGGTGGCTACCATGCTGCAGGGTCGTTATAGAACATTCCCATAATCACAGAAGTTCTACTGGACAGGGCTCTTCTGAAATAACCAACATCGTTTTTACCAGCTGCCAGTGGCCTTGGTGATGTAAGCCAACCCTCTCCCTTTATGGATAGTAATGAAGTTTAATGGTAATGAACATAAGGACATAAATGTGGGTACAAAAACAACAACTGCCATAAGATTTTTTTTTAAGGGAGAAGTCAGAGCTTAGCAGTAATAAGTAAAAACATCATACAAACAAACCTCCGTGGGATCTTGGTGCACATTAAGTTTAATAAGAATTAATTATGTGATGGGGCTGGACAAATGACCAGGCATTTGAACAGAGAAAATAATGTCAGAAATCTGAACTAAGCCAGGTTTCCATCAATAGGCAAATGGATGAATACAGTGTTATGTGTGAACCGTTATGCAGCAGTTCAAACTAATAAACTAGATGCATACGTCCTCAGAGGAATCATGGTGAGTGAAATGCTAAGTTTCACAAAGATCCATACGGTGTGATGCCATTTATATATTTTTAAACCATGCAAAGCAACAGCTAATATGCACTAAATGTTCACCGTATTTCCAATAATACACTGGAAATACATTATATATGAATCAACTCTCTTAATCCAGAAAACAATCCTATGAGACATGATTTATAATGTCTATATCACACATGGAAAAAGTGAGAGATTAAAGAAATTGTCCAAGGTTACACAGCCGGTAAGAATCAGAGCTGGGATTTGAATCTAGGCAGTATGGTCCCCAAAGACTTGGTCACTATACCTATGCCCTCTCTCTTCTACCTCTTCCATATGCACACATATAAACAGATACATGTGGTAACATATAAGTGCACACACACACACACATTCACATGAACTTAATATTCATAAACTGTGTTAGTGATGGCCTTTAGGGAGGTTGGGAGAGGAAAGGATTTGGGAGGGGAACATAGGGATTTCAAGTTATTCTGTAATTTTTTTAAGATTCTAAGCAAATAGGAGGAAATGGTAACATTTGTTGAATCTGGGAACAGCCACGGCATTGTTCCTTCTGTAATCCTCTGTGCTTGTATTTGCTTTTTGTTCTGCAAAGTAATTCCTTGTCAAAATAAAAAATTCTGACTTTAAAGCCTTGAAGCCCAGAGAAGTTAGGTAACATACTCCGAAGTCAACCGTGAAGACCAAGCTAGAACCTGAGTCCCCAGACCCATGGCCCCGTGCCTGCTCTGCAACCCCGCACTGCCTTATTTGTGAGCAGACTGCAGGCATGAGAACTGAGCCAGCCTAGCTCATCAGGACATCTTGGCTCCACTTCATGCATTAGCTGCATTCATGAGAAGTTGCATTTAAATAAAATATTTGCATATCAAATCATATTATTCCACTTATTTGCATTATAATTTTGGAGATGTGTCCCCACAGAGAAGAGTTTACTCCCAATGTGTTAACATCAATCCCAATTAAGAATCACAGCATTCATGGAAGAGCATCGCAGTCCATGCCAATCCAACTCTCCCACAAAGCTCTCTCAAGAAAACCCCAGTCAGCTGGCCACAGAGACAACATCTCCAAAGGATACATATTAAAGTGTAACCCTATGTATTAATTCTGATTTTCTGGCATGCTCCCTCTAGGCAGCCAAAGAGATTACCAGGTATTCATCCACAGGTAGTCAGCAGGCCCCTCCAAGGGAAAGAATCATAAAATTCTATTAAACAGAATTCACCAGCTGACAAGATGCCATCTGTCCTGGTTGATTTAAAATACCTGCCAAGAGATATTTGGCCAGCTGTCCTTCGGTTACTCTTAGAGAAGCTACATCTTTATCACGTTGCCCGTATTTATTCATTCCCACTCTCCTGAGTCAGGAAAACAACCAGGAGGTGGAGTGGGGCCAAGGCAGACTCCGCAGGTATAGACTCCTGAGTTCAAACCCGCAGTTTGCCTCCACAGACAGTGTGAGGGAGTGAAACTCCCTGGGGCTCCAATGTCCTCATCGATACAAGGGATAGGAAAATAGTGCATACACAGACGTGTTAGTGGAAGAATTAAGTCAAGTAAATTTTAAAAGTTGAGATAATGTTCCTTTTAAAAAACAATCCAGTTTAGACAAGTTATCCATTCTCATTAGGAATTAAGTACAGCAGTAATTGCAAGTATATGTGTGTGTGTCTGTGTGTGTGTGTGTGTGTATTTTTTTCCTTCAGAAAAAAAAGTTTCTTAAAGTTATATATGTAAGTTTTTTTTAATTATCTGAACTAACTTTACACTTATTTATTTGCTCATTATCTGTTTCACCTTAAGAGCCAGACTTTGCCTGATTTGCTCATTGCTATATTGTTTGTGCTTGAAAGAGAGCCTAACACATAGTAGGTGTCCACTGTATGCTTTCTGAATAATACTTTTAATAATAATAATAATGATTAGCATTTAAATTTCATTTTTATCACTTTCATTTTATATATATATATATATATATATATATATATATATATATATTGGGTCGGCAACTAAGTAATTGCGGGTTTCACACATATATGGCTTCAGTTGAATTTTTAGGTTTGCAGACGTAGTACAAATGTAAAACACATTTTGTATTTGATAGTTGGCTATTCAGCTGTTAATCAATAAAAAAAGTTTTTTGATCTGTTTTGTAGTTTTTGTTTGGCGTTCGTTGAAAAATGGAAAATCAAAAGGAACATTTTCGTCATATTTTGCTTTTTTATTTCCGCAAGGGAAAAATGCATCACAAGCTCATAAAAAGTTATGTGCTGTTTATGGTGACGAAGCCTTAAAAGAACGGCAGTGTCAAAATTGGTTTGCCAAATTTCGTTCTGGTGATTTTTCACTCAAAGATGAAAGACGCTCTGGTCGTCCAGTTGAAGTTGATGACGCCCTAATCAAAGCAATAATCAATTCGGACTGTCACAGTACAACACGTGAGATTGCAGAGAAGCTTCATGTATCACATACATGCATTGAAAATCACTTAAAACAACTTGGCTATGTTCAAAAACTCGATACATGGGTTCCTCACGAACTGAAAGAATCACAGTTAACGCAACGCATTAGCAGCTGCGATTTGCTAAAGAAATGTAATGAAAATGATCCATTTTTAAAACGACTGATAACTGGCGATGAAAAATGGGTTGTTTACAACAATATCAAGCGGAAAAGATCGTGGAGCAGGCCAGGTGAACCAACTCAAACAACATCAAAAGCTGATATTCATCAAAAGAAGGTTTTGTTATCAGTTTGGTGGGATTACAAAGGAATTGTCTACTTTGAACTCTTACCACCCAACCGAACGATCAATTCTGATGTCTACATTGAACAACTAACGAAATTAAACAATGCAGTTGAAGAAAAGTGGCCCGAATTGACAAATAGAAAAGGTGTTGTATTCCATCATGACAATGCAAGGCCACACACATCTTTGGTCACTCGGCAAAAATTAATGGAGCTTGATTGGGATGTTTTGCCACATCCACCATATAGTCCTGACCTTGCACCATCTGATTACTTTTTGTTTCGATCTTTACAAAACTCCTTGAATGGTAAAAATTTCAATAATGATGATGATGTCAAATCGTACCTGATTCAGTTTTTTGCTAATAAAAAACAGAAGTTTTTTGAACGTGGGATTATGATGCTGCCTGAAAGATGGCAAAAGGTCATTGATCAAAATGGGCAATACATTAAAGAATAAAGTTATTTAGTTCCATGAAAAAATTGTCTTTGATTTTCTTTAAAAAATCCGCAATTACTTAGCTGCCGACCCAATATATATATATATATATACATACATAAAAGCCTAAGCAACTGAATGACCAAACAACCAAATGACCAGTAGACCAGTCTATGGACTATGACACACACTGTCTACCATGGGACAGAAGCTCATTGCACAGGACAGGGCTCCCTCCTGTTTGGATCGGGCCTGCGGGGATTGGGCCAAAACTGGCTATAGACATCCCCCGAGGAGTCCCAGATTGTGAGAGGGCTCAGGCCAGGCTGAAGGGCACCCCCCCAAGTGCACAAATTTCATACACTGAGCCTCTAGTGTGTGTGTGTGTGTGTGTGTGTGTGTGTATATATAGATGCCTAAGCGACCGTTGGACTCTTCGACCCTTTGACTGGCAGCTATGATACACACTGACCACCAGGAGGCAGATGCTCAATGCACAGGCATGGAAACATGGAACAGACTGATGAATCTCTGAGGGAAGTGGGGAGGAAGGAGAGAGGAAAGAGATTAACCAAAGATTTTATATGCATACATAGAGGCCCTGGCCTGTGGGGTTTGGGCCATCAGGCCTCCAACATCCTCCAAGGGGTCCCAAATTGAGAGAGGGTGCAGGCCAGGCCGAGGGACCCCACAGGTGCACAAATCTGTTCACCAGGCCTCTATTAAATTTATATTTTCAAAATTAATCCTTAAAAATCTCTTGTACCACAGACATTGCATTATTACCCAATATAAGGGGTAATAATGTTTGAAGAGGAAACAAAGTCTAAGAAGTAAAGTGATTTGCCCGTGTTCAATTTGTTAGTATGGAATTGGCTCATATACCTAACAGTTTCTAAAGAATGCTTATCTTTTTATATTCTCTGCTGTCTCTCCCCATCTCTGCTTTCCTTACTGTGCTATTTGATGGAGAAGGAGAATGACTGAGAAAATAGACTCAGTGCAGATGTTAGAAATATTCAGATTTGGGAAATAAATACAGAGTTTATTTGCTCTATGATATACACTTAATCACATAACCACTTAATGATTTTCCAAAACATGCCAGCGCAGGTGTTAATTTGCCCAAGAGAGGGACTTAAAAGCCCACTCCACTCCAGCAGCCTGCTTGAGTTTTATTTTGGCAAGAGCAAAAATACCTATATTTGGGAGATGCTGGTATGTGAATTGAATCACCCCACTAATTGATTAAATGCAAAGTTGCACTAAATCACTCCACTCAAAGTGAGGTTGACTCATAAATGCTCCCAGAGGTAATTAGCAACGAAGCGCATCCAATCAACAGGAAAAACAATTCAGACTTGAGCAACAGTGGGTGGCAGAAAATCTGGAAGATCAGCATTAAACAAACCCTTTGGGTAGCTCCATCTTACTCAAATTTCCAAGCATTAAGAGCAATAGCTCAAGCTTCAAACATCGTTTTGTAAAAATGAATACACTTGGGCAGTGCTCCTATGCAACAGAAACCACAAATTTAATTCCCATTTATCTTCCAAGGCCTCGTTCAGGCGCCTCCTCTCTCAAGGAGCCTTCCCTGGGTTATCCAGAGAGAAGAAATTACATACTCGGGACTTCACCCATACCCCACTGCAAGCCAATTCTATTTTCCTCCACATGAGAGTGTCTGAGGGCATGCAGTGTCTGTCCTTCTAGACCTGAACCTCACTGAGGTCAAGATCTTCACCTTATTCAGATGTGTCTTACACAACATCTAGCATTAAAGCCTAGCATGCCAACAGGTGCTAAAAATCTCAATAGTCTCCTGCAAGTATCCCACATTAGCCTTTGTTCTATCTTGTCACATAAAACAAGTTACTTGAAAGGTACTATCTAATTTTTTTTCTCTTTAGAAACTCCTAAAATAGAACTCATGAAAGATAGCACTTTCTGAGGGGAAATAATCAACACAAAGAATTTTCACTCATGCATATCCTAATTCGCTTTTAAAAATGAAACACCAATAGACAGACACATCCTCCCAACTACGTGACAGTAAGACACTGTCAAGAAATATTGTTCCAAACCCTCATATCTTCTGGGTTCCAGTCAAGGCAAAGCAGAGGTATTCCAAAATGATTTTTAAAAAGTCTAATGCTGGTTCAGGGGAAGGAATGGAGAAAAAAAAATCTCATGGACATGAACACAGTATGGTGATTGTGAAGGGGGAAGAGAGTGGGAGTATGTGGAGGGTGTAGTGGGAATAAATGGCAATGGATGGAGACTTGACTTGGGGTGGTAAACCATACGGTTTCATATGAATTAAAAAATGCTAATACTGGTATTTAGGATGTTTATTAGTTTACAGGAGATGGATACCAGTCTTAAACATAGCCATTCATTCTTCCTACCCCTACCCCCAATCCCTAATACAACATAATTTGTTTTGGGCAAGAAGAAAATAAAAACCTGATTTAATTTTGTGCACTATACAAGAACAGCAATAACAAAGACAACCTTAAAAAGCTTGGTAGCCCCAAAGTAAATCCTATCAAACTTTAGAGTTTGGGTTAGAGGAGAATTTACAGTTAAGTGAGCTTTCTACTTAAATGTACCAATATTTTAATAGGCTACTATTGAAACAAAGGGTTTCACTCTCTTAATATGTGTCAGCTCAGAGCTGGACTGAGATGGTGAAATATGAGAAGAAATAAACAGTAATGAAGGAAAGAATAATAAATTTGTTTTTATACTTTACACTTTTCAAAGTGCTTTCTCATTCACTGTCATTTAGTTATTGCAATCAGTCTGTGTATTCTTCTCATTTCCAGATGCTTGAAGACATTAAGAGACATGTCCACTGGCAAACCTAAATACTCCCTCCAAGTATTTTCATTTACTCATTGATAAAAGGCAGCAATAATAGTACTTTCCTTATATGGCTGTAGGGAGGATGAAATTAAGGACTGAGCCCTAATCTTCTGCCCACTCTCCAGTCCTCTGCATCCCCCACTATCCAATCTATCTCTGCAGGTTAAAATCTGACATCACTAACACTCAAGATAGTTGATACACATAGGAGAAGAAGGCCAAAGTTACACCCTATAACTTAAAAATGTATGGACTCACATTTAATGAGTTAAGGTTGGGATTAGTACTGATGTAGCACTTCATATGTATTAATTTATTTCACCCTCACTATAACCATATACAATATTATTACCCCAAGATCAATGAGTTAATGGTGATAAAGAGCTTAGGTAGCTTGCTAGTTGTTATGATACATTAACATTGAAAGATAGGATTGTGTAGCTTTCCCATGTTAACTGAGCAGTGGTAAAACAATAAAATCTGCAAGCCTCTTCAGACCTGCGCTGTCCAAAATGGTAACCCCTAGCCATATATGTCAATTGAGCACTTGAAATATGGCTGAAGAAATAAATCTGAATTTGAATTAATTTGAATTTAAATGTAAAATACATATTCAATGAGACAGCAGTTTTCAAGGCACTGGATATGAGTCAATGAAGGGCAGTGATCTCTGAGAGATGGAAAACAAAAGAAATGAGCCTTACAATTACCCAAGCTTACTGCTCTGATAGAGTTCCCAGACTGTGGAATAGGGAGAAGGAACTGAGGTAGAGCCCAGCAATCTCCCTGAATTGAAGTGAGGAAGCTGAGAATCTGGGAAGACCAAGGCACGAAGATTTCACAGGACAGTATTCATAAGAGGAGACCACAGTCCAGGGAAGAAAAATAGGGGTCTTTCCAACAATCAGTATTCAGTGGAGTACTGATGAGTGCATGCATGTAAGAAAATTTCCCAAGAACAAAGAACCACCATCTAAAAGATTACCGTGCCCAGCATATATTCAGGACTGAGAACAGTACCTATTCCCACGAGTTAAACTAGAAAATCTCATGATTTATGGGGATTGGGTAGAGTATTGAAGGATGGAAAATAATTGACTCTACTCTAGCTATTGGCACAGCACTGATCATGGTCATCTAAGAAATATTAAAAGTATGATCCAAAAATATCAAATTGTTTTCCAGTAACTTAACTGTGTCCTAGAGCAAAAGTCAATAATATCGATAAGAATACAAAAATATCCTGCACCAATACACAGAAAGAAAGAAAGAAAGAAAGAAAGAAAGAAAGAAAGAAAGAAAGAAAGAAAGAAAGGAAGAGAATTTTTTAAATGAACCAATTATCATTGAACTGTGGAACAACTTCAAGCAACCTAAGATATATGTAATTATAGTTCCTAAAGAAGAAGGGGGGCAAAAACATTGAATATATAATGGCCAATTTGTTTTCTCAATTTGATGAAGCTCAATAGATTCACTCACACAAGGAATATGATGAAAACCCACACCAAGATATGTTATAATCAAATTGTTTAAATCGGTGATAAAGAGAAAGTCTTAAAAGCAGAGGGGAAAGTTGCATTTCCTACAGAGGAACAAAGATAGGATGACAACAAATTCTCTTCAGAAACAACACAAGTGAGAAGACTCTGGATCAACCTCTTCAAAGAATTGGGGAGGAAACTGATAACCCAGTATTCTATACCCAGAAAGAATATATTTCAAAAATGAAAACAAAATAGACTTTCTTAGACATACAAAATCTGAAATAATTTGTCACCAGCAGACTTGCACTCTAAGAAATGTTAAAGGAAGTCCTTCAGGCTGAATGAAAATGATACCAAATGAAAATGTGAATCGACATAATGGACTAAAGAACACAGAAAATGGTAACTACATGAGCAAATATCTGACTGATTTGTTATTAGCTATAGATGTTCAAATTATAATTGAGTTGATAAAAATAACAACAATGTATGTAGTATGGGGTTTGTAACATGAGTAAAAATAAAGTGTATAGCAATAATAGAACAATAGTCAGGAAGGGAGAAGTAAACTATTAAAATTTTCTCATAGATAAAATTGTAGACTATCACTTGAAGGTAGACAGTGTTAATTTAAAGATATAAACTATAAGCCCTAAAACAATTGCAAAAATAATGAGACAGAAAGTTATATATAGCCCACCCAGTTGGCTCAGTGGTTGAACATCGACCTATGAATCAGGAGTTCACAGTTGGATTCCCATTCAAGTACATGCCTGGGTTGTGGGCTCGATCCCCAGTAGGGTGCATGCAGGAGGTAGCCAATCAATGAGGCTCTCTCATCATTGATGTTTCTTTCTCTCTCGCCCTCTCTTTCCTCTCTGAAATTAAGGAAAAATAAATAAGAGACATATATTTTAAAAATTAATTTGTATATGTCAAATATGAACATTATAAATCAATTATACTTCAATAAACCTATTTAATTTTTAAAATCTGATAATTAATATGTATGCAATAACTTGGCAAATAAACATTTTTGAGTTTAAATTTTATTAAATCTAATACAGTGCAATTATTTCAGGTGAAAATTTTGCTTCCAAATTAATATACATTGTAAATATAAACTAGATGTTAAAGACTTTGTAAGAAATTACAAAATATCTATTAATAATTTTGTGGCCATATTTGGAAATGATAATATATATTATATACTGGGTTAAATAATAACCACTATATAAAATTAATTATATAGGCCCACCCACATAATTTAATTTCACCTGTTTATTGTATTTAACATGGCTGCTAGAAAAATTAAAATTACAGGTACAGATCATATTATATTTCTATTGGACTGTGCTGTGCTGCAAAGTAGGACTTATTTGGAATACCCTGAAAGCATTATAGTGTTAATATTTCTGCCCAATAGTGGGTAACCATCCTATGGTAAACACAATTATGCACCCCAATAAAAAAATGTCCACATCTTAATCTCAAGGAGCTATAAATGTGTAACCTTACTTAGGAAGGGGCGGGGGGGGGGGGGGCGGGGGGAGGGGGGGGGAGAGACTTTGTAATGTAATTAAATTGTAGATCTTGAGATGAGATTACCCTGGATTATCTGTGTGGGCCCAGTATAATTGCAAGGGTCCTCATAAGGAAAGAAAAGGAGACGGAAGAATCAGTTCCAGAGATGACAATCTGACTACAGAAGCAGTGGTCAGACAGCCGTAGGGAGGAGTCATGGAGTGTGGCAGTCTCAGGACACTGGAAAAGGCAATAAACTGATTATCCTGTGGAGGCTCCAGAAGGGACACAGCTCAGCCAACACCTCGATTTTATTTCCTAAAACCCATTTAGACTTCTGACCCCCAGAACTGTAAGATCATAAGTATGTTTTGTTTTAAACCACTAATTCATGGTTATTTGTAATAGCAACAATAGGAAACTAATACAGATTTTGGTATCAGGAAGTGGCTTTGTGGAGTAATATGAGACTGAAACATATTTGAAGACCACAGTAAAAAAAGCCTAACTGCCTTGAACATACGGTTAGTATGCTGGATACCAAACATTGTCACTAATAGAGAAATGTGAAAAGAGAATCCGGAAGGCTGGTCAACCTTAATTGCTCTGAATGGTCAGAGCTAATCACTCATTGTTTAGTTGAGACATTGATAGTTAAAGCAACCTCCACCTATTAATCATATGTAAATTCTTGCTGATTGTCTATTATTGAAATTTCCTGCCTAAAGGACATGGGTGCTTCTGATAGCGTCAATAAAAGGGATAGCAAGGCCAGAGCAGTAGTAGTCCTCCCACTAGAGGTGGACTCCCGCCTGGCCCTCCATTTTCCTAAATTAACTCTTTTCCAGTCTCTTTTCATTTGTGTGCAACCTTCTCCAGAACACAGAACCCTGAAGAGGAACCCTGAACCACACAGGACGTTAGTAGAAATCTGGGTGATAAGTGGGGACTCAGAATGAGGAAAAGAGCATGGTTAAAAAAATAGAACCCCTCAATTTTCTTAGTGAACATCTAAATCATTGTCTACAGGCTATTAAAAATATGAACATTAAAAGTAATGCTTATAGCCGAAGCCAGTTTAGCTCAGTGGTAGAGCGTCGATCTGCGGACTGAAAGGTCCCAGGTTCGATTCCGGTCAAGGGCATGTACATTGGTTGCGGGCACATCCCCAGAGGGGGGTGTGCAGGAGGCAACTGGTCGATGTTTCTCTCTCATTGACGTTTCTAGCTTTCTATCCCTCTCCCTTCCTCTCTGTAAAAAAATCAAAAAAATATATTTTAAAAAAATAAAAATAAATTAATAATGCTGCCAAAACCGGTTTGGCTCAGTGGATAGAGCGTCAGCCTGCGGACTGAAAGGTCCTGGGTTCGATTCTGGTCAAGGGCATGTACCTTGGCTGCAGGCACGTCTCCAGTGGGGGGTGTGCAAGAGGCAGCCAATCAATGATTCTCTCCTATCATTGATGTTTCTAGCTCTTTCTCCCTCTCCCTTCCTCTCTGAAATCAATAAAGGAATATATTTTAAAATAATAGTAATAATAATGCTTATAAAAATAATACTGCCTGTGAGGGCTAAAAAGGAAAGAAGGAACATGTTACTGGAATTGGAAACTCAAAGACACGGGATCCTGGTTATGTAATAGCAAAATCTTAGCCAAACTGTGTCCTGTTTTATAAGGGAAGCAATTATAAGTGATGAATTTGGGCATTTGGCAGAGGAACTTCCAAGCAAAGTGCTGAAGGTGGGTTCGCCTGGCTGTTATAATGAGTTGAGACATTAGGATGCAGCAGGCATGAATTTTTGGGGACCAGAGGGCAGACTTTGTGATAAGCAAAATAATAAGTCCCCAAAATGTCCATATCTTCACACTATGTTTCCCCAAAAGGGACTTCGGCCTCTGTGATTAAATTACCTTGAGCTGGAGAGATTATCCGGGTTTACCCAAGTGGGCACAATGTAATCACGATAGTCCTTACAAGGACCTCAGTCAAATTCCCATAATGAAGTTACTCTTCCCACAGAAGCAGCCGAGTACCCCTCCCTGTGGCTAGAGCCTGGTAGGAATCCCAGAGGCAGCTTCCAAAGCGGAGAACACAGCTGTGAGAGAGCAGCGTTCTAGCCCAGTATGTCCACACTTGTGGGACAGACAGATGAGTGAATAGTGGGGAGAGCAGGCCAAAGATCCTCTTATAGTGCACACTGGACAGAAGACATTCCTTCTTCATTTTGTATTATAGTTAACTGCATTATGGAACGAAGGAATTTTAATTCAACTCAAAAGGTCTATGTGCCATGCCGAATACAGGCCCTGGAGGTGAAGGGGGAACTAGAGAGGCACGACTTCTGCCCTCACAACCTCTGCCCTCACGACGCTCACAGACAGGCCCGGCTCCCACAGCAACTCTGTGGACAAGTGTCAGCAACTTCCCTGGCAAAGAACGTCAAGGCCACGCAGCAATACCTGCGCAGATGCACAGTGAAGAGGAGAGGACTCCGTCGGTATTCTCCTACCCACACCCAGCGTACCTCCTTCGATTCCTCAGTAAGACTAAGTGGAAATGAACATACCTGTCGTCATCCTATGGGTCATCACGTAATAACTGAATGCTTAAGTTACCTGCACAGTAAATATGTAAATTTCACCCCACCTTGATGGTTCAGTCGCTCTAAAACAATCCTTTTGTTATCTTCACAAAAGGCCAAGAAAACATAAAAACATCCTGGCAGGCATTTCACAGAGGACTATCCAGGCTGCCCCACCACCTCTGATCGGGTCACTCCCTGCTCCAGCCTCCACCCACTGCTCTGAGAGTAAAGTACATAACCAGGCTGGAGTAATATTTACAACTGTCAATAACAAGAACATCCCCACCCGTTGATCAGAATGGACACTGCGCCTATCAATCATCAGTCCCCCACAGCCATGGCTCCCAGCTGAATACCAGTTCTGCTTACAGGGCCCAGTGCAACCCAGCCCCTGCCTACCTCTCCAGCCACTCACCACCCTCAGCCATGCTCCTCCGCTTTCTGCCTTGAGACCTTCATAGGTACTATTTCCTCTCCCGCAATGCTCTGAGCCCCACCCCTTCCTACACCAGCTTTTCTACTCATTTTTCAAATCTCAAAGGACATAGCACTTTTTGAGGGTACCTCTCCCCACGCCAGTTAAACCAGGTCTGCCTGCTACTCTTCTTTGACAGCCTCTACATCCCCTTCGTTGTTAAGTATAACAACTGGAATTCAAGAACCCCTGTGTAATGACTGTTTTCCTCACTCTATTTTAGAGCAGGGGCTGTACCTCGCTTATGACGCTTGCTGGTAGCCCTACTATTAGCATGTTGCCTGGTTCGCAGTAGGAGTTCCATAATAATAGCTAGTACTTACTGAGGGGTTCCCTGGTGCCAGCACTGTTTTAACCACATCACTTGATTCACTCCTGGCAACAGCCTCACGAGGTAGTATGAGTATTTCAGATGAGGACACAGCAGAGTCAGATAAGTAACTGCCCAAAGCCTCAAAGCTTGTTAGTGGCGGGGTAGGAGTCTGATCTCAGGCCCTCAAGCTCTGGAGCCCATGCATTGAAGAAGCACATGATACTGCCTTTGGATGCTTGTTGGATGATTTAATGAACTGTAGTCAATTGTAGTGGGCATCACCCACTACACAGCACCCCCAAGAGAACAGAGCCATAAGATACCTGTGTTCACGATGTGTCCATTAGATGAGAAATGCAGGAAAAGGTGTAGTTTTAGGTAAATGTACAGATAATAAAGAAAAAAATATGGCTGGCAATGGCTTTCAAGGACTTTGCAAATTCATTCCACTTTACATCCCCACCAAAATCCCCAGAGAGCCCAGTTGCTGTGGCTCAGGGGCTAAGCATCACCCCATGAACCAGGTCAAGGGCACATGCCTGGGTTGCAGGCTCGATCCCCAGTAAAGGGAATGCAAGAGGCAACTGATCAATGATTCTCTCTCATCACTGATGTTTCTATCTCTCTCCCTCTCCCTTCCTCTCTCTAAAATCAATAGAAACATTTTTTTAAATCCACAGAGAAGTTTCTCACTGCAAAGCAGTTATTTCATGTCCTGTCATGCCCCCTCTCACACCATCAGAACAACTCCGGAATATCTGAACACCCTCAGCATTCCTGAGCATTCCTTATGACAGTAACACGAGACACAGCAGAGATGATCTTCCAACAAATACACGCCAGGTGAGCACCCCTCAGGCTGCCCTCATCCCCACGCTCTGCCCTGTGCCAAAGAAGAAGCGCCTTTACCTTGAAATAAAAATGCTTTGCTGGCATTGTGCAGTCCGGACACCTGTGTGACGCCGAGGGTAGTGTTCACGAGGTCAAGTTCGGTGATAATATCCATCTGAAGGTTGGGATCTATCCCAGAGCCCAGCACTGAAAAAGAAACAGAGGGCTGTCTTGGCTTCAAATGCAGACTGCTGGCAGGAATGTGGAACAGAAATTAGAGAAGCCAGTAGTGGCCGGGAATACGAGGAAGCCAGTGATGATGCTTGGGATGCTCTCTTGCTGGGCAGAAAAGAAGGCAACTCTGCTCAGTTATCCCCCTGACATGATAATTTCCTGGTCCCTTTTCCCACACAAACCCCCATTTGTTAAAGACCGATAATCCCTTGTCGTAAACCAGTAGTCAGCAAACTGCAGCTCTTTGGCCCCTTGAGTGTGGCTCTTCCACAAAATACCACAGCCTGGGCAAGTCTATTCTGAAGAAGTGGCATTAGAAAAAGTTTAAGTTTAAAAAATTTGGCTCTCAAAAGAAATTTCAATCGTTGTACTGTTGATATTTGGCTCTGTTGACTAATGAGTTTGTTGACCACTGTTCTAAACCTTAAGGGGCTAATATAGGTCAGATTCACAATATATCATACATTAGAAAGGTAATATAATACTACATATTATGCAACATCTTCAGCAAAACCTAAATCAGTACCCCATAATCAAATACAGTATTTCTGGAGCAAAAAGTATGACATTTTCCTCTAATTGGCTAAATAAAGACTATAAATAGCCTCATCTCCATTGAGGTCAAGTTTCACCACCAAATGAGCACAGCTCAGGGTAGGTTTTGCTGTCAGGTGAGTAATGGAGAAACTTTGGGTTTCTTTTTAAAAATATATATATATATTTTTTTTTATTTCAGAGAGGAAGGGAGAGGGAGAGAGAGATAGAAACATCAATGATGAAAGAAAATCATTGATCGGCTGCCTTCTACATGCCCCCACACTAGGGATCGAGCCTGTAACCCAGGCATGTGCCCTTGACCAATTAAAACCTGGGACCCTTCAGTCCGCAGGTCAATGCTCTATTCACTGAGAAAAACCAGCTAGGGTGAAACTTTGTGTGTCTGAGCTTTTGTAGATCTAGGGTCTGTGGATACAGAATTGCAGCCCTAAGAATCGTGGCATCAGAGTCAGATACAGCAGCGAAATCTGACCTCCTGTCACCAATGAAGACCTCAGTGAGCACGCCCTACTCATCAGGCTCAACCACCTGTGTAAAGAGGAGGGCAATGGAGAGAGAGCCTGTCCCTGGTAGAGAAGGGGCAGAGGGACTGGCCAAAAAGGAGTCCCTGGAACAACAAGTGTACAATTCCATCCATTGGACTCTAGATATGGAACTAGAAAGTTAGACCCTGACTACTGTTGGAGAACTTTAATGCAGAGACATGGTCCTGAGTCCACTATTGCCCCGGCTAAGAAATGGCAAATCCCTAAGGCTGTGTCAGAGCCACTCCTACCATCACCACCCCCCGGGAGGACAGTTTTGCAGCATGATATACCCAGGGCTGCCAAGTGACTCCCAATTATATGCATTAATAAGGCTACAGCTCATTCTAAGGGACTGTGTTTAAGCCATTCATAAAGCTGTGTCTGTCTACGCTTAGCATCTCAATGGTGCGGTTCTGCTTTCACAGTTGGGAATGTTTTAATCAGCAGCAGCTGTCAACTTTTGTTTTCATGGTAATGCAGCCGCTGAGGCAAGATTTGGAGAGCCTGAGCCCAATGTGTCCCGGAGAGACTGAGTGGATGTTCATGGGGACATCATGAGCTAGTACAGCCTCATCTGTCCTCCCTCCCTCTGCCCCACCAATCTGGGAAGGCAATCTGCCCTCTTTGCTCTTCCCATGAGCAGCAATCAGGACTTCTGTCAACAGAAGGTGGGTCAGCGAAGGGTCTCTGAAGCTAAAGCCTGTCACAGCCAAAGCAGACTAAGAGCTAAGTTAAAGACACAGTGCCTATAACTGCCTGCTCCGTTTGTGTCAGGCCTCCCTTGTCCTCTGCCCTGAAGATTAAAAGTTTCCCCTTGGCATTGCAGCAGATATGAGACCGGTTTACCCAGAGGCCCCTCTTCCATCCATCCATTTATTCCACATTCATTCATTCATTCATTCATTCAATACTTTTCCAACAGGTATTCCTGGGGCTTACTGTGTAACATCCACATTGCTAGGCTCCAGGGATGCCCTCCCTGAGCGTGCATTCCTGGGGCAGGGGGTGAGGAGTGGGCAAGAAAGAAACAAGATAATCTGAGACAGCAGTGAATGCTAGCAAAAACCAAAACAGAGTAACACAATCAAGAAAGCAAGTTGCATGGGGCTTTAGAAAGGATGGTCAGGGAAGGTTCTTCTGAGCTGAAACTAAATGATGAGAAGGTACCAGTAATGGGAGACCTGGGGGGAGGGGGAGAAGCTCTCCAGGTTTAGAGAACAGC
The DNA here is from genome assembly GCF_964339955.1 of Pipistrellus hanaki. Classification (NCBI taxonomy): domain Eukaryota; kingdom Metazoa; phylum Chordata; class Mammalia; order Chiroptera; family Vespertilionidae; genus Pipistrellus; species Pipistrellus hanaki. The sequence goes on along the minus strand of NC_140511.1, from coordinate 56,369,426 downwards.
TAGTGCAAACCAGGAACAAAGTCGGCATGTTCAAGGAACAGAGAAAAAAGCCTAGTGTGGCTGGAGCAGAGTGGGCTGGTGGAGGGAAGAGTGGTAGGAAATGAGGCCAAAAATAGGGCCTGCCTTGTGAGCCCTGGAACGGGGTGTCATTGGAGGGCTTTCAGGTGTGTGTTTACAGGGCAGAGGAGTGGGATAGGCTAACTTACATTATGGTTTCATTAAGTTTCCATCCTGCCTCCTGAAACTACTCATCCCTCACACAGACTCAATTCCCAAAGACTGACTGAGCACCTACTGTGTGCAAAGAAGCACTGAGCTAAGTGAGTGTCTACCCTCCACCCAGAAAGGGTTGTGGAGACAACACTAAACTAAGAGTAGCATGGGCCTCCTGCTGAGAGTGAGCTCAGCTAGCAGCAGTGCTGTGAGCTCCTGGAAAAGGCCGGGAAGGAGCTAATATTTCAGTGTGATCTATCGTGTTCCACACCTCTATGGCAGAAATTAAATCAAGAGTGATCTCAGAGGACCTCCATGGTCTTCCTCTGGACAGGAATTTGGAAAGGACCCTTAGCAGGACATGAGAAGAAGGACGCATCCCCGTAGCCCCAGCGCCTTGCCCAGGGCCTGACATGGCAGGCCCTGAATTTAGGACCCAATTAATTAACTGGTAAGTTGATGTATGATTACCGCTTTGGGTGCAATGACCTCAGAGAAATATGCATATCTGGGGAAACCATGAGAGGACAGGATGGCATTCAAGCCAAGGAAACTTTCTAAAAGGGCTGTGGTGGACTAAATTATTGACTTCAAATCTCCACCCCTCCCATATTCACAGCCTTGGCTGTGTTGCTTTGTAGTTCCCTCCACTAGGGCGGGAGTGTAGTCCCCACTCTTTGACTTTGAGCCTGGCCATGTGACTTGCTGGGGTCATTGGGAAGCTAGCAATGTCACACGAGCAGAAGCATGAATGGTCTCTTGTCCCTCTGCACAGAGATGGTCCAGAGAGACTGAGACAGAGGGAGCAGATACCCTTCCTGAGTCTGGACACATGGCCAGCCAACTTGGCCTAGATCAGCCAACAGCTGATCAACCTCCAAACACGTGTACTAATAAATGTGTTAGGCCACTGAACTTTTGGTAGCTTATTACACACATTATTGTGGCAATAGATGGCATGCAGGGATTGAAGACCCATCCTTACGATGCCAAAATCTTCCAGACTAGGAGCCCTGCAGCTGGACAAGCCTAAGAGGCACTCAAACAGATTCTGTAAACCTGACAGAAGACCCCTGGGGGTGCCCCTGGATCCCTGTCCCCAAATGAGAACATAGCGCCCTCAACCCAGAAAGTGTTATGGAGACAACACTAAACTAGGAGCAGTTTCAACCTCTCTCACCCCCCTACTAACTCTGTGCCCTTGGAAAAATCCCTTCACCTCTCAGAGCCTCCCAGCCTCCAGAGGTTTCCGTGGTAACGATGTGAACACTCCCAGCACATCTGAGGTGCGCTGCATCTGTCTTTCATAAGCCCAGCTCTTCAGGCCATTCCAGCTCCCTGGCCCCCTACCTCCCAACTCCTGCACTTGCCTAGTGACTAGAAAGGTTCTCCCTCGGGTTTTGCTTTGTAAAATCTATACATTACCAGTACACCTATATTCACTCCTCCCCCTACAACAGGGGTCCTCAAACTTTTTAAAGTGGGGGCCAGATCACGGTCCCTCAGAGAGCTGGAGGGCCAGACTCTATGAACTACTAATTCCTACTGTAACACCTCGGCTGCGCTCACTGCCCAAAAAACCTGGCGGGCCGGATCAGACTCCTCTGCGGGCCGCATGTGGACCGCGGGCCGTAGTTTGTAGGGCCTACAACCTTTACTTGAAGGAGCTTCCCTGGCTTTAAGATAATCCCTTTGCTCTTGCCATGAAAACAGCCCTCAGAAACAGAACAAGAGAAATCAGTAAAGCTTCCAGATACGGTTCTCTCCTCTTCCTTTAATTGGTCCCCCTCAGGATGAAAATGCCTCATGCCTGTAGCAGCCTATGTAAGAGGCAGCACTTTGCACACTGCCTGAGGAGTCAGACAGTGTATTAATGAGATAGCATTTACACAGCCTCTCCTGGACCTGATGAGGTATGAGGTTGGTTTCATGAAAAATAATTCTACTTTAATGCTTCTGCTTCTGGTCCGAGCATGGAGCTGCTGCCCTTTCCAAGGAAACTCTATTAAAGTTTCCCACTTTGGCTGTAAGTGCTCTACAAATGGCTGGAGCTGAGAACTGGCATTAAGCAGAATAAAAAAAAATAAATTAAAAAAAAAAAACCTTCTATGGAAGAAATATGTTTTAAAACCTGGAAGGCAGAGTGTCACTGTCTCAGAGGCACTTGGGGCCTGGCTCTGGGATTCGGAACCTCCACCCTCATCTCCCTAATCTCCTAGGACACCTGCTGCTGCTACTGGCCGATCCCCAGCCCTGCCCGGGGAGTACTCAGGGCCAGAACCTACTCAGTCCACTTCCTAGTAACAGGCCTACGCTCCCAAGCAAATCCTCCTGGGCCTGGCTCACTTCGAATCTAATCTGGCTCATTGTCCATGGTGACAGCTGCTCCCCCCTGGTCCATGTAGAGGGATGTGATGCTGCAGAGATGTTCCAAGACCTCACTTTACAGCAGGATTTCACAACCACCTGATAGAACGTGGGTCCCCGGACTCCTACAGAAGTCGTTAATATCCCCAAAGGCAATATCCCTGCAGGATATGCTCTAGGCCTGTTCCAATCAGCCAACATTTCACACGATCACTGTGGGCTCTGTCCACAGCTCCATTCATTCAGCGCATAGTTAATCAGCAGCATAGGTGTTTCAGAAAGGAATCTCTCCTTGCCAGCCGGTGGCCCCTGGGTCCACCTCTGCCCCCTGCCTGGCGACTAAAACACGCTGGCAAGCCAAGGGGGAGCAATCACTGAACTGATGTCATTCACACTTCCAAGCCATTGGAGAAAACTCGTGGACAGGATGTGGCATTACTGCTATTATTGTAGCCTTGGAACTTTTCATTATTAATAATGTACCTGGAAGTCTCAGAATTATCTTTCACCCACAGAAGATTGGAGAACAGCACCACCTATCTTGACCCCTCTTTACTCTGTAAAACAAGTTCTCTGAACAATGGGCCGTTTCAGCAGCTTCCGGTGACACCTATCACTACATCTTCTCCTGAGTGACTGCTACCGCACTGCAGCGCTGCTTTTAATTAAAGTGTGCCTGATATCATCTACTCATTTCCATTAAAAGGCAAGGATATCGGAGCAGCGCCCTAAATGGCCCGCGTGTTTATTTCATCTTGGACTGTTAACAGCCCAGACAACAATTGCGCCACTTGACAAATAAACTTCCCAGGCGCCTGTTTGGATCCTGATAAAGTAATCACAAGACAGCCTCTGCTACCTAGGAGGATGGATGGGTGTTGCAGAGCTGATGGTTAGGGCAAAAGCAAAGAGGCTGCCCCCAGAAAGCTGCTGAGCAAACCCCTTCAAGCAACAATAAGTTCTAGTAAAAGAATTGAGATATAATTCCCTTCCCACCCACCTCCCACACACCCTCACGGCTTCTCTGATTCTTCCGATGATTTTTGCAGAAGAAAGGTGTGGTCTCTGGTGTTGGAGTAGTGCCAAGTGGCACTGGAAACCAGGCTCCCTCAGCAACTGCCACTACCACCGGGGCAGCCCCTGCCATGCTCTTCTTCGCACAGGCTGTGCCCTCTGCCTGAAATGCTTTCCCACTTTGTCCGCCTGTCCCTGCAAAGCCTTCCAGACCACTCCCGATGGTCGCCTCCTGATTAAAGCCTTCCCTCCCCAGAATCCACTCCTACTACGCCCCCTCTGTGTTTTTTAAAGACAAACTTACACTCCCACCACCTTCCCAGCATCCTCCACCAAACTGTAGAGTAAGAATACAATGCTTTGGGACGGAATGGGAATGAATACACAATGCAATATACAGATCATGTATTGTAGAATTGATGCCTATATAATGTTATTAACCAGTGTTACCCCAATAAATGTATTGATTTATTAAAGCTTTCCAGTTCCTGTCTAAGGTTCTCAGCTAAACTGTAAGTTCCTGAAAGTCAAGGACCACGCCGTTTCCTTTTTGCATAAGCAATCCCTGCGGTCAGCAAGACCTCAGCTGTTCATGGAATGAATGGATAATCTTCCCTGCCACAGAATGCTTACGTGCTGCAAAGGAGTTGGTGTGGGGAAGGGGGAAAGACCTTGATCTTGAAGATCGAACCCTGGAGGCACTGCCCACTTCCCAATGGAGGCACTCTTTGCAGACTTTTCGGAGGAGTAATGAGAACAGAGTCAGGCAGGCTCGGTGGGGATGCGCACCTGTGGGTGCGAAAGGACCGGCGGGTGCCCCCCCCCCTTCCAGGTTCCTCCCAAGGCTCCTCTGAAGATGCCCAGTTCTCCGAGCACCTGGCTGGGAGCCCACCCTCTGCACTAGCCTCTCCCGCCCTGATCTTCCGGGGGGCGCATTTCTCCAAGTTTGTTCCGGATTTTTTATTATTATTATTATTATTATTATTATTATTATTATTTTAAACTAACGCAGCCTGTTAGGGCCTGAACTCAACAAGCAACTATTCTGGGCTAGATAGAGCCTGGGCCAAGTCTCCGAAGCCTGGAAATCGCGGATGCAGACAGGAAAGGGATGGGAACTGGTTTTGTCCGTGGATCAGTTCACACACAATCTGCCGCTAAGCAGAAGGAAACCTGCTGCCCAGGTCTGTCCCAGCAGAAAGAGCCGGCGGGGATCGCCCAGCTCCCATGGCCTCGGCGGGCGAGCTCACTGCCAGCGGGGGGCGCCTGGGGCAGGAGGAGGGAACTTTTGAGCCAACCCAAACCAGGCCCTCTCCCCAGCCCTCGGGATAAACTTTCAGTCTAGCCTGGGAGGGAGGCTATGCCTCCAAGAAAGGGGAATAAGAAGCGGTAAAAGAGGAAAGGATAAACGCACAGGGGATCACTACACACCGGTTCTGAGGCTCAAAATCGGCAGCGCGCACTGAGGTTGGCTGGGGTAGGAATAAAAACTACACACACACTCACCCGAGAGCCCTAATGTAGCCAGTTTCCTACTCCATCCTACCTCATCCCCATCTCTCCACATCAACTAGCCTCCGGGAGAAGGCGGCAGACAGCCGGTCCCCAAACCCCAGGGGGGCCGAGTGGAAGCTGGAGGATGGAGGTGCCCCTAGAGTCCTCACCACTGCGTGTCTGCAGGCAAAACCAAGTAAGGACCAGAAAATTACTCCCATTAGCCTTGTTCTCACCCCCATCCCCTCCCCAACCTCCACCCGCAATCACAGCGCAGGGAGAACGGGTGTGGAGCTGGAGAACATCTCCCCGACTGTCTCCACCGCTCCAAATCCCCAGTGATTGTAAGCCCAGCACGGGGCACCGGGGCATGGGGAGGGCGGGGTAAATGCTCCTGGAGTCCCCGCTGGGGAGGGCCAGAAAGGGGGGGGAGGGGCCGAGGAGAGCGCGGAGCCCGGGTTCGCACGCAGCCCGCTCCCCGCGCCGCGCCCTCCGGAGCCCCAGCGGCGCCCTCCGCGGGCGCGACTCCCGGGCCGCCCCTGCTCGGCCGGCGGGCGCAGACAGGCTTCAGTGCCCCTTTCAAGTTGTGGGGTGCGGGCTCTCGGGCCGGCCCTGCGGTGGGCTTCCACCCGGAAGCCGGTTCCTAGCGGCAGGAGGGTGCGCTCCTGCGGCCGCGCCCCTCACTCCTGCGTCCCCGAGGCTGCGCCCTCCCCCCCCCCCAAAGGGGTGCTCCTCGGGGGCATCTTCCAGCCGGGGGTCCCACTTCCCACCCTGGCACCTGGCGCAGGACAAATAGGACCGAGGGACCTCTCCACGCTACACCGCCCTGACCCGGACCGGCGTGGGGGTCGGCGCCAGGTCCCCCGGCGCTGGGGTGGGCGCCGGGCACGGCGGAGGGGCTCCCCCTTTGCCTGTATCCCTGCGACGACCGCCCAGCCCGTTCTTACCTGCTCTGGCGGCGCACACGCAGAACCACACAACTAAAACCACATCCAGCGGCATCGCTCCCGGGGGTCCCCGAAGCGGGGCGTGCGGGAGGCAGGAGAATGCGCCCGGACCTCGAGGCGCGCGGGGCTCGGAGCGGCCAAACTTGCTAGCGGCGGCGGCGGGGGAGGTGGCGCGGCGGCGCCGGGCGTTGCGCTCGGGGATCGCGCCCTGGAAGGCGGCCCCGGCCGCCCCGCCCCCGGCCCGCCCCCCCCACGGCGGGCGGCGGCGGCGCTGGGCTCCGACCCGGCCCCTGCGGCGGCGCCGCCTCGGCCACTCCCGCAGGTTGCGCTGGGCGCGGGGATCCGACGGGATCGGGCGGGGATCAGGCTCTCCTCCTGCCCCCGTTCAGCTGCAGGCGTGGCCGCCGCTGCTCCCGGGAGCTCGGGCGCCGGAGTCCCTGGACCTGCGGCCCAAGGGGAGGCGGGAGGCGGGAGGCGCCCTCGGTTTCACGGGCTCCAGCCCGGGCGAGCTGGCTCCGCCGCTGTCGCCGCCTCCGTCTGGTCGGCGCTGCTGTGGGGGCTCCCGAAGTTGCCACCGATCATCCCGGCCGAGAGGAACCGCGGGGCCCCCGCGCGTGGGCTTCTCCCCGGGGAGAGCCCTGACGGGGAAGGTGCACGGAGCGCGCCCAGCGCCTCCCGGGAGACAATTAGTCGGGATTCGCTCCGGCAGCTGGAGGGGAGGAGCGCTTAGGGAGCTGCGGGGAAGGATGGATGGCAAAGTCCTGGCTCCCACGTGCACCTCCGGTCTGTGCTCTCCGGGGCCTTCAGAGCCGGCGCACGGGAGGGAGGCGGGGGGTGGGGGGGTGTGCACGGAGAGGGCGCTGAGGCAGCGGGTGCAGAAAAAAGGTTCCCCAGCGGAGCAAGCTGCCGTGGGGGTCTGGGAACCTCTCTGCAAACCTTCCGGTTCTGCAGGGCAAATGCTGCCACTTAGGGGACATTCCTAATCATTTTATTTCCCTTGGATGCCTTTCTGGGTGGTTTTGTCAAAAGCCCTCTTCTGCGTTCCTGGTCCCATGTCCGCCTCTCCCAGGACCCTCCCCCACCCACCCCCATCCCAACCCCCATGTTCGAAAGAGAAAAGCTGGGCTTTGTGTTATAGGCGCGTACAGGGCGAGAAGTCCTCCTCCCTCTCTGTGGCACTCCCCTCCAAACCCCGGCCTTCTCGGTACAGATCTTCCGGGTTGTCTCCCTTCCACCCAGGAATGCTATTTATCACTAGATGCAAAGCCGTGAAATCAGATGACTTGGAACCTCTGGTTTGTACCAAAGGAGCCCCCACAGGAGGTAACGCCCCCTAGTGTGCTCACACTCTTCCTAAGAGCCCACACCACCCCTTTGATACACTCCACGGGGGTCCCAGAGGAGAAGGGAAACTTCTGGAACAGAGCTCCCTCACATCGTGGGAGCCAATCCAAAGTTCCCCCCATAAGGAATCCACTTCCCTAATAAGGACCTTCTACCCTTGTCCCCTCTTGCAGCCCCTCTCACCTCCCATAGTCCTGACCCCAGGAGTCCCCATTGGAAGCCATCCAATGGCTGGCACTGCTTATTAGGAGAGAAGGATTTGCCTGCGTGCTCTGGTCTCTGCCCTCTTTTTCTGGATATTTCTGTGTGCAAGCCACGGTCCCACTTGGTCCTTCCCAGTGTGGCCCTTGGGCCGATGAAAGAGAATGAGAACAAGCAGGTCGACTCCGGCTCAGGCAGCAGAGGTCGAAGGAAGGAAGCCAACCTAGAAGCAGGGCTGCCCTCTCCAGAAGCTGAGCTGAGAGAGTAAGAGATCAACTGATGTCAGCCTGAAAGGATCCTCCAGGTCTCCTGGGATTCAGCTGAAGCCTAGGAGGGATCTGTCTGCGTTGATTCTGTTTCCATCACAGCACTTTTTCCCAGGCACTCTCCTGGAGCTCCTTACATTTACAGCTACTAGTAAAAGCACACATCTCGAGGAAAATGGAATTCCTTGAGTTTAGTTAGGCCTTGTGATGTGGACACCATAAACCAGTTCTGCTGTGAGAGGCAAGCCCCTCTCTCTGCAGTTCTTTTTTAAATATATTTTTATTGATTTCAGAGAGGGAGAGAGGGAGAGAGAAACATCAATGATGAGAGAATACGCCCCCTCATGGGGATTGAGCCCGCAACCCTGGCATGTGCGCTGATTGGAATCGAACCTCCTGGTTCGTGTCATGATGCTCAACCGCTGAGCCACACCTGGCTGGCTCCTCTGCAGTTTTTAAACCTCCACAGGAGCAGCTTTTAGTCACTCGGAACTGTTGTTTCAAAGGCCTTTTTATTGATCTCAGACATCCCAAGATCCCTAGATGTCCCAGTGACCCCAACAACGGGAAAATGTGGTCTGGGTTAGAGCTGTATCTTAAAGTCTCTGTATAATTAGTTGGTCCTGTGGGATGGGGCTTTTAGCGTGTTCCATTAAAAAATAAAGCCAGACATATGTCCCATCAAAGCTTTGCTGCATCACACCCATTAGCAGTAACAAGGGCTAATCTCAGCAAGGTCATCAATCTCCTCGGATAGCTGAGCACGTCAGTCTTCCTCCTGTGAGTGCATTTCTCGAGGGGGGACTTTGAATGTGTCAACCTGTTAGGCTAAGGTCCCCTTCATAGAATTGGCCCGCAAATCTCTGTAGTGGCAACGAAGGGACTATGTGACCATTTGTGGTTGTTGTTGGGATGTTGTAATGGGACCTGTACTCAGTTTACCCAACGCCTTATCCCATGTCTGCCCTGCCCTTCCGAATGGTCTCCCTCCACAGTTTTCCCAGGAGCCTGGAGCTCTTTGTCTCTTTGTCCTGTCTGCTAAAAGTTGGAGAGCCTTTTGCTCAGCGCTCCCCTTGTCTCCCAGCCACACTCACTCCTATGTGTTGTCAACCAGCCTAATAGCTTCAGCTACTGTCTGTATGGGTGACTCTCAAAGCTGTGTCTCCAGCTCAGCCTCTCATTTGAACCCCAGGCTTACATACCCAACTTTTTTTTTTTTTTTTTGGGGGGGGGGAGGGCAGGGCCATCTTAAGTGTAATATGGCCATATCATCAAAATTAAAGACATTTGCACTTCAAAGGATGCCACAGGAAATGAAAAGAGAATACACAGAACCAAAAAAAAGAGTGTACAAGTCTCATACCTAATTGAAACTTGTACTTATTAAAAACAATAGCTTCATAATAAAAGATAAATATAGCCCAATTATAAAATGGGTAAAGTTTCGAGTAGACACACACACACACACACACACACACACACACACACACATATATATACAAGCAGCCAATAAATACATGAAAAGATGTTCAACATCATTAGCCACCTGGGAAATGCAGATCAAAACCATAATGAGCCTGGCGTGGCTCAGTGGTTGAGTATTGATCTCTGAACCAGGAGGTCACAGTTTGATTCCCAGTCAGGACACATGCCCAGGTTGCAGGCTCGATCCTAGGGAGGGAGCGGGGTAAGGCATGCAGGAAGCAGCCAATCAATGATTTTTTTCATCATTGATGGTTCTATCACCCCCTCTCCCTTCCTCTCTGAAATCAATAAAATATATATATTTTTAAAAACCGTAATGACAAATCACTTCCACCCACTATGGGTGACTAAAAGACATAATAAACGTTGAGAAGAAGTGGAGAATTTAGAACCCTCATAAACTGCTGGTGAGAATGTGAAATGGCTCTTCAGACAAAGTTACCATGTGATCCAGCAATTCTAGTCCTGGGTACATATACGAGAGAAATGAAAACATATATCTGTACATGAGTTGTACATAAATGTTCACAGCAGCATTGTTCATAATAGCCAAAAAGGAAAAACAGCCCAAATATCCATCAACTGATGAATGCATAAATAAAATGTGGTATATTATACAACAGAATATTTTTCAGCAATAAAGAAAAATGAAGCTCCGATACATGCTACAACATATAGGAATCTTAAAAACATTATGGTAAGTGATGGAAGCCAATCACAAAGGACCACATAGCACCATATTATTCCATTTACATGAAAGACCAGAATGGGCATATCTATCAAGACAGAACATGCTTGCCTGGGGCTGGGAGGATGAAGGATTAGCAGGTGAGGGCTAAATGAGTACAGGGCTTATTTGGGGGGAAATGAAAATGTGCTAAAATTGATTATGGCGGTGGATGCAAAACTCATGGATAGTCACAACATACTAAAAGCCATGGACTTATACACTTTAAAAGGGTGAACTGTATGATATGTGAATTGTATCTCAATAAAGCTTTCTCGAAAACTTCCTCAATGATCATGAAAAAATACCTAATATGACTAAATAAGGACTCTTGACTTTTTCCTCCTCCCAAACTCTCTTCTCAGGGTGCCAGGAGTTGCTCTAACCAAATAACCTAGGGCCATCCTAAACATGCTTTGCTGATACCCCATGTCTAAGCCATTAAGCCCTTCAGGAAACCTTCAAGGAAAAACCCCAAATCAAGCACTTCTCACCAGCCCTCACTTCTCCTGCCTTCCTCCAATCCATCAGTGTCTCTTCCTGGGCTACTGCCCTAGATTCCCATTATTCTCTTGCCCTTGACAATTTAGACACACACACACACACACACACACACACACACACACACACACACACTGGCAGCCACTGTCTCTATTTTAAAACATCTATCAATCAAACCACATTCCCTTGCTCAAAATTCTTTCTGCACTTTTCCATCATATTTTTTTTTAAATCCAAACATCACACAAGGCCTTTGCCCACCTTCCCACCTTTTGCTCTCCCCGTTGCTCACCCCAGATCAGATTTCTCACTGGTCCTCAAAAATTCTAAGTTCATACTATCCTCACTGTCTTTACTATATTCACTGTTTCCTCTCCCTGGAACATTCTTTCCATCATCTTTGTGTGGGCCACTTCTCACATGGCTCAGATCTCTGCTAATGTGTCAGCGCCTCTAGGAGACCCTGCCTAAAGCAGCATCTCACTTCACCCTGGCCCTCTGCCTCCTTACCCTGCTTTAGTCTGTATAGTGCTCATGAGTATCAGGGATAATGATTTACTCACTGACACTTACTCTCTCTCCCCCAATAGACGGTAAGCTCCACAAGAGCAGGCTGTTTGTCTTTCTCACTCACCACCGCTCCTCTCCACCGAGAACAGTAGCTGGCACATTTTAGGTGCTCACTGACGTCTGCTGAATGAATCGATGCCTGCCATACTCTCCAGGAGGCAGCATGGAGAACTTCTTGTCGGCTTTCACCCACAGGCAGACTGCCTCGTCCCACTGGCCCCCAGCTGTTGCATTGCTGACTCTACGTAGGGCAACAAATTCCACAGAGAAAAAGAAGGGGGGAAAAGCCTCCTTTTTTGGACCCAAACCAGCTTTATAAGCAAGAGGCTTTTCCAAGGCTGAGAAACTCCCCATCTCACTCAGTGACTCCAGTCCCCTTTCCTAAGCCACTCCCTTTCATCCACGCAGCCTCTCAACTGCCTTCTCACAGTGGGCACACTAGTTCCTTTGTAAAACTGGGGGCAGAGGGATGAGAGGGCTGTGAGTACTATTATGGATCAGATTGTGTCCCCCAAAAAAATATATGTTGAAGTTTTCACTCCCGCTCCTGACTTAACTTGGAAATTGGGTCTTTACAGATGTAGGCAGGCTAAGATGGGGTCATTAGTGGGCCCTAATTTCAGTAGGGCTGGTGTCCTCATGAGAAGAGGAAAATGCCCTGTGAGGACAGAGACCTGTAGGGGAAACACCTGTGACACTCAGGGCAGACGTGAAATGCTACAGTGGCAGGCCACGGAAGGCCTGGGCCCTGCCAGCACCTTCATCTCAGACTCCTAATCTCCAGAACTGTTAGAGACTCAATCCCTGTTGTTTTAAATCTTCTGGTTTGTAGTGCTTTGTTATGGCAGCTCTAGGAAACTGGTAAAAGAGCAGATTTACTGGCAGAACAGCCCCAATGGTCTTGGAACTGTACATGCCTAACCTGGGAGCAGGGGTTCATCTCCCGGAATCTATGTGCAATCAGTCATAAGGAGGGGTGAGTGAGTATATCCGTGTGTATACCTCTGTCTTTATATGAATGGGTGGATGAACTCTACGTGGAAAATGGATTCTCAACTCTAGTCAACTTCAGTGACATCCAAATCAGAGGGGCCCATACTTTTGCTGAGTTAACGACTGTCGTCTCTTGCAGCTTCAAACACTTTCTGGAACAAAGCTAGGTATAAATAAATAGGAAGGCACATAGAAAAACCTACAAACATATAGATAAAGGCATCTCATAATTCTTTGGATGAAATCTCCCTAATTCATAGCATCCATAATCTCAGATGTGTTTCTAGTTTCTGATGACAAGGTGTGCACGTGCCAGGTTTTGTTACGTGTTATGGGTGTGCATGTTGTCCATTGCTGTAGACCTTCAGACTGGATTCAGCTCAGCCGGCTGTCCTCAGCAGGGCACCTGTGCTTCAGGCCAGGGTGGCTGAACCGACGCCACGTCTCACAGCAGGTCTGTGTGTCAGTTGAGCGCTCTCTCTGACCTGTCTTTCCTCTTCCTTGGATCAGGGGCCCAGCGAGGACAAGTTCTTCTCACGGCACAAAGAGGCACAACTGAGCAGGTGAAAACAGGCCAGGTCTCCTAAGATCTAGACTCAAAACTGGCACATGGACACTCTTCTCATGGGCTGTGAAGGTCCAGGGGCAAGACGTGCAATCACCCACAATGAGCACAGAGCCAGCAGGGACTCAGGTGGGGTGAAGACGTGCAGTTCACCGACCATGCCCGGCAGCAAGGGAACTGGGAAATGTCTCATTGTGATCAGGTGACAAGCCTCTCTCCTGTCAGAAGTGTTCCTGAGAAGGAGAAATCCAGTCTCTACAACTCTCCCTTCTTTGCAAAATGCCAGTACTGGGCAGTGTAAGTCCATAGTAATTCTTCCCCTCACCTCAAGACACCAGCTGTGTAGATTTATGAAGTACTTGCAAGAAGGCAAGAAAGGAGAGAGAATGTGCATTGAGAACGCGTGGGCCTGCGCTTAGCAGTGCCCTCCACTTCTGAGCAGGTGGACAGAGTGATTTTTTTTTTAATATGGTCTATCTCAAAGCCCTCAGCCAAGAAAGAGCAAATTCATACAACCTTAAAGGTAGGGCCCAAAGCTCTCCCTGTGCCAGTCTCCCCAGTACCAGAATGAGGTGCAAATGGCAGGCAGTCAGAAGACAAATTATGCAAATTGAGTATCCCTCAGAAATAACCACAGAACCCCTCAGCCTCTGCTTTCTGAAAGAACAAGGCAGAGGAACCAAGTAATGGGATACAGATACCCAAGCTGAGCCCCCTAAGCTCCACCTGCTGCAGCCCATTCTCTGACTCTGAGATTTTGCAGAGATACACAGACATGGCAGCCCCTGCAGGACAAGAATCTCCAGTTGGAGCCCTCACTATTCCTATTACCTGGTGCCACCTCCATGCAGACTGCTTAACTTTTAAATAGATATTTTTATTTATTTCAGAGAGGAAGGGAGAGGGAGATAGAAACATAAATGATGAGAGAGAATCATGGATCAGCTGTCTCCTGCACATCCCCTATTAGGGATTGAGTCCATAAGCCAGGCATCTTCCCTAACCTGGAATCGAACTGTGACCTCCTGGTTCATAGGTCAATACCCAACCACTGAGCCACACTGGCCGGGCACTTCTAACCTTTTGAGAAGGCTGGTTCCTTGCACAATCCAACCAGTGTTCTTACTGCAAGTGCCTTCCCACTATGATCCGTCCTTGACACTGCAACCTGGTCAGTATTCCACATGGACAGGTCAGACTCTAATGGAAAACACCCAACATTTATCTGCATACAAATTTCTGTGCTATCCTGGCAGCTGTGTGAGAGGGGCACCATAGCTCCTGCTCTACAAAGGAGAAGACCTAGACTGTGTTCCTAAGAAACAAAGCTGGAAAGCGAACCTAGCGCCTTGTGTCTGTGGCACCCTCGCTGCCTCCACCAAGAAACCTTCTCCACTTGGTTCCCTGTGGCCTGTCAGGCAACGTCTGAACTCTTTCTGTTGGCACTGAAGGCATTTGACCATCAGGTTCTAAGCTACATTTTCAGCCTTCGTTCTCACTCCTACAAGCATATACTCCACTCTCCAATTCTGTTCCATCCCTCTTTCTTGAGACGGCCTGTCTTACCCCCTGCCAACCCTTACTTGCTCTCATTCACCTGTAAAGCTCACCTCATAGTCAAACTCCTCCGTGTCCCCATGTCACCAAGTCCTGCCTAATCCTCTGCACCCCCTCTGTATGTTCCTGTCCTGAGTCCTCCTGTGGCACTCGGTACTTTGCACTGTGTACTGTGGTGATGTTCGTACCCCTCTCTGAAAACCCCCCCTCACTCTGAGAACCTGGAGGGAGAGACTTGGTCTTATCCATGTTTTTCTTGTACATGATAGCATTCAACTCTGCTCGCTGTACAAAGCCAATACTCAATATTTGCTCATTCAATTTAAAAGTGCATTTATTGAGTATCTACTATGTGTCACAAACTGTTAGGTACTAGAAACATATAAATAATTGAGACACTGAGTAGATCATAAGAATAAATAAATGAGTGAATGGGTCAGTAAATGGTGAAAATGTGGACCTACACTATATCCTAGGCATTATTTTCTTTTCATACTACAAATATCTGAAGACATTTCCTGGAAAGTGGAATAGCAGTGGGTTAAATGACTTGCAGTATCAAAATGCTCAAAAAATCACAGATTGCACCAAAAGTAAGGTGACCAGACGTCCCGCTTTTGGCTGGTCACCTTAATCAAAAGACAAGAAAGGAGCGACCCAAACCACACGCTGGCTCTGTTTTACCGAGGAGAAGGTGAAAATCAGAGGAGTAACCCCAATTTTTGTAACGCTGAGCTACTGTAAAGGCACTGGAGGAGTTCTCTGTTGTCAGGAGCCCGCCCCCCCCCCCCCCCCGGGTTGCCGCTTTTAGACAGTGATTACTCATCTCACATACATCTCTTTGTAAATCCAGCTCCCACAAAACAAGCTGTTGTAGAAGAATGTGTTTCAGACATGCTGGAATGAATGACGTTGGACTTCTGTGCAACTGTGAGGTTCTGGATCTCTGGTTCCAGGAAGGACATCTGGGAAGGAGGCGGAAGGAAGCTTAAACAAAAGCAGAGAGGAATCAAAGGCAGCAAGAGTAACTTGGTAAGAAAAGCATTGCCCAAGTGAAAGCCAGATGAAAGATTGGACAGCAAAAGCCAGGGGAGTGGTCAGAGCAAACACCACATGACAGGCCCCCATACCCCTCTTTACCTGCCCAGAGGAGGTTGGTCCAGCTAGTGATATGTGAGCTCAAAAATTCCCACATTTTGTCACTGTCCTCACTTAGGGAAGGACTATCTAGAAGGGGTATAAAAAAAAATACAACATGTGTGATGTGAAGTACAGCATAGGGAAGACAGTGATACTATGATCACTGTGTGTGGTGTCAGATGGGTACTAGACCGATCAGGGGATCACTTTGCATTTTTACAGATGTCTAAGCATTTTGCTATACACCTGAAACTAATACAACATTGAATGTCAAATGTAATTGAAAATTTTAAAAAAATAATTTTAAAAATCAACAGGTAAGAGATATGAAGAGAAACACACACATATCAGAGCATGTTTTAAGTAAAATCCCGTGATAGCTGGGATCTACTGGAATACACTGCACAGGAACAAAGTCTCAGGTCAGCATGGGGAGAGGGACACATGAAATAAACTTGGACAAAAGCTGATAATCGTTGAAACCGAGTAATATGGGCGTGAGTTTATTACTCTCTCTCTCCGCTTATATGGATGCTTGGGTTTCCCGAATAAAACATTGAAAGAAAATACAACTGAACAAGGGGATCTCAGGATGGAAATCAAGGATGATGAGCCGGCTCTGAACTCTGGTCCCACAGGGCACTCTGTGCCTCTCAGCGTAAGGTTGCACTGTCTGGTATTTGCTGCTCAGTCTGCCCGTTGAAGCGCGGTGTATGGACAAGCCTTGGCACATGTGGAAGTCCCATTTCCACAGAATGGACACGGGTGCTCTCAGCACATGGTTTACAACCTCAGAGGGGAGGGCATTTCTTTTCCCACTAAAGGCAGCCCAGCTCCTCCTGCCAACTGGGAAGCAGAAGATGGGGCTGGAGTGAGGGGAGTGTCCCATGTCCAGTTGAGGACAAGCAGAGTCAAGCTTCGTGGTTGACAGAATGAAATAGGAATGCCCAGCAGCCAGTCTCTGCACAAGACACTGGGGCTCGGGCTCATCTCTGGGAGGAAACCAGGGGCTCCACCCACTTAAAAGAGGAGAGATGGCATTGACCGATTTGTATGTTTGTTTACTATGAGTAGTCTTGCCCTGGCCCTATTTCTAAGTGGTTAGAGCATCGGCCCATGTACTGGAGGGTTTTGGGTTCAATCCCAGGCCCAGTTCGGGGCACTTGTGAGAGGCAACAAATCAATGTGTCACTCTCACATTGATGTTTCTCTCTCTCTCTTCCTCCTCCTCTCTATCTCCCTTCCACTCTCTATAAAAATCAGTGGAAAAAATATCCTCAGGTGAGGATTAACAACTATATATATATATATATATAGTCTTATTACTAGTCTCTCTGAGTCCCCTGAGATCTGTGGCTGTTTTCTTTTTTATTCAGTTTTGCCTAGGGTTCAACTCATTGCAAGAACTGCACACATGTTTGCTGAAGGAAAGTGCAATTGAAGACGGACAATATGACCATTAGCACACTGCCCAGTCCCACTGTTCAGGTTCACTCTGATTCTCTCCCTCCCTCTCTGACCTTCCCTAGAAGGGGTAATGAATAACTCAGAAAACAATAGTGTATTCTGGTGGTTAAGAATATAACAATTTAATTAATATTTGTTTCTTCAATAATGCCAATCTCATTTACCCAGGAGAGCAGTTTTTCATTTCTGTTCCAGGTTTCTCCCAATAAAAGAGATCAATCCTGCAGGTACCTGAAGGCCATTGGTTAAACAAGGATGTGGGTTTGTAATAGACACAATACTGTGATCATCATGTTTTAAACACAGACATTTATTTAGGGTTTTGTGAACTCATACATTATTAGCATAAATTCTAATTTATATCAGTATATAATAAGCAAATATAGAATACAATAAATTGCATTTGTGTACATAAATACAAACTTTGAGGTAGGGCCTCAAGAATAATGACTTCTTAAATGAATAATACACAGTATCTAATATGTACTCTATAAGATATATATATATGGTGCATCATTTGTAACATAATATATTTTCTTCATGTACAGTTAATGAAAAAATAGAAGGACCTGATTAGCGAACATATCTTTATTCATAGGCAACAGTACTACATTTAGGACTTTAGCCAAGTATGCAATTTAAGAATAAACCTATTCCATGATAGGTCCATAATAAAGTGCAAAGAAAGACCTCAAAAAAATGAGAGACAAAACAGCTCCTAGTCAGTAAGTATCATCCTAACAATAAAATACACCTATAAGGCAAATGGTTACCTGAAGATGTATTTAATCCGGCAGGTAAATCAGACCACTGCCTGCTTTTCAGCCCATCTGAACACGCTTTCTCTTTGGCTGCAGGTTGCTCAGCCATGACCGAGCAGAGACCACCATTCAAAACTACTCGGCCTTCCTGTGCAACTGAAGCAAAATCCGGGAAAGCTAGGAAGCTTCACCTTCACTCATCCTAGGGCCACTTTGGGGAGAATTTAGTGCCAGGATTAAGTCACCCAAAGCTTTGCTCCCAGCCTGGAAGTTTTGCTCATCATTGACCCTGAACTTCTTTCCTTGTAAGACAACCTGCCACACCGCATGCCCTCATGCGCGCCATCTGCCATGAAGAAGTGTGTCCCAAACACAAACCTGGGTGCCATCTTGCCATCGCGCGAACGTGAAGCAATAGTGAGTGCCCGAGTCTCTGGGAAGAGGACAATGGCCAAGGGCCAAGGGGACAAACAGGAAGGAAAGTTCGCAGTTTCAGGCATGGGACAGACATGCTGACAGGTGGAGGTTGTCAGGAAGCACTGAGGCACGTGTAGATAACAGGACAGATCTTAGAGGAAAACTCAACCCCAATGCGACATCCCCAAGTCTGGTCTCCATTTAACGCTCACTGTGTGAAATGTCTTCTTAAAGTGCTGCTCACTGGAATACACGTTGATTACATTCCTTACATATTAAAAACACATGGAAAGTCTCAAAGACGTTGAGGTCATTGGTTTGCATTGACCACAGATTTCATGCAATAAATCAATAGGAAGGAAAAAGGAACAAAGGTCAGCTTGGACACATTGATACACGACAAACACATACCCCTAAGGACTATGTTGCTAAGATGCTAGACAAGTATTTGCAGAAGTAGCCACAACACCAATAGTTAAGAAATATACATGTTTTTCTCCTTTAAGGATATTACAGGGTTACTGTTTTTAACATATGGCTTTTTTTTTTTTTTTTACTCAGAATCGATTTCTGGCATTGGTTGGTGTTAGGAAATAATCTCATAGGTGGAAAACGACCCACATTCTGCACAGCGAACCAATAATGTCTTTTCTCGGCAACTTGGCTTTCTCCTCGGTTTTCAGGGAAACTCTCGAGTGGTGGTTTATGGCAACGCTGTTCATTTTCCCTTTATTCAAATTTTTTTTCTTCCAGCTGACTGTGCATTTTAACACAGCATGGAAACACCCCTCTGGTCGCATGCATCTCCCCGCCCTCAGCGTTCCAGCCAAGTCTGCGGGAAGGTAGGTGCGCCAAGACAGGGGGTAGCTCAGACACTGGACACATCTGGCAAAGAGAGCTTTGAAGTGGAACTTAACTTCAGAAATGGGCAAAACCACATCTCCAAGGTAACTGTTTCCAGCTAATTTCAGAACCTTTCGCCTTTAAGAAAAGTATATGTAAAACTTTGAAGTTGGAAGGAAAAGGGGGGAAAAAATCCAGCTGCTCTTACCATCAGAAAACAGGAAACAGAAACCCAGGCCACCAGGCCACACTATTCTAAATTCACCTTTTCTACAGGGATTCCCAAAATATTTTTAAGGAAACACCACTAGGGGTACACATTCTATGTGACCACATATCACATTTGAAAAGTTTCATCTACACATGTTCAGGATACAAGAACTTAATGAAGTTACAATTTCCCCAACCTCTGCAGACACTCGATTCATTCTCATCAGAGTGTGGTTATAAGTACTGTGAATTGGGAACTCTTAAGATTGAGTTATCTAAATGTAGTCTCAAACACTATACTTAATTGGCTCACTCACTACTTATCAAACTGTATTTATCAGGAATTTCTGTAAGTACTGTGACCTAAAAGCACAGTGAATATCATGGTTGTTTTCTAGTAAACTCTTCATTTCCTTGATTTCTCTGTAACTACAATTGGAATTGACTGTGAGTGAAAAAGTTGAGAGTAAAAATTGAGAAGTTATCTGTCTTTTAAGAGTTTGTTTTTATATAGAGAAATTGTAGATAAACCAGGTTAAGTCTCATTGTCCCAGAGGCTGAGAGGCAAGGTATCTGCAGCTTATAGAAGGACATGTACAAAAGAAGAAACACTGGACCATGACATTGAACCATGGTGCTAAATGTCATGTAGAAACTGGAATGGAGCTCTACTATGAACGTACAAAATTAGGCACAAATTATAGGATGGCTTCTTGTGGAGGGATGAGGATATGACAAAAGAATTCACAAATTGGGGTGTGTTTTTTTTAAAGACATCAGCGGGAAGGGAACCAACTCTTTGTTGAGGTTCTTGTGCAGAGTGAAGTGTCTGCGTCCTCGCACTCGAGACAGTTGTTCCACAAGAAGGAAACATCCCCAATTGTGAATCAAAATAGGAATTTAACCACCTTGATGGTGCCTAAACCCACTGGCCTTGTCTTGCTCTAAAGCATGTCCTGACCACAGCTGATACTCCAAGTGTACCATGCCCTGGTCTTTCTGTGTCTGAATGAAAGCTCTATACTGCTCAGCTCAGCCCTACAACACCCAAAAGTCTGAGTTAACGGTCCTGTGATTCTGCCATTCGGCAGATGCCTTACGGGCACCACGGATAACACACAGCGTATATTTTTCTGTTGGCCAGATCGTACATTCCTCCTTGTGACATCACCAGAAAGCGCTCACCTAGCTGGTCCGCTCCTGTGGGGTAAAGCGCGTGCTCTTTGGACCAACCCTACTGCCAACAGACACCACGGACACAGGTGAACAGCGCTTGAAGAGGTCCGTCTAGCTCTTCACTACAGCATGCGACACTAGGTCCTACGGAACCACTCTCATGCACAGATACGAACCAAGAAGTGGGGAGAAAGAAGCAGCAAAATGGGAAGGAACCTGGGGAAACCAGTAGGGGGAGGCAGAGAGGGAAAACAGGACAAAGTCTGGGCCATCTCATGCCATCAGACTAGCACTGGGTGCCCAGTTCCAAGTCCTTCACAGGCATTTTGAATCCCAGGGAGGAGGTTCCCAAGGGGTCGATCATGTTCTTGTAACGCTCCCCACGGTGCTTAGCTAAGAATGGGCCCCAGTCCGGCTGCGGCGAACACACCAGCTTTAGCCTCTGCAAAGAAGCCAAAGACACACAGGGTCACAGAAGTACTGCCCCTCCTTCCCCAAGGTACCAAGCCACATCCCAAACTGTGCAGCCACATTTTCCAGGTGCCCCTTGATCCAAAAGTTTCCCCCCACCCCTACCCCCAGGAGAAGCAGGTGGAAATCAATTAACCAAGCCGTGGACTCATTAAAGAGGAGAAGTCCTTTGGTTCACTTGAAGTTATTTACATCACCCTGCAAGCAATATTACAATTGCTCAGGATTTGCCTTGCACAAGATTAATAGAGGGAAAAGGACCCAGATTTTAATTACACATTTTTTTTCCCTCTCCAAATGAACAGAACCCACATACTTCTCCCGACAGTGCCAAACGCAATTTGCAAAGGACACATGTGCTCTATTACTTTGCTCTTTAGTTCCAACAGTGGGTTGCTACATCAAAATAATTGGATTTTGTTTAGCATATTTCCCAAAAGTATATAAATGGCCGGGAAAAAATATCCCAACCTCAAAGATACATTGCCAAGAGTGAGCAGAGATTTTAATTATCTGTTGACAAAAATATATGCTTCTGACTTGGTTCAGCAGGGTTGGGCGCTGGCAGGCAAGCTGCAAATAACGGGGTCTCTCTAGTCCTTCAATGGAACTTCTCACCGAAAACGTAATCTCACGGAAACGTATTTTAGAAAGAGGAAAGAAAACATATTTCTCCCTACATAAGGGGGAAACAATTATATGTTTATTAACTATTAAAGTGAAGCTGCCTCTTACAGCTGTTCGTTTAATCTCTCCTTAATTATCCATTTGCAACCTCTGTGTCCCAAATCAACCATAGTAAATTTATATAGCCAACTCTTCAGATAATTTCAGTCTGACACAAAATAGTAGCGCTCCACCGTGTTCTGTTCGGGGAGTGGGGGGAAGAGAGTTCTGCATCAGTGGTGGGAGGTTCATCAGGGAACCAGCAAGCTTCCTGGGGGGGGGGAGGGGGGGGGTCTCAGTAATAACCTCAGGAAACAGCGAATACCATTTCCTGAGGACGGAAACCGGGGATCTGCCTGAAGGAAGACTCTGACCCCTCCCTTCACCCACTCTACCTCCTCCTTTAGTCCAGTGAAAACCAAGGCTCCTTCTCGGCACATGGACACCTGGCTACACGTTTACTCACAGGCTTTATTCCCTTCGGGCTTCTCCCCTCCGCAGCCTCCACGGACATCCCAGAATCCGCTCTCTTTTTTCAGCCTGGCCGACCCAGAGCAAAGCCTCGACAGCTACTCGGCACTGCCCTCTGTCTGCAGGTGTTTCTGCCTCTTGGTCTAACGCTAACCCCCTGGTCGGCAAACTGCTGCTTGTGAGCCACGTGCGGCTCTTTGGCCCCTTGAGTGTGGCTCTTCCACAACATACCACGGCCTGCGTGGGCAAGTCTATTTTGAAGAGGTGGCTTTAGAAGAAGTTTAAGTTTTAAAAATTTGGCTCCCAAAAGAAATTGCAGTCGTTGTACTGTTGATATTTGGCTCTGCTGACTCATGAGTTTGCCGACCACTGGTCTAATCCAATGCCCCTCACCTGTGGGTGTGAATTAGAATCACCTGGGGAGCTTGTTAAACTGTAGACTCCAGGGTCCCACTTCCCCAGGGCTCTGGGTCAGTGGAGCCATGCTGGAGTCTGATCCTCTGCATCTCCAACGAGCTGGTCCCCGGGCCAAACCCTGAGGAGCACAGGTCTGGTCCAAAATGCCAGGCCTCTGGATCTCCAAGACAGAGTCAGAGCTGCCCTATTCCCAGCACGTCTGAGCAAGCAACTTGTCGTAAACAACAGGAGCCTGGCCACACTTTACTGGTGGCCCAACAAGTGGCAGTCAGCCCCCTTCCCTTCCACTCGGGAGTGAGCGTGTGGGGGTTTTTATTTTTGTTTTGCATTGTAATTAAGAAGTAGGTCCAGCATTGTAATTAAGAAAGACAGGTCTCATCTCTGCCAGCCATGCTCTGGGCCTCTTGTTACATGATGGTGACACTTTAACCAGCCTGGACCCCAGCCATTCCTAACCCAGGCACAACGGAAGGGCAGTGAGTGTTAATTTCATGGTAACACATGCTTGGAGGGAGGAGCCTTGGACAGAGGGGGGCATTGGGAAGGGGGAATCTGATGGGTGGTAAAAAACCAAGCACTGGGCTTTAAACCACAATGAGAGGGGAGGAGGCACTTCCATCACTCATTCCCCTCGGCTGTCACTGTGCTGAGCGATAGCATAATAACAGCTCTGCCTGCGGATTGGCTCAGTGCCTCCATTAGAGGAATAATACATAATAAAAACGGGTTTAATAGAAATGCTGGCAACTGTAATCACTTAATCTCCAAGTCTCCCTCTAGAATCGGTTTGCGAATCTCTTGTTTCTAATGCCCAGGGCTCTCAGGGCTTCTCCCCTGAGAGGGGGAGCCAGGGGAGAGCAGCGGACAGACTCACCTCAATAAACCGGCCAGGAGCCAGGTGCATTTTTATCACAAACATAATGGGGATCCAGATAACGGAACAGGCTAGCATCAGCCATCCGAGCACCATGGACCAGTTAGGGTAGCGATAAGAGCCGTAGGTCATGGGCTCCCACTGGTAAAAGCTGAAGCAGAGGATAAACTAGGAGGAAAAGAGAAACACAGGCATCAGGGTGGTGAGGTATCTGTCCATCCCACAGCCACATGTCAAACCCCTGCTCTGAGCTGGATGCTTATCTATCTATGAAGTCATTTTATACCCATAACAACCCTGAAAGGGAGGTGTCAGTAATCCATTTTCCAAATGAAGAAACTGAGTCTCAGAGAAGTGACAAGGACACACCTAGCTTCTGACCCTGGCTTTGGCCTCTCGTAGGACTGGAGCACATGTGTCAAACACAAGGCCAGCGGGCCAAATCCAGCCCGCCAGGCCTTGCAATGTGGCCCGCACCGCGCTGTCATCACTGCACTCCGCTGTCAGTTTATGACATTGTCAGTTTATGACTGTTCAATAAACCATTCGGCCCGCGATTTAGGCTGGATTTTAGATTTTGGCCCCTTCTCTGATTGAGTTCGACACCCCTAGCGGAGCATTGCACCTGCAGGTGTGGGCACAGACAGGCTGAGAAGACAAGTCCTGAGAACATACATACAGCACGGTAGCTGGTGGGTGGAGGTGGGAGGGGCTGGGGGTGTTTTTAAGGGGTTGTCTATACTTCCTATGATGGGTCATCAGCTTCTGTTACAAGAAATAAACCTGTTAGGTTTATATATTTTATTTTTTAACAATTTTATATTTACAAGAGAGAGAGAGAAAGAGAAACATCAATATGATGAAGAAACACTAATTGGTTGCCTCCGCAGGTGCCCTGAGCAGGGATCCAATACACAATTAAACCTACAACCTGGGTATGTGTCCTGACCGGGAATCAAACCTGCCACCCTTTGATGTATGGCAGTGTTTGCCAAAGTGTGGTACGCGTACACACAGGGGTACAGGAAGAGTTTGGTGGGGGTACGCGTTGCACCGGAGTTTGGTGGGGATCTGCACTGCACCGTGCTTAGCTGCACTTAATTCTACGTTCTCATGAGTATGAGGGGTACTCAGCATTACGAAAATTATAGAAGGGGTACACATATGTCAAAAGTTTGGGAAACACTGGTGTATGGAATGATGCCCCAACCAAGTCACACTGGTAGGACTGTATTTTAATTTTTAAAACGTGAATTGAATCACTACTTCTTCTTACTGACGGGGGCGTGCTTGCATCCGGGAGCTGGCTATAAAGCTGGCTGAGGCCCTGAGTGGTTCCCACGTGGTGCCTGAGCCAGAAGCCTGGCCCAGTGATGAGCTGTGGGACAGAGAATGGATGCACAGCCTCCCTTTTGACTGGCTCAAGGTGAAGGGGACTAGTCACTGAGTGGTGAGCTGAGAGCCAGGAGACCAAGAGGCTAATCTCAGCTCTCCCACTAATGAACTGAGGGACCTGCTATAAAACGGACATATTTCACACCCTGCCTGCAGCATGGGGGTTCTCTGGGAAGGATAGCCTGGTATTTACTCTAGAGTTCCCACTTGTTTTAAGAGTGGTCCTGATGTCTTTTCTGCCCACTATCTCCTACCACTGCATGCTTCAACTGGCAATGCCAGGGAGAATCTCTGCAGACTGGTTAGCGCCGCTGAAAAGGAGCAAAGGGAGACGTGTGCTGAAAAAGGAAGCACGAAAAAGACAGAACAGGGGCCCCAGCTGCTCTGGCCACGCCTCTGGGGACACTGCCCTGAGAAAAGCGTGTTATTCCCTGGATTCGTCCCGAATCAGCCTGGAGTCACATACATTATGGTGACTAAGTTCGTCCTTCCTCCCCACCTTTCTTCTATCCTAAGCAATAACATAACTGTCCCAAAATGATTGGAGCAAATTATGTCAGGGAAAAAAACATACGGAAGTGTTTGGGGGATAGTGTGAATCTCTGCACAAATGTGAGGCATGTATATTATTGCTGCAAAGCCCAGGCTGCTAGGGCGAGCGAGTATTTCAATGCAATAATAACTCAATATATTTGTTTGAAGCAACATGAGCCTGAAGACAAGTACTGAAAAACACTGCTTTATGGAAAGAGATGCCGTACTCTAGGCCCCCTTTTAAACATTTGCCCCTAGAGTTATAAGCTTTATTAACCCGTCTATTGGAAGCGCGGCCTAATGTATTTATGGTAAGTTGCTCCATTTCATTTACTATATAAACAGCAATACATACGCTTATGTGTGCACATAATTCAGTGGCGTGATCTGACTATGTATACAATGATTGCATGGGAAGTATTTATAGCCCTATAAATCCAGGAAGGCATGTATAAAAATGATCCATTTTATTTCAAGAGTTTTGAAGTAATTTAAACCCATAATCTTAGCTTGTCCCAGCACACCGCAAGTATCCATTTTATAGAAGGGCAAAATGGAAGAAGTGTTAGGGTTGGTCCTTCGACACCCATTTCCAGTTGGACAAACATCATACCAAACATATTAGCAACACACTCCCCTGGGTCGAGTCAGCTTTGATAAAACACTACCTAAGAGATGGTAATGTAGCCACCGAGTCAGGCCTGCCCTGAGCTTTTCTGGTATCACCCCGAGTCGGCCAGCAGAGGGCCCGTGATTGGTGATGATGATGGCATTGACCACTTCTGCTTGCCTGTCCTTCCCCAGAAGGGAACTCTGGTTCAGGATATTTTCTGGGACCTCTCCACAGGTCTTTGACAGGATTCTTATAGTGGAAATCAAGTAAAGCACAGCATAGTTAAGGGACTTTCTCAAAAAACATAGCAAGTTCCTAGAATTCCTTTTCCCTAACAGTCTGCTCACACACAAAAAAAAAGATGTTTTTAATCCCAATCTGGAATTAAAAATCTGAAAAGCACTGGGTGTTTAGAATTTACCAGTGTGGCCTAGACAGCCCTGGACTCAATGCTTGGCTCTGCCACCTGAAAGCACAGGGGCCTTGGACAAGGTTCACCTCTCCATGGAGAAGGTTCACCTCTCCATGCCTCAGTGCACCAGGTGCCACAGGGAAAGAATCACCCCTGAGCGGGATGGTCATGAGCTTCAGAGATGGTGTTCGTGCAGTGCCCACCTCTCATTGACCTCCACAGGTAGCATGCTGACTGTTAGGATGTGAGGTTTCCACAGAAAATAATCAAATTCTTTGACACTCTCCAACAGAGGGGGAAATGCCAGAGGCAGGAGAGTATTGCTTTTTCCTCCCACCAATTAGGTAAGTCTGAATTCTTCATACACATTTCGGTCCTGAATTCAAGAGACTGGAAATTCTATCTTACTTCTTTTCAACTCGCATGCCCAAGTCTAGTGGGACTTTTCAGGCAGATAACAGCCTCTAAAATGTGAGTACAGATGGGGCCCCAGAATGCTACCTGTGTCTGTCCTTGCAAAGGGAGATAAATACTGAATATTTTTTCATTGTAAACTTCTGTCTTCTTAAAAGGAAGTTGATGTGTTTTGATTAAAACTGTGACATTATTTTTAAAAAGGGAAAACATATTTTCTTTACTATTTTACTTCCATCCTGGCTTGTTTTCCCTGAGAGAGGTTGGTACTTTGGAGTAAAAGAAGGGTCTTAATCTGGTTTCTACTGCCACCTGCTGGGTATAGGCGGAACTACAACTGGCTTCCTGCCACCTTGCTGAGAAGACACCGACATGCCTCAGGCTAGGGAGAAGAAGGAGGAAATGCAAGGTCTCCATCAGTTACTGTGCTTGGAGAGTAGATGGAGGCAAAGCCTGCAGCCTATGGCTTGATGAAAGAGGTGACGGGACGCGCACATAAGTCCCTATTGCAGATTTACTGATACATGAAGAGCTCTGATCTTTAAGATGAATGTCAGATGATCTTGAAATGTCATCACCACACTTGAAGAAGACAAAATAGTTCTCAGAGCAATAAAAAAAGAACAACTGAGTATCTGTACTGAGTAGTGGTTAGGAGTAAGCTTTTTGCAGCCAGACTGCCTGGATTCGCACCCAGCCTGTTGCTGATTATTGGATGTGCAATGCCAGGCAAGTCACAACACTTCTGGGCATCAGCTTCCTCACCTGTAAAATGGAGAGGATTATAATGCCTACCCCACAGAGCTGCCATGGGAGCGCTGAGGGGAAACATACAAAGCACCTTGAACAGAGCCTGGGCCTTAGTCAGCAGTGAGGACCGTGGCTGTTACCAGTGCATGAGGCAGACCTCTACCATGGACACACTCCATAAGGATGCCCCAAACTGTGCATGAATCCAGCTCTGCACCCAGCTGGCCAAGCACCTTTAAGCAAGTTGTTCCCCCTCTTTTCCTCATCTGAAAGGCAAGACAATTAATGCCCATTACCACCGGCTTCCCAGGCTCTTAATGTCCGCATCGTCCTTGTTCAAGAACAAAGCACCACCTACAAGGTCCCATCTGTACCATACAGCATGCAGTCCTTACGGTTAAGATGGTTGGAGTCACAAATGCCCAGCAGACTTTCCAGAAAATGTTTGGCTGGAATCCGATCATCATCTCTATGTCTTCGCAGAATCTCTGCAAGCCTGTGAACAGACAAGTGGAGGCCGAGCATGAGGTGTGGTGGCAGGAAGGGGGAGGGGCAGCGCTAGAGCCCCTCCCTCAGGTGCCCTTGGCCAGAAGACAGCCCCAGCCTAGTGTCAACATGACCCCTATTATGTAGGAAATTATCAGACAAATGACTCAGTGCCAGGATGATTAGGAAAAATGGACATTTAAGAAGATATTAAATACTTTCCATGGTGATATGCAAAAATGTCGTCCCGCGATGACTTGTCAAAGCTCAGGTTCTGCCCAAGTGTCTCGGCACTGCCACACCCTGGCATAGTCACCTGCGTAGCCTTATGTGCTTAGCAACAACTCTGGCCAAACCAACTAAGATCGTGGCCAATAAGCAGTGTATGATGAAAGCCTTGGGATTCAGGGTAAAAGCCCCTGTACATGCGTGGTTGTTTTTTGTCCCCCACCCTCCCAAGGACACCTTCCACAAGTCAGTTTATCTTTGCTCTGTGTGAGAGGATAATGTCAGGCAAAGACCCATGTAAATCCCAGTGGCCTTTGTCCACGTTGCTGAAACTCAAGGGACTGTGGCTTCTTGATCACTGATCAACTAAAGCCACATGCAGAGGTGACACTGTTCTCGTGGCCACACATAACCCCACACACTCTTGGTTTAGAAAGGTATCTATACCACTCCTTGAAAGAAAAGGCCATTGAGAGATGTTTTCAAATCCAGCAAGTTCTTGCAAAATTGGTTTTTAAGGGGGGCAATTCGAGAATGAAGTGTTAACAGTGAATTTTTGCATTTCTTATCATTCTTATGGTTCTAGGGGCCTTATATATATAAATCTATATTGTGACATACTTATGCATTTCAGTTCTCTATGTTTTGAAACTTTATTTGCTATTTTTTATATCACTTCATATTATTATTGTTATTTTTAAAATTTCTTCCTCAGTACTCCTTTCATTCTTTTATTTTTCTCTTTCATTGATGCCATGTTCTTTGGAAGCTTGATAAGAGCAAGTTACGGGCCTTTTAGGCTTCCTCCACGTGAATAGTTCACTTTTTAAATAAGAATTATATGCCATGGGTGGGGGAGCATCAGGATTTTAGAGAAGCTTAGGTGGGGCGTGACCAAAAAAAGGTTGGGAACCACTGGGCTAGATCCCCTGGGCATATGGGAGGGGTGAGAACCAACGGAGTAGAAGTTAAAGCTGTTTCTTTATTAACTCTGCCCCACAGACAAGCTTGGAATAAAGTGCTGCTCTCCTGCATCTCTTAGGTATCAGCAAGTAAGCCCTTTCACTGTCTTACTAAATATGGGAACCTGAGTATCTACACTCAGCTTTACCACAGCAGCAGGCAGGATGGTTCCCTTACCGTACACATAGGAGATCCCCACGAGCTCAAAAATGGCAATGATGACGAGGGCATAGGAGGCAGCATATGTGTCCACCAGCTGAAACATGTAAATCCCACCCTAGCAGGAAAGAGAAACAATTGAGATCAATGGGCCTGGCTCAAGGCTCTGTCCCATTTCTAACAGGAGAGGAGAGTCAGGTGCAAACAGGAGTCAAAGGATCTCCCCTCCCTAAAGCTGATCCAGCATGCAAGCTGGAGGCCTTGCCATGTTGGCAAAGCAACACCACCCCCCGACCCTCGGAGACTTGAAGCCCATCAACAGAAAAAGCACAGAAAAGGGCCTAACATCTTACTCTAAGAAGGTCAAGATCAGCATCTGAAGATGTGCATGTGAGAGCAGCCGGGTCAGTTTATTTTTGCTTTAAGCAATCGATGAACATTTCTACCCATACACCTGCATTTGGTTGACCTTCATATAACCTTGGGGCGCCTTCAGGCATTTCTCCTGCATCCCCCTGCATCGTGGCCTCACTCTGTAAGTCTCTCTACAATCCATGAGGCTGAAAGATCATCTCTTTCCAAGCCATCGTTTTACAGATGAAGATACTGAGGCCTGAAGTGGTGACACAGAGAGCAAAAGCAACATGTCCACTGAGTGAGCTAATACTCTGTGTCCCAAGGCCCTCAGGCTAGAAAGTGGCTGTAGAGACACTTGTGTATGAGGAGTAAGCAACTGGACATTTCTCTGGTCAGTAAATTTGGGTTTTCTAAAGTAGGACACACCTGCCTCGTTGGCTCAGGAAGGCTACATCTCAATTATGGAAGATGTAACAAGTGCCATGAGTAGCCAAGGTGACATATTTCCCTCTGTGGTCAGAGTCCCCAATAGCCCGGGGCCATATGCACAGAAACACCAGTGACTTGGCT
This sequence comes from Pipistrellus hanaki, assembly GCF_964339955.1. Classification (NCBI taxonomy): domain Eukaryota; kingdom Metazoa; phylum Chordata; class Mammalia; order Chiroptera; family Vespertilionidae; genus Pipistrellus; species Pipistrellus hanaki. The sequence continues at coordinate 56,339,388 of NC_140511.1, read as the reverse complement.
ACCGTTATGAGATCTGAGCGCTAAGGGTGAAAGGACAGACAGCCACTGGGTCCCCACCCCCGTTACCTGAGTGATCATCGGGAAGCCCATGATGAAGAAGCAAATGCAGCAGCCCAGAGTGAAGACCGGCTTGTGGGTGCGCAGGTACTTGGGGAACTCGTCCGAGATGGAGGTCACTATGGTCTCAATGGTGGCAAACTGCAATGGTGCCAGGAAAAGGGCGTCTGAGATAGACCACACCATCCCAAAGGCTCCATAAAGCCCTCTGTGCTTCCCACGGGGTACATGGTACCTGTACTGGGTTTGGCTTTTAGGACTGCCTTCCCTTGAAGGCCCTGAAAGGCCATGCTGGGCCCAGTCCACAAGGCCACGAGGGAATGCAAGCAGGATGTGAGCTCTAGACATTACCTCCAGCCCCGCAGAGCCTGTACTCATACTCACCCGTCAGGGTAGCTGAAGCTGCACTTTGTATTCATGAGATGTAAATCCTCCTCCAGTTTACCTGCATTTGATCTTCTGCTTGAGGAAAAACCCTCTTTGCACCCACCTCCTAACCTCTGAGCGCCTGTCAGCATGATGGGTAGTAGCCTCAGACCCAGAGCAATTCCGCTAAAAGCGACTTGATATTATTCTCCCTTATCCTGCCCCTCAGAATTTGCTTTGGCAAAATGACACCAAAGTGGTAAATACGTTGGCTAAATCATGCACAGAAAGTGGAGCGAGGAATAAAGGAAGAGAGGGCCGCTCTCTGGCACCATCTCACGAGTCCCCCACAAACGCAAGGTTATCCTGAGTCCTGGACAGGTAATTCACCATCTCTTCACAGCTTGAGAGAAAAATGTCACTAAGCCCATCCCCCACTGCAGGCAGGATGCAGGACCCAGGAGAAGGGCTTCTTCGGAAGGACCCTGGGGCAGGGATGGAACGGGAGAGGGCTCACCATGGTGTCAAGTCCAAGAGTGAGGAGCATCAGGAAAAAGATGATGGCCCAGAACGGAGAGAGGGGCAGCCTGGTTAAGGCTTCTGGGTAAACCACAAATGCAATGCCTGGCCCTGGAAAGAACAAGACAAATGATTGCAGACAGGCCCCTTCTTCCTGGAAGCCCACTGGGCCTTCTCTCCATGGAAATCCTGAATTTTTACTTATTTGCAGCTCCCATTGTTTTTTTTTTGCTTGTTTGGTTGGTTGGTTTTCTTTACTTATTTCTACCCATTTCCCCATTAGATCTTAAGCTCCTTGAGGGGAAGAACCAGGTGAATTATGGTTGACATACTATAATTCACGAGCCACTTGTGGCTCTTTGGCCCCTTGAGTGTGGCTCTTCCACAAAATACCACGGCCTGGGTGAGTCTATTTTGAAGAAGTGATGTTAGAAGAAGTTTAAGTTTAAAAAATTTAGCTCTCAAAAGAAATTTCAATCGTTGTACTGTTGATATTTGGCTCTGTGGACTAATGAGTTTGCCAACCACTGCCCTAGAACAGTGGTTCTCAACAAGAGGTGATTTTGCCCCAAGGGGGACATTTGGCAACAGCTGGAGACATTTTTTAATTTCACAATGGGGATGGTGGAGGATGATCACTGGCATTAGTGGGTTGAGGCCAGGGATGCTGTGAAGCATCCTTCACTTCATGGGGCAGTCCCCACAAGAAAGAATTATCCAGCCCAAATGCCAATAGGGCTGAGGTTGAGAACCCTGTTCTAAAGGCTAAAACACACCCAGAATGTCTTCATTTCAGGAGAAGCCATTTACATAAAACATAAATCCATCTAACACAGTTCGGATCTTGCCCTACAAAGACTTGGGAATGATGGGGGTATGTCAGTCCACGGGGGGGGGAAGAGGGTGGTGAAGCCCACTGTAAGGGTTAAGAAAGTTTGGGTTCTAATGGTCAGGCAGATCTGGGTCCAAATACATACTCCATGACTTACCAGCTGTGCAACCCTAGACAAGTAATTTCATTTTTATTGAGCCTCAGTTTTGCCCATCTGGGCAATGGGAATAACAACAGTACCTCACAGGGGGGACCGATGAGAAAATGCAGGCAAAGCACAGAGACCAGTGCCTCACTTGCAGAATGTTAGCTTCCATTACCAGTGAACAATGAACTTGGAAATCAGCATTTCTGATTCAGGTTTTTCCAAGGATACCACACGCTGTTGGTGGAGGACTCTGAGCTGCCATTTTCTCTGCCATCATAAAGCCCTGCCAGGGCTCCTATCCGCCTCACAGCCTGGCTGGGAGGATTACTCTGACCCAGGATGGCTAACGATCAGCAGCTGTGAATTTAAGCCTAACCAATGGACACAGACAACAGGGGTGAGGGCATCATGGGGGGGCGGGGGGGAGGGCATGGAGGTAATAGGGGAATAAAGACACATCTGTAACACCGTAATCGATAGAGAAATTTTAAAAGAAGAAAACTCAATGATAATGGGCAGAGACAATGCCGGGGTAAAACACGTCTAAGAACAGGAAATCACAGCACCTGGAGTTTTTACAACTCGAGCCTAACAGCACTTTTAAACTGGAATTTATCGGGTTGTTTGTTCCAAACGATGCTGAGGGCATTGGGGTATTTAAAGCATAAAGCCCCGAAGGCCTCGGATACCCCGCTTTATGCGTTTATTGAACACACAGCTGAGCCAGCCTCGGAAGGCTCCCTGTGTGAACCATAAAGGAAAAGGCTGTATTACACTTCGGCTCCAAATAGGTCTCCAATGGCAAACACTGAGGAAGCAGCAGCGCTCGGCGACAGCCGGGCCCATAAAGCGGGCAAAGGGTCTCGGGATGGCCACGGTGGAGAACGGGGGCTGATGGCTGTGGCAGGATCCAGCCCCTGGGGGTTACTGTTCTTTCAGGGTTAGAATGATTTCTTGTGCTGCCTCTGCCTTCTCAGCGGCCTCCATGAGGTATAAGGGAAGCATCATTTTCAGTGAACTCTGTTCCTCCAAGAGGAACTTTGTAAAGTTCAGGTTTTGTTTTGTTTTTTTCTCGAAAGATGGATTGTATGAACCACAGTGGAGATTCCCCACATGAGATCCATTTGGGTTTTAGCGACACGTACCCCCAAATTCCTTTCCTGGGGCAGAAAAGAACTCAGATGTTGGTCACAATGAACACGATAATGTCACAAAAATAACAAAACACATCAGGTCTGCCAGGGAGTGGGGCAGGGAGGGTCCTCTGCTGAGAGGGAATGAGGACAGTGGGGGTGGCACAGGCACCCCTGAAGACAGAGCCCTCTCTTCCTCTCTTGCCCTCCGTGCTCTCCGGGGAGCTGCAGGTTTTCCCGGGGAGAGGCCTGGCTCAGTTCTGACCCAGGGCACTGCTGCAGAACTGCACACCTGCTCTCCAGGGAGAGAAAATTACCCCCTGAAGCAGGCCACCTCTTTAACTCTTTGAGGCCTGCAGTGCACCATCAGCGCCACGGAGGCACTAATCATATTTTTTAATATATTTTTATTGATTTTTTACCGAGATGAAGGGAGAGAGATAGAGAGCCAAAGACATCGATGAGAGAGAAACACCAACCAGCTGACGACCAGCTGCCTCCCGCACACCCCTTACCGGGGATGTGCCTGCAACCAACATATATGCCCCTGACCGGAATCGAACCTGGGACCTTTCAGTCTGCAGACCGATGCTCTACCACTGAGTCAAACCGGTTTCGGCACGGAAGCACTAATTAATTACCCGTGGGGAGCCAGGAGAGACGGGCAGCCCACCAAGAAGGTGACACTTCCAGTCCTCTCGTGCTGGCACCTGAGCCACTGGCTGAGAACTGCAGTGAGCTCCTTGAAGAAAGGTAAGTGCATGGCGAAGCTGCTCTGGATTATGTAGGGCCATAGTCAGCAAACTGCAGCTGGCGAGCCACATGCAACTCTTTGGCCACTTGAGTGTGGCTCTTCCACAAAATACCATGGCCTGGGTGAGTCTATTTTGAAGAAGTGGTGTTAGAAGAAGTTTAAGTTTAAAAAATTTGGCTCTCAAAAGAAATTTCAATCGTTGTACTGTTGCTATTTGGCTCTGTGGACTAATGAGTTTGCCGACCACTGATCTAGGGCCACAGCCATGTCCCTATAGCCCCTGGCATGGCCCCACCCTGAGGCATCCCCTAAAGATCTGATGAGAGAATGGTCATAATGATAAGCAATAGCCACAACGAAGTCCCTTAATCCCAAAAACCTTAATCTCCAAACACCCAAATTCTTTGAAGAACAAGGCTGGGTGGAAATCAAGAGTTAAAAAAAAAAAAAAATTAAACACACTCACTCTCTCTGCAAAATGCTGTGCTAGGAATATGAATTAAACAAGATAAAAATATAAGCTCTCTGCAAACTCAGAAGTGCCACACCAATGTTAGCCATGAACAGAGGATGGTTTGGGTGGAGAGTCAACATTTATTCTACGTCCCTCCCACCACCACCAGCCAACCTTTCCTCCCCGCACTGGGGAAAACTGCGGGTCTGTCCTGCTGACTAAGCAGAAAGCCCTGAGAGCACATGTGACCCAACAATCAGGAAAGTGCTTCGTCAGGAAAAGGCTGCTCTGGAGGCAATGCTCTTGTGAGGCGTTAGCACTCAGTCCTGGCGTCCTCTGCAAGGGACACATCCTGCAGTCACCTGTGTGCACCTCAGCCCCGCTGGCTTCACTAATGACTCCTTGACCCACACCCATCAGGGGCAACAGGGGAAACTTACTTAGGCTGGAGCTGAGGTCAGAGGGAAAAGGAAAAATGGAGCAGAGGAGAGGGGAGCAAGGCAGCGGCTTTTATAGCAACCCCTCTGGCCAGGGCCCAGCTAGCCCTGACCCTGTGTGAGCTTCTACTGGGGATATATCTCTGTCCCTCCCCAAAGGGGAACCCAGGTGCCCAACCCCCGTCCTGTTCCAGAGGCCAACTTCCTAGCAGAGCATAACTTAGGTCTCCTGAGGCGAGCTCGGCACCTGCCCTGCAACAGTGGCTGACAGCGACACTGTACCTTGGTCCGCCACGTTCTCAATGTTGACCTTGCGCTCATTAGCCATGAAGCCAATGACTGAGAAGATGACGAAGCCGGCAAAGATGCTGGTAGCACTGTTGGTGCAGGTGACAATTAGAGTGTCCCTGGAGAAGAGATGAGAGTTGGTGGTTAGGTGTGCCTGGTGGGCAGGAAGAGGCAAGGGGGAGGACACAACGTGTGCACACGTATCTGTGTGTACATGCTATTTCCATACATGTATTTGCTGCAGGGTGGCCTTGTTTTCTTTATTCACAAGGACAGGGACAACCAGTCCTGACCACAGACTCCCTTGGGCTGAATTTATAAGCACCAAAGGCGCAAACAGATCTCCCCTAACTGCCCCGTCCTGATGCCTCTGGCTCCACATGCTGCGAACTGACAGAGGCAAGTCTGTCCATCAGAGCAGAAATGGAGGGGGTGGGGCCTTTTGGGGACAGGAACCATGGATGAGAGAAGGCAGTGGAACCATGAAATGCCACCAAAGTATGGTGACAACTGGATTGGGGCACCCTGGCTAATAAGGCAAGGGGGAGCAGAGGGGAGAGAGACCAGCGCCCTCTGCTGGCAACAGGCTGCAGTTTCCCAGCCTGCCCTGCTCTGGTTTTAAATGGAGACCATGGCCCTGCCTCCCTCACAGCTGTTGTGAGGACAGAAAGAGATTATTCCTGCACAGCACAGAGGCCAGCACAGGCAACTGCTCAGTAAACAACCCTCCTTGTCGGGCTCCTTAGTTCACCGATGAGGAAAGTGAAGCCCAGGGGGAAGTAATAGCTAATTAAGGATAGGTTGGGATTTGAATCCAGACTCCCTGCCTCACTGCCCGTGTTCCTTCTGCCACACCACCCTGCCTCATCTCTAACAAAGCACAGAGCAATGCTTCCCCCTGGGACGATGTTCAGACTGATTCTCGGTTACAAGCTAGTGAGCAGCAGTGGCCAAAGAAGTCCATACACCATAGTCTGACACCACAGTTATGGGCTGAACTACGTGCCCCTAAAATTCATATGTTGAATTCCTAACCCCAGGTTCCTTAGAATGTAACTGTATTTGGAGACAGGATCCTTAAACAAGCAATTAAGTTAAAAAGAAGTTATCAGGGTGGACCCTAGTCCAGTGTGACTGGTGTCCTTATAAGAGGAGGAGATTAGGACACAGATACACGCACAGGGGGAGGACCATGGGAAGACACAGGGAAAAAACAGACATCTAAAAACCAAAGGGAGAGGTCTCAGCCTTGTCAACATCTTGGTCTTGGACTGCCAGCCTCCAGAACTATGAGAAAATTCTGTCGTTGATGTCACGCACTATCGGTATTTGCTATGGCAGCCACAGCAGACTAATTCCAAAGGCTCTCTCCAGCCCCCTGTGCACACAGCATCAGCTCCAATCCCATTGCTCTGCCCCATGTCCCTGTCACTCATTCCCACTCATCTCCACCTCTAACTGTCCTTGCCACCTGTAAAGATTTCCTCCTGCCTGCACTGTTGAAATTTGGCCCAGCCTAGATCTCACTCCTGTGAGGCCATCCCAGCCATCCTAGGCCACAGCTTAACTATAGCTGTTTCTTCTGGGTTCACAAAATATCCCATACTTTACTAAAACCTAGAGGCCCAGTACATGAAATTAGTGCACAGGGGAGGAGGGGTCCTTCAGTCCGGCCTGCACCCTCTTGCATTCCAGGACATCCCTCTCGCAATCTGGGACCATTAGCTCCTAACTACTCATCTGCATGCCTGCCTGATTGCCCCTAACCACTCGCCTGCTTGCCTGATCTTTTCTAACTGCTCACCTGCCTGCCTGATTGCCCCTAACCACTTCTGCCTCTGCCTCTGCCTCTGCCTCAGCCCCCGCCGCCACAGCTTCATCCAGAAGGACGTTCGAAAGATTATTCAGCTGTTGGGTCCAATTAGCATACTATGCTTTTATTATTATAGATAATAATAATAACTTCCATTTAGTGAACACCTACTATGTGCACAACATTGTTCTGAAAACATTGCAAACATCATCTCTATTGCTCAACAAAATATAATTGAATTTTATAGATGAGACAGCAATGGTTCAGAGAAGTGGCATTCCTTGCCCACATCTTGGAGTTTTAGTAAATGTTGAAGAAATCTCAAATACAAGTCTGTCTGACTCCAAGATACATCCTTCTCTCCATCCTTCTTTCTTCCTTTCTTCCCCAACTCCCTCCTTTTCTTCTTTTTTCCTCTCCCTCACTCCTTTTCTCCCCTCTATTCTTCTTTCCTCCTCCTTTCTTCCTTCTTTTTTTCCCTTTTTCAGCTCCCCAAGAGAATGGGCCTTATTATCCTATTGCTTGTCATAACTCGTCTAACTTTCAATAAATATCATCTTCTGCAGGAACCCGTCAGGCTCTATCTGGGTCTTTGGGTTCCACGGCGTCCCTAACATCACACTATCCAAACATCACCGTCCTTGACTCCCCTGTGGATCTTGCCTGGATCTTTAGGTTCCTGGGCCTGCCCACCTCCAGACATGCTGATGAATAGATCTTGGAGGGGGACTCAACATTTGCATTTTTTTCAGCTACACTGAAGTATAGGTGACAGATAAAATTGTATTATGTTAAAAGTGTACAATGTGATTATTAATATATATGTAGACATTGTCACAGGATCCCTAACATCGAGTTAATTAACACACGCATCACCAAGGTGTTCTTTTCTAATAGGATCTCTAGAAAAACATCTGTAGAGTGACTGAATGACCAGACTTCACCAGTGACTCCCATACAGCTGGGCCCAGGGACTGGGCTGCTGACAGAACAACCATCACAGGACACGACTCCCTGCACACAGCCTACAGAGAGACTCTCCATCCCACATGCCAGGGTCAGCAGTGCAGTCGGGGGGCAGGCCACTGGAAGCCAGCAGCCAGGCCTGAGCAGGGTTCACCTGTGCCAGGGCAACTCTCTGGCTCTCCTCAGGTGCAGGGTGAGGGTGTGGCCTCAGTCCATTTTCTGTCCGCAGACCCTAACGCCCCTCGCCAGCTGCCACTGGGACTCGAAAGGCTGCCACGTACCTGTAGCAGTTGTTGTGGAATTTGTTGTAAGAAGAGAGCGTGATCAGGCCTCCCCAGGCAGCAGACAAAGAGAAGAAAATCTGAGTGGCAGCATCTTTCCACACCTAGCAGGCAAAAGAGGAGAAGGTCACTGAGAGCAGCCGACCCAGGCCGGGGTGTCTGCTTGGCCCCTGGCCTCACCCCTGACCCAGGCGAAGGAGGTCGGGCACGAGGTGACTTTGGCATTGATGCAATGAGAAATCTCATTGGTGCCAGATGCCAAAAAGGCAGTGAATTACCTGGCAGATTTCAGCTCCATTCTACCCAAAGGAGAGGAACTCAATAAACTACGCACATGTTCTATTTTCCATTTCCTCCCATGGAAAACTATACAGAAGGGAGAGTCCCTTCTTTAGCTGTAATCACTCTAAAAAAGAAACCAATGTGCAACAGCAAGATATATGTCGGTGGATAAACAATATAAGCCATTTAAAATTAACATTTCTACAGATTACAACTGCCATTAAAAATCTGAACTTCTGTGGCCCCTTTTGTAGCAAAGCTGTGTCTGCCACGGTGAAGGGGGTTTTATAAGCCACGAGCTTCTTGAACCTGGCTGGCATCGCCTCTTTGTTCTCTTGGTGATTTCTCTTAATTGTCCCCATAAAACTCCAGAAGGCCACTCAAGAGTGTGAGCTAGAGATTTACATGATTCGTATGATGGACCTGCCATCATTTTTTGTAAATTAAATCCAGTTTTTAAAATTGTGCTTAAAATACGCAAAGAGAAAGTTCAAAGCTGTGGGGTTTTTTAAGGCAGTCACTTGTCCAGCTAAAGAACCACCTCCTCTCATCAAGGGGATATGCAGCTAGAAGAGGATGATCATAGCATTTAGTGTCCGGCCAAAGGTGTGAAAATCAAGTGTGATGTGGACTTCTGGGGTTTCCATACTTTTAAAGAGTGAGGGTCCTATCTCTACCCCTTACCTCGCCCTTCTGTGCTACCTGGAATGCTGCTGTGATGGCTGGAACTCTGGCAGCCACAGATGGTGAGGCAGGAAGATGGGAGCCTGGGCCCCTGGTGACACCTGGAGCTGCCCAGCCAATGCTTGACTGTCTACCACTGGGCTGCTTCAGTGCATGCAAGTGAAGTCAACTTTTACCTGGGCATTTCTGTTATGTGCAAACTCACTCCTAGCTCACATATTCTGGAAAAGCACATATTTCCTTAAGGTGAGAAAACTCACTTCTTAATACACAGCACCCCTCATGTGGAGGTTTGTTCTGGGAATCTGTGCAGAATATGCAAAGAGTAAGTGCAAGTGTATACGGCTATAGCCCTGTGGCATGTGCTGCAAGTATTCAAATGCGTCTGGGCCCTTTAAAATAGAATTGCCTAAGTGCTATTATTTTCCAACCAGCAAAACTCCATCTATAATTAGTAACAGATAAGTGGTGTGAAGTGGCCCAAAGCTATTAAGGGGATTTCATTCTTCATTCCGGCCTCTGCTGCTAACCCAAATGTAGGACAACCATTCCTGGAATCTGAGGACTCCCAGTTGCCCACTTCTCATTAAGGATTTCCTGAGTGTGTGCCATTCCCAGATTAGCAGGACTTTGTCAAGGGGACAGTGAGATGCCCTGTGGGAGGAAGTCTGACCCCTTCTGTCGAAGAGTGTCCCAGCTTGAGTCCCCTCCCCATGTGCCATCCCCCAGTCTCTTCCCCCCCCCCCCCGCCCCTGACTTCCAGGTGTGTCATAAACAAAACCGTAAGCTCACCGTGGCATCCGTGAGCTTCTCCCACTTAGGTGTGATGAAGTACCAGATCCCATCGCCAGCTCCGGGCAGGGTGACCCCTCGGATGAGCAGGATCACGAGCACGACGTACGGGAATGTGGCCGTGAAGTAAACCACCTGGAAAAGCCATGCAACAGAGGACTGGGTGGGCCTGCAGCGGGTGCCTGAGGAGCATCAGCAGAGGCAGGATGGGAGGGCATCGGGTAGTCTCCCCAAACTCTGCTGGGGCTGGGGACACGGGGAAGGCACTGGGACCAAAGGTGACCCAGAGGGGACCCGAAATAAAGTCTGTGAGAGGACACCCAAGGCTATGGGTGAGTCAGCCCCCAGTGAGGATGGCTATGGGCGATCTCACCCCACCCAGCAGCTGAGTGGACAGCTGCCTCCCTAACTCCTACCCTACCCTCTGCTTGAGGCTCTGATTCCACCATTAGAGACTAATCCTTTTAGCTTAAGCTTCCCATCCTTATTCATAGATGCTCTGTTGGGTGAAGGCCCCTGATCTCATGATCAGACACTTTCAGTTCAAATGGAATAGCATCCCTGGCGATACTCTTCTGAGGAGCCATGAGAGCCTGGACGAGCTACTGAGCCTCCCAAATCTCAGTTTCTGCCTCTGTAATAGGGACAAGGGCATCTTTCTTTAAAATAAGTGATTGGGAAGATCAAATGAACCTCAGCATAGTGTCTGATTTTTAATAGATGGTTATTAGATACAACTAAGTTCAACAAGCGTTCACCAAGGGCCTACATGAGCCAGGCACTATGCCAGGCATTAGATGCATGAGGATCCAGGGACTCATGACCTGGAAGACTCAGAGACAGCATCCGAACAATGGGCTAAACCATACACCCAGGACACGGTGACATCCGGGGAGGGCACTGTGCTCAACCTGGGAGTTTACTAACAGGTTCATGGAGATGGTGCAGAAGCTGGATCTGGGAGGACAGTGAGGCGAGGAGAGGGGGAAGGCGAAAGAAGTGAGTGGGCAAGCAGATGTCTGAGGGCAAAGCTCCAATCACTGGTGGGACAAAATAAAAGATTGAGGCTAAGAGTGATGAAGAACTCCTATGTTCTTCCTTCTCATTAATGCCCCTCCATGGACCATGTGATCACTCCACCTTACAGGAGGCCTTGACTAGCAGTTGAAGGATGTTCCCAGATTCTGGAGAGGAGGGAAGGGACAGAGTCAAGAAGCATTTGAGAAATAATAAGAGCAGAACTTGGGGGTTGTGGTTGGATAGGGATGGGGATGCGTGGGAGGTGCTTTCCTTCCTCATCTGTCAATCAAACCTGGGGATGGAGGAAGGGCCTGGGATCAGGACTTGGTAGATAAGAGAAGAGCAGGTGGTAAGACAGGTTCTATAGTCCCACAGGCCTACGTTCAAATCTCAGCTCCTTCACTTATGAGCTGGGCTGCCTGGAGAAGTGACTTATCCTCTCCGAGTCTCAGTTTCCACACCTGCAAAGTGGTGATAACAGCAGCATGTTCCTCACTGGCGCTGCTGGGAGAGTACAATGGGACAGTCCATTCAAAGGGGCACAGGCCTGGGGGCCCTCGAAATACAAGTGCCACTTGGTCTTGCCTGGGTCTCACCAGTCTTGATAACACTGACAACCTTCAGCTCACAGGCCAGTGGCAACCCAATGGTACCTTAAAAGTCACCGGGAAGGCTGAGGTTGAGCTTCCATCCTGGCCCACCAAACCCACTCTGATCCATGGAGTGGGCATATACAACCATTCAGTGAGCACTGTTGGCTCAGAGCCACTCCAGTCCCACTTGCACCTTCCATCCTGGGCACCTGCCCTGGGAGGGAGACAGAGATCCCACCATGCACTGGCTGCTCAGGCTTTTGGGCCTGGCAAGGAGGCTCCAGGGTGGCAAGGACTGGCAGACACTGGGATCTCAGGGCTCGGGCAGATTTGGGAACTTGCAGGGAATGGGTTGGGGGTGGTGGTGAGATTAAGACATAACTCTTGGGATCATTTCACTAAGTATGTGGGGTAAACACAGCAAAGACCCGTACCCTCAAATAGCTTACATCCCAGAGCAGGAGACCAGCAACCAGTAGTAATCATAATACCATTCGTGGCATATTAGAAGGAAAAAGTAGAGCAAAGCAAAGGGGGTGGGACATGCAGGGGAGGCCTCATTGAAAAGCCCAGATTTGAAGGATGTGAAAGTGAGCCACTGGTTTCTGGGAGAACACTGGAGCCTGGAACAGCTAGAGAGGCCCTGAGAAGGGACTGCACCTGACCCAGGAACAGCCAGGAGGCCAGAGTATCTGGGGCAGAGCACGGCAGGAGCAGCGGGCAGAGGGCAGAGGGCAGAGGGCAGGAGGGGAGGGGGTGATGGGCAGGGGGGCGGTGGGAACAGGAGGGTCAGATCCTGTAGAGCCTTTACTGGGTGGGGAATGGGAGCTGCAGCAGGAATTTGGGCAGAGGGGTGACCTGCTCTAACACTTGAACCACACCTGGTGGCTGGTGGCAAATACACTGCGGGCACCAGGGCAGAAGCAGGGGCCGCTGTTGGAGGCCATGGCTGTAATCCAGGCAGGGAAGGACTATGGTTCCAACCAGAGTGTTTTGCAGGAGCTAGGAGAAATGTTTTGCAGGGTGAGCCAACAGGATGTTTTGACCCATTTAATGCAGAATGAGGGGCAGGAAGTAGGGAGGCAAGGATGACCCCAAAATGTTTGTCCTCAGCAACTGAAAGGGTGGTGTTGCCATTAGCAGAAATGGGGCAGGATGCAGGTTAAGGAAAACAAGTTATTTCTTCCTCCAAACCCAGTTACTCATCAAGGCCAACCTCTTTCGTTCTGGCTAGACGGGGGAAGTGCTGGTCTCCTTTCTCTGCACAGCTACCTCTCCTAATCTCTTCCCTTGCTCCCCTCCCTCCACCCTCCACCCTCCACGGAAGTCACCCCTCCCTCCTGCCTAGAAGCTCAGGGATTGCTAGGGGGTTGGGGGATGCAGGCTCTCCCTCCTATTCTTGCCAAACCTGCTTCTCTCCTTCCTCTTAAGGAAGCCTTTCTACACGGAAGTTGTTATGAAACCAAAGGCATCTGACATCTCAGGGGAAGACTGACCTCCCAACCCCACCTGGGGGGCGCCTCCTGACCACGTGGGGCTGATGGCAGTGAGGATGGAGGAGGCAAAGGAGAGGACATGACCCAGACAGCAGGGGGCAGGAAGAAAACCCCAAGACTGGTACCTATCTAACAGGCAGAGACAACCCTTCCCATTTCACTACCAGAGAGTATACGAACATGACCCCCTCTGTGGACCGGCTATTAGTATCTCCATTTTGCTCAAGAGGAAACTGAGGCTCAGATTCTGTCTCACAAGGGGTTAAATATCTCACTCAAGGTCTCCCAGCTGGAGCCAAGATACAAACTTGAAGCTCTCTAACTCCTATGTTCTTCCTTCCCATTGATAACCCTCCGTGGACCACATGATCAGAAACATAGGAGGCAGGGCCAGGGTTAAGAAGAGGCCAGGTGAGTGAGGCGCTGAGAGTCCAAAATTTAAGGAGGCACCCACTCTAAGGGTCCAACTGGCACCTGCAGGAACCTGAGAGTGAGGGCCGCCTTAAATGTCAAACCTTAAGCACTTGCTTGCCTCGCCCAGGTCTGGGCCAAGGTGTGTCGGAGGATGCTCACTCTGTGGATCGTGATCTTGCTGAAATAAAAGGGCCTGCAGTTTGGCTTAGAAATCCTGGGCACGCCTGAGTGTGAGTCAGGTGTGCGTGGGGGCTTTGTGCCCACTGGTCCCACTGGTCCCCTGGGCCAGGGCAGCTTCAGAAGGCACCTGTTTCAGCCGAAACCGGTTTGGCTCAGCGGTAGAGCGTCGGTCTGCGGACTGAAAGGTCCCAGGTTCGATTCCGGTCAGGGGCATGTACCTTGGTTGCGGGCACATCCCCAGTAGGGGGTGTGCAAAAGGCAGCTGGTCAATGTTTCTCTGTCATCGACGTTTCTAGCTCGCTCTCTCTCTCTCTCTCTCTCTCTCTCTCTCTTTCTCTCTTCCTCTCTGTAAAAAAATCAATAAAATATATTTAAAAAAAAAAAGAAGAAAGAAGGCACCTGTTTCAGAAAGTACTGTCAGAGGAATTAAACTTGAACTAATGAGTTACACTTGGTAGGAGTGGCAATGACTGGTTGGTCTGAGCCTGCTGACTGACACCTGGCCGCAGCCTCCTCACCCTCTGGAGCCCTGAACAGGTGGTCAGGTGAGGCTGCACCCGCCGGGGCTAGCTAATTAGGTTAGCGCTGTTAGCCCCTGAGGAGAAGGAGGGCATACTGTTTAGAGATGGCAGTGTTCGTGGAATTTCAGTCACAAAGGAGCTCTGGCTGCATTTGACCTTCAGGCTGCCCGCTGGTCACCCCCTGCCTATGGAATTCTAGCTGCTCAAAAGGAAGTGTGAGCCCTGGCTCAGGGTGGCTCAAAGAGGTTGAGCTGTGGCCCATGCACCAAAAGGTCACTGGTTAGATTAACAGACAGGAAACACACCCAGGTTGCAGGCTCAGTAGGGGGCAGGCATGCAGGACACAATCAATGTTTCTCTCTCATCCACATTCCTTTCTCTCTCTCTCCCTCCCTCTTCCCTCCCTTTCTCCCTCCCTCCTTATCTCCCTCCCTTCTTCCTCCCCTCTCCCTTCCTCTATCTCTAAAATCAATAAAAAAGTATTTTTTAAAGTTAAAGAGGGAGATCTCATAGAAAGCACTGAGCCAGCCTTGTCTCCAGGGCGCTGAGCAAGAGGAACTGAGCTCATCTCCCTGCAGGAGAAGGAGGACATCGCTGCTTAGCAATGGCCTGTTCATGGAAGTTGAGTCACAGAGAAGCTGGGATAATGAGAGGCCTTAGCCGCCATTCACCCAGGATTCCATGGTTAACATCTGCACGCTCCCAGGCAGTGTCATCACTTCTGGTGGTGACTGATCATCAATTCCTAGTTGGCAACCTTTCTCAAAGAAGCAGATCTAAAAGGAAAACTGCTCAAAAAGCCCATACCATCTACCACCAAGGGCTACATTCTAAATGGGGAGAGGCCGTGGCTATCATGTCCTAAACCATTACAAAGAACAGTGTGACCCGAGCATGTCCTGAGGGTCCAGACTCCCTGCCTTCATGTCTTGAGCTTGGGGTTGGAATCCCATCACCTCCAAAGGGCCAGCCGACGACAGCGCAGCAAGTCGCCAAGTATTTTGCTCAACCCAGATCCCCAGGCGGGACTGTCAGTGTTGGTGCTGGGGGCACACGGGGCACCGGGGCACATGGGTTGGAGGTTGGAAGAAGGGCATGAAGGGCTGAGAGTGTGGTGGTCGGGTGGAGAAGAAGGGGTCCCTTCCCAATTTTGATCTTTTCCCAGCATCTTGGTAGCAGCAGTCACAGCCTGGCAGCCAGACCAAGAGGCAAAAGGCCAGCAGCACTCGTCTAGCTCAGGAGAGTGACAGAGCCACGTCAGGGAGGGCCACCTGCTGAACAGAGCAGCAGCCCCGACAGAAAGGAAGGAACCTCCCCATAGTGCCCCCAGGAGCTCTGTGCACATCTGTCTCATTTAAGCCTTAAAACAGCCCTGAATGACAGGTGTCATTGTCCCGTTTTACAGGCAGGAGTCAAGTCACTCCTGAGGCCCACAGCTACCCGGGGCCAGAATCTGAACAGCACGTCTCAGGACTCTCCTTCCAGTGCTCTTGGACCTGCTCGTGACACAGTCCCCCTCCCCTGGGTGTCCCAGAGCTTTCTCGTAGGTGAACCCCATTTCTTACTTTTCCTGAAGACTTGATTCCTTTTGCCAGAGACGCATACACAATGACCCAAGCCAGGAATAGGCAGAAGGCTAGTGGCCACCTGATCTCCCCAGGATATTCAATCCCCGCAGAAATCTTCAGCACAAAGTACCTGTGAGTGGACAAGAGGAAGGAGGGAGGGGTGAGAGTCTTCGGGGTCTAATCTCCCAGCAGAGCCAGCAGCCTCAAGCCAGCTTGGCAACCACACACCCCATCAGGGACCCGACCAGATCAGGTTGTGAGGGATTCTCTGACCAGGGCTGCTGCAGAGACCCATGGGATGGACCCTGCTCTTCATTATGTGCTGGGGAAGCCACAGATGGCCTCAGGGAAGGCTCCGTACAAGACTGTCAGCACCACCATCACCCTGAGATGCCCCAGGAGGACAACAAATCCCATGGCTTTCAGGGGTCCCAGCACAGCCCCCACGGCCTTACCAAGGGTGATGTCTTCACAGAAGGCCACATCACAAACAGAAACGCTAAACTGTCCAGGATGGCTTTTGTGTGTTTTCTCTGTTCTACTCTTTTATGAGAATGCATCGCAAAAGTGTTTGCCTCGTTTTAAATGTTAAAGTTAGTACAGGGTCTGTGTGTTGAAGTCACCATCTGCCTGGAGACCCCACGTCTCTGGCAGTAGCTAAGAGCCTGGCTAAGGGTAGGCAAGCAGTTTCCCTTCTGGGGAGGAGAGGCAGCTATAGGACAGTGAGTTCTAGTAAGAATCAAACCATCACCGATACTGGTTTGGCTCAGTGGATAGAGCGTCCGCCTGTGGACTGAAAGGTCCCAGGTTCAATTCTGGTCAAGGACATGTACTTTGTTTGTGGGCACAACCCCAGTAGGGGGTGTTCAGGAGGCAGCTGATCAATGTTTCTCTCTCATCGATGTTTCTAACTCTCTATCTTCCTTCCTCTCTGTAAAAAAAAAAAAAAAATCAATAAAATATATTTTTTTTTTTAAAAGAGTCAAACCATCCCTGCAACTCTGAAGCAATCCTGTCACGCCTCCTGGATGAGGGGCTGTGTTGGGTGGTTGGTGGTTTCCTGTGACCTGAGCAAAGGCCCGGCCAGAACCCAGATTCTACGGGACTGCAGACATGACAGCCCATGTGCTCGCTTCGGCAGCACATATACTAAAAATTGGAAGACATGACAGCCCAGAGCTTTCTGAAGGCAGCAGCACCACACCGCCCCCACTCCCCTGCCCTGCCCCCGAGTGAACACCTGATAGGCTGTTTTGCAAGGCCTAGCCACACTTTTCTGAACAGGAGTGGCCACGTGACAGAGCCTGTTTCAGTCTCAATGTCTGAGGCAACCTGGGCTCAAGAGCTTAGCGGAGCTCCAGCTGGCTTGGCTCAGTGGATAGAGTCCACCTATGAACTGAAGGATCCTGAATTCGATTCTGGTCAGGGGCACATGCCCAGGTTGGGGGCTTGGTCCCTGATTCGGGGCATGCAGGAGGTAGCTGGTCAGTGGTTTTCTTCTCTCATCATTGATGTTTCTGTCTCTCTCCCTCTTCCTTCCCCTCTGAAATCAGTAATATATATATATATATATATATATATATATATATATAATTTTTTTTTTAAAGAGCTTAAGGGAAGTGACCAAGGGTGGAAGTGAACTGGGCTCCCAGATCTTCCCTGAGCAATGAAAGGGCCTCCCCACGTTCAAGGGTGAAACACTTAATTCCACTGCACCTCGGCCACCTCAAACACTCCACCCTTTAAAAAGGGCTCGTGGATGAAGCTCCTAATATCATTTCCTCTTGAAAACGAAGACTGGTCCCAGAGGACTAGTGACAGCCTCAGAAAGCTGATTCACAGATATTTAACCACAGACTTAACCCCGTGGGTTATGTGGTCGGCCCTCCTCTAACCACCAGGCAGATTCCGTTTCTCAGTGCTCAGGGTGAGTCAACACACATCCTCCCTGCTCCTGTATCATCTGGAAAGGGATTATTTCCTCTCAGCCTCACCCCCCCCTTCTGTCTGCCTGGACAGAAGAGAAATCTGATGCAGAAATTGACGGCAGCCAGGCAACTAGTAAAGATATTAGTGAGCACTTTTCATCACAACCCAGGGCCCCACTGATACTGCATTTTATTTTTTTATTTTATTTTATTTTATTTTATTCAGTTCGCTAACATTTAAAGTGCGAGACACATAGCAATTTGGACTTTACCTCCAACTTCACCTGTAACATGGAAGCTTAGCTGCGCTGCTCACAGACAGGGATGTGAAGCCGAGCACCAGCAGCTGCCCTTGCTCTTGACTGGCATCATGCCCAGTAGGCCCCAGGCCCCGCCCTTCTCTATCCTCCTGCTCATCTGTACTTTGCTCACTAGCCTGGTGAGCAGGCAAATGCCCCTGCCAATGCCCTGAGCACACAAGTGGACAACCCCCAACTTGAGGACTAACTAGAGAACATGCTTCAGGTACCCTCTGCTGGGACGCTGCCTGCACTGACCTCCCTTACAAAATAACTCCATGAATTGACTAAATCGTCCTGTAGGGCCGATGATTTTCCAGGGTCCCTGGACATCAATCCTCAGCATCTCTCAATACTCATGTAGAAAGTGCAAAACTGGGTGAAAGCGTTCTTTAAAAATGATTTCGTTCTTTACATCCTTGACCATGACTTGGTTCCTGACATTTGGCCTCTTTCCTTCTCAAATGCAAAAGAAAAAAGCAACAACTAGTCAACGGAAGGTCTGCTTAGATCACAGTGCATGGAGGTTTTGCAAAGTGTGTGTCACATCATGGTGAATTACAGCAGCAGCGATTCTGTCCCCACCAGCACTCTGCCAACTCTCACCTCCAGGCTCAGAAGCCAAACTGGGGACAGCTTCTTCCTCAGTGATCACTCTAATGGGAAGGGAGGGCATAGAGGGAGGCAGCCCACCCCTCAGGCCCCCACACCTCCTTCTCCAAGTCCGTTCATGAACTCACTGGGGGTCTCTTAGAAAGTAACACAGAGCCCTCTTACTTGAAGTACTCTTCGCTGCCACTGACAAACGTCTTATTGGCCTGGCTGGTGAAGTTAACCATGGTCAAGTTGGGATAGGCGGTCATGCAGAAGGTCGAGTTCTTGATCTGGATTTTGGGATGCTCAGCGATGACGCAGGAATCTGTAGGAGAGGACAGGATGGAAACACGGTGGCGTCTATGCGGAAAATACACCCATATACTGTAGCAATTGAAAACCAAAAGCCAAAAAGATGTGCCAGATATTGAAGAGTAACTTCAGGAAAGCGTTAGCTGAACCAACCTAGATGGAGATGAACTGCAGAATTTTATGTGTCACAGACCCCAGAACCCTGATCCACACAGATAACAGTGGCTCTCGTTTATAGACACTCCCTGTGTGTATGGTACGCACTGCGCTTAGCACTTTATGCTTTGCAGCATTATCTCATGTAACTCTCACAATAGCCTATGTGGTGAGTACTCATACCACTGTTTTTAAATTGAGGTAAAGGCTCGACGAGGTAAGTAACTCCTTAAATCATACAGCTAATGAGGAAGAGAATCGGTACTCAACCCAGGTCCTCAGAACTCCACAGAAAGTAAATGACTTGCAGAGATGAATTAGACATAAGCAAACCTCCTGAAGAGCTGCTGCCACAGAAGGCTTACTTATACGTTCACCTTGAACCCACAGCCTGGCAGGATGAATGACACATAGTAGGAACATATGACATTGTTTTCTACACACCCACATGGGCTATTGGAGGCAGCAACCATGCGTGTGCTTGCGAGCCTGCAGCAGGACCTAACCCAGGGGTTCCCTGGGGGTGAATTTGTTAGTGCCCAATGTCTCCTGCAAAGCCCCTGGGGCTGAGAACCACTGCTCTTAGCGTCCTCAAAATGCCTTCTTATTCACTATTTTGTTCTATAGTCTAATCAAATAGCAGAGAGTTGCAAGGGGTCTCTGAACTAATGGAAGCATCTGCTTCCCCAGCAGTGATCTGAATGCAGACATTTAAAGCACCATCCATCCACATCCCTTTTCCCTCCCTAAACACAGTATTTACCTCTTGGCCTCCTGCCCAAAAATGCACCCATCCCCTAAGACTGAAGAGATCACTAATATGCGAGCAAATCCCAAACTGCTTGTTTCCCAAAGTGCCATTGTGAAGCTCAAGCTAGCAGGCAGCTTCTCGCTTCGCCAGCATCTTGTCTAGATCATCCCTGCTGCCTGCAATACCAGGTCACGTGCTCCTGAGGCACTGCACCAGAGCTCCCGGAAGCCTCCTGCAATACTCCATCTCACCGCCAGATGGCAGAAGCGTGCTTCCGCGCCGTCAGGTTGGGCTCGAGCCTTCAGAGAGCTCTGCGGCCCAGCAACCCTGAACAAAGAGCGGCGATAATGATCATTCTAAATTGGAAGCTGTTGGAAAGGAATTCTCTTTACTCGGGCAATTATTAATAAATGAAAACACATGAAAGGCTAGGGAGAAAAGGAGTCATTTAATTAAAGTTCTAATGAACATTAGGCCATTCCAGAAATAGAAATGGTATTTATGTGGTTTCTGTTTTAAATGGCCCAGCTAAGCCTCCTAATTTCACAGAACAGTCGCTGGTCTCACTTGGCAGGCATGGATTATCCGTGTTCCATTACAGATACCTGGATGGTGCAGTCCGCCTAAGGAAGACAGTCTTCCTTACAAAATACACCTTAAAGACGTGTGGCAAATGGCTTCTACCCATGGACAGGGGGAGGTCAGGTCTCTGGGGCTGGCGTGGGTACCCGATCCCAGCATCTGGATGGCGAGGCAGGGCTCCTGGGCAATGCGTCCCTAGCAATGCTGAGAGGGACCTGAGGTAAATACCTCCCTGCCATGGCTGAAGGTCACAACAGCAGCGATTCATCCCCTCTCTCCTGGGACGGGCTGCTGCTATCACAGGATAGATAGAGTGGTTACAGGGTTTGGAGGAGAGGGTGAGCTTGGGAGGTTATTTGTGGAACACTGCATCCTGGAAGGAGTTGTTCTGTTTTCTCTCTCAGAGTGGCCTTTTGGGAGAGAGCCTGAGATACCCTTTGTCTGGACTCTCGACTTGTCGATCAGAGCAGTGGGGCTCTGAAGCCCCCTGGGTCTCTGCAAGTCAGACCATCATCATCTTTCTAAGTCACCCCAGGACCCCAAAGGACCAATACTACTTCTGTCTAGCCTCCGTAAGGGAACACACACGTGTAGCTAACATAGAAGAACAGATAGGGGGTATACACACACACACACACACACACACACACACACACCACACACACACACACACACACACACTTGCTTTTTAACAAACAAGTGAAAAAATTCAAGAATGAGATAAGGTCTGCCCAGCCTGTCCATATGCTCCCAGGAATAATCAATGGGAAATGTTCATTGTCTCTGCTGAGAGCTTACATAGGTTTTCTGGTTTGTACCAGTCCACCAGGAGCCTAGCTGTGCATTGTTTTTTTTTACTCTGCCTTTAAAGTTTCCTAAGTATTGTGAGCCAGACCAGGAACTCTACAAACCCAGAGATACCCCCGTCCATGTGCCCTGGCCTAGTCTATGTGCTCAGCTTGCTTTAAACAAAAACAAAAACACACACACATGCATACACATACAGGACTATCCTATATAATAAAAGTCTAATATGCTAAGTGTCCAGTTGTCCATTCAACCAATCAAAGCATAATATGTTAATGATATGCTAAGGCCACTCAACCACTCACTATGAAGTGCACTGACCACAAGGTGGGCAGACACTCCAACCAGTAGGGTAGCTTGCTGCTGGGGTCCGGCCAATAGGGACTGAGTGAGATGGGCTGGACACTCCATGGAGCCCTCCTGCAGTCCCTCTTTGGTCCCAATCATGCATGAGTGGGGTCCCTCAGCCTGGCCTGCCCCCTCTTGCAATCTGGGACCCCTCAGGGGATGTCGGAGAGCTGGTTTCAGCCCAATCCTGCAGGCCAGGGCGAGGGACTCTACTAGTGCATGAATTCGTGCACCAGGCCTTTAATAAAATAAACACATGTCCATGACAGATAATGAAGAAAAGAAAGAACGTCCCCAAATGTGCCAGTGAACAAATTGTGTATCATCTTCCTATGTTTTCGATCCATGCATATTTTCTTAAGAATAATAAAAGTACACTATAAGTCTAAATCCTGTTTTTACATTTAACACAATATGGTGAGGATGTCTCCATATTTTATGAATATTCATTTTTAATGACTATAGAAAACTTCATTGTATGGATGCACTATAATTTATTGGAACCATGGAGTTATCCAGCAATTGCTAAATTTTTATGTGTGTTTCTGATGTTTTTCCAAGATTGGAAATGTGCAATGAACAATCATGTATAGTCCTTTACTGTGTCTCTGACTCAGACAAGCTTCCTTTTTACCCCATAGAACTTCAGCTACAAATAGGTAGGGAACATCCTGCAGGACTGAGGGAGTAGAAACCCCTGGGACTTTTCAGGAACCCTGGCTGAGCAGAGAATCAGGGGTCATGAGACCCAAACCCCAGTGCTGGCTGGACCTTGTGACTCACAGCCTGACACTCCCACTCTCTGAGCCTTTAAGTCCACCTTCTCACCTACAAAACAGTGATCCTGTCACCTGCCTCTTGGAACTCTTGGGCACTTATTACAAATAGCAGAGCCATCCTTTATGAAGCTACTTTGTGGATTAGGAAGCATTTAGCATGGTAGTTAGGACCAGGGTCTTGGGAGGCAGGTACTTGGTTCAAACCCCAGATCTACCACAGAGCTAGCTCTATGATCTTGAGCTCCAGTTTTTATCACCTTTAAAGTGAAAGTAATATTGGAAGCCATATATTGGTTTATTGTTCATGTTAACATTGGTAATACGAGTAAAAGGGTTTAACAAGGTGCTTGGCATGTAGTAAGTGATGCTGGGTATTATCATTAAGTGTTAAGGTGCTGCACCAATATTGGTGGATATTGTTAGCAGAGAAGAAAGGTGTTGCTGAATTACTATCCCTCCTGGGGGACAGCTACAGGCACAGATCACTATGGTCCCTGAGGGAAGACACTGAATCAAGACAGCAGCCCTCCTTCAGAGGGCACTCCCCTCCCTGGCACAATCTGGAGGGAACAAGCTGGGCTCTGGCATGACGTTGAGATATTTCTCCATTCCAGGCCCCACATCCTGGGAGATGCTCTTTGCCTACCATGGCCACCACCTTCAGGGAGCCCTCTGGCAGCTGGGTGTTGGTTGTGAATCTAGGAACAGCTGCCCAGGGGGGGTTCTCTCAGACAGAAGCTTTTGCAGAGGTGACCACCAGAATGTGGGCAAACTGCACCGTAGTGTTCCTACTCTTGGGTGTACCCAGGGAACCTTAACAATACAGATTCCTAGGCTCCATCCCCAGGTCACCTGAATCCATTGGGCTGCCATGAACACTAGTGATGTTCAATTTGTTAGTTCCCCGGGTGAATTTTATTTATTGCTATATCCCAAGCACCTGGAGTCGTGCCGGGTACACAGTAGGTATGCAAGCAATGTGCAGCAGCTCGGTTAGAAAACCACTGCTCAACCCTAAGAATACGTCAACATGGAGATTACATAGATGAGGACACTGAGACCCAGAGAGTCTAAGAGACACTTACTCCTGCTCACACCATTAATGAGCCCCACAAACCCCCATCTCCAGGTCTGAGCACATCCAGGTGCACAGGGTTTGAATTTCATAAACACCCTGGTTTTCACTCTTCTCCAGTCTTACCTCAAAGCCTCTGCCAGAGGAGCTTGGTCAGGTAAGTATGTACGTGATCACCTGTGTGAAAATGCTCTTGTGTGAACGACTGTATGTGCCTCTATCATGAGGGGTGGGAGGGAAGGATGCACCTTCTCTCTTAAACACATCCCAAGGTTTAAATAACATCTGAGTTCTGCAAGGGCAAAAGAGCTGATTTGGGGGCCAGCAATAAGAGCCAATCTATAGAGATCACAGGATTCTGCCCTCAGCACAGTCCAGCTTAAGGAAAATGACATCACCCAGGGAGAAGACACCACTTGTCTACGGGGCCTGTTAAAAGGACCAGAGCCTTCAAAGGTGACTGATAGAAATAGCACCTTCTGTTTGTGGAACTTTATACTTTTTAGCTGCCATCATCATATCCTTTCATTTCTTTTCTCCTTATCACAATCCCAGGAGGTGAGCAGGATGAAGGATATTGTTACTGTTTGTTTTGCAAATGCAGAAAACTCAGACACAGAGGAGAGAAGTTATATACTTATCCTTGGGGCTAGGATGTTTTATGGACCAGAAGCCTTGCCCACGAACCAGTCAGTGTATCCTCACACTTACTACTCACCCTTGACCCAACAGGCTGGCTGCTCCCAAGTCCTCATATGCTGTGGTTTGAAACCCCTAGAAACACTCTCTAGTCTCCCAGGCAGAATTCCTATCTTCTACTATTACATTGTGCACATTTCTACTAAGGGCTTTTGTTGAAGTGTCTGTTTCCATATGAGCAGTATTTTGTAAAGTGTAGACCCAGAATCACTTGTATCAATCACTTCCCTAGGCTCTTGGACCTCGTTGCTTTTCAAATTGTACTATGCATACAAGTCACCTCGGGACCTTGCTAAAATGCAAATTTCCCAACTCTCCCCACCCCAAATCTAATAAATCAGACTCTAGTGGGCCTGCAAATCTGCATTTTTTTTAAACAAACATTCCAGCTATTCCTGAGCACACAAAAATTGTATTACCCCTTTCTAGGCCATAAGCTCCTTAAATATTAGAATTAAGTATATTTGGTGTTGTTTTTTTAAATCTCTGTGCCCCCAGCACCTAGCCTAAGGCAGGCAAACATAATATGTGCTCAGTTAATCTTCACTGAATGAATGAATGAGTGAATTAATGAGTACTTCACCTAATGTAGGTATATCCAAACTTACCTAATAAAAGTCTGGTTTTATCTTTGCATTCTGGCGTGTTCCAAGGGTTGTTGCAGGAACCCCAGGGCAGCACAGCCACAAAGGAGGCAAACAGGTAGAAAAGTGTGTAGCAAATAATCACGTTGTAGTATATGGCTATTAGGACGGAGATGATCAGCATTGCAATGCCACAGCCTGTGGAAGCAAAATTCCCAGGGATTCATTTCATCCCACATTCTACAGAATCCTTTCAGTGGGGCCCAGGCAGAGTCAGATCTTGGTTCTCTTACACAGAGGGATACACTCATAGTGGTGACTTTGTGTTGACAAAGGGCATCGAGGCAATCTGCCAGGAATGGGACATGCCAAAAGTGATCATGGGCCATTCTTTAGTGGGTCTCAGAGGTGGTATTGGTCAAATAGAGAAGGAAGGAATGAGTTCTATTGATCACCAAAGCAGGCCGTCCTCCCTGTGGCCGGAGAGAGCAGTGTGAGGTGGAGGAGGCTGAGAGGCAGGGGGACTCACCTTGCAGGGCTGGGATGGCCTTCCACACAGACACTGGCCCCTGGCTGGCAAACTGACCCAGCGATACTTCTAAGAAGAAGATGGGCAACCCAGCCAGAGCCAGCATCATCAGGTAGGGGATGAGGAAAGCACCTTAGGAAGAGAGAACGGGAAGTGAGAGGGCTGGGAGGCCAAGGCCGGGCTTGGGCCCACTTTCCCCCGCCTTTTCCAGAGAGCTTTTGATGTCCTAGCTCAACCACAGGCACCCAGGGACATTAAAGACATTTCACCCTTGTAAAAAATACAAAGGTTCCCTGAAAACACACTCCTTTTTTCCAATTCCCCACTGGATGAGTTACTAGGATTGTGTGCTGGCTGGATTTTAGTCTTTTTTTTTTTTTTTTTTTAAATTGTAGTGTTTCAGTGTCCCAAAATTAAGCCCTTCTTGTGTTTCATAAGTCCATACCTTTGACTCATTGCTGAAGTCAGATTTGGTGAAATCTCCCCATCTCTACAGCACCCCCACCCTCCAAGGACTTACATCTGGGAAACGAGACTTTGGGAGCCCTCCTTGGCTTACAACCTGATTTCCTAGTTACCTGCACACCTTCTCTCAGCCACGGGGGCCTGCTTTGACAGACAGGTGGCCAGGTGCCCATTCCTCTCCCACCACCGCAGCCATCACACACTTCTCAACTTCCCTCTCCACATAGGAAGTCCCTTCCATTCTCCAAGGACAACTCAAATGCTTCCTCCTCCAAGAAATCTCCCTTATCTCTCTCCCTGAGCACTTGACAGTATTTATGTGGGTATCTCATCTAGACTATGGCTTTCTTTCCCTTGGAAGATTCTGTTGGGTTTTATTGAAGGCTTGGGGAATACCCATGATCTCTGAAAAGGTTTGGGCCAGGAAGCACTGTGGCATGGGTCAGGCCAATTCCAGGACTAGTGGTGACAGAGCTCAGAACACAGTGCCCAACGGAATGAAGCTGATCCTTCCTAGGGCCCTCTTTCTGTTCACCCTCCTCCCAACTTCCTGTCTGGAGGAAAGACCTTTCCTGTCACAGGAACATCCCCGAGAGACTCTCCAGGCCAGGAAAGACCGGTGGCAGGCACAGCACTGGGCTGCTGAGGATTAAAATTAGGGGTCATGATGTGCAATCCTCTTCTGTTCCTGGGAAGGAGGCAGCAAGCTCTGCACCCCGCGCTGAGGGCTTCAGAGCCTGGAGCCGCAGTGCGGAAAAGTGGGGGCTCTCCTCACACCTGGCTGGGTGTGCAGCTCTGCAGCTACGGAACCTGGGCGTGTGCTCTGCCCCACAGTTTGCAGATCCCGGGCTAGCAAAGCCAGGGCAGGTTCACTGATCAAACTGGAGCTCTGTCCCTATGTGATCCTCCTGTCACTGAAAGCTTTATTAGAGCACCTTCCTTTCAGTCGGTTCCTGCACCCTGGTCTAGGAATTCCCTGAGAAAACAGCGGAAACCTGGAAACCCGGAAAACGGCTGTGGTGCCCTTATTTGGGTGGCCACACACATTTTTTTTTCCGGTTTCCAGGGCACCCTGGTTGCAAACGCTCTGTGATCCTCATCAGTACTCGTCAGCTTGTCCTAATTTGGAATTGGAAGGAGGGGCATTAACATATTTTTCCCTTTCAATTGCACTGTGTCCATTGTCCCTTTGCACCAAATTCCGCCTGGAGCCCATCCAAGAAGCAAAAACAAAACACAAACCAACAAACAGAACAGAACAAAATTTAAGCTGCCTGACCTGATGGGGTGAGAGTCAAGTTTAAACAGCTGTGGGAGTGAGTTCCAGGTGCAAATTCCTATTGTAACAACCAGCAGTTGGGGGGCAGCCACTGGCCCTGGGCACCTCAACCTCGGGAGGGCCAGCCAGGGACGTGGTGTCCCTCCTTCAAGGGCACAGAGGTACAGCAGATCCCAGAGGCCTGGCAGCTCGTGCTTGCTCACTGGTGTCCTCGCCCTTTCAGCAATGCTTGTCTTTCAAAAGCATTTCCTCACCCAGTTAGGGCAAATGAAAGGAATCATTTGACTACATGATTTTGCTATTCAAACTGTGGCTCTGGTGTCCAAGGGGACGTATGTGTGGGGATACTTCTGAGAGGGTTTTCAGAGCACAGCTCCTAGCCCCTCTCTGCTCACACCTGGTTCACCAGCAGCCAGTGTCCAGTATCACCCAGGTGCCCATTCCCAAGGTCTTCCGCATAGAATGGGATTTCCAAGTTATACTCTTAAAGCATCCTGAATTTGGTGTCCAGCACCACACAGAGTCTGAACTTCCCCGCATCAATGCCCACTTGGCTCAGGACCCAGACCCCCTCCCCACAGAATCAGTGGGGAATCATGCGGGCCCACCTCTTCCCCAAACTCTCTCCAGGTAACAGCCTCTGGGATCTGGGGTGAAACAGTGGCTGAAGCTCCTGCCCTCTGGCTTAACCCTGTTGCCTCAGGGGCTGAGGCTGGAGTGTGAGGAGGTTGTTCTGAGCCTCCCCTCGGGGCCATCCTAGGGCTCTGGGTCCCTCCCCCAACCCCCAATGCCCACCCCACAGGGCCACAGGCGGAAAGACTGGAAAAGCCATACCTCCCCCGTTCTGGAAGGCCAGGTAGGGAAACCTCCAGACATTGCCCAGCCCCACTGCATACCCCACCATGGACAGGATGAAGTCCAGTTTGCTGGACCAGTTCCCTCGGGCCTTATTCTCATCCCCTTGCTCGTCCTCCTGGGGGCGGAAAAGCACATTGTCGGATAACAGCCCCATGTTGGTCAGCAAGCAGGTCCCCTTCTAGCCCCTCCCCCGCCCCGCTGCTGAGGGTCTTTCCCAGCAAGCAGGCCCCCACTTTTCAACCAAGGATGCATCAGCAAGCAGGACCCCAATTCCAAAGAGGGAATGCATCTACAAGCAGGAACCTCACCCCTCAACTCTACACAGAGAGTCTTTCAGCAAGCAGGCTCCCAACCCTGATCTGAGATCCATCTTAAACAACCCCTGAGCCCCTCTTGCCCAAATCCTGCAGTCAGGACACACCAGCAAGCAGTTTTCCCCAAACCTTGAACGAGTTGATTGATCGCAAGCAGATTCCTCCATCCCCAACCCCTGACCAAGAGTTCATTAGGCAAGCAGGGCCCCAATATCATGCCCAGTCTCCAGCAAGCAGGTCCCTAACCAACCCACCCCTCCCCGCCCAAACCTCTCAACACACCCCTTCTCCAGCTCTTTCTCCCTCTGGAGCTTGTGCTAAGGCCAGAGAGAGAACTGCAATGCCTGAAGCCAGCCAGAGCCCCTGCCTCCTTTTCTCTGCCAAAGCCTGCAGGCAGACTCTACCTGGTTGGTTAATTTAGAGGAGGGGATACTTTCGGCATGGGGGAGGGGAGTAAGGGAGATGAGCAGGAGGGAGATGTGTGGGTTAAAAAGGGGGGATAATAGAGAAGTGGATATGGTAAGAGATAGGACACTTAACACCTTGAATTCTGGTCTAAATATCACCATTAACCAGCTATATAGTCCCCCAAGCTTCTCTCTGAGCCTCTGTGTCCACATCTGTAAAATGAGGAGCTTAGAACAGCTCTCCCCTGAGCACCTTCCAGTTCCTCTGCAAACTCACACTGAGATGTGTTTTTTTGTTTTGTTTTTGTTTGTTTGGTTTTTTTTTTGGGGGGGGGGCATACCTGATTCTAGAATGTCTAATTACTAAGCAGAAAAATCACCTCAACTAAAACTCTGAAAATGTTCAGGACACCAGACACCCCATAAAGCTTCTAGGACCCAGCCACTGCATGGCTTTCGTCTCCTCATTCACCATCCACCTCTGTCCTAGCAACCCAGGATGTCCCACCCTGGTCCACAGACCAAGGAGGATGAAAAGCAGCTGTCAGGAGAAGAAGTCGAGGGGAGAAAGGCAGGCTGAGGTGAGTGTCATAAAGGCAACAACAGAAAGATGGGCAGAGCTAAAAACAGGCAAATGCAGGGCTTGATCCTGAACATTTTAACATCCCCTTGCATTCCTCCCCACAGGTACTAGCCCCACCCCCACCTCCACCTCTCGTTCTTCCAGAGCTGGAAGGGTGGGAGTTCCAGCGGCTTTTGCCGCAGTGCGGAGGTTAAGAAGACACGAGAAGCAAAATTCTGCCTCCATCTGGGGTTACACTGGTGGGCACATGCTGCCAGAGGCAGTTCATACACACAGATGGACACTCCAAAAGTGGCCTCCCCAAAACAAGCGCCAAAGTGTCTGTTCATTTCTAGTTACTCTAACAGCTGAGCTCCTGCTGCATGGGTGTGTGTGTGTGTGTGTGTGTGAGAGAGAGAGAGAGAGAGAGAGAGAGAGAACACTAGAGTGACTACAAACAGAAGGGCTATATAAATCCAAAATATCTCATCCAGACAGATGTTCTGGTTTAGGCACCCACCACTGCATTCGTGCCTAGCCCCTGAGCCCAGGGAGGGGAGGAGATAGTAGAAAGGCAGGAAGGGAGGAGCTGAAGGAGGTGGAATGGGACAGAGCAAAGAAGAGAGCAGGGGAAGGAGAGAGGCTGGGGGAAACTGGAAGACGACGAAGCCTGTGTGGGAGAAGGGACCACCGGTCATAGTTGCTTATCTTTCACCCAGGATTGGGGTTTGCTCTGTGGGTTTTTCATGCCTCTGGTTGAGCATTAAAGGATCAAAATGCAGAGCTGGTTCCAGGTTTGTGGAGCCTGAAGCTTATACAATTGAGGGGAGAAACCATATAAAATTATGATGACAAAATTAGGTATCAGATTTATTTTATTTTACTTATTTTTGGAAAAGCCTTGAAATTTAAGTTTCGGGAGCAGGCTCCTGTAAACCCAACTCTCATCAAATGAGCTCTCACGTGATAAAGGGAAACTCACAGTGAAAAGGCTACAAAGCTTAAACGAGCATTTCCTCCGGGTTTTTCTTCTTTTTTTTTTAATTAAGAAAAACAATTAAAGACCCAGTTATTGGCAAGTGGGGGTTGTCTTCGTCAGGGGGTAGGAATGTATCTACCTCAATTGCTTAATCAGGCTGCGCCCGGTTTCTGCTCCCACTGAGGCTGGGAAGGGACAGGGAGCTGCAGGTCCTGAGGTCTATGCCTGGGGCCGGGTCACTACAGCCCCTTCCCCGCCGCCCCGCCCTGAACTGGAGACCCCAGCGCAGTGCCAGCTTCCGAAGCCCCAAAAGCTGCCGTCAGCACCCGTTACCTGACCCTGCCAACCAGTCTCCGCATCAGCACACGTGCACCCGCCCCTGCCCGCTTCCCTGGCGCGCCTGGGGAGCAGGAGGCTTGCGCGGGGGCTGAGAGCAACCTGCTTACCTGGGCGGCAGTGGTCGCCACGCTGCCAGGCAGCACAGACGTGATTCCATCCGTGCCCAGTACCACGGTGCTCTGGCTCATATTCACCCAGCCCACGGCCGGGGTGTTGTTCCGCTCCAGGGTGCCTTTGCCCACACTCACGTCCGCGTCCTCCTCGGGGCCCCGGAGGGCCTGGATCTTACAAGGCATTGCGTTCCCAGGCCCTGCGCCCGCAGGAAGGGTAGCCTGCGCGCCATGAGCCTCGCTCAAATCCCGCAGAACCGCGGACGGGGCTGGCGGCCTCGGCTTCTGGCTACTGAGTTTGCAAGCCCCCAGCCCCTGGCGTTCGGCCTCGCAGGCTCGTGCATCCAGGGACTGGAAAGTTTGGGCGCCGGTGGAAGCCGATCTGGGCACACCGAGCGGCGTGGCTGAGGCTGCGGGAAGGTCCTGCTCCGGGCTGGTCCTGGGCGCGCATGAACCCTCCTGGTGGCCCAGCGCCACCGCCCCCGCCGCCTCCAGGCTGCTGGCTGGTGGTTTGTTCATTTCCTTGGGAGCACCGCAATCCTGCAAATACAAGGTGAAATTCGTGCAAAAAAAAAAAAAAAAATCAAGGCAGCTTTGAAATGAACCTGTGTCTACCTATAGAGATGTTCGCAGCTCAGGTCCAAAACAGTATCTGAGGAACAAATTGAAATCTGGATTTTTTTTTTCTTTCCTTTTCCAAGAAAAACTGCAGTCAGTATTTTTTCAATTTGCCTGTCTGGTCAATAACCAGATGACATGAGGAAGCTAACATTCTCCTCCCTGACGGAGTGGAACTAGGAAAAGAGGCAGAACTGGCTTTTTGGAGTGTAAAGGGGAGGAGGGTGGAAATAGCCCTACAGTCACGAGCTCCCGCCCTCTTTGGATTTCACATCACGGCTGTAGGGCCCGTGTCCCCATCGCCATTGTAGAGAGATTCTTTAATTTTCCGCCCCATTTCCTTTGTCATTCAACAATGCACATTGCCTCTTTTTTTCCTTCCCATAAGCGATAGACAAGCTGCGGCCACAAAGCTGATGCCCTGGCACCCGCAAGGATTTCAGGCCAAATCATTTGTGCGAATCCCACTGATCCAAAATCCCCCCTGCCCGCCAGGTAGCAAAGGCAGGGAGAGCAACAACAACCCAACAACAATGACAAACCACATTTAAAACACCAGACAGTAACCAGGTTTGTTATCTTACACAATCTACATTCTCTCCCAGATTCCCAGACATGTAAAAGAACATGCAAAGTGCCAGCCTCCAACCCAGAATACCTATACACAGAAGTCTGATAACCTTCAGGGCCCTACACCTGCATGAGGACCAAAACTCATGACTAATTTTCATTTGCTTTTTCCCAACTGAGGTTCAAATGAAAAGAACTACCAGCGGCGGTTTTTCCGTCTGCTTTCTTCCTTCTCGTTATCTTTCAAGGATCCCTCAACGTTAGTACCAGAAATCGTTACTATACCGTGAGAATAATCGTATTATCGTCAGCTCATCCACACACCTCTCATCAAGTCTTCTCGCACAAGTGCACATTGCAGAACTCCTTAATTTGCACCAGTCTAAAGTACCTTGACTCCAGCAAGCGTTCTTAGCCTCTAGGATCCAGAGCGACTAGCCTCCTACCGGCATCTGATTTCAGCACCAAGGACAGTGCCGAGAATCCGCAGGGTAAGGGACCGCGCCAACCTCTCAGCTCCGTACCTTCCCAAACCTCTTGGACCTCAGCTGATGTTCACAAGTGCAAATACTACGGCTGTGACAACCGTCCTCCCTCCTTCTTCCAAAATGTACAGAACGTTTCAAAAAGAAGTATTCAAAAACGAATCTGCTCCTCCTCACCCCGCAGCCCCCTCTCTTAAAAGAACAACAAAAAAAGCCAACACTCACCATGTCTGACACCACCGGCAGCAGATTGAATAGGTAGAGAGAGTGAAACCAGCTACCCACAAGACTGGTTTCCACTCCAGCAAGAGAGGCGCTTTCTATATCTCCTTAGGAAAGGCGAGGCGGTTTGCGTCAGTGCAAAGCAAGGTGCCCTTCGTCTGACATTTTCTTGATAATACAAGTTTGATAAATCATTACCCCCATGGATTCGAGTTTTAAAGGGACAACAGCCGTGAGTACGCTGGCCCGTTGCTGTCACTCGGGAGGGAGGGGGGCTGCGTGTTCAGCGTGACTCATGTGGGTCTGATTACTAAACCGAAGCCAGCGGGAGGAGATGACAGAAGTTTGCCTCTCCCTAATTAAGGAAAACATGGGAAGGGACACGTCCCACTGCACCCAAGGCGAGACGCAGAGCGGATTGGGCTGCCGAGGTGGGCGCTGGGGAAGGAGTTAAATCACCATCATGTTCCCATCTTTCTCTGCTACTACACCCGTAGCTGCCTCTCCAAATCTGCAAGCAGAGGATTCCGCAATATTAAACCTCCCTCCCCCCCAAAAAAAACACACACAAAAAAACAATTGAGGGTCTGCTCGTAGCACCACAGCTCTGCGATGGCTGCCACATAATGACGGCTGCTCAGATAAGGGTACTCACCTGCGTGTATGGGGACTTAGAGTCTCACAGCCCTACCCTTCCAGACGACCAGTGTTAGAGGGATCCTGGACTTCCGCTTAAAAATTGAGGTCTACCATTTGCATTCCTGTTTTATCTCTATTGGTACAACAGAAATCCTTGTGTAAAAATTACGATTGCCCTCAATGGATTTGTTAAGTTCCTCTGGAAATATTTTAGAGAAATGAAAAGGAAAGTATCTTCAACACCGACCTGGTTCTTAGGTCACTTTCAAAGTCAAAGGAGACTTATGTTTTCTTCTTAGCCCTCAAAAAAAAAAAAAAAAAAATTCAGCGCAGCGAGGCCTGGTTTGGAAACGGGAGGTCTCAGACACCCTCAGAACCAGGGTCCGGGCAGCCGGTCATCCCAGAAGCCATGGGAAGCTGTGCTGCCCTACTCCGATGGGGGTGAGGGTGGCCGTGGAGATAAAAAGAGGGACTTTCCTTTGGGTGCAAAAACACCTTTTTACAAGGAAGGTGTAGTTTGGAGAGTGGAAGAGGATTCGTAGGTAAACCGCTTCCCCTCCCTCTTTCCTGAGGGCCTGGTTTGGGTAACCCCTGCCCTCTCCCCCCCCCCCCCCACCCCATGGGGAGCTACAGAAAGCACTCAGTCCCTTCGCCGCAGCCAGCCTTGGGGTCAGCGCGTTTGCACGGGCTGGGCCATCCCCACGCAGCGGGAGGGCAATGCCCAGGGCGGGGAAAGCTGCTGCAGCAGATTGTGGTGGGAGCCTGGGGCGCCGTGCAGGCCCCTCCCGCCACTTTCCAGGGGCTCGCCCTGCTCCCAGGCTCACCCGCCTTCGGGGCCCTCTGATGGAAGAAGGCTGGGGATCCTGGTCCGCACCGATATTGAAGGAGGACAGGTTCCCTGAAGAGACCCTCCTTGAGAGCTGCCTTGCGGGTTCCAGGCCGCGTTTATCGCAGTTTTGAGTTAACATTTACTAAGACCTCAGCATTGAACCACTGTGCAAGAGCTTTCCATGAACTGACTCATTTCGTATTGACAACAACCTTTCACCAGTTTTAAACCTGGGGAAACGGAAACTCATAAAATCTCCCCATGACCCTAGAAAATCTCCCAACCCCTTTCCCAGGGCTGGGCCGGGCGGGGAGAGAAGCACCTAATTCTCCCCGGAGACCACGAAGGACACCAGGCTAGTGAGAGAGACCGGGTGGGTCTGGTGGGTTTTGGCTGCGGAAGGTCAGGGCCGCAAGCGGAGCCAAGAAGCCCTGGATCATGAGCTTGTGCTCACTGGGTGGGCACGGGGAAACACCCGGGACTCTGGGAGCCACTGGGAAACCTGGGGAGAGGGGGCTTCCTTCAAAACAGATCTCCCGTTTTCATGGAGCCAAACCAGGACGCTAGAACGTGGAGGGGTGGAGGCGCTCCCCCTCTCCAAGCTCCGAGGGCCCCGGGCCAACTTCCACCAGTCACGACTACGAAAAGTTCTGGCCAGTTTCCTCAGTTTGCATCTGAGCCACTCCCGCACCATGCCGCGTGATCGCTGAGCTCCCACCCAGCTCGTCCACGCTCTGGGCGCACAGATGTCCCAGGCCGGCGCCCCCGGAACGGGGAGAACGCCCCCAGCTGTGACTCTAGGTCCCAGTGACGCCACTCCCCACTCAGTCCCCAGGCCTGACGTTGAGCCTGCAGGCCCTCCCTAGCCAAGTGCGCACTTGGTTTCCTGCGTGAGGCCCTGGATGGTCAGAGGTGGCTGACGCAGGAGGAACACAGCCGCCCTGGGAAGGGGAGGGCTTTGGCAGAAGCTCAGCTTTGGCTCCCTCCCTCCCCCGCGTCTAGCCGCAAGGTTCTGGAAAGGAGGGGCTACAGGGAGAGTGGTGGGAGGGTTTAGAGCCAGCAGCCCTAGGAAGGTCGTGCTGAATCCAGAGCGGGGGCGGGGGACAGGCACCCAGCGGGGCCGCAGGGTAGGGTTGGAGGATTGGAGGGGGCGTGCTGGCGCGGGAGGCCGGGGACAGCTCAGGCACAGGGCTGTGAGTCCCCGCTCGGTAAGTGCCAAGGATGGAGCCTCAGTGTTAGAATAAAAGGCTCAAGTCCTCCGGATGCGGCCCCCCCCCCCCCGCACCCTGTCTCCTTCCCCCCCTCCCCCCCACCCACCCACCCAACACACACAGGGCTGCCTGTTTGGAGTGATAATCCGCCGGCCGGTGCACCACTGTCTCTGCCGCCGAGGAGGCCGTAAATCCGCATCCATCACGGCGCAGCCATTCGGGCGGAATTAGCAGTCACTATGGCCTTAATTACTTTGTCAAAGATGAAAAATAGTAATTGATTTTGCCCTCGATCACACCCCCCCCCTTTGTAGATAAGCAAATAAATAGCTATTTTTGAAAACCCGTGTCCACCCCGCAGTATGGAGGGGGAAGAGGTAGTCTATTGAAACACAGGCCATCAGTGGCAGCCCTGACGCCAGTGTCTGTCCCAAGACAGGAGAGGAGAGCGGTGAGGCGAGGGAGCAGCAGAGGGCCTGAAGGGCAGACTTTGGCATTCATGATGCTGACCTCCCCGCACTAGGGAAGAGGAGAGGACAGAGAGGAAAAGATACTTGACCAGCTCCTGCTCTGGTTGGGTGGGCGCTTGCAGCAGCGATAAAGAACTGCTAGAAAGAGCTGCAGGGCCAGGTTGACAGAAAAGCCAGGAAACCTGCCTAAGGTCAACCCCAGAGTCAGGATTTGAGCCCAGGCCTCTGTTGATTTCATTCCATCCCACCCCGCAGATTTAATGTGAGCACCTACCTGTGGTTTTGATGTGGGAGCCATAAACACCAAAAGCCTTTACAGCTAACGGATGCCAGGCCGCTATGTGGGGTGAGGGTGGTATTGTCAAGAAGCCATGCAGTATTTTTGTTCCACTTGCCCACCACTGCCCAGTTCCACTGCAGTGTGGTTTCCTACTGCAGAACACCACCCCCTAGCTCTGCGACCACAAGGGATATTCTTGATCTATAAAAGGAGGATAATAAGATTAACCTACCTCAAGAGTTGTTCAAGGATTAAATGAGATATGTATGTATGTAAAGTGCCTAGACTGAGGCTGGCTGCTTTCCATAAGCAAACCTTATTATTCAGTCTGGGAGAATCATCTGTTTGAAGCTCCTCAGATTTAGCAAATAAAACAGTTCTTTCTCCTTGGTGCAGAAGGTTTAATATGGGGACGCATGCACAGAATAGAAAGCCTTACTCATTGTGCAACATTTCTCCTCCTTATTCAGGGGTTTGGACAGGCAATAATCAAGTATGCATGTTCATTAAAAGAAAATAGGAAGCATTCTGAAAAAGTGCTCAAACACAGAGGCTGCTGCGAGTGTGTTCTCAGGCACCTTTTGTTTAGATCAAGGTAAACCTAAACATAAACGACAGAAGCTCGGGGCTTTGCAATCAGCTGCATTTTCCATTTCTCATCTGAACCCTGGTGTCAGGGAGACAAACTAATCAAGACAAGCTTCCCTCACTGTGGCATTTCAGAAGAGTTCATACTTGGAAATCAGTGATTCAGCTTAGTACCTAGTCTGCGTGCAGAAAATGTACATCCAAAATCCCGAGACTGAAACAGGCAGGATGCGTGTCCCTGAGTCAGCAGTAGTGATGATCCTCACTTCACTGCAGCAAAACACAGAACAGTGGGTGGCGGCACAGAAGCAGAGACGTTTAGAATAAGCTGCAAAGGACAGTCAAGGTTATCTGCTTTAAGAGTGAGAAAACAGAGGTCCAGAGAGGGAAACTGAGTCTGCAAGGTCACTTGTAAGTTAGAAACAGTCTAGCAGCATCTCTTCCTTAAAAAGGAAAGAGAGAAAAGAACTACGCTATCCTTTGATCCTGCAGTCCCACTTTTAGGAATCTATCCCAGTGGCACAGTGCAAGAATGTTTAGTATGACATAGTTGATAAATGAAAGCCTAGGTGAAGAATATCCATATTAGGTCAGTATATCTAAAGCATGGGGTGATCTGCAGCTGCTAAAAGAATAATTTAGAGCAGGGGTGGTCTGGCCTTGCCAAGGCATTAGGGGTGAGTTTATTAAATGTTTGACCAAATAGAGCAGGCTAATTTTTACGTTGATAATTTTGTATGACCCAGGAATGATGGTATAAATATCCAAATGGTCCTTGGCTGGAAAAAAAAAAAAAAAAAAGTTCCCCACCCCTGATTTAGAGCCACACAGTTGGCTTGAACAGATTTTAATGAAATATTGAATAAGAAAAGCCAGATGCATTAAAGTGTGCATAAGTATGATTCCAGGGTGTGTGTGTATATTGTGTGTGAGAGAAAGAGATCCAATAAATAGTGAAAGCACACACATTAGGAAGCACCTGGGATTATTGGTGAGCAGTATGGGCATTGATGTGGGTGGAGAGGAAAGGTAAAGGAGGGGAAGATCTAAACAAAAAAAGAAAAAGCGAGGGAAAGACTGTACTTTAAAAGATGACTGTAATTATCATATTTATAAATTTATGTAAAACAAATAAAAAGAAAAAACTTATCACTAGAACCTACTACTTTAATTAATGAGGACATTCACCAAGCAGAGTAGTTTAATTAGGAAGTCTTTCTCTGAAGAGTAGAGCTCAGGATAAAAAAAAAAGTCAGTTAATTAAGGATTCAATTTCCCAATATTTGCCTCACCTTCCTTTCTAAATCTCTGGTGTTTCTGTCTCTAAGCTCTGCTGGGCTGCAACCAGGGTATAATCAAGACCTTTACAGGACAAAGCCTTAAAAATATGACCATGCTCTTCTCCCCCACCCCCATTCTTGTTATATGCATTAAACTATAAAATGAACTAAAATGATACTAAACTGAAAATATCTGATTTCTAATTTTTCCATAATGAGAACATTGATGCTTTTCTGATAAACAACACATTCACCTCTTTACTCTGCTTTCTTTTCTTATCATTCTTTGGGTAGCTCTGTTTTACTAGTTACAAATGTTAGGCATAACTACTTAGTAATTTCTTTCTATGTTTAAGTCTTCAGTGTTTATCCATCTGCTCAAATTTCCCAAACCCCAATGGGAGATACCAACTCTGAAAGAGAAATTAGGTCTCAACTATATTCCTTATTGGTAATAAGAGATTTCTAATGCATGGGATATAAGAAAATTGATAGTTTATGTCTACAGTGTTCATAAAGAAGATTCTCTCCTTTTTTTTTCTTGAATGCCCCCTTTTCCCCTGGCTTTCTGATACTGAGTTCGACGTCATGCAAATCTAGCAGAAATTCCCACATGTAGAGCAGAACAGATGTTGGGAAGTTTCACTATATAAGCAGTTGATGGAGTTAATCAATGCTATTGAATGGGATCTGAACAAGGTTCAGAAAAACACAAGGACGAGGACAATGATCAAGGAAGTGGAACTTTGAAAATTCAAGACCCTTTAATTTATACCAGTAAAAACTGCCAGGCAGCACAGATAAATTTCAATATCTTATGATTTTGCCACAGGGTGATACCCTTGTAAATTGGGCCTGAGGGGCTATGGACATTGACACCAAATTTGGTACTGTTGGTTCCAGTCATCTGCAGCATTCAATACAGGATGAGACCATATCAAACAATGGCTAGCCCACTCCATCATCTTTGATAGACAACCTAGAGTTAACTAATCATGATGATAGCTGTCTCCTGAGATGTAACCATTAGAGCTTAGTGATTATTTAACATAATCTATTAGGGTCTGCATTCTGTTTCAGAGTGTTTCTGTTTTCAGTGTAAATATCTTCCTGGGTTCGGGTAACATGAAATAGTGGAAATAGGGTTTTAAGTTAGACATAAGTCAAGAGTTTGAATCCAAGTTCTGGCACTTATTAACAGTGATTTGAGGCACTTACTTACCCCACCACTCCAAAATATATCCTATTAACATTTTGGTGTAAGGCCTTCTAGACACTCATGTGCACAGAGATGTAGTTTTTTGTTTTTACAAAATGGATATCATGCTGCTCATAGTCATTTGTAATCTGCATTTTTCATATATATTGTTGATACATATCTGCCCCATTGTCCTGAAACCTGCATTATGTTTAATTGCTGCACAGATTTTCACAGCAGGAATACTCCATAATTTAACCAATAAACAATTATTTTACATTTGGATTGTTTCAAGTATTTCTTACAAATAGTACTGCATTACAGGTCTGCACCTATCTACATTTCGCTTTGGTCACATCTTTAATTTGGATTCTTAGCATAGGCTCCTAAATATGGAATTAGTATTTAAAGGGATTGCACATTTTTGAGAATTGGGTCCTTTTTATCTGGACCTGCTTTCTTTTCATGTCTGCCTGAAACGCAGGCATGGAGCTGTATGTGAAGATGCACCCAAACTTTGAGCCGAGGCTGCCAGCGCTCTGTGCTTTGTTTCCACCCCTCCTTCCAATGGTGCCCAGCAATCTGTGACTGCCTCTGGCTATAAAAAGCCACGAGAGCAAATATGTTTCCATAAAGGCTAACTCCGCTTTCTTCTTTAGCATAAAGGAATTTTTTAATGAAAATATTATTATTTGGTAAATACAAATATTTGTAAATGTCACTAGGCATAATATCCAAATTTTCCAACTATTAGGACCAAACAAATAAGCCCGTCTGTTTACACAGGATTTAATTAAACAGTTGTGGGAAATAATGCAAACACTGTCGAAATGTGTGCAGGATTTGTGAACGATTCCTCTGCAGTGGCAACACCTGATTCAGGGTGCTCTCTGGTTTCTGCAGATTATATGGATGATGACATGTTTTTCCAAGTCATTAACTTGGGCACAGCTTTGGGGCCAAATGAGAAGCTACATTCTACGAGTCTGGGTGATTGGTGGAGCTGACAAAGGCAGGACCCTCTGTCATTCACCACTGTGGGAGCATTTGGAGAGTGTGATTGTCTGTGACGACTCATGGTTCAATGATCCCATTGTTTCAGGAAGGCCTGGTTTCACTGATATTAAGAGAAAAAGGTACACTTTGTCCCCGCATCGGCTATTTAAGGTTACACTATTAAAGACATTTCCTTTAGAACATTATTCTGCCATATGTGGCATTAAAATGTGGTGTGTGTGTTTTTTCATTATAGAAATACATAAGCAAAAAGAAGAAAATAAACATTATACCACCAGAACTCTTTCCATTGCAATGTACAGAAACCCAACTCAAAATTAGCTAAAATTCAAGGTATCAAGTAATGGCTAGGTCAAGGTCAAATGGAGCTAACCTCAAGGTGGGCTGAAGCCCAGGCTGCCTACAGCATCAAGATGCTGTCTCTGAGTCTTGGGCGCTGTCTGTGCATTTGTCTCATGTTTTCAGATTCTCATGTTGTAGAAGTCATGCCACATAGCATTCTGGGTTCCCAGACAGGGACAGAAGAAGAATCAATAAAGAGACTGTTAATGAGTGAGCTCCACTGTGGGCAATCAGAGTTCAGGCCCCCTCGGGCCACTCTGGCGTACCATGTGGAGAACATGTCAGAATTCTCCCACCACCCCTTCGAAATTCCACCAATTCAAAATTTATTTAGTATCATAACCAAGTTTTTAAAAAACAAACAAACAAACAAACAATCAACATACTCCTCAATAACTAATTACATATTAGCACCCTGGTGTTAAGTTTAATATATTGCTTTCTTCTTTATATCTAGAAGACACTTACAGTATCCAGAAATAAGAAGACTAGTTAACGAAGAAAGGAAGGGAGACAGTGCTATACCACAGGCTATTGTGGTGTAGAGATCTGCATCACCAAAAGAGAACAGACATTTCTGGATTTTGGAGAAGTCAGAGAAAAATGAGACACTGCAAAGATCCCTGAGGAAGGTCAACTTTCTCTCTTATTTTTCAACTATTTTCAATCACTATTTCCCGAGAATCACGAATAAGAATGAATAAATTTGTTCTAGTTGAATTAAGTTTCAATTTCCAGTTTTTCCCCCTATAGATAGAGATCAAGCATGTCAAACTCAAAGGCTAACACTGGCCAAATAAACAAGGCTTACGTTGATGTGGGCTGCAAAAAAACAAAAGCTTCAATTTTCATAGAAACAGGTTTATTTCAATAGAGACATGCTGAATACAAATGGATGAAACAAATAAATAATCATTAACATAAGCCGAAACTGGTTTGGCTCAGTAGATAGAGCGTCTGCCTGTGGACTGAAAGGTCCCAGGTTCGATTCCAGTCAATGGCATGTACATTGGTTGTGGGCACATTCCCCAGTAGGGGGTGTGCAGAAGGCAGCTGATCGATGATTCTTTCATTGATGTTTCTAACTCTCTATCCCTCTCTCTTCCTCTCTGTAAAAAATCAATAAAATATATTTTTTTAAAAATAAAGCTAAGAAGTCACCAAGCTCTGGTTAAAAAAAAAATCATTAACATAAGATAATAGAACATTTTAATAAAAAAATTAATATTTTTTTTGAACATTTACTTACCAGACACTGAATAACGGCATAAATTAATAAGAGTAATGCAGATAAAACTATTTTTCTTGTTCTCCAAAAATGAAATATTTCCTGTTGCGCACACCAAACAAGTCAGTCCAAGACTAATGACCTGACAATCAGCTGTTAAAATATCTGCTGCTTACATGAAGTGAATAGAAATGGTGAATAGAAATGGTGTACCTTCATGTAAGGTGCGTAAGGGATATGAATGCAACACGACTATAGTAATCAGTCATTAGCAAGCATTGTAGTTTGTTATTAATAACTAGAGTCCTGGTGCATGAATTCGTGCAGGAGTGGGCTCCCGAGTGGGGTGGGAGGGAGGGCTGGGATGCAATCAGCCCTTTAGGTGTGCCGTTAGATGCCCTTGGGCCCAGGATCCAGATCCATCCTGTTGACATTCAAGCCAGTTGTCAGGAGCCACCTGATGGCCGCTTTTATCATTTCTTCCTTGCTGAGCATCTAGGAAGGGGAAGGGGCCACAGTGCCCAAGGCTGACTTCCAGGAGGCCAGCAGCACTGTCCAGATCCTGCAGGCGATACAGGTGCCTGGCCTGTTCTCTGGAGAATGGGCTTGCAGGACTACTGAGGAAGTGAGTGGCTGCTGCTGGGTTGGTAGGCCGCCAAATGGGTCGGTTAGCTGAGCGGCGCTCCTGCTGTGGGAATGCACGGACCACTCGGAGGCAGCTGCTGTGTTGAGTATCTGCCCCCTGGTGGTCAGTGTGTGTCATAGAGACTGGTCATTCTGGTTGTTTGGTCATGACAGTCACTTAGGCATTTATATATATAGATTATGTATAACAGGATATTGTAAAAATTAAGTTATGAAATTTTTATTAAAACGTTTCTTACATACTGTTATATTGTCTGGGCTGTGAAAATATTCCTTGTAGTCCGCATGCAGCTGCCGGCTGCAAGTTTGACATGCTTGATCTAGATGGAAGAGAATCATTGATTGGCTGCCTCCTGCATACCCCCCACTAGAAATGGAGCCTGTAACCTGAGCATGTGCTTGACTGGGAATCGAACCGTGACCTCCTGGTTCGTGGGACGGTGCTCAACCACTGAACTATGCTGGCTGGGCCAAAAAGTGATATTCTTATACTACCTAGCTTGTAATGGTTAATGTAAAACTTATCAAATAAACATTTTTTTCAGCTTTTCTTTCTTCCCCTTCCCTTTGCTTTAGAGGTCTGACTGCATCAGACTATTTCAAAGCACTGGCCATGTCTGAAAGATTCCCCTTCTAAAGCATGTGGACACTTAAGAAGGTTTCTATTTGAAGAAAATAGAGGGAGAAATAGAAGTTTTGAGTCTGTGGCACACTGTGTCTTCAAACAGTTTGAAGGAATGAAAACCTGGATATTTAAAACCATGAATTAAACATTCCAGTAGAATATAAAAATGGAACATACATTGCTCTTAACCTTGAACATAGTGACTTGGAGATACTGTTTATCAGTTTTGCCAATAAGACCGTGGACTTCCTGATTGTTGTTGAACTTCTGGGTTAACCTCAAATGAGGTGAATTTTGCCTACAAAGAGTTTATTTGCTAAGAAACAACTTAATAGTTCTGAAATAATACAATACAATAATAGATATCAGTACAAGTAGTTCATATGTTTAACCACTTAGTTTGGGGCTCTGTGTTAGTTATATTAGCCTTAAATCAATGCAGTTTTTTTTTTTTTAATGTACTTATTGATTTCAGAGAGGACGGGAGAGGGAGAGAGAGAGATAGAAACATCAATGATGAGAGATAATAATTGATTGGCTGCCTCCTGCATGCCCCTCCACCGGGGAACGAGTCTGCAACCCGGGCATGTGCCCTTGACCAGAATTGAACCTGGGACCCCTCAGTCTGAAGGCTGATGCTCTATCCACTGAGCCAAATCAGATAGGGCAAATCAATGTTGTTTTAATGAATGATTTGTTCTGAATGGTTGCTAATACTGTAGATAATCTACTGAGGGCTACCAACATGTGAGTGTGGTATTGAACTTCAGGTTTAACTGTTGGAAGCATTGTAAATATTCAGTTCTCAACTAGGTTGTATGGGAATAGGAGACTCACTGTGTTTTTTTTTAGTAGTTAAATTTATTAAATCCCCATTGCATTCGACAGGCACATATTGAAAGAGCATTGTCATTGGTATTAGTGAGGGCATGTATTCCTTCATTGTATTTGGGCCTTGTATCACTCTCTTGATATTGAACTAGAGGTGCTTTGAAACAGAAATAATAAACTAGAATATATATATATATATATATATATATATATATATATATATATATATATAGGAAGGTCACTTCCCTAGTGCCCATGGGTTTTTCATTGATAAGCCCAGAATGGAAAAAAGATCCCATGAGTTTGATGTACTAGCTGTCTCCCCCACTATTTGTTCTCTTCTTCCATAATAGGTGGGTGTCTGGCTAAGCACTGGCAATCCATTTAAAGATGACAATCACAAACCTCCTTTATAGCTTGGCCAGCCTTTGGTCACTCCATTTTGGCCAATGGGATATGAATGAGCAAATGCCTTAAGAAACTTGAGCATATGTTCTCCTTTCCTGCTGAGCAAGGGGCTGTCTTTCTTGTTGGCTGGAAGGACAAGACCTGACAAGGAAGAACCACATGTTAGGAATGGCAGAGCTGCCTACCAGCACAGCACCTTTTATCTCTTAACTATGGTATAAATGACAAATAAATTCTTATCTAGTTTAAGTTGCTGTCATTTAGGGTCTTTTTGTTACAGCAGCTTAGACTGCTCTAACTAACATACTGGATTTCTATACATCAATCTGAGCCCACCCCAGCCCACAGATATTTCTCTGCAATCGCTCTTATGTTAGACTTTCCTTCTCACTTTTACACACACACACACACACACACACACACACACACACACACACACACTCACACACACACTCTCAAGGCTTTTTGTCAAACTGAGGCAGTCCCCATGCAATTAACTTAAGGGGATTCCCTATCACCCTTATTGAATGGGAGACCAATGAGACATTTTTCCCTACTACCCTCAGACTAGACCAATCCTGCCAATGCTCTGATTTCAAACTTTACCGTCTAGAACTGTGAGACAACAAATTTCTGTTATTTAAGCCACGCAGTCTATGGTACTTCATTATAGCAGCCCTAGCAAACTAATACACAACTACACATATTCACCATATTTTACATACAAATTCCCCAGAATATCCATGGA
This sequence comes from Pipistrellus hanaki, assembly GCF_964339955.1. Lineage (NCBI taxonomy): Eukaryota > Metazoa > Chordata > Mammalia > Chiroptera > Vespertilionidae > Pipistrellus > Pipistrellus hanaki. Next base: position 56,294,800 of record NC_140511.1, on the reverse strand, counting down.
CCCCTATTGAAGGACCACCACAAAATATTATTTCCTGAAAATATTCCAAAGCCAACATGAAAAGATAACATGAAAACAAACAAACAAAAAAAACTGTTTTAAACCACTGTTTTAAGGGCTTTTTGTGTATTAAATTATTTAATTCTTCCAATAATTCCAGCAGCCACAGGAAACTAAAACAGATTTTGATACCTAGAAGTGAGCTTTTGCTGATGTTTTTATTGCTGTTATTTCTCTGTTATAGAGTGATCTCTGGAACTGACATCCTTCCACTACTGTGGCTTAATGTCTGATTGATATAGAGTCCACAAATATTTTAAAGATAAATTCTGCATATGGCCCCAGACCTGTGTAATCCAAAGAATTAAATTCCAATTCCCTTCTTCAAATTCTTCCTGCAAAGTAATAAGTGGGAATATTAAACAAGAATTTTCATTCTTCTGGATCTCACTAAAATGCATACCTTTTCCCCTTTCTTTTCTCTTTGCCTCAGCTCTACAAGTTATTTAAAAAAAAAAAAAAAAAAAAAAAAAAAAAAACCTTTAGAGAAGAAAAGTGGTCAGATTTGTAAACCAGTTTTCCAATTACTGAGCTCTGCAAAGAAAAATGCCATGATTGCTTAAGGTAGAGGGAAAGAAAAGAGATAAAAAAGTAAATTACCTGAGGATCAATGCTAGAAGTTTTCTGAAGACCAGGGAGTATTTTCCCATTTTACTTGTCAGCACACACGAATAAAACTGCACACTCACCAGAAGATACTGCTGTGCAATCATTCTTGTGTTAGACTTTCCTTCTCACTTTTACACACACACACACACACACACACACACACACACACACACGCTCTACAAAGAATAACATTGTCATGAGCTTCCAGTGAAGGATGAGTTGGAGGTCCACAGAGAGGAAGTTGACTTGCTGACAGTATGAATGGCAAGAAAAAACACGGTGAACCAGCATAAAGAAAGATATTAAGGGAATGGTTATCTGGAATTGGTTGGCTTTAATAGTTATTTCTCACATTCTATTGTATCTTTGATTACAGACTTCATCTTAAGAGGGTGAGGAAAAAGGCTTATGGACAAGTGGTCCAACAACTGACCTTTTAATATCTTTTGGCTGATCTAGTGATTTTTTTTTTCTTGCTTGAGTGAAGTTCACTAGCCAGGGGCTTTGAAAGCACAAGGGTATTTTGTCCTTTGACCCAACATTGGGAATTCTTCCTGCAGTAGCCTTGTAGAACGCACTAAGTTGCTTACTTTTAACTCCACTGGCTTAATGTGAAGAAGAAGAAAAAAAGACTTTCCAATTGGGTTCTGTTTGACTTGGTTTACTTTTCATATACTTTTCACACTGTATGATATATGCTTATTCATTCAGTAAACATTTACAGGGCAATATCTCTACTATCCATAAGAATATAGCAATAAAATAGACAGATGCAGCCTCTGCCTTCTTTATCTTTACAATATCTCTGGGAAGAGGACTATTAGGCTATTAAGATAGAATATGATGAAGCTTATTTTAATAACAACAAACATTAATTGAATGAATTACCAGGAACCAATTTCAAAAGTACATTACATGTATTAACTCATTTAATCCCTGTGACAATTAGGTAAGGTTAATAAGATTCTTATCCCCACTTAATAGATGAGGAAACTAAGCCATAGAGAGGATCAATAACTTGTCAAAAGTTATTAACTAGTAGGTAGTAGAGCTGGGCTCTGAATTTAGGCAGCCTGGCTCCAGAGCTGGTGCTTTTAATCATTAAGCTATAATTAAAGAAGTTATAGAAACTTAAAGTCAGGGATGAAGGTTCTTTAACCTGGTACAGGTATTACAGGTGGAGACTCTGCTGAGTCCTGAAGGATGAGTAAGATTTCACCTGGGGAAGGTAGCTATATCCAGCAAAAATACTTTCAGCTTCAAGTAATGCCCTGTCAACTGTTGCTCAGCAAAAGGGTGTTATTTGTCTACATAAGAAAATGTCTGGTGGTAGGAGTTTCTAACATTGGTGCAGAGGTTCCAGGAAGCCTGGGTTCCAGTCAGTATCTTTCCTTCCTCCCACTGGTCTACAGAAGGTCCAGACCTCACAATCAATTTCTGGGAAAGAAAGCTAGGGGAGATTGGGGTTGAGAGTTTTTGCTTGCATACCTTCCTGTTATTAGGTAGGGAAAATCCTTACCCATTTTACTTGTCAGCACACACGAATAAAACTGCATACTCACCAGAAGATACTTCTGTGCAATCATCCTTCCAGATGTTTCATCGTGACTTCCTTGAACAAATAAATAGTTGAAATGGGTGATATGTCCACCTCTAGACCAGGTCTTGGGCTCACTTTCCCTGAGACCAAGGATTTCCAGGATTCTGTAGGAAAAATGAAGAGTGAATTTTGAGTAGGTAGCCAACAGGGTCTGCCAAAACAGAAAATAATATTCCAGGTAGAGGAAATCACATGTGCAAAGACTTGGCAGAAAACCAGAGCATGACAAACTGAGGAGTGGGAAGTATAAGTGGAGACGAGCTTGATCAATGGCATGAGATGAAGCTGGAAAATGATGGAGAGCCCAAAGAATGAAGGGCTGTGTATGAAATTCTGAGTTTATACAGGGCCACCCACTGCTGTTACAAACATCATTTTGGCAGCTCTGTGAAGAATATTTTAAGGAACAAGAAATATCAGAGGCAGGAAAAATAGGTGGAAAATGCAGTGGTCCTGGTGAGAGATGATATCCTGAACTCTTGCAGAGGCATGGTGGTGGAAAGAGTTGGGCCACAATATTTTGGAGGTAGAATAAAAGATAATGATTGAATTTGGGATTGAATGCCTGGTGACTATCATCTGCATTTCCACTAGTCAAAACAGAGCCAAGTCAGGACTGCTGAAGCCAAATTTCGGGGTTCAAGTTTACTATAGTGAATTGGCAATTACTACAGAAGAAATCCATAAAGTCCATTTCATTTTTTTAAATTTGAATTTTATTTGTTATACATATAAGTCACATCTAACAGTTTGATAAGGCTTGCAATAAGAATCTGCAATCCTTTGTTCCAACTCGCCCGCTAAGGTTTCTGTTCCACAGAGACATCTACGTAAGCTTTTAGCTGTTTCTTCTAATATTTATCTCTGGCTTTCAACTAATATGATTATTCTGCTATTTCTTAACTTCTAACTATGAAAGAGAGGATTCAAGTTTTTACCCTGTTTCACCTCAATTTCCATCACACATGTATACACCAGTTCCCTTCTTCTGGCCTCTTAACATCATTATATCATAATTTTAGCTTAAAATAATATTAAGCATTTGCTTTATTATGGTTATGGGAATATCACTCATAGATGAGACATGTAAGACATGATTGCATTTTCTCCCTTGTACAACTTTTTAAATAATAAATTGCCTACTTTTCTGTTAATCTAAAAGTAAAATCATTAATTCTCCACAAACAATGTATTATTTTTTAAAATATATTTTTATTGATTTCAGACAGGAAGAGATAATAGGGTGATAGAAACATCAATAATGAGAGAGAATCATTGATTGGCTGCCTCCTGCACTGCATGTCCCACACTTGGGATGGAGCCTGCAACTTGGGCATGTGCCCTTGACTGGAATCAAACTCAGGACACTTCAGTCTACAGGCTGATGCTTTATCCACTGAACCAAACCAGCTAGAACTGTAAATATTCTTTCAGCATATTCCAACACATTAGCTTATCTGACAACATCATTTTTTTTTTTAATCTTGAATACATCCATCTGTGAGCTTTCAATCCTCTTGTTCCAATGTGGGCTGGTTGTTCTCTATGCCTGTGTATCAGTTAGCTATTTCTACATAATAAATCCCCCTAAAATTTAATGGTTACAAATAATCATTTAGTTAGCTCACAATTCTGAAGGCTGGCATGTTGGGCTGAGCTCTGCTGGATGGCCTCCCAGGTTTCAGCTTGATTCCCTCAGACACTTGCAATTCACTGCAGTTCTGCCGGCTCAGGTGGGAAGCTGGCCATTGGATGGCATGCCTCATGATCTCATCCTCCAGCAGGTTAGTCCAGGTGTCACAGGGGAGATAAGGATCCAAGAGAGATAAAGGAAAATATTCAAGGCCTCTTGAGGCAGGGACTGGAACTGGAGGAATTTTTTCACATTTTATTAGCCAACAAATCACAAGGCCAGCACAGAATCAAGGGGAACAGAAACTGAATCCAAGACTTGGTGGAAGAATCTGAAAAGTCACTCTGCAAAGAACATGGATACAGAAAGGTTACCAACTGTGGCTATTAATTCAAGCAACCTATCTACCTGGGATCTCTTTTCACTAACATCCTTCGAGTTCTTGTGGTTGCTTTTTACCTGGTATTGGATCCCCTGTATAATTGTCAGACTTTGGAATCCAAAACAGCTATTTTAACTGTGTACCTGTGGATTGAAGGGGTGGCTTAGATGGTACTGGTATCTGAGGGAGCACAGGAAAGCTGATTCTGCAAGTGCTTGGAAAATTGCAAACTGGATTCAACTGTTGCTCAAGGAAGGCACTGTTTCAGCGGGGTGAAGACCTGCCAGAGGGATGCTCTCAGGAACTGCAAGTAGACTGGAAGCAAATAGGAGGGAAAAGGTCTCTTCCTCCAGCCCTCAGTGTCCCTCTAGTAAAACCCTCCCCTTCAGCAGCGCTTCCCAGGGAGCCACTGGCCAAGGTGAAAGGGTTTTCAGAATCTTGGCCTCAGCATCACAAAGCAGAGTATTGAAGTGTGGATTTGCAGCTCTGAGACAATAAGGTACTAACTGGCACACCCCAGTTTTATCTCTTTTGATTTACCATTGACCTGGATAGCACCTCTATAAACAAAAAGCAACAGAGACATGATCACATTAATTGGGAAGTATGGTAAATGTGCTTCAGAGGTTGTGGTAGATGGTGGCACTAATGTTCCACAAGGAATCTTGTGTAACCTTTCCCACATGGAATTTGAGCTTGGCCACTATGACTTGCCAATGTGAAGCAAGCAGACATTCATGCTCTGGGTTTTGTTCTCTGGCTGCTAGGAATCCTGAGACCACCCAGTGAAGAAGTAAAGGCAAGCCTCCAGGATGGTGAGTGACCACATGAAGAAGCCACACCATTCCAGCAGAGCCCAGCCCTCAATTACTCCAGCTACCCACTGACTACAAATGAGTGAGGTCGGTTAATCCCATGGAAGATCCACCCACCTGAGCCCAGCCCAAATCACTGACACACACAACTGTGAGCAAATAAAATGACTTTTTTTTATAAAGCAACTAAGTTTTGGGGAGGTTTGTTATCGAAGTGATAACCGACACATAGATGGTACATAGAAGCTTTCTCTGTTTCCTTTGCATTTATAGATCACACAGAGCAAAACTATGCTGTTTTTGTTCTATGTGTCTTTGTAAGTTTACACTTATTTTTCTCCCTTCATTACCATTTTAGCATGGTTTTGGGAAGTAGGAAAAGTAAACATACACGTCACTTCTATCACATTTAACTGGCAGTCTCTATCCACTTCTCTTTCATCAGCCCAAGAGATGTTTTTTTAGTATCTTGTATGTAGCAGCCCCAAGCATTTGTAGTGCACTCTCATTTAATCTTTACAATAACACTGCAGTAGGCACTGGTTTCCCCCTTTAACAGGTAAGCAATCAAGACTTAATGAGGTTAAGCAACTTGCTGGAGGTCATACAATTAGTAAGAAGCATTTGCAGTTAGAATTTGTGCACAAAGTCCCAGAGGTTCCAATACACTTTATTGAACTAGGAAATAGGCAGTAGAGTTGCAAAAATTGGGAGGGATGCAAGACCCATCACTGAGTAGCTGTGACCTGACAACTGACTGGATATGAGACGTGAAGAAGAAACAATGTCTGAGAATGCCACCTCCCGTTGATACGCCTTTGACCCATGAATGCTGATGGAAAAGTTTGCTTTCAGGAGCTATCTTGGATATTTCTCTTTCTTCACCTCTGCATCTTTAGATTGAGGCTCTGCTGAGCATGGTTGTCAGCAATGTTTAAGATCTTCTTTTATTGGGGAAGATTGGTTGGTGCTAATTACAGGACATTTCCCCAGGGTAAATGGTAGTTTCTGATGTTCCTCCGTGGTGGGTGGGGAGCTAAGCCCTGTGAGGCTGCCGAATGGTTACAACTCCAGGCATTGCCTGGGAAGTATTCCCAGGAGAGTGCCAATGTCTTTTGCACTCTGTGTAAGGAAAATTAAGTGCCAAGAAAAGCGTGTTCAATTTAGATCCATCTGGTCTGGGTTGCTTCTTTCCCTTCCTATTCTCCACGAAAGAGAACTATTCAAAGAGACTTTGTGATCACTTTAACCTGGTAGCAAGTGGGGGTGTTTCTGGCCTAGCATATGAAGAACAAAAAGAAAGATGGCTCTGATTATAATTGGTAGTATTTTAAGCTCAGAGCAGAACTCATCATTCAGTGCTCATTATTCTATGGCTACCCAGGACATAGAACTTGGGAGGAAAGAAAGGGTGTCTGGTTTGAGAACATCATGTTTAGAAGAATGAATAAGTGGCCCTTACATGACAATGTTGTGGGGTTGTTTTTTTGTTTTTGTTTTTGTTTTTTTTGGGGGGGGGTACCTGCTAGCCAGCATGTGAATACCGGAAGTTTCGATGAACAATGTCACTGGATTCCAAATAAAACCAAACCACACATACTCCTTCTGAGTATTAAACCATGACTTTGGAGTAACTGGTCAGTGAATCTAGAAACCACCTGGGTATATAATAAAAAGGCAAGTCAAGGGTAAAGTACATCTTTTTTAAAATAGTTTTTTTGAGTTGTGATTGACGACTCTAAAATTCACTCATTTTTAAAGCATTACCAATAATGTTTAATCACTTCATTGAATTTAGTAATTTGCTAAGTTGAGTAACCATCATCACTGTGCAGTTTCACAGTATTCCTATCACTTTTCACAATTCCCCTGTGCCTGTTTACCATCAATTCCCATTCCTACCCCCAGCCCCAGGCAATCACTGATTTGCTATTTCTACAGATTTGTCTTTTCCAGAAATTTCACATAAATAGAATCATACAATATATAGTCTTTTGTGTTTCCCTTCTTTTACTTAGCATAATCTTCTTTGAGGATCATCAATATCATGCCACAGATCATTAGTTTCCTTTTATTGCTGAAGAGTATTCCATTGCAGTATTTCACTTTTTTTTTTTTTTTTTTAATCCATCATCAGTTGGTAGACATTTTGATTGTTTCCATGTTTGGTTGCTATGACTAATGCTACTATGAACATTCCTGTTCAAGTCTCTGTGTGGACATATCTTTCCACTTCTCCTGGGCATGTACTTAGGAGTGACATTTGCTGGGTTTACATTATTATTATTTTAAAAAGAGTTGCTTATATTCTTTTGGAACTCATTTTGGTAAATCAACACTGCTCATGGTATATGAGTTAGAAGTACAGTACTCTTGAACCACATGTATTTGGAGCGGTTGCAGTTGTGTCAAATCATATGCATGGTTCTGTGCATAGGTGTAGGTTTCTGACTTCTTCATGTGTCTAGTGGGGTTGTACCCCAACATTTACATATTGCAGTATATATTATTTCTAATAAATTATTTTTAACATAATAGATATAATATGGATATTATAATAATTTTTAAAAATCAAAGATAGCCTATAATATTTATGAGTTTCATTTCAGGATAGTAAAGAGGGTATTATATTTTTTATAGAAAGGGAGTCTTGAGACAGATTGGGAAGGACTGGTGATTTTAAGGGCCCTGATACCTGTGAGTTTTTAATCCTGTGCTTAAAGAGGCTTAATTACAAAGTCAACTAGTCATCCTGATTCGAAGCAAACAGCAAATGAAAGCAATTGTCTTGCACCAGTTGCTGTGATCATCAAACTGTGGCCCAGTTCTTTCAGGCCAGAATCAGAGATGGAGCAGGATAAGCAAACCCAAGAGAACCATCATGAAAAAGTACAGAAAGACCTTCAGGTTCTATTACTCGCCCTAGGTTTCAGAATGAATCAGACTCACAGGCTGACCCAGCAGGCTGGGTCCTGAGAGACCCAAGCAGTCCAGATCCACATTGTACAAATGCAGAGAGAGGCCTGGGGTGAGAGGGAGGAGTTAACAAGCTACAACACAGCCAATCTGCTCTGGGGGATCAACCTAGGAGCCTGACACTAAATGTCTCTCCAATCAGATGTTCTTTACTAATTTAGAGAAGAGACTGAGCCCTGAGTGTGGTGAGGAGCAGGAGGAGGTGACTGTGTGTGGGGGTGGAAGGCTGAAACGGAGAGCACAGAGGACAGAACTCAGTTTCCTTCTTTCCTGCTCAAGCAGCTCTGGCTCATGCTTCCCTCTCCTGCAACCTACCCCCTAATTAACGTGGTTGACTTTCCCAGGGTAAGAAGGCAGCACTTAGCTGTTGTTACTCGGGCAAAAGTGTTGGGGAGGTCTCACCACCTCCATCCACTTCAAGTGGTTTATCAAAGCATGTCCGTGGTACTTGACTCCCATGGAGTCCTGGGAAACACAGTGACCTCCATCTCATTCTGTGCTTTTTTGCCCCCTCCTTGCAAGGACTGGAGGTAGTTGATTCACCCCTTGTTCTGGCTCTGCACCCAGTCAGGTTTTTAGCACTCCTGGGCTCCCATTCCACTAGAGCAGCAAATTTAACCCGGGAGATCAGGCCATGCAGGAAGGAGACCCTGTAAGTGGACAGGGAATCCCAAGGTTAGGCTCAGCATCCCAGGGAGGTCCTCGCTGGAAGGGGGCATGTGGAAGGGGCAGGAGTCAGTGTTGTTTTGTCACCTCAGGTGAGGTCATCATATAACTCTTTAGATTTTGAATTTTTTTAAAAACACAAACCCAGACCTTGGCAATATATTCATGCAAGTACTTGCTTGTTATCTGTAAAGAAAGTATCATTCCAAAGGAGCCTGTAGTGCCCCATGGGGGTCCCTTGAGCCAAGGAGACTGAAAAGCACTCCTAGAACACAACAGCACTGTGGCCTCACCAGGGAACAGGAAGCAGGCTGGGACCTGGGCAGGACCAGGGCCTGGCCTTGTCTGACAGGCTGCCCACATGGTGGAGGCCCAGATGCCCAAATGAAGTGTGGCAATATTGGTCCAGTGCTAGGCAACACCCTTCCTTATATCTTGCGTCCGTGGTAAGCTCTAAAGCTGGCCTAAGGTTTCCCAGCACATCAGAGCAGACACTGGAGCCTTTCTGTGCAGCCTCTGTGGGGCTTGGGCTTCGGCCTGAGCCACTACCTGATAATAGCAAAGGGCTGGCCAATACCGTGTTTCCCCGAAAATAAGACATCCTCCGAAAATAAGACCTAGCGCATGGAAAGATAAGACATCCCCTGAAAATAAGACCTAGTGCAACTTTGGGAGAAAAAAATTAATATAAGATACTGTCTTATTATATTTTCGGGGAAACAGGGTAGTAGCATTGGGCTGAGCCTCCAGTGTAGGAGGAAGGGGAGGGCTGTGGAGAGGTGCACCCATGCAGTGCAGGCTCTGACATCAGGGCAGTCTGCTGTAAAGGCTGGGCCTGCACAATTTGTCATCTCCCAACTGCTCACTACATTGCCAGAGTCATTTTCTCGTGTTTATGACGGAGGAATTATTGGTTGTGGAAAAATTACTGTGTGGAAACAACGCTTTACGACTGGAGGTGAGAGAAAAACAAATAGCAGGCACTTTGAAATCTGGTTTCTTTAGGGCTTCTATAGCAAATTTGAGTAGTGGCTGGATTACAGATGTTTACAAAGGAAAAAGAAAAAAGAATAGTTATCCTGGTTTAGATAAGAGGTGCACATCTAGCCCTCAGGAGCCAGGAGTGTATATCTTGCAAGCAAATCGCAGAACCTGTCTGGGCGTCAAGGAAACTGAACTCAGGGCTTAAAAAAATATATGATCATACTCCCTGCTTTTAAGAACTAGAGCAAGAAATGATACATGGGCTATTTTTAACTCAGTTATATGCTCACCGGTGATTAAGCACTTTCCTTTCACACAGATTATAGAGAAAGCAATAAAGTATGGAGAAAGGCAGGACAGAAAGAGGTAAGGACCATAGGCCTTGGAGTCCAGTTTTGTCTGCATTTACATCTGACCCCTCAACTTCCTGTCTTTATAATCCTCCAATCCTCAGTTTCTCACCTGAGTTTCTCAATTGAAGACTCATAATGCTGTTATGATTAGATGAAATCCATGGAAAGTGCTTAGAACAAGACCAGGCATGTGATAGGATCTCATCAAACATTGGTAAAGTATTTGACTACCAATTTTCTTCTTTCTTTTTTTTATAATATATTTTATTGATTTTTTGCAGAGAGAAATTGAGAAGGATAGAGAGTTAGAAACATCGATGAGAGAGAATCATCGATCAGCTACCTCTTGCACAACCCCTACTGGGGATGTGCCCGCAACCAAGGTACATGCCCTTGACCGGAATCGAACCTGGGACCCTTCAGTCTGCAGGCCGACGCTCTATCCACTGAGCCAAACCGATTTCGGCTTGACCACCAATTTTCATATATAGTAGCTGACTTGTGAATTAGCTAATTTTTATAGTAGGGTAGTGGGATTTTGTCACTGCCTACAGCCTAGGTTACCCAGCTCCTCTCCTCTGTTGTACACTAACACGAGCATGGGCATTTTTCTGTAGGACCAAGCTCAATTTCAGGATGTGCTTCTAGTCGATAAATTGGGCAAGATCCAAATATATAATCTTGTCCAGATGATTTAACGTTTTAAGTGTACAATTCAAACATTTTTCATATATTTACAGAGTTGACCAATCATCACTATAATCTAATTTTAAATCATTTTCAGTACCCCCCCCCAAAAAAAACTGTACCTACGAGCAGTCATTTCCCATTCCCCCCAACACTTCCTCCCCAGCCTTAGACAACTACTAATATATATTATCTCTGAAGACTTTGTAAAAATAGAATAATATAATAAACAGGCATTATTATTACACTTAAAGATGTGGAAAATGATGCTCCGAAAGCTTTTAAAGTAATGTGTCCAAAATAACACAGTTAATAAGAGGCAGAGCTGAATTTTAAACCTAGGCTGTCACTCTTCTTGTTAGGTTTCCCTATTAGAGAAAAAACTAATGATTACGACAAACACCCAAATAAAGAGCCTCTCACAAGATAGGAACCTGCTGATGATATGACTAGATCCCAACTGTCAGGGTCATTCCTTGTCACATCTGTTGGTAATTTCTCTTGGTGAGGCTGGGTTGATTTGCAGTGGGGAGAACCCAGCCATCACAAAGCATCTGGGTTGCAATGATGTCCTGATTCTTTTTCTTAAATCCAATTTTCCACTTGGTTTGGCTAGGGCAGGAGGATGTCAAATCCTGTGGCAGAGGTCAGTCCTATAAGGTGTTTGTCTCTATTTACATAATGCATTGGAACATTTCGAGGGAGGAAATCCATCTTCACTGACATCAGCCTTGGGAACCCTCCCTGGATGGAAGAGAAGCAATCCCAACCTTGGATTTCAGTGTTAGCCACTGACTGAGGTCTCAGTTTGCCTTTCCAATCAGGCGTATTTATTTACATGTGGAAATTCCCAGTGGGAAGCTGGAGAACACAACTTAGGAGTGGTCCCCAAGTGGGAAATTGAACAGTACACTGAGCTCCTTTTATTTCCATTTAATTTACCATCAGCATCATTACCATTATTTTGTTAATCATTTCGCTAGCAATGATGTAACTGGGGACCAAGGTAATTGCAGCCAAATGGGGAAGCTGCTTCTCTGCAGTGTTTCGTTAGCAAAGACTTTCATTCACCTTTTAGGGGGTGGGTATAAGCTCTTTCCTTTACTCATGGAGCCTGGAGTTGCTTTAAAATGCTGGAGATATTAAGTGCCCCCTAGAGCTTAATGAACTCTTCACTGGGTTGAAGAGAGCTTTCTGTAATTTTCAGCTCCCCGCTGTCTGAAAGTCTATCTCACTGCACAGGAAAGTGGCTTCCTGAGACACTAACAAGGCCAAGTGAAACAGACCAGTGGGGCCCCATGGCCTGAACAATATGGAGTAAATGATCAGGACTCAGCACTCAGAGACCCGTCTCTACTATTTGATAGCTGTGTGACTTTGGGCAAGTTACTTATGCTCTCTGAGTCTCTATTTCCTTATTCAAAAGAAAGTAATACGACTTATCTCACAGGTTGTTGGGCAGTAAATGAGGTAAGATGAGTGAAAGGCTCAGTGTACTCCTTGGCCTGTAACAGGAGTTCAATAAATGTAGTTTTACCCTAGCTGGTTTGGCTCAGTGGATAGAGTGGACTCGAAGGGTCCTGGGTTTGATTCCCCAGGTTGGGGGCTCAATCCCCAATAGGGGCCTGCAGGAGATAGCCAATAAATGATTCAATCTCATCACTGATATCTCTCTCTCTCTCTCTCTCTCTCTCCTTTCCTTTCTGAAATCAATAAAAATATATTTAAAAATAATAATAAATGCAGTTTCTTTCTTTAAAAAGTGCTGGCATGGAGGACCTTTCTTCTAAAGTCTCAAGATTATTTGGGAACCAAGTGGATGGAAAGTACCTTTTAGTTGGCAAGAAGGAAGATCTTGGAGGGCTATGAAGTTTTGTGATGGGACTCAGTCTCCATGCTCACCTTGAGACTCCAAGTCTTGGTTTGAAAGATAGAGATCCTGTGTGACCTAGCCCTGCCCCCTCTGTAATTTACCCTGTGCCCCTCCACTCAATCACTTGTCCTATCACTCTCACAGACTTCATTTCCACTCATGTGCTGGACATCTTCTCCTCAGGGTCTTTCCATAGGCTACTGCCTCTGCCTTGTCTGCCCTCTTCCCTAGCCCCTTTCACTTGGCTGAAGGCTCCAAATCACCTGGCTCTTTGCTTCTTTGTCATTTTCTCTGTCATGTCCTTTCTGGACATGCCCCTGATAGGCTCTGATGGACTACTGGGTGCTTCTCTGCACAGCATAGGTTGGTTTATAGCCAAATGGGCTTTTGTTTGTGTGGGATTTTAATTTAAAATACCCCCCACCATCAGGGAGTTTTTGAAGCCTGGGGCTGGGAGTACTTGGTTTACACCATCTCCCTGGGAGGTGTTCAGTAATACCTGTTGAAGAAACTCTTGGGGTAAATGAATAGGGGTCTTTGATGCTGACTGTTGAGCTCTCTTCTAGGTGTGAGGATACAACTGTAACAAGAAGTCTTTGTTGTCCTGCGCATACAGCCTTGAGAAGGGACAGATAACCAATACGTATGCATTTAGGGGCCTCTGTGTTACCCAGCCTTGCTGAGCTGGTCTGCACTTGAGCCATCTGTTACCTCATTCATTCACTTGAAAAACACTCTGAGTGCCTAGAAGCACTAGACTATAAACTAGGAATTTCAAAGCAACACAGTCTGTTTTCAAGATTTAGCCAGACTAATTAATGGAAGTATCAGCATTAAGAACAATGGAATTATGTTGTTATTACCACCCTATATAATAAAACTCTAATATGCAAATTGACCAAATGGTGGAGGACTGACTAGTTGCTATGATGCCCATTGACCACCAGGGAGCAGATATTCAATGCAGGAGCTGCCCCCTGGTGGTCAGTGCACTCCCACAGGGGGAGCGCCACACAGACAGAAGCTGGGCTCACAGATGGCAAGGGTGGTAGCCTCTCCTTGCCTCCACAGCAACGGCAGGCAGGCTGCAAGGAGCCAGGGGTCCCGGACTGCGAGAGGGATCCTGATCTGCGAGAGGGTGTAGGCCTGGTTGAGGGAGACCCCCAAACACACACACACACACACACACACACACACACAAACACACACACCCCCAGTGCACAAATTTTGTGCACCAGGCCTATAGTTAGTAAATAATAGCTAATATTTTTTGGATCTAAATTATGTACTAAGTCATTTCACTTAACCTCACAGTACCCCCTTGCAGTATGTGATATTTATCCCTACTGTTCTAGTAAGGAAACTGAGGCAACACAGTACTTCCTCAAGGTGTGCATAGTGGAGTTACGCTGCTTCCACACAAGGGAGTGACAGGCAACCTGGCTTTGGGGAGAGGCAGGCATGTCCCCCAAGCCTTTTGACTTTCTGGCCCCCAGTGCCAACAGTAATTGACCTTCCTCTTAATCAGATGCCTCCCTGTATTAGTTTGTTAAAGTCATGCTGGCTACATCAGGGAAAGATTTTGAATCATCTTCCTTGGGATCTGAAAACCTGGGCTCATGGCTTGACACTGCCACTCAGCTGCAGGGTGGGGAAGTTGTGTTAGTGTTACACATCAGATTCCCTGCTGTGCCTCAATTTCCTCCTCTGTAAAGTGAAATGATCAGATTACAGCTTCTGTAAGATAACTTCTATGTCTGCAACTTATTGATATGAAAGACAATTCACATTAGTGGATCCATAATAATTGAAGACAGAGATAAAGGCTCTTGTAGATGAGATTCAGAAAGCAAAACCTTTTTTTAAAATATTGATATAATGGACTATTTCCAATTCAAATTTTCTCTATCCCAAAAGATACCATAAACAACATTAAAATAAAAACACCTGGGGAAAAGTATTTGTAAAATACACCTGCTTAGTTTACCTAAGGTAGGGGTGTCGAACTCAATCAGAGAAGGGGCCAAAATCTAAAATCCAGCCTAAATCGCGGGCCGAATGGTTTACTGAACAGTCATAAACTGACAATGTCATAAACTGACAGCGGAGTGCAGTGATGACAGCGTGGTGCGGGCCACATTGCAAGGCCTGGCGGGCTGGATTTGGCCCGCGGGCCTTGTGTTTGACACATGTGACCTAAGGAATTCCTCAAATTACTATGAAAAAGTTAACCCAGAAGAAAGATGAGCAGGTCATGACTAGGCAATTTACAATTAAGAAAATTCAATGCAGCACGGAAATATGAGAATGCACTCAAATTTACTAGTAACAAGGGAAATGAAAACTAAAACAAGAGCTGAAACTGGTTTGGCTCAATGGATAGAGTGTCGGCCTGCGGGTTGAAAGGTCCCAGGTTCGATTCCGGTCAAGGGCATGTACCTTGGCTGTGGGCAGATCCCCTGGTAGGGGGTGTGCAAGAGGCAGCTGGTCAATGTTTCTCTCTCATTGACGTTTCTAGCTCTCTATCCCTCTTCCTTCCTCTCTGTAAAATAAAAAAAATCAATAAAATATATATTAATTAAAAAAAAAAAACTAAAACAAGAATGAAATGCTGTTTTTCATCCACTGGATTGTAACACATAAATATTCAGTACTGTCAATGATTGGCACACATATAAGGAAGTAGTGACTCTGTTAGTGGTAGTAAGAGGGCAATATGACAATATCTGTTAAAATTTAAAACATCAAATACTGGGACTCAGCAGTTCTCTTCCTCAGTATGTCCCTTAGAGAAGCACCCATACCTGCCTCGGGGAAGGCACATATGAGAATGTTTCCTTCAGCACTGCTTGTCATCACTGGGAAACAAAACAAAACAACAAAATGGGAGGAAAGTGGCTTAAATGCCTGTCTACATGAACTTCATTAGTTCTGTTATGTAATAATATGCAAAAATTTTAAGAAGAGTGTGGTGGAGTTATGTACTAACATGGAAGAGTCCATAGGATATATCAATGAGTGAGAAAAAAAAAAAGTAAGTTGTGGAATAATACAGAATATGGTACCATCAGAGGAAACAATCAATTGTTCCCATAGAAACTGCATAAAAGAATGTCTGGAAACAAATGCCAAATTGACAACATGAATTAGTTCTGGGAAAGGAAGAGAATTAGTGTTGGGAAGGCCTTATCTACTGGTAAGGTATCTTTAGAAGGACAGTTTAGCCCGGCTGGTGTTGCTCAGTGGTTGAGCGTCAACCCATGAACCAGGAGATCATGTTTTGATTCCATACCCAGGTTTTGGACTCAATCCCCAGTAGGTATCATGCAGGAGGCAGCAGATAAACAATTCTCTCTCATCATTGATGTTTCTATCTCTCTCCCTCCCTCTCCCTTCCTCTTTGAAGTCAATAAACATATATTTTTTTAAAGGATAATTTATTCATGCATTTACTGTGTAATCTTAAAGATTGGATTTTTAGAGTATTAAAAAATATCAGTGGTTGATTGCTGGCAGTTTCCCCTTTTCCCAACTTCCTATGCCATAAATTATAAGTTCATCCTGAACCAGTCCCTGCTCTCACTCATTCCCCCGCACGTGCCTTGCCTGATTCTGCCCTGAAATGATCCTGTGTCCCCCCTAACAGTCTCAGAGGCCAGGCACTCAACTTTCCCTTTCAAAGATCCCATTAGAGTTGTTTACAGTGCTTTGACATTTACTCAGCCAGAGCTAACTGCAGGGCAATTCTATGATTACAGTGGTATTTATTTATTTATTTTTTCAATAAAGAGAAAGGTTGAACATGTAATGTTAACATTCAACTTGGTGTAAAAACATTTCAAAAACTTTGGAAATTGATTTTTTGTGTGTGTGGTGAGCAACCTGGAAAACATTTGTTACAAGTTGCTCATGTTAAGTTCAGCTGGGGTTAATTTAGAGCAGTGGTTCTCAAAGTGTGACTCCGAGGTAAGCAGCGGCAGCATCACTTAGGATTTATTAGAATACACATTGTTGGGCCCCAGCCCAGACCTGCCATCAGAAACTGCAGGTAAGTCCCAGCAGCCAATGCAAGCCCTCTAGATGACTCAGGTGCACACTCAAGTTGGAGAACCCTTGATTGACATGGCTAAATATACTAGTAAGCTGCCTCTGGGAGAGCTGGTCTAGGAATCTACAAAGTTAACAACCTGAATTAAACTCTAAGTTTCTATTCATCCTTCATATGTCAGCTGAATCATCATTTTTTCAGGAAAAATTTTCTGATTCTATGCTTACATGACCCCGCGTGCCTCTTCCTTCTGCATTGGAGATGCATTTTACACTTATTTTGTGATTATTTGATTATGAATTGTTCCCCACCACCACCACCCACCATCATCTGCTTGAGTATATATACTACAGTGACAGGCACACTCAATAAATAGTGGTAAATGAATGAATGAAAAACAAATCTTTCCTAGAGAGTTTCTCCTTGGCTTTTCAACACATGTCCCACAATTTAATAATAATGAAGCTTTCATCAAAATTATCACTATTTTTCCAAATTTGAAACTTTGGTGACTTTTTAAATCTGTCACATTCATTCATCTCCAGGTACCAGCCATTTGCCTAGTCCTGTGGATCGTCCCACTGGAATGTCTTCCTTGCCTGATGGGCATTCCCCTTGCCAACCCTTAGCCAAGCTCTCATCAAGGGCCAAGTCCACCAGTTTCCCAGTCCACTCCAACCTCAGCCCACCCAATCAATTTTATTTAAATATGGTGCTCATTAAAATTGTAGGTTGCAACTATAATGTCTGATTGTCATTGCACTGTTTACAAAGTGCTTTTACCCATATTAAAATAGTAGCAAACAATTTGATGGCGGCTTGTGTGCCAGGTACTGAAATGATTCCCATGACTATGAGGAAAATATTTACTTATTTTATATTATAAATCCAGGAATAGAGGAGCCTAAATAACTGGTACATGATTACTCAGCTCCTAGGTGCAGATATAGAATGACCTCAGCTTTTGTGACCTCTCCTCTATGATAACATCCTCCATCTATCCTTTATCTGTAAGAGCTCCTGTATTGGAGTTCCATACCTGGTGCCTCCTTGTCACTCATCCATGTCCCTCCTTCTGCTGAAAACCATGCAGTGAGAATAAGCCTGAACTGAAAAGATGGGCTCTGGAGACAGACCTGGGTTCAAATCCAAGCTATGTAATCCACAGCCAATTATTTACTGTCTTTGAACCTATTTCTTTCTCTGTAAAATAAGAAAAGGTAAAATTATGACCTCATAGAGTTGCTAAGGGAACTAAACTAGATAGTTCACTTACTAGCATACTCAGAGAACGCTATAATCAATGTTAACTATTATTATTATTTCTACCTCTAGTTCTTTATATATCAAATTTGAACTCTATCCTGTCAAGGCTGCATGTAAACGGGGCTCCTCTTTTCCTCTCTAACTGCCCTTTCTTTTCTTCTCTTCTTTTTCTTCTTCTTCTTCTTTTTTTTTTTTTAAATGTTTGAAAGCCACAGCACTAAATTTTATTTTAATTTAAAAAATATATATTTTATTGATTTTTTACAGAGCGGAAGGGAAAGGGATAGAAAGTTAGAAACACTGATCAGATGCCTCCTGCACACCCCCTACTGAGGATGTGCTCACAACCAAGGTACATGCCCTGGACCAGAATCAAACCTTGTACTCTTCAGTCTGCAAGCCAATGCTCTATCCACTGAGCCAAACCAGTTAGGGCCTGCCTTTCTCTTTATTCTACAAAGATGTGTCTTTCTGTCCTCTCAGGACATATCATAATCATTGTCATACTTCCAATTATTAAAAAAAATGGATGCTCTTTGAAAAATGAAATCAAACAATACACAAAACTACAGAGTAAAGAAAGGAAATTTCCTGACCTCACCCCCCAAAAACAATCACTTTCTTATATCTGTGTGTAAGTAGTGTTCTGAAATCTAATTTCTTTCACCTAACAATATTGAATAGACATATTTCCATATCAGTGAATGCAAATCATATTATTAATAACAGTTGCATAGTATGGCATCAGATATGTTTACTTGATGGAGTGTATTCGTTAATACTGCTCCATAACAAATCAACCCCAAGCTCAGGGCTTAAAATAGTTTTTATAAATATTATATATAATACATACTCTATGTAAATGATACAGATCCCATATAAATTCCTTCTAGAGCTATAGGTGGGTATATACATCATATCTGCAGATTGGCCAGAGATTGGCTGATGTGGGCTGGCCTCAGCTGAGCAGTACTGCTTTACTTCATAGCTGCTCTGTCAACAGGCTGGCAAGGGTGGCTCTCCTCTGTGTGTGTCTCATCCCCTTTCTAGGGCTAAAGAACCAACTGAGACATGCTGTGAAGTTTACAGAAACACAAAAGGGAAAGCAGAAACACTAGAGGCCTCTTAAACATTAGGCTTAATGTTACTTCTGCCCACAGACCATTGCTCAGAGCTTACCACATGGCCAAGTACAAAGTCAGGCGATGTACAATAGAAACAAACTTTGCTTATGATCAAGACATGTGAGTTCAGATTGGGGTGAAGAATTGAGACCAACAATCCAATCTATCACACATATAATTAGTTTCCATTTTTTAAAATTATGAGACATTTTGAACCTCTTTAAACATACACTGTTGTTTACTTGCCCAAATTTATATTCTTGTGATAAATTTCTAAAGTCAAATTGCGGTGCCAAAGGGCAATGCATTTCAAATATCTTACCTAATAGACAAACATGTAAATTGACCATACCTCCGCTACGCCCACAGCCAATCAGAGTAGGTATGCAAATTAGAAGGCCAAAGATGGCAGCTGCCCAGCTGCTCCAGGTGCAGAGTGGCTGGGTGGAACAGGATGCCTGCTATGAGAGTGAGGGCAGGGGGTGAAGGGATCTACAAGAGCGGAGTGCCACAGCAAAGACAAGATTGCACACTCGGCAGTCTGCAGCAAAGACGAAGATAGCAGACTCTGGCTGGAGAGAAAGGCCTGGGTCCCGGAAGCCAAGGGAAGAAAGGACTATTGAATGAATCTCTTCGTGCAAAGGGTCTCTAGTTGATATATATTGTCTAATAATATGCTAAAGAAGTCATATAATCCTAACAGTGTATGAGAGTGCAGGTTTCCTCATACTTTTGCCACTACTTTAAATTTTGTCAATTAAAAATAAAATTTTTATAAAAAAATAAAATAAAATCTTTGCTCTGATAGAATATATCTTAACTATGTTTTTATTATTAGTGAGGTTAGAAATATTTTGTCTGTTTGCCTTTTTTATTTGTGAATGATCTCTTCATGCCCTTTACTCTTTTAAAAATAAAATCTGATTTTCACACAACGAGAATGAAATCACAGCTAACTTCTCTTAACCCAACCCTTGTAGAATTCTGTGTGCTGTTAACTCACCAGCATCCCTTCCTAAGGCAGAATGCAATTAACTAAGTTGGCAAGGAGGCAAAACATTAAAGGGATTTGTGCCCTTCACTAGACTGGGAAAAAGCTATGGATATGACAGTTAGGAGGTCAGAACCTGGAGCAAGTCTTTGTGAACGGTGACAATTCCTGCTCCTGAGGATGCTGACTCAGAAGGAAAAAGCCTACTATAAAACCACTTCTATTTTTTTGATGACAAGAGAAAATACCTGACCACCAGCATGGGCATCTAAATGGTTTCTAGTTAAGGGTATTCTTATTTAAATATACGCACATCTAAAATCCCAGTCCCTGTTGGCTAGGTTCTGGTCAGGATAGCAAATCCCAAATCCTCCTAGTGTGGCTAGAAATGCTTTGAACTCAGGAAAGAATGTCAAGAAACCCTTCCTTCCCATCCCTTTGCTTTCTTCCATATCACTTGACAGGGAACACGAGAGTCAAGGACACTGGCATGATTGGGCTGGTAATCGGTATGAGGATAACGATGATAATAACCGCTTACAGGCATATAGGAATTTCAGGTGCCTGGCATTGCTCTAAACACTTCACCTACCCTGTTTCCCCGAAAATAAGACAGTGTCTTATATTAATTTTTGCTCCCAAAGATGCGCGAGGTCTTATTTTCAGGGGATGTCTTATTTTTCCATGAAGAAGAATACGGTACACATTCATTGTTAAATGAAAATAAAGAAAATCTATTACCCGTATATGGTACAGTAGTACAGTAGTTGTCAACACAAACCAGGCAAACTGTGAATCCTACAGTATCAAGAATTTACTCATTTATTCAATGACAATCATGTCATCATCTTCTGGAACATCATCATAACAATCCAATTCCTGAATTTCCTGGTGAATTTCTTGTGACTCCACTTCTTTCAGAATCAGTGGACCAAATCTCTCATGTTTAGCAATAGCACTGTCTTTAAATGAGTACTTCTTGTCAAGGTAGCCTGCTTGCCGTGCATTTGCAATGAACTGTCAGTGATTTCCTCCCATGAATTCTTCACTTAAGTCACAACTTCTTGAAGTTTAGGTTTCACAAAGTTTCCACGCTGATTTCTCTCCATTCTATTTTCAATGTAGTCATTAATTTCCATGCACCCTAGCGACCAGTTTGCGGTAAATTAATTTTCATTCCGAGACAGAGCCTAGGGGGCCTTATTTTTTGGGGGGATGCCTTATATTTCGCTCAGAAGGAAACCTGTAAGTAGGTCTTATTTTTGGAGGATGTTTTATTTTCGGGGAAACACGGTATGTTAACTCATTTGAGTTTTGCAACAATCATATGAAATAGGCATTATTCCTATTTTATAGCTGAGAAAGTTGAGACAGGAAGGTTATATTTGCCCACAGACCCACAATTCGTAAGTGGTGGGGCCAGAATTCAAACTCAAATAATATGGCTTGAGTCAGTGCTTTAATCTCTTTGCTCCTGTAGGATGCTTACTGATACTACATGAGAAAGGAAAGTTAGATTTGAGGTTAGGTCTCTACCTCAGCCCTTCTCAGGACTTATAACATGCTAATCTAAGCGGTGGGCTTTAAAGAAAAAATTAACCATGCAGCATTTCCCAAACATATCTGAGCCTTTACAATTTGTTTCAGAAAAAATTTTAAACAATGTATATTCCACATTCCACATGCTATTAAACACTAGTATAGAGAGCTTTTGAATCAGGGCTTGCATCAGTTCATTAAGCCAATTGCTAATTTTCAGGAAACCAAGTTGTTAAACTCAGTCATTACTAAAAGCTAGAGGCCCAGTGCACAAAATTTGTGAACAAGTAGGGTCCCTAGGCTTGGCTAGTAATCAGAGCCTATCTGTGGGGCAACCAGTGGGGCGATTTGGGGGGTCCTCACTGGCATCCGCCTTGGCTGGCCTGGGGACTGCAGGTTGGGGGCAGCTCCCGCATTGAGCGCCTGCCCCCTGCTGGTCAGTGTGCATTATAGTGACGGGTCATTCTGCTGTTTGGTCAATTTGCATATTAGGCTTTTATTATATAGGATTAAATTATATAAACTTACAATTAAATAAATTATATAACCAAGAATAATGAATACTCAAAACTTACCAATTCTTAATTTTTTTTTTACACTTTAATATACTCTATGCTTTTAAAGTTATTTATATCTATAAGTGTCTATGTCAGTGTCTACATGGTGGAAATATCTGTGTGCTCTTGAGCATCTCTTCCTAATTCTATGTTCAGTGACATCATTGTTGTAGCTTGAAATCAGTCATGGTGAGTATTTACACCACCAAAATTGGCAAAGGCTCTGAGTCAAAGCTCCTTAGAGGGAAGTTCTGTTTTTGGAGAACGAGGTGTTAAACATTTAGCAGCACCCCACTGCAGACACATATGCTTAAAATATTGATGTCACTGTAAGTGCAATTTCTGGAAAAAAATGACTCGATGTTTTTAAAGTTTGGTCTTCTATTTCTTAAGATTGCTTTGAGGGTTATCTAAACTAGACTGGATTAAAGCAAGGGTCCCCATATCTGTCTGCATATCAGAATTACTAGACTCCTGAATGCACTCAAGACCTATAGCATGAGTTTCTCCTTGGAAGGTGCCCAGGGACCTGCACTTTAAATAAAGCTCCCCTAGAAATGCAGACCTGCATTTGGGAACAAGTGGTTAAAACCACCAGTAGAAAATAATATGTAGACTTCTGGACTAACAAACTCTGAAGAGTTGTATTCTCTTCCAGCTGCAGCATAAGCAGCAAACACAAAATCAAGATTTCTCTTTCCAAAGTGTGACTTATTACATAGCTGAGGCTTAGAAAGGTACCCCACCCCTACCAGAGTTATTTGGCGTCTATATCTTCTATAGCAGCAATTTTCAATCCTTTTCATATCATGGCATACATAAACTAATTATTGAAATTCTGTAGCACACCACAGTAATTTTTTTGCCAATTTGACGACAAAAAAAAAAACAAAACACAAAAAAAACCCAAAAACACACACACAAAAAAATACACACTTTTGATTCATTCACCCAGGATGGCTATTGTGTTAGCTGTTGTCATCTTTTTATTTGACAATTTAAGGGAAAAGGGGTCAGTGCCCTAAATACTCAGGTATTGCATGTTTTTTGTTTGTTTGTTTGTTTTTAAATATATTTTATTGATTTTTTATAGAGAGGAAGAGAGAGGGATAGAGTCAGAAACATCAATGAGAGAATCATCGATCAGCTGCCTCTTGCACACCCCCTACTGGGGATGTGCCCACAACCAAGTACATGCCCTTGACCGGAATCGAACCCGGCGCTCTATCCACTGAGCCAAACTGGTTTCGGCAGGTATTGAATGTTTTAAAATTCTGGTGGCACACTGGTTGAAAATCACTGCTCTGTAAGTAACTCAACAAGGAGAGGACCATTTTTCTAGGCCATGCAAAGGATGTGGAAAGAACTATTATGACATCACACTTCATAATGCTCTTTACTATCTCAAGCTGTCTTGCATCCAAATCTTGACAGAAGGCCAAGACACCTGGACCACTGCAGGCTGTACTAACCCTCTTGCTCATCATCCATACATGAACAAGGCCAATGGCAAAAGCTGATATACTGCATCAAACCCCTGAGCCAGACATTCCAGTCCATGCTCGACCTCTACCCAGCCCCAAGGCAACCAAGGAGTCAAATGGGCACTAGTTTTGGTTCAATTTAAAATGTTTTATTACCATATAACTATATGTAAATAGGCCCATCTCTATCCAACACAATAGCTCCACAATATGGAGCTTGGGCTGGGTAGAGGTGGAGCACCTTTGTTCTGTCACATCTTACCACAACTTGACACTCTTCAGCAAACGTGACATAATACAAAGAATACAAGAGATCATAAATCATGAGTCCCTCTATCCAGTCCTCTGCAACCTAATTCCTACCCAGAACCGACTTCTTTACTTTGTTAAACTATTTGTTTTAAATTTTCTCGTGGTCACTATTACATCCCTAAATAATGTTTATATATCTACTTTATGGTGCATCCATTTTAGACACTATCTTCCTCTGATAAGAGTTTTGCTTTCTTTTACCACCCTAAACTTCCCAGTACCTATTACTCTTATTTCCATAATTGGTTACTGTAAACATTTCACATGCACTTTTATCAATTATTCCATCGACACTAAATTTGTTTTAAATTCTCACTCCATAGGACAAATTTTAGGGTTTCTTAGTTCTCTGCTTTTCTGCACCAACCCATTTCCCCTCTCAGCTAATGTCTTCTGTCTCTACATTATTAACACTAAATGGATTTCTGAGAGAGGCAATCTGCCCAACCGTGCCTGAGATTTTGAGACTAAGTGGCTACTGTGATCTTCCTGGCTCAGCATATTCAGGATTGTCATCAAATGTCAGTCACAATAAAATGGCAGGAAACAAAACACAATTTTGAATTCCCTCAGCTATCCTTTAGTCTATTTAAGGAAAAGATAGGCTTTTTTTTCTTTTCTGGATCACAGGAGTTGTCTCATTAAACCAAATACCATAAAACAGCATGAGGATAGGGGCAGAGGAAGGTGTAAGGGGAAGAAATCCTATTAGGGTTCCCAGCAGGAGGGTCATTGGAGACACAAACACTAATGAAACAGAGACCTGGGGCTCCATTCATGTTCCTGTGATCTCAGCTCCAATTTCAAAGAGGGGAAAATGTGCTACTTGCTTTCAGAAATCACTCCAAGGGCACTCAAGCCACACAAAGATTTTGTTCTTTCAAAAACGTTAAGGATGGAGATGAGGATAAAAATACCACTTTAAAAAAATCCTTGCTGTTACTAATGTTATAAAACTATTATCTATATAAAAATTTTAAAAAGTTACCTGACCAAGATTTCTCATTCGCTAAAATATTCCTAATTATTGGCATTATTAGTTTATAAAGTTATATGTTGAAATTTTTGGAGTCACTCCTAATTTTGTCCTTGTTTCCTGTTTAATTCATAAAGAAAATATTAAGAAGTTTTATAATTTGATTTTTAAAACAGTATTATCTGTGCAAGCAATTTTCACACCTATCAATTATTACCCTTTGCCAATTCTAAAATATATCAAATTATCTACTTTGTGAAAAGGAACAAGTGCAAGTAAATTAAAAATAATTTAAATGTGTATATAGGGTCAGAACCATTTGATGGTCTAAGGC
Source organism: Pipistrellus hanaki (assembly GCF_964339955.1). Classification (NCBI taxonomy): domain Eukaryota; kingdom Metazoa; phylum Chordata; class Mammalia; order Chiroptera; family Vespertilionidae; genus Pipistrellus; species Pipistrellus hanaki. The sequence continues at coordinate 56,269,531 of NC_140511.1, read as the reverse complement.
TGTGAATTTTAAACCATCACAGTGGTTGGGAAAAAAAGAAAATTTAAACATGTACTAATACAGTAGAGGTGTCCTAATTCAGAAAGGCAAAATAAAGTAATTTAGAGATAACAAAGTAAGTAATTAAAGAGGAGAAACTGCCATAGTACCACTGGTTAATTATAGCAAACCACCAGTTTGGATTATTGGCCAATATATTTCAACAGATATTGACTCCTACTATATGCCAGTGCACACTACACCAATTAATAAAATGAACAAAAATCCCTATCCTCCTGGAGCTCACATTCTAGTGGAAGGAAAAAGAAACAAAAAAGATAAACTGGTAAAATACAGATAGTACCCTAAATAGCAATAAGTGCTAGAACAAGAGGTATGGGAATGAAGGTGGAGGGAGTGTGTGGGTTTTACAACTTTAAATTGGACAGATAAATCTCATTGAGAAATAACTTTTGATGAAAAAAAAAATTTCAAAAATATTTAGTAAGAGTTGTGTTTAGCATTTTTACAAATCACTTCATTACCTGGTTTAGTAGAAAGGACACAGCTGTATTCTTTTAACTGCTTCTGCATTCAGTCTGTTTGTTGTTTTGGTTGAGATACATTAAGGAAAATATAGCCTCATATAATCTTCTTGAATACTAAGTCCAAGCTTGAAAGGTAGTTTCTTAAAGGCCAGTGGCAATGTGAAACCTGAAACTTTATCAATAAATTTTTATTGTTTCATTAGAATCCAGTAATTTATCTTGCACTTTGAGTGGATATTTGTAACATTATGTATTTGGGGAGGGGGGAGAATATTAGTTCCTTGAGTGATGCAGATCTTCAAAATGTTGATTCATTTTATCATGCAGGATAAAAAAATCACTACTGCTATTACTGCTGACCAGGTTTAGAGCACACTACCCCAAAATACAGCAATTTGGCATACTGGATATTTCAACTCAAGGAATGTGAGGAATGAAAGATGAACTTTCCTTTTTCTGTTTTGTTACTTCTTATGACCTATTGCTTCCCTGTAAACAGGTGAATCCAATGTTCAACAGCCACCATGAGAACGTATATTTGATCTATTTTTATGGTTTCTTTCATCTTTAGGAAGGACTTTCTGACCTACCCCTGAAGCCACTCATAAAACCCTTGTGTGAGAGGTGCCCTCCCTACATCAACAGGAAAGGAATACCTCTAAAAATGAAGGGACAGAGAGGAATCTGAATGATCGGGCCTTGCTAAGTTTGCCCCTACTTACTATACTGACCTCACCTTTGTCCTGTCACATCTTACCATGACTTGACACTCTTCAGCAAACCTGGCAATAAAAAGTCAGGTTCAACTGCTTTCAGGTGTTTATTTACTTCTGAAGGCTCCTGTATCATGTAAAACTTCTATTAAGAGAACTTAATATTGAGACAACTTAAAAGAGTAGAAAAAAATATTTTTCCTTCCTTTATGACTAATCTCAGTCTTTTTAAGAATCTGCAAGCTCAGTGGTGGATACATGTTTTCCTAAATTCTAATTTGAAAATTTGAATCTTATTAACGAAAAATTCTATCATTGTTTTATTTGAACAAGCTTACTTTTTTTTTTTTTTTTTTTTGCAGGACAATGTCTTTCACCAATTGGATCAGAATTACTTGCCCCACGCATCAAACATAGATTCCTTAAGCAATAAATGACAGCTCCATGACTTATTTGTGATCCTGGCAGTCGGCACTACTTTGGACCTTGTGCAATGCTGCACACCTGCAGAGTTGTGTTTCCTTGGAACACTCCTTCCAAAATGCTCTGTTCAGAAGATACTGCTCTACTCGATAGAGATGACTGCTATACTTGAATAAACTGCACATATTACAACATTATAATGTCAATGTTCACAAAGGAAAATAGGAAAACATGTATTTTCTTAAAGGAAATAAAAGAGAATTCTTGGGACAGAGTAATTTGCTATCTATAATCGCCCATCTGTCACAGCATGAAAGGACATTATGTTACTTTGTCAAGGGTGACAAAGTACTTATTTTTCACAATAGTTCAATGGCAGAAATTCCAAATGAAGAGCTAATATTTGGACTCTGAAATTTTCATAAAATGTTTAGGTACACAAACTATGGTTGGGCTAGTTATAATTAGGAGAAAACAATCAAGAGTCACTAGATAAAAATCCCATGACAATTAAAGAAGTTTTGAAGAGTAATCATTTTTGGTAAAACTTTTTAAGTAGCAGAAAACAATGGTTATGCACATACAAGAAAAAATAAATAAAAAATTAGAAAGTTTTTGGTTACTTTAATAATCTATCAAACTTCTTACAGGCTTCCTTATTTTTGTTTTATCACCCCACCCCACTCAATTTTGTTCATGAAGCCATCCCAAACAAAATTGCAAGTACTTTGAGCTGTACTATCTGCACCATACATTTCCAGCAATAGTCTGAATACAAATTCACGGTGAAAACAAGCTGGCTGATTTAACCCAGTGAACAGAAAAATCACACTCATGAAAAATAACTTTAGAGACTGTGCTCTGAAACACCATTGTTTGAAGAGTTAAGTCTAATTCTCTAATAAAGACCAAAGGACAATTTCTTTTCAATACAATTTTTGCTATATTAAATATTAATTTCTGTTGTAATCTTTCCACCTACTCATGTATTATGGTAGTAGTTTTTAATAAGGTTGACAATTCTTCAACTGAACTAATGTAAATGTCATATGTTCTTTGGAGGGGTTCTTGACTATGATGATGATGACGACATTATAACTTCCATGGACTGTTTCCAATGTGTCAACTACTACTAATCTAAGTAGTTAAAATGCATTAACTCATGAATTGGCACATTTATGGAGAAAGAGAGAGTTTAGGAATGTGACTAAGATCACATAACAAGTAAGACCTGGAGCCAAGGCTTCAACCTAGACAATGGCTCCAGATATCATACTTCTCACCACTGTGGCCTTGCCTCTGTTTTGTTTGGAAACAAACAAATAAACAAAACAAATTACCAGTGATTGAACTGAGAAGCATGTGATCCACCTCTTTAAAAATCCCTTCTTAAAAAACAATTCCTTTAAGTCTTATCAACATCAAAAAACCCCAAACAATCCAATTTAGAAATGGCTAACATCACTAGTCATCCGAGAAATGCAAATAAAAAATACAATGAGATATCACCTCACATCTGTCAGAATGGCTATTAAAAAGTCAACAAGTAATAAGTGTTGGTGAGGATATGGAGAAAAAGGAATCCTCCTGCACTGTTGTATAGAAAACAATATGGAGATCTCTCAAAATATTAAAAACAGAACTACCATAGAAGCCAGAAATTCCACTTCTGAGTATTTATAATGAAGAAAAGTTAAAACACTAATTTGAAAAGATGAATGCACCCTTATGTTCATTGCAGTATTATTTACAAGTAGAGGCCTTGGGCACGACATATTCGTGCACTGGGGGGTGGAGGGTGTCCCTCGGCCTGGCCTGCACCCTCTCGCAGTCCGGGACCCCTCAGTGGATGTCTGCCTGTCAGCAGGTATGTAGATATCCCTCTTACAGATCCGTGGCTCCTTACCACCCACCTGCAGTAGAGGTGGGAGAGGCTCTTGCCACTGCCACTGTGCTCGCCAGCTGTGAGCCCAGCTTCTGGCTGAGCGGTGCTCCTCCTGTAGGAGCACATTGACCACCAGGGGGGAGCTCCTGCTTTGAGTGTCTGCCCCCTGGTGGTCAGTGCACATCATAGCAACCAGTTGCTCCGCCACTGGGTAGATTTGCATATTAGGGTTTTATTATATAGCCTAGCCAACTATGGAAGCAACCTAGGTATTTATCAATAAATGAATAAAGATGATGTGGTATATATACACACAATGAAATATTACTCAGAAATACAAAAGAATGAAATCTTACCATTTTTGACAACATGGATGGACCTAGATGATATTATGGAAAATGAAATAAGTCAGCTAGAGAAAGATAAACTACCATGTGATTTCACTTATATATGGAATCTAAAACAAAACAAAACCAGACTCACAGATACAGAGAACTGATGGTTGCCGGGGGGAGAAGGAAGAATGGATGAAAAGGATGAAAGGGGATGAAGTACAAACTTCCAGTTATAAAATAAGCCACTGAAATGTAGCATACAACACAGGGAATATAGTCAATTACACCATAACATTTTATGGTGACAGATGGCTTACTAGACTTATTGTGGGGATCATTTTATAATGTTTATAACAAATGTCACATCACTACATTGTACACCTTCTAAAACTAATGTAATATTGTATGCCAAATACACATTAATATATTTTTTATACTTCTGATTTTATAAAAGGCCTTAATATTTTGAAATGTCATTTTATAATGCTAATGGCTGTTGCATATATTTTATTAAATGTTTTCAATTCTGCATTTCAAACTGAGTCAACAATAAATAACACAATTATAGAGAGTGATATATCAAGTTACACATTTAACTTTGCACAAAAATCTAGTTTGAAGAAGGTACTATATTAGTAAATAAATACACTTTAAAATCTTTTGTGAAACCTATAATAAAGATATTGAAATTAGATTTCCTGGGCAATGCTAGAAAAATAAATGGATAAAGAATATTTGCAAAGAGAAGCTACAAAATGAAAACTACAGAACTACAAAATAATCAAGCTGTCTACAGATATGATGTGTGATGCGCTTTTCCATATTTTAGTCCCTTACACTTGGTCTTAAATCTATTATATACTGATATTCTAACAAATACAATTAAAAACTACCCCTCCTCAGAGAGGAAATCTGCAATAAAATGTGCGATACCTTGTGTGTAGTTACTACTTTAATAAAACATTACCTAGATAACAACTAAGTACTGTTTAAAATTTGTAATAGGAAACTTTTAAACAATAACAAAGACCATGTCTGTTCCATATTTAGGCCAATTTAAATGATTTTCAATAAAGCTAAACTTAATGTAGGGGTCACATTTGGTTAAATCTCACCAACCAGACTTCTAAGAATGTGGCTATGTAGGTGGACCACTGAGAGTGGATTCCCTTCCTTGGCTGTATTACATTGGATTCCTGCCACCATTCTACAGAGGAGACTCATTAGGAAAGGATCTATCATCCATGTGCTCACATAAAACCCCTCCCCCTTCACCCACAATGCTCCCACCCCCACAATAAAAATAGCAAGGTAGTTGTGCTTTTGTGGCTTTTTCACTGGAGACCATAAGTTTGAGTTGAATTATTCAATGTGAGGGTCACGATGAGAGAACGTGGATCTTTCTTATTCTTCTGGACCGAGATCTTTCCTTTTAAGGATTCACCTATAGAAGGCAAAAAATATGTTTAAGAATTCAAGGAAAACAGTCCTAACAGAAAATTAATAATGTACACCAGCACTTCTGTTTTCTTATTTTTTTGTTGTTTTTGTTTTGTTATGTGAGATGTTTCACTAATTTTCAAAAACTTTTAAATTGTCAAATCCTTGAGAAAGAGCAAAACTTCGTGGTCATGTGGGGTTGGGGAGTAGTTTTACTGAACTCCTGAATATGAGTTCCTATGGTGAGTCCTGAGGACACAGAAAGATTCAAGATATGATTCCTGTCCTCAAAGAGTTCACATGATGTCCAGGTAAAGAGAAATAGCTACACCAACATTTACACAACAGGTTTATGTCTAAAGTGTGCTGAGAGTGAAAATTGGGGATGGCAGAAAAGCAGTAAAGGCATGTTTCACAAGAATTAATAAAAGAATGACCTGAGGGCTAAAATTATGGTTAACTTAAGGAGTGCACATGGAATGACATTTAAGGGAGAAAACACATGTTACAGAGAGCCTTCAGAAAATGACATTCTCAGGTACAGAAAACTAGTTGAGAAAACAAATTTATATTTTATAGAGTCATATGACAAGGCTGTTAGTCTTGAAGGTACTAACATTGTAAATGGAATACAGAACTTCACAGAAAAAAAGTTAACACACAAAAAAATTACATATTTGTTTTAAAGGTAAGAACTGATTCTCTAAAAATCTTATATAGCATGCTCCAAATTTTATTTTATTCCAAAATGGAATTATATATTGTATATATATATATATATGTGCTTTTTCTGAGTACAAATACTTCTCATTTAAGTTTTTTTTTTTCATTTATTTACCAAGAGTTATTTAAAAATAACAGATTACTAAGTTGCAACTAATCACCATTCCTTGCTTTAATAAGAGTAAGATCACCCCCAATAGCAGCAGGCATAGCTTCACCATCTGGATGAACACAGGAAGAGTCCATATAAAGTGACTAAGAAACCTATATAAAACTACCCAAGGACTGAATCAATATCTTACTTTTTTTTTTTTTTTTTTTTTTTTTTTTTAACTGCAAGTGCCCCAACATTAAGAGATAATGAATCTGGATGTTTTTCAATATGGTAGTGAAACAGCATAGTAAAACACACCAAAACCATCTAATACTTATATTTATTTCAGAGTATAAAGATATCATTGTTGATACATTCTATCTATCCCACAGAAAAGGTAAAGCTGACAGTTTCCCATCACTAGATATATCTTTGTGATAAAAGAAGAAAACCTATTAACTAAGAATTTGACATCCAGCAAAATCTTTTTAAAGTAAAGGTAAAATAAGGCTTTTTTCAAAGAAGTAAAAGACAAAACATTTTACGAGTAAATCTGCACTACAGGAAATGTTAAAAGTTCTTCAGACAAGAGAAAAAATGGTACAAAAAAGAAGCTTGGATCTACGCAAAGAAATAAACAATGCCCAAAATGTTAGGTAAATGATATACTTTTTTTTCCTTTCAAAAATTTATTTAAAAGGTAATTGTCTGTTTAAAGCAAGAATTGTAACAACATATGTGGGGCTAAAACATTTAGGGAAAGTTTTATAATAGCACAAAAGATGGAAGAGGATAAATGGAAGCATAGTGCTGTAAGTCTTAACTACAAATTAAGTGGTATAATATCATTTGATGGTTGTCTGTAATAACCTAAAGATACAGGCTGGAAACTTTAGAGTTACCATTATAAAAACAAATCCAAGAGGTACAACTAATTGGTCACGAGTAGAGATAAAATAGTAAAGAATATTTAATAATTAAAAAAATAAAGAAGAAAAGAGGGGCAAAAGACAGAGAAGATAAATAAAAAATGACAAATGACAGAGTTAAATTCAATAACATAGGTAATAATATTAAATGTAAACATGTCCAACATACGTTATAACGATATAGGTTAAAAGTAAAAGAAGAAAGTCTATATAAACATTAATTATAAAGAGGTTGGAATGGCTATAATAATTTCAGACAAAGTTGACTTCAAGAAAAAAATATAACCAGAGATAAAGAGAGACATTTCAATAGATAACTTGTTCAATTCATAAACGACACATCATAAATTTCTGTATGCACAGAGTTTCAAAATACATGACACAAACCTGACAGACCATCAAAAACAGAGAACTCTATATTTATTGTTGGAAATTTCTCCTCTCCTTTGTTGATAACTGCAATAATTAGACAAAATCAGAAAATATGGAAGATTTGAACTATTATCAACATGACTCGAATGACATCTATAGAAACAAGACAGATCATAGCTGGGTCATAAAACACTCTTAATGTACAGAAAGCATCTACACTAATAAAAGAGTAAGATGCAATTGACCATACCTTCGCGACACCCACCAGCCAATCAGGAGTATGCAAATTAACCCAACAAAGATGGCGGGTTAATTTGCATTCACAGGCGCCAAGCGGCAGGGGTGGGACAGGATGCTTGGTCGTCACAATGGCAACCACACAGGCATTCCATACCACCCTAGCCGCTCTGGGCCTCTGGGCAGTGTGGGAAGGCGGGAAGGGGGCTCTTGCATGAATCTTCATGCATCGGGCCTCTAGTACATAATATGTTCTCTGACAAAAAAAATCTATTCTGACCACTTTTATTTTTTATTTTATTTTTTAAAATCTATTTTATTGATTTTTTACAGAGAGGAAGGGAGAGCTAGAGAGCTAGAAACGTCGATGAGAGAGAAACATTGACCACCTGCCTCCTGCACACCCCCACGGGGGATGTGCCTGCAACCAAGATACATGCCCTTGACCAGAATTGAACCCGGGACCTTTCAGTCCGCAGACCGATGCTCTACCACTGAGCTAAACTGGCTTCGGCTATTCTGACCACTTTTAATTAGTATTCTATTAGATGCCCTAGTAAGGGCACTAAGGTGCATGAGGAGAAAAAAAGGGATATAAATTAGAAGGAAAAAAGATATAAAACAAACTGTATTTGTAGACCACATTTCCACAGAAGCAAGAAGAGAATCCAGAAGGTTGAAGATAGTGTAAGAAAGCTCTGGGACAATTTCAAACGAACCAACATCAGAATTATGGGGGTACCAGAAGAAGAGAGAGCAAGATACCGAAAGAATACTGGAAGAAATAGTGACAGAAAACTTCCTCCACCTGGGGAAAGAAATAGACTTACAAGTCCAGGAAGCGCACAGAACCCCAAACAAAAGGAATCCAAAGAGGACCACACCAAGACACATCATAATTAAAATTCCTAGAGCAAAAGACAAAGAGAGAATATTAAAAGCAGCAAGAGCAAAGCAGGTAGTTACCTATAAAGGAGCACCCATACGATTGTCAGCTGATTTCTCAACAGAAACCATGCAGGCCAGACGGGAATGGCAAGAAATATTCAAAGTGATGAATAGCAAGAACCCACAGCCAAAAATACTCTACCCAGCAAAGCTATCACTCAGAATCGAAGGCCAGATAAAGAGCTTCACAAATAAAAAAAAGCTAAAGGAGTTCATCACCGCCAAACCAGAATTATATGAATTGCTGAAAGGGGTTCTTTAGGAAGAGGAAGAAGATATAGATTAAAAATTATGATCAACAAATACGTAACTATCAACAAGTGAAACTAAAAGCCAAGGGAATTAAAAAACCTGATGAACAATATTAACTGGTGAATATAATAGAATCAGAGGTATGGAAGGGGAGTGGACTGACTATTCTCGGGAAGAGCCTGAACAAAAACTGTGCACCTATGGATGAGGACAATGTGGGGTGGGAAAAGGGCAGAGGGTGGGGTGGGAACCTGTGGAGGGGAGCAATGGAGGGGGAAAAAAATGAGGAACATTTGTAATAATATGAACAATAAAGATTTATTTTAAAAAATAAAATAAAATACTTTTATTACTAAATAAAGAAAGAACATAAAACAATTAAAAACTCCTGTTTTGAGATAAAAAAAAATCATCAGAATCTGATTGCTTTGATTGGCATGTCAGTGATTATCCAAAGTGATGGGTATTATTTAGAATGTCTAACCACTATCTTAAAAAATCCTTTGTGATCTGGCTGCAGTAGCTCAGTGGCTGAGTATTGACCTATGAACCAGGAGGTCAGGTTTCAATTCTTAGTCAGGGCCCATGCCCTGGTATGGGCTGGAACCCTGACGATGCATGTTCGTCAATGATTCTCTCTCATCACTGATGTTTCTATCTCTCTCTCCCTCTTCCTTCCTCTCTGAAATCAATAAAAATTAAAAACAAATCCTTTGTACATTTTAGGGACTTTCTTGTTTATGTATATGAGGTATTTTTACAAATATTTCCATTTGGCATGTATATCCTAATGATTGCTCCTCTTTGATTTAAGTTGCCTCCGAAGTGTTAAAAATATCTAAGTTGGCTTGTTTGTAAATGTTCTATTCAATCCTTAGTGTAAGGATCAAAAGAAGAATGTTCCAAGTTCATTTCAGGTTTAGAGAATATGCCTACAAGAGCTCTGTGCAATGAATTTAGCCATAGAGCCCAAGTCAAGATAAACTATTAATGGATATTTTTGTTAAATTTTCACACAGAAAATTTTAAGCATCACTACTAAACAAGCAAAACATCTGAATAATTTAAAAGGTAAAACATTGCCTTATAATTTCAGTACAATTTTCATGTCTTAAAGTGAAATACAAGTAAAATAGCTAGTTTTACAATAACCTTAATTTCAAAATGAGGGTGCAAATACCATCTATTTAAGTTAATTAAATAGCAGGAAGGGTCACAGTAATAAATACATAATTCACACTGCTGAACTCCCTTCAATTGTTTAGGACAGTGTCTGTAGCACCAGAATAGATCGGAGTAATTAATCAGTGTCAAATAGATATAAAATGACTGATGTTGTTGAGAGTGTATACCGTGGTGAGAGCTGCGAAGGACATTCTCTATGGAGCTGAGCTGCACCACCTTGTTTAATCATTGGCAGACGGCTATTAGAATACCACAAAGCAGAGCCGCAGTTCAATCAAGAACAAAATTAATCTCATTTCATGTGGTTTAAATTCAGTGGTTTTTAGAAGTTATTTTCATTCAGAGCAATGACATTTCATTTCCCCAGAAGGAACAAAAAAATTCATTATTGTCACTAATAAAGCTCAGAGTTAAAAAAAATAAATGGATTCCCCATTTAAAAACTTACTACGTATATTCAAAAAAAAAGAGAAATAGCCTGATTTTAATCATATTTCCAAAGCCAAATAACATAAAAATGATCTGGGTTTTTTTTAAGTAAACACTGCTATATAAGTCTGTAAAATAAAATTGTACAGTAGAGTATTCATTCTTATTCCCAAAATGTTGGAAGTGCTCAAATGTTTAGAGTACTTCTTTTGCAACTATTTTTTTTTTAACTACATTGTAAAGAAAATAACGAACAAAACAAAAACAAACTAGGCTCATTATTGTACAGTTCCATCTTACTTTTGGCCAAATGTAGAATCTTAGCCTGGGAAATTTCCTATTCATATTGTCTTTGCTTACTTTTTTTTTTTTTTTTTTTTTTTTTACACTATAAAACATTTATTGCTTAGAATGTTTATCTTTTAAAAAATGCATTTATCAGGGTGACATTGGTTAAAAAAATTATACAGGTTTCAGGTACACAATTCTATAATACATCATCTGTGTATCGTTTGCTGTTGACTTTGTGTGGATGTCTTTATCAGGTTGAGAAAGTTTCTCTATTTCTACTTTGCTTGAGTATTTATCAGGAATGGACACTGAATTTTATCAAATGATTTTTCTATAGTCACTGGTGTGATCATGTGTTTTTCTTCTTCTTTAGACTGGTAGCTTGTGGAGCACATTAAATGACTTAGAAATATTGAATAAGCCTTGCATTCCTGGAATAAACCCCTCATAAGGTCATGGCATTGTTGTTTTTACAATATTGCTGGATTCAACTTGCTAGTATTTTGTTGAGGATTTATGTATCTATATTCATAAGGGATATTGGTCTGTAGTTTAATTTTTTGTACTATCTTTGTCTAGTTTTTGTTATCAACAATACTGCTCTCATAATTTTAGCTCTCTTTTCTGAAAGAGACTGTATAGATTTTGGTGTTATCTGTTTTTTAAGCGATTGAGAGAATTTGCAATGAAGAAATTTGAGCCTGGAGATTTGCTTTATGGAAAAATTTTGATGCAGGCTACCTGTTTTTGTAAATAAAATTTAATTGGAACATAGTCACAGCCACTCACTTACCTGCTAGTGTTTACCTGCATCTACTAAATTCAACTTATGCATCAACAGTGAAAACAAAACTGTAGAGTTTTATGAAATATTTTAAATGTATAGAGAATAATATAATGACTAGCTGGGACCCACTACTCAGCTTTGTTCAATACTAACATTCTCCCATAATTCCTTCAATATTAAAAAGAAATAGTTCAGATATATGGCACTGAACCCCCTTCATAGCCTTCCCTGACCTTATTTCTGTCCTTCCCCAAAGGTAACCACTTAATGAATTTAGCGGTTATTTCTTACCTCTACTATGTGTGTATGTATGTTTTTAGAATTCATATAAATGGTATATTGTAGGAATCATTCTGCCACTATTTTTCTGCAATGTTGCTTTTGATGGACACATATGTGATTTGTTTTATCTGCTATATTTTATTGTATGCATCTACCAAATTTATCTATCTTCTATTGATGGACATTAAGGTTGCTTCTAATTTTTCACCTCTACAAATCACTGTTGTGAAAGATTGTGGGAGAGATTGTCAAAATAAATGCCTAGAAAAACTGTCGTCGTAGGGATGTTACATGTACTCTTACCTTGATGGTATCAAATTGTTTCTAAAGTTGTACCAATTAAGACTACCAGCAGCAGAGTATAAAAGCTACATTTGCCTACATTATTGCCAGCACGTGGCACTGTTAAATTTTATTGTGTTTTCTCCCCTCCCTATCATAGTGATAAGAAACAGTGTCTTCTTGTTTTAATTTTCTTTTCCCTGAGTTACTAGTGATTTTGAATAACTTTTCATTGAAGTTTGTTGTATTTTCAGCTTTCCTACAGTCAGGAAGCTTTCATAAAACTGAAACAAGAACACTTATGTAATAAGCAGCTTAAATTTAAAAAAAAAAAAAAAAAGGTTTTATAACCAAATTCTAACTTTTGGAGCTAAATGTGTAATATGGAAGAATTATGGGTGCTCATTTAAGCGAACGACCAATGAGATATAAAACAAAGGAAGGTAGAGGTGACCAGTCCTTGACCACTGTAGGATTTGAGGAGATGGAGACAATAGAGTGAATTCCAGACAAATATATTTTGAATATGCTAACTATTGAAGAACATTCTCTTTTATTTATACTTTACCTTTATTGGTAATATTACTCTTTAGTCAGATGGGAAATGAAAATATCATATTTTCTTTTGGTTATATTTGCAACTTAGTAAATACTAGTTATCGTTAAAGAAAAGTTTTATGAATTCTTCTGAGGTACTCAAAATAAGAAGTGCATAATATGAAACATACATATTAACTGGCAGAAATTAGATGTAAATATGTTTACTTTTAAATTACTTCTTTAAAAGAAATCTTATCCTTAGCAACAGCATGGATGGACATGGAGAATATTATGCTAATGAAATAAGTAAGTCAGAGAAAGATAAATATCATTGATTGCACTTATATGTGGAATTTAATGAACAAAATAAACAAATAAAACAGAAAAAGACTCATAGATATAGAGAGCAGTCTGACAGCTGTCAGATGGGAGGCAGGTTGGTAAAAGAGATGAAGGGATTAAGAAAAAAATACATAGACAGTAGTGTAGTGATTGTCAGAAGAAAAGGAGGGTGGGGAGAGGTAGAAGAGAGTAAAGGGGGGATAAATGGTGACAGAAGGAGACTTGATTCTGGGTGGTGAACACACAATGCAATGTACAGATGATGTATTATAGAATTGTACACTTAAAACCTGTATAACTTCCTTAACCCGTCACCCCAATAAAATAAAAAAATTTAAAAATTACTTTTTTAATGAAATGATATGCCATCTAAAATTTATTTAGATAGTAAGCTCTAAGGACATCTTATTTTAGCATCTATTATACTATTATACTCCTTCAAATAGAGTGGGCACATAAAAGTGGTTGTAGAATGAATGAATATTGTATGCTTCAGAATAAATAAGACACTTTACCCCCTTTTTCTCTCTCACCTGCTTTAACTGAAAATGGCTTTTCCAATAAAAATATTGTTTGTTTCCAGTGTGTTTCGGTACTCTGGGGGCCCGTAGAGAACAGGACCTGCAATGGTAGAGTTCAAAAGTATCTGATGAAGTACAAGATATTTAATATCATGGTACATTAATCTACTACATCAAATACAAGCTCCAATTGCTTACAATAGCAAAATGCTTACGATCAAACACCTTGGGGCACAAAAATAAAATGCCATGTATTTCACATAATTAATTCTTATGAGACAACCCATAATACTTACCCTCTTGTGACAATTCTTCTCAAAATATATATCAAAGTAACCAGCAATTGCCTGTTTTTAAAAATAAACAAACAAATTACATGACATAATTTACTATTCAGTCTTTTAAAACATGGCAAATAAAAAAAAAAAAAACTATTTCAAAGACCAGATACCTCTTAAACTTATTGCAGGTCACCATTTTTTCTGGAAAAGATTTTATAAGCAAAAACAAAGTAATATAATTTGGCTCTTTTCCCACCGAAACAACACAATAATAAGGGTAACAAGGCTAATCAAATAATCAATACACTTTATTAGAGAAATGATCATGGTAGACTACTGAAAGGGGAGAGACTATAAGAAGAGAGAGGCTCAGCAGCCCTTTGTGGGTCCAGACTCTCCCGCTGAAATGCTGCCATGGGAGGTAAAGCATCCTGGACCCTGCGGTTCTAGTCAGGCCTCCAGACAACTGCAGCAGCTCAAGAGACCCAGGAGAGACCAGCAGAAAAACTAGTAGATAATCCAGTCCAGACTGCAGAATCATAAGCCAATAAATCTAAATGATTGTGACTTCAAAGCATTAAATTTTGGGGTAGTGTGTTACACAGCAATAAAGAACTAAAACATACTCTTTTATATAAAGATAGCTCATTAAATTTCTTCTGATATTATACACCCAATTTTAAAGCAAACCACTATGAATATTTTTGCAATGAGATTATGGAATATTTAAAAGTTACTTTTCTTCTTCTGAAAATAAAATAAAAATCAGTAATAGTACTCAAATAAAACCTATGTTTAAGCAAATAGCCAAAAGAGAAACTCAAAAGTAACTCTAAGTGTTACTATGATAGTACAAAAAGGTCTCTAAAAGAAATTAACATATTCAGATGAATATAGAATTTTCATTTATTTTGTTTAAACTTTAAATACCATTCCTTTTTCTTTCACTACTGGGACTAGGCTGACTTAATCTATTTTTAAAATTGGCATTAAATAAAGCTCCTAAAGTGTTAAAAATAGGACACTGCTGCTTTTGTTGAGAACGTGAAGTTTCATTGATCTGTAGGTTAATATGGATTGAATCCAAACCAAATTCAATATTTAACCTTCGGGTTCATTATACTTTAGATACCAAGAGAAAAATCGAAATGCTATTTATAGTTCTGTCAAATAGGATTACAAAGCAACGTAGTGTTCAGCTACAGATTATTACAGAAAACCGTGTAGCTAACGAGAACATTTCTAAAATAATACCTTTTTTCCCCCAGCTGATTTCCTGATACCTCTCCAATGACTAATTTAACTGTTTTCTTAAATTTATTTCTAATATGTCTATCTTGTTCACCACTATATCCTTCGTGGCCAGAGCAGTACACAATTCATATTTGCTGACTGAATGTGCTATGATATACAATTTTATTATAGTACTTATCTATATTTTAGTTTGCCCTATCAGACTGTAAGTTATTTATAAGCAAAGCCTATGAGCAATTTATATTTTTATGACCTTTACCCAGCACAAATCTGTTATATAGCAGGTTCTTAATAAATTTTAAATTTTTTTTAGTCTTCAGTTTCTTAAATTAACTAACCTTAATTAAATAGTGCACTTGACAAAATTATTGAATAACTACACTTAGAATGGAACTAATAATTTTCAACTCTGAAAAAATGGAGAGTGCAGATCAAATATGGGGAAGAGAGAGAGCAGAGGACCCCCTAATTCTATGTATAAAGCTGCACAAGTTTCAGCCTAACCCCTGAGCTACACAGCTCAGGTGAGATCCAAATCAACATAACAGAGGCTGAAAAAAATTGAACTAAAACTTCAATCACTGGCACAAGTCCTAGGATTAAACCCTGAATAAATGTGTGTGTGTGGGGCGGGGGGGGGGGGGGGGGCGCGAAGCCAAATCAAGTGGCAAAGACTTAGAGAACTGAATCAAGATTTGGAAAAACCTGTGCGAATCTCAGACTAATTCCTTAAGTGCATATGTGCAGGAGAGACCCAAAGCAATATAACATATGCTTAGAGAATGACTAAGATTTGAACCACTCTCTGCACAGACACTATTGACAAAACTTGGATTTTGACTTGAAATGGTCTAACTGCCTGCTAATTCCAAACATGAGCATTATCCGGACAATTATAACATTACAAGAATTCACACCACAAAGCATGCACATCTAAAAGAAAACACAGTGAAATTAATCAGAAGATAGAAATTCTCATAAAAAAAAGAAAAAGAAAATATCCTATAAAATAAAAGACTAATAGGCAAATTGTCCCCTCAAGAGTTCGGCCGACCAGCAGTTCGACCACTTTCTATGACATGTGCTGACCACCAGGGGGTAGCACGCAATGAAGGAAGGCTCTGGCCAGCAGCCAGCCGGCAGCTGGGGGAAGGAAAGTGTCGGCCAGCAGCCAGAAGGCTCTGATTGGCTCTGATCGCTGGACCCTATGGACCTTACCCATGCACAAATTTTGTGAACCAGATCTCTAATGAAAAAAAGAAATATAAGGAATATTGAGAACTGAAAAATAATGGAAACAAAACAAAACAAATAATTTTTTAAAAAATCAGTGAGTATTAAGATAGATTAATCTAAATTATTTAATTTTAAAAACCAAGGGAAAAAGATTGAAATAGAATGCAGAGAGTTGCAGGGAGCTATAAAGCTAACTTATATGTAATTGGTAGTCATGATGGAAAAGATAAAGCTATTGAAGCAGAAAAAAAAAAAAAGACCTTTTATATTTCTATTGTATATCCAGCAAAAATATCTTTCAGGAATAAAGGTAAAATAAAGACATTTTTAAGTAAAGGAAACAAAAAAAATTCATTGCCAATGGACTTTTTAGAAGAAATTTTAAAGGAAGTTCTTCGAGCTGATGAGCTATAATACAATACTAGAAGGAAAACATAAAATATCAAATATAATACAAGAACAATAGGAGTAATAAATAATTAGGTTTTATAAAGGATCACTTTTTCCCTTCAGAATACTTATAACTGTTTAAGACAAAATTACAACATCATCTGGTGGGGTTATCAATTTGCACATAAAATCATAAAGATCAGTGTAGTAGGTAGAAGGGTAGGAGGGAGGAAATCCCACCAACATATGTTTAAAAAATATAAGTGTTTATAAAATCTGGAACTGAAGAAGGCTTTTTAAATGCTACACATGGGCAGACTTAATATAAGGGAAATTTAAAACTTTAATATCAAAATTGAAAGGCAACAAATCTGAGAATATTTGTAATATATATAAAAGTGTTCTTTGTACAATAAACTAAATTATTAAGAAAACAATATGTCAAAAGAAATTAAGACAAAGAACATTTCTAAAAGAAAAATCAACTGATCAATAAGCATGTGAAAAAAGATGTTTGACCTACTTAGAGAAAAATGAGTAAATTAAAATAATCAAAACTTTTTAAAAAATAAAAATATTCACAGTTTAGTGGGAAACATGGCACTCATTGTGGGAAAATAAAATGAAATAACCTTCTTAAGGGAACTTAGCAATACATATTAAAAGACAAAACATTTGATCAATAAAAACAAAAGAAAACATTTGCATTAGAAAGAAGTCATACATGAAATAGTACAAATAATATAATTCCATTTATATAGAATATTCAAAAATAGCAAAACAATGGTACTGTAAGTCAGTATTATAGTTACCCTTATATAAGGATAGAAACTGAAAGGGGTTATCTAGTGGGCTCCTATTCTTAAGTTGAGTTGAGTACATGGTGAATATTTACTTCGGGCAAATTTATCTGACTACACTTACGATTTGTGCGTGTTTTCTGTCTTCTAAGTGCATGTTATATATTCAATTAAAATGTTTACATAATGTATATACTCAATGACTCAGGAATTCTAAAAAAGTATTCTATGGAAATTATTAAGTATGACTGCAAAGATTTAGCCATAGGATGTCAATTTTAGCTCAAATTTCCAACAATAAGTGACCAATTAATAAATCATAAAATCTCCAATATAATGAAATGTCATTTGACCATCAAAAGTAATCCTATAAATATTTATTGATTTGGAAAAAGTCACAATATATTATTTTATAGTTTCCTTGGAAATGCATTATATCTTCAGCTCCTCATGCAGAGTTTACTTTCCTAATGATGTTTGGTTAAGGGTAATGTTAAGATCAGTTCTTCAGCACATATTAAGCAGAAACATGAGGAACATTAGGAAGAAATTCACCAGAGATTAAAAATTATGTGCAGCCCTGGCCGGTGTGGCACAGTTAGTTGGAGCCTTGCCCCATAAGGTCATACGTTTGATTCCAGGTCAGGACACATACTTAGGGTATGCATTCCATCCTGGTTGGGTGCATAAGGGAGACAACCAATCAATGTGTCTTTTCACATTGATGTTTATCTCTCTCTCTCTCTCTTTCTCTCTCTCTCCCCCCCCCTTCCTCCCTCTCTGGAATCAATTAAAATAAATAAATAAATAGATAAATAGATAGATAGGTATGTGCACTTAATCTACTTGTTGATTAGCATTCACATAACTGAGAAAGTGAAAGACTCTTACTCTGAAAATCCAAAGAAAATTTCTGGTTTAAAAAATTGGTAATTACCCTCAAACACAAGCAAGACCTAGAATGCCACTCAAAGAAAACATAATTTAAAAATCTTTTTTTCTTTTTGCTTAATAATTAAAATACAAGTTAGAAAAGAGAAAAATAAACCTTAATCTTGAAACAATTATATAAACCAATTGACCTATGACTAGTGTTTTTATTTCTGCAAAGCCATTATAACCAAATAATATCAGTTGATTTGGAAACAAAACTATTTTGCTTCAGAATATGAATATGCCACCTTTTTTCACTTATAGTTTCACTATCTTATTATCATCATGCCATCACATTAACAGGGTATCTCTAGATCTTTTAAATGTTAATTTCAATAAATTTATCCTTTCTCTGTGGACGCCATTCAATTATAAGAAGAAAAAAAACAAGCATAGGAAATTGAAAATGAAGTCTAGTAGACAATGGTAATAAATAACTGCAGCACAGCTTGACATGTGCTTAGAAAAGATCAGATATGTTGGGAGACCTGACCACAGAATAAATTCCTCTTTGTTCCACATATATATCTTGTCAGGGGCAAAAGGAACAGCTGAGGGGAAAAATAAACATTAAAATCAAATATCTGTAAGAGCTGAGCTAATTTCCAAAGGCAAGGTTACAATTAAATAAATAAAGTTACACTGAATTACGCAACAGCCCTTAGATTGAGAGAAAAGAACAATACTGATGATGATGGGGGGGGGGGGAAACAAAAAACAGAATGAAAGGAAAACACATGCATACAGTAAATTTTTGGAACAGTTTGATCATATTTATAATTTGTTGAAAATCCTCCATAATTACTTTGAAGTACATAGAAAAATAAGACATGTAACTTTATTGTGCATCTTAAATATTCCTAACCATCAGAATAGTTTCAGAATGATCTGTTCATCTCTTTGTGCATTGCACAAAAAGAAAAAAAAATTCACAGCATTTGTAAATTAAATCATTAAAAAATCTGTTTTAAGCCACAATTTGCTTGTTTATCCAACACTTATAAAGGTAGATGCAGCTTATTTGAAGAACAATGCTCATTTTAAGAACAATGATTTGAAATAAAAATGAATTACTTTCTCATGTATTTTGGAGTGATGAGTATTTCTTTAAAGAGACCGTAGTGTGTGTGTGTGTGTGTGTGTGTGTGTGTGTGTGTGTGAAATAAGATCAGACTAGACCTTATGAAAAAGAAGGAAATTAAAAATTATCATTATCACTATCACCTGCAGGGAGTAATTTATCATTTCTGTTCTTCATTGGTATCATGTTCCAACAGCGTGTGGTTACAGCAGATACAATTAGGCAGCTGTCCACAGAAGTAGGAGGATAATGTGCTTTTGATGGAGTTTATCCAAGCATGGAGACAGAGTGCTTGTAATCCATGCAGCAGAATCACTATAACAAAAATACAATTCATTTTTTGTGGAAGTATTTCAGAATCTTAAAATGGAATTCAAAAGCCAACTGCTAGGTCTAAAGCATGTAAAGAAAGAGTAAGAAGATAATGCATAAAAATGATTATTTTAGCTTACATCACTGTATATGAACCAACCAGACAAAACTATAAACAAAAGACATACAAGCTACTGCAAAAAAAGCATAAACTCTGCTAGTGATAAATGGCATTAAAACTAAGAAAGCATAATCAACAAACATGAAAATTGCATATCAGGATTTTCTCCCAATATTAATTATACCTTAAATTATGGACTCTTTCTTCTTCAATTAATTTTCTATTTTATCCCAAGAGAAAATTTGCATCTTTTCTTTCTTTCATAATTCCTCTAGGGAACGGTATACATTAAGTGCCGTATACTACTTCTCAAGGGATATTGCCAAATTGAGTAGTTTAGAAACAGACCTAGCAATACGGTCTGCAGCAAAACAGACAATAGGTCTAACATTTCCTAAAGGTACTTTCTTTTTTCCAATTCTTGCCTCATTTTCCCACAAGTACTAGTTCTTCCTGTGAATACACAGATATGCATATACCAGACATCTGAAAACATAGGTACTTTAGGATTTTTCGAAAACCTGGATGGCAATATTTACGATGGTTTGTACCAGAGCATTAAGTCAAAGAAAATCTGAACTGGGAAGATTACCTCTTTATAGGTCATACTAGGGAAAGTGCCTGAATCAAAGAGGAAAATACCTGGTCAAACTCATTTATTATCACAACCTAATAATTCTAATTGACAGTCTCTGAGATAAGTCTGGGGAGAACTCCCCTGTCATCTCTAATCAAGAGTCTACTCTTATTGATTATTTGATAAACAAACCATTTTTATGCTATTGCTATGCTTGAGATAAGTATTTCAGTCCTGGTTGAGTGTGATTATTTCTCTCCTAAATATTTTGACCCTTGACATTGCTGATTTCAAGGATAACCCTATACCTATCTACAATTAAAGTATGATTATAATGTAGCTTAAGAATTTCAACATTCCACTCATTATATTTTAGAACAATTTGATATTCTAGTCCTTTTTTAATATAACTCAAAATCAACGTTAATGAATTTTTTAAAGTGCAGATTCAAAGGGGCTGTAAGCTTGGCTTTCAAAAGGAGATTAAGCACAATTAGCACAATTTTAAAACATAAAAAGGCCATCAAGAGTGTTAATGTTGCTAAGAGTGTAAAGGAAACAAAGATCACAGGCCACTGAAGATATAGGGAAGCTGTTGTTAATTTAGATAAAGAAAAAGCAATTAGCCAGTGACAGCATTTTGGAGGCAGTGATATATGAACAAGCAAAGATGCTGCATGCTGACCTAAAAGACATCCCTGGAATGAGGCCACAAGGTGGTTTGATAAATTTTAGAAAAGTGATTATTTATAGATTGAACAGTACATAAAAATAGCTGATATCCACCTCATGTGCCCCTAAATGTTCACTAAATAAAATGGAGGGTATGATCGTCTGCACTATTTAAACCATTATTTCTTTCATAGACTCTTCTTTTTTTAAGTGTAAGTAGTTAATTTAGTTTAAGTTATAATTAGTACATGATGCTATTCCATTGGATTTGCTCTTTATTTTAATTTTTAAAAGTCATTTGTACTTTTCAATTAGAGTTGACATACATTATTATATTAGTTTCAGGTATGCACCCTGGTGCTTAGACACTATATAACTTACTAAGTGATCTGCTGATAAATCTTGTACCCATCTGACTCCTTACATAGTTATTAAATATTAGAGGCCCAGTGCACAAATTCGTGCACACTTAAAAGAAATTAGAAGGAATATTTTTGTGTTGCTATTCACCCTTTCTCTAAAATAGAAGTCTCAACCAAATTCACAATCGACAATAACAGATCGTAACACACATGTGCGATTGGTGTCAGCAAGACCTTTATATGTATCGTGCATGCACGAGTCAACTTAGCCTTTTATACATAGAGAATAAACTTGCTTAATTGGACCTGCTTTCTGATTTAGCTAAACTTTTTCCAGCCCATTGAGGCACCCCAACTTCTCTTTCAGGTAATTGTCAGCAACACAGCAGTAAATATCAACATGAAGCATATTATTGTAGATCACGCAGGGAGAACAAAGGATAAAATATTTAATACAGCAGTGTTGACTATATGCTGTGAGAAAACCTGAAGTCATTTTCAAGGTCCACCATTTATTTCTTTTTCAGTCGGATCAAGTTTCTAAATTTTCTAAATCTACTTTTCAGCTAATGAAAAGAAAATAGGAATCCACTAAGTCTCTTATCTACCTACTTCAGGATCAAATGAGATGAGGCACAGGAAAACACTTCACAGACATCTGGTTAAAGTGTGAAATGTTTGCACCTGGCTATAAAGCAAGTTGTGTTTCTGGGCTGAAGAAACTGCAAGGAGTCTAGTCATCATGAGGAAGAAGAAGCCAGACATTGCTACATGACATCATTACCCAGTGCCCACAGCAACTGTTTCCAGGCTGGGCTGGGCTGTGGGCAACATTTTGCACCACGAGGGTCCTGGCAGCATTGGCTTCAATTTGTTGTGTTGTTACTCCAGGGTTGTGGTGGGGTCTATGTCCCACTTGGGGGAAGCCGAGTTTTGCTTTCTGGATGCCAGGTCCATGGTGCTGTTTCTCTGTAAATGTCCAGTGTGCATAACAGCAGCTGCTGTGTTGAGCGTCTGCCCCCTGGTGGTCAGTATCATAGCAACCCATTGGATGGTCAGACACTTAGCATATTAGCCTTTTATATATACAGATTATTGACTATATTCCCCATGTTGTACTTTATATCCCCATGACTATTCTATAACAACCAATTCTTCTATATTTTAAATCCAAAGTGTGTTTATTAGGATGGTTCCCCATTTGTCAGGGTGCTTTTAATGCTGCTTCCTTCTGAAGGAGCATCCTGTTAGCCTTGCTTTTCCTTCTGTAGGCTGAGAGAGGACAGTGGAGCTACCAACACATAACTACCATTTTGTGCATGGCTAAAGGAGGTGATTTTATAGCATCCTGGTCACTGCACACCCATAAAGTAGGAACTGAGGCTCTACACCAGGAGCTTTTTCTTGTGTTTCCCTTCTCTTCTAGAGATGAATGAAGGAGATCCTTAGCAAGATGTCTAGAGGAAGCTGTCACTGCAGGAAAGGCCAATTTGTACTTCTTAATCCCTTCACCTTTTTTATCTATCCCTTAACCCCCTTCCCATCTGGCAACTTTCAAAATGTTTGTATTTATGAGTATGTTTCCATTCCGCTTGTTCGTTTATTTTTTTATATTCAATTGTTTATAGATATGTATTTACTGCCATGTTGTGTGTGTGTGTGTGTGTATGTGTGTATATATATATATATTTTTTTTATATATATATATATTTTTTAATTGATTTCATAGAGGAAGGGAAAAGGGGAGATAGAAACATCAATGATGAAAGAAAATCACTGATTGGCTGCCTCCTGCTTACCCCACACTGGGGATCAAGCCCATGTGCCCTGATGGGGAATAGAACTGTGACCTCCTGGTTCATAGGTCATTGCTCAACCACTGGGTCATGCTGGCAGGGCATTGATTTGTTAAATATCACAAATATGCAAAAATACACAGATATTTCTTTTGGCCACTGTGACAATCATTGAATATTTCAAATAATATTTTATTGAAATACACAAGTATAAAAGTGAGCAAATCGCTAAGATACAGTTCAGTAAACTTTTACAAAATGAACACTCAACTACTACCCAGATCAAGATACAGACCACTCTTAATACCCCAGAGCTTGCATTATCCCCCTCCAATAATTAAATCCTCCCACAAAATGTAACCATTATTCTATTTATCACCATGTATTAATTTAGCTTACTTTGAAAATTTAAATATAGAAACTCTTCAGTATGCCTTTTTGCCTTTTTAATGAACATTCTGTTCATGAACTTCATTTATGTTGTGCAGTTCATCATTTTCACTGATGTACACTACTATATAAATATACTATTATTTATCCATCCAATCTACTAATGATGAATATTTTGCTTGTTTCCAGTCTGGAACTACAATGAAGAATGCTGCAATGAACATCCTTATTCCTGTGTTTTAGTGAACAAATGAATACATTTCTACTGTTTAAAGACTTAAGTGGGATGGTTAAGCCATAGGGTAAACATGTGTTCAGCTTTGGTAGCTACAGCAGGTAGCTGAGTTGTATAGAAATGACTTATCTCAATGGAATTCCTTTGCCTCATCATTCTTATACATTTCTTAGAATACTTTCACTAGTATGATTGTTAAAAAAAAAATCCAACTATTAAAAATTTCAAACATAGACACAAGTATAGAAACTCTAAGTACCTATATTCAACAGTATTTGGTACACTTACTTCATCTGTTCTTCCTCTGCCTCCTGCCTATGCCCATATTTGCTGAGCCATTTTGAAGCAATGCCTGACATCATGTCATTTCTCCCCTGTATACTTCAGTTTATGGATATAAACTGCAAAGTATGGATATTTTCTTATATAACTACAATGCTTCTATCACATGGAATCACATTATTAACTCTTTGGTTTATCTAATATTCATAAGGTGAATTTTAATATGTCTCCCCATTAATGCCTTGTGAATAGAACTGTCTGCTTGGCTTGTTACTATATTCCCAATGCCTTGCAGCTCTTAGCACATAATATCACTGAAAAAAAACTTTTGATTCCTAGAAATAAGAGATTTAAGTATTCCACCGCCAACCTAGCCTAAATAGTCTGAAAGAAAAAAAAAAGTTCAGAGCCATGCTCTAGATCACATGGTTATTCATACAAGGAGAAACCTAAAACTGGTTATAGAGGTAGAATCAAATCATTAAAAATGCTCTCCCCCGCCGAAACCGGTGTGGCTCAGTGCATAGAGCATCGGCCTGCAGACTGAAGGGTCCCGGGTTCGATTCCAGTCAAGGGCATGTACCTTAGTTGTGGGCACATCCCCAGTAGGAGGTGTGCAGGAGGCAGCTGATCAATGGTTCTCTCTCATCGATGTTTCTCTCTCTCTCTCCCTTCCTCTCTGAAAAAAAAAAATAAAAAAATAAAATGTTTGTTTTTTTTTTAAATGCTCTCCCCTTTCAAGACATAAAATTTACTTAATGGAGCCTACTGAAATATATACCAGATGTCCCACTAAAATCTATGATGCAAGTTCAAGACAAGTCTTACTATTTCTAAGCAGCACAGATGTGATTTAATAATTAGTTTCTTTAGCTGATTAGCTTTCCAAGGTTAAGATTAGGTCAATGTACACCCCAAAGTACTAACAACTGACTTAATACTCAAGAATGAATTTGGAATTAGTAGGTTTCTATTGACAGAGATTTTCTAAAAGCCTTGAAAGAAGTCTTAAAGAAAACAATTGCAAAGAAATAGGCTCATTTTGATTTTTTCTTAAGCCATTAGAAAATTTTAAAGCTTAATTAAAAAGTAAAATGAAAACAAAGAGTAAGGAATCACTAAAAATTTGAATTTTAAACATTTAAAAGTTTCTTTTAATAACATCTACGTTAGCCTTAGAAAACAGTAACTCAAAAACCTGGTTTTACTCCATCCAAAGATAAATTTATCTTTTGAGTACTTATCAAGTATATGATAAAAAGAAGAAGAAGAAGAAGAAGAAGAAGAAGAAGAAGAAGAAGAAGAAGAAGAAGAAGAAGAAGACGACGACGACAAAGTAAGAATTGGGAGGTAACATACTATTTATTACTGGTTCACTAATAACTTTTATTTTTACTTACTTTTCCTAATTTTAAAAAAAAACTCCTGTTTCTAGTGAAGATATAACAGAAAGAAAACACACATTTTCCATGAGAACCATCAAATAGCCTTGGAAGAAAATAAATTTAAATAAACAATTTTTAGTGAGGGGTGAACCCTTTCTAGTTGAGCAGACAGAAATAGTGGCTTTCATAACTGAGGAATTTATTAAATGTTGGATCCATGGGGAGTGAGGGAGGGAAGGAGGAAGGGGAGGAAAGGAGGAAAGGAAAGGAGGGGAGGGAAAGAGGGGAGGGGAGGAGGGGAGGGAAGGAAAGAAGGAACAAATCATAAGCACAGGAACATTGCTTGAACAAGGAGAACCCAGCCATTTTTTTTATGGCTAGGTCTGAGCTAATATGATGCACAGGAATTTAGAGAAGCCTGAAAGATTGAGATAGTCCTCTCTGCAAACGGAGAATGTGGATGAAGCTGCTGGTTATGCTCCAAAAGCAGGAAGAGAGAGGTTTTCCTTCAGTGCTTAGATCCAAAAGCCAAAATCATCTGCAACTACACAGTTCACCATCACCATTAACATCACATTATTATTCAGTTCTCTGCTTTCCAGAAACTCTTGCCCAAGAAGAGATTCTTTGTTTCAGTCACTCAAGAAAAGCTATTTATATAAACAAGATTCTCTTCAACTAAACCTGTGAGTAAATACATTTTCTCAAGAACAGATGCCTCAGCTAGACCACTTATTCTTCTAAATTCACTCAGAAAGCCAACCCTCACAATGTCCACTAATTCTCAGCTAGATAAAGAACCATGACAAATCTAGACTAGCACCTTTTCTCTCGCTCTAACCCCTTGTTCCACACTGAAAGACCCACCAAAAATCAGATCCCCAAAACCTCATAAAATCCTGACTTTGTCTTCTTCCCTAAAACCTGCTTTATTCTGATGGTCTTCCCAGAAAATTGGCAAGAGAAAGAGGCCTAATCTTGAGCTCAAGACACTGGAAACTAACAGTGGTACAAAGCTCTGATCAAACTCAACTCCAGTTTAGATAAAAGAATCAGCCCCTTATCCTAGCTACCCAGCAGGCTCTTCTAGGGGAAATATTAACTACTATAGTCTGTACTAGTCTTTTATACAATGTCTAGCATAAAATATAAAATTACAAAAACAAAACACAGTGCCATAAATAAAAGAAGTAGAGTTACACATATCTCAGGGAATTGGTAAATAGACCCTAAAAATGATTATAAATATATTAAGGAATATAGATTTTTAAAAATTCATAGTTCTAAAAAGATGAACTATGATAATTCAAAAAATTAAAATAGAAATCCTGGAACTAAAATATTTAGTATTTAAAATAAAAATATTTATTGGCTATCAACAGCAGAAAGAATACAGACAGATTAAGAAAACAACAGTGAGCCTGGCTGGTGTGGCTCAGTTGTTCAGCATCAACCTATGAACCAGGATGTCACGGTTCAATTCCCAGTCAGAGCATGTGCCCCAGTTGCTCTTGATCTCCACTAGGGTTGTGCAGGAGGCAATCAGTAGATGATTCTCATCCTTGATGTTTCTGTCTCTCTGTCTCTCTGTCTCTCTCTCTCTGTCTCTCTCTCTCTCTTCCTCTCCCTTCCTCTTTGTAAAATTAATCAAACCATCCTATCTAATAAAGAGGAAATATACTAATTGACACACTCACAGTTGCAAAGATGGCAGTGCCCATAGACAATAAGGAAAGAATATGCTGACTGCCTGCCCTCAAAGATGGTAGCACCTAAGCCAATAAGGAGGGAATATGCTAATTGACTGCCATGCCTTCAAAGATGGCGGCACCCACAGCCACAAGATGGTGGTGCCAGTCCCCTCAGCCACTCTGTGTGCCTGCCCCCAGAGTCCCCCAGTCCCCTCAGCCCCTCAGCCACCCAGGGCCAGTCCGAGGCACCGGCAAGCCTCGGACAGCAGCTGCCCAGCCTCCCAGGACCACCCGAGGCTCAGGTGGGAGTGATTGGGTTGGCAGGCAGTCGAATGGTTAGGAGCCAGCATTCCTGGATTGTGAGAGGGATGTCCGCTTGCCGATTTAGGCCGGATTCCTGTGCCAGTCGAACATCCCCTTAGGGGTCCCAGATTGGAGTGGGTGCAGGCTAGGCTGAGGGACACCCTTTCCCCCCAGGGCACAAATTTTATGTACCGGGCCTCTAGTATAATACAGTAAAAAATGCTCAGAAATTACTATGCATGTGTTACTAATATCCATTGGAAGGTTAGCCTTTAACCATTATAGACAACCAAACTCAAGACATGTATATATAAATATCACATGTTAACATAAAGTTTGTTAATGTACAACATTAAATTAAGAATGCTACCAAATTTCTTTGATGGGTGTATGAGTGTGTTTCTGTGTCTGTGCTGGTGAGGGTCATCATTAAAGATTCTAATGAGCTTGAGAAAGTCGCCTAAAAACACTATCAGTCTATAACACACATTGAAATTAAATGCAACGGGGGTGTTCTTAGCATCTTGTTAATTTGAAAAATCCAATTTTCTCTAATATTTTAATTAAGCCACAAATTTAAAATCCCATTAAGAAATAAATGGTTATGTATATACTTAAAATGGCCTTAGCAACTCAGAGACATGGTCCCTCTTATTTTTAAGCTATGCATTCAAGTTTCAAGCACAAGAATAAAACCATTTCATATATTTGAAGGTTTGTATTTAGCAATACAAAACTGTATACTGCTTTCTTCGCTCCATCTAAAAAAAACCACACCACTTCCTCCCCAAAGTAACTTCTTCCAATTTTTACCAGGCATTGTTTTTATTTTTAGTATTTTTACCAATTCTTCTAACTAATAGGAGAAATAATGTTCCGATTAGGCACTCATCCTTTTTAATTCCTTTGTTATGAATTATTCCCAAGTAACTGGGGGAATAATCTATCATTCAAAAGTAGGCTTATAGAGTAGGCTTGCATAATAATTATTTGCAGTAGAGGAAGAGTGTAAGGAGTTGGCACCACCTCAAAGAACAAAATAGCTGGAGTGGATATGGGTGGATAGTTGGGACTCACAAATAATGAAAATGTACTAAAAGCATTAGGCAACAAACTCTTATTCCTGTCAGGCTTACATTAGAGGAAGCATGCTGGGGAAAAAAGGAAATTTCTAAGAAAATGTAGATGCTTAACCAAATAACTACAAGCTTACTCTGAAAGTATCAAGAAAAAAAAAATTCAAGGTCTAGTTTTCTCTGCTACAAAGAGAATATGTGACTTATTTTATCATATAAATCTGCCAGTTCTATTGCTGAGGAAGAACACATTCCCTTTCCCTTCCAACAACTGCTGGATTATTGGCCAACAGTAAAATTTTTCAAGTCTGTTTTAAATGTAACTTGCAACATCGTTTATTCCACACCTAGAAAATCTCATTCATAACATTACTTTATGCTCTTTTAAAAGTTTGTACATTCCACGAAGTTTTTTTTGGTCAAAAAAGAGTAAGGATATTTCACAAGTAAAACTTTACAGTGATTTATTTTTTTTCTTCACCCATAAAATGGGGAGTAATATTAGTACCCACTTCATAGTTATTATGAGGACTAAATAAAATAATGCTTTTAAAGTGATTAGCATATTGCCTGATATGCAAGAATCAATGACTCTGAGATATTATCACCATGGGAAGACAATTTATTCTAACTAAATATTTCACAGAATAATCTCAGAAGAGTTAACACTAACTGTTAATTACTAAAATTTACATCATCAGTGCCTGGCATGCATCCAATAAATATGGTTTGAAACTATACATTCCTCTCAATGTGAGTTATTCAGCAGTAATCAGACATATACAAATCTACTCCAACTTCCTGCTACCTCCTCCCAAACCCTAAGCTTGACTCATATCCAGAGTCTTATATTAAAACCATTCAGGCAAGTTAGAAATAAAAATCTATAATAATACAAGCATAATATGCTAATTAGACCAGACATCCTTCTTTTTGGACAAAGCCGCAGTGGGCAGTGACCAGGCAGAGGCCCCGGCAGGAGAGGCCACCAGCCGCAGCGGCGACGGGTGGGGGCAGGGGACAGGCCCTTGCACAAATTTTGTGCATCGGACTTCTAGTGTAAATATAAAAGGGTCTTTACAGCTACAAGATAACTCTGTTTCTGATTCCTTTTCTTATGGAACTCTGTACAGGAACAAATGCAGCAAGTACCTATTTGATACATTCTTCTTCAATATAAATTTTTTTTTATAATCTTTGGATTAAACACACTTCATTTTTTGGTTTTGTTTCTATTTTACTCTTTCAGAATAAAACTAAGATCATTGAAAGATAAATGCAATTTTTTAACCTAAAGCTTCTTGAACTCTATCTACTATTAAAACACAACACTATTACAGCTAAAACCTCTTTCCAAGACATACTGATAGCTAGGGTACAACACAACCTAGGTTCAGCCAAGCAGAAGTGCTAAATGAAGATGTGTGTAAGGAGGAACTAGCCAGCCTGAGTTGGTAGGGGAAGAACAGGATGGTAGTAGAGTTTTATTCATCTGGGGTTGTCAATGGTGGCTACCACTTACTGAGTGGGTCAGGAGCATTAGAGTTGGTAGCTTGGAAACAGGCCAGTACTATGGTGTAGTTTTAGTTGTTTCTAGAAATTTAAAATATAATCCTTTCCTTTAGCTCTCCCAATATGTCTGGAAATTATCTCATTCTCTTTAATATATTTTATTGATTTTACAAAGAGAGGAATTGAGAGGGATAGAGTTAGAAACGTCGATGAGAGAGATACATCGACCAGCTGCCTCTTGCACCAGCCACCCCTCCCCCCCCCCCATCCCAACTGGGATGTACCGGCAACCAAGGTACTTGCCCTTGACCGGAATCGAACCTGAGACCTTTCAGTCCGCAGAACGACGCTCTATCCACTGAGCCAAACCGGTTTCAGCTATCTCATTCTCTTTAGTAAATAAATCCCTTTCTGCTTAAGTAAGCTGATTTGTACTCTGTTGTCTGAAACTAAGAACCTTGATCAATACCCAGAAAATAAAGAACTTATCAATGAAACTGAATCAACTCATCTGTCTATATAAATTTCAAAAACATGCATAACTAAAAACAAACATAGTGCTTAAAAGTCTTCACTATAGTTTTACATTTGTGAAGGTACTGAAAGTAGATTTGAAATAATATTATTAATAATACTGGTGATATAACAACTAATTTCTTTGTAAGAATTCCCTTACAGGATTGGTCAGTTGTTATTAATCAAGAGGTCTTTTATAACTCATAAAGATTACTAACATCAAATTAGAGTAAGTTTAGGAGCCAAAACCTTTATTCTGTAACTTCAATTGATCATATTTCAATTACTGAAAGCAGTAGAAAATCTGGGAAAGATTAAAGGGAAGGATGAAATTTTGCTTTTCATCAATTAAATAAATAACTACAATGAGTGACCCAAAATCATAAATCTGGGATCTAGATATTTAACTTTTAAAAATTGTAAAACAAACTTCAACATAAAGAACTACTCAAAAAAGCAAAGCACACTGTCAAACTTATTTAAATATAAAACTATTGAATCAAAATGAACTGAAATTATTTTAAAGCAAGCCATAACTCTTTTGTATGCCAATCTGAACAAAATATTTAAAAGAATCGGTTGAAGAGTCAAAGTTAACACAACCATAATTTGTTTTACAGTTTCTAACAATGCAGTTTTCAATAAAAACTTTACTGCCGAAACCGGTTTGGCTCAGTGGATAGAGCGTCGGCCTGCAGACTGAAAGGTCCCAGGTTTGACTCTGGTCAAGGGTATGTACCCTGGTTGGGGGCACATCCCCGGTGGGGGGTGTGCAGGAGGCAACTGGTTGATGTTTCTCTCTCATCGATATTTCTAGCTCTCCCTTCCTCTCTGTAAAAAAATCAATAAAATATATTTTTAAAAAATGTAACTACTGAAGATATATTTAGTATTTATATATTTTAGTATTTATAAAATGATATAATGATATAAAATGACGCTCAACCACTGAGTCATGCTGGCTGGGTCAGATCTACTTTTTCTTAAGCCTAAACTTTTCTTATTACACCAGGTTGCTTTTTTTTAAATAAAGAGAAGAGAAAGCATCAATTTATTTTTCTCACATAAAAATAAAATATTGTACCTAATAATATAATTCTTCCATCTCAATTTAGTGATAAGAGTTATTGGGGCCGAAACCGGTTTGGCTCACTGGTAGAGCGTCGGTCTGCAGACTGAAGGGTCCCAGGTTCAATTCCGGTCAAGGGCATGTACCTTGGTTGCGGGCACATCCCCAGTAGGGGGTGTGCAGGAGGCAGCTGGTCGATGTTTCTCTCTCATCGACGTTTCTAGCTCTCTATCCCTCTCTCCTCCTCTCTGTAAAAAATCAATAAAATATATATATTTTTTTAAAAAGAGTTATTGGGAGGACCAGGACATGAATTCTGATCTATAAAGATAGAGTGCTTTCAATTAATTATATGATCTATAATAATAAAAGCGTAATATGCAAATTGACAGAATGATCGAAAGCAGTACGACCATCCTGACAACCTTTCAGATGACCACACTATGACATGCACTGGCACCACGTGAGCCAAGGAGGGTGCGAAGGCCTGGGCTTCCCTCCTCAGGGCGATTGTGGGGTAATGGCAGGCTCCCCAACCACGATCTATAGCCTCAAAGAGGGAGGCCCAGGCTCCCTCTGCACAGTGATCAATTACAGAGCCCTGGTCAGGTAGGCGGGGCCTCCTTCTGCAGGGCGATTGATCTGTGGGCCCTGCAATCAATCACTCCACAGGAGGAGGCCCAGACCACTGGCCAGGGACACTGTGGCGGGTCTGCGGGGGCCGGTCAGCAATCGCTCTGCAGGCCAGCCAAGCGACTGCACCCCATGCCTGAAGAGGGAAGTGACCGGTGGCAGGGGGAGGGGCAGCGCCCCACAGATGGCAAGCAGTGGCAGCATCTGGGACAGGGCCAGCTGCCGGAAGCTGGGGGAAGGATAGCCCTGATAGGCCCTGATCACCCGCCAGGCCTAGGGATCCTACCCGAGGGGGTCCCAGATTGTGAGAGGGCTCAAGCCAGGCTGAAGGACCCCCCCCTCCCGCAGTGCACGAATTTTGTGCACCAGGCCTGTACTAGGTAATAATGAATAATCTATAAAGAAAAATCATTTTGTGAATGTTGTTTCCTAATACTTTCTCTTCTGAACTAAACTACCCTTTTTGAAGTCTACTGGCCTATTAAAACAGATCTGTTCAATAGCTTAACCAAGGCAAAGACAGACTGTCAAAGGCAATACTATTTTTCATTTATCACAAGAGTGGCAATTATTTCATTAGCTTGACAATCAACTGCACTGCTGGTGATATTCGCAAAAGTCAAATGAAATAACTTACCGTGCACAAGGATGTCTTTGTGATTTTCAGGGTAAAATCTGAAGAAAACTCCAAATCTGAGACAGATGCTTTATGGCAATCTATGTGCTACCCATTACAAGAATGGAGAGAATAATTTAGTAAAAATAGTAAGGACAAAACAAAAACACAGATAAATACTTCCTTTTGTGCAAAAAGGATTACAATAAATTAATGTTTTGTAAACTTTAATCATTTACACCCCACTTTTGGGATTGTTTCCAAATTTAAAGGTTACTAGCACTATCACTTAGTTTATTTATTTTTTTAAATCACATTAGTATTATTTACTTGAACTTTTTGTAAGAATAGTGTAGTGGCTCAAAGCATGGCTCTAATGTGGTCAAGATTTTTCTAAGACATAATAAAGTACTTTCAAATAAAAAATGTTTTCCAATTAAAATTGTGTATACCACTAGTGCAATACATTTGCTAGAAACTGTATGATAACAGTCATTTCTTATAGGAAATGACAAAACATATCTTATATAATGAAAGCCTAATATGCTAAGTGTCCAGTTGTCCAGTTGGCCGTTCAACGAATCAAAGCGTAATATGCTAATGATATGCTAAGGTTGCCCAACCACTTGCTATGATGTGCACTGACCACCAGGGGGCAAGACAGAGCAGTCAACCAGTCGCTATGACATGCACTGACCACTAGGGGGTAGATGCTCCAACCAGTAGGTTAGCCTGCTGCTGAGGTCTG
Source organism: Pipistrellus hanaki (assembly GCF_964339955.1). NCBI lineage: Eukaryota > Metazoa > Chordata > Mammalia > Chiroptera > Vespertilionidae > Pipistrellus > Pipistrellus hanaki. Next base: position 56,235,723 of record NC_140511.1, on the reverse strand, counting down.
GCAGATTGGGACTGAGGGAAACAGCCTAGACACACCTGGAGCCCTCCTATGGTCCCTCCATGGCTGGCCAACCTCCCACGTCCTTCCCCAGTCCAGATTATGCACCAGTGGGGTCCCTAGGCCTGGCCTGCATCCTCTCACAATCCAAGACCCTCGGGGATGTCAGAGAGCCAGTTTCAGCCAATCCCGCAGGCCAGGCTGAGGGACTCCAGTGGTGAACAAATTCATGCACCAGGCCTCTAGTACTAATGAAAAGAACAGAGTGATTTAGAATTCATTTTGTAAAGGCAGTTGAAGATAAGTTGGATATCAGCAAACCAACTATGAAGATTCAACTAAAAAAAGTCAAATATTCTTATTTTCCCAATCTGCCCTAGTTCAAGTCCTTTTCCATTTTATTATGGAGGGTAGATGGAATCAGTTACAGTAGTGTGACCAGAGTATGTTGTAAGATTGTTAACAATTGACTTTACATGAGTAGATTATAACACAGTGGAGACAATGCATATGATCATATACCTGAACCATTACTCTATTTTAGATAGTTTTAGAAAATTTTAAAGTTGCAAAGTGGCTGCCTTTTATTTATAGGAGGATTGGGAGTACAGAATAAACTGTATTTACCTAAACAAACAAACAAACAAAGATTGATGCTTAAAAAAAGAGAAAGGGTATACTTTTTAAACACCTTCATCTTTCAGTCCTAAATTTTGTATTTCCACTATTTATTCATAGCATTTTTTGGCACTTAAGCAAAGAGATCACTAGGGAGAGAAATTAGCCCTGCCCTCCCCCACATAATCCTCTTTCTTCCTTCTGCTCAGCCCAAGGGCTGAGTTGGCTATAACTGTACACTCCTACTCTGAGCCAAAGAGTCCAAATAAATCACTTACTATCAGTACCAGAGCACTAACCAGTCCTATTATCATGAAGCAGGCTGTATTTTTTTCTTAAAAGCTGAACACAATTTTAATAAGCTTGTTCTTATTGAAAAACTTTACATGTTTATTATTCTATGCTAATTTTAAATACTTTATCCATCTAAGAGAATTGATAAACATTTACTGAATATCTTCTTTGTGTAGAAAACAATTATTGATGTTATAAAAGTAACAGTGTGAGTAAAAAGAGGAAACAATGTTTAAACCAAACACTAAACAATCTATATTTATTTAATTGAAACAAACAAATTAAGGAGTTTTAAGAAAAGCAATGTTATTATTCAACCCTTGTAAGTTTGACATAGCAAAATTCATAAAACTGGATACTTACAAGGTGAAAAATAAGATATTAAAACACTAAAGAAATTAACTGAACATTCTGAACATAGTTTAGTTCAATGGAAAAATTCACTGTACTTACTCTGCAAGGGATAGAAGGACAAGCTAAGTTGTGTGGAATATGTGATATGAATGAATTATCTGGCTATTAAAGGGAAACTAGAATAAATCCAGGAGGTGGTGATGAAGCAGAAATGACTATATAGCAGGACAGGACTTTTCACCTTCACTAAGTCAAAAATAAATCACTTAGGAGTGATTTAACTGGAGTATAAGAAACTTCAATATATCAAGAGAAGTTATTTCAAAGGGATGATATAGTTAACTGGTAAATATTATGACTTTAAGTTGTTTTATACTGATTAAAATAGGAAGATTACTGTTTGAAATCTCATATATAAAATCAACATTAATTTCAAATACTGAATTCAGAAATGTGGCAAAACTATTAGAGAAAATAAAATTGGTAAAACACCTACCTTAATACTACAAGCGTCTGAAATAAGAGTCTTCGGATCTAAAACTTCCACAACAGCTTCTGGAATAACTGCCTTCTTCATGCAGGACATGTTGAAGCCATAGACATCATCCCAAAAAGCAATTCTATCAGCATGTTTATTCACATCACTTACTGCCAAAAGGCTGATAGTGCAAATATCAGGATAGACTGCAAGAAATAAAATATCCAACAATTTAGCATTAGTTCCCTTTATTATAAAACAGAATTTAAAAAGGCTAAATATAAGTATCAAATCCATCAGTATGGCTCACTAGCAATTGATTACTAGTAGTGGGGGATTTATGAAGGTATAGCTCATGGAAAATAACCAAGTTCTATCATGTAGCTCCCTTAAATAAATAAAAAGATTTCCATCATTGTGATGGTAAGATTAAAATAAGGATTTCACCAATGGGTTGCTATTAAAATAATTAAAAGAGAATCACATAATTAGGTAATCCTGAAATGGACATATTTATTAATATTAAATTTACAGCATGCTGACGTTAAAAAGATACTAGATCTTTACTTATAGCTTTGGAACATGCAGAGAGGGACAAATTATTTTAAAAGTTAGTATCTTAAACATTCATGTGATGGAATATTATAGTTGTGTAGAAGACCACTTCATATCACTGAAGAGATATATTCAAGAAATATTTAAGAGGTTGAATTCATAGGATTGTAAGACTGACTGGCTATGGAGGTGAGGAAGAGAAAAGAGTCAAGGATGACAGTTTTTAGCTTTATAACGGCAGAATGTGATACTAATCATTATATGGAATAAATAAGGGCAGATTCAAGAAAAATATAAGTGTTTAATGCTTATGAGACAAACGGGTAAAAATATCCACTAAGCAGCTGAGTATAGTAGGTGTGAAATTCAAAAGAGATTATCTGGGCTCAAGATATAAATTTGGAACCATAAGCATATAAATGGACATTAAGTAATGGGAGCTCATGAGGTTCCCAAGATGAGTACCAGAATTTAAGAGATGTATAGAAAAAAGGGATGTTGAGAAGAAATGGCTGAGAACCTGGGGCCACAGGAATAAGAGGAAAACCAAGTGTTAAGAGCATTAAGGGAAGAGCATTCAGGAAGAAACTTTCCCCAATAACGAACATAAATCTTTATAGCAAAACATTTTAAATAATACTGATTTTTTTAGCAATAAATAAAAAATGAACTTTGTCCTTCAAATGTATTAAAATGAATTATCACCATATTACCATGATTTAAAATATAAATCACATTTTCTTTTAACAACAAATTGAAAGCAAGTACATATGTTCCAAAGAAATGCAAAAAAGAAGTAATTTTATGGCTATCAATTAGCCTTCAGACTTAAGCAGTAGAGAAATACCTTTCTCTTTCCCCCAAACTTTGTTTCTATTCACAGCCTTGGAAATTTTATTATTCAATGACAACAGCACTAAATTATCTTCCAAATGAAGCCCATGATAAGATCTGCTGGCATCAAAGCAATTGCTTCTTCCACACCTGACACTTGAGACTCCAAGAATAAATACTTGGTGCTATACTATTGTTAAGAAGTTTCTCCAGTCCTCCCCACAGAGGCCTGTCAGGCAGATAAGAGAGCTGAGCTAGAGTCCACTTCCATGCAAATTCAGATACTTCTACTCTCCTCCACAGATTCAGTAAGCCTCTTGCCTGTGCTTAAATTTTGTATTGATACAAATTCTTCAAAGTAACTGATTTGTTATTGCAAATGCTAACTGAACAAGAACATCAGCCACATGAAAGTATATTTAGTTTCTTATACCAGATATTTAAGATGAGAAACACTGAAGAAACAGTATTCCGAAGCAATTTTAGATATTTGGAAACTTCTTTATACATCCTTCCTGGGACTTGGTATGACAATAGTAGAAGCTTTCCCACATTATGCTGCTAAAGCAGCTACAGACAATCCTATATAATAATACTATATAATAAAAGTGTAATATGCAAATAGACCGAACTACAGAATGACCAGTTGGTGGGGGCAGGGCCGGCAAGCAGGTGGCCAGCCAAGGTGTGTGCCAGCAGGCAGAGGGAGGGAACACCGATGGGGATTGGGGGCACAGCAGTGACCAGAGGTGGTGAAGAGACGATCGGGGGCCCACCCAGTGGCCTCCCGCAGAGAGAGACATAACCTGAGGACTATCGGACTGTGAGAGGATGCAGGCTGGGTTAAAGGTCCCTCCCCTCCTCCGACCAGGGAACAAATTTTTGTGCATCTAGTACATACATAAATGAGCATGGCTATGTTCCAATAAAACATTATCTACAAAATCAGGCAGCAGGCCAGGCATAGATACCTCTGATACAGAGAAATGGATGTGGGAGGGATCAGGGCCACGTACTTCAGAGCGTGCTACACACACTGCAGTCTATGGGAATCTAATATCTTCTGGAGTTCACAAACATTCAATTTACTTAACATGGTTCATAGAGTCCTTCTACTTTAGAATAGTATTTTAAATCTTAGTGAAATTTTTAAACTATCATCAATCTCTTTATTAGGAAATGTCAAATGACAGGCCATGGGTCAAATTCAGCCCATTGCCTGTTTTTATAAATAAGTTGTTGTTCTTTCTTTTTTTCTTTTTTCCTTTTTTTTTTTTTTAAGGTATTATATGTGTACACATCTTACCATTGCCACCCCCGCACACACACACACTCCATATAAATAAGTTTAATTGGAACACCGCCATGTTCTATGGCTGTTACTGTGGAAAAGCTGAGTAGCTGGGGCGAAACTGTGGCCTATACTAGTAAAGCTGAAAATATTCATTATCTGCCCTTTGGTAGAAAAAGTATGCTAACTTCTGGCTTTGTATCTATTAAGCAATCCTATATAATAAAGGCCTAATATGCAAATCGACTGAATGGCAGAATGACTGATTCCTATGATGCGCATTGACCACCAGGGGGCAGAAACTCAATGCAGGAGCTGCCCCCAGCCCTCAGGTCCTGCCTGTTGCCCTGTAGAGGGAGGTGACTGGCAGCGGCGATGGGGGCAGGTATGGCAAGTGGGCAGTGCCAGGCCAGCCAAGGTGGGTGCCAGTGGGAGCCCCCCGATTGTCCTGCCAGTTGCCCCACAGATTGGCCCTGATCTCCGACCAGGCCTAAGGACCCTACCTGTGCAAGAACTTTGTGCACCGGGCCTCTAGTGTACTAATAATTAATACTACTAAGAATTAAGGATAAGTTTTTCATAAGGAAAAAATGGTATCTCACTAAAAGTAATTTTAAAAGTTTTAAAAATATGTTGATAAAATAAAGAAATAATCTAAAGAGGCATAAATTTTATTTTTTCTAGTGTTGAGCTAATTGTATTTCAAGCTAATCACATTTCACAAAAGTACAGAAATACCATAGTTTTTATATTTGTTAGAATTTAGAAATGGAATTATCTTTCAGTTAGTAAGTTCCATGAGTATTCATAAAGGACTTGTAATCAGTGTTATAGGTGTGTTTGGTTCTATATCCACTTCCTCACAACTGGCTAAAATGTTGGGCCACCTGCCAGAATCCTGACTAACTCTTTACTTTCACATTCTGACACATTTGTCATTTGATTTTTGTCAGATAGAATCATAATTGAATAATTATTCCTCCTTATAGGTGAAATTAACAAAGCGCTGATTGGACAAAAGCACCCTCTTAACAGACCATTTATAAATTCACAGCTTTGACATCTGTGTCCTTCTCGATTCATTGCCCAGAATTCATTTGTCACTAGAACAGCTCACATTGTGAAGAGATAAAGGTGGGAAAGCCTTTATCCCTTAGAAATGCCTCACAAACTTTTGGACACTAAAGGATAAGACTGAGCTGCATAAAGGAACAATTCCAGTAAACACTAGCATAAAAAGTTTAGAACTAAAGGAGATAAAAGTAAAAATAAACTGTCTTCTTTACAATATCTACCATGTTTCCCCGGTATACTGAACAAGTGTCTTATAGCTTCATTTAATGGAAATATCTTTCATCTCTATTGGGAACTTTCTCAGTCATGCATAGTTTATTTGAAATCCAAAGGTTCATTTGGTTCTGTCAGACTAAAATAGGTTATTAAAACAAGAATTTTATACTTACCCGATCCTCCTTTTGTCAAGTATTTGTTCTTTGCATAAAGAACAGAATCTAACATAGATTCGAAAAGAAGAAAATAACCCTGCAGAAAACAGGAAAAAAAAAATGAAGTTTGGAAATGTGTAATATCCTCACAGAAAGATCAATTTAAATATCTGCCTATTCTTTTTATAAAAATACACTGTATATACTTTGTCTATGCCATAAAACATTCTGCAAAAGTTGAAATTATTTTTTTGTAGTAAGTTCTCTACATAATAATTGTTAGAAAACCAGGCCAGGGTATAAAGTGAACCTAGAAAATTTATTATGGTAGAATCTACTGAACCTTTTTAATCTGTGCTTTCACTTTTTAGACTATTGTTTCTTTCTCATTCAAAGAAATATTTCAGATGGAAATTGTTAACAAAACTTGTAACTCTCCGGAATATCGAAAAATTAATCTAGAGAAGGTCCTCAAGATTTTGCTCTCTGGGAGACGTCTGGACACATTTTGATTGTTGAGAGGGCAGGGCGGGGCAAGGATGAGCTCCCAACTCCGCCCCGCAGGGCGGAGTTATCCCTAACCCTCAAAACCCCTGGACTGAGAGAAATTCGCTCTCTTCCGCCATGCTGCCAGCATGAGTTGGGGGGGCCCATGCTAGCATGGTGAAGGCTCTTTTGTTTATTGCATCGGACTTGGCTCCCTGGTGGTCCTTGGGGGATCACGAAGTCTGGGCATAACATTGTCACTAATGGGGATGGGGTAGAGGGATGCTATTGGCATCTATTGTAGTAGAGAAAGCCAAGGATGCCGATGAGCATCCTACAATGAACAGAAAAGCCCCCATAACAAAGAACTGTTTGGCCCTAGATGATATATCCTGGTTGATCTAATCTGGTCTAGAACATCATTTCCCAAACAGTTTCCTGCCCCAGTGACTCTCCCTTTGGTTAAAAGAAAAAAAGGGGTGGGGGAGTTGGCTTTAATCCAAGAGATTTGAGAAACACCAGATGCTACATCCTCCTCTTGAAGATGCATAGTGCACATTATCACAATAAGAGTTCTAAGAAGTGTTAAGGTAAAGAAAACTGAGGAACATACTTTAACCTCTCTTTGACTAGACACCTCTTTTTCCTATTTAACATCTATCAACACCTTGCACGGGGAGTGTTTGAAACACAGTTCATGAAACATAGCCCCACTGCACTCCAGATTCTAGAGAACAGTAATGAATCCTCTGCCAAGAAAGAAAAATCATAGCACAAAAGAAAAGATAACTTGTCCCTACCGGTGTCACAAACAGTGCATTCTTAACAGTATGCTACAGTTTATTAAATAAATGACAAAGTAATCATAAGTCAGAAGTTAATGCCAGTTTCAGTTAGTCTTTCTCCTTCTAAGGGCCCATCCGCCAACAGCCCTGATAAGCAAGGAAAATTAAATGCGTGGTGCAGAGCTTAACACATACTATACCTATTGGTCAGGGTGAACCAATATGAATTCTACCCCGATGTTAGCATTCTAAATCAAAACTGTTCTCACTCATTTGCTTTGTGTTCAAATAACTGTTCGACAGGATAAATACAACTGCCTTTAAACACAATAAGAAGTTTTTTTTTTAATGGTTTCTCTAGAACAAGAAAATGCAAATCCGGATGGATAATCTTCCCAAGAGATTAACAGCAAATTTAAATTACAAAAAACACAGCTCTCATACTTGAATCACTTATGAAGGAAGCTAATTAAATTGCCTCTAGCAACTCTACTTTGGCATTTACCTCCAACACACTAATTCATTGATAAGAAAATAATTGCCTACAAAAAAAAAAAGATTTTGCAACAAAGCTTTTACAAATGTGTTTACATTAGGAAAATTAAGGATTTGGTGGAAAGTCTTTCTCTAGATAGATTTCTTCAGTAACATGTCTAACTCTTTCAAGTTAGTACCCTTTTAACATCATCTGAGTATTCAAAGCATAAGAGATTTTTGGAATTCAAATAAATCTTTTCAATCTGACATGACATGCAGATCTATGCACACAAATACTAATAAATAAGCATTCATCAACTGACTAAGGTGAATTATAATTTATGCTAAGGAATTATTAAAAGAGGAGGCATCACCCTGGCCAGTTGCTCCTGCAGATCGAAGGTTTGTGGGTTCGAATCGAGTCAAGAACACATACCTTAGTTGCAGATTCCCCTACTGGGGTACCTGGGGCGGCAACCAATCCATATATCTCTCTACTGTCAATGTTTCTTTCTCTCTCTTTCTCCCTCTCTGCACATCCTTCCTCCCTTCCACTCTTTCTAGCAATCAAAAAAAAAAAATCCTGGGGTAAGGATTTATAACAACAAAAGAGGAGGCATTCATTTGCCCTATGAGAAAAAGATCTGCTGATAAAACATGTTAATAGGGTGAAGAAATATGGTCCCTATTTGCAAGAGTGCTAAATGTTAAAATAAAAAATAAATAAATAAATTCACATTTTTGGTACAAATTAAGTATTCATTACATTCCAATCATTTTTGGAAGGGGGTATTAAAAACTGCTACTGATTTGGCACGGTGTCAAAACTGTTTCTAGTATTACTCTTTCAAAGCAGTTAGCTAAATCTAAGTACTTTGCTTCCATATGCTCAAACACCACCTTACTTTCATGTACTACAAACCAAAAAAAGTCTTTAATCAATAGGTGAAAGTACTTCCTTCTAGCAACACCTTCCTTTATTGCATTTAAAATAAAGGTATTATTAGCCATTCATCAGAGATTAAATTACACCATATTTTAAATTGGTATTATAGTCAATACCAATTGTACAGTGGTTGAGAGGATGGATTCCTGGATTTAATCCCAGATAAACCCTCTTTTCTATGTGACCTTGGGTAAGTCAACATCATTTGCTTAGTTTCTTCAACTGTAAAGTGACAGTGACAATGACATTGTATTTCATACAGTTGCTGTGAGGATTAAATATGTTCATACATGTAAAAGGTTTAGAACAAATTTTATTAGCCCAGCTGAAAAAAATTAAGAGCTATGTAAAAAAACGTATTTGTAAAGGCTAATCAGAATTTTGAAATTATGTTTAATATTAGAGGATAAAGGTTTACCAGACTGTCCAGATTGATGTAATAACATTTATTTAGTGAGGAGTCTTATAATTCATAAGTAAGCAGTAAAATTCCTTTTTCCCCAGGAATTAATCAGGTCACATTTTCTTGTATCACTTCTTTTTTCACATCAGCCAAGACTATGAATATGTATATACACACCACAATATATATGTAATAATATATATATCTACATATACATCTGCTAAAATTTTACTTAAAATTAATAAAAATTTAAAAATCCTATCAAAACAATTTGATCAAATTGTAAACATTAGTGCCAATTCCAAGCTTCTTCTTAAAAAAGATAATCACAGAGATTTCCACCACCACCCCTCCTCCCCCCAGGCCAAAAAATCTATTTTACTTAATACTCTGAACTGGTATTTATAATTTAAGACTTTCCCATCTACTTGCTTTCATTTAATATAATAAAAACCAATAAGTATTTTCATATTTACCCCTTCATGATTACCTTAGCTAAGATTAGAATCCTGATAAAAAATATTAGAGATAGTTTCAAAGATTCTAATTATTTAAAATAACCTAATTTTCATATGAGAGAAATCAATACTAGAGAGGTTAAGTAACTTATTTTATGTCATGCTGATGGAAAAACAATACTGGACAATTTTTAACATCTCTTACAAAATAGTGGCCTTAAGATTCAATTCTCAATATTGCTAAACTAAATAGTGAGACAGATTGCAAACAAACAAAAGAAAATCATCATCCCTGGCAGTAAAAATACTCTATCATAAATGCCATGTCTTTGCTTCTCATTTTTTAGAATCAGCCAACATAATATGGTCAGAGAATTTATGAAAGTAAATCATCAAATGCTCTTCCTGATATATCATATGTAAAGAAAGCATTCAGCACAGTGCCTGGCACAGAGTTAACAATGACCATATGGCAGAGCTCTTTAATTGAGTGGAAGTCACTATATAGGAGTCAGTTACTAAAAGGTAGAACTAGACTAAGCTATATAGAAGCAGAAGGACACAGCAAGTCCTTTCCCCTATTTTTAAAAATAATTTTTGATCTTCACTGGTGTATAATTAAAAAATACTGCCTAGCCAGCATGGCTCAGTGGTTGAGTATTGACCTATGAACCAGGAGGTCACTGTTCAATTTCCAGTCAGGGCACAAGCCCGGGTTTCAGGCTCAATCCCCACTGTGGAACGTGCAGGAGTAAGCTGATTAATGATTCTCTCTCATCATTGATGTTTCTATTTCTCTCTCCCTCTCCCTTTCTCTCTGAAATCAATAAAAATATTTTTAAAAAACAAACAAAAAGCAAAAAAACACAAATTTCCTCTAGAAAGTATTATTGTTTTGCTTTCTAAAATTAAAAATTTCAAATAATAGTGGTGATGACTTTAAGTTCATTGTGTTAAGTGTCTTTATATGGATCAACTTATTTAATTCTTCCCTAAAGCATATTATTGTTATTTCCATTTAACAGATAAGAAAATAAGGCTTAACCATGTTCAATTAATACTTAAAATAAGAGGACTTAAAAAACAGCTCATAATCATGGAAACAGTTGAAAAAGCCAGGATGTGAACTGTGGTGTAAAAACACAAACCAAGTTCTGAATCATTATTTTATATTGCTTCTTAAGTTGATTTGCTGGATTGAAAATAAGATTTACTACAGCTACAATTAAGTATTCAAATGTTCTGAAATAAAAAATCTCCCCTAGAGCATATTAAACAAGAATTGAATTTACAGTAGGTATTTGATTCATAGTGTTTCAAATTGATAGTTTAGTTGGCAACTATTACCACCATTTTATTGTAAAAATTATCAGTTTAGAAAAATCAATTGAAGTACCAGAATATATGTAAGAGCAATATATGACATTTGTGAGATAAATTAATATGACTTGTTAAAAAACATTAGCAAATGAGAAGAGTCATATATGTATTGCTAAAGGTTACTGTCCTTTCTCTCAACTTTCCACTTTGGTAAACTTCATTTTACTATAGGCTCCCTCCGTGACCGTATAGCCTTTAATTTCCTGGGAATTGTCCTTCGTTCTGACCAAGTCATTCATTACTGATACCAGAAGGCTTTGCTCCAAATGCCCTACTCAAGACTATAATTTCACAGGCTGCTGCTTCACCTGTAGGGGTGCCATCTGGAAGAGAATTATACACGGTATTTTCTCCCAAAATGCTCACGGGGCACTCTTCTTTCCAAACTGACATTTACTTTTCAAAATTAAAGTTTGCATTTACACTTTAAAAATTAATTATTAAGAAAGGAATACATTGATTAAATCTGGAACTAGAATATTAACATTGTTCATTAAAATGAGAGCCTATTTCCCAGTTCATATCTTCTCATAATAAACAAAACTTATGATATCTTTGAATAAGTTTCTTTGGTTGTCTTTATTTTTTCCCGTTCAAATAACTGAATTGCTGATATACCACTAGGTAGAGTTAATTATTTAAAAGAGTGAGGCAAGAGAGAAGCACAAGTACAGTGAAGAGTGAATCTATAGACAGTTTAGTAACAAATAGTCAATAATCTTGATTTAAAGATAAAAATAAAAGATTACTTCCAATAAATAAACAAGCCTACAAAATCTAATTCCTAATTCTTAGTATGTCTCTGAAGTATAATCAATATCGATATTTGGTAACATTTTTTCCAATACTACCATAAATTCTATAAGATTTACCGTAGATATAATTTTATCCAATTTAATTAGGACTACTAGTCATTTGTTAGTGGAAAACAGTATACTTTAAGTAAAAACATATAAATGCAAATTTGTTGAACAATACCTTTGAGGATGGATCTACTGATTGGAATCCTTACCATCTTCCTTGCATAATAAACCTCACTCAAAATGAATTGTAAATAATTTCCAGTTTGGGTTATTTTAAAATAGAAAAAAACTTATTAAACAAAGTCACCCCAATAAATTAAAAAGTAAAAAAATAATATAAAAACAATCTGAGGCCATTTGCCAAGTGAAGAGTCCCTGAATTTTATAACTCTCACCCTCCCACACCTACTTACTCACAATTTGTTTTACTGATTATTTTATTCAACACTAGAGGCCTGGTGCACGAAATACGTGCAGGGGGGACAGGGGGTGTCCCTCAGCCCAGCCTGCACCCTCTCCAATCTGGGACCCCCTGAGGGATGTCAAGCTGCCCATTTAGGCCCGATCCTAAATGGGCAGTTGGACATCCCTCTCACAGTCCAAGACTGCTGGCTCCCAACTGCTCGCCTGCCTGCCTGCCTGATTGCCCCTAACCCCTTCTGCCTGCCAAGTTAATCACCCGCTAACCAGGGGTCCTCAAACTTTTTAAAGTGGGGGCCAGATCACGGTCCCTCAGAGAGCTGGAGGGCCGGACTATATGAACTACTAATTCCTACTGTAACACCTCGGCTGCGCTCACTGCCCAAAAAACCTGGCGGGCCGGATCAGACTCCTCTGCGGGCCGCATGTGGCCCGTGGGCCGTAGTTTGAAGACCCCTGCGCTAACCACTCTGCTGCCAGTCTGATCAATGCCTAATTGCTTCTCTACAGGCCCGTTTGGCCCTAACTGCTCTCCCCTGCCAGCCTGGTCACCCCTAACTGCCCTCCTCTGCTGGTCTGGTCTCCCATAACTGTCCTCCCCTGAAGGCATGGTTGCCTCCAATTGCTCTCCCCTGCTGGCCCAGTCACCCCTAACTGCCCTCCCCTGCAGGCCTGACCGCCCACAACTGCCCTCCCCTGCTGGCCATCTTGTGTGTTGGAGTGATGGTCAACTTGCATATTACCTGTTTATTATATAGGATTTTTTACAATCCTGTTCAATATTTATGTTAATATTAACTGATTTTACATAAATAAGCAGGTAAACAGTACAAAAAGCTCTTGGTAAATGCATAACCCAACTGAAAGGACAAAACAGGAACAGCATACTGAAGGTAACTTATTAGGTTTAAATGTTCAGGTAGCCATAAAAATCTAACAGGTATTATACAAAATGAAAGCAGAACATCAATTCAATTGCATAACTATGTGACAAAAAATACTATCATGATTTCACCTTTCACGGAAAGTGTTCTTTGATGCCTAAGATTAGGTTAGGTGGCCTTTGTAGTATCATCTAAATTGGAGGCTAAGTTATTAATAATGCATAGAAATTAGATCTTCAAAGCAGGGTTTCTCAATCCTGGCACTATTGACATTTGAGGCCACATAATACGTTATTGTGGAGACTGTTCTGTACATTGTAAGATGTTTAGCAGCACCCTAGGCTTTACCTGCTAGAGGCCAGCACTACTCTTCTCCTGTTGCTACCCTTTCCTTTCCCGACTGTAACCTAAGATATTTCCAGATATTTCCTACTGCCCAAATAACCACAGGAGGGAAAAACTGAACAGCCTCCCTCCATGGAGAACCACTGCTCCAGAGATATCAAAAAAAGTAATTAGATAAGCATTTTCTCCCATCTACAGTGTTATTAGCTAAAAATGTACACAACTTAAAATTTTATAGGATATGTCTGATCTCAGAAGATTTTATAAGGATGTAAAGTAACCTATTTATTTCACTCTTATGTTTAAAATAGCCTTAGTTATTGAACACCTGAATTGCTAAGTTTTTTAGTGATTTCCCCATTTTATTTTAAAATGTACTGATGCTAAGCACTTTATCACAAATACAGTAATGAAGTTATAGAGTTTTAAAAGTAATTATGCATGAGGTTATTAAAAGTTATATATTATGCAATAATGTAAATAGAACACATTCATATCTGTTTATAAATGCTTAGAATAGTACACAATTCTACGACACAATTAGAAAAATGATAAAATAGACTAAAGGGCCAAAAATATTATCTCATAAAAAATACAATATTTCAGAATGAGAAAGAGGCAAAGCTTAATCAAGAATAGATAACAATCCTAAAAACACATAAAAATATCTGACGTGCCTGGCCGGTGTGGCTCAATGATTAAGCTTCGACCTATGAACCAGGACCTGGTCATGGTTTGATTCCTGGTCAAGGCACATGCCCAGGTTTTAGGCTCTATCCTCAATAGGGGGCATGCAGGAGGCAGCCAATCAATGATTCTCTATCATCATTTATGTTTCTATCTCTCTCTCTCCCTTCCTCTCTGAAATCAATAAAAATATATTTTTTAAAAACCTGATGCAAAAACTGACTATTGAAAAGAGAAACAAACAATTCCTATAGGTAGAAACTGCATTATTCTTTTTTAGTACTTAGTAAGCAAACTTAATAAATATTTAAAAGATTAAATGATCCTATGGACAATTATATGACATTTCACGCAAGGATTGCAGAATACATGTTCATTCTAAATGAATGTAGAACATTCAATGAGACATCATATGCTGAGCCATAAAACAAATCTGAACACATTTAATGGAATGATAACATGTATATTATGGCCTATGATATCAACCAAATCAAACTAGAAGTCAGTAACAGAAAGATATCTAAAAAAGTTCCAAACACTTGAAATTAAACAACATGCTTCCAAATAATTGTGGATTAAAGCAGAAATCACTAGGGTAATATTTTGCATTTAATAAAAACAATTGTGGGATATTGCTGTAGCAGTCATAAAGGAAAAGCTGAAGGTTTAAGAGTGGTGGAAAAAACAAGGCATAGAAAAATATGTAGACTATGCTTACCTGCACTAAATATAAGGGTGGGATTTGTAATCTATTTTGTTCACTGCTTTATCCTGCCTAGGGCAATGCCCAGCAAGTAGCAGCCACACAGTATTTGTTAAATGAATGAGTGTGCCAAAGGGTGGGATGACACATACATATTTAAAATGGATTAAAATATTTCAGGTAGGATACACTAAAAACTGGTAACAGACTTTATTGGCAAATTCAAGGTAGGTCCTGAGTGGTAGGAAGGGGCAAAATTTGTAACTTCTATATATTATTACATAGTCCAAAAACAAAAATAAATCTTATATGTATATCACAAATATTTGTCAGAGCAGCTCCTACTGCATTATTATTTCACTAATCACTAGCTTAATGCAAGAATGAGAATAATGTAATAACTACCACCTTATTTGGAACCATTATGTGCGCTTGCTATTGTCTTGCATGAATACTTCCTTTTCCTCTTCTCATCCCTTACAACATACAGTTCTAATTTTCCAATGGCATGGACTTGTGGAGAACGTAACTCAGAACAAGAGCTGATTTCCTCTGCATACTCTTCTAATGGTTTGAAACACATTAGTTTAAGTCTTTCCTCCACTAGATGGCACTCTCACTTAATCTACAAAAAACTGACAAGTCAAATTAGCCCTTTCCCCCAAACTGCAGCTAACTGTCCAATCAGCAAATTTACAAAAAAAAAAAAAAGTAAATCACCTGAGATCTTTCCAAATGTACATGTGGACCTTACTCCAGACTCACAGAATCAGTTTCCAAGGACAAGGGTAGAGGATGAATGCAGTTTTCTAAAACAACTAGCCTGGTGCACTGACTCATCCAGGTCATGTCTGGCCCATCCAGTCCTGATCAGGGGATAGGGAATACTAGGAGATCGGGGTGACTAGGGCCAGCTGGTAAGGGGCGATGGGAGGGCTCAAGGGCCAATCAGTTGGACCCCAGCAGCAAGCTAACCTACCGGTCAGAGAGTCTGTCCCCTAGTGGTCAGTGAGCGTCATAGCGACTGGTTGAACAGTGGAATGAATGGTTGAACACTTAATATATTAGGCGTTTATTATATAGAATTCCCAACCTCCACAGTGATTGATAAAAATCATTAATTATAACCGAATATTCTCTTAAAAATACAATTATATTATTAGATCGCACTTTTATTAAAGAAAATTATGTTAAGGTACCCATATATAACAGAATGATTCTATAATACTTATAAATTATACAATATTGAGGCTAAAGAGAAGATGAACAATATTAACAGTCTGATTCAAAATTTAAAGAACAAGATCTCATTCCATTTCCAGCAACAATGCATTTTAGGAGATAATGACCCTCTAAGTACAACAAATATGATAGAATAAAAAGAACAATCTTGTTAGATGCACCAGTAAGCTGGCTTTCACCTTGAAAGCATTTGCTAAACCTAGTGAATAAACATAGGAAAACAGGAGACAAAACCCCAAACTGGAAATCCTTCAAAAGTCAAATGATTAAGCAATGATGTATCCATATCATGGAATACTACTCAGAAATAAGGAATATACTATTGATAGGTATCATAATTTGGATGAATCTCGAAGGAATTATATTAATTTTAAAAAGCCAATCCCAAAAGGTTATATACTGCATGATTCCATTTGCACCACATTCTTGAAGTGACGAATTATAGAAATTAAGTATCTCAGTGGTATCAATATCAAGATCCTATTGCTCTACAGCAGGGGTCTTCAAACTACATGCAGCCCCCAGGGGAGTCTGATCCTGCCCGCCAGGTTTTTTGGGCAGTGAGCGCAGCCAAGGTGTTACAGTAGGAATTAGTAGTTCATATAGTCCGGCCCTCCAGCTCTCTGAGGGACCGTGATCTGGCCCCCACTTTAAAAAGTTTGAGGACCCCTGCTCTACAGTGTAATAGTTTTTCAAGATATTTTCATTGACACAAATGAGTAAAGAGTATAAGGGATCTCTGTATTATTTCTTATAATTGCATGTGATAATCTATAATTATCTCAAATAAAAGCTTAATTGAAATAAAAATTTATAAAATAATCAAATGCAATATGTGCACCCAATTCAGATCCTGATTCAAAAAAATGAAGTATAAAAACAAAATTCATGAATCAATCAAGGAAATGTGAACACAGACTAGATATTAAGGAATTTTTCATGTAACATGGAATTGTGGCTACACTGATAATTTTGTTAAACTTCACATTGGCATAATAAAAAACAATATATATATATATATTTAAGTTCTTATCAGTTAAAGATAGCAAGAAAATGGTAATACCATGGAGAAAGATAAAACAAAAAAGGGCAAATGTTGATAAGTTAGATGATGGGTGCATGAAGTTCAGTGAAACATTCATTCTATATTTTTTTACATTAAAATGTTCTTTAGTCAACTCTTTTTATAATATTAAAATTAAATGCAATGGCTTTGCATTTACTGTGTCATTATCCCAGGTACATGGCAATACGGGGGGGAAAAGTGCAAATCATTTAAGGTAAAAACCCAGGCATAAAAGAACTTTCCACAGGTAATTTCCTGGGAAAATATATAGCCATTAAATAGCACTAGACACTCAGAATACACAAGAATAAAGCACCATGAGTGAAGGGCAACAGAAACAATAGCAAAAGCAATCCTGCAAAAATGTCAAATACTGCAATCAAAAACACAAAATGTAAAGTAAGTACGTATGTTATGATTTATTAAATGGAAAAAAGCTTAAAGATAATAAGCGAGTAAAATTTTAAAAGAACCCCCCCAATGAAATTCCTAAAACAAAACTGAAATAAAAATTTCAATGGATGAGTTTAACAAATTATTAGAAATTACTTTAGAGCTCTAGCCTGTTTCAGTCAGTGGATAGAAGAGCATCAGCCTGTGGACTAAAGGGTCCTGAGTTCAATTTCGGCCAAAGGCACATGCCCAGGTTGAGAGCTCAATTCTTAGTGTAGGAGGCAGCCGATCAATGTTTCTCTCCTCTCCTCCCTCTCTCTCTCTCTCTCTCTCTCTCTCTCTCTCTCTCTCTCTCTCTCTCTCTCTCCCTCCCTCCCTCCCTCCCTCCCTCCCTCCCTCCCTCTCTCTCTCTCTCTCTCTCTCTCTCTCCCTCCCCCTTCCTCTCTGAAATAAATAAAATATTTTTTAAAAAGAAAAAAAGAAATAACTTTAGAAAGAATTAGTAAATTAGTGGACAGAAATGAAAAATAAAATTATCCAGAATGCTGCAGAGGGCCCCTTGGGAATGCACATGGATGACCTTTAAATTAATGTCAGCTGAGTCCCAGGTGACTGGCATGGCCATCCCCTGGAAACAGCAGCCCAAAAAGTGGAGAGGGTTATCAGTACAGATTTCTTATCTTTATCCAAGTGCTTGGAATGAGGAATGAATAGGACCTTGATTTACCCAGGTCTGGATATGCTAATCCCAGGAATGAGGGAATGAATAGGACCTGGGCACACCCAAAACTTATTTGCCATTAAACAACCCCCCACCACCACCACCACCCTCCCCTTGCTGGAAATCAATAAATGTGCTGTGTTGTCTGACAGACTGTCTCTCCATCAGAGTGGCAGCCCCCCACCCGGATCCCTCTTGGTCTTTTTTTTTTTCCCCTTTCCTTTAATTTCTTAATCCCCAGCTCCTCCACTCAGGAACCTGTGGTTTTCTGTGCAGGTCCCGGAAAACAGAGAAACAGCCCCCCACAGAGTGCAGCCCAGAAAGTCAAAACATTAGAAACTATAAAGGAGGTTAAGAGGCATTAAAAAATCAACACACTATTTCATGTACAAAAGAGTAGCAATGACAGTCACTGACTCCAGATTAGAACTTAACACTACATTAAATCTGAACATTTCAAAATCTCCCTGAAACCCCAGCTATTTGGCTAGAATTTTGTTTATTCAAAATTGATCATTATAAAATAAAACAGATTATTTTCAGTTTTTGATAAATTCATTTAATGAAAACATATGTATCAAATACAGTTTTTTTGTTTTGTTTGTTTTTTCTAAATATATTGATTTCAGAGGGGAAAGGGAAGGAAGAGAGAGCTAGAAGCATCAATGATGAGAGAGAATCATTGATGGCTGCCTCCTGGGCGGAGGGGGGCACGGCCCCCACAGAGCAAGCAATCCAGGAATGTGCCCTTGGCTAAAATTGAACCTGGGACCCTTCAGTCCACAGGTCGAAGCTCTATCCACTGAGCCAAAATGGCTAGGGCTCAAATACTGTTTACAAAAGCTTAAAACTGACGAAATGGTTAAAATTTTGTCTATGTAGAAATACTATATACCTTATCTTCGTCAAATTGGCATATCAGTAAGTCAAATCAGCTGTCAAATAACATTAATTTTTCTTTACACATTTAAAAATAAATATTCTGCTTTGACTTATTTCAAAAGTAAATAAAGTTCTGTAGTGTACCTTAATTATATTAATGCCAATAAATTCTACTTTATGCAATAAAAGACACTGATAGTATGGCCTAACAAATAAAAAGACAGGACATTCAGTATGACAAGCAATAAAAGCAACAACATGTTAATTTTGATAAAACAGTACTAATAAGTCCTTACTAGCCTGTGGAAGCTTTTAGGAAAACATATTTAGTTCTCTAAAATTTAGAAAGTAGAAAAATAATACAGAAATTATTATGACTTTAAAAATAAAAAAAAAATAAAGTTGATTTATGCTTAAAAAAAAAATATTAGGAATGACCAGTAAATAAGAGCCATTTCAGAATCAAGTACCACAGGAAAATTACAGCTGCTTTAAAAATAATGCTACCATTCTGCCACTTGTCAAATAAAATTGAATGCAGAAAACAGCTACCTTAGCAGTTTTTTTTAAAACCAATAAAAGTACTTTTTCTACTGATACTTACCATCCACTCAGATATAATAACATCCACTTTTTCTACAGGAAGATGAACTTCTTCAATCTTTCCTTTAATTAGTATGATAGTATCTTCAAGTTTATTTAGTCTGAAAATTATCATAATGAATTAAATTAGTATGTTAAACAGATTCTGAAAACTAGTTAAATTACATAATTTCTTGACAACTTTTCAAATTATTTTGTGGAACTGAAAGTATATTCAAAGTTTATTTCCTGGGCATATAATTAATATTTGGTCACTTCATGAATGCCCAGGATTATTGTTAGTTAATATTACAATGCACCGGACAAATATTTAAAACTTCATCTTGAGCCCTGGCGGGGTGCCTCTGTTGGTTGGAGCATTGTCCCTTATACCAAGGGGTTGTGGGTTTGATTTCCGGTCAGGGCACATGGTCAAGGCACATACCTAGATTTCTGGTTGTATGGGAGGCAACTGATTGATGTCTTGATGTCTCTCTCTCTCTCTCTATCTCTAAAAAACATCAATAAAAACATATCCTTGGGTGAGGATTTAAAAAAAACTTCATCTTTAAAAGAAATTCTAATTTTATCAAGAGTAGATGTCAAGCCGGGACCGGTTGGGCTCAATGGATAGAGCATCGGTTTGGGGACTGAAGGGTCCCGGGTTCGATTCCGCTCAAGGGCATGTACCTTGGTTGTGGGCATATCACCAGTGGGGGGTGTGCAAGAGGCAGCTGATCGATGACTCTCTCTCATCGATGTTTCTAACTCTCTATCTCTCTCCCTTCCTCTCTGTATAAAATCAATAAAAAATATATTTTAAAAAAAAGAGTAGATGTCAACATACCGTTTCCCCGAAAATAAGACAGTGTCTTATATTAATTTTTGCTCCCAAAGATGCGCTAGGTCTTATTTTCAGAGGATGTCTTATTTTTCCATGAAGAAGAATATGGTACACATTTATTGTTAAATGAAAATAAAGGAAATTTATTACCTGTATACGGTACGGTAGTATGGTATTTGTCAACGCAAACCAGACAAACTGTGAATCCTACAGTATCAAGAATTTACTCATTTATTCAATGACAATCATGTCATCATCTTCTGGAACATCATCATAATAATCCAATTCCTGAATTTCCTGGTGAATTTCTTGTGACTCCATTTCTTTCAGAATCAGTGGACCAAATCTCTCATGATTAGCCTAGGGGGCCTTATTTTCAGGGGATGGCTTATATTGGGTCGGCAGCTAAGTAATTGCGGGTTTCACACATATATGGCTTCAGTTGAATTTTTAGGTTTGCAGACGTAGTACAAATGTAAAACACATTTTGTTATTTGATAGTTGGCTATTTAGCTGTTAATCAGTAAAAAAAGTTTTTTGATCTGTTTTGTAGTTTTCGTTTGGCGTTCGTTGAAAAATGGAAAATCAAAAGGAACATTTTCATCATATTTTGCTTTTTTATTTCTGCAAAGGGAAAAACGCATCGCAAGCTCATAAAAAGTTATGTGCTGTTTATGGTGACGAAGCCTTAAAAGAACGGCAGTGTCAAAATTGGTTTGCCAAATTTCGTTCTGGTGATTTTTCACTCAAAGATGAAAAACGCTCTGGTCGTCCAGTTGAAGTTGATGACGCCCTAATCAAAGCAATAATCAATTCGGACTGTCACAGTACAACACGTGAGATTGCAGAGAAGCTTCATGTATCACATACATGCATTGAAAATCACTTAAAACAACTTGGCTATGTTCAAAAACTCGATACATGGGTTCCTCACGAACTGAAAGAATCACAGTTAACGCAACGCATTAGCAGCTGCGATTTGCTAAAGAAACGTAATGAATATGATCCACTTTTAAAACGACTGATAACTGGCGATGAAAAATGGGTTGTTTACAACAATATCAAGCGGAAAAGATCGTGGAGCAGGCCAGGTGAACCAACTCAAACAACATCAAAAGCTGATATTCATCAAAAGAAGGTTTTGTTATCAGTTTGGTGGGATTACAAAGGAATTGTCTACTTTGAACTCTTACCACCCCAACCGAACGATCAATTCTGATGTCTACATTGAACAACTAATGAAATTAAACAATGCAGTTGAAGAAAAGCGGCCCGAATTGACAAATCGAAAAGGTGTTGTATTCCATCATGACAATGCAAGGCCACACACATCTTTGGTCACTCGGCAAAAATTAATGGAGCTTGGTTGGGATGTTTTGCCACATCCACCATATAGTCCTGACCTTGCACCATCTGATTACTTTTTGTTTCAATCTTTACAAAACTCCTTGAATGGTAAAAATTTCAATAATGATGATGATGTCAAATCGTACCTGATTCAGTTTTTTGCTAATAAAAACCAGAAGTTTTTTGAACGTGGGATTATGATGCTGCCTGAAAGATGGCAAAAGGTCATTGATCAAAATGGGCAATACATTACAGAATAAAGTTATTTAGTTCCATGAAAAAATTTTTTAAAAAATCCGCAATTACTTAGTTGCCGACCCAATATTTCACTCAGAAGGAAACCTACAAGTAGGTCTTATTTTCGGAGGATGTCTTATTTTCGGGGAAACACGGTAGTTACTAGGTCTTTTTTTTTAACGGAGGGACGGAGACAGACTAGCCAACAAAAGTATGTTTTAAAGGGAAGTGTGTCATATTGAAGAGAGAATTAGAAGCCAGAAGTCCTTACTTTGAATCCCAGATTCTCTAGCACTTGTCAGCTAAGAGATCTTCAGCGAATTTTAATACTCTCACAGAGCCTATGTGCTCATGTGTAAAAGAAAATAATGATACCTGCTCTATCCATGTCACGACTTACTATGAGGATCAAATATTTATGAAAGCTATATATATTTTCAAGCACTACATAATGGTAATGATATTATCATAATAATAAAGTGAGGTATGCTGTATAAAACTTGAAATCGTGCTCCAATCATAAATTAATTTTGTCCAGTAACATTCATTAGACATTTTTATATGTTTGATTATAGTATTAGCACATACCTTTCACCCTCTCTTTTGTAATATGAAATAAGTAACGGAGTTAAAGAGATCATTTCAAAATGCTAAAAGAAAGCTAAGTTTATATCTAGTTAAATAAATTCTCAATCATTAGAGGACGTATGTGAATTATAAAGGATTTTTTTTTTTCCTGCTAACAAAAAGAAAATTCCCCCCTCAACTTCATCAAGGTATTTTTAACATAAAATAAAATACATTTATTATAAGGGTAAATTTTGTTGAATTTTAAAACTGAGATACTTAGGTGGCCACCATCATCATCAATATGTAGAACATTTCTATCTCCTCGAAAAGATTCATAGGTGCTCCTTCCCAGAAAGTCTTCCCTTCCACAGGCAACCACCGATTTTCTTCCCTTCCACTATATCTTATATTTGTATTTTGAGGAGTTTCATATAAATGGAATCGTACTAAATGTATCCTTTTGTGTCTGGTTTCTTTCAACAGGCATACTTTTTAGATTCATACGTATTTTTGTGTATGTAAGTAGCTCATTCTTTCTTATTGGTGAGTTGTATGTCACTGCATGATAAAATACAATTTTATTTATCCACACCACAGTGAATGGAATTCTGGACTGTCTCCAGCTTTGAGCTATAAAGAATAAAGCTGCTATAAATATTTGTGTGCAAGTAGAATTGCTCTGTCAAATGGCAGTGTATATCTAATATTTTAAAGAAACTGCCCATTTGTTTTAAAAGTGTATGTACAATTTTACATTCTCACCAACAATATATGTGCATTCCTGGTCATTCAAATCCTTGTGAACATTTAGCATTATTAATATTTTAAATGTAACTGCATGGTGAGATTTCACCATTGCATTTTCCTAATAATCAAGCATATTTTAATATACCAAATGGTAATTTTCCTGTACCGTCTTTTGTGCAAATTTTTTGCCCATTTTAAAACTCGGTTCAATTGGAACATTATTATTGAGTTTTTAAAGAGTTCTTTACAGGTTCTGGATAAAAACCTTGTCAGATTTATGTATAGTGAAATGGAGGTGGGTGGAATTCTAAAATAAAATACATTCACTATAATTATTGTTATTCATATTATAACATATTTTTTATGTTTCATACACTTAATGTGTGTTATATTTCACACAAAAGTTTAAAAAAGAATGCCTATATCATATTTGAGTTTCTTCAAGGAAATATTTAATATAATTCTTTCTTAAGAAATTGCTACAATTGTTTAATATTGACTGAAATATTTATTAAGGCTTTAACAGTTACAAACACTTCAAAGCAAACAAAAGCAAGCTTCTTAAAAGAGAAAAATTTTCCCGTTGCCTAAAAATATCTTCATAATGCTTATGCAGAAACAAGATGTGCTCTGTAAGAGGCCATCTGCTCAGGTTGTTTATTGTCTCCTACAAGTCATAATCCTATTTGCATCAGTAATTACTTGTTCAAATATAAATATAGCAGGAAAGATTAAGATTTCAGGGAATACATAAAATAAATGACAAAGACCGTAATTCCCAGTAATTCTGTATTAAAACAGCTTAACACAGATATCATTTACATAAATAACCTCTTTCATGAGACTATTTACCTTAATCACCATCTAATATCTCATTCATGAAAAAAACTATAGATTTTACTTACTGTTTTCAAGTAGCTTCTCACTATACCTTACTTTTAGCATAAAAACATTCTAAATGAATTCTATCTCTGGAAACACCTGCTCAAATACTATTATACCTTTAATCTATAGAAATATGACACTGTAATATAAAAAGGTACCTTAAGTAAATCTCTTAACTAATCCAATAGGCAAAGAAATTACTAATTTTTTAGTGGAAATTTGTTAGAAAAATCAACACTTTCCTATCTCATAACAAGATCGTAGGTAATTGTCAGTTCTTTTCTATTCTTTCTTAAGTCTTCTTAACATAAAAATATCTCCCCTTTCTTTAATTTAAAAGGGAAGAGAGTTGGGTAGGGAAGTAAAATTGGCTGCATTAGAGAATGAACGACAGAGAGCTGTGGGAAGCAAAGACGAACAAATAACTGAGTCGGTTACATGCAAATGCATTAATTCAGGTGGGAAATGTAAAAATGTGAATTAAGGCATTCGCATAGTTATTGGGTAATGATATTATTCCATATTCCTGAAGCCATGAACCAAAATAAACCAGATGACAGCATATTTAAAGTAAACATAAAGATTCCTGATGTGCACCTGGTATCTGACATGGTATCTGATATGACAAGTATGTCATGTCACCTGGTATCTGACATGACAAGTATGTGCTGCCTATGTGACCAGCCCTTTGAAAACTATGAACCAACTTCCTTGGGTAGAGACATCTTACAAGACCTCTGAAGTTCACGGGTACAGAGAAAAGTACATTGTACTCTTACAGAGAAAAAGGGATTACTTGGGACCCTGTACATAACCTCTTTAGTAATAGCTCTCCTTTTCTTGCTGCCACTGGACTATATCCTTTGCTGTAAAAAAAAATCTTAGCTGTGAATACAGCTTTCTATTGAGTCACATGAGTTCTTCTAGGGAGCCACTGAACTAGTTAGGTAGTTATGGGATCCCCCTCCCCAAGACAGGACCACTGAGTGGACAGGAAATTAAGGACTTGGTAGGGTGGGAGAAGAAATGATTTTAGTTTCCTTGTAAGGTGTCCTGACAATCTTCATTAGAATTCTGTGTCTTCACAGCAGTAAAATATTTTTTTTGTCATTTTAGCTTCATCAGTGGTTCAAAATTCTGTTCAGTTTAAACTCACTTTTCTGTAATTTCTATTAAATTTAGAAACAAAGCCATAGCTGGTTTGGTTCAGTGGACAGAGTGTTGACCTGCGGATCCAAGGGTCCCAGGTTCGATTCCGGTCAAGGGCACATGCCCACGTTGCAGGCTCAATCCCCAGTGGGAAGAGTGCAGGAGGCAGCCAATCAATGATTCTCTCTCATCAATGATGTTTCTATCTCTCTCTCCCTCTTCCTTCCTCCCTGAAATTAATTTTAAAATATTTTAAAAAATAAATTTAGAAATAAAATATAAAGGAACATCCCTTACTTTAAGAATTTTATCCTGATGTATTTTGTTCTCTTGTTTCCCATCATACACACACACACATACAAACACACATAATATCACTACTTTTTAAATCATTATGTTGTTACTTTATTCTTCTAAAAAGCCTTTACTCACCATCTAGCATGTATCAATTTGCTAGGTGTTAGGGATAAAAAGGTTAAGATAAAACTCCTAACCTAGAAACTAAAGAAGGACACATAAATGTAATAACAGATCAAAATATTCTCCTGGCTTTTATAAATGTTTCATTTCTAACAGTATCCTAGACACAGGCAATATGAAAGATTTCATCTTTAATGTCATACTGAGATTGAAAGTATTTCATTGCAGCTATATGATGGATCAACCTTCTTACGAAAACTCCTCTGCAATAACATTCAAAAGTCTGAATAATGAGCAATTCCATGACAGAGCTGATGAGAAACAAGCAAAATAATAAAAATATTACCAGAAGCTATCTCTGCTTCATGAGCGTGAAAATGTACAATTGTCTGGCAACTGAATGGATTTGCTATCCTTAGGTAGGTTTACGTTTCTAAAATGATCATGCACTGCAGAGTTCCAAATGTAACAGCAAGAATAAAAAACAATTTCTCATTCCTTCTATGTATCACATTGAGCACTATTTGGTCCTGCTAATATAATACCTTTGAACATCTATATTCTTCTTTATACATGTCTGTAACCTCAGAATTATAAGTCTTACCTTCTTTTCTTTTTATTTATAATTAATATATACTATACATATAAGCCATATAAATATATATAGATATATAGATAGATTTATATCACTTTATTTAAAAAAAACTTCATTCTAAACTCATTTCTTTAAAGATGTTAGATCTCTTTTCTAAATAGAGAAAAGAGATAAAAATTATGTTGAACACAATTCAAGGATTGTAAAGGGAATATATATATTTAGATCACTTTATTTAAAAACAAAACAAAAAAAAACTCCATTCTAAACTCATTTCTCCCAACTGCTTACCTGCCTGCCTGCCTGATAGCCCCTAACTGCTTCCGTTACCAACCTGATCATCACCTAACCATTCCCCCAGCCAGCCTGATCAACACCTAACTATTCCCCTGCTGGCCCCATTGCCCCTAACTGACCTCCCCTGCTGGCCCAGTCACCCCTAACTCCCCTCCCTTGTAAGCCTGGTCACCCTTAACTGTCCTCCCCTGCCCACCTGATTGCCCCCAACTACCCTCCCCTGCAGGCCTGATCACCCCAACTGCCCTCCCTTGAGGGCCTGGTCCCTCCCAACTGCCCTCTCCTGCTGGCCATCTTGTGGCAGCCATCTTGTGTCTGCATGGAGGCAGCCATCTTTGACCACATGGGGCGACCATCTTGTGTGTTGGAGTGACAGTCAATTTGCATATTACTTCTTTATTATATAGAAAGGACTAGAAGCCTGATGAACAAAAATCATGCGAGAGTATGCCTTCCTTTCCCCGGCTGCCAGGACCTGCTTCCCTCTAGCCACCAGCAGGCACCCAAGACCTGGGCTTCCCTCCGGCTGCTGGCTTCATCCAGAAGGTCACCTGGAAGGACATCTGGAAGAATGTCTGTCTAATTAGCATATTACACTTTTATTATTATAGATTAGCATACATATCGCTGTAATTGGAAAGACAAAGTTATATAAAAATAATTTTCATCAATGAGAACTGTGAAAAGATTAGTCAGATCACATATGTCTAAATCTTATTATTCTGGAATAAATTTTTACTGAAAGATAAATGTCTTGAGTCTGCATTAGACAGCTACTAAAGACAAGAAAACCTGTTAATCATCAAACTTAAAAATAATCTTAAACCAAGCCTTAAAATGCATCTACCTTATGATATCCATTGCCTGGTAAAGAATTTCAGATTGATCAACTCCAAGAACCTTCTTTGCCCCGGCTTTAGCAGCAAACATAGAGAGAATTCCAGTTCCACAACCAACATCCAAAACTACCTAGTGTGATAAAAATTAAAAAACAGATGTTATCGAAAAAATCTAATATTTTAAACTCTATTTATGTAGTATGCTATTTCTGATTATGAATTGATCATTAAATTTTAAAACTTTATCAAATATGGTAATTTCTAAGGATATCATTAAAATGGGTTGTTTTATATTTATAACAGGATATCTGGCCACAATCTGTTGCAATCGGAAACAACAATGTAAATTTAAGAGATGTTTTATATGAAATAAGCAACTTCCACAGACTTCTTAATAGAAAAGTATCTTGCTTTTAATTTCCTTATTATATGCATGCACTAATTTGGGTTTAGTAATTCTAAATTTTACAGAAATAAACTATCTCAAGTTTGAATGGCAGGAATTAACTTAAGCATGATAGCCTGATTCAACAGAGTTAAAAATAGTCACATAAATCCTATACAGGTAGTCCTTGAGTTATGTCAGACTCAAAATATGTCATTTCGTGGTTACATTGCCATCTCCCATTTATTTATTAAAAAAAAAAAAAAAAAAAAGTTCTGTCATTTTGATGTATATACATATGTGCTTTCTGTTTATTATTATTTACTTACCACAAGTAAAGGTCAGGAATTGTTATCTTTTACATTTTTTTTTACCGTTTCATTTCATTACTGCTGTGTATGTGCTCCATGTGAGGGACATAGGTGCTTATATAGGTGGGTTCTGACTTATGGCAAAAATCGCATTACATCATGCCATACAAATGAGTCTCTGACGTAACCCAAGGACCTACTATATAATAAAAGCCTAATATGCTAAGTGTCCGGTCGACCAGTTGGCCATTCAATGAATCAAAGCATAATATGCTAATGATATGCTAAGCTGTTCAACTACTCGTTATGATGTGCACTGACCACCAGGGGGCAGTCAACCTTCTGAAAGTTTACTATGACAATGTTATAAGTAATCTTATATCTAATCCCATTCACACATGAGTAAATCAATAGGATATATTTTTAGAAGTGAAAACACTGTGAAAATGTGTCAGACAGTATATGCACATTTATAAACCTGTTTACCATAACCAAATTGCCCCTCACAGGGCAATTATACTCATGAAGACTACAACCAGCAATGTCTAAGTATCAATTTCCTCATAAGTGAGATTAGCCCATGAAACAGATAAACTTTTGTATTCTGCCAGTTTGGCAAATGTAAAATAATAATATGCCAGTTCAGATTTAATATGCATTTCCATTATTGTGGAGTTTAGCATCATTTTATATACTGTATTATAGAGCCAACTGTAGTTTTTTATTATGTGAACTATCTACTTATATCCTTTCTCCATTGTTACTAGTCCTTTTCTTATCAATTTTCTAATCAAATATTTCTTACCAAGTCTTATCAAATAAGAGTTCTTTGTAAATCAAGGAGATTTTACTTCTATAATTCGACTTACAATGTTTTTGCTCAGCATATATTTGTTTTTTATTCTGCTTACAGTGATTTTTTGCTATGAAGAAATTCTTTACTAACAGTCAAACTCATTACTACTCTTTTAAGACTTCTGGATTTTGATCATAATTAGTATGATCTTCCTCATGTTCTCTACTATTTCATTCTTATACATTTCCTTCTACTACATTTATAGTTTCGTTAATACAGTTTGTTTTCTTATCATGGTATACACTGAGGTATGGTTCCAAAATTACTTCTGCTCAGAAGGCTAACCAATTGTCCCAAGATGTTATTAAAAAGTCTGTTTCCCCCACTGATTTGATATATGGTTGCTATAGTCTGAATGCTTGTGTATGTCATCCCTCCCAAAACCAAATTTATGTATTGAAATCCTAAACCCCAACCAAGGTGATGGTGTCAGAAGCTGGGGCCTTTAGGAGGTGATTTAGATCATGAGGACAGAGCCCTTATGAATGGGATTAGTAAACTTATAAAAGAGGCTCTTTTTCCCTTCCTCTCTCTCTAAAAACAATAAAAACATATTCTCTGGTGAGGATTTAAAAAAAAGAATTATCTGCCGAAACCGGTTTGGCTCAGTGGATAGAGTGTCGGCCTGCAGATTGAAAGGTCCCAGGTTTGATTCCGGTCAAGGGCATGTACCTTGGATGCGGGCACATCCCCAGTAGGGGGTGTGCAAGAGGCAGCTGATTGATGATTCTCTCTCATTGATGTTTCTAACTCTCTATCCCTCTCCCTTCCTCTCTGTAAAAAAAAAAATCAATAAAATATATTAAAAAAAAAAAAAAAAAAGAATTATCACTAAGAAAAACTGAGCGACGTAAGCTAAGTACAAAAGAATATGTATTATCCACTCCAATTAGAGGTTGTATTCTTTTGCAAAACTCTCACACACACAAACATATAATACAGAGGCCCGGTGCACGAAATTCCTGCATGAGGAGGGGAGGTGCCTCTCAGCCCAGCCTGAACCCTCTCCAATCTGGGACCCCTTGAGGGTGTCTAACAGGGATCGGGCCTAAACAGGCAGTCAGACATCACTCTCACAATCCAGGAAGGCTGGCTCCCAACTGCTAGCCTGCCTGACATCCTGATTGCCCCTAACTGCTTCTGCCTGCCAGCCTTATCATCCCCTAACCACTCCCCTGCCAGCCTGATTGATGCCTAACTGCTCCCCTGCCAACCTGTTTGCCCCTGACTTCCCTCGTCTGCCAGCTTGGTCACCCCTAACTGCTCTCCCCTGCAGTCTTGATTGCCCCCAACTGCCCTCCCTTGCAGGCCTGGTCCCTCCCAACTGCCCTCCCCTGCTGGCCATCTTGTGGTGGCCATCTTGTGTGTTGGAGAGATAATCAATCTGCATATTACTCTTTTATTAGATAGGATAGAGGCCTGGTGCATGGATGGGGGCCAGCTGGTTTGCCCTGAAGGATGTCCCAGATCAGGGTGGGCATTCCCTTGGTGCCCATGGTGGTTTGCAGGCCGGCCACGCCCCCCGGCAACTCAAGCAGAGGCCCTGGTATCTGGGTTTCATTTATCTTCTATAATTGAAACTTTGTAGCCTGGAGCAGAGCCAAGCCTTCTGCTTGCTCTGTGGTGGCAGCCATTTCTGTTGGCATTTATGTATCTTCTATACTTGAAACTTTGTAGCCTTAAGCAGAGGCCTGGGCCGGCCAGGATGTGCAGAAAGCTTGGCTTCCTCCATTGCTGGGGGAAACCCTAGCCTCCTGCTCTTTCCAGTTCCTTGGCCACCACCATTTCTGTTTGGATTTATTTATCTTATATCATTGAAACTTTGTATCCTTGAGTGGAGGTCTAGGCAGGCAGAAAGCTTGGCTTTCTCCATTGCCGGGGAAACCCAACCCTCCCTCTTGCTCTCTGTAGCCACAGTCATCATGGTTGGATTTATTTGCATACTCACTCCTGATTGGCTGGTGGGCGTGGCTTGCAGGCATGACTTATGGGCATAGCGGAGTGATTGTTAATTTGCATATTACTGTTTTATTAGATAGATCATGCATATATATAATTTATTTAATCCTCATTTTGCAAATAATAAAAGTAAACATCAGAGAGGGGAAGAAACAGGTCCAGGATCAAACTAATTTGTAAAGCTGGCATTCAAACATAGGTCAATCTGTTTCTAAAGCCTAGAGTATTTTAAATTATATTTTTAATTCTATCTTAATTATCTATCAATATATACAGTATAAACTCCTAAGAAACCAAACGACTGATGGCTATGACGCACACTGACCACCGGGGGGGGGGGGGGAGGGGGGGGAGGCGCTCAATGCACAGGATCGGGATCTCTCCTGTCTAAATTGGGCCTGAAAGGATCAGGCTGAAACCAGCTATCTGACATCCCCCGAGGGGTCCTAGATTATGAGAGGGCACAGGCCAGGCCAAGGGGCCCCACTGGTGCACAAATCCATGCACCAGGCCTCTAGCTTATTATATCTAGCTGAGAATTAGATAAATGAGAAAATAAACTAAAACTTGATTGAATCAAAAAGGTACAAATAATAACAGAATAAACTAACGCATAAAATCATGAAAGAATTTGATTCACTTTTTCAAAGGAAAAAATGAATTTTAACAGTAGCTCATAATCAAAAGCATAAAGGAGGCACCTCACTGTGAATTTCTTCAATGGACCACAAATGGAAATTAATTACAAATGGGTGATAACACAATTAAATGCCACCCAAAGTTAAATTAAATCTGAGAAACCATATGGCCTCCACAGGAGCTGTGAATTGAAACAATATTAAGAAAGGAATGAAGGGAAAGTGGCAGGAAGGGAGGGATAGACAGAGAAGGAAAGGAAAAAAGGAAGGAACACATTTTCAAGTATAACATCTTTTTGAAAAATAAATCTCTTCTTGCACTATGTAATATGATTTAGAAGCTAGTGTTGTGAAAATAAAGTTTGTCTACCTAATGGAGATAAAGCAAACAAAAACAATGGTAATAAAACTTAGGAGAGCCCTATTTCATACATTTTAAAAGAATTATATATAAGTAATTTTGTGAACAGAAACTGACCTATATAAAAAATAGTGTGACTTAAAATATAACTAATGAATGCCACCCTAATTACTCATTCTATTTCAACATAATGGTACTAAAGTGTAGTGGCATAGGGTAAGGGCACTAGACTAGGACTAAAAGTCTTCATGTTTGTTTATTTTTAATGGCCTATTTTACAAAAAATCAATTACCCTATCGGCATCAAGATTCCTCATGTGTGAAATGAAGGTAAATAGAATATTGTATAGGAACAATGAGGCAACATGTTTGAAAGTAACCTATAAATCAGTGTTTCCCAAACTTCTCTCATGATGAGAATCACCTGGTGGAGTTGTTAAAACACAGATTCCTGAATCCCAACTAAGAAGTGCTAAACTAGGATTTTTGAGAACATATAGGTAAAATTGCATACCTAACTTAGTGCTCTGTATATAACATCTGTCTTAGAGCACTAGTTAAGTATACAATTTTACCTATATGTTCCCAAAAATCCTAGTTTAGCACTTCTTAGTTGGGATTCAGGAATCTGTGTTTTAACAACTCCACCAGGTGATTCTCATCATGAGAGAAGTTTGGGAAACACTGCTATAAATTATCAAATGCTATTTAATTATATTGTAGTATATTTTCTAAATCTGCGCCCATAGTATTATAGAAAAGTATGCCAAATCATTGAAAAATATGAGCCCTCGATTTAATATTTTTAATTACATAAAACCCCTTGAATGTGCTTTAAAAAGAAATTGATATATGTAATATTTTACATTACAGTATATTTTTGAGAAACCATAAATGCCAACCAAAACTAATTGCACATCGATAAGTTAAATAAAAGTGTCTTAAGCAAATAACAAAAAATATACTCCCAACTTATTAATAAGCTCTTTTCTGACTTTGGCAGATTTAATATCTTCAGTAAGAGCAGCAAAAAGAAGACAAAATAGTAATAAACATTATATGCTTTCCCCA
Organism: Pipistrellus hanaki; assembly: GCF_964339955.1. Classification (NCBI taxonomy): domain Eukaryota; kingdom Metazoa; phylum Chordata; class Mammalia; order Chiroptera; family Vespertilionidae; genus Pipistrellus; species Pipistrellus hanaki. The sequence goes on along the minus strand of NC_140511.1, from coordinate 56,202,683 downwards.
GTCATGTATTTTGTCTGAAAATATATATAATATATATAACATTTCTATAATACTGTCACAAATGAAAAACAAGAAGCGGAAAGTGACTGTGTATAAGGTCTATGAACCAATAAGATGTGCTCCATATAATAGAAATACTCATAGTTGTGTAATTTTTCAATGATTAATCTTATGATCCTAACTTACCTTCACTTAAGTTCTTATGTTATATATACATAGCAAAAAGTATTAAGAAAAGATAAGTCAAAGAAAGAAAATGATGGTGCTTTTGTTATAACAAAAATAATACAATTTTAGAACCCAGAGTGCTTTAAAAATCATTTTATAGATGAAGTTCAAAAACATTCACCACTTCTTTGAAATTATTCAATAGCTAGTTCCTGAGAAGCCAGGCAAGACTAGGGATTCCCAGACCAGTACATTATGTTCAGATATTAAGAAAAAAAATAAAATTAAAATCTGAGCATAATCTCATTATAAATATAAAGCAAAATTTCTAATGGTAACATACCAGTAACTGCTTTATTAAAAACAAAGTGTTTTTTTAATTCTAACTTAAAAAAAAAATTTTTTTTTAATTGATTTCAGAGAGGAAGGGAGAGAAATAGAGAGAAACATCAATGAGATGAAGCTGTCACCCAACCCAGGCATATGCCCTGACTGAGAATTCAACCATTCATAGGTCAACACTCAACCACTGAGCCACAATGGCTGGGCTGAAGTGTTGTGTGTTTTTTTAGACACATATATTAAATAAAATTTTTCCAGCACTTGCATGTAAATAGAAAAACTATTTAAAAATTCTGTCTTCCCCAGTGGACATGGCTCAGTGGTTAAGCATCAACCTATGAACCAGGAGGTCACAGTTTGATTCCTGGTCAGGACACATGCCCGGGATGCAGGCTCAATCCCCAATAAGGGGCATGCGGGAGGCAGCCGATCAATGATCAATGATTCTCTAATCACTGATGTTTCTATCTCTCTCTCCCTCTCTCTTTCTCTATGAAATCAATAAAAATATATTTTTAAAAATTCACAAGGAAAAACAAATCATACAAATTTCAAACATAAACACACACAGTGTGAAAGATCATCTTTGAAATAACCTGAGGCAGTTATGAAGATTAATTGAAAAATTTACTGTCTCATAAAGGGGCAAATAAATGAGGTCTTAAAAGAAAGCACATAATATAAACTCTCCCTTACATTATTTATCCCTACATACCAGTAACTTCTTAAAATTATTAATTTTTAATTAAATGACAAACTGGAATATTAATGCAAAGTGGGCTTTGGTATGGGATTTATCAGATATTTGAAATTCACAAGCAGCACAGTAAATAAAAAATATAACTTAAGCAATATTATCTGGATAACCAAAGTTTAACTAAGCTATGTCACTGTAATTAATGATTTCAGTTAAAGAAAAGAATATACTGAATGATAAACAGTACCAATCAGCATTTCTGTTATCAGTATTCTGAACCACAGAGCAACATCATAAAAGTCTTCCATTAAATAAAGCCAGAGTACAAGAGAGGATTTCTATTTGCCAAGATCTGCATGAAATGTACAATTCTGTAACCTATGATACTCACTTTGTCTTTGAAGATATGTGGATTTTGGTATATAAAATCTCGGTAACTTTCTGTTCGTATTTTGTCCTATGGTGGAGAAAGAAAAACTTGTGTTTATAGAATAGCCTAAGCAAATAAAAACATTTTTAGAAAGTTATTTGGTATTTTATTACACATTGTTAGTTTCCATAGCCACCTTCTGCCTGGAAAACCAAGATTAATTTTATTTTCCTAAAAGAAATTAATAAGAACAGAAATAGCAACAAGACATACACAAAAGTTTAAGAATATCATTGAGTCAAATAAAATCTAAATTCTCAAAAATGTATACATTTTCACCTTGACATGCATTATCATAAGACTTCAACTGACAGTTAAAGCTAACAGAAGATAAACATGATATTTTGCTCCTTTAAATAGGTTTGGAATGTAGAACCTGGCTCCCTATATTATGAGTTATGTTAAAATATTGGAGGGGGGAAAAAAACACAAAATAGGTAACTGTAAAGTTACATATGAAAAATGAAGCTTAAACTGAGTATGGTTTTTCTAAGAAAGTCATTTGTCAGCACCTATCTGATTTATAATCCTGTCTTGTTTCTACAAATGTCTGTGGTAGGAAATGATGCTTAAAAGTAAATCATTTGAGCCCTACAGTTCACATTCTGAGACTTCTGCACTCTGGAATCTCACGTGACCTGTGACAAGGCAGGCACTGAATGCTAACATTTATGTTGGTTCATGAACAGAGCTGATTTCCTTTTAAATTACCTCACTTGAGATACATACAAACAGCAAAGTAAGCAGCAAAGGGTTCTGTTGCCAAGTGAGTAAAATGAGAACAAAAAAAAGTATCTCAAACTAGAAATTCTAGTTTTGGGACTCATACTAGGTACATTAAAACAAAAAACAATTACACAAAATACTACAATATAAAATTTATATAAGGCATCCACCCCCCCCTAAAAAAATTTTATGCCAATATTGTGATTTAAGAACAACACAAAAAACATTTAAAAGAAGCCTTAAATTAAAAGAAAAATTGTCTTACTTAAATACTGGATCTAAAAAGGGGGAGTTCCATAATTAATTCCACACTTTTTGATAGTTATTACTAATTGCTTTATAAACAACATTTTAATTTGAAAGATATTAAATCTTTCCCTGAAAGATTTTAAGAATTATTAAAAAGAAATCTAATGTTTAAATACTGTTACACATATTAACTAATTTTAAAACTTAAAAAAACATAGCATTTCATACATTTGTGCCATTTTTATACTATTATTATACCATAAGCAGTAATATAAAACCTATAAATGGGGAACATCAGTCAACGACCCAGTCACTTGGAAAACCCTCACCAATCACATTGCTTCACTACTGCTCCAACTTAATCATTAGCATCCCAACTCCTGTCCTAAGTTCATGCACTGCTGCTCTGCTCAACTATAATCCTTCATCCAGGCTCTTTCTACATATCCATCTGTTACTGTTCATATGCTCATCCTGGTGCCATGAAATCCAAAGTATACCTAACATAGTGCTTCAGACAGAGCAGTTTGAATTTAGTAACTGAAGTTTTAAATAAAAATCCACTGAATACGAAATGCAAGCATATAAGACTAGCCCTTTTAGGGAAGATGGGGATTGAAGGAGGTGGGGGTAAGAGACCAACCAAAGGACTTTTATGCATGCATAATAGTGTAACCAAAGGACACAGACAGTATGAGGTGAGGGCACGTCCTGGGGGGTGGGAGCGGCCAGGGAAAAAAGGAGACATATGTAATACTTTAAACAATAAAGAATTTAAATTTAAAAAAAGGAATCAACCAATGAAGGCATAATGTGTGCCAATTAATCAAAGTTTCTGTTTCTCTCTTCTTTCCTCTCTCTCTAAAAGACAACAAAAATTTTAAAAAGAAAAAGATCTTTTAGTTATTGATATATAGCTACAAGTACCCCGGACAGAGTATTAGAAATAAGTGCTCAAATTGGAATTTCCTGAATACTGTGCTAAAGACACAGTCTCAACCTTATCTGTCTGAAAAATGCAACACAATTTTTATGTCAAAGGCATTAAAGGTTTATGGCATTCAGATTGATGGGATGATGTAAAAGGACAAACATGGGCTTAGATTAACTACTTCAAAGAAAATATTCTAGACACAATAAAATTAATTTTCACAACCATCACAAAAAAAATGAAGTGAATGTCTTTTATACAATTTCATTATGGACTTAAAAGTTATGTAGTAGTTCTAATAAGATAACCACTATGTGTAATACTATGTCATTACCCAACTGACAAGAAGCATAACCATGACATGACATGTCATTACTAAAAAAAATAAAAATAAAAAATGACACGGTACTGCTTTAAAAAAAAAAACCTTAAGTAATAATAATTACTATTAATCAGCAAGCCTTCATTCTTTGAATCTACAAAACTGAAGAAACAAAATATATACATTATTAAATCCCCTGGTTATTTCAAACATATATGTTTTAGGGGAACATAGTCTTGAGGCTTCCATAAAAAAACAATCTTTTGGAGAATCATTTAGAAAGGAATTACTTGTTTGTTTCAAGAAAAGGTTGTGGATTCTAAAATTCAGAGAGATAAACATCTAAAATTTTCAATAAGTTTTATATTTCAATATCTGTTTTACTCTAGATATTTTCAATTTTACTAAATTGAAAAATTATCTTACTAGTTTACAATCCTATCTAATAAAAGAGTAATATGCAAATTGACCATCACTCCAACACACAAGATGGCCACCACAAGATGGCCAGCAGGGGAGGCAGTTGGAAGGGACCAGGCCTGCAAGGGAGGGCAACTGGGGGTGATCAAGCCTGCAAGGGAGGGCAGTTGGGGGGGACCTAGGCCTGCAGGGGAGAGCAATTGGGGGGGACCAGGCCTGCAGGGGAGGACAGTTGGGGCAAACAGGCTGGCAGGGGAGCAGTTAGGCATCAATCAGGTTGGCAGGGGAGTGGTTAGGGGGTGATCAGGCTGGCAGGCAGAAGCAGTTAGGGGCAAGCAGGAAGGCAGGCAGGCGAGCAATTGAGAACTAGCAGTCCTGGACTGTGAGAGGGATCCCAGATTGGAGAGGGTACAGGCTGGGCTGAGGGACACCACCGCCCCATGAACAAATTTCGTGCACCAGGCCTCTAGTGTATAATATAATACATGATTAAATATATAACTAGAAATCTATAACTATCAGGTATAACTAGAAATCTACTTGTATTTCATGTGGACATTACTATTATATAAATTAAAACCAGTCAAACTTAAATACCTGATTTAAGCAATTTAGAAAATTTCTCTATATATTAATGATTTCAAATGTAAAAGAGTTATGCCATAACAACTGAAAATAACTTATAATTAAACTTTGTACCAAGGAATTGTTTGTCCAAACTGAAATCAGTATAGCTATTTAAAACACTAAAATTAATCATTTCCGTTGTACGTTTAAAGGCAAAAGTATAATTTATTTATTCATATTTAATAGTTGTTCTCGAGAAGACTAGAGCAGTTGTTTTTTTACCAATGTTCTATTTAGAGCAAAAGTAATTCCATAACGAAGGCTAATAATGATCTTAAACAAAACTTAAATGACTTTGATGCTTCTGCAATCTTTTCAACCCAAGACTATCAAGCACCAAAGAGATTTAAAAAGCAGCTATAAAATAAACAAACAAACAAACAAAAACAGAAACCAGTTTTCTGTAGCATATGTATTAAGGACTTGTCTTATTAAAGTTTTTCTTAATTATAGATTCGGTGCATTTGTGCTCTTTTCTAACCTTTAGCATTTCTTCATGTATCCCATAATGCCCGTATGAGCTGAAATAAACACCATCCTCATCCTCCTGAAGGTCTGCAATGGCAGAAGTAGATGCCGACCAGGTTCTGACATCTGCGTTCATCACAAAATCCTGAGCAAATTGTCTGTAATCAATTTGAAATACACCCTTGAGACAGGTTTATTGGACCATGAAAAAGGGAAGGCTAGAGGTTGAGGAAGAGGAAAGGGGGGGCAGGAGTGAGTAGAGTGTGATGAGCCTTCTAAATAATTCTATCATAAGCAACTGAAAGCTCCCCCTGCTGGATCTCAAGCAATGGCATATTCAAACCCAGTTGTAAGCATTCTTTCTGCAAACCACAAAGCACTGCCAACTGCAGATTATTAGCTGTTTATATCTTTCAGCTGAACAAAATAAGTGATTACCTTTATTCAACTTTATTATTCTTAATATTCCAAAAGCTTATTTTAGTAGTAGCTGAATCAATGTAATACAATATTTCAGCACTATTAATATTCTTTAAAACCTTTTATCTCATCAAAGGGTTATATGGGCAGAAAGTGGACCCAATTTGGGATTTATATACACCAACACCATCCACTGCAGCTCTAAAACTTAGTTCCCCTCTCTGATCATATATTAGAATCTGTAAGGTAAGCATGTGGAAGAAGTGCAAAAATGCAGATAGTAGACTTATTGGTGGTTACTAGGTTACCCAGCATAAAATCTCAGAAACAGGCAAGGGAAACTGCAATCAGCTATACTATCCTTCCTACTCAACATTCTGGCAAATCATAAAGTGGGTACTCGCGCAACAACCAAACTACAAATCCAGGAGGTAAAGCTAGATGTATACTTGATAACAAGGCAGAATCTCAGGCCCTACCAGAGACCTCCTGAATCAGAATCTACGGTTTAACAAGATTCCCAGCCGGGACCGGTTTGGCTCAGTGGATAGAGCGTCGGCCTGCGGACTGAAAGGTCCCGGGTTCGATTCCGGGCAAGGGCATGTACCTTGGCTGCGGGCACATCCCCAGTGGGGGGTGTGCAAGAGGCAGCTGATCGATGATTCTCTCTCATCGATGTTTCTAACTTTCTATCCCTGTCTCTTCCTCTCTGTGAAAAATCAATAAAATATATTATTAAAAAAAAAAAAAAGATTCCCAGATGATTTACATGCACATTAAATTCTGAGAAGAACTAAGCCAGTAGAATACTAATTTACTCACTGGAGAAAACCATATGTGTCTGGTTTCTCTGATTAAATACTATACCATAATTTAATTATATTTTGATTCTTTAAAAACAAACATTTTTGGGGAGTAATGGGGGGATAAGAACACATATGTAATACCTTAATCAATAAAGAAATAAAAAAATTAAAAAAAAAAAACATTTTAACCCCATATTCCTCCCAAATATAAAAAATATTAATCCTGCCACTTTAAAAGCCTGGGAGAGCAGCACAAGCCAGTGTTGCTAGAGCACTGGCCCTCACACCAAAAGGTTGCAGGTTCAACCCCCAGCCCCCAGGTTGGGACATGAGCTGAAGACAACCAATCGATATGTCTCCCTCACATCGATGTTTCTCCCTCTTTCTCTCTCCCCCTCCCTCCTTCCCTTTCACTCACTCTAAAAATCAATGGAAAAAAATATCATTGGGTGAGGATTAACAACAAAAAAGCATGGGAGAGGAAAGTAAAATAGAGAAATCTATTAGAAACAGGGTAATTCAAAGGAAGGCAGCATCAAAAAACAAAAACACTTCAGATAATTATCATTAGTATAAAATGATAAAATATATGAGAACTTTATATTAATCAACAATGTCACAATATATTAAAAAATGTTAATATATTTAATATAATGTATCGTTTTAATATATTAAAATTAAATATCTACGTTGTATTTTCCAGTATATATTATTATTAGTTATATTATTTTGGGTGAGTCTAAGCAATTAATTTTTTATAGACTGACAAATTACCTCATTCTTTGAAGATCCTCACGCGCTTTAGCTAATGCAGCTTCAGCAGACAGTGCCCTGGCTTCCATATGTTTCAATTTTTCAACAACAGAGGTATTTTCACTGAGTCCATTGGGGAATGAGAATGGGACTGACACTGGTTCATAAAGGTCTTCTACATCTAAAAAAAATAAATGGACATTATCAGGCCATTTTATAATCTATATATATATAAAGAGCCAGGGTCCATCACGTCTAAAACGACTGAAGGCTTAACTGAGCACCAGAAGTTAGTCCTGCAGTCAATGGTGTGGGCGTGGTGACCCAGCACTGACTGCCACGGGGGCTGCAGATCAGGCCCGGAGAGAGGCCTGAAGAGAGAGGAAGGGTATGATCTGCAGCCTCTGTGGCAGCTGTTGATCAGCCATTTACTCTCTTTTTCTCTCTAGGTCTCTGCAGGGGCTGCTGATCAGCCCTGCCGCTCGGATCAGGCCCAGAGATAGGCCCAGAGATGCTGACTGGCATAGAAACCAACCAATCAGAACCAAATCTGGGTGAACTGTGATGAGCCAATGGCTGCCTAGGAGGCAGAGCTTTTGACGCTGACTGGCATAGAAACTGACCAATCAGAACCAAATTGGCCAGCAGGGGAGGGCAGTTAGGGGTGATCAGGCAGGCAGAGGCAGTTGGGGGCAAGATCAGGCCAGCAGGGGGAAGTAGTTGGAGGTGAGATCAGGCTGGCAGGGGAGGGCATTTAGGGGCAATCAGTCAGGCAGGCAAAGACAGTTAGGAGCGACCAGGCAGGCAGGTGAGCAGTTGGGAGCCAGCAGTCCCAGATTGCGAGAAGGATGTCCAACTGCCGGTTTAGGCCCAATCCCTGTGGGCCTATACTGGCAGTCAGACATCCCCCAAAGGGGTCCCCGATTAGAGAGGGTGCAGGCTGGGCTGAGGGAATACCCCTCTGTGCACAAATTTCATGCACTGGGCCATTAGTAAATATATAATTATGTTAGGAATAAATACATATATACTAAATGCCTACTATGCAACTAATTGAAAAAAAATTAGTAAAAGTACTTTAAGTCAATGTATAAATCCAAACTGCTTCAATTTCAATTTAAAGAGCAGGCTGTTAGTCTGTTTTTCATTAGTTGGCTAAATTGAACACATAAATAAGCATTAATTATAAGGAACCAAAAACTGAAAGAAACAATAAAATGGAAGGAAAAAACCTTAATATTTACTGATTACCAGCTATCTTACATGCATTATATCTCAGTTAATCCTCAAAAGCAAGCTAAACTGTAAATAATTATCCCTGGATTAATGCATGGGGAAAATAAATTTTAGAAAAATTAAGTGACTAGCCCAAAGTTATACAGCTGTTTAATGAAGGAAATAAGATTCAAACTCATGCCTGCCTCAATACACTTGGTTGTGGCCTGCTGGATTCCTCCACTGCAAAGTTAACATCTCCTTTGTAATTAATAAATGTCTTGGGCCCTGGCTGGTATGTTCAGTGGTTAGAACATTGGCCCATTCACTAAAAGGTTTTGGGTTTGATTCTTGATCATGGGCATGTACCTGGGTTGCAAGTTCAATCTCAGGCATGTGGGAGGCAACCTAATGCTATGTCTCTATCACATCAATGTTTCTCTCCCCACCCCACCCCCCCAAACTCCATTCCTTCCCTTCTACCCTTTCTAAAAAAACAGGAAAAAAAAATCCATGAAAAAAATATCCTCAGATAAGGATTAACAAAAACAAAATAAATTTCTTGGGACGATACTTTGAACTATGCAAATCATGTTCCACTCTAAATCTTTGTACACTAGTAACCCTCAAAACTGTCAAGGTCATCAAAAACAAGGAAATCCTGAGAAGTGTCATAGCCAAGAGGGGCTTAAGGAGACATGGCAACTAAATATACTGTTTATCCTACATAGTATCTTGGAACAGAAAGGGGAGAGTAAGGAAAAACTAATGAAATCTGAGTGGAAAAAAATGGAGTTTACTTTTTCTTTAAGTAAGTATAATATTTGAAACATATTCCAGAAAGGATATATTCATCTTACCAAACTGAAGTAAAAGGTCATCTTCTAATACTGGCTTCAAATACTCTTCTTTTTCCCAAGGCACTGGATTACATATGGAATTCATATACTCAACTGTAGGATTCTGGATGTAAAATTAATTGCATGTTTTTTCAATGCATCTATATATATATATATAAAACCCTAATATGCAAATAGACTGAATGGCAGAACAACCAACCAACCAATCGCTATGACATGCATTGACCACCAGGAGCCGCATGCGGAACTTGGCGGGCATTGGCAGCAGGCAGGACATGGTAGGAGTTGGCCATGGCAGGATGGTGGAGCAGGTGAGCAGGGGCGCCAGGACATAGCAGGGTGCTGGTCACTGTCATGGGGCGAGCCTCTGGTGGTTATTGAAAATTCTTTGCTTCCTTGTGCCACGGTCCTGCCAGGTGCTCGCATCCACTGCCGGCGCCCGGTGCTGGTCCCAATCGCTCGGCGCCGTCAGCTGGTGAAAAAAGCGGTTGCCAGCCCTGATCGCCCCTCAGGACTTCTCCATCTCCCGCTGCTCCTGAGGGACAATCAGGGTCAGCAGCTGCCTCTCACACACTGCTGACGACAGCCCATTTGCACCCACTGCTGGCACCTGGTGTCAGTCCTGATTACTTGGCACTGTCAGCAGGTGTAAGCAGGGCCAGTGCCCTCAGCATGTGGAAGCAGCGGCAGGAGTGGGGCTGCTGGCAGAGAGGGGATTGGGGGCCGTAGCAGGAAAGGCCGGAAAGAGGCACAGAGGATGGGCCGAGACCCGCTCCTGTGCCAAATCGTAGCCTCGCTCCCCACAATTCCTTTCAAGGTGCATGAATTCGTGCACTGAGCCCCTAGTATAATCATAAAATTCCCTTAGCAAAAACTAGGAAAATTTAACAAAATAGGAAATCATGTTGACATTATACAAAATCTCTATTTAAGGAGTCTATGTTCAATTGTCATTTCCTTAACTTGATTGGATGACTGCTTAATCAATGGTATCACTGCACAATTTTATATTGTTTGGATCTGGAGGAAGTGGCAATATAAATACTCATTTGAATAGAATAGAAAAAAGAACAAAGTATTTGAAAAATAGAACAAAGAGAGTAGTAATTGAAATCACAGTAGAAATTATTTTGGATTTTACAGGAACACTTTTAGTATTTCCCCTTTATCTGACTCTGAATTACTTTTCTATAAATAACATTGATTCATCTTAAATGCAATTAAAAATGACACTTATTAAGCATGGTGTGCATACATTTACTTCAGGGGCGGGGAACATGTCACCCTCGGGCCTATAAGGTCTGTGAAATCATTTGGTCTGGACCTGCCAAGGTATTAGGGGTGAGTTAATTAAATGTTTGATCAAATATACCAGGCTAAATTTTAAGTTGACAATTTGGCCCACGAATGATGTTATAAATACCCAAATGGCCCCTGGGAGAAAAAAGACTCCCCAACCCGATTTACTCGGTCCTGTTAATTGTGGCATTTCCTAATGTCCATGATTCCAATATGACGTCTGACAAATTTAAAACCGTTTCTTGTAAAGCAGTTCTTCATATTCTTTTAGTCACCACTGGTAGTGGTAATTCTTTAGTTTCAAAACAAAATTGTAAATTACGTAGCCAACTTACCTTAAGCCTAATAAAATTTATTAGTTTAATGTATCCATAGAATTCAAGTCCTAAAGGGGGAAAAAAAGATAATTTACCTATTTTAAGATGAGTTTTGTTTAAATGACCTGTTCTATAGTGGCTTCTCTGGTTAGACAATAAAATATTTCTGTCCTCTAAACTACAACTTATAATAGTTTAAATTTCTTGTTAAGAACTAGAAATAGTAATTTTGATACTTCTGAATATTGTAATTATTCAGCTAGCATAAATGACAAGTTTTTACAGTTTTTCTTGCATTTCTAAAATATGAAAAATTAATTTTTAGAATTCTTCTCATTTCTAAGAGCATAAGAAATCAAGAAACTTAGGTCACAAGACTTTTCCAAGTATAGGGCAGTTGATATTAGAACTTAGTTTCTACATTCCCAGTTTTTACAGTGCCTACCAAATTATAATTTAGCCAGAATATGGAGTATACAAAGTGTATTAACTTTAACATTAAGTTAAATGATGCATGTTGGAAAACAATGAGGCTTGTTATCTGGTTCCCATATCTTTCCAGAAATGAAACAGCATTTAAAACAGGGGAAAACAGCCATGGCCAGTGGTTAATTGATTAGAGCGTCAACCTGAGCACTGAAGGGTCTCAGGTTTGAGTTCAATTCACTAGCGTTTCCAAATATCTCTCCAGAGAAATGTTGTATGAGGAACATAATAGCATACAAATTTTTTTTTGTGTGCAGAATAGCATATAGAAATCCTTATGTGGTGAGAAAAAAATACTTTGTAATAAAACCCTAACATGCAAATTGCCCAACCAGTTCGACCGCTCGCTATGACATGCGCTGACCACCAGGGGGTGTCACAGAACATGGCAGGCATCAGCCACGCAGCGCTGGCAGTGGGCAATGGAGGTGCTGCTGGCCCCGATGGGTCCCAATGAGAGCAGGACCACGGTGGGATGGTGGAGCAGGTGCGTGGGCGATGCCAGGCCAAGGCGGGTGTGAGCAAGGGCCCAAATGCCCCGCCGATAACCTCACAGATGGCGACCAGCGGCGGCGGTGGAAAATGGGGTGCCACCTGGCTCCCAGGCACTGAGGGAGCCAGGTGGGGGGCCCAGTCCCAATCGAAGGCCCCACAAGCGGGATGGTAGAGCAGGTGAGGGGGTAGTGCCAGGCTAAGGCAGGGTGCCAGGCTGGGCTGTGAGGCTGGGGGCACATGCTGGGGTTGTGAGCTTGGGGGCATGAGCTGGGGCCCTATTCCTGCAGGCCCCCTGAGGGAACCCAGCGGTGCATGAATTTGAGCACTGGGCCTCTAGTACAAAGTTATATTTACAGTATGATTCCAAGTCACACTTTAAAAATGCTTGTTAAAAACATGAAGAAAAAAAAATCCAAGAGACTAAGTTATTCATGTCTTTCAAAAGTAGCTGCACTTAAATTTATAATTTATAAACATGTTATATCATGTTTATCTAATGTCCTTTGCAGTTGTTAGTAAATACAGGGGCCAAAAAAAAAAAACAAAACCCTATACTTAATTTTAGTGGAGAAGTGCAGGTCTTTTACATCCGTTTAAAGAAGTGGAAGACTTTATTAGTAAAATAGGTATGGTTAAATGCAAGTCTCAAAAGGATCATCATCTAAATATTTTACTTACCACCTTAATTTCATCAATCCTTTTTCTATAATCTTTCACCAAACTCCTTATGAAACTCGACCTCGTAAGCCTTGAATTTCACGTTATGCTTTGACTTGGTAAGTTGTCTTTTTTCATAATGTTCCACTTCCTTTCCCAAGTCCACCTTTATGCTTGCTCTCACTAATTCTAATATACTCTCCTACTCTCCTTAATTCTAACATTTATATGATAAAAATGCAATCATTATATTGACTTCCTTTTGAGTTGTGAAGTCAATATAAGCTTACAGTAAAATCCTATCTAGAAGAATGACTTATATTTAATCTTTCCTCAAAGGCTACTGTCACAAAAAGATAGGCTGTTGCTGTGTATTTCATTATTGTTTAGAAAAGGAAAGGTCTGGAAAAATATAGTTTGAGCCGAAACCGGTTTGGCTCAATGGATAGAGCGTTGGCTTGGGGACTGAAAGGTCCCGGGTTCGATTCAGGTCAAGGGCATGTACCTTGGTTGCGGGCATATTCCCATTAGGGGGTGTGCAAGAGGCAGCTGATCGATGACTCTCTCTCATCGATGTTTCTAACTCTCTATCTCTCTCCCTTCCTCTCTGTACAAAATCAATAAAATATATTTAAAAACATATATATATATATATATATATATATATTTTTATATATATATATGTTTTTAAACTTAAATTTCACAACTAAAATGTTCCTTATTCTAAAAAATACTCACCATGTTTATGGACCATGGTATCAATATTAAATTGATGCTCAGACTTACAGTGCGAAAATGTTTCTTCAGGAGATGTAAATAACCTGAAAAATCAAGCAATAAATAGCTTCATTAAAAAGTCCCCCGGAAGTCTAAATATTGATTTTATGTTAAACATACACTCCCTTTACACCCCCTCCCCATAACCTGCTGGTTTCTAGTTTTATTCCCAATTAAGAGAAAACAAACATTCTCTGTAGAGTCACAAACCAGAGGGAATCAGTACTTCTCAGTTCCATTTCACACCTAAAACCAACCAACTACCCATTAAATGTCAAAGGCAGTTTATTTGCCAATTAAAAGCACTGAATTTACCAAAAGTCTTTTAAGAAAGAGAACTCCCTTTGATAGATTCTGTTTCTCTCAAGATATGAAAATTCCCTGCGTAAGACTCTTTTCTCCTCTGAAGCGTCAATTCTGTTTTTAGAGGCTTTGAACTGGCAAAGCTCAAAGTACTTTCAGAAATAAAGCACAAAATGTAATTTTACAGCTGGCATATTCCCTAAGTGCTGTACTTCAAAGGTGATCTTGTAGTGTTCCCAGAGTACTTGCATTAAAAGACTTGTGAGGACCAAGTCTCGACTATGTGACCTGCAAAACTGTAGGATGCAAAGTAGGCATTCGCAGCAAAGAAGCTGCATTATCTCTTTTCTATGCCTCGCACAGTGAGTGCCATGCAGCAGTTAGCTTTCAACCAATGTTTTCCAAGACCGGCCATTTTTGCAGCATTTATGCAGCCTGTCACAAAGAAGTCCATCCTGATGCTCCACAAATTTCACTCATCTAATAGCTACCCAAATGAGGCTACAGGTGCGAACAATGATGAATCTATAGGCGCTAACAAAACCACCAACCAGCACCATGCCCAGAGTTAAGGAAAACTGGAAAATGTTTACTCAAGTGACCCTGGCCGATCCACACAGGCCTCTTTCATGCCCACGTGCCAGGACAGCAGCCCAAGTCAATGCTTGTGGAGATGAAGAGGCAAAACTGTACGTGGAGCCCAAACCAGTTTGGCTCAGTGGATAGAGCCTCGGCCTGCGGACTGAAAAGTCCCGGGTTCCATTCCTGTCAAGGGCATGTACCTTAGTTGCCGGCACATCCCCAGTGGGGGGTGTGCAAGAGGCAGCTGATCGATGTTTCTCTCTCATTGATGTTTCTAGCTTTCTATCCCTCTCTCTTCCTCTCTGTAAAAAATCAATAAAATATATTTTTTAAAAACTGTACGTGGAAAGAGCATGGGTGACCTTGCGCAAGTTACTGATATCGGAGTCTTTTTTATTTTTTTAACCTAAGTGAAAAGGCATCAATTCCTTCCCCTTCAATAGGGGAGGACCCCTACCTAAGAAGGGTTCAAATGGTTCAAGTGGTCTTTAAATGATTCAAATCCAGCACTGCACCTGAGAAGCTCTCTGCTTGTCTGAGAATTACAGAATGGTAAAGTTGGACGGGTCCTCCCGAGAGATTAGTCTAGTGACTCTGAGATTGGGGCCTTTTATAAAAAATAGATAAGATTCCTGGATCGCAGTCCTGACTTAAGAGGGGCTGTGGCGCAGAGCTCAGCATCTGTGTGTTTCTTCTAAGTGTTACCGGTGACACAGGTGCACAACCAGAACTGGGAACCACAGACCCAGTTCAAAACCCTATCATGTCACACGCGGGGAAACTGAGGCCCGCCGGAGACAGCCTGGCTTCCAGGTCCATGGCTCCTCCCTCTATCCTTCTCCACCAGCCCTCACTCCACACCACTGGCCGGAGCATTCGCGGGCAGGGCACCCCTGGGCAGAGGAGCCCGGCGCTGGGGAGGGAGGACGAACCTGTCACAGAACAGGCAGGGGGTCTGCTGCTTGTCGTGGGGGAGCTCGGCATCGTCCTCGTCCTCCCAGGCGGCCTCGTCCCCGCTGTCGGACAGGTCTGGCAGGTCCTCCTCCTCCTCCACAGCGCCCCGGCCTCCTAGCACACGCAAAAGTCAGTCCGCTTCGGGCGCCAGGACCCGCCCGGCGCACGGGGAGGAGGAGGAGGAGGGTGGGGAGAGGGAGCACCGCCCGCATCCCGCTCCCCGGCACCTTCCCAACCCCCCTCACCCCCCAGCGAGGCCCCGCCACCCGGGCTCCGCGCCCCGGAGGCTGCAGAGGGAGGAGAGGGTCTTTCCACAGCCCCTCGGCGGCGGCGCGGGTGCTGAGGGGCCGGGAGTACCCACCAGTAGCGCCCGACGCTAAGGAGCACATGGCGGAGGCGCCCGCGGGGCCCGGCGTGCTGGGGGCGGGGACCTGGCGGGGCGGCGCGCGCGGCCGGCGCGGAACTCTCGGACCGGGGCCCGGGGACGAGCGCGCGCGTACGCGCGCAGCGGGGCAGGAGTTGGGGACACTTCTCACGGGGCCGTCTGGACACGCGAGAGCGCGCGCACGTGGGCTCGGGAGCGCTTCCGGCCCGGAGATGGCGGCACTGGTCACGTGGGAAGGGGGCGTGGTGAAAGCCCGGGGTGGGCGGGGCGGAGGGCCGAGGTCCGCCTCTTTCCGCCGCAGTGTTGACGCAGTGCACCCGGAGCCGGCTCGTTGAAAAGAGGTCTGAGCGGCTCAGCCTCGGATGCGACTCTAGTGTCTTCCTCCCGCTGCCACAAGTTTAGCGGAAGGTGCCCGCCCGCAGCCCTGTGCCCAGAGGTGGGGAGACGCCGCAGTGGTTTTGTAGTCGGCACCCCGCCCTCTGAGCTTCCCCCATTCTGGGTTCACGGAGGGGAGAGCGGCTCGCAGCGCCCTCTGGTGGCGGAGGAGGCAGAACGCAGGCTGGAACCGGACTCCTCTGGTTCCTGGGCTTCCCTCCCCCCTCACCCCCTGCGGTAAACTTGGGGGAGAGAGATGGGGGGTTGCCAGCGTGGGTGTATTACTGACCAAAGCCTTGCAGGCTGCTTTAAGAATTTCAGTCTTTAATGTCCAGTGGTGAAAGGAGAACATGGACTCCATAGCCAACCTAACTAGTACTTGGTTTGATTCCTTCTAGCCCTTTTCCAGGGAAAGTAACTTCACAGAGTGGTATGACCATAAATCCCTAACTGGGCAGGTCAGGTTGGGTAATCAACCCCAGGCATATAAACTTTTAGTAAAAGGTTAATCTTGACCTTAAGCAAGCCCTGTCCATTGTTTCTGTGTATCTGGTTTAATACACCTTTGAAATTAACCATAACCACCTTCAAGAAAAGCACAGAACCTCGTTAACTATATCCAGTAACCCAATCCTGGCCTTGTTTTTTCCCACCTTTATGTAATTTTCCTTACATTCCCTCCTTAATTTTAAATGCATAAAAGAAACTGCAAGACTTATTCTCCGGAGCACTTGAGATCTTGTTCCCCAGCATTATGTCATTAGTTTGGCTCAAATAATTTATTAAAATTCTCTACAGGTTTGGATATTTCTTTTATAGACTCTATGATTTTTGACATCTCCTTACCTCCATTTCCTCAACTACAAAATGGAGATAATGCACTAACCACAGGGTTATTATAAGGATAAAAATGAGTTGATATATGTAAGGTGTTTAGACATAAATGTTAACTTTATCCTCAGTAACTGTAAGCAGTTGACCTGTTTGGTTAAGCAAGGGAGTAATACTGTCAGATGTATTTACTTATTTTTGTTTTTTAAAAGTTTTTATTGATTTTAGAGGGAGAAACATCAACTTTTTCCACTTATTTATGCACTCGTTGGTTGATTATTCCAGTGCCCACAGAAACTTGAAATGTACTTGGCAGACCCTGTGAAAATCGACTGAACCACTCAGATCACTTTGCTCCCCCCCCCCCCCCCCCCCCCCCCCCCCCCCCCCCGACAAACGTTAAGCCATGTTTCACCACCAGCCTTTATTCCATGATGGAATTATCACTGTGTGCTCCTCTTCACTTTGACCCTTCTGCCTTTTCCCTTCCTTTTCCGTCATTTTTAAGTTGCAGCACTTTGAGAAGTACTTTCACTGCTATGTGAACATTTTGTGGTTAATCGTTACAGGGAGAAACCCAAATGTTTTTATTTAATTCACGCACAGCACGTACTGATGCAGCAAAAATTCACTGCAGCTTTCTGGAATTATACAAATAGTGGATGCTCTTGCAGAGCGGTTAAAAATACACGTCATGGGATCAGGCTGACTTGGGTTAGAATGCTGGCTCTGCCATTTCCTGGCTTCGGGTCTTCAGCTTTGGCCCCTCGGGCAAGGCACTTAAAGGCAGCGAGTTTCAGTTTCCTCCATCTAGGATATGAGGATGACCGTGTAACCACAGAGCCTGGTCCTATCCCGTTACTAACAAGGCCCGGAACCAACGTTTAGACCTTGAATACACCACTTACGAGAAATACTTGGGAAACACCACTCACCAGCAACTCTTGTGAACCCTTTACTGCTACTTTTTAAAAATATATATTTTATTGATTTTTTTTTATAGAGAGGAAGAGAGAGGGATAGAGAGTTAGAAACATCCATGAGAGAGAATCATCAATCAGCTGCCTATTGCACACCCCCTACTGGGGATGTGCCCGCAACCAAGGTACGTGCCCTTGATTGGAATTGAACCTGGGACCCTTCAGTCCGCAGGCCAATGCTCTATCCACTGAGACAAACCAGTTTCGGCCTTAACTGCTACTTCTTAAAACCCCACCCAGAGCCCTGGATGAGACAGATTTGAGCCTTGCCTCCTGTCTTCTCGCCACTGACTTTCAAATAAAGCTCCTTTCTTTTCTCAAAGAAAAGCCTGTGGCTCCGGTGTGCAGTGGGCAGTGAACCTGTGTTCACTAACAGCAAGCACTGCCTATAACCATTACAAGAGTTTTTTGGAGGGTTCAAGGACAGATAGCATGTGTAAAGGCTGACGCTTAGCAAGCACCCAGGACTTGTCCATTTATTTTTATTCCTCTATTAATTAGGAATTATAAAAGCTCAGTTGTATAATACATTTTATTATATATTCTAAAGAAATAGTAAGGCACAATGTTCACTTACACAATTATATGCAGTCAGCACTGAGTACCTTGAAGACCCAAATGTCAACAATTTCAGAACAGAACTCATCTGTAATGCTACGCAAGGTCTGCACTGCTGCCATCACTCTGCAGACAAGCACCTCAGAGCTGGCCTCCTCACCAGTGGCATCAAACTCACCAGGGAAAACTTACACAAAACCACAGATTCCTGTGCCCATACCCCCACAATATTGGCTTCAGGACGTCTGAGGCAGAGACAGGGCCTAGGAAGCTCCATGTTTGAAAAGCTCCCTGGGTGCTGTACAGTTGACCTTTGAACCACAGGTGTGTTAGGGGTGCCACCCCCGTACAGTTGAAAATCCACATATAACTTTTGACACCCCCACCCCCAAATCCAACTACGCCCTGCCCTTCAGAGCCACAGGTTTGACACCCACAGATTTAAGCAACTGTGGATTTAAAACAATATTTTCAATCTAAAGTTGGGAATCTGGAGATATAGAGGGCCAACTGTACTAACAGAGGACTACTGACCAGAAGTCTCCCCAACAACATACACAGTAAAATAACACACATGTTGTATGTTGTATGCATTATATACTGTATTCTTACAATAAAATGAGCTAGAACTTGATCTCCCCACCAATAATAATAATAATAACAATAAGCTAAAGAAAAGAAAATGTTAATAAAACATAAGGAATAGAAAATACATTTATAGTATTTATTGAAAATAAATCCATATATAAATGGAACTGGTCAGTTCAAACTCATGTTGTACAACGGTCAATAATTGCTGTGGCAGAGCACAGTTATTTTTTAATTGGGCCCGGGTGGCTGAAAATAGTGAAACCCCAGTTAAAGCATGCTTTTTTTTTAGACTTTTAAATTAACGATTAGATGATGAGTGCTGAGTTTGACCAAAAAAGCACTTCTCAGGTGTGATCATGGCTTCAGAGGGCCATCGGCTTTCCCCAGGTCATGGATGGCCTTGTTGTCCAGCAGCTCCTTCTTCTTGTCACTTGGTCTCACTAAGTTGTTCAGCATCGCTCTAACCACGGTCACCACTGGTACAGAGTGCCCACTGGCCCAAGATTCTGGTAAGGAGCCAAAGAATTTCCTAATCACCCATTCACCTGGGCGAGATTCTTGCCTATCACATAACAGAAATCTAAAGAGAAAACAAAAAAGCAGAGGAAAGGATGGTAAACTACATTCAGACCAGAGAATGTGATAGACTAAGCCAGTGGTAATTTTGCTACTGTTATGAATCAATGTAAATATCTGTGTTTTCTGATGGTCTTAGTCACAATCCACAGGTTGAGAACCACTGCTGTAGAGTCTAAGACCATCGGAAAACAGTTATGAAGTAGCAACGACAATAATTTTATGGTTGGGGGTCACCACAATATGAGGAGCTGTATTAAAGGATTGCTGCATTAGAAAGGTTGAGAACCAGTGGACTAAGCTGTGTCTCCCCTAAATTCATGTTGAAGCCCCAACCCACACATGTGATTGCATATGAAGACAGTGCCTTTAGGAAGGTAATTTAGGTTACTTTAGGTCATAAAGGTGGAACCCTAATCTGATAGGACTGGTATCCTTACAGAAGGGGAAGAGATATCAGAGACTCTCCCTTTCCCTCTCCCTCTCCCTCTCCCCCTCCCCCTCCCCCTCCCCCTCCCCCTCCCTCTCTCCTATGCCCACACAGAGGAAAGATCATGTGAGGGCACACAGGAAACTATCTACAAGCCAGGAAGAGAGGCCTCGCCAGACAGTAACCCTGATGGCAACTCAGTCTTGGACTTCTAGTCTTGGGAATTGCAAGAAAATGAACTATTGTTTAAGCCACCCAGTCTATGGAGTTACTCTGTTATGGCAGCCTGAGCAGACTAACACAGTGGCTAAAAGGTCTAATTTGGTGCATGGAAAGGATTTTAAAAAAGAAGACAGCAAAAGCCACCCAGGAAATTCCACCCTATTCTGAACCTGGCACAACCACCTGCCCCCCCCCCCCCGCCCCCTTCTTTCAAAGCCAAAAGTTGGGCTTTTCAGAGAATAATCCAACTCTAGACAACTTCTTTCATGCCCTAGATATCTTATTTGTCAGTCTCTTCAAATGAAAACTCCCTTCTAGGGAATAACCAACAGTGGTGTGTTCTTAGGTAGCGTGAATACTCACCCAGGCCTAAATATGGAGTAGCGATCAAATTTTAATTCTTCCACCCTATCTTCCACTTCTCCCTGTTTAAAAACAAAAAAAAACAAACAAAAAACAAACAAACAAGCAAACAAAAACACACCACGCACACACAAAAAACACACACCACATTTTTAGTATTTAATCAAAACCAATGTACTACAATATAATGTTCAAGAGAGAATAACTGGGTTTTGAAGATAATCTGCTTCTGTGGGTCTCAGTAGAACTGACCCTTAAGCAATATGGGATTAAACTGCGTGGGTGGTTTTCCTCAAAAGACTCACACAGTTCAAACTCACATTTTTTCAAGAGTCACTCCAAGGCTTCAAGGACATCCACATATGCGAGGGGCCAACTGTAGTTATACGTGGATTTTTTACTGCATGTGAGGTCAGTACCCCTAAGTCCCACCTTGTTCAAGGGTCCACTATACTTATAAATACCCTTATTCAAATTTTCCTTAACTTTCCAGAGAGTCTGGGAAGTTAAGGAAGAGATCATTTAATCTTGACACGCAGTAGAGTTAAAAAAGAAAATGCACTGAATGAGTGAACGTCTGCATAGTCACCTAGCTTCTCATTTGACTGATACTAACAGATCCTGAGAGAATCCGTGACATGTTAGGAGTTCAACCATAAAGAGTAACCTCCCATTCGTCCAGAATTAATGGTATAGACTTGCAGACATTAACCTTTTTCGGTTTCCAGGTAATTCCAGTGGGTCAGCAGTTCCATAGACCCTCTATATTATTCATTTCCTAACAAACCCCAAGAGAGCGATTACATCTAGATAATGCTTTAAATACAATTTGTTAAACAAACCATGAATTTTCATGCCAGGCATCTCCAAAAACAGAAATGTCAGAGGAACTCAGGTACATGTGAAAGACTGATAAATGAAGCAGCATGCTCTCCTCCCCTTCTTGGCCTGTTCATACCATTCATTTGGCACTTAGCCTATAATCTTTGTCACATCCTATAATCTTAGGTAGCCTTTTTTTTTTTTTTTAATGTTTTATCTTTGGTGGTCTTATGCTTAAATATTTTCTAATAAAAAAATATGGTTTTGTTTATTTTGGAGAGAGAGGAAGGGAGAGTGAGATAAACGGATGTGAGAAACACCAATTGGTTGCCTCCCACATGCACCCCGAACAGGGATTGACCCGAAACCTAGGCATGCGCCCTGACTGGGAATCAAACTGGCAACCAACCAGGACAATCTTAGGTAGCTTTTAAAAATATATGTATGATTTCTATGCCATAGATGGTTTGGCTAGGTCCATATAGAGTCAGCCCGTGGAGGGTCCTGGGTTCAATTCTGGACAAGGGTATGTACCTTGGTTGCAGCCTTGATCCCCAGTCCTGGTCAGGATGCATGCTAGAGGCAACCAATCAATGGGTCTCTCTCACATCAATGGAAAAATATCCTCAGATGAGGACTAACTAACTAATGTTTTCTAGTATATTCAGCAAGTTTTGCCCCTTTCATCTGCAATCTTAGACTATTTTATTACCCCAAAAAGAAACCCAGTACCAAATAGCACTCAGTCCCACCCTTCCCTCTGAGCTTAGCCAACCACTAATCTTCCTGCCTCTATAGATTTGCCTATTCTGGACATTTCCTATAAATGAAATCATACATGTTGTGTCCTTTTGTGACTGCCCTTCCTCGTTCAGCATAATGTTTTCAGGTTTCACCCATGCTATAGCATGTATCATTCCCATGTAATACACTTTGTATGCATATACCACATTTTATTCATCCAGTTATCAGATGATGGGTAATTGGGTTGCTTTCACTCTGGCTCTTAGGAATAACACTTCTATGAACATTCAGATAGAAGTTTTTACATGGACACGTTTCTCAGTTAGCTTTTTACAAAGACATGATTTGTCTCTGTTAGCAGGGTGCTTAAGAGTTAACCCGGCAGGCTGAGACTGCTATCTCAGAAAAGCTTGCTTGCAAGGTTGGCCTTTGGCTTGAGAACTTGGATTTCAGGAATGCTCCCCTCATTACCTAATTGATATGGGTAGTTCACTGTGCCTGCACCATTTGAACAAACAATGTGTTTTGTGAATAACTCTTGCTTTCCTTCTGGAAGTCTGTAATTATTTCTAAGCTGAGGGTGCCTATGGGACGGACCCCCATGAAAACGCTGGACTCCTGAGCTCAGATGAATCTTTCTGGTAGACAATACTCACTGCTGGGGAAATTAAGCACATGTAACTCCACTGGGAGAGAACTTTTGGAAGCTTATACCTAGTTTCCTCCAAATTTCACTCCATGCATTTCTTCCCTTTACTGACTTTGCTTTATAGCCTTTCATTGTAAAAAGTCATAGCTGAGAGTATGACTATATTCTGAGCCCTGTGAGACCTTCTAGCGAATTACCAAACTTAAGGACCCTAACAAAACAAGCATATTATAGCCGAAACCTGTTTGGCTCAGTGGATAGAGCATTGGCCTGCAGACCGAAAGGTCCCAGGTTCGATTCCCATCAAGGTCATGTACCTTGGTTGTGGGCACATCCCCAGTAGGGGGTGTGCAAGAGGCAGCTGATAGATGACTCTCTCTCATTGATGTCATCCCCAGTAGGGGGTGTGCAAGAGGCAGCTGATCGATGACTCTCATTGATGTTTCTAACTCTCTATCCCTCTCTCTGTGAAAAATCAATAAAATATATTAAAAATAAATAAACAAAAAGATTTCCTTTAAGAAGAGAGAATAAATTTCTTTAAACACACACACACACACACACACACACACACACAAAAAAAAAAATTTATTCCTTGAGGACAAAAAACATACACAATAAAATATCATCTACTTTGGAAATTTTTAAGAACCACTGCCTCAAAGTCTCTCCTAATGTTAAGATTCCATGCTGATAATTCAAGATCAGAGCTGTCCTATCTCATTTCATGATTACTGGGTCCTCAACAGGGGGCAATTATCTTTCCAATCACTCTGTTTACTAACTGTATCCCTGCAAACAGTCCCTGTAGCTATAAAAGTGTGTAGTCTAATGCAATTAGGGCATTTTTGTAATATTTAGCATCCTATATTATTTAGTACTGCCAATTACCCAGGGTTCTCCAAAGTATCTATGAGAGAAACATGCACAAACCTTAACTTGCAGATACAAAAAACTGCTCGACTTGTCAGCTCCTTTGGAGGACAGCAGGTTGAAATGTTTGCACCCTCCAGCTTTTGCCAGCTCTGCAGATTTCAGGATATAATCTCGATCGACACGAACAAATCCCTCCTGAGAAGGAAGAGAAATAAGTTATTTTCAAAAAGTTGTGAGTTCATCTTAAAGGTTACTACTCAGCCTGGGTGGCAGCCTAGGAGGTCTGATGGGGGGAGGGGTGATAAAATCTAAATAAAATGCATCCAAGCAATACATGAATGTTGTTCTTACACCTTGGGAAAGGCTCCAAGTGTGATCCTCAGGATAGATACCAGCTTTAGCAGCAAAGCCAGACCGCAATGAAAACCAAAGCTTATGGGTGAACTGTCGTTGTTTTTCTCGTTTCAAAAAATTAAATAAAAATTAAAAAACAAAATGGTATTGAAACCCAGACACCAAACAAATCAGCAAGGAACAAAAGTAACAATAATATCAAGTTGCAAGACTGCTTTTAGTCACACAGTTCTTTGTCTTGGTGTAATTTTACACCTTTACAGCCCTCTCTGTTTTCTCTATTCTATGTCAACTCTAACATGGTAGAGACAGCTGAGAGCGGAGTGCACATTTAAAATTGTTTTTCTTGAAATAAAAAAAAAAAAAAACTGAAAAAAAGGGGGAAGGAAACTAATACAGAATTCAATTTGAAAACAATAGCCCCAAGCATACATTTTTAACTTTGTACTGAAGTAAACCATAAAAGAAAAGTAAGCATATTGTACGTATAGAGCTTGATGAATTTTCACAAACTGAACATTACTCTGCAACCAGCTTCTAAAATCAAGAAATAGAGTCTGGCTGGTGTGGCTCAGTAGTTGAGCATATGCCATGCACCAAGAGATCTCTCTCTACTTCGATTCCTGGTCAGGGCACATGCTTGGGTTGTGGGCTCGATCCCCAGCAAGGAGCGTGCAGAAGGCAGCCAATCAATGTTGATGGGATATTTCTCTCTCATCAATGTTTCTATCTCTGAGAGAGAGAGAGAGAGAGAGAGAGAGAGAGAGAGAGAGAGAGAAATATCTATATCTATCTATATATTTTATTTTTTTATTTTTTATTTTTTTAAGAAATAGAGCATTACTATTATCCTAAAAGCCTCTCTTATCCTCCTATCTCATGTTCATAGCATAACAGCCTCATGTGTCTGTCTTACTTTGGGGAATATAAACTCAAGTCTTAACTAATGAATATCTTTTTGTATCTATACTTGGACATTCTACCCTGACTTGACGACCTGTTCTACATACTGATTTGAACTTAGGTTATTGCTTTCTTAAATCTAATTTTAATGCTCGGCACATCCTGAGAGAGGGATGGAATTCTCCTCTGAGCCATCCTCCGAAATGAGATTTTACATGTGCTGATAGTGTGCCAAGAAAAACAATCCAAAACTACATAGAAAAATTCCAAAACACTCACTTTCTCTCCTAGGTCTATTTCTTCCCCTCACTGTAATTCTCCAGAACTCTGATTTTAATAACAGGTTACTTATTCATAGTAAAGTGACATAGTTGACTAGAGAAATAAATTTATTTTTGTGGTGGCTGTGGTTGTAGCACTGTTTCTTGGAAGATGCATTCTAGTTGTCCCTGTTAAAATGCTTTTCTTTCATCAGCTTCTTTAAAAAGAAGGGAAAGATTCAGCCAATCACCAGTCTCTAGACCGACGCTGTCTCCCTCACTTAATCCACAGCCAGTAAAGGGATAATTTGATTAAGTTGAGACCCTAATTTATTTGGCGTTAGTTCTGGATCAACCTCTCCTTAATAGAGTGCTGTCGGCTCCAATTGTTTGGTGAAAATTAAAGTGACATAAATACCATGGGACTTTTGCAATCTGATTAGTCAGCGAAGGCACATCAATACCACCCCAGCCATCAGACGCTGGCGTCCCTCCTTTCACCCGCCTGGCTAACAACTGACAACCGCGCCTGGAAGGAGGAGCACCCACGCTGCTTCGGAGACCCCCACGCTTAACCCATCATCCCTGCTCAATGGGCCCGCTTGACAAGGTGCCCATACCTTTCTCCACCGCTGTTCTCCGGACAAAGCTAAATATTGTTTTATGAGCTATCAATGGCTGTTAATCCAAACCGATTTCACAAATCCTCTGAGCCCTCAAGCGGATTATAAATACGCATTTTTTTTCCAGGCCCACAAATTTTGAATCTCACTTCCCCCGCCCTGATGCCTGCCTTTTTAGCTGGTGAGTGAAATTCAAAAGCAATGGGTTCCATGGCTTTCAAGGACTTAGAAACCAAACGTGAACGTGGGTCCTGCCGACTGACTCAGAGACATCGACACATCAATTTCTTTGGAGTGAGGAAGATTCCATGGATAGATAGAAAGCAACCATCTTTAAAATCTTATTAATACCTTTTCTTATTCTCTAATGGCGCAAAAAAAAAAAAAAAAAAAAAAAAAAACACAAAAAAACAAACAAAAAAAAACTAAAACAAGCTACTCCATATCTCAGAAACACAATTTTCCAGAAAAACTGTATTTAGGTTAGGGAAACTAACATCTCTTCTGAGAGCATAAAGTCCATTATGCTAATGTGTCTTTATGATTCCAAAGTCAGTGTAGACCACGCTAAGCTAAAAATTAGAGTTCCTTCTGGAAAAAGGAATTGATGAAATACGGGACGCATTTTCTTTCCCAGTACCTACTTGAAAGAATAAACACAATGTAAAACGACTCGGCAGAGGTATCTTCACAGGTTCCACAAACATCCAGAGAGAAAAACTCTCCAATTATTCTTTATTCAAATCTTATTAAAATCCAAAGCTACTAAGTATTTTTTCTAATCTTCTTTACCAACGGCTGAAAACTGGGAACACTGGCTTAAGAACAACTCACCCTAATGGAGTATTTCAGCAGTGACTGATGAAACCAGCAAGCATGCCAAAATGACTCAAGGTCATGGGGATCCTTTTCCAAGAAGGGCAGATCTATCATTCTGTACAGGGTCCCACTGAGCCATATTTTTGCTTCAGATTCTTTCCCCTTTACTCCAACCCTATAAATCAGACTAGACTACAGAGATGCTGATGAACAACAAATGCTATCATCTGACACCCCAGTTGTTTGTATCCTGGAGGGCACTTCTGTATTCGCTGTGCAGTGGTGGAAGCATGATCATGGTTAGAGGAAGAGCTCTGGGTAGAAAAAGTCAAACAGGAAGATTCATGAGTAAATCTCTATACTCGCACAGAATTTTCCCAGTTGGGAATTTCTTTTCTCTGTGTTAGGAAAGTCAAAGAATTCTGCAGGCCAAACGGGCTTTAGTGGTCACCTGCCTCTCAGTACAGACAAGGAGGCAGTGGTCCACAGAAGCTAAGCACACACCGGCAGTCCCACAGCTACCTAGTATCTAGAGCTTATGATCTGGGTCCCTCAAAGCACTGAGGACCTTGTCACTTCACACATGCCCGCCCCCCCCCCCCCAGACATCAAATTAAACAGTAGAAATTACAATGGGGGTGGGCAACCTTTTCCTGTAAAGGATGGGATGGCACTTTCAGATTTGCAGGCTTCTGTTGCAATTGTATGGCTCTGATGTCATGGCACAAAGTCAGCCATATATAATAAAGTAAATAGAATAACTACGTTCCAATAAAACTTTATAGATACTGAAATGTGAATTTCTTATATTTTTAAGTGTCAGGACATATTATTCCTCTTTTTAAAAAATCATTTAAAAGTATAAAAACATTCTCAGACAGGGGCTATACAAAACAAAGGCTGTATTTGGCCCCTAGTATGTAGTTTACAAACCCTGGCATCAGAAATTGTCAGCTTACTTTTGGTCACCATCGCCTTAAACCATGTAGCCCTAACTCATTTCTGAGACTACCTTTGCCTTACCAGTCTTTCTCCTGCTTACTTACTCATTATGTTTGTTTTTTTTCTTTTCAAACTGATTTTGGAAAAGAAAAGATATTGAGCACCCTGAGAAGTGGGGAACCAAATCCATCTAAAAAACGTTCTAAATAGGAAAGACACCCAATGCCTCTGATTAAAATTGCATTACACAATTTGGATGCAATAAAGCAATTTCTTCTTTCTCTATGAGATTTGCCTTATGTCATGAAAATCAACTGCTCTATGCCTAATGCAGTGTTTTGTTTTCTTGTTATTTTTGCTGAGTCACCACCAAAATCAGATTGGCGCTTCAGACAGAACAAAACTTTTTGAGTGCTTTTAGAGGACACACCGCTTGTGGCTGTCTCTGGGACAATGAAGACTGCACTAGCCACCGAGCAGGAGCATGACCTTTCCCAGGAGAGAGAATGTGCCAAATCCTGGGACACCTCTCAGCACAGAGCTCAGAACCCAGCTGTCTTCCAAAGTGGACATGGTGGAACTGCAGAAGATTTGAAAACAGATCCCTACTGCATACATGGAATTATTCTTTAGATTGCCAGGAGGCCCAGAGAAATACAACTGCGCCTAACAACTTGGTTGATATACACCAATAGTTCATTTTTATATATTTTTTTCTTTATTGATTAAGGCATTACATATGTGTCCTTATCCCGCCATTATCCCCTCTACCCCCAATCATGCCCTCACCCCCCTGGTGTCTGTGTCCATTGGTTAGGCTTATATGCATACATACAAATCCTTTGGTTGATTTCTTCCCTTTACCCCTGCCCTCCCCTACTTTCCCTCTGAAGTTTGATGGTCTGATTGATGCTTCTCTGTCTCTGGATCTGTTTTTGCTCATCAGTTTATGTTGTTCATTATATTCCACAAGTGAGTGAAATCATGTGGTATTTATCTTTCCCTGGCTGGCTTATTTCACTTAGCATAATGCTCTCCAGGTTTATCCATGCTGTTGGCAATGATAAGAATTCCTTTTTTTTTTAACCACAGCTTAGTATTCCACTGTGTAGAGGTACCATAGTTGTTTTTTAATCCACTCATCTGCTGATGGGCACTTAAGCTGTTTCCAAATCTTAGCTGTGGTAAATTGTGCTACTACCAATAGTTCTTAAACATGTGTTCTCCTAATGATTCTGATGCATGGACCTGTTTATAAACCCACAATAAGCCCCCATGGCAGCACTGAGGTCACGCATATTTAATGGACATGTTTAGCTCCAGCAGGTAAATTCTGCTAGAGGGACAAAGTATAAGTTAAGTAAGAGGTATTAACACTTGCCCAAGATCTATGCAGTAAGCTATGACTTCTAGCTATGTAGTAAACTATGACTTCTAGATAAGGGCAATGCAATTTAGAGCACCATTAAAAATAAAATAAAATGTGCTGGAACAGTTCTGCGTCAGTGAAGGCCGAATCACCACGGGGGTTGAATCATTGCTGGCGGCTGAGTCATCACTGGAGGCTAGCTGAGTCGTGCCTCTGTCCTGATGTTCTCTCCCAGGAGTTTAAAGCTTGGCACAAAATTAGGTTGAAGAAAATCACTCAAGTGAGAGAGAATGCTTTAAGTTTAAAATATTTATAAAGAAAACAAATTTTTTTAAAGCTTATTGCTAATAGCATGAGCTAGTTACTTTTATTCTGATATAACTGGTTTAGCCAGCAATATTTGCCAGACAATATAAATATGCACACAGGCCTGAACTCAAGGATTATTCGGAAGGAAAGATGAACTTATCACTGCTATTCAAAGTACAGCAAAGGATAGGGCAGCAGGTGAAACTTTCAATAAGAGTTTATTTACAATTAAGGACTGCAAAGGTAAAAAAAAAAAAAAAAAAAAAAAAAAAAAAAAAAAAAAAAAAAAAGAGTAAGTAAGAAAGGAATCTGACAGCACTGGCCAATGAAAAGAGATAAGGATATATTTCTTCCTTACCGCCCCAGCTTTTTTTCTGGTGGTACCCAGGCAACAGAATCCAACATCATGACCTTGGAAGGCAGAAGCATAGTCGTCCAGCTTTTCAAAGTCCACCACTTCTTGATTCTAGACAACAAGGACACAGCTGAATAGAACTTGATGTTATTCTTTAAAACAGCCCTCTACATTTAAAAAATAAATCACAGAGCATTAGTGAAGAGTCTGACCACTTAACATCAAATTTTGCAAGCTCATTTTCTCTCACCAAAACTCAATTAATCTGAATTTCAAATCAGTAAGGCACTAACACAGCCCTGGCACACATAATTGGACTAGGGGTGATCCAGATCACCAAAGTTAGGTTCAATTATAATTTTCTCTCTGGAAAAATAAAGCACCTGTCTGCATATTACCAGGAGGAATAGCAATGCAATGAGGTAAAATGTGGGTTAAGGATGGCATTTGGAACCTCAAATACCTACATTGGTGTCTTGGGCCTTCTACTTCCTAAACATGTGATTTTGGCCAATTTATTTTCATCATATGCCTGTTTTTCAGCAATAAAATGTAAATTATAATTTTTCCTTCAGCCCAATCCACGAACTACCTGCAGTGGGTGCTGGATAAAAGGGCATATTCTTAGGTCTCACACCAATACTTCTGAGTCAGAAACTGCACTTTTTTAATTAGCACCCTTAAAAATTCTCATGTTCACTAAAACTCAAGCACCATCATCTAACCTAAGTTTGTTGTGAAATTTAAAAAAGAAAGTTTGAGAAGTTCCCATCCATCACCTCGGAACTCAAGTAAAATGCTGCTTTCCTTCCCTACCATCACCTCTTTCAAAAGAATTTTCCCAGCACTGTACACAATGCTAAAGGAAAATGTTTGCATTAAGTGCCTGACCAAAAGATGTGCCACCAGTCGAAACTGGTTTGGCTCAGTGGATAGAGCTGCAGCCTGCAGACTGGAAGATCCCAGGTTCGTTTCCGGTCAAGGCCAGTAAGGGGTGTACAAGAGGCAGCTGATGGATGTTTCCAACTCTATCCCTCTCTCTTCCTCTGTGCAAAAAATCAATAAAATATATATTTTAAAAAAACATGTGCCACCAAAACTAGACTTTCAAAGCACAGAACTCGATTTCAGTTTCTAATTACCAGAAGTATCGGACACACCCCATGAAGCCAGACTAGGAAGGCTGCATGTTACTCCCTGCAAAGTTGTCCATTTTAAACAGGAAAGTCCTGATGGACCAAAGGCATATGCAAAATGACCTGACCTTGGACTTGCAGGAGTCAAGAATGTTTATTTGTGAGACCATTTGTTATCTGGAAGGTTCCACCTGTGAAACCTGTGGGACCAAGTTCTATAATTAGGGGGTCTCAGGATTATATTATAATTGACTGGGTTTCACAAATAACTCAGGACTCTCCACGAAGCTCAGACTTCAAATAGTTAGGGTGTTTGAACCACCTTGAAGTCGGTGTATTGTTTGGTTAGCCATGAAAGTGTAAGTGATAGTCAGGGGAAGGAATATTTCACTTACAGACACAACACTTGCAGCCCTGGGAAGTCAGGCTGGGCAAATTCTTATCTGTGAACCCAACTTTCAATGCCAGAGATGGTTTCTGCTGTGCACAGCATTTCCTGATCTATTGACAAGATTGGTATAGAGTGAACAGGGAGACAAAACAAGCAAAGTGGACTGTCTCGAGAACTCAGATTGAATGATGCTGAAAGCTATGCTGTTCTTTTTTTTTTTTTTTAATATATTTTATTGATTTTTTTACAGAGAGGAAGGGAGAGAGAGAGTTAGAAACATCGATGAGAGAGAGTCATTGATCAGATGCCTCTTGCACACCCCCCACTGGGGATGTGCCCGCAACCAAGGTACATGCCCTTGACGGGAATCGAACCCGGGACCCTTTAGTCAACAGGCTGATGCACTATCCACTGAGCCAAACCGGTTTCGGCTGAAAGCAATGCTGTTCTGTCTCCCCAGCTCCCACTTCAATCGAGGCCCTGCCTAGACTGAGAGGACTTTGCCCAAGGCCGCAGAGTGAGGGAAGGCCTACAATCCAGGCCTCCAGCTTCCAGCCACCGGGCTCTCAAAGGCCGACCTTGGCCACCTTTAGATCACCTCTCGCAGCGCCCACCACTGGCAGGCAATGTTCAACCATTAAACACAAAACTCTGTCCACCCACAGCTGAATCACTGGGTCTCCAATACCCACCACATCTGCATAAGCTTCCTCCTTGAAGGTCAGCTTCCTCCGGCCAATGAGCGTGACTCTGGAAAACAGGCGCTGCTCCAGCAATTCCCTTAGGAGCGCTTTGCCCGTCTCCCCGCTGGCGCCCAGAATAAAGACGGATTTATTCTGCATCCGGAAGTCTTCCCGAAGCTTGGGCAGCAGCGCCTCTGCCCCAGCCATGCTACAGAAATAACATCGACAGGTGCAGATCTTAGGGGTTTTAAGAGACAAGTCGGGCATACCCCCCTGGGAAATGTGTGTTCCTTCTGGAGGAAGATGTTATTATTCTCCGCAGCCTGGGCCCCGGGGAGGGTGCTGAGTCACCTGCAGGGCCGGCCTGGGACAGCCCACACCTCGGAGGGGCCCACAAACTGCTGCACCAGGAGGCCTCTCTCCCACTGGTTACCCCAGGTTCTGATCTCTTCTTTCTCCGCCAAAGGGTGCGGGGCCCAGCTCGGTCCCCAGAGCAGAGGGGTTACCTGGAGCCGGCCCCCGGCCCCGCGTCCTGGCATCGCAGCAGGAGCAGAGCGGCCACCAGCGCCGCCACCGCGGCTGCGGCCCCCGCGCCCAGCGCCGCCGGCAGTTGCATCCGCATCCCCCCTTCCCAGGGGTTCCGCGGCCCCTCGCCCCGGACGGTGGGCGCCCCTCCCAGCTCCGTCCTGGGGGTCGGCGGCGGCCACGCCCATGTCCTACCCGCTTCTCCTTCCTGGTGACTGCGCGGTGAGTGACTCCCTCGCCCCGCCTACAAGGGCGGGACTTGGGGGAAAAGGCAAAGTTCTTTCTGGGTGCTGGTCAAGTGAGAGCATGTGCGCTGCACAGCGGGCACAGGATGAGGCCCTGACACCTCCAGGACCCTCTCCCCTGCGTTCTTCTTCACCCCCCTGGGCTGACTTGACCTATAGCCAAGATCTCTGCAAATAGGCTTGACTTTCTCTGGTCCCTTTCTAAAATCTGTCCATTTCAGTTGGGCACTGGGCATTTTCATCTCGAATTCACCAGGTCAAAATGTAAACCTTGCCGAAACCAGTTTGGCTCAGTGGATAGAGCACCGGCCTGCAGACTGAAAGGTCCCAGGTTCGATTCCGGTCAAGGGCATGTACCTTGGTTGTGGGCACATCCCCCATAGGAGGTGTGCAAGAGGCAGCTGATCAATGATTCTCTCTCATCGATGTTTCTAACTCTCTATCCCTCTCTCTTCCTCTCTGTATAAAAAATCAATTATATATATATATATATATAATTGATTTTTTTATCTATCTATCTATCTATCTATCTATCTATCTATCTATATAGTAAACCTTTCCACCCAACCACACCAAAGAGGAATAACACAAAGGTATTCCTTGCCTTTCTCTGGTGTCACTATTCCTAAGCATTCACACACTCTTCTCCCCTCCTCTTTGGGCTGCCTGGTGATCCGAGCACAGTAATCATCAACCTGGAAAAGCCCTGCCATGGGAAGTAAGACACCACATCTATCTCATTGCTGTAACCCCAGCTCTTGGGACAGTTTAGCACTTAATGGATGCTCAAAACAATTCCTTTGCATGAAAGAATTTATCTATAATCTGGATTTTATATATGAGACCTAGAAGGAGAGTAAGGGGTCACCTTGTCAAACAACCTTACTTTACAAATGATGCTCAAGGATGAGGTGTGACTTGTTAAGTCTCAGCCATGTTCTTTAATGGAGACAACATAGCAAAGGGTGTTTGGAAAAAAAAAGAAAGAAAGAAAGAAAGAAAGAAAGAAAGAAAGAAAGAAAGAAAGAAAGAAAGAAAGAAAGAAAGAAAGGAGAAAACATGGCAAGTAACTCATGGGCAAAATGCCCTGCCCACAGAACTTCTTGTCCTTCAGAGTTCATCTTTCCCACATTATGCCATCTCAAAAGACAGTTCCCTGCTGAGGGGAGTCTGCTAAGGTACCATGTCTTCTTTCCAATGTGAGGAAAGGCACATAAAGAACCCGCAGGTCCCATGCAGAAGACAGTGAAGGAGCACTAGGTAGGGCAGAGGGTTTATTTAAGACAGAGGGCCGGATGAGCAGGGAAGCCACACACGGCATGAGCCCTGAAAGTCGAGAAGAGATGTGGAAATGGTGTGTTAGTGTCCTAGGGCTGCCATATCAAATTACCACACACTGGGCGGCTTACAACAACGGAAACTCCTTCTCTCACAGGTCTGGAGGCCAGAAGTCTGAAATCAAAGTGCCGGAAGGGCTTTGCTCCCTCTGGAGGCTTAAGAAGAATTATTTCTCACTTCTACCACCTTCTAGAGGCTCCAGGCATTCCCTGGTTGTGGCTGCAAGATCTAATCTCTTCCTCTGTCTTCAAATGGTCTTCTCTTCTGTTTGTCTGTGTCTTTTCTCCTTTCTCTTATAAGGATACTTGTCATTGGATTTAGGGCCTGCCCATATAATTCAGTGTGATCTAATCTGAAGATCCTCAGCTTAATTACATCTATAAAAATTCTTTTCCCACACAAGGTTACATTCACAAGTTTTTGAGGTTGAATTTGAGTGGACACCATTCAACCTACTACAGATGACAAATAGTACAAATGTTAATCAAATTCTAAACAAAAGGGTTGTCTGATGAGCTATATTTAGTGGGTGGAGTCGGAGCTAGAAGTAGTATGCAGAGAGCAGATAAAAATAGAAGAAGGCTTTTAGTTGAAGCTCTTGTCAGAGTAACCTATAAGATGAAGGCATGGGCCAAAGCAGGAGAGAGGAAGAGGTAATGCATATGAAAAATCTTATAAGCTGAGACCGGTTTGGCTCAATGGATAGAGCGTCAGCTTGGGGACTGAAGGGTCCCGGGTTTGATTCCGGTCAAGGGCATGTACCTCGGTTGCGGGCATATCCCCAGTAGGGGTTGTGCAAGAGGCAGCTGATCGATGACTCTCTCTCATCGATGTTTCTAACTCTCTATCTCTCTCCCTTCCTCTCTGTACAAAATCAATAAAAATATATTTTTAAAAAACCTTATAAAATAACTATCATACTTGGTTACTTGAAGTTCTCTGCAACAATATGGGAAAAGCATAGAACTTCAAATGATAAGACCCAGGCATAAGCCCCAGCTGCCACATTGACTATTATACACTTGGTCAAGTTTTTCATTTTAGTCTCCGCATCTGTACTTTGGGGATAATGGCAACACCAGTTTAGTGCACAGATTTACGGCACAGTTCAAATTAAATTCCACATGTGAAGGCAGTATAGGTTGGTAGTTAAGTATACAGGCCGTAGCACCAGTCCACTTGGTCTAAAATCCTCACTCCTTCGCCAGCTAGCTAAGTAAGTGACTTTGGACAAGTCCCTTAGACTTTCTGTTCCTTGGTTTTCCCATCTGTAAAGTATGACTAATAATTATTATCTAAATCATGGAGTTTTTGTTGGAGGGTTCAATGAGATGATCCAAGTGAATGCACTTGGATCTAGTATGTAGTACGCACAAAATAAACATTATCTTGTCATGGAAACCAACTTTGTAGTCATGGAAGTACTATGGCAGTGACTTGCAATTCTGGCTCCCCGTGGGCATCTCTTGAAGCTTTAGAAAAATAGGTGACTGGGCCTTGCCCTAGTCCTACTGAATCAGGATCAGTGGTTTTTAAAGCTCTGCGGGTGATTCTGCTGCACAAAGGAGAAATTCACCAAT
The DNA here is from genome assembly GCF_964339955.1 of Pipistrellus hanaki. Lineage (NCBI taxonomy): Eukaryota > Metazoa > Chordata > Mammalia > Chiroptera > Vespertilionidae > Pipistrellus > Pipistrellus hanaki. The sequence continues at coordinate 56,167,145 of NC_140511.1, read as the reverse complement.
GCAGGACATGTTATTAAGATCCATTTCCTGATAATATTCATAAGGAGAATAAGTATAGTCTTCACATCAGGGAAACCATCTAGTGACCTGAAGCATCCTGAGCTTCTCTTCTCCCTTTTGTAGAGCACTTATATAATCCTTCGTACCATTAGTCACTTTGTAAGTATTGATATTTAGTTGTTTAATGCCTGCAACATCCTTATGAAGCAGGAATTATTGTTATTACTGATGAGGAAACTGAGGCACAGAGAGGTTAAGCAGCTCACCAAAAGTCACCCAGATAGAAACTGGTAGAGTCAGTCCTAGAGCTAGTCTTCTGGCTCAAACAACTACACCAGATTCCCTCAAAGCTGTAGTGTCTCTCAAAGCGTGCCACCTCTTTAAATCTCAGTTTCCCTACCTGTAAAGTAAGGGTTATAACATCACTGACTTCTTAGGAAACTTGTAAAAATTAAGCAGAGTGCTGCATGTAAAGCACTCAAGCACTCAGCAATGTCTTTAGTACCTGTGGAGTGTGCAATGAAAATCAGCCACGACTGTTAATAATTTTAATATTGTCACTAATTACTCAGTTTCATGGAAACATAGTGCAGGTTCCAGATTACGTCTAAGAATCTGAAATACCTGAGCCTGTTTGTCCACGGCTGGGGCGGGACACCTGACTCAAGCCAACGTGGGATCTGACACTTGCTTTTGCTTCCTGAGCCTCTGTTCCTGCCCAGTGGCCACTGCAAGAGCCCGATAGTGCACGGGGAGACCTGGGAAGCTAACGGGCCATTTCCAGATAACAAGCAGAAAGCTCTGCAAGACATTGAAGAACAAGGGCCCTTTTAAATAAAGAAAAAGTGAATGCTTATGTTTTCTTCTTCCCAAGAGAACCTGCCCTTTAATTTCTCAGGGAATTCAGAGTCTTGGGGTAAGAAGTTAGAGAAAAAGAAAGAGAGAGATGGAAGCAGTTTTGCCAGATAACACACGTGACACATAAGTGCAATTTATAAGTTGTGTGAGTGTCTAGGAACAAAAGTGGAAGGAAATTCAAATTGATAAGGTTCATTATAGCCTAGTGGGACTGGGGAAAACCCAGGTGACAGACTTTTTACAATTCCTGACACAAGTACTGATGAGAATAACATGCTGAGAGGGAAAACAAAAGTTTAATCGGTGAGGGGGTGTGTGTGCCTGTGCGTGTGTGTGTGTGTGTGTGTGTGTATGCGTGCGAGTGCATGTAGAAAATAAATCCAGATTCGGTTCCTGGAAGCAATTACTTTCCACCACAAAGCACAAGAGGGCGCCAGAGAAGATGGCCTTTTTTGTTTTCCCTGGAAATGATTAGTATCAGAAAATTCTCTCTGATCTTTTTCTATGAAGACCCTTACTATTTAGTTCTCTTAATTTTTTTTTTAAATGAAATGACTATGTGCATTAGTTTACTGGCTAATACTTTTGGGCGAGATGGGTAGCTTACAAATGAAAAAGATAAAATAAGTAAGTAATGTTGGAGAAAGCAGAGGGTAAAGGAGATTGCTAGTGATGAGTCCATTCCTTTGTCAAACACTGATTCGTTGCTTTCTGTGTGCCTACTAGTTATATGCTATGGGTGCAAAGAGAAATTGAAGTATGGTAGTAGAAACTGCTGTTTGGGTTCTGGACTTATTTGTTTGCTAAAACAATAGAAAGTTATTTTGATTTTCTGAACTTATGTATGCTATCCCAATACTCCATTGATGATGGTTTGAATATCCCGTTGATTGTGATCTCACTGGTTTACGGAAGCACATTTTTCTGGGAACCAAGACAGTTCAATTATCCTAAATTGTCTCAGTAACTACAGATAACTGAGTTTCGGTTGACTCAGTGATCCCAGAAACTGGGCAGCACAATTATTCTAAATTGTCCAGGTGGTCTGTCCCAGATAATGCGTTTCTGTTGATTCAGTGATTTGTAGATACTTTACATAACTAACTTGCTCAGTTTCACTTCTGTAAAATCTTGAAACAGGTTCCTCATTCCAGACCCAAAGATGTAATCAATACTTTTGTGATATTCTGCCAATATAAGCCAGATGTGGCAAGCTGTTTGGGGCTGTGAGATTTGGAGCTTTAGCCCCTCATTTGCAATTCTCATCCTCTTCATCTATTCATCTATTAACATCTTCAGAGGAAGATTGTAATAGTTAAGCATCAAGGATTTGGTTCAATTCTCAGTTCTGCCACTTTCCAGCTATTAACCTCTCTGGGCCCTAGTTTCCTCATTTGTAAAATTGGATGATTACAATACCTACCTCATTGGGTGGTGTGAAGATTAAATGAGAATCCATGCAACGTTCTTGAAACCCAGTCATATTTAACAGCTCAGTGTCTATTAATTATTATTCAGGTACTACCCATCCTCTGAAATCCAGCTGAAATGAGAGAGGGAGAGAAAGTGAGCCTTTATTTGATAGGATTATTCAGGCCAATAGATTGTCAGTGACTTGCAACAGAAAGAATCGTGACTGATACAACAGCTATATTTCCTACTGCCCTAATGTGTGTCAGTTACTGTGCTAAGTGCTTTCCATATTTTAATTGTTATCTTTTATGTACTAATATCATTCCCATTTTACAGATGAGAAAACTAAGAGTAAAAACCATTTTAAGTAACTCATCTAAGATCACACAACTAATAAGTAGAAGAAGTAATACTGGTCCAGACTCTGACCCCCAGCTTTGTCAGTATTATAGACTCCAGGACTCACTGGCCAGCAGAGAACAGAGGGATAAATATGAGGGACACTAGCTAGGACCTTTCTTCTCCTTTCCAGTATTGAGAGTTTCTTAGGCCATCCTCTTAATCTTATCATTGTTGAAACTTCTTACTTTACAGTAAGAATGGGTCCCAGGAAGCAGAAAAGAATAGGTTCTTAGTACTTAGGACTTGATCCTGTCTTTGGCCTGGGACCATGCTGCTACCGGACTCTCCAGGGATGAGTTCCCCTTGAGAGGTGGACTCTGGTACAGGGTTCCGCACTTGCTAAGGTTCCCCATCACAGCGGCTAGGACAGGAACTATCTCAACTCCTCTGACATATGAGGGTATTTGCCTAACCATGAGGAATTCCTTGTCCTGATTCCTTCCCCACACTCAGAGAAATAGCTCCCTAATTTTGTTTGAAAGAATGTGCATAAATAAACATTTTAAAAATAAAACGAACGGAAACAAGCAAAAAAGTGTTACCACTATGCTTATTCCTGTCATCATAAAGTGAAGGATATTTCCATTGTGTGAATTGTAAATTGGTAGACAGCTACAGTATCTTTTGGGGAAAGAAGTAAAGGCCAAAAAAAAAAAAAAAGAAAATTAGAATTTTTAACTTACACGGGAAGGAAAGAAGAGAGAGTGATTAAAAATTATTAAGAATTTGATCCTGGTGTTTACTTAAACAACAGATTTAGTTATATAGTTGTTTGACACAGGAAACCTAGTGTAAGGACTTCATTTTATGATCATGAGTTTAAATATAGATGCATTGTGTTAAAATAAGAAAAGACATCCATATGCAAGTAGCCATATAAAACTGGATTCCTTGCATTTATTCATGAATGAAGAAAATAGAGGTGAAAACTTTGAAATAAGACATAAAGGACTCCGATGTTTAATAAGCCAGAGAAGAAAACAACCTGCTTCAAGGAAATCAAGGAAAATGTGGGGTTGGAAACTCTTAGTTTTATGACCTAAGAAGAATCTCTAATATTTTTGCTGGTGAGAGTAAGCAATAGGGGATAGAGGGAGTTAAGGCAAAAATAAGGAATTAGGATAGAAAGGTAGTGATTATGAGATATTAATTCTTAGCAATAATTTAAAAGGAGGGATGTGGTTTGAGGATAAAATGGCGGATCAATGATTCTCATCATTGATGTTTCTCTCTCTCTCTCTCTCTTTATCTCTTTCTCTCTCTTCTCTCTCTCTCCCTCAGTAAAATAAAAACATATTAAAAAAAAATGTGGATTTTTTTTTTGTGGGAGGAGATTTTAAAAAATGTATTTTTAAAAATTATTGTTGATAGTATTACAGCTATCTCTCATTTTCCTTCCTCCTCACCTACCCCTCCTCCCAGGGCTTTTCTTGATCATATTGGACAACTTCAGGAACAGAATACTTGAAAACATTGCATACTTGATAACACTGGTCAAAAATCCTTTTTGTTTGCTTCTTCCATATAGTCACACTGTAGGAGCTAAACACACACACACACACACACACACACACACACACACACACACATTGACTATTAGATATAGCCACTCTACCCTTAAAATGAGCTTGTTTCCCTCAGATTCCACAGCCACCCTCAGTTCTAGGCTCCATCCCTAAGGGCAAGGCAGGGTTTTATTGTTGTCATGGAATTGACCTAGAGCTATGCGATCTGGGGTCTCATACTGGTTTTGCAACTTGTCAGCCTCATTAAAGCTTCATTTCCTAGGCTGTAAACTAGAAATAATCTCCCATTTTTTTGTGAGGATCAAATAATATGGTTATACATGAAACCAAACAAGATTATAAGGGAAGACATAAATTGAATTAATATCATATCAGTAAAAGCAATTTAATCATATCATTTTGATGACTGCATTTCTTATATTGATTGGCTTGTGTGAGTAGCATAGGATTTGACTGAATGCAAATTGGAAACAATTTGGAAGAAAGCAATTTGGTTGATATTACGTTTATTCATAGGACAATTTGGTCAAAATAATATTTTAATGGAGAAAACTTAATTTTCTCATTTATTGGTTTTACAGAAATGGTTATTTTTGTTTACTCTGGGGAGAGTCTTTTTACATCTTCTAGCATTTTTGTCATTTTAAAGAACGAGAGTTGTTTTTTCTTTTTCCTGTTTATTTTAGGGATGAAAATGAAAAAGAAAATAAATAAGATTCATTTCCTGTGAATTTTAGGGATGGCTTTGAGTTGAGTTTTTCAACTGTTTGGCCATTTGTCAAAATGTATTTGTTCTCAGGAGATCTGATTAACATTGATTCCTTATTTATGACTGGGAATTCATAATTAAGTAATAATAAAAACAAATTGCCAGAACACAGTCAACTTCTCAGCTCGATAAATATTGTAGCTTCTCTTTCAAACATCTGAGCTCTTGGAAACCAGCTGCTTTGGGTTTTTTTTTTGTTTTTGTTTTTTTACCACTTTTATGCAATTTACTGTTGAGAGAAAGCAATGAAGGGAAGAAAATCTTGAGTGTAGGGGAGGAAGCATTGAGGATTCCAGCATGGACAAAGACACTATTATCTGCTAAGGGCCTTCTAAAACCTCCATTTACATTTAAAACTAGCAGGCAAACTCAACTGTTGAAGTGGAAAAGGGAAGTGTGGGTGGGAGGAAGGCAGTGAAAAGATTTGTAGTCTTGATGCTGTAAACTCTGTCAAAGCACAAGAGGGCAGTGCAGTGCTAAATATCTCAGAACCAACCGTGAAATCTTAGACTGGCACCTAAACAGGATGTGAAGGGGAACTTCTGTAATACTATCAGAAATTAAAAAGATAGTTTTTTTTAAAATAAAAAATAAATTTGAACTCATAGAAACAGTAGAATTGTGTTTGTCAGGGCCTGGGAGATGGGAGGAATGGGAAAGGTTGATCAAAGAGTACAAACATTCTGTAAAATGAAGGACTTGGGACACGGGGTTCTTGATAACAATTATTATCACCAAATTTTATTTTCACATTACTTATCATTCCTGAACAAGACAAGTAATACATAATTTGATTACAACAGCAAACAATCCATTTTCATCCTCATCATGGGTGAAAAGTATAATTAGTTTAGCTTTGCCACATTCATTCTCATGCTAAATGAAACCATTTCATGACTATGGAGATATGATAATATAACTCATTCAAACACAGAAATTAGAGTTCTTGTAGAACCACACTAATTAAATTGCCTTACTATGTGTTAAGATGATGTCAAAGAAAGATTTATGAGTAGAGACTGGCAGGTCAAGATTTTTTCTTGTCAAATCCCATTTTTGTGTGAAATGTAAGTACCTGATTGAATAACAATAGAACCTAGTAATGATAGTAGTAGTCCTTACTTTTCCAAATGGCAAGACAATTCATTTAATCTTAACTGATAAAAAGAATTTACCTGGGTATCCAATAGTCATTCCACCATTATGTCAATCATAATAAGATTCTACAGATAAATCACTCAGCAAATAAATGTTGCCTGGTGAGAGTTTAATATATATATATTTACTAGAGACCCTGTACATAGATTCATGCACCAGTAGGGTCCCTCAGCCCAGCCTGTGGGGATTGGGCCAAAACCAGCTCTCCAACATCTCCCAAGGGGTCCTGGATTGTGAGAGGACAGTTCTCAGGTGATACACCCCAGAATCAGGCTCCCTCCTCTCTGGTTCCAGGTGTGTCACCTGAGAACCGCAGATGCCAAGTCACCACAATGTGGCAGGTCCTGCTTTGAGCATCTTCCCCCTGGTGGTCAGTGTGAGTCATAGCTACTGGCCGGTTGGGCGGTCGGCAGTCACTTTCAGGGAGAAAGAGAGAGGGAAATAAAGAAAGAAACATCAATGATGAGAGAGAAGCATTGATCAGCTGCCTCCTGCACGCCCCACACTGGGGATCAAGCCCACAATCCAGGCATGTGCCCTGACCAGGAATCAAACCATGACCTCTTGGTCCATAAGTCTATGCTCAACCACACCAGCCAGGCCCTGGTGACAGTTTAATGAAAAGAGTACTAAAGACTGGAAGGAATCACTGAAGCTTCCTGATCCACTAAAGATTATTGTGTGAGGCCTTGGTTGGTGTGCTTCAGTTGGTTGGGCATTGTCCTATGCACCGAAAGGTTGCTGGTTTGAATCCCTATTAGGATACATGCCCAGGTATTGGGTTCCATCCCTAGTAGGGGGCATGCAGAAGGCAGCTGATTGATGTGTGGTGTTTTTTTTGTTTGTTTGTTTGTTTTAATATATTTTATTGATTTTTTTTTTTTTACAGAGAGAAAGGGAAAGGGATAGAGAGTTAGAAACATTGATGAGAGAGAAAGATCAATTAGCTGCCTCCTGCACACTCCCTACTGGGTATGTGCCTGCAACCAAGGTACATGCCATTGATTGGAATCGAACCTGGGACCCTTGAGTCCGAAGGCCAAAGCTCTATCCACTGGTCCAAACTGGTTATTGCAGCTGATTGATGTTTTGCTCTCACATCAATGTTTCTCTTTCCCTCTCTCTCCCCACTTTTTTTCTCTAAAAACAAACAAACAAAAACCCACAAGAGAATCTAACATTTAATAGCAGTAAGTATTCTGTGGGTTCAGAAAAAGTTCTATTCACCACTAATGGCCTGACAAATTCAGTCTGAATCAAGAATTCATTTAGGAATTGAAAAGTGGAATGATTTAAGCTTATTCCCAAATTTCATATAAACAATCAAAAAGAAGAGAATGAAGTTGCCTGATAGTAGTTTAAGTTTCTTTTGTTGAGCTAAAATACATTATGTTTGTACATTTTTAAAATCTTACTTTTTAATTATCAATAAAATATAGCATTCTGCCTCATATCCTTTTTGGCACAAATCCAGCTAAATGTAGATAAATGAAATAAAATAAAAAATAGTAATTTAACATTAAAGTAAACACATGCTTGTGTTAAAATAATTACATATGCTTTTTAAGGAAAAAAAAACATTCAAAATGCAAGCATTTATTTGAAGATAACATAATTTTGGCAATAGTTTTTTTATACTGATAGAATAAAAAATAACCCCCATATACCAATGTTACACTGAAGATGATTCATCATCTTCCCCAGTAACCTTAAAAACATAAGACTTAACTAACTATGCTTATTACAAAATCACCATTCAGTTTTCTAATGTGCTACAAAATTACTATTTTAAATGTATTATGTTTTTGTATTGAAATGCACCCTGGAATGATCTGAGTTGCCACAAAAACAAAAAATGGGTTCTTGGAAGGAAAACTAGTGATTTAAACCAACCTACCCTAATAATAATAACAATAATAATAATAATAATATCAACCCTACTTTAATTTGAAGAGAAGAATGGTTATCAACTGGATAACTATGGTTAGTGACCACATGCATAACTTCATCTGCAAACCAAATTCCTTAGTTTAAAATTGGATGGCCCTTTCTTTTGGAATTGCATGGAGATCACACATTTTAGACAGGGCCAACATGAATTCATTCGGTTGGTATTACTCTCTTTTCTGGGATAAGATGGACTGCCAAAGAACATTAGTTCCTTCTGTGGTCACGGTTCAAAAGTGGAGTAAATTGTGAGCAAAACATGCCAATTGTCAGAAACAGATGCTTTAAGATGGGTAAGTCATTCCTGACAAGGTAACCAAAGCTCTTGGGATGATGATATGCCCTTAAAATATGGATTCCAGAATTTAAGAGTTGGATGAGCCTTTAAGTCATTTAATTCTTTCTGCAGACTTTGTTCAGATTAAGTTAGAGATTCTTCTGAGCTTGTAAAACTCCCCAAAGATGAAGATTCTACTCCTATCTGACTAATTGATTCTAAGTGCTTACTAACACAGATGTTTAAGTCCTTCCCTAGAGTTCAAAATGAATCTGATATTTTTTGTAGTGGTTCCCATAAATGTCCATATATATACACCATGTTGTTGTAAAAACAGCTTTGAACTTGAGATCCAAAGACCTGAACTTGACACGTACTATTTGGCCATCTGCAAGTCCTTTTTTTTTTTTCCCTCTGGGGCTCAGTTTCCTTATCTATAGAGTAAAGCTTACCTATAATAATCCTTACCTATCTCTGAGGAGGTTGTGAGAATTTAATGAACTAAGGCATGTGAAAATATGCAATAATTATAAAGCTGCAGGCTTTTATCTTAAGCCTTATTATATTTAAGAAGTTTAGAAAGAAAATAAAGATGTAAGGTTTAGTTCTTAAGTGATTATGCTACTAGGAATTTTGATTATGATTGTTTTCAGTACACTAGACATAATACTCCCTCAAGGATCTGACCCCTAAGCCTAAAAATCTACAAAATTTCAACATCTATCCATTGCTCTTAGACTTTTTTCAAGCACTTTGTGAACTGTGAATCGTTGTACAGATTAAGCCGTTACTAAAATGACTAGTGCTATTATACTAAGAGCCAGTGAGCCACTGATTTTAGGAAAGCCTGAGGCTAGATTATATAATAAAGGCTGGGCTGAGGAATTTTTTTCTTGGAACCTATAAGGCATATCCTTTATGAATAAATCTGATTTTCAAGAAACTTGACTAACCAGAGGATCACATGATCCTAGCATGCTAATAGCCAGCATCCCCAAGGTCAAAGGACCAAGGTGACCAGCAAAATAGCAAGAAAAGTATTTGCCGTGTTATATAGTGCTTCACAGTTTTCTCTTCCACCTATTACAAACCAAATGTGTAATATGACTCTCAACATGTGAGTAATCTCAGTCATTTCAGAGGTGGCAACAAAAAGGAAGAAAGGAAATATCAGGAATTAAACCACTTATATATCTTAAAGCAAAACTGTAAAGTACACAGATGTATACCAAACTGAGCTATAACAACAAATTCCATGAACATATAAAGCTATGACTTTTACACAATGAAATGGAGATTTGTGCCCATGCAGTATTCACCCTTATCCCGATTTCTAGTTGTCTGTTGGAAAATATCACTCATTCTAACATCCATATATCAATACTTTGGGTGGTATTGAACTCATTCTTTGGTCTTGGTGTCAGCCCTAATCACTCTACGAGTCTGACCTTTGTTGTTATTCATAAGTAGTCTAATCACAATAAAACTTGGTACTTTTATTTGAAGGATATAATATCATCTTTCTTCCTAGGATGGAAACTAGTCCAGCATCTTGCTGACGATCATTTTAAGACTAAGAATGAAGCCAACCTGATGATAAATGCACCCAATTGGAAGAGCAGAGTAGAGGTGTGTAGCCAAAAGAGGTGAAGCCTAGTCCATCTCAGGAGTTTACAGTTAGGAAAGCCAAGACCTCTCTTTAGTACTGAAGCTACTTTGAAATTGATTTTCTTCTCTGGCCACACAATTCATTCTAAATGATATATTTACAATGTAAAGTACTTTTGCATCATATATTACATAATTGGACACACACAATAACTCAGTGGAGTGGGTGTTAAGCATCATCTCCATTTTACAGAAGAAAAAAGAAGTCTCAGATAAGTTCATTACCTGTCTAAAGTCCATACCAGGTAAGAGTTGGAGCCAGAAATACAATCAGATATTCTAGCCTCAAACAGTTACTTCCTATACTATCATGTCATGTTGACATGACAAATTAAGGGCAGATTTTTAAACTTTCATGACCTAGGCAACATATAAGCTTTTGTAACAATTAATGTTAAGACATGATAGGCACATATTACAAAATTTAGAATATCACTTAGTGGTTTTCAGCAGTGGTTGGATTCCTTAAAATTTTAATCTTTCTGCCATATGGGCACTAGCCTGTGGTGTGAGTATCCTTTAACTTTCTCTGAGAGTATTGCAGTTCTTACTCTGTACTATACAACAAGGCAAAAATATAGATCTTGAATTACATGAAAGTTGGGTTATAAACATCTCATAGTTAGTGCTACTAGTACTAATGTTAAGAGTGTCCAGAAGAAATCTTTGAATTGTTGTCAATTTCAAAGCATTATTAGTTTTTATTGATTTTAGAGAGGAAGAGAGAGGGAGAGAGAGATAGAAACATCAATGATGAGAGAGAATAATTGATCGGCTGCCTCCTATATGCGCCCCCACTGAGGATTGAGCCCTGACCAAGAATCCAACTGCACCTTCCTGGTTCATAGGTCAACACTCAAATACTGAGTCATGCTGGCTGGGCCAAAGCATTATTCTTTGAAGATGAGTTAAAATCCTACATTAAACTGTTGTTTGTTGTAACAGTGTTTCCCTTAAAAGCCCATTCTCTAATATAATTGGTATGAGGTCTCATGGTAATAGAAAGGTTTGATTGATATGCATTCATTTGTTTGGCAAAAATTTATTAAGGTTAAACTATGTATCAGAAACTACTAAAACTCAGTTATACCTATGAATAAAACTATAGTTTATTCTACCTTTAGGGTTACTTGTTCATTTATTTTAATTTAATCAGTCAATTAGCAATTATTGAGTGAGCATTGGGACTGTGAGGTATTTAAGATGTGGCCTTTGTCTTCAATGAGCTCCACAGTAGAGTTGGAGAAAAAAATAGAAATACTGAAACATTAAACTATTTAAGAACAATTAAATTATATGCCTGCACCCCTATGTTCATAGCAGCACAATTTACAATAGGTAAGATTTGGAAACAGCCTAAGTGCCCATCAGCAGATGAGTGGATTAAAAACTGTGGTTCATCTACACAATGGAATACTATGCTGCTATAAAAAGGAACTTCTACCATTTGCTATAGCATGAATGGACTTGGAGAGCATTATGCTAAGTGAAATGAGTCAGAGAAAGATAAATATCACATGATCTCATTCATTTGTGGAATATAATTAACAACATAAACTGATGCACAAAAACAGATCCAGAGTCGGAGAAGCATTGATCAGACCATCAAACCTCAGAGGAAAGACAGGGGAGGGTCGGGGGAAGAGGGAGAGATCAACCAAAGGGCTTGTATGCATGCATATAAACCTAACTTGTATGCATGCATATAAACCTAATGGACACAGACACCAGAGGGGTGAGGGCATAAGAGGGGGGATGGGGGAGGGGATGGGGGGGGTATAAGGACACATATGTAATACCTTAATCAATAAAAAAAAATATATATATATTTTAAAAAGAAACAATTGATGTGAGAGAGACATATCAACTGGTTGCCTCCCTTGAGCCCTGACCGGATCGAACCCCTAACTGAGGTATAAGTGCCCTTGACTGGGAATTGAACCTGAGACACTTTGGTCCACAGGCCTGCACTCTAACCACTGAGAAAAACCAGCCAGGACAAGGCCATCCTATTTCTGTTTGCTATGGCTGACTCCTAGAAAGTCCCATTCCATGAAATGTCCGGGTCCCAGGCAGCTGCTTGGGACTTGATTTTCAAATACAGTCCTGGGACCTTCAGTTCCCCGGGGGTTTGCCTTTTAAGCTGCAGAGCGACAGGCACCAAATGATACCCATGCTGACACTGGGAGCCCGGGGAGAATGCTTACGTTTCACAGCTGAACCAAACTTCACAATGTGCCAGGGAAGCATTGGTGAAAGGTTAAGCTAGAGCGATGGTCTTGAAATTGGAATACTAATGATGACCTCTAATGAAGCCTGACAGTACAATCTGCTTCTCATTGTGGCTTAAGTGCCGGCTCCCAAGCACACCCCAGCTTTCGAGGAAGGGACAGACTGGGATAAATGGGCCCTGCTGGTGAGCAGGCCTGAGCACAGCTGATCTTTCAGCCGGGATTAAATTAATTAGAGTGATTCTCTCGGCCAAAGAATTAGTCTTTTTATCTGTCGTTATTGTATTGTTTATTAATCTCCAATGAAGGCTAATTGGTATCTGGGCTTTTGTGGGGGCGAGGGATCTGGGAGTGATAGGACTGAAATGGTCCTCATTTGGAATGGGAGGAACAGGCAGGGTTGTTTTAGTACTGGATGTGAAATGAGCTTGTTAATTTATCAAAAGATGACAACAGCCCCAGGCAAGAACAGAAAAGCAAAATGAACTTAGAGGGAGCAAGGTTTAGTTGGCTGGCTTTGTCCCAGGTGAGTAATCAATGAAATAGTCACTAAGCATTGCATTGTGCCAGGGCATTAGAGGGACCCATTCGTATGCCAGGGTCCTCCAATAGGGTACAATAGTGAATGAAATGCTGAGTCCCATTCCCCAGGTGAATCTGGAAAAATCTTGGATACTCATCTAGTTTGAACTCTTATTTTAACACAAAAAAAAGAAATTTCAATCAGTAGTGATGAAATTTATCAAAGCTACGCTATTTCTGAGACAGAGAAAGCTGCCAGGCCAGGCTTGGAACATTACAATGTCAGCTGGGTTCAAAGGTAATTAGATCTTTTTTTAAATCCACTCATCTGCTGATGGGCACTTAGGTTGTTTCCAAATCTTAGCTATTGTAAATTGTGCTGCTATGAACATAGGGTTGCATATATCTTTTCTGATTGGTGTTTCTAGTTTCTTGGGATATACTTCTAGTCTTATTAACATGTTCCCAATTTGCTTTGAACATATCCTTACTTTTTGTTTCAACAAAAACGTTCCAGGCTTGCCCTAGCTGGTTTGGCTCTGTGGATAGAGCATCAGCCTGAAGGGTCCCAGGTTTGATTCTGGTCAAGGGCAGATGCCTAGGTTTCAGGCTTGATCCCCAGTAGGGGATGTGCAGGAGGCAGCCAATCAATGATTCTTGCTTATCATTGATGTTTCTATCTCTCTTTCCCTCTACCTTCCTCTCTGAAATCAATAAAGACTTATTTTTAAACAATGTTCCAGGCTCATCTTCTGTTTTCCTTGCCCCAGCCCTTGAATCAATCATTTCTCAAAGGAGTGCTGGTTCCTTTTAGTACGAGTATGGTATTTAGGAACCAAGATATGGGCTCTAAATTCCTCTTTGCTATGGCTAAGCTTTGGGGTTTTTCCAGGCCATTTCACTGCTGTAAGGTTATCTCAGTGGTTAGACCTTAAAAGAAATAGACATGATGCCACAGAGAATAGTGCTACCTGGTTATTTAAATATAAAATTAATATAAAATGTAAAACTCAGTACTTTAGTTGCACTAGCCCAGTGGTCAGCAAACTCATTAATTAACAGAGCCAAATATCAACAGTACAATGATTGAAATTTCTTTTGAGAGCCAAATTTTTTAAACTTAAACTCTTTTAACGCCAGGCTGTGATATTTTGTGGAGGAGCCATGCTCAAGGGGCCAAAGAGCTGCATTTGGCTCGTGAGCCACAGTTTGTCGACCACGGCACTAGTCACATTTCAAGTGCTCAACAGTCACAATGACTAGAGGCAGTCACATGGGACACTGCAAAATATGTCTGAATATCGCTATTGCTTTGCTTGTGAAAATAAAGCATAAAGCCCAGGTAAATTTTTTTTTTTAACCAATAAAAGGCATGTGCTTTAGAGAATGATCAATGTCTTCAAACAATCAAATTGTTTTCCAGGCTAGCTTTCTATCTGTGTCAGTCCGTTTTAGCTGTCTCAGGGGACCAGACATTATAACTCAAAAACCGCTCAAGAATTCAGTCCAAGATATATTTCCATCTAAAATGAGACATTCCTTTTTATTTTCATTCCCCATGTGTGTATTTTTTCCACTGAGCCAGGGAGGGAGAGAAGAAGACTAAGTAAACACATTGTTGATTATGAAAGGCATATCCTGGCAGTATAATTCATAAGGTTCTTCCTCTCGAGAGGGCCATTGTGGAGCCTTGGGTGCTATAAGTCCCAACCTGCTGACAGTGATTGGCTATTGAAAGATGGGGGAGGGGGATATTCTCAAAACTGTCATAGAATAAAAGATGAGAAAAATATACTAGGCATTATATGTTGTTATTGTTGTTGTTGTTGTTGTTGTTGTTGTTGTTATTATTATTATTATATACTAGAGGCCCGGTGCATGAATTTGTGCACATGTGAGGTCTCTCGGCCTGGCTGGCAATTGGGGCCCTCTTTCCCAGTCCCGATGGTGCCAATAGGGGCCAATCAGTTGGTGGGATAAGGACCACAGGGGACTGGCCGTTGGAGTGCACTGACCACCTGGGGGCAGCTCCTGCATTGAGCATCTGCCTCCTGGTGGGTGCGAGTCATAGAGACCAGTTGATCAGTCATTCAGTCAACTGGTCGTAATGGTCGTAATTGTGAGGATGCACATACAGAGCTTAGTATAAGACTCAGCACAAATAATTACATTTTAGCGATCCTTTTGATTCTTCTTCTTATTCTATTTTTTTTTTTAATAGAAGTTAAGTTTCTGAGTAGAAATATACTTCTCTTCCTCCCTCTCCTCCTATGCTGACTAATAGTAATTCCACATCACAACTCTGTTGGTAAGCACTCAGAATATATTAGCTCATTTAAGCCTCAAAACAAACCAATGAGGTGGATAGCATTATTATTCCAAGTTCCAGAAAGACTAAATAATTCACCCAAGATCATATTGCTTGCAAGGAGAAGAAGAGAAATTTTGTGCATGGACTGTTAATTCCTGAGTAAGAAATATCAAAACCAGTTGCAAAGTTCTTTTACACCAATTTATTCTGTGGAAAGGCTCAGAAAATATTGATCCAAAACTATGAAGCTCGGTACATAATATTGATAAGACCTAGCATTCTAATACCTAGTAAAAAAAAAGAGTTGAGGATATAAATTTAGGAACAATGATAATGACAAAGATGAGAGCAAACACAGATAGCACTTACTTTGTATCAGATACTGTTCTAAGCACTTTATATATGCTAATTCTTTCAATTTCCACAATAATCCTTTGCCAGATAGGTCCAATTATCATTCCCATTTTTTCAGAAGAAGAAATGGGGCAAAGATATTTAGTGACTCATCCAACACTATACACAACTTGTAAGTTTTGGACATGAGACTGAGACTCAGATAGTCTGACAAAGGGTCCAGTCCCCCTGCATTGTCCTGAATATTGCTAACACATAGCTGGTAATGTTGAGTACTGAAAAAGTCATCCAACCTCAATAACCACTGCATGACAAACTTAAAACTTCCCAAAAATTGAGGCTACACAGTCTTTAGTCTTATCTTAAGAGAAATATATATATATATATATATATATATATATATATATATATATATGATGGTAAATCTAGTTGCTGTGCATATCCTATTCCCATTGGCTAATGGATTCTTATTCTCTACCATCCCACTCACATATTTTCTTCTTGTTTTTTTTTTTTTTTTTTTTTTTTTTTTATCATTCTCATACATACATACATACACACCTCCTTCAGAAAAACTCAGTCACTTTGTTGGTCTTTCTGAATTATTCTGACTCTTCACACTTGAAACATGTAGCTTCTTGAGCTGCAATATGCCTGAAACAAAGACAAGATCAGTTGGAAAACATGAGTGGATTTTCCTAGAAAATTGCATTCTTCTATCACAGGGCTGCTGTGAGGATCAAAGCAAGAATGTGCATGATCTCACTTTGAAAATCCTGAAGGCCTTCAGAAATGTAAAGGATCAT
Source organism: Pipistrellus hanaki (assembly GCF_964339955.1). Classification (NCBI taxonomy): domain Eukaryota; kingdom Metazoa; phylum Chordata; class Mammalia; order Chiroptera; family Vespertilionidae; genus Pipistrellus; species Pipistrellus hanaki. Next base: position 56,150,903 of record NC_140511.1, on the reverse strand, counting down.
TGCTGTTGCCTTACAAAAAACAAAAGCCAAACTCTCTTCCCAAAACAATTTCCCCAAACACAGAATCGATGGGAAGGCAGGGCTTGTGGTTCATAGTCTTTTTCATTGTGCTGGACTTGGAGTTTTTATGTTGTTGTTAATATTTATTTCACTGGGTTGCACAAGCTCGTGAAGACTGTGCAGTTAGATTCATTTATGGATTGGCCAACAGATGACACTTTTTTTTTTCCAGGGGAATTTGCATTTGCCATTGCAATCATTGAATTCATTGCTCAACATGTGATTCAATTTCTCAAAGGAGTCTTTGTGCTGTGATTCAGATTAAGGGTATTTCTTTCTGTCAAAGCCAGGCAATTTTGTCTGAAATGGGTTTTACACACACACACACACACAAACACACACACACACACACACACACACACACACACTAGTTGGTAAAAAGATGCTAAGGTAATCCTTTCGATATCATGACCACACTAGAAACCAACTTATCCTTTGGCCTGAGTAAAGCTATAAAATTTTCTCTGGACATCAGTTTTCCTAGCTACAAAATGGGAGGGTGGATTAGGATTGTGTGATCTCTTTAGATTCTAATAGTTTATGATTTTGTGATTATTCCCTCCCAGGGTGCTCAAAAAATTAAACACGAGTACACGTAGGCCCGAACAGTGGCTACACCTTAATGCTCCAAAAGGAGATGTGAGGCTTCATCGTAACCAAAAACATATACCTCTGGCCCAATTGGTGTTGCCTGGATTGTGGACTTAATCCCCAGTGGGGGCATGCAAGAGGCAGCCAATTGATGATTTTCTCTCATCCTTGGTGTTTTTATCTCTCCCTCACCCTTTCTCTTTCTGAAATCAATGAAAAACATATTTTTAAAAATATGAGTCTCTCACTTCATAGTGAACAATATTTTCAGATATTTTATTTCATTTGATCCCTATCATAGGCCTTTAAAGTAGCCATTTTCATTCCATTGCAGTTTCACAATGGAACTGAAACTCAGAGTGAGTAGGAAATATTTCTTCTGAAATTCCACATTAATGAGTGGCAGTGAACTCAAATTGTAAATTTGGAGTGTTATAATCTCCATGATGCCTGGCAATTTAATACAATATTTTTACTCTCTCTGTATGGTTTGCAAATGTTGGCATTGAAAATTATGCCATTGACCCATATATTCTCTCATGAAAGAATAAGAAACAGGTTGAATCCAAAAGTTTGTAATCTTGTTGGGCCTATTTCATAAGCATTGTGAAGACAAAAGTCCCATAACAAACTGAATGGTGTATCTCAACTTTCACTCACTCATTCATTCATTCTTTCATGAATTCAGCACATACTTGTCATTTTTAGGCATGGTGTTGGGAGATACAGCACTGAAGAAGGCCAAGTTCCTGCTCTCATAAAATGTATAACAGATGAGAATGCTGTGAGTGCTCTGGTTGCTACAGAAGCTCAGAGAACAAGCTCACAAGTGCCAGGGGAGGTTAGAAAAGGTTTCCCAGAGGACACAGGGACTAAACTGGGGAGGGGAGGTGATCACTGACTATGTAAAAGGAGTTTTACATAACCTTTCCACATGGGAGATGTTCCATGTAGAAAGAAGACCATGTGCAAAGGCAATCTTGTTTTGACTTTTGTAAAAGATATTGCCTCTTTAAAATGTTTCCAAGATTTAAAATATTTTCTTTTTCAATTATAATTTGACATACAATAGTATATTAGTTTCAGGTGTGAGACATAGTGATTAGACATTTCTATAACTTACGGAGAGATGACCTGAATACGTTTAGTACCTACCTGACACCATACATAGTTATTACCATATTATTGACTATATTCCTGATGCTGTACTTTACATCCCCATGACTGTTTTTATCTCTAGCGATTTGTACTTAAAAAAAATCTTTATTGTTGAAAGTATTACATATGTCCTCCTTACCCCCAATTGACCCCTTCTAGCCCACAATTTGTACTTCTTAATTCCTTCCTCCTTTCACCTATCCTCCCAACCCCTCACCTCTGGCAACCATTAATTTGTTCTCTGTATCTATGGGTTTGTTTCTATTTTGTTTGTTTATTTTGTTTTTTAGATCCCATATGTAAGTGAAATTATATGGTATCTGTCTTTCTCTGTCTGACTTTATTTCCCTTAGTGTAACACCCTCTAGATTCCTCCATGTTGTTCTGAACGGCAAGATTTCATTTTTTTTTTTTTTATGGCTGAGGAATATTTCATTTTACCACATCTTTACCCATTCTAAGATTTTTAAAGTACAAAAATGAGTGAGTTCTGTCATATTAAAAAATATAAAGGTATATAAAAAATTAATATTCTCTTTATCTCCATTCTCATTCCACTTCTATACAAACAATATGAATTATTTTTGTATAGAGTCTTTCTACCATATTGTTATGATGTAGCTAATTTGTTTTAATATGTTTGGATCCAGAGAGTGTGCTATTATGTATGCATTGGTTGGTTTAAATTACAAACCAAGAATAGTCTGTTGCCCTAATCCAGATGTGGCTACTATGACTGCTTCAGCAATCCTCATCTTTGATTGACACAAGGACACTTTGTTGATTTGTACATAAGTTAATATGTGGGAGCCTATTTCTTAATGGCATACGTCTGCATATGCAAGCATGATGACATCAAGTGTCATGAGCCTGTTCTCGTTTCTCCCATTCAGAACAGAGGAACAGTTGACAAGCATTAAAATCACATGCATTTTCAAAGCCCTGGAAACTAATTGGGAGGAACTGCAGAAAACAAATGGTGATGATGGACAATGCAGAGGGGCAAAGCTGCCTCCCAAATCCCCACGTTAAATAGACTTAAGCATCCCACATTGTGGCCTCGCCTGCGGAGGATCCTAAGAGGATCATCCCCCATGGCAGGCTGGGTAAAAGGTGAAGGGTTAACAGGCCAATCCCAACACAAGGTGTTGGCCCAAATTAGGTGTTTAGAACATTTGCTGAAGGACTTAGTCCGCTGGGTTTTTATTTCCAACAGCAAAAGTATTTAGGGAACAAAAAAGGACTTTTGTGTGGAAGAATTCAAGAAATTTAGTTGGGTCCCCTCTTCTTTATAGGAACCAAAAAAGTAAAAAATTGTTCTCCCTATTTTAAGGAGATGATTATAGAAAAAACACACTCAAGCTCATTTGATATTCTGAGAACCAGCATCATATTGGTATGATCTCTTATTCAATAACTTTTCCTTGAAATGACTCTTCCAGTGAGACCAAGCAGAACCACCAAGAAGTGCATATAGTTGCCTCGTACTCTAGCATCTAAAATGTCATATATATATATTACTTTTTAGGGCAATAATTCTCCAATGAAATCTAGGCTTGAGGCAAGGGCAGGTAAAAGGAGACAAATTTAGAGTTTGACGAAAGAAATATAATTGTACACCTGCCTCCGCCCCTAATCCCACATATTCAAAGGCCAGAAAATTTTCTTCAGTTATCCTACAAAATACTTAGGCATTGGCTTTGGCTATGTTGTTATCCAAAAATGGACTTCTATAGCAATGAGATCATACACCTGAAAAATGGCATTTTTGAAGGAAGAGAAAAACATTTCCTTAGACATTTGTATAACATACTCTGAAAAGGCCCTTGATCAATTTAACCTAGCACCAGAATATTCACATCACTTTTCTGAATTCCGAAGATGTTGGCATTGATGAAATGCAAAGGACTCACATTAGCAAATTCAAATAAAACTGGCACCAATTAAATGTGTTTACCTTAATTTTGCAAGGATAGGCCAGGACATTTTAAAATGCCACTAGCATTTTTAAAAAACATATTTTATTGATTTTTTACAGAGAGGGATAGAGAGTTAGAAACATCAAGGAGAGAGAAACATCGATCAGCTGCCTCTTGCACACCCCCTACTGGGGATGTGCCTATAACCAAGGTACATGCCCTTGACCGGAATCAAACCTGGGACCTTTCAGTCTGCAGGCCAACCCTCTATCCACTGAGCCAAACCGGTTTCGGCGCCACTAGCATTTTAAAAAACCAAGCTACTGCTCTTGAAACTAACTTCAAATGCTATAAACTACAAAATTTAGAAAATTAAGTGTATGAATCCAGATAAAAGGTAATTGGGGGATGTGGGGAGTAATGGTGGCAATTATTTAATCTGCAGAAGGAACTGCCAATAGAATTCTTTTGGATAGCAAGATGCCTAATGCATTTAAATAATAATGGCATACAGAAAACAAAAATGTGAGTCACACACCTTCTGCAGGAGATGAAATAAAGTTCCACAAAAGCAACGACCAGCCTGAAACCCCAATCACATGAAATTCTTATCATGTGATTCAGCACAGTTTGTCAGTTGCTCTGTCAAGTAAAAAAAGGCATTTCATGAAAAAGCAGCTAGTTCAGCTCAGGGGCTGTGACTTGAACCTTACCTTGAGGTAACCGTCATGCTTTGGTAGGAAGAAGTGCTTTCTATGTACTTCCCATGGTATTGCACAGAATATTAAAAAGACATATATCCAAGGGTCAAGAGTAAATAAAATTAATAATTTTTACTGCTTCATCAAGGAGATTTGTAAGAGAGCCTGAATTTTTTCGTTTCCTACAAGTGTGCAGTGGTGCAGAACACAGAGATTGTGCTAGGGTGCCACACCTTGATTTGTGCTAAGCTTCCAGATCACCAACGTTGCTTTTGCACCATCAGTGCAAATGTCAGCATAGTGGGGAAAAAGGCAAGTAGCATCCTATATAATAAAAGGATAATATAATCCTAATGCAGAACGACCAGAACGACTGCTGAACCAGTCACTATGAGGCACACTGACCACTTCTTGGTCCCTTCCCTTGGTCGTCAGGCACCCATCGCCCAATGGTGGCAACAGGGAACTGGGCGTGGGTGGCGGTGGGGGGTGGGGCCAGCTGTGGGCATCTGGGGGAGAAGCCCCTGATCACAGGCCAGGCCTAGAGACCATACCTGTGCACGAATTTTGTGCACCAGGCCTCTAGTTTTAGTATAAAGGGGAAATAGTTTTGACGTTACAGACCCACTTTGAGAACCACTGTGCCTGACTATTAAGTCACATGAAGACAAGACCTGTGCAGTGGTGTACTGGGGTGGCTAGTATTGGCTTGCAAGAGCTAATTGTTAACTTTTAAGGTTGCATGGCAACTAATGTTACATTGGCTGTTTGATATCAGCTTTGGCAGGAGTGTTCACTCCATGGAAATCAGCAGGCATTACAAATCAGGGCCTTCTCCCCCTCCCCCTCTCTGCTTCCCCTCCCCCACAACCCCCCAGCTGCTAGTTAAACATCTACCAACACACCACATCACGGTCTGTGTCCCTGCTTCTGTGTGAATCAGCATCTCTCACTGTGCCTGCCATGTTTACCTATTCAATGAAAATTTGCTAAATAAATAACAGCAAAGAAATAAGTCCACTAATGCTTGATTACCTCTGGGCTAAGTGATTATTCAGTTCCTTAATTCCTTTTCTGAAACCCTTGGGCCAGATATGTTTTCCTGATTCAGATTAAAAAATCTGAGAATGATAATATGGAACCCACGGCAGTGTCTACAACAGTATCTCGATGAGATGTAAAGGTTATATAAAGTCTCACATCAGTTCATGCCAGGTTTTTCTGCCAGATAAGTTAAGAAACACAAAACAAAACCCTTTGGTTTTCTGAGCTTGGGGGATTTCAGAATTGTAGAAAAAGAGTGTGGACCTCTCTTAGGCTTTGAGCTGACCCCCCAGGGGAAGCCCGATTCTACAGACAAGCAGTACAGGGTTCGTTCTCTGTAGGTGGAAAACTACATCATTGCCTCGGGCCACATAAAAACAGACAAAAAATGATGGGCTTGGGGCCATCTGTAAAACTTTCAACAAAAATAAAAAATTTAGCCTTGGCTGGTTTGGCTCAGTCAATAGAGCGTCGGCCTGCAGACTGAGGGGTCCCAGATTCGATTCCGGTCAAGGGCATGTACCTTGGTTGTGGGCACATCCCCAGTGGGGGGTGTACAGGAGGCAGCTGATCGATGTTTCTCTCTCATCGATGTTTCTAACTCTCTGTCCCTCTCCCTTCCTCTCTGTAAAAAAATCAATAAAATATATTTTTAAAATAATAATAATAAATAAATAAATTTTTAAAAGGTGGGGGAAAAACATACACAAATGATGGGCTAGCTAGGTGCGACTCCCAGAAGTTGTTGGCCTGAGGGAGTGTGGAAAGGCAGGAGTAGGTGGAGACTAACACTGACTGCCATTCCCTTTCACCGCCTCCCTGCATTTTCTCAGGCCTTTTCCCTGCCGGGGGCGGGGGAGGGGGGGGGGAGAGCAAACCCCTCTTGTGGTCTTGTGTATGCCTAAATGTCCAATGGCCGGATTTATTAACTTCGTATCTTTAGGGAGGACTTCACGCCAGACCCACCACAGGCCTGAGGGTGGCTCCCGCTGGGCCCCAGGATGAGGACAAACAGTGGGGCTAAGAGTGCAGTGGTGGCATGAATGGGGCCTGAACCAGGCCGGGCCTAATAACGTGTTCACTAACACCTGTATTAGTGCTCCATCACTAGGGGTGAGCTGCTGTCGGACAAGCCATAATCCTGTAAGCTTTTCATTTGCATCTCCCTCATTAGCTGATTAAAACTTGAGGCAGGCAGGTCTCTGCAGCTGCTGGGGCCCATTCCTTCACACTGCCCGCCCGCCTGGGTGGTTTTGGTAATGAAGTCATGTGGGTGGATGTGAGGTTTATATGTATGGAAGGGATTAAGCGTCTTAGAAATTTGTGTGAGCCGATGTTGCCATATTCTCTCTCCTGGAGCCCAGTAATTGGATGGGAGGAGAAATGGCAGACCCATTAGTGTGTCTGTTTACTCAGGAGCGGGGTGCTAGAGATTCAATTTGGCTTCCTTTGGCTCCCTCGCCTTTGTGAGGTGGGCCTGCTTTGTCTCCTCGGGGGCCCTGAGCACCTCCAAACCCCAGCCCCGCTAAGGCGATTCTGTCACAAAGGAGGGACCGTGGTGACCAGGGGCTTGGAGAGAAGAAATGCAGGCCCTGCTCAAGTACTACTTGAAGGCAGCAGCCCCATCCCGCCTGGCCCAATCCTGGGCTAGAGAACAAGAGATAATTGAAATTTATCAACACTTCTGGGCCTTTTCTTATTATTATTTTATTAGTCCTCCACGTTTGGGATTACCGATCCTCAGCATCAAAGGCCCCCGCAGGCTTCTTATTTGGGAAGTGAGCGGTTAGACGTTTCAGAGGCTTCACAAAGCAATTGTCGTACTCGCCCGGTTTGCATAATTTTAATAGAGGAAAAATAACACGAAGAGAAAAAAAAGTCCATTTCCTGTGCTGTTTGTTCAGCTGGAGACAGAGCTCCTTGTGCCTGATGAGGTAAGAGATGCTCCATTGTCTCGCCCCTGACCCCGACAATGAGGTCCCACTAACGTCGTTAACAAAACCGGACCAGGCAATTCTGCAAACTTTGAAGCGGAACATTGTCTCCAAAGTGTATGGGGCGCCGCAGACAGAGCCATGTTTATTCATCAGCAGAGCCGGGGTTTGCAAAGCCCAGAGACGAGGACTTGCACCAGCAAAGAGGGAAAAACGGAAATGTGGACTGGTCGCCAGGCCAGGCCTACCTTGAAGCTGGAGAACAGAGTGGGGGAAATGGGAATTTGGGAATTTTCATTTTCTTTCTTAAACATATTGGAGAAGTAGAGGAGACTATGTCAACTCGAATTTTGTGGAAGTTTATCTTATATTTTTAACTTTTTTACATTAAAAGCCACAGCACCGTTCTATCCAGGTGGCTCAGTTGGTTGGAGCATCGTCCCATTCACCAAAATGTTTGATTCCTGGTCAGGGCACATAGGGGAGGGGAACTGATTGATATTTATCTCTCACATTGGTGTTTCTCTCTCTCTCTCTCTCTCTCTCTCTCTCTCTCTCTCTCTCTCTCTCTCTCTCTCTCCTCCCTCCCTCCCTCCCTCCCTCCCTCTTTCTCTCTCTACAAATCAATAAAAATATATCCTCAGGTGAGGATTAAAAAAAAAAAAAAAAAAAGGCCACAGCCACAACCCCATCCCCCAAATTCTAATGTGAACTTTCTGTGCCAGTCATTGTACCAGTTGCTGAATTATTCCATTACATTATGTTTTTAATGTCTTTACTGAAGGAACAAATTAAATGTATTCAAATGCAAGTCTGAATGTCTGAGTTAGGTCATTTGCAGAGACTTTAGTGGAATCTTTTAGCGAGATTAAGGGATTCAAATGAGACCCTGATAGGCAATAGCAGAGAAACACAATGCCAGTCATTACCAAAGGTTTCCCACAGTAAAATCAAATTTTTAAAAACAAAATGAACAAAATACAGCAAGCCAGAAAACCAAATAAATAAATGAAAAAACTACAATAAACATCCTCTGAATATGTTTATGTTGGTAAAACAAAACTTTTCCATCTCTATCCCCCTCTGCCTTTATTATTTTAATTATTTTTTCCATCCCTGGTAACAATGTCAGTAAAAGCAACTGGATCCCTGGTGCTTGATGCTAATTCAGCTAACATTTTGGAGCCTCTCCTCTTTGCTGTGTTGTTGTGTGTTTTTTTAAAAAATTTATTTTATTGATTTTTTTACAGAGAGGAAGAAAGAGGGATAGAGAGTTAGAAACATCAATGAGAGAGAATCATCGATCAGCTACCTCTTGCACACCCCCTACTGGGGATGTGCCCGGCAACCAAGGTACATGCCCTTGACTGGAATCAAACCCAGGACCTTTCAGTCCACAGGCCAACACTCATCTATCCATTGAGCCAAACTGGTTTTGGCTGCTGTGTTTAGAGTTAGAAAGAGCAAACCCAACAAAATACATCAGATTTTATCCACGACCCAGCATTGACAGTCAGGATTAAAGGAAATCTGGTTAGAAAGATAGTGAGGAAGAGAAAATAGGGGAAAATTTTATCCTGGCTCAAAAAATCTTGAAGTCAGAGATTCATTGAATCTGAAGAGTAGAATGATTCTTAAAGATCCTCAAATCCAATGATGCAACCAACACTCTAAGTCAAGCAAGTCAAACTGTGGCCCAAAATGAATATTTTTGCGGTACAGCCAATATAACGATATGTAAAAAATGTTTCAATAAAAATTTCATAACTTAATTTTTGCAATATCATATTATACATAGTTATTAATAATGAACTACAATATTTGCTAATGACTGATTACTATAACCATGTTGCATTCATTTCCTTTATGCGCCTTACACGCAGGTGCACCATTTCTCTCCACTAATACTAGCAGCAAATATTTTTTTAACTTAATAAATCTTCATTGTTCAGATTATAATTGTTCCTCTTCCCCCCCCCCAAAGTTCCCTTCCACCTGGTTCCCACTCTACCCTCTGCCCTTACATGCCCCCCCCCACTGTCCTCATCCATAGGTGTATGATTTTTGTCCAGTCTCTTCGTGCACCCCCAACCTCTTTCAATGTCAATCCACTCCCTTTCTATGCCCCTGATTCTATTATATTCACCAGTTTATTCTGTTCCTCAGATTTTTAATTCACTTGACTTTTAGATTCACTTGTTGATAGACATGTATTTATTGTTCATAATTTTTATCTTTACCTTTTTCTTCTTCCTCTTTTTAAAGAATACCTTTCAGCATTTCATATAATACTGGTTTGGTGGTGATAAACTCCTTTAGCTTTTCCTTATCTGTGAAAACTCTTTATCTGACCTTCAATTCTGAATGATAGCTTTGCTGGGTAGAGTAATCTTGATTATAGGTTCTTGCTATTTATCACTTTGAATATTTCTTGCCAATCCCTTCTGGCCTGCATAATTTCTATTGAGAAATCAGCTGACAATCCTATGGGTGCTCCCTTGTAGATAATTATTTTTCTCTTGCTGCTTTTAATATTCTCTCTTTGTCTTTTGCCCTTGGCATTTTAATTATGATGTGTCTTGGTGTGGTCCTCTTTGGATTCCTTTTGTTTGGGGTTCTGTGTGCCAGCAGCAAATATTTTAGCAGCCAATTGCCACATCATTAGTCTTGGACTGATTTATTTGGTGTGAGCAACAGGAAATATTTCACTTTCGGAGAACAAGAAAAATAAGTTTATTTGTGTTATGCTTATTAATTTGTGCAGTTATTCAGTATCTGGTAAGTTAAAGGAAAAATATTAATTTTTATTAAAATGTTCCATTATTTTATGTTAATTACTCATTTATTTCAGCCCTTTGTATTCAGCATGTCTCTATCAAAATAAACCTATATTTCTATTAAAATTGAAGCTTTTGCTTTTTTGCAGCCCACATAAACTTAAACCTTTTTTATTTGACCTGTGTTAGCCTTTGAGTTTGACATACTTGCTCTCAGTCCTCTCAGCAAAAATTCTATGTAACCCTCTAATTTGTTCCAAACACTTATGACCCATCATATTCTGAAATTTCATAATCCTGATCTGCAAACTGATCTTTTGGCCACTTCGCATCCCTCTCAAACTTTACATAATTTTTACATAACATATTCTTCAGGGGAAGAGAATTTAACATTTTTGAGCAACTACTTACTATATAGAAGGTGCCATATAGCTTAGTATGCTGAGTGGGAATAATTATTCTCATTTATATAAGGAAACTGAAGCTCAGGGAGGTTACCCAAGGACACTCAGCCTCTAAGCAGATGAGCCACTCTGGTCTGACCTCTTGCTCTTTCACAAACCACTCCAAACTAAGTGGTTTAAAACAACAATCATTTTATTATTTCTCATGAGCCTATGGTTTGGTTGGAGGTGTTGCTGGACTGGGCTGATGTGGCTGGAGCTAGATGGTCTGGGATGGCCTCACCCAGGTCTGGCTTCAGCTGAGATGGCTAGGACAGCTGGCCCTGCCTTAAGGATGATGGCCTATCATCCTTAAGGAGGCTAATTCAGGCTCATGCATATGGCGGCGGTCTTTCAAGAGAAGGGGAGCAAAAGCTGCAAGACCTACTGAGATCTAGGCTCTGAACACGAAGTGACTTCCCATCATTCTAGTAACCAAAAGAAGTCAAAGGCCAGCCAAGGCTCAAAGGATAGGAAAACAGATTCTGCCTCTTGATGGGAGGAGTTGTAGAGAATGTTTGGCCATTTGCAATTGAACACATGGCCTCTCATCTGGAGTCAGTCCATGTTCAAACCTTGGTTTTACCAGGTTTTAGCTGCGATGCCTTCAGAAAGTTAACTTACCTCTTCCTGCCCATTTCCCAACCTGTTAAACAAATATAATAACAGGACTCTCTTCTAAAGGTAGTTATGAGGATTAAGTGATTATAAATGTTTCACTTAGAATACTGCTGGTATAAAGTCTTCACAATACTATAAGTATTAGTGACCATTATTATTGTTATTATTTTGTTGTTGTTGTTAACTGATATGGTGTACTGTCTACCTCAATATTTATTAATGTGCTATGACCTGGGGACATAAAATAAAGGAGTTGGGTGGGAACTCTTTGATATTTATTTACCACCTTTTTATGTAGGCTCCACACTGGGTGCTTCACATGGAGTATTTAATTCTTACAAGAATCCAATAGTATAGGTGTTATCTTCCTGGTTATTCGTAAACTAAGGTGAATAAGATATGGTCTTTTATTTTTAAAATGCTCATACATTAATGTGGAAAACATTACTAAAAAAATGACATCTGTTTGGTTCTTTTACAGCACATTCATGCACATTATTAACTCACTAGAATTCAACATTTTTGTGATCCCTAGTAAGCAGCTGAAGATACTGCTGTGCACAGAAATTAAGCATCAGAGAGATCCAAAGCTAGTATCTTTGGTGTCTTAAGCCACTTTGCTGTGGGCTCCTCCACGATGCCCAATGTCTCACTTATTTAAATCAGTGAATGTCATATGAGGAGGAAAAATGTCTCCAGAAATTGTTAAGAAACACTTGACTACATGAAGGCAGAACAATCAAAAGAAACACAAGATGGCTGTCCCTGATACATTACACACCCTGTCATACGGCTTCCAGTTGTTTACTGAAATCAGTGTTGGATGTGGTATGCCTATTAAGCAGATATGGCAACACTAATGTACCATGTCCTCCTCAGGACTAAATTTATAGAGCTCACTTCATAGCAGGAAACAGTTCCACAGCCAGTTTGTAATCAGCTTGCAGATGCAAAACATTAAATCGAAGTCCAGGATGGTCAACACTAGAACAACTTTAGAAAACTGGGACCCTCCACTTAGTTGAGAACTGCCACAGATCTCAGTCAGTGCTAGATTAGCACAGGTGGCTCCTTTGCATATTGGAGAGGACCAATATAAGCCATCAGGAAGAGCAGGGCTTGCAGCCAGACAGACCTGGCTTTTGATCCTGGTGGCACTGCCACATCCCAGGCAAGTCCTCCACTTTATGAATCTTGGTTTTCTCATCAATAATAAAAACACTTAGAGAAGTGTTGTGTGGGCTGTGTGAGGCCCTGCACATAAAATGCTGAGCACAATGAGGACAATTATGTGATACCATAATCAATAAAATTATAATTAATTAATTAATTAATTAATTTTTAAAAATGCTGAGCACAGTGCCTGGTACACAGTAACCTCTTCTAACTGGTAAAAGATGAATTCATAGTAACCAAATGAGGAACCCAGATAAGCCCAAATTCTGTCCTGCATTCAACCCTCCATTAGAGGAGGCTACACACATGAGGAACAGAAGTGGAATGGAAATCAAAGTCGAATTTTGGCATCAGCTGCTTGCACACCCTTGTCCGGAGTTCTGGGAAAGCTATACATGGTTTTAGTTTGAGGATGAAGCAGAGCCTTTGCAATCTCCTCTCAAACTAAATCGCAGAATTGTCTACCCTCTGATGTATTCATGGAGGAAGAAGGTCAAAGTAAAGAGGAAGAAAAAGTTGGCCAGGTTTGAAAAAAGAAAAAGTAAAAAAGAAGAAAGAGAGGAAGAAGATGCTGAAGGAGGAGGGGGCAGTGAGAGGAAGAAGGTGGGTAATTGGGCCCATCTTGTTGTGCTGGACCCTGTCTGGATCTGCTCTTCACACAGAGGTAGGAGGAAATAGAGCTTTAGTAATACAGTGACCCTGTCTATTGGTAACCATGTCCCATTCAATGTTTTAAATTTTCATAATTCAGATCAGCAGCTCTTCTTTCCTTGACAGGGGTCATGGTAGAAAGTGAGTGGAGGTAGACCCAGCATTGAGACACCCAGCCTTGGAAGACTCACCTATTCCATAGCACTCAGTGCACATAACTGTAATTACTGCCATTGATGTTGTTACTGTGGCTATATTCCTGTGATTCAGTGACCCCACTATTAGTGAAGAAGAATCTGAATAGTGAGGGCTATGGTTTCTTTCAGGTCTGAATTAATAATAGTAATGTTTCAGAAAAACTATAGAAATAAAAACCTATAAATCCAAATCTACTGTTTTATTCACTTTATTATGCTAATGATGCATTGAGAGATAGTGTGGCATAAAAAGAGCACAGAGAGTCATACTTGTGCATATTATTTAACCCTTCTGAGTCTTAGTTTCCCCATCTGTAAATAAAAACTAATTATAACTACCTCCCATATTGGGGAGTTTTAATGAGCTAATGTGAAATAAAATCTTGCTTGTGGTCAAGGTTCAAGAAATGTTATTTTTATTACTAAAATATGATATAAGATTCTTTATTTTATCAATTCTGATCTTTATTATGCTATTCAATGTACTTCTATTTTTTAAGCTTTAAATTTGTCATTCCTTATCCACCACCTCCCATCATCATTCCATGCACCCACAGACCATGCTCACTTGGAGGAGCCCTATAATAGAAGTAGCCTCAGTTTCAGATTCAGGAAGAACTAGAATTGAATTGAGGCTCTATAATTTTAAAACTTTATGACTTGGGATCTATAATTTACTTTCTCTGAACTGTCTTCTTACTTAGATAATAATTCTGTGGCAAAATTTCTAGTTGTTGACCCAGTATCCATTCTCTTCCTTTTTATCATACTGCTGCCTAGGTAGAAGACTACATTTCCCAGCTTCCTTTGCAGCTAGCTGTGGTCACATGACTAAATTTTGGCCAGTGAGATATAATTAGGAGTGTTATATAGCCCTCCTTTAATCATTCCTATTTCTTGGAACAAAGGCATGATGGTTGGAACTCAATAAACTTCTTGGCCCCTGGGGATGACTTAATAGAGAGCTAAGGGAACCTAATTCCTGAGGTAGTAGGGTTCCCATTAGACTAGAGCCCAGTAATGTCTACCTCTGAACATCTCATGAATGATTTAAAATAATTATCCTTGTTTAAACTAATCTTATTTTGAGTTTTCTGTCACCTGCAGTCAACCACACATGAGGTAATGAATGTTGAAGTTATTGGCACATTATAGGCACTCAATAATTTTAGTCTCTCTCATCTTTCCATCAAGTCCACTCCTCCTATTATAGTGAGAGAGTCTTTTTTAAATTTAAATATCAAACAAGAAATTCCACAGAGGTGCTCACATTATCCCCATTTCAAAATCATAGTTGAGGTTATAAGGAAGTTCAAATGAAATAATTCTGTAAAAATATGTGTAAAATTCTATCAAAATGGGAAGCATCAAGATTTTTCTTGCTAAGGCCATGTCCCTTCTGACTACTCTTATTCTTGCTCTCTTCTCCTGCCATATTCCAACCCCTCCTCCAACATACCTCATTTTCTAGTGACACAAAACTGAACACCTGATACCCAAGTCTCAAACTTTTTTACCGATGGCAGAGAAGAATAAGCACAGACCCCAGGGATATCTGGAGATAAAGCCTGAGCAGCATTATCCAAAATTTCTTGGAAGCATTAGATCTTATCTCAAAAAATTAATTTGAATTTTCATTCTCTTCTACTATATCCTCCTACTTACATTAATAATAATAGCCTGCCAAAACCGGTTTGGCTCAGTGGGTAGAGCATTGGCCTGTGGACTGAAAGATCCCAGGTTCGATTCCGGTCAAGGGCACGTACCTTGGTTCTGTGCACATCCCCTGCGGGGAGTGTGCAAGAGGCAGCTGACTGATGACTCTCTCTCATCGATGTTTCTAATTCTCTATCCCTCTCTCTTCCTCTCTGTGGAAAATCAATAAAATATAAAAAAAAATAAAAAAGAATATCTTATTCTAATCACTCAACTTTGAGTAGCCTATAGCTTTGAGAATTCCCCAGATTCAGATATGAAAAAGAAGACTAAAATTTTCATATCTTTGTGCTGTCTCTTCTGCCAGAAGTACCTTTCCTTGAACTTGACCCTCATAGCCTTCTCTGTAAAAGTGCTCATGATTCCTTTAGGCAGACTCAGTCATTCTAACATGTTGTACATCCTTCCACTGTAGTACTTAAGAGATTATTTCTAAACTGGTTTTGTGGGTGGGGACATTCAGAGTGGAATGGCCTTTCTCTTTCATTAATCTACAAGATCCTCCAGGGAAATGACTGCAATTTTGTACCATCATCTCTACTACAATTACCATTACCATACCCCCATCCTCATTAGAGCCTAGCACTATGCCTATTCCATAATAGATGCTCATTAAAGATGAGATAGAATGGATAAATTAATGAATGTTCAACAAATAACTCAAAATTAAGTTATTTGTGGACCTTAACCTCAAATTTCAACCACATGCACAGTCTAGTTTGGCTTGGTCAATGCCAGCAGTGACCTCCTCCATGTATGAGGCTTACCACACTTCTCCCATCCAAGTACTAACCAGGCCCAACCCTGCTAAGCTTCCAAGATCAGATGAGATCGGGAGCGTTCAGGGTGATATGGCTGTAGACGGCTTACCACACTTCTAAATTGGGCCCTGAATCCTTCTACACAGAAGATAAAGGCAACCACCTCTAACTCAAGTCACCCCAGCCAGGAAAATCCACTGCCAATGTCCCAATGGTCTCCGAAATGTCAATTCTATGAAGGTTGACGCTAAGCTCCACACACCCCACATTATCAAATGCCTGTTTGCTTCATGTTTTGTCTGGACTGTCAGCACCATTTAATGCTGAGTGGGTCCCTTATCTTTATTGATCACTTAATTTATCTTTTCTTAACTTCCCTTGCACCGTCTGGTGCCGTGTGTCCGTCTGTTGAGGCTGTCATGACTGGTTTGCTCTTGAAAATAATAGGGGCAGCAGGTGGTGTGACTAAGTCGACCCTTTGCAGAATGGGGGACCATTCCCAGTCCCTGTCTCAACCTGCCAGTGTGTCTACACCCTCCCAGCTGTTCCACATTAAAGCAGTCAACTGTGACTTTACAGTCCGAGTTTTACACAACTGTTTTACAAACCGGGAAGGAGGTCTTTTGTGGCAAATCCTTTGTCAGGAAGTAGAATTGGGGAGGGAGCGTGGGGCTGGAGGAGAAAGCCAGTTCCAGACTGGGTGCATTTTAATGACTATGCAGATAGATGCAGACTTCCTTGCTTTGGTGAGAGGGGACTGTGGATAGGAGTGGGAGGCTGACTTCTTGCTCTTGGGATGATTTAGTAAGAAGAGCAACTGCTCTTTTAACACTAGCTTCAGCTTCGAATGCACTGTATACTCCATGAAAGCCTTCATTCCTCTTGTAGAATGAACACAAGAGCAGTTCGTTAGAGCCCTGTGTCCTAGGGTCAGTACTCTGGGGGCAGGTATTATGCAGTTAAGGAAATAGCAAGAAAATGATGCCTTTGGGACTCAAAAGCCAAGTTTAAGTTTTGGGGCTTGTAATCACATGTGAAAAGCAATTAGACAAAGTGAAAAGAGCACAGAGTTTTGAGTCAGACAGATCCAGGCTCCCAAGTTAAGTAACTTCGACCTACTCACAGTGAATGATATGGTATATTAAAATTCCTATTTCTTAAAACAGAACTCTTTCATCCCTGCTGACCAAGAAAAAAAGAAGACACAAATGACCAAAATTAAGAATGAAAGAGAAAGCATTAATACACACCCTATAGAAATTAAAAGGATAAACATCTTGTGCCAAAATTTTTGATAGCTTGAATGAAATGGACAAATTCCTTGAAAGACAAACTACTCAAGAAGAAATAGATGATCTGAATTGTCCTGTATTAAAGTAATTACATTTATTATAAAAAACTTTTTCACAAATAATATTTTAGGCCTAGATGGGTTCACTGGTGATTTCTACCAAATGGTTAAGATAGAAATGTGCCAATTTTATACAAACTCATACATAGGAGAGAAAAAAACATTTTCTAAGTCATTTTATGAGGCCAGCATTACCCTGATAGTGAACCTAGAGGAAGACATTATAGGAAAAGAAAACAACAAGCTAATATCCCTCAATACATAAAAATTCTTAATAAAATCTTATCAGAATCCATCAATATATGAAAATTATACATCATGAGAAAACAGAATTTATCCCCAAAATTCAAGGTTGATTCAACATTTAAAAGTTAATCAATCTAACCAATCAGGCAAATGAACTACAAACAAAACATCCTATAGTCATCAATAGATACAAAAATAAATTGACAAAATCCAGTATCTATTCATGATGACATTTTGGGCAAGTGAAGAATAGAAGGGCACAACCTTAACTTTAGAAAGGCCATCCATAACCAACTATTAAAAAATTATAGTTAGCATTATATAAAAATTTTTAAAAAGTCAAAACTATAGAATAGGGTCAAGGTTGCCAGGGGCTAGCATGAGGTAAGATTTTGGGGATAATTGGAATATTTTATATTTTGGTTGGTTGTTATATACAGTAAAACTCACTGAACTGTACATCTAAAAAGGGTGAATTTGCCTGGCTGGTGTGGCTCAGTGGTTAAGTGTCAACCCATGAATCAGGTCACTGGTTCAATTCCCAGTCAGGGCACATGCCCAAGTTTTGGGCTCTATTCCCAATAGGGGGCATGCAGGAGGCAGCCAATCCATGTCTCTCAAGGATGTTTCTATCTCCCCCTTCTCCTCCCTCTAAAACCAATAATAAAAAAAAAATAAAACACATTTAAAAAATGAATAAAAATAATGAATTTTACTCTATGTAAGTTGTATCCCAACTAACCTGTTTTATTTTTTAAAAAGTACCATGACTGATGTCTCCTATAAAAACTTTGAAACAAAACCAATGTATAAGGGATTTAAGTCCACTTTTTAAAGAATAAGTATGCTTATGCATTTATACTGTTACAAAGAACAGACACAAAACATGAAGACTTTCTCAATGTTACATGAAAACAGCCCAAAACTGATAGGTCAACTTCACAAAGATAGCAGTTAAAGGAAACTCCAGTATTATGATTATAGATGGAAATATATAAAATATCAGCAAATCTACTTGAGCAATATTTGAAAAGAATAATGCACCAGAGTCAAATAGGATTTATTCCAAAATTTCAAAAATGTTTCAATATGAGATAATCAGTATATTTACATCAATTCCTAATTTTGAAAAAAAAACACTCAATAAACATAAGGTAATAATGAACTATTATGCAACTAAAATAGATTATAAAGAATTATTTGAAATTATCTGAAACACCAGAAGAAAAAAATATATAGTCTTAAAAGTAGAGATAACATTATAATTAGTACAGATTATATAATTGTCCAGTTGGAAAACCCTCCAAAAGCAAATGTAAAGAAATCCTATCATATGCTACCAGAAGGATGAACCTTGAGAACATTATGCTAAATTAAATAAGCCAATTACAAAGCATTAAGTACTGCCTCATGCTTATATGAGGTATCTGAAGTAGTCAAACTTACAGGAAGAGGAAGTAGAATGTACTTACCCGGGTCTGGGGGGGGAGGGAGTGGGAAGTTGCTCCATGGACACAGAGTTTCAGTTTTGAAAGATGAAAAAGTTCTAGAGATCTGGTGCATAGCAATATGCATATATTTAACACTGTTGCACTATACACTTAACATGGTTTAAGCTAGTACATTTTATATTATGTGTTTTTACAATAAAAATGCTATTGGAGCTACTTAGAATATTTTCTTTTCTTTTTTTAAAAAATATATTATATTGAATTTTTTACAGAGAGAAAGGGAGAGAGATAGAGAGCTAGAAACGTCGATGAGAGAGAAACATCGACTAGCTGTCTCTTGCGCACCCCCTACTGGGGATGTGCCCGCAACCAATGTACATGCCCTTGACCGGAATCGAACCTGGGACCTTTCAGTCCGCAGACCAACGCTCTACCGCTGAGCCAAACCGGTTTCGGCTAGAATATTTTCTTTTGAAAATAATAATCTATGATTGGACTGCTCTAGAAAATTAGCAACCAGTTAGGAAATATAATGGAAAGACAGTGCCAAAATGACAAAACCAACATTATAATACCCTGGATAAACCAAAGCTTGCAGAACTTAAATAAAATAATCATAAACCCTAGCTGGTTTGGCTCAGTGGATAGAGCACTGGACTGTGGACTAAAGGGTCCCAGGTCTGATTCTGGGCAAGGACACATGTCCAGGTTGTTGGCTTGATCCCCAGGTGGGGGTATGCAGGAGGCAGCCAGTCCATGGTTCTTTCTCATCATTGATGTTTCTATCTCTCTCTCCCCCTCTCCCTTTCTCTCTGAAATCAATAAAAATATAAAAATAAGGAAAAAAAGGACTGTGTTGTTAATATTGAAAAAAAATCATAAAACTTTACAGAGGAACTAAAACAAAAATGGAATAAATGGTGAGACCTAGCATGTCCTTCAATGATAAGGCTGACTATTATAAAACTATAAATTCTTCTCAGAAGTAAATGACATTTCAATAAAAATTCCAAAGAAAAAAATAAAAATAAATAAAAATTCCAATTAGATATTTTAAAAGTACATCCAGAATGTTAAGGTCTGAGAACACTCTAGAACATTCTGGAAAAGTAACATATTTAATCAGTGTGCAGGGCACAGTATTAGTTATGCTAGATATTAGATATCAGAACATATTGTAAAACTACCATAATTAAAACAGCATGTCATGGTGTATTTTCATTTTCAGAAAAGACAGGAAACTTTTCTGAATTAAAAGGTCAAAAACGTACTTAAGCATAGAATAAATGTAATACATGATAAAGGTGACTTTTCAAAATAGTAAGGGAGAGGTCTAAGGTCCATTATTCAATAAATGAAGCTGGAAAAGCTGGTTCATCACTTGTGGGAAAAGTTAGATATATCTTTATTCCTTATTATATATCCAAATAAATTTCAAATGCTTTAACTACTTAAATGTGAAGGGTACATATTCAAATAATCATAGAGTGAAAAGGATCATTTTCCAGAAGAGCTCTACTCTAAATCTGACTAATTCTCAACTCTTTCTGAAATTGGTGTAGAAAGAACTTAATGAATTGGCCACATCAAACCTCAACATGAAGATCCTCCAGTTTTAAAATTCTAAGGTTCAGTCAGGAGTTCATTTAAAAGCAACTAGTAATGCTCAGCTTGTTTGGTTGCTAGGGTCAATGCACAGAGAAGCTCCTTACCCTAGTCCTTTTCCCTTCAACTCATCAATGATTACAGATATTTACTCTATATAGCCCCTCCTCAGCTCTATAATAGGGAAAATAACACAGAGTCTGTGCCATCAAATGATTTATAGCTTGTCTTATAATAAGAATTGCTCTTCAAAATGATCATCCCAAAGATAGCAAGATCCAGCATTATCAAGAAAGGTTCAACTGTGTTTCCTTCCTTGGTAACAAAGTGGTGCCAGTAACGTTAAAAAGATTTTATACTTAAACAACAGTCAAAATTAGATACTGCAATAACCTTGATTTTGATATATCGCGGTTTTCATCCTTTGGTCTTAGCTCTTTTGTTTAAATATTTTCTGCATTTATTTGCATACTTACTTGTAGGTTTTTCAGATGGGGTAATAGACATAGCCTTCAATTCCTCCAGTGTGTTGATATTTTAAAGTAAATGCAAGGTTTATATAACATTTCTCATTTCCTTTTTCTCTGCTCAAATGTGAAGGCCAGCCCCTTAATAGATAATGATCTAAATGATTTTCATTTTGAGACTAACTTTAAAACTCAACCATCTATAAAAACTCCTTTATAGCTTTTTTTCCCCAAGAAAAAATCTGACTCTCTTGATAAACCTGCACACATCTATTTATTATAAAATGGGAGTTATGCAATTTATCCTATTTCTTTTTGGTTTAAAAGCTAAATCACTTTGTCTCTGCTTCATAATTGCTTTCTCTATGTGATCTTTTTTAATCTCTCGTTTTTTGAATGTCTTACAATTTCATTTAAACTGCCTCAGAACTTCTCTGGGAATGAACAGGAATAGAACACTCAAAAGTAAACTGATTAAATTAATAATGGCAGGTAAGGATAGAGTCTATTAGGTCTTTTCTCTCTTTTCTCTCCTATATTACTTAATTACTTAGATCTTAAGGTCTTTCAATAGCTTAGATTTATTTCTTTTGAAACCCAAGTAATAATATAATCAGATTGGATACTATTTATTCTATCTCTCATAATGAAATCAGAAATGACTTCTTTGGTTTCCAAAAAAGAGATTATTTTTATAACAAAAATAAAAATTTTAATAAGCAACCAAAGCCAAGTAGCAGGCAATAGTATTGTCCAAAAAAATACTAGTATAAAAACCTGAAATTCCCCTTTAAGAACAAAACTTCAGAACGATATACAAGTCAAAATATTGGTACAGATGAAATAATAAGCTACATGTTTTCTTAAAGACAGTATCACAAGCTTTAACCAATAACCAAAATCCGGGGTTCAAGTGTACCCCTGAAGATGAATATCATCAAGGATGATCACATTTCCAATACACCCCTGCATCAGAAATAAAACAATGAGAGAGAACCACCGAAATGCCTGTTATCACATTCAGGAAGTTGGACTTTCTCTAAACATCTTCAGTTGCAAGTTCTCCCGTTGGCATTATTTACTGTGGGCCAGGCAACCACATGGCGGGACCCTTCACCTCAAGGACCCAGGGTGTAAATTAGAGAGAATGCACAAGGGAACCAAATTTGGTGATCATTTGAGACCCTGATGGACATTTGTCTACCTCACAAAAGCCTCCGTACAATTGGGCACAATTTGTCACAATTGACAGTTTTTACTCCGAGAAGGCCCAGATCTAGAATGGCACAGATGTCCTAGTTTCTCTCCTTTCTCAGTTTGGATCACAGGGACAACATTTACCCAACAGATTTAATAATATAAGCAACTGCACAATTCCAAACACTGCGTGGGTGCCAATAGTACCTTTTCCTGTCTCTTCCTCCCTATTTCTGTGATGATCTGAACAGTTTCCTTAGCATGAGAGAAGCAGCCCCTCGACCATTGCCAGACACAACCAGCAGGAGGAGACCTACAGGGACACAATCATTTCATGAACCATTATAAGAGCTCTAAAAAAATCACAAGCTGAGAGTCCATCTCCACAGAAATCGATGACCTTCTAGAGGGCAGAGCCCAGCTGTATCCCCCCACAGCGCCCAACTTGGTTGATCTCCAAACAGTCTCTCCACAAATGTTACATGCAATGACAGAGGAGCTTGACATGTCACCTTAAAGTGCCAAAAAGCCCCTTTGACTCAAGTCTCCCTTACACTAGTTTCAAAGAAAGCCCAATTTGTAGCCAGACATCTACAACAGGATCATAAGAAGGTACAACTGCAATAAATCCTTATGGCAAGCATCATCAAACTCTTGTGCTTTTTTCTCCCCTTATCATTCTCAGAAAAAAATGACAGAGGAAAACAAAAAATGGTTGTGTAGGCACCTTGCAGGGAGAACAGTTTCTATATAATTGTCTTAAGAGGCACTGAAGCTGTCCTTTAACAACTCACAAATTATCTCCTGACAACTTGAAATAATAGACCTTTTTGTTAAAAGGAGAAAGGTTATGGAGACCAAAGGTTAAACAGGTCTTTTCATCATGATAAATCACTGGTTAATGAGGTCACTATTGTTGGGTATTATAACCATTCCCTTTAATGCCATTACCTCCTGGTTGTAAAGCTGACAACTAATGGTCCGCATTCTTTGAACTTTTCTACAATATTGACTGGCTTTTCTGAGCAGATGTTCCTTGGATGTGATTGCAAAAAGGGCTACAATTCTTCATCATGGAAAGAACTTCAAGAAAGCTTATGGAATCCAGGCAGTCTAGGCATTTGCAGAGATGCAGTAAGAGGCAGCATAAAGACAAAAATAAGCTTTAATCCCGTGATAACCACATCCATTTGCTGTAAGCACTTGAGGGGATAAAATATAGCAACTAGCACTGGAGAACTTAATGAATGGTCATTAATTAGAAATAAGGGGATGGGTGCAATTAATATTTGGGTTACTCCTTATGCATTGCAATAAAATAGTACATCATCTCACTTAATCCTAAAAAAAACTCTCTAGTCCTACATGGTTTCGCTCAGTGGCTAGAGCGTTGGCCTGCAGACTGAAAGGTCCCGGGTTCGATTCCAGTAAAGGGTACATGCCTGGGATTTCAGGCTCAATCCCCAGTACAGGGCATGCAGAACACGATTCTCTCACATCATTGATGTTTCTCCCTTTCTCTTCCTCTCTGAAATCAATTTAAAAATATATATTTTTTAAAATGATCAATTTTTAAAAAAATGAAATCAATTGAAAAATATATTTTAAAAAAATGATCACTAGTCTATTAAAAGAAAACAAAACTCTTGAGTTCCACATAAGATTATCCCTTTTAGATGGGGGAGAGGGGGACTGAGAACCTGTGAAAAAACCATTTTCCTAGGTTCTGCATGTTAGATGATGAGGAAACGCTAACTCCAAACCTTGTGCTCTTTCATTCAGTCATTACCACTAGGAGAAGGAAGTAACGAATTCCGCATCAAATTCTGTAGTAAGCATCAATGGCCACAGATATTTCTTTTACAATTGACAATTCCATGACAGAGTAGTTCTCCATTTGTACTTGATGACTGAACAGAAATAGAACTTTCTTAATTCACTTCAGAAAGATTTTAGGAATCAGATACATAGGGAATAGAGGCCCCAATTAGGGAACTTAGCAACACTCAAAAGCAGAAAATGAATGAATTATCATCAGTGTCATATTTGTCATTCTTAGGGCAGAATGGCTTCCAGGGCTCATTTTCAATTTTTAAATCACAAAATCTCTCTTCATTTTGTTGTTGTAGCATTGTTTTTGTGTGGACCAAAAATGAAAAACTGGATTAGTAATCCAAATATATAACTAATATAAAATCAAATATCTAATAACTAATCAAATAACTAATATAAAATCAAATATGTCTGTAGTATTGTACAGACAGGACATCCAGGTATTGTAGAATGAATTATCCATCCCATTCAACATCTCATGTCCACTGCCCTTGTGAAAGAAGAAAATAGTGGAACAATGCAATTGCAGTCATGAGGGAGCTGGTAGGCACTCAATAAATATGGGTGAATTAAGCAGAAAAATGAGTGTAGATTTATACTGTACTTGTTTCAAAAAAAATTGAAGCACTGAAATAACTGAAATGTTTTACTTTTTGAATTATTGAGAAAGAACTTTCCGCATAGGGAAATGCAAGAGAAAAATTTATATCAAGCATATTGGTCACTCATGAAAGGCAATGACTAGTTTTATGTATTTTTCCACCTAGCAGATAGAAGGCATTCAATACATGTTCATTGAATAAATACATAAACATAAAAATTTATGAATGAAAAAAACTTCATTCATAGGTAATGGCTTTCAAAGTTCCCTTTTCAAAGCCGTTCATTTCACACACTTAAATTGTTATTTCAACTTCCACGGGTCATTGTTAAGTGGGGAATAATTTTGTCTATTTTGTCAGATAGGAAAATAGATTCACAGAGCAGACTGCAAACTGCCTAAAAAGGAAATACTGATGTCAAAAGGAAATCATTTTTTTAAAAATTTCAAAATTTTACTGTCCAAAGTAAAATTGATAAAGTTAATGCAAGAAGAGGCAGTCTTAGCTGTGTACATTCCTGCAAAAAAGGAAAGAGATTTCCATCCTTGGAAAAAGAGTCAACATCTTCCCTTTTGCACCACAAAGGGTAAAACATTAGCTTAATCTCCTAAGTGCTTTGTTCTGAATCACCAAAGACTGTGAAATAGGGGGAAACTCTTGGATGTCTGCAATCTCATATCAAAGCCCTAATAATTAGCTGTTTTTCACCTTTTTTTTTTCTTTTTTTCTTTTTTCTCTTTTTGAGAACACAGCCCTAGATCCACAGGGAGGATTAGGCAAATGTTAATTAGTAGGGCTTAATTTCCAAACCAGGCCTATTCAACATTCAGATGAAATGTGGAAAAAAAAGTCAGAAACACTTCAGTGTGTTTTGAAATACAGTATATGGATATTAAGTCCTGTATTGGTGAAGCAAAAATTCTGCTTAATTTCATTTTCACCGCATTCAGGTATCATAGAGAGTATGAATTGAAGATTAAACCTATTCTCTCACTTTCAGGGTTCATAGAGCACAATGATTAAATTAACCTGAATAGGTGATTCCAAGACAGACATAAACAGAGGGTGACAATTTCCATTTCACTTGAACTTGTTAGCTTTGTCTGGTATCATTATTCCCATTTTAGCTGAGGAAACAGGCTCTGAGAAGTGAAATCAGAGGCTAGCATATAAACTAAGTAAAGACTCCTGCCTCTCTGCTTCCATGAATCTGGAACTTTTCCTGACCGCTCAGGTTAGTGGTCAGCAGTATGGGGTTACAATGTCTGCAGTGCTTTTTTTTTTTTTTAATGTTATTGATTATGGTATCACATAATTGTCCTCATTCCCCCATTCCTATCCCAAACCCCTCCCCACATATACCCCCCACCCTCCTGTTGTCCATGGCCACTGGCTAGGCCCATATGCATGCACATAAGTCCTTTGGTTTATCTAAAACACTTTAGCATAATTGTGTGATAGTATGGATGGGCCAGGTAACTTAACTGTAACTCCAGGGGTGGTCATTTCACAGGTTATAAAGAATACATTATCCAGGAGCCGTCATCTTAATGCTGTCTCAGAAGTGATGCACTCCAGTGAGGGGCAAGGCATTCTTGACCAACAGTTCACACTCCTGCTAATTTGTATACATGATATCAAAGGGGGATATTATTAGTGAAACCAGTATCCTGTTAAATAGTATAAATGCAGCTAGAAAATGGGCTCTCATAGGTGGAATGAGAGGCATTCAAGACATAAAGATTGAAAATGGAACTCCCATTTGACCCAGTAATCCCACTTCTAGGAATATATCCCAAGAAACTAGAAACACCAATCAGAAAGGATATATGCACCCCTATGTTCATAGCAGCACAATCTACAATAGCCAGAATTTGGAAACAGCCTAGGTGCCCGTAAGCAGATTGGATCCAAAACCTATGGTACATCTACACAATGGAATACTATGCTGCCATAAAAAAGAAGGAATTCTCAGCATTTGCAACAACCTGGATGGAATTGGAGAACATCATGCTGAGTGAAATAAGCCAATCAATGAAAGAAAAACACCACATGACCTCACTCATTTGTGGATGATAAAGAACATTATAAACTGATGAACCAAAAGATAGATATAGAGACAGTATATCAACAAGTAGACTGTCAAATTACAGCAGGGAGGGGAGGAAGATCTGGAGGAGATAATAGATCAACCGAAGGACTTTTATACATGCATATAAGTACAACCAATGGACACAAAACTCTGGGGAGGGAGGGGATTTGTGGGAGGGAGGGAGGGAGGGAGGCAAAAAAAATCAATAAAATATATTAAAAATAAATAAATAAATTAATTAATTAATTTAAAAAAAGATGGCTACAATAGTTTAGGGACACTTCCCATGAACAAGGTATAAGAATCCACTGCTTCTATATTTTGAACTCTTTAGGATTGGCAGCACAGGGCAAAGGGGAAGAGATCCAAAGACCCTGAGAAGTTTGCCTTCAAGGAGGTGCAGAAGACAGGTACATAATCCATCAGACCCTCCTGTACTCACCACTGTTATCATTTAGTACCTATGTTGCCCATCACTTTGTCCCAGTCTATAGGATAAATTATTTTTTATTTAAATATGTTTTTATTTATTTTAGAGAAAGAGGAAGGTAGAGGGATATATAGAGAGAAACATTGTTGTCAGAGAGAAAAATCAATTTTTTATCTACTGTGCACTACCTACTGGGGACTGAGCCCTGCAACCAGGCACGTGCCCTGACTGGGAATTGAACTGGCAACCTTTCCCTGCATGGGACGACATTCAACCCACTGAGCCACACTGGCCAAGGCAATAGAATACATTCTGACCTTCAACTTCTCAATCAAAGGAATCCAGGGCGCCTTAGTCTAAAATTTAGCATTAGAGCATTATCTCCATTCCTGCTTATCTAGTCCTGACCTTGGGCTGTGGAAGTTTGACAACTCGGCTAAATGATACCCTTCTTCCCTGGGACTTGATAGCTTGGATACCTGAATGAGTATCCTCTTCCATACCAAACTCAGGGTTTGAGTCCTGCTCTTGAAATTCAGCCCAGTGGTGAGGTCCACTAGGATAGTACAATCTTCATCAGTTTGCCCAAGACAGTCTCAATTTATGCTATTGACACAGTGTAATTCTTAATAGCATTCACTCTAAAAGTGTCCTAGTATGCGAAAGAAATTATCTGGTCACTTCCTAGGAGAGAAGATAACCTCTTCTTCAGCAATACATTCCCAGTACTAAGCAAAAGGTCTGGCAGAAAAATGGGGTTCAATATGTATTTGCCAAAAGAATGAATGAGTAAATGACAGAATATGTCAGTGTGTCACCTGGGACCAATCTTCCTTGATGTTATTACTGCTGATCTAATTTGCAAACATCCCTTGCCTTGCCTTTCAAAATATTCTTTGATTTTCTGCAGCCTTTTAAATTAGGCAATGGGTTGAGCCGAAACCAGTTTGGCTCAGTGGATAGAGCTTTGGCCTGCAGACTGAAAAGTGCCAGGTTCGATTCCGGTCAAGGGCATGTACTTTGGTTGCTGGCGGCTGTGCAAGAGGGTGTGCAAGAGGCGGCTGTGCAAGAGGCGGCTGTGCAAGAGGCTGCTGATCAATGTTTCTCTCTCATCAATGTTTCTAACTCTCTAAACTCTCTCTTCCTCTCTATAAGAATCAATAAAATATATATTTTTTTAAAAATTAGGCAATGGGTTGAACACATTAAGTATGATTAAATACATAATGTAAAGTGATAAAATATCCTAAAACAAAACTTCACTTGCAATCTTTGGAAGATCCTAGGGAAACAACTCATTAGTATAAAAACAGTAAATAAAGAAAAAGAATTAAGCACTGATCTTGCCTTTCTTATAAAAACTGGCTGTATCTCACCTTAAGCCATGAGGCACAAGAATTCTAAGATAGTACCACTGGGGTGAATGTTAAATTAATTAAACAAGGAGGCCAATAGACTGATCTAAGGCCATGGCAGTCTATATCAGCAAAGCAAATCGAAGCCTATACATGCCTCAAGGTTATAAAATCAAAACCCATGGACATCCAATCAGAAACGGCCATCTTAGCTTTAAGTTATAGCCAATCAAATAATTGCTTCGATGATCATCTGACTCTCCTTTACAAAGGCCTTTCCTCTAGTTCCTGTTGGCAGAGTACTCCTAGCCTAGCCACTTCATGTTCAAGTGGATTTTTGCTCAAATATACCCTTAAAGTGTTTAATATGCCTCAGTTTATCTTTTAACAGGAGGGAAAAACCACGTTCCTCCTGACATAAGAAGTCAAGACAAGGCTGCATGGAGGGGAAGGTGGGGGCATTTGAATTAGAACATGAAGAGAATGCAGAAGATTGTGACAGATTGTAAGGAAGAAGACAAGGTAGGTGAACAAACAGGTAAACCAGTGATAGAAGCTACATGGGCAAGGGCTAAGGCTTGGAATCGGGTGAGCTCACAGCCTGGGATGCTTGAAGGAGATCTAGGAGGTTGTCTGAGGACACTTTGTGAAGGACAAAGAGAGTTCATTACAGCTTGTGTAAGTGTTTTTTGTTTTTTTTCCCCAAAGAACTTGCCTTATCATTAATGTATCTTTGGCTTGTACCGATCTGGTTAATGCAGGCTCTTTTCTCCTCTTCTTTCCTCTTGATATTACAGATAATGCCTATCAGCTCCCAATATAGACCATCCTCTCCTCAAAGAGGGGGGTGGGGGCCGGTATCTTAGTTTCCTTTCCATGAAGACAGCTGCTGTAATACTCCCCCAAATGTATAGGACCCCAAGTTGAAGGTTGGACTAAAGAGATTGCAAGGCCAAGTGCATTCTGCCAAGTTCCCCCAGCCTGTGGGCATTTCTGACCAAGGCCCCACCAGCTGTGAGCCTCTTCTGAGGAGTGAGCCGCTCAGGCTCCCTCATTTATCAGGTTTCCAAGTGAAAGAAGTAAAATTTGTAAAAAATGCTCATTTCATGTACACTGATTAGCATAAAATTGCTCCTTTGTCTCAGCTTCAAGGGAAGACAATGGTGCTGAGAGTTCCTCCACCCTGAGCCCAGCAAGCCACGCCCAGGGAGCCAGCATCAGCCACACTTCCAAGTGGAAAAGTTGAAGGCCCTGTGGGGGGCTGAGTGGGGGTGGGATGGGTGGGGTGGGTGGGGTGAGTGGGGTGGAGGTTTGGGGACTCTGGACCAAACTCCTTCATCTTTGGGTGAGAGTATAAAACAGGACCTGGAGGACTTGGGTGGGACCGAAAATATTCCTCCCTAAAATGTGGTTTCTATATTCCTTTGGGAGTAGGTTAAAATACCAGACAACTTAATTCACTCATTTATTCTTGTCTGTTTATGCAGTGGCTACTATGCCCCAGCCCAGAACCCTGGCATCTGAAAAAGAGACGAGAAACAGCAAATTGAGTGATTGCTTTTTCCAAGAATAATTTGGAAAAATTCATCGGATCTATGATGCCAAGATCGAAGTACATATATTTGATTCTAAAATGCTTAATTTTCTACATTTTAATCTCTCTCAAACAGGAATAAGTCCTATAATTAATAGCACCCTAAAGTTATAAGTGGCAGGAATTTTCTTTCTTGGTGCCACATAAAATAATGATGTCTCTAATAATTGAGGGAATCTTGGATTGGATAAAAATTTTACAGTGAAAAGTCAATGACAGAATGTTTGAAATTGATAAACAAACAAAAAAGTCCTGTACTGACAAGCTCTGGCCTCTTAAGGGAATTTTCTTCCCTATCCCAACCTTCCAAAGGAATATTTTCCAGGAAGCAGAATTGTACTTATCAATCTGGGGTAATACAAATATTATCTTTGAGATATGAGATTGTATATTTAAAATCCCCTAGGTGTTTCTGGTCCCTAATAAAACAGCCTGGAAACAGAATCAATCTTAGGCAGACAAACTTGGTTCTAAATTGCATTTCTAGTATTATTATGCCCCCCCTACCCCCCCCTTTTTTTTTTAAGTTTCACTTAACCTGATCTGTAAAAGGCAGATACGTGTTTCTAAGGTTATTGGAAATTAAATGAGATAAAGCATGGCATGTAGGACATTCTCAATCAATGTTGCTTCCCTCTTTATACTGGAAATAAAGCTCCAAAAAGTCCCATTCAATCTACAAAACTTGCCCATCAGATCTGAGGAACTGATAAGTTGAGCAAGGTCACACTGCTGGTGAAAGAGAGAGAGCTAGGATTTCTGAACAATCCAGTGCCCTATTTTCTATACAACAGCCACCTCCATGAAAATCCTCCTCACAGGCCACAAGCCCTGATCTCTGGCTCCCGAAGAAGCACAACCCATTCAAAAAACAAAGCTCAGAATAAACAAATCCAGAGACTGACGTTAAAATGGCTAGGCTATTTGTAAGACATTGATTGAATCTAGCGAACATCTGTGTGAGTTATTGTCAAAATCACGGGGGTCATAATTAACCCTGATATGATCCAATGCCTGTGACCCTCTCCCCTTGACATCCTCTGGGGGCCACCAGTTCGGGCCCGACACAGCTGCTCTGCTACCCCAGTTTGCAGCTATATTGACACAGCCATTTTCATGGTAGGCCTGTTGTAAATTTGTTGTTACATGGTGCGTCTGCCCCAAATTGCACGGTGTACGTAAATTTTTGTGTGTGTGGTGGGGCTGGCACGGGGGTTGGGGGGGTACCGGGTCTGAATGGAGCGTGTGATGGGGCAACCCGCAGGAGACCTAACCCTGATAAATTGTTTACTTGTTAGTGATGGGGCTCAAGAGTGGGCCGGGGGCTGCAAGCTCAGCGGGACAGACGTAGAAGGTGGACCCACGCCAATTACCAGCCATTGTGGTGTCCCATCCCATGATTGACACCAATGTCTCCCCTCTCACCATGGGTCCTTTTACTATCCCAGACCCAACACAGGCCCCACTGTGCTAATACCACGGTGTCTTCAATTTCCTCGGCAGCCAGCAAAAATTAACCTAGGCCTCCGGCCTGGAGAAGACCCAAGGCCTTTATTTTATTATGCATTTTCCCCCCGTTTTTCAAGGATGAGCTAAAAAACAGAGGTTGCTAAGGCCAGTTGGGCAACAAAGGAAGCAAAGGGACAAACATTATCTTTGGATGACTGACTTCAAAGTTAATGATCTTCCCCACTGAATCGTGCCCTCCGCTCCTCAATGAGGTCTTTGCCATCAGATAAAGAAGCGCCTCTTTAATCCACTAACACTCCTTTGTCCCTTTG
This sequence comes from Pipistrellus hanaki, assembly GCF_964339955.1. Lineage (NCBI taxonomy): Eukaryota > Metazoa > Chordata > Mammalia > Chiroptera > Vespertilionidae > Pipistrellus > Pipistrellus hanaki. The sequence continues at coordinate 56,119,150 of NC_140511.1, read as the reverse complement.
TGGTGAAATGATCATTTCATCAGTTTCAGGGGACTCTCTGGCCGGAGAGTTTTTTAGCCTGAGTGATTCAGAGGAGGAGAGACAGAGAAGGGTATTTCTCTACTCCATTTTTCCTCAAGTGACGGCTGAATAACTATGCAAAAAAATTAAGGCATAATGACCCAGCAACAGTGACAAAACCTAATTAGTCACGGAGGCCACTGGGTAATGAGCCGCAAAACCCGGCTCTTGAGTGTGTAATAACTGTATTTTTCTCCATTTCTTCCCCTTTAGTCACAGCCTTGTGTGGCATTTTTAACAAACTAAAATGGCACCAGATGCAACAGGGTTCAGACATTTTAACTTGAATTAAGAAACCATATGTTCCGATGAGTCATGGTCTCTTCTTTCCCACAGACCAGGTCCTCCATCTGTGAGGTAGCACTCTGGTGGTGAGGCAGCGGTGACCACAGGGACGGTCACAACGCCAAGACGGCAAGGTGTTGGGGTTGGGAGTGGGGCCTCCAGAACCCTCCCTTGACAGAGGTTCAATTCCCACAGGTGTCCTGAAAATTCCAGATGTGGGGCTCAGATACCCGCCTTAAGCGTGGTGAGAATGAGAAGCTGAAGGTGGAAGAGCCAGCGGGAGGGGCCAGAAATGGGAAGGACTCTGTGTCCAAATAATAGAGTCTGGGAGGCTGAGAACTAACTGCCTTTAACCATTTCTGAGGAGGTGATCCACTCTCAAGAGGTTTAAGACACACATAAGCCAAGCGAGGCTTCCAAAAACCTTGGGGTGTAGGGCATATTGCCTCCATCTTTCTGAGATGAATACTCAAGGATCGAGGTTAGGGAAATGCAAGAATCAAGATTGGAAGCCACCTCTGTGATCATTATCCCAGTGGGTTTCCTATGGTTTGCTGTCATGATTATTACTGTTAATAGTAATTTCTCACCCTTAAAATTAGAAAAATTTAAAGGGTGAGAAGTGTATATAGCCTAGTTTGGCATGATATCTTGCCTCAACCTTAAGATCCAAAGTCAGTGAGGAAAAATGTCCTTAATACATCATTTTTAATTTGAGCAGGGCATTGTCCAAAGGTGTTAGCTTTTACAGTATTTCTCTTCTACTTCCATGAATATCATTTTACTTCAAGCCATCACCAACTTTGGGGCTGGGATTGGGTTTATGAAACAACAGGCATTCCGTACAGTCTTTGTTCTCTGAGAGACGAGAAGGCTGACTTTTCTTTTGTCCGTCTCCAAACCCAGCAGACCACGACAAAGTCTCCAAATGAACCCAGGTCCCCATAGACATCAACAAGGACCTCATTTCCTCCTGAGCCTCTTACCATGGAATCCCATAAAGAATCCTGAATGAGGAATCCTGTGTGGAATAAGGAGTATAGGATTAATCAGAGAGCACGGACACAGGTTTGGACAAAGACTGTGCTACCTTCTTGTGGAAATGTTAAAGTAGCAGTAGCCCTAGTCAGTTTGGCTCCTTGGATAGAGTGTCGGCCCATAGACTGAAGGGTCATGGGTTCGATTCTGGGCAAGGACATGTGACTCAGTTGCAGGCTCGATCCCTGTCCCTGGTCAGGGTGCATGAGGAAGGCAACCAATAAATGTGTCTTTCTCACATCGATATTTCTCTCTCTCTTTCTCTCCCCCTCCCTTCTACTTCCTCTAAAAGTCATTACAATAGCATGCATTTAAAATAAAAAAATTTAGCACGAATTCTCTCCCTATAACAATGTTTGAAGTAAAAACACAAGCAAAAAGAACAGCACACAAATAAATAAAAAAGACCAAGACTGGCTATATAATTTAGGGGTTTCTATAACATAAATTATGTTTTTAACTCCCCATAGAATTGTGGCATAGCAAAGTCCTGGTGCCTGGGACTGTGTAATGTGACAGCTCTTTGTCTCTCCAATCCAGGGCCAGCTGCATCACTTGCAGGGCCCTGTGCAAAATGAGAATGAGGGATCCTTTGTGAAAATAAAGATAAAAATTAAGAATAATTCTTAAGGATTTCAAGATGGCCACAGAAGAGCATTAAAACAAGTGCAAGGCCTTTTTAGCACGGGGTCCTGTGCGACGGCCCAGGTCACACACTGCGAAGCCAGCCCCGCCAGGAAAGCCCATGCACCGGTGCCCGGCACCGCGAACAGTCCAGCCGAGGAGGCCGCCTCGCATAATTCCGACTTCTCACTCATAACTGTTCAAAGTTGCCTCTTTCTTCTCTAAACTTTGAACTTCAGAAAGTCTACTTCACTGTCTCAGAACTACTGCATGTAAACTGGGGAGTTTCTCCAAGCAGAGACAATGCCATTTCTTCTCGACTCTTCTCCAAACTTTCATCTATTCTAGTGCCGGCAAGCTTGGCTGCTCTGCTCATTGGGCCTTTTCCTGCGCTCAAGTCAAGTCATTATCCTCTTTTTATATACTGCACTTCGTGCCCTTGTGAACCTGTTGAAAAATAGTGAAAAGAGAGTTGAAAAGTACCACTGGCTCCTAAAAATAGTGCTGGCTACAGGCAGAAAGGGGGAACTCCGGTTTTATTCAGTGCTAAAGATAACACCACCAGAATGATAGACTCCTCCGAATTGTTTGCCCCCACTGGCCATTGTCCCTCGGGCACTGAATGAGCCTCTTAGCAGCTCTTGAGCGCCTGTCACAGGTAGGCACCCAACAGAGATAATTCCCAGCCTATGCTTGACTGCCCCTTTATAGACCCTCACTCATGGCTCTGAAAGGCCTCAGACACTGTTGAATAAACTCCTACTCGCTTCCATAAACTTTTTCTCCCACTGAATTTTCCGGGGATGTGAGCAGCTTCCCAGCCTCACCAGAGGATGCTTCTGAATGCACTCCTGTTCTGAATCAAAGCCCTGACAGCCAAGCTTCTTTCCAATGCAAGAGAGAAAAAGAAAACGGGGCCATCGGTCCCCAGGAGAATCTCTGGGCTTTCTCTTGCAGGTGAAGGCCAGCTCCAAGCAGCTCTGGCCTTCATCCTGCTCTCCTGGGTTTATTTATTTGGGTTGCAGGAGACCTTTTTTTTTTTTTTTTTTTTTTTTTTTCTATGAAAGAAAAAAGTCTCTATCTGTTGCCCAAGCCCTGACTCTTTTGGTTTTGAAAAAAGAAGGATGTCCTTTTAGGATAGAGAGACTCTGGGGCATGTTCGTCTTCAGTATATCCTAGAAGAGCATGGCTTTAGAGCTGTGCCAAGCTACAATGGAGCCCAAACTCTGTTGCTCACTGATTGTGAGGCCTTGGGCAAGTCACTCGCCTTTTCTGAGCCACATTTTTCTCAACTATAAACTAGGGCTAATAGCAACCTCCCTCATAGGCTCTTTGAAAGATTAAAACAGATCATGTATGTCAAGTATTTAGCATGATGCTCAGGAGGAAACAGAGCTCAATAAAATGTTGAATTGATTCCTATCTGATGACTCTAGTTTTCTTATGTTATTCCTGTCATTCACTAGATTCCAAATAGCCCTTTTAGGCCAGTCCTTTGCTTCAGACAGACATTTGTTCACCTTCCATACAATGGAAGTGGCTTCTCAGTAAAGGAGACATTTTTTCCTCCTTAATACTTACAACCCAGGTTTTTTTTTTTTGTTTGTTTGTTTTTTAAATATATTTTATTGATTTTTCACAGAAAGGAAGGGAGTGGAGAGAGAGTCAGAAGTCAGAAACATCAATGAGAGAGAAACATTGACCAGCTGACTCCTGCACAACCCCACCGGGGATGTGCCCGCAACCAGTGTACATGCCCTTGACCGGAATCGAACCTGGGACCTTTCAGTCCCCAGACCGACGCTCTATCCACTGAGCCAAACCGGTTTCAGCACAACCCAGCTCTTGAAGATGTCCCAAGTAGACACATTTGGTTATATTTCCTCATTCAAATAATGGAATGGGAATGTATGTGACCTCAAAGGACTGTTTTAAGGTCATTGAAGCAAAGGGCATGAGAATGCTTGGGAAGGAAATCGTGAAACTTTTAATTATTGTTCTTTTAATTCAGTACTCTTTGCTGAAATTTTGTTCCCCTATTCCAGAAAGATTGAGAGATCCTTTTAGCCAGAAAGAGGAAAATGAGTCTCAGAGTAGGGCAGTCTTCTCTTCCTTCCCTGTCCCTCTAGCATTTCCACTGAAACATCATCGATAGAAGAGTTTTAAAATATCAAGCACCAGCAACACTTCCTCAATGAAACCACATGGGATTTGATGAGCATGCTGTGTGGATCTTCAAAAATCAGCAGGATTGGAGGTTAGAGAGGTGGTTGCCCCACTGAGCACATTCTTTTTCTTAACAAGAATAAATGCATTTGTACACATTTCTAGTTGTCTCCCCCCTGTTTTAGGATTAGTGCAAAGTTCCCTAATGAGGCAAATTACCAGGAAAAACAGTTCAAAAGAAATTCTGCCCCACTTCTAAACCACCACAGAAAGAATCCATTACTCTGAAACATCTTTCCAGTTTCAGAAAGCAGCACTGCTTTTCAGTAATCACTTACTCATTCAGCAACCATTTATTGAACATCTGCTCTGTGCCTTGTCCCATTCAACGTGTGGGGCTATACCAGGTGTACCGGTTAATAATGCGGATTTTGTAATCAAAGAAAACACAATAATTTCAAGAGAAACATCAAAAGTGCTTTATTCAAAGTAATGTCCATCACTAGCTACACATTTCCCCATCTTCCAGGTAATTTGTGGGTACCGTCCCAATAGGATCTTTCTTGTTTTGAGGCAAAGCATTCAGAGACCCAATTTTCCACTTCTTCGAACGTTGTGAAGTGCTGCTCAGAAAGTCCATGTGCCATCGATTGGAACAAGTAGCAATCTGAAGGAGCAAGAAGCAAAATTACATTGTCATGTCTTCTGGCTCATTCTGGTCATTTCATGATCAAAGCGTGGTTCAAATGGATTATTTGTTGTCAGTAGCAATCAATATTAATGGTTTCACCTGGTTTTAGAAGCTCTTAATACACCACACCTCCCTGATCCCACCAAACGCAGAGCATGTCTTCTTTCCAAAGCGATTTGGCCTTGCAATTGATGGATCAACCCAAGATTTTGTGCATTTGGAATTCTCAAAATAAATCCACTTTTCATCGCTAGTCACAATTGGATGTAGAAAAGACTTTCTTTCATGCCGTTGAAGCAACATTTTACTAATGACTTTTTAGTTTTCCATTTGTCTTTTGTTCAGTTGATATGGCACCCATTTTCCTTCCTTTAAAATCTTTCCCATTGCTTGTAAACAATCAGAAATTGTTTGCTGAGCAATGTTTAATCTTTCTGCAAGTTGTTTTTGTGTTTGACACGCATCTTCATCCAGTAATGCTTGTAATTTTTGGTCTTCAAACTTTTTTGGTTGACCTGGATGTTCTTTGTCTTTCACATCAAAATCATCACTTTTAAAGCATTTAAACCAGCGTTCACAAGTATCTTGAGATGGAGCATGTTCACCATAGCTTCCCGAAGTATATGATAACTTTCAGCAGCACTTTTCTTCAAAATAATGAATTAAAACTTACCACAAATGTTCTTTTTTTTTTTTTTGGCATGAAATTTTGATTTAAAAAAATATATATTTTATTGATTTTTACACAGAGAGGAATTGAGAGGGATAGAGAGTTAGAAATGTCGATGAGAGAGAAACATCCACCAGCTGCCTCTTGCACACCCCCAACTGGGGATATGCCCACAACCAAGGTACATGTCCTTGACCAGAATCGAACCCGGGACCTTTCAGTCTGCAGGCCAATGCTCTATCCACTGAGACAAACCGGTTTCGGCAAAACTTTGATATTTTTAAGCATAAAAATATCTATGATGTTAACACTTTCAGAAAATTTGACATATGAAGTTTTTTTTTTTTTAATATCACAACCAGGTTATATATATATATATATATATATATATATATATATATATATATATATATATATATATATATATATTTTTTTTTTTTTTTTAATATATTTTATTGATTTTTTACAGAGAGGAAGGGAGAGAGATAGGGAGCTAGAAACGTCCATGAGAAACATCAACCAGCTGCCTCCTGCACACCCCCTACCAGGGATCTGCCCACAACCAATGTATATGCCCTTGACCGGAATCGAACCCAGGACCTTTCAGTCCGCAGACTGACGCTCTACCACTGAGCCAAACCGGTTCTGGCATGACATATGAAGTTTTGAAGCTTGCTGTCAATACAACAAAATAGCATACCTATCAAATCGCATACCGTGTTTCCCTGAAAATAAGACATCCTCCAAAAATAAGACCTACTTACAGGTTTCCTTCTGAGTGAAATATAAGGCATCCCCCTGAAAATAAGGCCCCCCTCGGCTAAACATGAGAGATTTGGTCCACTGATTTTGAAAGAAATGGAGTCACCAGGAAATTCAGGTATTAGATTGTTATGATGATGTTCCAGAAGATGATGACATGATGTCACTGAATAAATGAGTACATTCTTGATACTGTAGGATTCACAGTTTGTCTGGTTTGTGTTGACAACTACCATACTACCATACCATATACAGGTAATAAATTTCCTTTATTTTCATTTAACAATAAATGTGTACTGTATTCTTCTTCATGGAAAAATAAGACATCCCCTGAAAATAAGACCTAGTGCATCTTTGGGAGCAAAAATTAATATAAGACACTGTCTTATTTTTGGGGAAACAGGGTATATATCAACATATGTGTAACTCCATCTATTGAAAAAAAAATTCGCTTTATTAACTACCATGTTTCCCCGAAAATAAGACATCCTCCGAAAATAAGACCTAAGGCAACTTTGGGAGAGAAAATTAATATAAGACACTGTCATATTTTCGGGGAAACAGGGTAGTACATCTGGTAGAAATGAGTCAGGAACAAATCCCCATTGCCAACTGTCAAGGTAGGAGAATGAGACTATAGACAAAGAACTTTAAGACATAATTTTAAAAAAACCACTATTGCACAAAAGAGGTGCATGTAAAATAACATGGAAGGTCAGAAGACACGGATATTAGTTCAATTTTAAAGAGTAGGGAGGAAAGAAGAGAGGATCAGGAAAATTATCTTGAATTGTGTCTTAAAAGATAAAGTAGATTTGTCCTTGAGGAGATTGGGGAGAAAACAAGCTTTTGGTGGAGAAGCATTCAAAACTCGGAAGTGTGAGATCAAGTGGCAAGTTCAAGAACCAGAGACTTAGTACATGTCCATCCAATGTTCAAACAGGAGTGAACTCTAATAGACAGGGACCTTCCTTACACACAGCTTCAGCACTAGTGGGCTTGTTTGGAGCCACTTTTCTGCTCTTGGTTAGATTCTACAAATGCTCACTTCCTTCCAAATTACATATAACTCCGCTAGGAAGTCTGGGAAGCCAAATCAGGATGAGACTTGGTCCCTGTCCCCCCACAGCTCAGAGTTCTGCTTCTTGGTCTGCTCCTCCTTACAAACCAGTGTTAACATTCTCTTTACTGAGTTGAAATTATCTAAAGATATTATTATACATGAGATAGTCTACTTGCATAGACTATCAAAAAAGCAATGTTCTATCAGTGATATGAAGGAGAAATAAAGGGAAAATAACTTATAATGAAACAGCATGTGTCTGTTTCAATATGTAAATCCTTGAGGAGACTTAGACCAGTAGCCTAAGTGGATCAGAAATGCTCATTCACATATAGAATTGGTGTACATTCAATAGGTATAAAAGCAGACTGGCACAGCTGTATTTTGTTAGACTCAAATGCTACACTCATTGTTGCCATCAGTGGATGAAATTTTCTGAAATGGTGACAAACTCTTGGACAAAAGGTTTTCACTTTTTTAACAATGGTTGTTGTATTCCTGGTTAAAAATGAAAAAAAGATTATTTGGTGTCTTTATGTAAAACATAATTAGGTGTGAGCCTTGGATAATTATAAACAAGTTCCTAACCTTGAATGTCTAGTGGAACATGATAGAGTCTTGTGGGTGATAGGATAATCATTCATTGTCTGGGACTACGCTCTGCATTGCCCCTGCACTGGAAACAACAACGTTCCTCTCCAATCAATGTGCTGACCAGTCCCCACATAATGTAAATTCCAAAAATGTTCCCTGGGGGCAGTGCCATCTCACTGAGGATCCCTGGTTTAAAGGTTAGCTGAGGAGAGAAGGTTCATACTCCAAAAGACAGTCAATATTATAAGTAATTATCTATTAAATATAAAATTAGTCATTCAGAACAGACATCAAACACTATTCAAAGGAGGGCAAGAAAACTGTGGGTTCAAGTCACCAGGACATTCTTCACAACTAACCATGTCAGAAAAAGTCTAGACTTTGAAGTCAGACAGACCCTGGCCAGAATCTCAACTTTGACTCTTTCTCCCTGCGTGAATTTGGGTAAGTAACTCAACTTCTCCAAGTCTCCTTTTGCCTACCTGTGGGATGGGAGTAATGATACTTACTTGAAAGGCAAGGAGAGCCTGGCTGGTGTGGCTCAGTGGTTGAACGTTGACCCATGAACCAAGAGGTCATCTATTCCCAGTCAGGGCACACGCTAGGTTGTTGGCTTGCTCCTCAGTAGGAGGTGTTTCTCTCTCATCAATGTTTCTAGCTCTCCCTCTCTCTTCCTACCTTGCTAAAATCAATAAAAACATATTTTTTTAAAAAAAGACAAGTAGGTTAAATGAGATTATATGTGTAAAGTAGTTAGGAGAATACCTAAGTCATGGGTGATGCTCAACTTTGAGTCTATTATTCTTTTATTTCATAAAATAAGGCAGGCATCTTTTCCTGTACTTGGACACATACCTATTCCCCTTCTCTTTCTTTCTCATTCTAAATATGATTTTCCAGAAATTTGTCTCTTTCATTGATTTTTATCACGGAACTATTGCATCACTGTAAGTCTGTCTCCTCTCTAATTTGGCAATTTCTGTTTTTATCTGCATTATTTCTGCCTGTGTCACTTAGTATTCTACCAGGAAAGTAGAAACTACAATAGTTATGTGAACAAAGAACATTTAACTTAAGGAATTAAAGTATTCAAAGACTCAAAGGGCAAATTGGACTCTAAGAAGGCACAGAACTAATAAGCAAAGGAAGTATATCCCTTCTTCCTCCTCTGGCTTCCCAGGCCCCACTAATTCCTCCCAATGGGCTATCCAAAGAGTAATGTGATTGCAGAATCTCCACCCCAAGGTCACAAAGCAGGTATAGCAGGATGGGCTGGGAGCTGGAGAGCTTAGTGGCCAGCACACTCTCAGACTAACCATTAGGTCCCACGATCAAACCAACGAGCAAGATCCCAGTGTTTCCCTGATGGAGAAATACAAATAGCATTGTCCTTTCTGAACTTCTCCAGGACTCCAACTTTCTAGGCACATGCATAAAGGCACATAGAAATTAATTTGAATTAATCAGCTGTGCTCAGGCAGGAAAGAAAATGGTAGCTTTCTGTCGAATGCCCACTTGAGGCTAATGGTCTGGAATGGCCTTCAGACCCTTCAAAGCTCCTCTAGTGGCCTGAAGGGGACAGAGCTACCTCCCATGCCTCATCTTATTTTCAGAAGGTAATCTGGTTAATTGTGTGTGTGTGTTTTTTTACCTTTTGGGCAACATGCAAAAGCTTAACACATGTCAAGTTACAAAATTAGATCAAAATTCAAGTTTAATAGTACAAAAAACACACACTTGCATTTCCCTCATTCCGGTATTCTGTCCTGTTTTGCTTAGTATAATGATAGAACCCTCAAAAACCATAATGTGGAATAAAGTTTTACAAAATGATATATTAGTGAAAGCCTGTTATGCCAAGTTTATATCATATTCGTTCCCAACATGTCTATAACCTGTTGTTTAGTTCCTAAAAACTTAAGTCAGTTTGGAATGGAATTTAATCCTAGAAAAACAACAACAACAACAACAACAAAAATACAGATAAAGTCCAGTTCTTGCCTCAAAATACTTTTTTAAAATTCTTTTTTTAAATCTTTCAAGGTCCAGCCTATTGGTTAACTGAGAGAGTGCCCGGGTTGATTGACAGTATCTGTCAGAGGCAATGAACTCCACTTGGACGTTGCCTTTATGCTGGTGTGTCAAGTTGTTCAACTGTGACCCTTCCATCTGTTCCAGCTAATCTGAAAGTCATTTTGACCCAGTTCCCCATTCATTTGAAACACAGCACATTCTCCGGTTAACACACATATGCAAAGTTGTCTGCTGTCAGCAACCTATGGGTTTTCTTGAAAAGTCTCCCTTACAACATCTGTATAAACATTTACACAACAGAAAATCCATTTATGGACTATTACTGCCTCCATAACTTAATTTTTTCCGACACTTCTAAGTATAGAGTCATTCTGAACAGACATTAAAAGTTTACCTCCCCAGATTAATTTTTAAGGAGGATCAGTCAAATGATTTTGACATTTCCAAAAAGAAATCATTGTGCTGTGTCTTAAGACTACTTGAGAATTCATTATCTTATTTTCAAGGATTTGGTTAAACATGAAAATGTTTGCATACTTTTTAAAAGCAACTTTGGGAGGAAATAATCAAGTTCATCAGGTCTACTGAATCAGAATCTCTGGAAGTAGGGCTGGGAACTTGTATACTCAGAAATCCCTCCATGTGATTTTGAGAATCAACCAGGTTCAGAAACAACTGGTCTGATTTACTTATAATTTACAGAGAAGTATTGCATTACTCTACTTTCTTATTTGTAGAGTAATGCAATTAAATAAATTACTTAGCTAAAAAAAAAAAAAGCATAATAAATGAAGAAAACAGGAAAGTGTATTTGAGTGATGTACACAGATGTTTCTTTGTATTTTGTGTAAATTGAAATTGCATTTGGATGTAACACAGTAGGAACACTCATATTATGCTAAATGCATTAAGACTTCCTTTGGTCCGAAACTTTTTTAATAATTGCTTTGTTTTCTTTCAATCTGGTTCCTTCTCTGAACTCTGCCCAGGTCTACCCTGTATATCTCAGGTCTGGCCTCAACCCTGACATTGATCTCTGTGTGACCTTGAATGAGCTACTTCTCTTTTCTAGGACTTAGTTTGCGTGAAGAAATTAGAGGAGATAATCTCTACAGACCCTTCTAGCTCTGACATTCTCTGCACATCTAAAACAAGTTCTATATGCATCTACAACAAGTTCTATACAGCCTTTCCTCTCTGATAAAAATCACTTCTAGCCTAGAATATTATCTCCAATCATACACAATTGGGGGCCCACAAAGGTACAAACTTCTCAAGGTATTTTAAGAAAGTATTTCTAGGCTGTAAGAGCTTAAGGAACACCCTTTGTGAAATGCCCCTAGAATTTAAATTTGCATCATTAGCTCTAAAAGTTTTTTCATTGATCTGTTCACAAAATATGCCACTCTCTCCTTTGAGGGTATAGTTCTAATATTCAAAGGCCCTTTTTGTTACATTCATGAACAAATCATTTAATCTTCTCAAGCTTTAGTGTGTTTTTTTAAAATCTGTAATGTGGAAATAAATCTGCTTAAGCATAAAAGAAGAGAATTCTTAAGTACAAAAGGAGATAAGGAGGAGATAAGCACTTTCTAAACTGTAAGTTCTACAGCTGCCATTATTATTTTTATTATAATCATTACTACTGCTGCTGCTGCTCATAAGTTGGTCCTCTTCTGTATTACTATTGCAAATAAAGTTCCATCTAATAAATTCCTGCTTTTACTGCAGAAAAATGGGAGGGAATTGCTGACACATGTCAAAAGTTTTTAAAACATTCATATCTTTATGTTTTAAAACATACCCTATCTTTACATAAAGATGTTCATCTAACTACTATTTTATAATGGCCCCTATCAAAACCAATGTGATGTCCATGAGTAAATCATTATCCAGGCAACACTGAAATATGTAGCCATTCAAATTAGTTTTGGAAAAATATTTAATGACTTAGAAAAAGCTCATATTACATACATAGTAAGGAGTAAAGTAAAGCAAAGTGAAAACTTGCATTTAAGTATTATGGCAATTTTGTGGCAAAATAGATTGTCCAAATGTATTTTAACGAAAAAAGATAAATGGAAGTATATTGCAGTGACAAGGATTGGAGTATAGATAACATCTGTTTTTTATTTGTTTCTGGGTTTTCTTTTCTTTCTTTTTTTTTTTTAAATATATATTTTATTGATTTTGTACAGAGAGGAAGGGAGAGAGATAGAGAGCCAGAAACATCGATGAGAGAGAGTCATCGATCAGCTGCCTCTTGCACACCCCCTACTGGGGATATGCCCCCAACCAAGGTACATGCCATTGACCGGAATCGAACCCGGGACCTTTCAGTCCGCAGACCGACGCTCTACCACTGAGCCAAACCGGTTTCGACTGTTTCTGTGTTTTCTAAATTTTCTTTTAAACATGTATTGTTTATCTTTCTACAAACTGCAGCACCTCTTACTCTTCCAAATTTCAAATCACATATTCATTCATCCAACAAAAGCATATTGAATATCTCCTGGGTGTCTCCACCCCCTGTTAGGCAAGGTGGAAATGCGGAGGTATATAGGGCATGGTTATAGGCTTTAAAGAGCTTGCAGTCTAGAAGGAGAAATTGTTCCTTAGAGAGGTACAAATGAATTGCCAAAGAAGAGGGAAAGTTTCTGTTATTTAATAAACAACCAATAAGTTCTGTATTTAATCCCACAAGAATTGCTATTGAAGTAATAGGGATTTGATAGAGGTATTATAATCTGATTAGCACCTGCATAAACTCAGCAGAAAATGGAGAGTATCTTAAAATTTCATTTTTACTTACTGGAATTCTCTTTTCTTTAATATATATATATATATATATATATATATATATATATATATATATATATATTAATTGATTTTTTACAGAGAGGAAGGGAGAGGGATAGAGTTAGAAACATCGATCAGCTGCCTCCTGCAACCCCTGCTAAGGATGTGACTGCAACCAAGGTACATGCCCTGACCAGAATCGAACCTGGGACCTTCCAGTCTGCAGGCAGACACTCTATCCACTGAGCCAAACCAGTTTTGGCTAGAATCCTCTTTTCAAATAGATTGGGTTTAGAATCTTCCATTTAATTGTGGACTTCTAGAGCATGGGTCATGAACTTCAGTTGCTTACACTGGCCAGGCAGATTATATAGATATGTCTGTGGGCATTTCTGATTATCACAACTGGCATCTAGTGGGCAGAGGCTGGGGATGCTGCTAAATATCCTGCAATGAGGATAGCCCCACAACTAAGAATGTATAGTGTGAAATATTAAGTGAGGGGGCTATTGAGATTAAGTGCTGAGAAATAGATCTGAGAGATGACACTTGTCATTGATCGAGAGAAACAATCTTCCCCAGAGAGATCTGGGGGCAGAGTGGGCCAAGCAGGGGATAGAGCAGAAGCAAAGGCTCTGGGGTGGGAACAAATTTGGTCTAGTTGAGACAGAGAAATCAGGTTAGTCCTGCTGCCCCTTGCCTAGTTCATAATGAAATTTTCTGGATATATAAACATGAACTGAAACGAAGAAATTTTAAGATGCTAATAGGATCTTAATCCTCTGACTAACCCTCATTTTACAAATGGGGAAACTGAGACTGTGAGAGTTAAAGTAAGTGGCAGAGAACTTAGACCTGGCTCTCAGTTTTGTCTTCTTCTTGGGCATTCTGGTTAACTATCACTAATTTTCTTTTCTATCCTAAAAGTCTGGTCTACTTGTTCTTCTAAATAAAATTTACTATATAAGTACTTCATGTATGCTATTTCATTTTATTTTTTAAATATATTTTATTGATTTTAGAAAGGAAGGGAGAAAGAGAGAAAGAGAGAGGGAGAGAGAGATAGAAACATCAATGATGAGAGAGAATCATTGATCAGCTGCCTCCTGCATGCCCCCTACTGGGGATCAAGCCCGGAACCCAGGTATATGTCCTTGATTGAAATCGAACTCAGGACCCTTCAGTCCACAGGCCAATGCTCTATTCACTGAGCCAAACCAACTCAAGCATGCATGTTATTTTAAAAGTGTTCCCTATAAAAGTGTCCTACATGATCTATTCATCACCATGATACTCTAAAGAGAGTATAAGATCCCTGCTTTACAGATAGTAACTTAGAGTTTCAGAACACAAATTTAGCCTGTATTCATAGATTGGAAGAATTAGCATTGTCCATACTACTCAAAGTGATCTACAGATTCAATGCAATCTCTATCAATATTTCAATGGCATTTTTTACAGAGATAGAAAAGAAATTCTCAAATTCTATTAGAACACACAGGACCCCAAATAGTCACAGTGGTCTTTTGAGAAAGAAAAACAATGATGGGGCCAACACACTTCCAGATTTCAAACTATATCACGAGGCTATAGTAATTAAGACGATGGTACTGGCATAAAAACAAATACACAGACCAATAGAGAGGTCAGAAATACACCCATGCATATGCAGTCAACTAATCTGTGACAAGGGCACCACAAATACTCATTAGGGGGAAGACAGTCTCTTTAATAAGTGATACTGAATGGATTAAGTGGGGTATGTTCTTTTTAAAAAATATATATTTTTATTGATTCCAGAGAGAAAGGGAGAGGGAGAGAGAGATAGAAACATCAATAATGAGAGAATCATTGATCAACTGCCTCCTGCAGGCCCCTTACTGACAACTGAGCCCACAATGCAGGCATGTGCCCTTGATTGGAATTGAAAACTGGACCCTTCAGTCTGCAGGCCGGTGCTCTGTCCACTTAGCCAAACCAGCTAGGGCTGGGGTATGTTCTTAAGCACCAGGGAGGGACTCTGCCTCAAACTCACCATCTATTTACTCATGCTTTGCATTACTTAGCCTCAGTCAGAGTCTCATATTCAAGAATGAAAGAGCAGGCTGCAAGTTTAAATCTCTCAGATTGGCAACTCAGAGGTTTTTTATTCTCATGCTGAGGAAGATAAAGGACCGTGTACACCTCTGCCAGCAAAAGGGAAGGAGGGAAGAAGGGAGGGTGGGAGGGAGGAAGAGAGGGTGGAAGGGAGGGAAGGAAGAGAGAGAGAGAAAGAGGGAGAAAAAGGGAGAGAGAGAATAGAGCTTCTAAAGCTGGAATAAATAACAGGGTATCCCAAATTGACACCTTTGCCCCTTTTTATCGCAGAGTCAGCACAGAAAAGGCTCTGTCAATACTGAGAGAATCGAGTGAAATTGCATTTGGTTGTTTCACAGTAGGATAATTACATGTCCTAGAATGTCTGGAACAGTGCTAGTTTATGCCCGTTGTCGCAACATAAGTATTCCACTTGCACAATTGTCTCAGGTTGGATAATGCATTCTTTGCTCGGGAGCTCTAGGGTCCATAGGCCATCAGAGCAGGGCATCACTGGTGCTATCTGGATGAATCTCAGCCTCTTTCTACCTAGATCCTGCCTAGGGGTCAATGACCAGACAGAACAACACACCAGCAAATAGCCAAGTAAAGGAAAGATTCTACTCACTATTTACCACCAGATTGACAATACAGCCATTTTGGACATTTATTGCTTTTACCTGTCTATCATTCATTCCTATACCTTTTGGTCTCTCTTTCATTCCTCTACCTTTTGGGAAAGCTCTCTGACTATGCTTATGAAATCTCATTCCCGTTACTACTAAGCCAGGGGCCTCAGGGATGAACATGTGACCTATGCTGGTCAGTCACAACATTTTAAGTCCTTGGTCACAGGGGTTGGTTCAGGAATAGGCATGTGACCTAAGCCTGATGGACGAGAGTTCAATACTGGATTGCCCACATGTGAAAAGTTTCTCTGCCACAGGATGACTGACAATCTGGAAAATCAATTTCAGGATATTTTGGAACCTGGATGGATTGCTGAGCAGTTAGGAGAGAGCCTGGTCTCATGGGTGTCTTTCCACTCTGAGAAGAAAGACTGTCTGAAAATGGAATCAACACAGAAAAAAGGCAGAATAGAGAGCTGGAGAGGGAAAAAAAAAAATGCATCCTAAGAACATCATTTGAATTTCTCTACCCAAAGAGGCCCCAATCTAGGATTTCCCTTAAAATTTAGTTAGGAGTGATAAGCTAGTAATTTCATTAAAAATATTTTGTATTGATTTTTAGAGAAAGAGGAAGGGAGATGGAGAGAAAGAGAAACATTGATGTGAGTGAAAATGGATTCGAGCAAAATATCAATTGGCTGCTTTCCGAACACCTCCTACCAGGGATTAAGCCCTCAACCTTGTCATGTGCACTGACCTATAATTGAACCAGTAACCTCTTGGTGCATGGAACAATGCCCAACCAACTGAGCCACCCTGGCCAGGGCAATAATTTAATTTTTTGAAATCTAGTTTAAGTTGAGTTACTATCTCTTTCAAGACAATGATGAGGACAATTCTATCTAATATCAGAGCACAAATAAGCTATATTTCTCAACCATAAGCCATCAGCAATATAAAAGTTCTGGATCAAGCCCTCTACATATACAGTCTTGTACCTGCTAAAATATAAACCAAACAAGGGACCGCCTATGTCATTGTCAGGGTAGGACACTGGTCAGACAACAGGAATTACCAAAGGGGGCTTCCTGGCTCAGAAAGAAAGTTCTGAAAAACTGGGTTGAAAATATCTGTAAAAGTTTCTCTCCCACAAGACTTCTCAGACCCTTTAATATGCTAATGACACTGAGAATCTCCAAGTAGGGATGTGGTCTTCAGTGTTTACCAAGTTTATTTGATTATAATCATCCTATCCAACCTCTCCCCCCCACTCCCGTCTCTCAAAACTTCTAAGTGTCACCATTGTTAGCTAGTTACCCTGCAGCATAAGGACAAGTGTTGCAAGATGTCTAACCCAACTACCTCATTGTACTGATTATAATATTGAAATCCAAAGAAGTTGTTCTGCCAAAATCCCACCACTGGTAGTGGCATAATGAGAGCCATACCCAGGGCTCCTAACATTCTGTCCACGGTCCCTTCTATAAGGGATGTATTAAACATCTAAAAAGAAAACACTAAATGTCATCTTTAAAATAAAGGGAGGAAGTTTCTCCAAAGATGACTTTATTGAAGGGAAACATTTACCGCTAATAGAATGCAGCCATGAGAGATGCGGGAAGGTGGACTTTTCCTGTCTTTTGTTACTGGCATTGACCCTGGAGGCCCTCGGTTCTCCTCACAAGCTTAAGGGGCTTAGATCAAGGGCAGATTTTGAAATTGAATTTATTCAGATTAAACAAAACCTTCAGTGAGAGGATTTGCTCCCACAAGCTGTTGCCAAGTTGGAGCTGGCCAGGCCAGGCCCATTTTCCCCAGCTACAATCAACTTGTTCCCAAGTTCCTGGCAGCACCTGGGCAGCCAGTTTCCAGGGACATTCAGCATTCAGAGCTTTCTCAGCCTCTTGGATCCTTTTCTATTTCTGCAACATTTTTAGACAGCCTCCCGATAGCTACAGATTTTCTAACCCTTGTACAAGGAGATGATCTTAGAAAACACAGCCAGAGATGCAGCTTCTTCCTCTGTTAGCATTTGACGAGTCGCAATGAGATTGATCCTGGCAAAGAGGCTGTGTTGCCTTCATCAACAATCCAGATGACAGGGCAGATGAGAATCCCAGGTTACAAGTAGTTGTGTTTTGGGGATTTTCCTTTTAACACCACATCCCTCTGTTTGCTAAATGCTGATTTTATTTTCCAAGTCGGGAAAGTTGCCAGTGATTTTGAGAGGTATGGATGTGGCAGAGATAACAGTCACAGAGATGGTTCTCAAAGTGGGTGCTCTACCTTCAGGATGAGCACCCCCCATTTCAAATTTATTCTGCCTTTAAGTCTGAGCTTCTATAAGCATTGGGGGGGGGGAGGGGGCTCAGGTCTCAAGTTTTTCCTTCATGTTTATATTTTTAAATGAGCTTTTATTGCTTGTTTTCTTATTATAAAAAGAAATGCACAAGTCTTCTAGAAATACTGGAAATACAAGAAGGGCAGAAAAAAGAAAATAAAAAGACCTGTAATCTCACCACAAAGAGATAAAAGGCATTAACATTTTAGGCTCCAAGTCTTTTCATGTTTAACTGTCTTAAATGAATATTGGTGAGAACAAACTTTGAGTTTAGTTTGTAGCCTGTGTGGTTCAGCTTTGCATCAACCACAAAGAAATCTTATATAATCCTATATAATAAAAGCATAATATGCAAATCAACCGAACTGCCGAACAGTGGAATGACCATCAGGACAACCATCCAGGACCATGTTATGACACCCACTGCTGCCAGGCCAGCCAAGGTCAGAGTGATGTGATTGGTCCAGGGCCTGGCCATCACCCCATAATCACCCAGCAGAGGGAGGGAGACCCAGTCTATGAACCAGTGGGCTGCAGTGGGGGTGGGAGTGGGGGGCCTCCTTCTGCGAGGGAAGCCAGGGTCCTAGGTATAGAGGGTAGCTGGTGCCAGCAGCCAGGGGAAGGAAGGCCTTACTATTGCATATATTTTTTTTTTGCATTGGGCCTCTAATAATCTATAATTTATTGAGCTATGATTAAAAAAAATTTTTTTTAGTTTGTCAAGCTGGATGGGGTCTGAGAAACCCATTGAACAGATGAGAAAATTGAGCACCAAAGTGTAATTGACTTCCTCATATCAGCCGGCAGCTCAGTGGTAGAGCAGGATTAAGAAAATCTCTGGTTCTTGATTTGGCATATTCTTTTCTTCACTGTACCAGCTGTTTCCATGTAGAAAGCATTGTGGTTATAAAATTCAATTTGAGTAAGAACATTTAGCTATGTTGACCTCAAAACACTGAAGAACTTGTATGCGCTAATTATTTGGTATTATGGAGAAGGAAATAATCTATACATACAAATTTCCAAACTACTAAAGGTCAGTTTTTTTTTAAGCACAAAGACTTTTATCTGAATGATAGCCAATTTCAGGGGAAATTATTCTAAATATGCCCTTTTAAAAATAGTCACATTTAACAACACTTAATCTCTTCTTGATGACCCAAAGCTATAATTATGAGCACCCGTTTTTATTCTGTGCTATAATACAGTGAGACCTTCTGGGATTGGTAAATTGTAAAACTCTGAATGGCTCCAGACTGCTAAGCTTTTATAGTTTTATGTTTGCTTTATATGGATTTTCTGTCTCCCCCTTCACAATCAAGCTGTCAGCTATTATTCTTGCCGCCCCCAGTATGTCTGAGGTCCTCTCCCCATTTGTTCCCCATCTGCTATGCTGCTTCAATCGCTTATGTGCTGTGGAGGCTGATATTCATGTTTGTTGGAAGTGTCTGTAACTAACGTATAAGAAAGTGGGCTCTGGGTGAGTAGAGAGGGGATCCCTCAGTTATAAAGTTAGTGAGCAGACTTAGGGACATCTATTTTAACTGCTCAGAAGCTATTTTAAGTTTGTTTTCTCTTTAGACTGGCAAATAAACAATGTCCAGATAAATGATACAGTATAGTATTTAAAAACAGATATGAGCAGGCATGAAGAGTTCAGACATCACTTGCTTATGTATGCGCATCACTCTTTCCTTGGGAAGAGATCCAAATCTCTAGGCAACACAGTGGGTCTTGGGTCCGTTAAGTGTTTTCTTCATTTTTTTTTAAATTTCTGAAATCACTTTCCAGCATAACATTGGTCTTTTCTAAAATGAAGTGGAGAGCAAATGGGAACTTAGCAGAGGCATCTCTCTGGGTCTGACAGGTACAGAGCACAGGTCCTTGACCCAGGGCTGTTCTTCCCCAGCGGCTCCTATCCCTTCCCCTGAAATACAACCTCTGCCCATGTTTCACTTGTCGACTTTGTTGCTCCTGTCTTTTTAAAAAGATGAACTTTTCACAGCATAACTCTGGATCTTGCACATTAAAACAGATTTCCCTTCACCCAAATTTTTAAATTCTCTCAAGTGATCAATAAGACTGATTGTCCTACTCTATTACTATATTTTCTCCCAGATTCTAAATTCCTCAAAATACACTCAGCAAGGGTCAACGAGCCAAGGAGACAGACTATAATAGGAACCAGCTCACCTCCGAGCTCACGTGATGCTGAGACCATTTTTTTAAAGTCACCACTGGAAATGGTGCAGTGGGAGCAGCATGGGCTGTAAAAGCCGAGCGATTTGCAAAATTATGCCAAGACAATGAATTACTCAATGCAAACACCTGCTCTGGAGTGATTATCAAATTATCCGCCGCGTAACTACGACCCTGCCAGTTGACTTTACTCCCTCCCTCCCCTCTTCCCCCCTTCCCTCCCCCAACTCCATGGTCATTTGTATTTACCAGTAAACACCCGCAAACCCATGGCACTCTGCGAAACCCAAAGGCCAAATTAAACGACGCAGACCGGAGTTAATGAGGGGTTGTGATAACAATGGCCCGGCAGCATCTGAACGCTGCATTCACAGGCAGCTAAGGACTGGTGCGCGCAGGATCTCACTTACAGTTTGAAATCACTGCACACTAAGGCCGCTTGCTGGGAAAGTCGCCACCACTGATGAGTTTCCCAAACAATACGAAAAACTGGAAAAGAAACACCCTGAGCTTTCCACTTCTCCTTCGCCTTCCCCTCCCCACCCAACCTCCTCCAGCCACCACCACTACCACCTTCCTTTTCAGCTGTCAGTTTTTAAAGTGTATGTTTTAATTTTCCACGGCTGCCCACATCCAAAGCTGTGTTAAGGGGCATGGGATTCTATTCTCCCCCAAAGTCTATAAGCAACCCTGGATTACCACAGCTGGCTCTGGAGACGTCTGTAAAATTCTGACTTCACTATCCAAGACTATTTCCAGGGCCATTGTGAGCTCTGATTCTGGCACAAAATCCTCCCCTTGTCATGTAGACCATCTTAAATGGTCCTTTTGTGACCATGGTCTCTGCCCTTAAACAAATGCAGGCATCTTTTCCCGATGGGTGTCCCGAGGAGCGCTTGGGAAGAAATCGTTATTATCTAGGCGGTTCGCCCAGGCACACAGACTTGCTTGTTACCGTATTTAAAGAAGCGGCCACAAAGAAATAGTCATTGGATTTGACAATAGGGGAAACCCAGTATGCATTTCCAAGGGATCACATTTTGGGGAGAATTACAGAATAATTACACATATGCTTAGATCACGAGCCTTCAATGAGGCGGACGGCATTTTGAGGATTTAAGATGTTGGGGCTGGGGTCCTCTCTAAGAAACCGGGATAATTCAGACATTCAAATGCAAAACCGCGCCATTTGGAGAGTGTAATGCGGTCTGTTCTGGTCACTGTTACAAATTCGGAAGGGATCCCCTGGCTGCAGACATTAGAGGCACTTAATACCTAAATCTGTTTCCAAATGTAAAGCGCAGAACAAAAGTGCGGGGCATTAATGAAACGTATCGTAACACTGGTGTGCTGACACATTTCATTAAAGTGTCACTTGGGGAGAGTAAAAAATAATGACAAGAGCTTTGCTGTAACTTGATAAGGTCCTCAGATGAAATATCACTAACACATTAAACATCCATTTTAACACTATCAGGGTTTTCAGATGGGGCTGGAATTAATTTCATGCTTAGCGTGTTGTCCATAAGCAATTACTACAAATGAATCTCTTTTATGGGCCTGAGTGCGGATTGGTTATTCATGTTAGTATGTATTTCAACCATTAGGAAATCAAATATTGCTGAAAGTTATTGTAGTTATCTTAAGAAAAAAAATACTTTAAATACCAAATCTCTTGTTTATTTATAAGGCCAGCCGTTAGCTAATTCCTGAAGGAATGCATTGTCTGTATTTTAAAAAATATTCACTTTTAGCATTTTTGTTGGGTGACTGGACTGGCAAAATATTTTTCTATCGAACTCCAAAAAAAATTAAAGTGTTCTTCCAAGCTCAAAATGCCTTGTATAATTAGAAACTGGATAACAATAAGAATTCCACAAATGTAGACCAAAACCCCAACATTTTATGTCTTCAAAAAAACTTCCAATTTAATGTTCTAATTTAATGCTAAGTAGTTTTCTATTTTGGAACAATGTCCCTGTATAAATACATGTAATTTGTATTTTCAGTAAAATTCTTCTAAGATCTTGTGTCCAAAATCTCAAAATCAGAACTTTGCAACTTTGGCAGCCACCTCAATACTCTTAACTAACGGATTTATGTAGGGTGTTTCTCAACATTGATAGATTTGTTTGATTTTTGTGGACCAGTCCTCTGCAATGTGGTGAGGCAAGGAATTCTCCCAAGCAGGAGTTGAGTTGCAAAGTAACACAAAACAGCAGAGATAAAACAGAGAAATTAGTCTGAAGCAAAACAAGAGAACAGCACAAGAAACTCAGAGCTGGCAATGTCGCAATGTGAAAGGTTAATCACAAGATTTAAAATCTAATCTCGCTTTCAAAGGCAGCTCATGTAATTGCATACATTGTCCAGGGACATGAGAACAGTGGGAACAGGGGGAAAAAATTTTAAACAAGCAGGCTTGATATAAGCCGTAAATTTAATATGGAGAAAGGCAAAAAATTAACAAGAGCAGGCTCAGACTTCAGTAAAGGGTCAGCAGGGGGAACAGAGACCGTAGAAATGGCCACAAAGAACCACTTCTACAAAAAAGGGAACCTTTAGTTTTTGGATAAATATGTATTCCAATGGAATACTCCCCAAAGACCTTTGTGATTAAATTCCACTCATTCATGTTTCCTGACAAATATTTATAGGGGGGTCTATCGTGGGCTGATTTTGTGGGAATACAAAGATAAATCTGAAACCAGGGGAAGGAAGTCCTAGCTCCCTAGAGCACAAAGCAGAAAGAACCAAGTGAGAGTTGAGATAAATCACTCCATAGAGGAGGTGGCATTAAACTATGCCTAGAAAAATGGGCAGGAGTTGGCCATAAGCAGGTGAGGACGGCAAGGCACAAATGAGGTGGGAAAGCATGGAGTACATGCAGAAGGCATTGACAAAACGTCAGGCTGAGGGGAAGCCCATTCCAAACCCAGGAGCAGTGTGAGCTGGAAAGAGAGATGGCATTGACGTCATGGGGCCTGGAGGAATTTGACGTGATTCTATGGGAAGTGGGAAATCACTGGAGTTTTGGGATCCCAGGAACAGTATGATGCTGCAGGTGATGGAGAAGGTGAATCTGTGTGGGCAACTGAGAAGAGGAAGAAGAAAGCAACCTCAGCAGAATATATTTCAGGCCAGTAAAAATGTAGACCTTTATGTTCTTGGGCTAGAACATACTGAAAACATACTTATGAGTCATGTGTTTCTAAATTTCAAGACTCCCACTTCTTGTTAATTAGAAAAGCAATAGAAGATGCCATTGAGAAACATGGAATTTATCAAGGAGGGAAGACCCCAGCCAGTTTCCCAGGAGAGAGGCACGTGATCTTTGGGTGCATATTAAATGCCAGGGACTGAAGAGATAGTAACTACTCACGAGGATGTATGGAATTCCCTATTCCCGCAGGAATGTGGGTACATCTCAGGCCTAATCATGATATACAACTGCCAGCCACCCCAGGAGCAGCCCCTGTTGCCCACAAGTGTGCTAACTGGGACAAAACAACCTCCTTATTGACACAGGCCTCACTATGTGAGCAAACACATTCAGGGGTTCTCTCTAATAACTGTATGGTGTGAGAGTTTGGGGGAGACATGACTAAAGGGGATAATGTACTAGTGAGTAAAAATATTCTGGTTTGTTTCTGTTGGGGTGTTTCTTTATCTGTCACATTTCTATGGTATTTTATACTTTTGAAGGTGATTTTAAATATGACATTATTTCATTTCTCCCAATAACCCCATTATCTTGTTTTATAGAAAGAATTACAGATGCCCAAAGCAGATGTGTGACTCTGGCTTAAATCTCACTGAAGAATGAGCACCCTGAATCCAGTTTCTTGATATCTCTTCCACAGAAGGCGTGCTTCTAAGTCTGATGAAAGCCTCAGGTTTTTCTGGGAGTTTTAACAGAGAAATCCCAGCAGGGTTTTAAGGATGGAATGAAAACCTAGCTCGTATTTCCTACACGGAGCCCCCTGGTGGCAGTAAAATAATAGTTTTGAGTTAGGATGTCCTGAGTTTTATGGAAATATGAGAATACTGAAATATAGAACATAAATTGTAGAAAGGTTCATCTAGTCCAGTGCTCTGACTTGGCATAGTATTAAGAAACTGATGTTCAGAGAGGTCAAGCAACAAGGTAATGGCAGCACAGCATCCTGAGCTAGTGCTTCTTTCCAGGAAGAAAGGCACCCCTTAGCATCTTCCTCATTCTCCTTTCTCTTGTGGGTTAACAGTCATGCCACCCAGGCAATGTCTCCTTAGAGAGCATAAGCTCCTTGAATTTGCATAAATAATTGTACAGATGGACACCTTCTGGCTCCTGCTCTTGCTGGTTATGGGACCCATGTGACTTCATCCACTTTACCCCTCTGAGCCTCAGTTTCCTCATTTATAAACTAGGAATAGAAATTATTTCCACCTCAGTGGGGCGTTTTAAGGCTTAAATGAAATAATGCAATGACATACTTTGCACAAGTCCGGCACGTAGTAAAATCTTGATGTGTGGCAGTTGTTTTTATGCTTAATCTGCCTTGGTACATCCAGAGTCCTAAGCCCTAAAGTTTCCCTCCTTAGGTCTGGAAAAATAATTTTAAGAGGCAGCGAGTGCTTTTAAAGATGGTTCCTTCTCCAAGATGAAAATGGCTATCACATAACCTCTGAGACAGCATCCCAGAGTGCCCAGGGAGCCTGGTTCTTCTTCCAGGATTACTGAGACTGGTCTTCCTCATGGCAGAGCCAAAGGAATTTGCTTCCTACCCTCTTCTGAATTCACCTCGGCTCCATGGGGATCAGGGAAGAGGAACAGCAACATTTTCCATAGCCCTCTACCCTTCCATGTTTCTCAGTTAAGAGGCATTGTCAGCCTCTGTTATCTTCAGTTGTCAATGGAAATGGATAAGGATACCTGCTCCCTCCTCCTCCACGTAGTTGTTCTGAGGATCAACTTTCAGTAGGTGAAAGTGCTCTGAAAACAATGATTATCAGCAACATTGTTAAGTCACCATTTGCTATTTCAGCTGTTTTACTGGGTACTTAATGTGTGTGAATATGAGAAACAGGATGGGCATGGTCCCTGCTCACTTGTAGTTTACAGTCTATGTTCTCTTAGTTTACTATTATTTTTACTATTGATTAAAGTAAGAGTATAACTTGTACTTAAGAATAAAATAACAGTTATCAGTAGAATGCCTATTGTGGATTAGATGTTTAATTTATAAACAATCATAGCTACTTCATTTGAATGCCCAGGTAGCATGCAAATATGTAATTAACTCACAAGAAACCAATGGGCAGGTATTTATAGGGGAACCCATTGAAGCTGAAATAGTGTAACTTGCTAAAGGCCTTAGTTCAAATAACTTTCAAAAAACAGTTCCAGAAGCTAAATCCAGCATTATGTTTATTATGCCATTAACAACTATGACATTAAGATTTTTGTTTGCCTTTATATCACGTGGAGCTGTTGGGTGGAGCAATCGTGAATGTCAAACATGAAAAATTTAGCATAACATTACCTGATTGGCACTTCACTCAGTCTGTAATTTTGTATACCTTCAAAGACTCATATTTTTAAAAATACACTAGAAAAGACAAAATAATAAAAGTATTATACTTTCAAGATTACGTAGAGAATTAAATCAAAGAACGTGCTGGGCATTTGTTTTTATAATAAATATGTTGGTCCAAATTTCTCTTCTGCACCCAGAAGTTAATGGAGCTCATCTGGACAGCATGCATTTAAAAGAATGTTTGCTATATCTGTGCTCAGAATCTCAGGTGCCTGTGGAATCTACCACAGAATATGACCTCTTGTGTCCATGTAATTTTTAAGAGCACTCTCTTTTACTCTCAAAATAGTCCAGGTTGGGACAATAAATTATATAGCAATCATACCAATAAATCATGGCACTAAAGAAAATGTCCCATCTTCTTTGAAATTAAAAAAAAAATAGAAGTAGAATACTGGACTAACCCTCTTATTATCACAAACTACCCTGAAAACTGGACAGAATATAGAGGAAACAATTACTGTCATACACTGGACAGTGGTCAGCGCAGGACTGTGGGGTAAGCATTGTGACTGTCCCAGATTTCCTTCCACAGGCATTTTTGAAACCTCAGTGCAGATATGGAAAATCCAAGCAGAGCAAAGTAGTCTCACTGAACACAGGAGACACAGGTCATATTTAAGAGAGGATGAGACAAATAGAATTTGTGAGGGGAAGTACTGGAACGAAGAAAGCTAGACAGTGAAAGAGCTCTAGAAATTTGCACTGGGCCCCGTGAGTCTTGCCTGAATATTGAGCTGCACAAGGCTCCTCAGTCTAGGCAAAGGACTGCTGATATGTTATAAGCTGGACAGCCATAGGAGTTTGCACTAGGCAGGGGACATCAGGTTCTCTAGAGTGGTGAGACCTGACAGATTGCCAAAGACATTTAAGAGTCTCCAGTAAGATAATTCCTTAAAAGTAATGCTCAATTATCCTAAGGGTAAAGTTTTTACTAAGTCTTACACTAATGTAGCCTTAAAAAAAAAAAAAAAAAAAAGCCTACATCATCACAAACAGGTGCATAACATATTGTGCTACAATGCCATTAGGCAACAGGAATTTTTCAGCTCCATTATAATCTTATGGGACCACCATGGTGTTTGCGGTCCGCTGTTGACAGAAACGTCATTGTGTGGCACATGACTGTGATGTCTGCCACTGGTATCAACATGAAGGAAGGAGAAAGCAAAAAAAAAGTTCCACCCAGAGCCCTGTGCAAGCCAACACGAGTGACACCATATATTTGATGAGCTCTTTGCACCTTTCTTGCCTTCAAGTGAAAACCGGAGCCATGAAATTCCCATTTGGTTAACGTTTAGATATGGCCATGCCAAGCTTTCAGGACTGTAAGCATGGAAATTGATAAAATTGCATGGAAATTGATGAAATTACAATCTGTCCAGGGAAATAATACAGTGATGAGAGAAAAAGCCTGTGTCACGATCCTTGTGGCAGCTAGTTAAAACAGGTGAACCTTTTCTTCCTTCTCTACTGGAAAACATCTTTTGGTACAATAAGACAAGTAGATGCTCAGGGAGAGAGGTCAAAGGGTGGGGGATGGAGAGGAGAAAGGATGACACAAATAATTGAGATATTTTTAAGGGCATGTAAGTCAGTGAACATTTCATCAGTATCATTTCAGCGATTTTCTGCTCTCACAGAAGTAGCCAAATTGAAATCATATCCTTCTACTTAATAAGCAAAAGAATGTGGTTATGTTGCCATAACATTTAAGATTTGAGATGGTCGTGTGACAGGCATGGAGAAAGTCAGAGTTAAAGAATCTAAGTAAAATTAACATGGCCCTTTCCCATGAATGCTTTTCAGCAGAGTACATTAAAACATAATCACTTCTTTATGAGCTACTAACAGCCACAACTTAATTTCCAGAGGAATGCATTTCTAGTATATGCTATATTGAAGTCTCAAGTGATTGGAAAAAGTGTTGCTGTAGCTAATCATGGAGCACTCAACTTCCATCTTTAGTACCATCTCCCAAGGCCAAGACTACAGAGTTATATCAGTGAGTTATTGCTGTTTAACAAATCAACCCCAAACCTTGTGGCCTAAATAACAACCCTTTATTCATTTTCCTGAGTTACACTGATCTGGATGAGATTTAGGTGATCTTGACCAGGCTCATTCCTGGTCAGCTGGGATGTTGACTGTGGGCTGATTGGTCCAGCATGGCTTTGCCTGGAGTGACTTAGCTCTGCTCTCACATGGTGGCACACCCTCCAGCAGGCTAGCCTACATTTATTTTCTTGGCAATGGCAAATTCTAAGACAAAGAATAGAAGCAATCAAGGCCTATTGAGGTCTAGGCTCAGAACTGGCATGCGGTCTCTTTACCACATTGTGCTGGTTCAATACAAGACATTCAAAGGGTGGGGGAACAGTTCATCTCTGGACGGATGGGCCTGCAAAACAACATTGCCAAGGGGAAGAATAGTAGCCTCTATAATTATCTAATTGAAAATGGATTGCCCCCAATTTACAAACAGATTGGGATCCAAAAGCATACTTGTACCCCATTGTTTAACTCTAGGGACACATATTCCTAAGGTAACAAACGTTAGATTCCCAAGTTTATCAATCTATTATTCCATAAGATCGGAGAAACAACTATGCACTGGTGATATAATCTAAAAATAAATGATGTAGTTGCTAGGAAAATACCAAATAAAGAGGAGATCAACAGCACTAAATCAGAAATTACTTTGTATTTCTTAGATAAAAGTGCCTTAAAGAAGCAAGTTTTGTTACAGGAGGATAATGATAGAAGCATTTGGACTCACCAAGACAGTAAGGGACCGGTGTGAAAATTAAGAGTGCCCAGTCCCCAAGCCCTTCTTTACCATCTACCACTCCCACCATCCCCTATCCACCAAGCACCCACCTTGCTAAATCTCATTCCATTACTTACTACTGGGACAGTCACGCAGCTGGAGTAATGTTTAAGCTGGAAGCTTTGATTCTGATGAAGATAGTTTTGTGACAATGCTAAAAAGAGCTTTAGTTCACTTTCAAGTGCTTAGAACTTAATGCCATTTGTTCTTTTCCTTGAAATTTATTTATTTAAAAATATTTTTTATTGGTTTCAGAGAAGAAGGGAGATGTAGAACAGTAGATACTTCAATATTTTACTAAATTTGAATATTTTTACAATGAAAAAATATTCTTTTTAATTGTTATTTTAAGGCTAAAGAATTAACTAAATTAAAAAAATTATTTTTCAATTATTTCATGACTAGAGGCCTGGTGCATGAAGATTCATGCACTGGAGGGGGATCCCTCAGCCTGGCCTGCCCCCTCTCACAGTCCAGGAGCCCTGAGGGATGGGAGGTGACTCGGCAATCAGGGGAAGGTGATGCTTCCATCACACCTCTGCTGCTACCACTGCCAGCAGCACAAGCCTCGGCCGGCCCTGGTTACCTGAGCCTCGGGTGGCCCTGGGCGGCTGTGGGGCTGTGGGGACTGGGGGACTCCAGAGGCAGGTGTGTAGAGCAGATCTGGAGACAGATTCAGCCGTATTGCATGCCTGCCACCCTGGCAGGGCTGAGGAGTCTGGGTGCAGCCATCTTTGAGGGTGGTGGCCAATTAACATATTCCCTCCTTATTGGCTGTAAAAATATTCAAATTTAGTAAAATATTGAAATATAAATTATATGTTACATTTATGTTTCACTGTGTTAAAAGCATATTCCCTCCTTATTGGCTGTTAAGCATAGTATGTGCCACCACTTGAAATACTGAACTATGTATGTACTTCTGCATTTTTGTCTCTACTCTAGATCTCTCTTAACAGCTCCAAATTGATATATTAGAGTGGCTGCTTGATAACTACTTGGGTGTCCTAGAGACAACTCAAAATGAGTATTCTAAATTGACATATTGATTTTTTCCCAGCCTGTACCTCTTTTTAGCTTTTCAGTAAATGATACCGCCATTATATATGCAGTTACTAGAGCCATATTCTAGGAAACACTATTCTAGGAAGATACTTCCCCTTCCCTCACTTTGCAGCCAATATAATAAAGAGGGAATATGCAAATTGACCATCACTCCATCACAAAGATGGCTGCACCCACAGCTGAGGCCAAATTCCCATAAGGAGCTTTAATGAGCAATCAGCAGGGACCTGAGGCTATGCCCTCCCCCACCCCCTTGGGGCTTGACAGAGGACCTCAAGCCATACCCCACCACCTGGTGGGGCTTGACAAGGGATCTCAGGCCATGTCCCCCACTTGGCGGGGCTTGATGGAAGACCTCAAGGCATGCCCCACCCTGGTCTGGGTTGGGGGACCTTAGGCCATGCCTCCCATCCTGTCGCTTGAAGTCAAAACATTCCCAAACATCCCTAGCCAGTTTGGCTCAGTGGATAGAGTGTTGGCCTGTGGACTGAAGGGTCCTGGTTTCAATTCTGGTCAAGGGCGCATGCCTGGGTTGCAGGCTCAATCCCTAGTAGGGGCGTGTAGGAGGCAACTGATCAATGATTCTCTCTCATCATTGATGTTTCTATCTCTCTCTCCCTTCCTCTCTGAAATCAATAAAAATATATTTAAATAAAACAAAACATTCCAAAACATAAAGTATAAATGTTAGCAGAGAGTTATTAAAAACCATTTTCCACATTCTGGATTTGAAATTAAATGAGAATAATAAGATAAGATACACGGAGAACTAGTTTCTCTCCTGACCTTCACCTCACACTCCATGCCACACACTCTGTGGTTTCCTAAAATTTAGCATGCTTCCTTAACTAGTCCCCCCTGGCCCCTTGCCTCCCCCCCCCCAACACACACACACACACACACACACACACACACACACACACCACTGATATACTGATACTTGGGCTAAACTTCAGCAAAGAAACAATTTGTCACAGCAACAGCTGAAACAAGAAGTGTCAGCAAGATAGATTAGACTTATTACAGGCTCCAGCACCCATCAGAAACACAATGACTGTGCCCTCATGTTATGGCATGGGCTGGGGAGCCAGAACCAGCCAGAGCCTGAGGGCTGTGCAAGCCCACCTCACTCACTCTTGTCTGGGCCACTGGAGACAGCCCAGATCCACCGACCGCACCTCTCTCGGACATGGACACCCTGCCCATTTTGCCGTTACCAGCCTCATCAGACTCTCCTGATGCCTGTACATTCCAAACATCGCACAGCAGCACCATCATCATTAAGGAGACCTACCAAGGAACAGTTTTGCTCAAATAATTGTCTTTTTAATTCCTGTTGCACCCTCAACAAGGAGGGCCTAGAGCCCTGAACAGTGTGCCCACTCTTCTCATCTTTAACTGATTGAGATTTAGAGGGAAAAGAAACCGGGGAGGAGAATGGGAAAAGTAGAGTGGAAAGTACATAAGCTTGGGATCACTTATCACTGACACTCTGCTGCTAATGAGCTATAACCACAGGCAAGTTGTTCAACATTCTGATTTCTGAGGCCCTGGTTTCTGAGCCAGAAGTCTGCAGGCAATCCTTTTTCTCCTCGTTCTTCAGTCACCCCCATTTCCAAATACATCTTTAACATCTGCTTCAGTTGAAGCCTCTGTGCATGTCCCTCTCCGATTTAAAATCACTCATTGGCTTCGCAGTGATTATAGCATAAAGATCCACCTCCATAGTCAGCATACAGCCATTTAGGGTCTTGTCCTTACAACTGAAATGGGAAAATGATGGCAAAACCAGCTGGATTTAGTATTAATCCCTCTGGATTACCCCACATCTGGCTCCATGGACTCAGGATGCCATGGTCCACCTGCACAGCTGGATCACACCCATCTCTTAGTATCAAAATGCCCACACATACAGTCTCCCTTTTGGCCTCAGGATCCATTTATAATCTTAAAAAAGTATTGAGAACTTCAAAGAGATTTTGTTTATGTGCATTATATCTGCCAGTTGATACTCTATTAGAAATTAGAACTAGAATATTTTTAAAATAATTATTAATTCAATATTCTAAAAACTGTGACTTATTAACATAAATAACAGTTAGGTAAAATAACTATATTTCCAAAATAAAAAATAAAGGAGAAGAGTAACGTTGCTCGGCATTTGTGCTAATCTCTCTTAATGCCTGGCTCAACAGAAGACAGCTGGATTTTCATAGCTACTTCTGCACTGAATCTCTGGCAATATCACATGTCATGCAGCCTCTGGAAAACTCTACTATACACTCGTGAGAATAAGATGAACGAATCAAATAGTATTATTACAAAAATAATTTTGAGCTTCTGAAAGACTCTTGGAACTCTTTACTCTCTACTCTCTAGCTGCACTTAGCAAGGGGAGAACTCCAAAGGTTTTGAGATCACATTTTGAGATCACCTGATCTAGTCTGAGGGGGATGCGTTCAACTTCTTAAGATCAAGGACCATGGGAAACAGTGGAGCTGAAGACACAGCTATTCAGTCAGGCCAACTTGAATTTGAATCTCAGCTCTGTCACTGAGAAGTGTAAATCCCAGGTTACTCACTTCTAAGATGGGAATAATGCCATCTATACCACAGGGTTGTTGTAAAAATAAAATAGGGTATATCTTTGCTTGCCACAGTGCCCAGTACACGGTAATCAGTAGAGATGGAGTAGGGAGACGGGGATAGGAAGAGGGATAGAAGAGTCACCAAATAGCTTTACAAAGTTATATGCTGTCCTGAAACACTTTGGCTTTTAATATCTAGCTTGAATGAAATGTAAAAACATTGATAGCATATTATAGCATGGTGTGGCATGGTAAGGCATAATATCCTAGCCCTGTGGTCGACAAACTGCAGTTCATGAGCCACACGGGCCTCTTTGGCCCCTTGAGTGTGGCTCTTCCACAAAATACCATGGCCTGGGTGAGTCTATTTTGAAGAAGTGGCATAAGAAGTTTACATTTAAAAAATGTGGCTCTCAAAAGAAATTTCAATCATTGTACTGTGGGTATTTGGCTCTGTTGACTAATGAGTTTGCCGACCACTGTCCTGTCCTGACCTATCCTATCCTATCCTATCCTATCCTATCCTATCCTATCCTATCCTATTGTGAAAGCTCCTGCAGGCAGGCTGGTAGTTGGTCAGCCACTTGTCCTTAAGGAGATTACACTTGATGACATGGGTGGGTCTCATCTAGTCAGTTGAAGGTCCTAAGAGCAAAAACAGAATATCCAAAGAGGAAATGCTGCCTTAAAGCTATAGCATCAGTTCCTGCCTGAGTGTCCACCCTGCCAGCCTACCCTACAGATTTTAGACTTGCTGCCCCCACAAACACATTAGCCAATTCTTCTTTGTTAATCCTCAACCAAGAATGTTTTTCATCTCAAAACCAGCAACAGTTGAATTGAAGGCACACAAATACTGAATGAAATGATTCTTGGTGGTTGCAATTCCATGGCTTCATGCTATGAGCAGAGCCTGGACCAGAACAGTCATCAGTTTGAAAACAGGCATTGATAAAACAATTATTCATTTCTGTGGATTCTTTTGAAGTTTGAAAATGAACTGTATGTTTTTTTTTTGTGTGTGTTTTTTTTTAAAAATATATTTTTATTGATTTTTTACAGAAAGGGAGAGAGATAGAGAGTTAGAAACATCGATGAGAGAGAGTCATCAATCAGCTGCCTCTTGCACACTCCCTACTGGGGATATGCCCGCAATCAAGGTGCATGCCCTTGACCGGAATCGAACCCAGGACCTTTGAGTCCGCAGGCTGACACTCTATCCACTGAGCCAAACTGGTTTTGGCAGAACTGTATGTTAATAAACACTGACTTTATTCTCATGATCAGCTTTTCCTTCCCACCCCAGAAAGAAGCAAGAAAAGTAAGCCAAGGCTTTGATTCAACTTCTGCAGGACTTAAAATCACTAACATATCTTCAGATGGGCTACTTTTCTTGCCTCCTGTCTGTTTCTCACATTATCAGTCATAAAAGTGTTCAAGGTCAAAGTGTCACAGGTTTGACAGCTTCCCAAGTGGCATAAAAGGGCAGTGAGGCAGGGTGTACTCTTCTCTCTAGCTGCACTTAGCAAGGGGAGAACCCCAAAGGGGAGAGTTGGGGACATGATCTGAAGTCCTAGAGCAGGCTGAGTCCCCAGATCCATGACAAGGGGAAACAAAGTACACAAGAAGGCAAATCCCAAGTGAGGGTCTAGAGCTCAACAGCAGAATGATGTCTTCCATTCCCCAGAGTCCACGGTTTCCAGCATGGTGAGGGGGTGTATAGAGATCATATGAATTCTGGACACCATCTCTCTCTTCTGCACTGACTTATAGGATAAAAAGCATCCAGCAGAAAAAAAAAAAAAAGGAAAAAACAAACAAGGCTGACAAGTGTGCTCATGACAAATGCAAGCTTTCCCAGGCAGTCATTCTAAGAACGCATTTATCAGACAGAGCCAAAGGGACAACTCCAGCAGGTGATCCTTTCATTTCCCACTAATTCAATTTGTGTAGAAATAAGCATAGCTCATTCCCTAAATCTGCCTTTCTCCTGGAGGGGAACTTGATAGGGCTTGAAATTGCTAACTTAATTCCCATCTCCTGTTACAATCAGGAAGCTATATTTTTACTTGATTAAAATGCAGAAACCTGAGATCTGGAAAGGACCTTAGAATATAGCAAGTTTAGCCTCTTCGTTTGATGGCAAGGAGCTGGGAGGCACATAAAACAGCTCAGCTAATGAATTGATGCGGATCAGAAACTACCCCGGCAAGATCAATCCAGGGTGCTCTCACAGGCCATCCACAATGTGTGGGGTCAGGTGAAGGTGAGGATGGACCTTGGAGGGTGACAGGATGTTGCTCCCATAGGAATGGCACTGATGATCTGATCCAAGCACTTCCAGGAAGCCCTGGCCGTATTTCAACCTTTGCCTAAATACTTGCACTGATTGGGGTCTCAACCATTTCATTAAGGAGACTCAAAAGAAAATTTCTTTTTTTTTCTTCTCATAGAACTAAATCTGTTTCCTTAAAACTTCTACACGTTACCCCAGGGTCGTGGTCGGCAAACTGCGGCTCGCAAGCCATATGTGGTTCTTTGACCCCTTGAGTGTGGCTCTTCCACAAAATACCATGGTCTGGGTGAGTCTGTTTTGAAGAAGTGGCATTAGGAGAAGTTTAAGTTTAAAAAACTTGGCTCACAAAAGAAATTTCAATCGTACTGTTGATATTTGGCTCTGTTGACTAATGAGTTTGCCGACCACTGCCCCAGGGGTTCTCACCTTGGTTTATCATTCCGCTCACCTGTGGGACTTCTAAAAGGTCCTGATAATCAGGCTACATACCAGGCCAAACAAAATAGAATTTCTGAGGGTAGAAATCAGGCCTGGGTAGTATCTAAAGGGCCTCAGGTGGTCCTTATTGGGGAGTCAAATTTGAAACCCTTGCATTTGGCTCAGTTCTTGTATTCATTAGCTAAGATTGCTAGGACAACATAGGACTGGGAGGCTTAAGCCACAGAAATTGATTTTCTCACCATTCTAAAGCTGGAAGTCCAAGATCAAGGTGTTAGCCAGCATGGTTCATCCTAGGTCTCTATCCTGAGCTTGCAAATAGTTGCCTTCTTGCTGTGTCCTCCTTACACGACCTTTCCTCTGTGCATGTACAACCCTGATCTGTCTCTCTCTCTCTTCTTACCAATACTTTCAGATTAGGGCCTATCTTCAAACATGGTCACACTGGGGATTAGGGCTTCACAGATTAATTTGAAGGTGGGGTGGGGTGGGGTGCGGTGGGTGGGGTCAGGAAGACACACGTCTGTTCATACCAGTTCTGCTCATTGACTAGAACTGGTTGAGTTAGAGACCTTTACCTGAACGCCGTAGCACCCGCCTGCGCCATGAGACGTCAGATTGTGAGGGCGGACAGTTGGATTCGGGGACCATTGAGGCCCTTGAGACAGCTGCCTGCCTCTGACCCTATGTGGCTATCTAAGCGGTGCTTTGAAACCAGCACCACTGAGCAGGGCCAGATGCCAGCAATCTCATGATCCCCAAAATCAGCCAACAAAACGAGCTGTATCTAGCCTTCACTGATCCATCTGATGAACTGAACCTGGCCAAGACTCTCCTCCTGTGGCAGACAGCTATCTCACCAAATTCAGTGCCCAAGGAGCACACAGCACAGGCCAAAGAGACAGGGCTGGAAGCCACTAGGTGCAGCTCTGGGGGGGGGGGGGGGGGGGGGCGGGCGGGGGGGAAGCAGCAGTCAGTGGCCTAGAGAACAATCAGGAAATCTGGGGGCTTTGGAAGCTCTCTGAGAAGCTTGTTAAACATGTACATTTTCAAATCTATCTGTTGGAGATTTCAGTGTGAACATAGACACCCCAAAACTGTTTGTTTTTTTAAAAGAAGCACTCCTAGTCTTGTTATTATCAGAGAAGCCGGGGACACGCTGCGCTAGAAGTTGGCCCTTTTAAACATGCAAGCATACCTCAGAGATTCGGCAATTCAGTTCCAGAAGACTGTAATAAAGTGAGCATTGCCATAAAGCGAGTTGTAATTTTTCTGTTGTGGAGAAACTTGCCTTTATTAAAAACAAAACAAAACAACAACAACAACAAAAGAAAACCTCAAGAACAAACACAACACCCACAGAGAGCAAGAAAGCAAGGGATGCCTGTGTCCTTTCCAGGACCCTCACCTCCTAATACACTGAACGTGACTCCCCAAGGGACTTAGCTTGTGGAAGTTCCTCATCCTCATCAAACTTCTTATTTGTTCTTGGGACATGTTCTAAAACAACCCACATCTGCGGTACTGAGCCAACAAATCAGCTCTCTCTTCATTTTCAAAGGCTGAGCATTTCTATCATCTCTCAAATGGAGGTTTAGGTTCCACTAAAACCATGTGGAATCTATTTTAGCACATGTGTGCTACGTCAGGGCCCTGGTAAAGAGTATGAGCTAGAACGAAAACCAACAACCAGTGGGCATCCTCAAGAGCAGGCATAACAGTAATACTACTAGCGAGAGCTCGCCACCCAACTTTCTTAGCCGATTTAGATCCCAAAGCCCACGAAGTCAGGCTCCGTGGGTCTCAGGAGCCCAAAGGGTTCTGATGCTGGCGAGGTCAAGATGGCACTTCCTTGCCAAGACCGGTTTGGCTCAGTGGATAGAGCATTGGCCTGTGGACTGAGGGGTCCCGGGTTCGATTCTGGTGTGTGTGGGGGAATGTGCCCTAGTTGCGGGCACATCCCCAGTGGGGGGTGTGCGGGAGGCAGCTGATCGATGTCTCTCTCTCATCGATGTTTCTGGCTCTCTGTCCCTCTCCTTTCCTCCCTGTAAAAAATCAATAAAATTAAAAAAGAAGAAGAAGAAAAAAAAAAGATGGCACTTCCCCGTTACTGGAGTGCTCGCTGATGACTCTCCCAAACCAACCTGCTCCATCTGACTTTTCAAATTCTGTGTTCAGAGGCTCTTCCTAAATGTCCTCACTCTAAACATGAAAAACTTTCCTCGTCCATTTGATGGAAACGGGAAACTTCTTGCCCTCTCTGACACAAATCATTTTAGGTTTTGACCACCTGATGGGTATTGGGGGTTAATTAGAAAATCCCCATCAAGAGTTCAGAGGCCAATATCAGCTGTCAAAATCCCACATCCCCCTTCTCTCCCCTCTTTCAAGTGCAAAACAACCTGTGTCTGAAGATGTGCGGGAGATAAAAGGGCACACAGCAGCTCTGGGGGCTTTGACTCAGTCCCATTCAGGGCCCCACCACCATGAATACGGCAAAACCTCAAATGAAAGTTTTAATCTCCCCACTGCATTCAGCCTAAAGAGAAAAGGGTTTCCTTTTAACAATTTCCCCCCTTAAACCTTTTGTGTTGCAATGCTCCTGAAAAAAAAAAAAAAAAAAAAGCAGAGATTTCACTCTGCCCGGCGAGGGCTTTACGCCAAAGAAAGCAGCAATGCACCTCAAACCCTTTGTGCTGAAATGAGAAGGGCTCGCCGGCCCGCAGCAACCGGCGCAAAAGCAGCAGCCCGTGGGGACCGGCGCGCGGGGGGCAGAGGGTGCCCAGGGCCCTGCAGGCGCCGACTCTGGACCTAATGGGCAGAGTGTGAACACACCGTAGGCCCCACTGATCCTCAAAACGGAGGAATCTGGGGTGGGAGTGAGACAAGGATGATTGATTTCCCAGCCGGGACACCGGTCTGAAACGCACCAACATCCACTTGTTTTTACACTGCGCTCCAGAGAGAAGGAGAAAGAACAACTCCAGCTCCAGACCTCTCCAAGTCACCTTTTAGGGGAGAGCCTCCGACCGGGCTTCACAGGATCCCGGCTGCCTCAATGTGCTTACCTTTCCCTCCCCCCCCCCCCCAACTTATTTATTAGAGAGAGGAATAGAGAGAAATATCGACGAGAAACATTAATTGGTTGCCTCCTGCACGCCCTCTACTGGGGACTAAGCCCGCAACCAAGGTACAAGCCCTTGCTTGGAATTTAACCCGGGACCTTTCAGTCCAAGGGCCTGCGCTCTACCCACTGAGCAAAACCGGCTAGAGCTCGAGGTGCCTACCTTTAGGCGCAGGCCTGGGGCCACTCCGGCAGCGGGGCCCCTCCCTCTGCAAACGTCCTGCGCTGCTCCCCGGCGGCGCGCCCGCCTCCCCAGGAGGCCCTGGCGAGGCCGAGCCTCTGCCTGCCCCGCTGTTAACCCCTGTGCACGTAACTAACTAACGCTACCAGGGTGCTGGTCCCAGGAAACGGAGCCCCTCAGCTCTCCTGTCATTAAAAAAACAAAAAGATGCCGAAACCGGTTTGGCTCAGTGGATAGATCGTCAGCCTGCGGACTGAAAGGTCCCATTCTGGTCAAGGGCATGTACCTTGGTTGCGGGCACATCCCCAGTGGGGGGTGTGCAGCAGGCAGCTGATCGATGATTCTTTCTCATCGATGTTTCTAACTCTCTATCTCCCTTCTCTCTGTAAGATAATCAATAAAATATATTTTTAAAAAAAGAAAGAGGAAAAAGAAAATAAAAAGTTTAATAACTTTTCCCGACGTTCCCTTCTTTATTTCTTCCAATGGGCCATCCTACATGTTTGAAATTGGCACCTAATACTAATTTAAAACGTCGGGATTAACACCGGAGACGCAGTCCTGAGCCCAGCACAGTGTTATTAGCGCCTTAATTTGGTGTCGTTGAATTCTGACAGCGCAGAGAATGCCACCTTTTCAAAAAAATTTTATTTTATTTTATTTTATTTTTCCCGAAAGACCAGAGTTCAAAAGGCCCTAAGAGAGCAGAGCGCCCAGCTTTCTGCGGGAGCTGGATACGGGGGGAGGGGGGGAGGGGAAGAAAGTGGGGGGCGCGGACGAGCAGCCCCTGCCCCGGTCCCTCCCTCCCGCCTCCAGACCGGCCAACTCGCCCCATCCCTCCGCGATCCGGTCTCCTCCCTTTGACAGTCTGCTTCGCCAGCCTTTTCACCATTTCTGAACATATTTTTTATCGAGGGTCACAGACCTACAGACGTTGCCTGTCCACAGCAAAATTGTCTTTGATTTTATATTTTTCTCTTAAAAATCTGTTTGTGAAACGCCTCCCCACTCCCGGTTCTTTCAGGTGTGGTGCCTTGAAGTGTAGTCTTCAGGACAGCGGGAGGAGAGGGGGTGGGGTGTTTCAAAAGATGCCTCCAATTCAGACGTTTGCGGAAACAGCGTTGAAAACGCGATAGGGTGGTGGTGAATCAGAGCCAAATAGTATTTCATGATTATATATATCTGTGTTAAATGGCATCTCCCTCTCTCTCTCTCTCTCTCTCTCTCTCTCTCTCTCTCTCTCTCTCTCTCTCTCAACAGAGCATTTTATATATATCTTAAGATGTGAAATTTTAGCCAAATTCTTACTCCAAATACAAGCACACTTACATACACACTTCCAAAATGAGAGCAGGAATAAATGGTGATCAGCTAAGTTCCACCTGCAAGCTCAATGTTAAAAAAACAAATCGGCATGGCTTTATTAAAGTGTTTCTAAGTTCCCTTCCAGTTCTAATGCTCTAGAAATAACATTACTTCTCAATTTCTGGGTAGTTGAAGTGAAAGTATATCGTCTTTTTTTTTTTTTTTTTTTTTTTTTTTTTTTTTTTTTTTTTAAACAACACCACCATAATTATCTGGATGATTAGATGAATGCAATACAATTTAAGTACTAATTTTTAATACTAATATGTACACACAATAGAAATATTTTTCTACAAAATGATATTTCAAATGCACAAAGATTGCTGCTTTTAAAAGAACCTTCATGCAATTTCCCTGAAAAGTGAAGACCTTTTAATAGGAATAAACACCCCCTTATTAATCTACTTGTATGTCTGATTTTTTTTAAAACCAGATTTCTTTAAAAACCAGGCATAAAATTTAATACACAAGGTATGGCTATATTACACAGTAAAATTTAATATTTTCTAGAACCAAATACAAACTGAATAGGTTGGGTGGCATTTCTTTTGTAAATGAGAAAAGGGGGAGATCTAAATGTAATTTTTATAACTATATCTTGAATTTAAAATCATGTATGTTTTTTAAAGACACCTTACATCTCTTCTCATTAAAAAAAAATTAGAAGAGATGTAAACCTAGGGATATCTCTTGAGCAGTGAAAAAAAGTCACCCAGAGAAGATAAAACTAGTTTTAACTACTCCACTAAATAAACATGAGTCAACTTTACATTGTTATGAAGAGGAAATAAGATAATCACATTAAGATATTCTACATTTTACCTGAATTACGAGGAATGTATCTTTTACGTGGGTCAATTTAATGTGGCTCTATGAGGGAAAGTTTGCATTTGATTTTGATGCTTTCCATTAAGTTTGAAATTTCAGTTTAGCTAAGGTAGAAGAAGAACAAAATTGTAGGATACGGTGAAATTTGAGTTTTCATTTTCTAACACTAAAATTTCTTTCAGAAATCAGCAATTTGAAAATTAATTTGTGAACCTTGTTACAAACCGTCATGCCATTTCTCAGAAAAACATTGTCTTGCTTGTCTTAAAGCAAAGAGACAACCTGGTATAAACCACCTGTTGTGCTGTCCACCTATTCCAATTAGACAAGTCTCTTGCCTCTGTGGGAATAATGACCCCATGAGTCACTACTTTCAGACTAACTGAATCTCAGCACCACAGTCAGGGTAGTCTTTTCATGCTCACAAAGTCAGCAGGCATCTTGCCTCTCATAAAGCCTCAAATCTATCAAGCACACGAAGAATAATTCACCTCACTGCCCCTGAAACCCTTTGAAGCAAATAAACAGAAAAGAAAAAAAAAAGATTAAGATTTGATCTCAATTTAAACATGTTAATAGTAACCCTATATTATTCCAGATTTTATCCAGCTGTTTTGGATCTTTAATGAATTTAAACAAGAGAGCAACCCTGTTTTAAGGATTAAAGGATATAAAGGTTCAAAAAGAGTCAAACCTTTTCAGAATTATGTATCTTCTACCCTGGCTTCTTGCTTGGCAGACTTTTAAGATTCCATGCCATTGATTTCTTTCTCACTTTTCTTTCGCTGCAATGATCTGACTTCCTTATAAATACTTTCCAAGCCAGATCCCTCATATTCTTAACTATAAACAGTAGAGGTCACACAGGGTGGGCTCAAAATAATTTATCTCACAGGGCATTGGGATTTACTTCTGAAGCCATCCATAATCATCTATGTCAAGTTCAATGAAAGAGGGCTTATTAAGTTTTATTCTTTTTTAAGGATGACACGAGAAAGGAAAAAAATAACCTAAATATGACCACATTTATAGTAAAGTTGCAACCACTCAATCAAATAATGACATCCCTAAAAAGTATGAATGTGCTTAGCTTTCCCAGAACTATAGAGAAAAAGACATTCTCGTGGATACAAAAGCTTAATGTCTAATAGTAGCTGATTCTGCAGATTAAGCTCAAATGGAGAGCCAGAGGGGGAGATATAAGTGCAACAGCCAAAAAAGAGATTTGCAGATGAATGCATAGAAGTGAGCTGTTTGTACAAAGCAATCATCACTAAAACTGCTGATTAGAAGGGAGTCCTTCATTACAATGGGACAAACCAGGCACCATAGAAGATACTGCAGGGGGCTACAATGAAGGGTCATTGCAGAGTGTCCTTAATATTGGAGTTAAAATGTTTGGAAAGATCCACTTCATTTGTCATGGGGGTGGTGGGAAGTGCGGAAATGAGGGCCTGGGAGTAGCAGTGTAGGGAAATACTTATTGAACAGTGCTATTATGCAGGTAAGTATCACATGAACTCTCTCTGATCCCCATTTTTACAGATGAGTAAAAGAGTTTGGAAAGTTGAAGTTTCTTTTACAAGGAGACAGCAACTGCTTGGTGGGG
The DNA here is from genome assembly GCF_964339955.1 of Pipistrellus hanaki. Lineage (NCBI taxonomy): Eukaryota > Metazoa > Chordata > Mammalia > Chiroptera > Vespertilionidae > Pipistrellus > Pipistrellus hanaki. The sequence goes on along the minus strand of NC_140511.1, from coordinate 56,077,216 downwards.
CTGACATTCTGATTCAAGCCCACTGTTTCCAAAATATCATGCTGCCTCTCTACTCAAGAGAAGGAAGGCATGTTTTAAGTGTTCATAGAAAGTTTTATATATCTACTAGATGCCTGGTGCACAGGATTTGTGCACTGAGGGGATGGGGGGGGGGGTGTTCCTGTTCTGCGGGGATCAGCCTGCTGTGGCAGTGCCACTTATCCTGGTCAGCTGAGTGGCACTCCCACTGTGGGAGCGCACTGACCACCAGGGGCAGCTCCTGCGTTTAATGTTTGTTCCCTGATGGTCAGTATGCATCATAGCAACTGGTTGACAGGTCATTCTGGTTTTTCCTTCATTCAGTTGCTGGGCTTTTATTATATAGGATATAGATATATATATATGGAAGTAGGTGTTAAGGCCTCTGTCTTTTCCTATTATCTGTTCTTGCATCATTCAGTTCAACAAGTTAATACATTTTCATTAAGCATCTTTTACTTTATACCACTCCAAAATATATTTATTACAGGTTAAGTGCCTTAGTTAAGGTATAACAGAACCAGGCAATTAGACTGGAGTTCATGCTCTTACTTAAGCACCATTCTTGACTACTTCTGCTGTCATCTTGCAAAATAGGTGATCTGGCCAAAAGGAGGAGAGAATATTGTAGAAAGATGATCTGACAAGAGGATATGTATCTCCTAACTCAATAGTAAATATGGTATTTGAATAAGATTCTAGAGAAGCAAAAATAAATTAGCAATGGGAAGAGAGCAACAAAGATGGAAACATCAAAGAAAATGGGATTGACTTCCTACAAAACAAAACAATAACATCCATACTTCTCTGTTAGGTTAAGAACAAGTGGGAAACTATAATACCAAAAACCAACATTCATTGTTCATATAGAAAATATGAAAAAAATAGAAAATAAAATAATCTACACCAGTAGTCCCATCACCCAGAGACAGTCACTATTTTTGTAATATAAATTTATATATATTATATAATATACATGTATAAGAACATTTTAAATAGAATTATTATCTTAATATAATTTTCAATATGGTTTTTAAATCACTATTTATGACAAGTACATTTCCATGCCATTATAAAGTTTTTGAAAACATTCTTCTTAATATTACATATCATAATTTATTAAACCAATTCATCACAGTTAGGCATCTAATAATTCTATTTTTGCTACTATAAGTTCTTTAAAAAAATCTCTGTAGACATTTCTGATGATTTTATCAAGATTAAACAACACTTTCAGGTTCTTGATACATACTGCCATTTTGTTTCCAAAATGATTGTTTTCATTTACCCTCCATGTGTATAAGATACAAAAACAATCTTTTCACTGCTGGTAATAGTATTAAAATTTTTTTTCTACCAATGAATGGAAAGGGAAAGAATTTTATTATTTGACGTTCCTTCATTATTAGGTTGAATATTTTGACATGTCTCTTGATATTTTTACTTTTATGTCCTTTTTTTTCTTTTTTCTTTTTTCTATTGATATGCTTGCCTGGTTGATTTTAAAGAATTCTTTACATATTAACAACGTTAGATGATTGTGTAAAACTATATTTGGACCTTGTTTTTCAAAGTCCAGGCCAAATGACGCATCTTTCATTATGCCTTTCAAGTCTCCTGATTCTAACGTCCTCACATAATATTCAATACTAAATTATATACAGTTTGCAGTCCTTTAGAGTTTTTTCTTTTGTCTTCTTTAGTAACTCTCCAGAGGAGAGTTAATATCTTTTAACAACTACAAAGATGACCACGTTGGCATTTGAGTTTTCAGTGTCGTTAGCTATGACATAGTTGTAAGTATCCCCATTTATCAGTGATAGAACTAGGGTTCCACCCAGATTCCTCAGTACTATGCGGTTATCCTAAGTACTCAGCTGAGCTTTCCACTCCTCCTGAGTGCTCCTTCTAGTTTTCACATTAGCATGTTTACATTGAAATAAAACCTTCATCTTATTTTAACATTTTCTCTCAGTGTATTTAAACATATGAGACACAATTCAAAGAGCTCACGAAGGAAACTGATAAGAACAGAAGCAAGTCTAATATTTTGGAGTTTTTGTAGGAAAACTAAACTTTTTTTCTTTCAGAACATATGACTATTATGATCCTTCACCTTTACAGTAAAGAGCATAACATTTCACCTCAACTTGATTTTATGGCATATATCTATATATCTATGTTTATCTATCTATCTATCTATCTATCTATCTATCTATAATTTTCAGGAGTTATTCTAAAATCACAGCACAAGTCAACATCAACAGAAATGAAATTAAACAGCCTATGGCTTTCAACATTATATTTCTCTCAAATTTTGCTCCAGAATTCAGGTCTTTACAAATCACGTGGATGTTCTGAATAAATGGCTTTATTTTTCTTTTCATTAGAATGGGAACTTTTCCAGCACTCACTCATAAAAAGCTTTTATTATAAAATCAAATCTCTGAAATGGAAAGGACCCCAGGGGTGGCCTAGAACCCGAAGGAGAGAAGTCTGAAAAATCATTTTGGGAGCACATATATATATATATATATATATATATATATATATATCCACAGTGTATTACTTTTTGTACAATCCAGTATGAATGACTGGGAAAGAGACAAACAAGGAGGAGGAAAAGGTCCTATAGAAAGGTGAAATTCATTCCTCCTCTCTGGAATTGGACAGGTATGAAATTTAGAGGGCCTTCAAACTTCTGAAGAAAAGACCTGATTTGAATGTCATTAACATAGCTGGACTTCCAGGACTTCTAAAATGGTCTTTTATTTCCATGTGAATATTGGAAAATACCCTTCATAAGGAGGTGAGAGTATGCAGGGGGAGCAGACCTCTTTGCCTACATCTCAGCTCATTTACATGCTCTCCAAAGGAGGTCATATCGATAGGAGACCCCACCTCTGTCAGCTTTGCGGGTCCCTTAACCTGAGAACCTTGAGGCCCATTGAGAGCTATTCATACTTGGCAGATTGATTTCTTCAGTCATTTTGTCATAGTAACTGACAATTCACTGCCATCCAAGTGTATCTGGGAGCACAATGCCCACATAAATATTGTTGGCAATTCTCAGCATATCCCTTTGTGGAAACGGTAGGTTAATTTACTTCTGCCACTTGACTTTCTATAGCTACGTGGCAGAAGATCATTTCCTCTGCGACCATAGAGGGAACAGACCCAGTTGGGCTTGATTCAAAGAAGCAGAGAGTTCAGAGTCCCCCATCAACGCAGAATTTAATGAATCAAAACTTCAAACACAGGTTAATCTCAGAGGGGAGACATAAAAACCTTGATGAGAAGCAGGTGCAGCCAAAGTCCTCAAACTATTCTAGAAAGTTTAGGGCCTGAAAATACTAGGTAAGTGGTAGGCAAACTCATTAGTCAACAGAGCCAAATATCAACAGTTGAAATTTCTTTTGAGAGACAAGTTTTTTAAACTTAAACTTCTTCTTCTTATGCCACTTCTTCAAAATGGACTCGCCCAGGCCATGGTATTTTGTGGAAGAGCCACACTCAAGGGGCCAAAGAGCCACATGTGGCTCGCGAGCCGCAGTTTGCAACCACAGGGATAGGCTATATGATTAGGAAACTATCTCATTAAAAAAAAAAAATCACATGAAGGTCAAAGGACCTTGACTCCTTAATCACAACAGCTAATTTGAAAGGTGCATTTTGAACTTTGCTGACTCACAGAGCAGATGGGGGACTTCCTGAAAGCAGTGTAGAAAGCTCTGGGTTGCTTCGTATACAGAGAATTTTCTTGTTGCTCCCCCAGCTGTAATCCAACCATCACTGAATGGGGAGGCAGTCATATAGCTGTGGCTAGAAAAAAATAAAAATGCTTTGGCAGTAAACATTTCTGGATTTGATACCTGGCTTCACTGCTTTGCCATGGTAACCTAAGTCCCTTAACCTTTCTGAACTCAGTTTCACCAGATATACTAGTACAATGGGATTACAAAGGTACCCACTTTATGGAATGGTTTCAAGGATTAAATGAGATCATTGGTTCATTCAACAATCTCTTTTGAGTGCCTTCTTTGAATTAGGCACAGTACCTAGGATTGGGAAATGAAAATATTGAGGGAAGAGGTCTCTACCTTTGATTTTAGTGCATCCAATTAGAATGAAAAATAAAACTGCTTCAGTGCAAAATTTGACTCTGTGACTTGGGTTGGAAGAGTCAGGGAAGGCTGCTCAGAGAAGACATCTCTTGAGATTTGAAGGAAAGGAAGTTTGTCAGGCATACTAGCAGAGAGGAGACATCCCAGGCGACAGGAAGGTCAGAGGAGTAGGTGATAGCTCTTACATTGTTGCTGGAATATATCATGTCCAAGCAGCATGTGGCAGAAGACATTGATAAGCAGAGAGAGGACCAAATCATAAAGAGCTATGTGCATGCTTTGGTTCACAGTTTGACTTCTCCCAGGCACCTCCAAGCCCAGCACAAATAGAAGCCATCTTCAGATTGCTCTGTATCTCATGGTTCGTGGCCCACAGAAGGGCATAGATGGTGGCTGACCTTAGCCTGCACCTCCTGGGAGGCCCCAGAGCCAGGGTACCCAGTAGACAGCTTCAAACCACAGCAGATTACAATCCAACCACCTCCCCAAGTGACACACTTGAGCTTGAGGGGTGGACTCAAGCTGACACCAAAGCCCCACTGAAGCAAGTCCTGCTTAGTAGGGGCAGTCCCTGCATAGCAGCTCTTCCTAGATAGTCTCATTCTGTCCTCAAAATCATTTGGCTTAGGGGTGAGTCCCTCCCAGTGATGTGCCAACAGCATTCAAGGCTCAACTACAACAGGACAGTGTACCTTGCCCACATAGGGGAAGTACCTGGGGCGCCCAGCTCAGGTGACAGGGAAGGCTGAACCACTGGACTCTATAGAACACGTACTACATAAGGTCACTCTACCAAATCCGGGAGGCATAGCAATTCTATCTAATACATAAAAACAAATACAGGGAAGCAGCCAAAATGAGGAGACAAAGAAACATGCTCCCAAATGAAAGAACAGAAAATACCTCCAAAAAAGAACTAAATGAAATGGAGGCAAGGAAACTATCAGATACAGAGTTCAAAACATTGGTTGTAAGGATGCTCAAGGAACTTAGTGAGGACTTCAACAGCATAGAAAAGGAAATGAAACCATAAAAACAAAACAAAAAAACAGTCAGGAATGAAGGATACACTCACAGAAATGAAGAATAAGTTACAGGAAATCAACAGTAGAGTAGATTAAGTAGAGAATCAAATCAGCAATTTGGAATATAAGGAATCAGAAAACACACAATCAGAACAGCAAAAAGAAAAACAATCCAAAAAATGAGGATAGTATAAGGAGCTCTAGGAGAACTTGGATTGCATAGTCAGAGGGATACCTTTCTACCATATCCACCTGGTCATAATATAAGTTAGAGCAGTGGTGGGCAAATTCATTAGTCAACAGAGTGGCAAACCACAACTCTGAGAGCCGCATGTGGCTCCTGAGCTGCAGTTTGCCGACCACTGGGTTAGAGTAAGCCACATGCCTCCCTTTTTTAGTGACAGGCTCTTGAAGGGCCCTGTCTTCTCCTTCTATGATTAGTCTCTGTATAGTATCAAAGCATGGAGCATCAGCAGGTGCTGAATAAGTGCTGTTACTTAGCAAATTATTGCCAGTCTGACAGTGAATACTGCAAACTCCTTCAAATCAGACCCCCAAAAAAGCAGGTGCCCAGGCACTGAGTTAAGAACAAGGAGGCTCTCTGGAATCTGGATGGCCCTTCAGTGTGTAGAATGAGAAAGCTGCGCCTTTTCAAAGTCTGAATTTTCCCTTCTGGGAAATGGGGGAAATTCTACCCAATTAGTTCCTGTCTAATTTGTTAAAAATTGCACCAAAAGTAATCAGCTCCATTATGCACCCTGTACAAGGACAATATTTGTTGTTTTTGTAAAGGGACCAAAGAGAGGAGGGTAGGATGGCAGGAATCCAAAGAGAGAAAATCTCAGTGCTGAGATGTACAGTCAGAAAAGAATGTTTGCAGATAGAAAACTGTTACAGAGCACGCTTCCCAGAAGCCCTTTGGCTGGCTCGCTAGCCAGAGGCTAGAACTGTTTCCAAAAGAGTTCTGTGTAGGCTTTTGAAAGAAAACTGTGTGGGTTCTCTGCTGGCAGCTGTTTAGGCTACTGGTATCTTGGAAGTACAATTTTTTTCTTCTTCTTTTTTTTTTAATGAAAACACTTTTTAAAAAATATATTTTATTGGTTTTTTACAGAGAGGAAGGGAGAGAGAGAGAGAGAGTCAGAAACATCGATGAGAGAAAAACATTGATCAGCTGCCTCCCGCATGCCTCCCACCGGGGATGTGCCCACAACCAAGGTACATGCCCTTGACTGGAATCGAACCTGGGACTTCTCAGTCCGCAGGCTGATGCTCTATCCATTGAGCCAAACTGGTTTCAGCTTTTTTCTCTTTCTTTTTAGTGAAAGACACATTAGTCGGTCCCCAAACACTAGGATAATTTTTATTTTATTTATTTTAATTTTTTTTTTTTTTTTTTGCAGGTGGGCATTAGGTAAAAAGTATCCCGATTTACACTATCATTCACAATTTTCAGGTCTATTTCATGGTGGTGTCAAGCAGTTGGTCCGAAGGTTGTGGGTTATTGTTAAGCTGATCATTGTGGTGTCAAGTAATAGAAAGATAAAACCGTGATCCTCTATATAAATCTCTTCCTACATGTTAATTCATAATAATAATAATTTAAAAAAACTCAAATGACAAGACTTGCTCACCAAAGCACAGGAAATCATTACAGAGTTAAAAAGAAAGGACACCCACTTTCTTGATCCATTTCAGCAAACGGCTCACTTTCATGTAATTCAGCCACTCTAGCAACAAGAGCTGTTTTCAACTGAACTATTATTGATGAGCTACACCTGGCATTTCCATTCACTCATAAGTATTACAATCACACTACAAACTTTTTATCTGGGATAAAGCTTGGTGAAATGATTCTTAAGCCAGAAACCATCAAAATAGCCACTGAGATGTGAGTAGGCTGGAAACAAGAAGGCAGTCACAAAGAGAAACTCGAAGACTTGAGAATGTTTCCCTGAAAATGAAAAACTGTGCCATCTAGCCAGGATTCACCATTTCTCAGAATACTCACGGTGAGGTGATAGGCAGAACACAGATTTTAGGGCAGTTAAAATACTCTGTATGATATTATAATGATGAATATATGTCATTATACATTTGTCCACTTACATAGAATGTGCAACACAAAGAATGAACCCTAGGATAAATTATGGGCTTTGGATGATCATGATAGGTCAATCATCCTTCATTTTTTTTTTAAAAATGTACCAGCCAAAACCGGTTTGGTTCAGTGGTAGAGCGTTGGTCTGCGGACTGAAAGGTCCCAGGTTCGATTCCGGTCAGGGGCATGTACATTGGTTGCGGGCACATCCCCAATAGGGGGTGTGCAAGAGGCAGCTGGTTGATGTTTCTCTCTCATCGACATTTCTAGCTCTCTATCTCTCTCCCTTCCTCTCTGTAAAAAATCAATAAAGTATATTAAAAAATATTTTAAAAAATTAAAAAATGTACCATTATGATGGTGGAGGAGGTTATGCATGTGGTGGGAGCAGGGAAATCTCTGTATCTTCCTGTTAATTTTGTTCTGATCCTAAAATTGCTCTACAAAAATAAAATATTAAAAAAACACAAAGCTATTGGAGGCTCACCCTTGTTAATAGGAAATGGGAGAATACAGACACCAAAGAAAGGGGATGCTAGGCTCGGTAGAACCCCCAATGCAGCTGAATTGCATAGAATAGCCTTTTCCCTTTCTGCTGGATTTGACTCTCGTTCCCTGATATTCCTGAATAACAAGCCATTTTCTAATTGTCATCTTGGTCATTTTCAACTGAAGGGAAAGTGAACATAACATTTGTAGAGCACTTTCCACAGGCATTTCTTTTATAGCAGGATATTTTCACGATAACATTTGGAATTAACCATGTAACCAATTAGAAAACAGGATTTGTTTTGCTATTGTTTTTAACATATCCCCATCTGTAACTTGTAGAAATTGAAGCATTTTGAGACAACATGGCAGCTTCATTTGAAAGGTGCTGGTCCTTTATTTACCTCAACAACAAATGACGGAATGAAGATGATAAGAATAAGTCAGAAGTACTGAAAACAGTGTCTCTGGAACTATGAAAAGAAAGTGCTAACTTCTTGATCGAAAGCTGAATATAATCAAAGCTGGATTGCTAAGTGGTATTTACTGAAATATTTAAAATTTCCTTGCTCTTAGTGAAATTTCTGTAGGAAAAAATAGCTTTGAGATTGAATATCTGAAACCCATGCACCTTGAGCTCCTTTCCTCCATCCTATTACTGTTTTTATCGTGTGTTTTCTTAAAATAACCCTGATCCCATTGGCATGCCCACCATCACATACTGAACTACGCTCGGCAGGTGCTTTTTAAATAAATAAGTACTCTGAGTCAAAATAGGTCATGGATGGCATGACGTTTATAAACCAAATTACTTTGTTTCTTTATGGAACAGCAAATAGACCTGAAATTCTTTTCAGAAACACCAGTGAACCTGAGGAAATCAGAACTGAGCCTATCTATTTTCTGAAACGATAATGTCCTTTGACCAGAACCTGAACCAAGGGGGGTGATTTCCCTTGAGACAGACTGCCTATGCCTCCTCTGAACTCACTATAGCCATCTGTGCCGAGAGCTGAGCTCCCAGAGAGCAAACACCAGGAGAGGGCCTCTGAGGAAGCTGGTTTTTCCTGGGAAGAGTTAAATGGGCCTTAGCTCAACTCCAACCCTTCTCACTCCAGAAAGCAGCTCTGGGAGTCCCTGAGGAGGCTTTGGCTGCTCTGACTTCTCACACACTTTTCTTTCAAATGAATTTAAATCTTTTCTTGTCCAAATCCCTACAGAAGAATTAAAAAAAGAAGAAGAAGAAAAAAAAAAAAAGAAAAGAAAAGCAACCACTCTGCAGTTTTCCTACTATTATGCAAATAGATTAATCAGGCAATGCTCCTGTGAGAATTAATTTATACCAAACCCAACAAGGCCTGGGTGCTTGCTGACTGAACCCCCGGGCCAAAGCCTCAGCTAGGTAGCACCTCATATTATTCCTTTGACGAAATGTGAACTGACATAAATACTATAGCTCCCTTTCAATCCGATTACCCCGTTACCTCACATCAATGCTACCCCAGCCATCAGACTCTGGCGTCTTTCCTTTCACCGGCTCCAGGGACAACAGACAACTCCTCCTCGATAAACAAGCACCCACGCTGCCACCTCGTACTCCCACTCTTAACCCATCATCCTCGCTCAATGGGCCCTATTCGACAAGGTATTTTATTCTGTTTGTAGGAATCAAGGACTGAAGCACAGTTCAAAATCAGGCTGGCTGTGGCTGTTCATTCAAAGCTGCCCTTTCACAGTCAGTCACTCAGAGCCCCTGGAAATAACACCCCTGAAGTATCTACCCTTTAAAGACGTTGTCATCTCCTAGGGACGCTCCCCCATCGCCTCCGCTGGGCTCCCTCCCTTATAGCTCACGAACTCTTTTTTAAAACAGACACAAAACAAATAGCAGCACAGGTTCCCTAGGCTTGCGTGACCTGAGGCTCGGTCTAAATGAACCTGCATTTTAAACCATACCTTTGTACTAAACTCATGTTGACAACCACTAAATTCTTTCCGTTGCTCTGCATAGAAACTTAAAAAAAAAAAAAAAGTTTATTTCTTCCCCATCTCCCCCTCACCCCCAAACTTTGCCCGTTTATGAAGCTTGGCTGAACAATCCACCAGGTGGGGGGAAGGCTTTTCTATGTGGGCAGCTCGGTTTCTGGAGGCCCTACCTTGGTAATTAGATTAACAGGCAATATGTGAATAGCAGGGACCACAACAGACCCCACTCCCTTCATGCTTTATGCCATTGATTGCACATAATTGATAGCAAAATATCTTGAACGATGGCAGAAAATACTACGGATGTGTGAGCAACTCGCTGTTGAAAATGGAAATGAGGGGGGAAAGAAAACAAAGCTGGCTTTATTTGCCCAAAGCAACCTCAAAGCATTGTAGTACTTGGTTTTTTTGAGAGAAGGGCAGAAGTTACATGTGATCATAAACTGGGGCTGTTGGTGTGTTTGTTAGCTTTGTAGTTAATTAGTTTCAATATTTCTTTTTTTTAAAAAAATATATTTTATTGATTTTTTACGAAGAGGAAGGGAGAAAGATAGAGAGATAGAAACATCGATCAGTTACCTCCTGCACACCCCCTACTGGGTATGTGCCCACAACCAAGGTACATGCCCTTGTCTGCAATCCAACCTGGGACCCTTTATTCCTCAGGCTGTTGCTCTATCCACTGAGCCAAACCAGTCTTGGAGAGTTTAAATATTTCTGTGCCTCCTTTGAGCACTATGAACAATAGAGGACAGTGACTATATAGGCAATGCATGTCTTTCTGTAACCACTGTCCCTCTGAATTTGAAAAGCCCTTTGAAACATATTCTAACTTCATACTAAGAAACTATTCACGTTTGAGAAATAAGAGAAAGCAAAATAAGTAGCAAGAATTGAAACACACACTCAGCTGCCAATAAGGAAAGTTATGGTTTCACCAAATACCATTCATATTTTTTGTGAGGCAATTTGCTTGCTTTCTGTCATGCCAGAGCGGACCATCTCTGTTTTGAGATAAAGTATACTTCCATTTAAAAGTAGAAGAGGCGTTGAGTGAACATGTTAGAATGTGTGGATTAATTTTCACTAAAAGTGACACTCTCTTCCTCTCACCCTAACTTTGGTGCCTTTGCCCAAATGTCTAAAATTTGCTGCTTATCCCTAGCTCGTTTGGCTCAGTGGGTAGAGCGCCAGCCTGTGGACTGAAGGGTCCCAGGTTCAATTCTAGTCAAGGGCACATTCCTAGGTTGTGGGCTCAGTACCCAGTAGGGGGTATGCAAGAGGCAACCAATCAATGATACCCTCTCATCATTGATCTCTCTCTCTCTCTCTCTCTCTCTCGCTCTCTCTCTCGCTCTCGCTCTCGCTCTCGCTCTCGCTCTCGCTCTCGCTCTCACTCTCCCCCCCCCACTTTCTCTCTGAAATCAATAAAAATACATACAAAAATAAATAAAATAAAATAAAATCGGCTGCTTAATGCCTGCCAAGTACAGGTTTACTGGCTACTCAGGAATAAATATTTTTTAAATTATTGATTCATTTTGAGAGAGAGAGAAACATCGGTTTGTTTATGCATTCATTGGCCATGACTAGAGCTTGAAACCGCAACCTTGGCATATTGGGACAACTCTCTAACCTACTGAGCTACCTGCCAGGGCTTCAGGAATGTTTCCATACCATATTTTCACTCTAAAATAAGTACAACTGCTTTATTCCTTCCCCTTGGCCTGGTTATTCACTGTTCATTCAATAAACATGCATTCAGTATCCACAGATTACTAGGTGTCTGCAGTGGCAGCTCTCAGTGGCATTCGGGATGAGTGGTTAAAATCCTCACTCCACATCCTTCCTTTACCTACAGGAATCTTCTGCAAGCTGAGCTCTACTCTGTGCTGTCCCTCAACAGGGAACATCTAGGAAAACTAAATTCATGAGCCTAGGGATGCAGCCTCTAGTCACTCTCATTGTTGCTGCCTTTTTCCGGTTGACAAAGGTTCCCAGGTTACCCCGATTGACCTTTGCCCCCTAAGTTCCAGTTGTGACCCTTTGTCTCCTTGTCCTTTAGTCCCTTCACAGATCACCTGCCTGCCCAGAACCAGAATGACTCCAAACATGGGGCCTTCTTTAACCCAGCGATTTTCAGCCTTTCTCACCTCATGGTGCACATAAACTATTTACTAAAATTCTGTGCACACACACAAATATAGGTATAATTTTGATTCCTTCACATCGGATAGCTATTGTTGTGTTGGCTGTTGTCACTTTTTCATTTGACAATCTAAAGGAAAAGAAGTCAGTGCTCTTGTCTAAATAGTCAGGTATTGCATGCTTTAAAAATTCTTGCAGCACACTGGCTGAAAATTGTTGCTCTAGCCAAAACCGGTTTGGCTCAGTGGATAGAGCGTCAGCCTATGGACTGAAGGGTTCCAGGTTTGATTCGGGTTGGGCGCATGTACCTTGGTGGCAGGCACATCCTCAGTGGGGGGCAAGCAGGAGGCAGCTGATCGATGTTTCTAACTCTCTATCCCTCTCCCTTCCTCTCTGTAAAAAATCAATAAAATATATTTTAAAAAGAAAATTGCTGCTCTAACCCAGTGGTTCACAACTAGGGGCAATTTGGGCCCCCATGGGGACATTTGGAATTATCTGTAGGGTGGAAGTAGAATGTTTGACTTTTATAAACTAAGGAAAACGTTATCAGTTACTAAATGTCCTCTGGGTGTCAGTTTGGCCTTCATATAGAATGATCTCTTGATCCCTGCAGTGCTTCATGGCAAAAGGGGCTCCAGATCTGGAAACTAAAACACAGACTAGTCTTGTCAACCTTCAAAATTCTGACTTTCTTCAGAGGATGGTTCTGAGTCAGTACAGAATAGTATTTATGGCCATAGGTTCTAGGGTCAGACTGAGTTCTAGGCCTCAGTGTCATGATTCAATCAACAGAACAGATAGGTGACATTATAGATGTGCATACATGTGCCATATGTGTACATTACATGCATACCTTACACAGTAAGTCCTCACTTAACATCATCGATAAGTTCTGTGACTATATGAGAAATAACATATAATGAAACCTATTTAACCATAGGCTAATTGATGTAAACAAGAGTGAAATTCCTAGGGTATCTCATCAATGCTATAATAAAATGTTGCTTTTCGATAACCTGCTGTTTGTATGAAGAGCAGGCTGGAACCCACAAACACAGTCTGGAAGCCCACAAGAACAGACTCAAGTCCGTGTTAGTCCCCATGGCCTCTCTCACCTGCCGTTGTCAATGTCCTCCTGCTTCAGGGAGGTGAGCACACAAACCTGGCCCAGGAGCCAGAGGAGCTGGGCACCTGCTGCACAGGGCTGCCTCACACCAGTGAGGTGAGCCCGCTCATCAGCCACAAAGTGACCACTGCTTTCCTTCCACCCGCCAAAGCCCTCAAGTCTATTGAGTACCCACCTTACCTGGAATCATGTTGGGAAGAACATTCTGAAAAATGGGCTTCAGCATAGGCAGGATACACAATGCAAAGTCAACATAGTTTCTTTAATTTCTCTAAGTTTCTCTGTCTTCTGTAGATAAGTGGAAATAGTGATAGTGTCTACCCAATGGGGCTGTTTTGAGGATTATTTTATTTTATTAATTTTTTAAAAATATATTTCTTTGATTTTTTTTTTTTTTTTTTTTTTTACAGGGAGGAAGGGAGAGGGACAGAGAGCTAGAAACATCGTTGAGAGGGAAACATGAATCAGCTGCCTCCTATAACATGCCCCACTGGGGATGTGCAAGCAACCAAGGTATATGCCCTTGACCAGAATCGAACCTAGGACCCTCCAGTCTGCAGGCCAACATTCTATCCACTGAGCCAAATCGGTTAGGGCTTGAGGATTATTTTAAATAATGCATGGCAAATATTTAATTCAGTACCAGCATACTCCATAAAGCTATCGCTATCATTGCTGTTATTGGTTTACATGCTGACATCTAAGAGGAAATCGGGTATAGGCTTACCTCAGGGATATTGCTGGTTTGGTTCCACACCACCACAATAAAGCGAGTATTACATTAAAGCAAGTGGTAATCTTTTTGCCTGTGGAGGGTTTTGTGTTCTATTTGTAAAAAGTGCAATACCTATGGAGCACAATAAAGCAAAGAGCAATAAAGTGAGGTGTGCCTGTTTAGGATTAAGATTTTAGCTTCTTGAAGGCAAAGGGCACTACATTTCCTCTGTATCTAAATACATCTAGTCACTGGACAGTATGGCTCAGTTAGTTGGGCATTGTTCTGTGCACTGAGAGGTTGTTGGTTGCATTGTCAGTCAGGGCACATGCCCATGTAGCAGGCTCAATCCCCAGTAGGAGGTGTGCAGGAGGCAGCTCATCAATGTTTTGCTCACATTGATGTTTCTTCTCCTTTCCCCTCTCTCTAAAAATCAATAACAAACAAGCAAATAAATCCAGTCACTGTTCCAGGCAATATACACTTTTCACCATTTTTTAGTATTATAACTATTTTAGATTAGGCAGTTAGAAAAACTTCATATATATATGAAGTAAGCAGAGAGAAAAGTATATGCAGAGATAAGAAAGAACCTGGCATTAGAGGAGGAGAGAAGAGATCAGGGACACAGTAACACTGTAGAAAGGTGGGGGCTGTTAATTCTTTATCTTAAATGCAATGGGAAGATCCAAGATGGCACAAACTGTCAATCTTGTTCATTCCAAGCGTTCCTAAACCTGGAACATTGCCTGCTAGCACATGGCAGAACCTCAATAAGTATTTGTTGATTGAAAGAGAGGGTGGGGTGATATGATCTGATTTATGTTTTTAAATCTCTCTAGCTGCTGTATAGACCCAGACTCTTCTCTGATTCTCTTAGTAACGTGAAACTTGCTATTTATTTTCTTTCTTTGGCAGCCCTTCCAATATTTGAATATGGAAGTCACATTACATCCCTCTAGGTTTCCATTTCCCCAGGCCAACATCCTCAGCTTTTTGGCAAAAGAACTTCTGGGATGATCGAAGTGTTCTATGTCTGTGTTGTCCAATATAGTAGTCACTAGTTTCATGTGGCTTTTGAGTACTTGAGTGTGGCTAATGTGACTGAGAAACGAGATTTAAAATTTTATTTTTAAATTTTAATTTAAATTTTCTAACAAATATGAACTTGCCAGACAATATAGTCCCACATATATACATTTATACACATAGTCCCTGTCTAAGAACCTAAGCGAGGGTTGGGTAGGGATATGCCAGTGCATTCATCAATTACATTGTAAAAACTAAACTTTCTCTTTATTTAATGCTGTGTGGCCAGGTGTTCATACATACATGGTAAGCTGAGCTTGGTTCCCAAGCTATGGAATTTGACTCTCTGTTAAACATACTTAGTCTATTAGCATGTTCACTAGTAATATCCACTAATGGCCAACACTAACAACACAAATCACCACCTAATCATTCAAATCAGCAAAGAGGACTGGCCGGTGGAATACAAATGAAGATTGGACAATCTTCTGACAAAATCTGGGAGCTTTCCCATCTGATTAATGTTCTAGAGAATCCAACAGCATAAGACAAAGAGCTAATAATGATAAAACTTTAAGAAGAGATCAGAAGGGAGATCCAGGAGTAAATACCCTGAATTTTAGAGCAGGAAGCGTCCTTTTAGATGAGGCAGGAGAGTGCTTCCAGAACCTGAAGGGTTTACACTCCGCACATTCCCAGAATGCAGGCCTTGTGCCAGGCATCAGGGCAGAGTCCAAGGATGCAGTTGTTCCCCTCAAGGAGCTCATGGTCCACAGGAAACAAACATGTCAATGATTTCAATTTGCCAGAGTTAGCAAATAAAAATACAGAATATCCAGTTACATTTAAATTTTCAATAAGCAATGAATAATTTTTTAGTGTAAGTATATCCCATGCAATACTTGGGACACAGTTATACTATGAACAATATTTGTTGTTTCAAAATTCAAATGTAACTGTGTATCCAGTATTTTGTCTGGCAACTCTAAATATAGGGTGGTAGATGCAATGATAAAGGTGAGTGTTAAGTACTACAATAAAATATCCAAAAGATAGACCTCAGAGCACATGTCAGAGAAGGATTACAGAGGAGGTGAGGCTGAAGCCAAATCTTTCCCAACTAATAGATGTTAGCCAGGTAAAGAGAGTGCTTAAGGATTGGCATGCACAAAGGCACTGGGATTTGAGAGGGAATACTTGGGGACATGTAAGTAGCTCAACAGGGATAAAATAAGTTATAGGTAGAATTTTGATAACTTTCTGGGAAAAAAGCCAAAGTCAGAACCCAGAATAACATTATTGTCTAAGGGATAAAGAGATAAAAGAGAGTTCATAAAGAGAACAAGAGCAGTCTGAGAAGGCAAAAGAAAACCATGAAGCCAGGAAAAAGGGAGAAGTCCACAGTAACAAATATTGCAAGGAGGCCAAGTAAGAAGAGAAATTCATTGACTTCTAACTGGTGTGGCTCAGTGTTGAGTGTTGACCTATGAGCCAGGAGGTCATAGTTCAATTCCTGGTCAGGAACATACCTGGGTTGCAGGCTCAATCCCCAGTGTGTGTGTATGTGGGGGGGTGGGAGGTATGTAGGAGGCAGCCAATCAATGATTCTCTCTCATCATTGATGTTTTTATCTCTTCCTCCCTTCCTCTCTGAAATTAATTTAAAAAAAAATTTTAAAGTTCATTGACTATGCCAACATGGACAGCATCAGTGATGTTGACAAAAGTCATTTCAGTGGAGTGTTATGGCAGCAGGTTTAGAAAAGTCATGGTGAGAACTGAAGGAAGTAAAGGTAGGAATTGCTTTCAAGAAGTTTGGTTGTGGAAGAAGTACCATGCTTAGACCTGGACAAATAAGGAAATAACCTGGGCCCTGAACTGTAGAGAAGTTGGCTCCTCTCTAGCTCCTCCCATGTCCAAGGGCCCAAGGGGACAGGCTCATCTAGAGACTAAACACTCCCTTTAAGACCTTGGAATTCTTTGTTCAAATGGAACCAAGCCTGTTTCCAAAGACTGTGCAAGTCTCTTCCTAGGTTTCTCTTTCTGAGCGGGGACCATGTCACTAGTGTGCCCATTTCTAAACCTGAGGCATGGAGCAGGCATGGCTATTTGGAAGGGACTTGGGGGTGAATGGATCTTGAACATGCAGACCAGGTGTCCACATCTTGGATGCATAGCCCTTTATGATGTGGGATAGAGTCAAAGTGGGAAGTGAAGTAGGGTGTGCCACAGGCTTCCATCTGTAGTCTGTCTCAAGTCTCACAAAAGTTAGAGGAAATATGTAAAAAGATGTACTTAGAGATGGACATAGAGTCAAGAGAGGGTCCTTGCAAAATGAGCACACTGTTAAAGAACCTTGGTGAAGGACTATCAAAACTATAGACAGAATAATGGAAAACAAGGCCCCTATATCAATCAGGAGTTCAGCAACAAATATGAAATGACAACTGGAGAGACCACGTAGAGAAGGGTGGGCAGGGTTAAGGAAATAAACAGTGCACCCAAACACTAGCAACAGTGAAGGCCATTGGGTCCGCTTATATCTCTAGGCCTGAAAAGGCAGAAGGGTGGCAAGACATTGCCAGAGCCCAGTGACCTTGGGAGCTGAGGCTGCAGCTCACCACAGAAATGCAACAAAGCAACAAGAGAGTGAAAAGAATAAATACCTCAACCTTTCTCTTCTCCTGCCCTTAAGTTGGTACCACTGCCTCCCACTGTCTGAAACCAACAAGAAGAAACCAGACAGCCAGGCATCCTGAGGTCAATGTATTCCTTAGAGGCCAGCCTCTTAAGGCAAAAGCAAGGGAAGGAGTAGGAAGCAGACATGGAAGGGCACACAGAATAAATAACTAATACTGTCCCCAAGGAGGCAGGAGAGGACTTAACTCAATGGGATGAGAACAGAATGGAGAGTAAGTTGTCAGGAAAAAAGTGGAGGGCATTTTTGTCTCATGGCCACCTCTTCCCTCTGCACTTTTGAGGGGACGGCTACTAGTGGATGAGGGTGAGCAGGCAAGGAATGTGTTGATTTTCCTTCTGCAGATGGGAGCTGGCAGTAGTCTTAAGGCCTTGGTGCAGTATACATAACACCCTAAGATAAGGCTATTTGTCCCATTCCTTCCCAAGGGTAGAGAAATGTCACATTCTCTTAGGTCTCTATCTCCTTTCCCTACACCGACTAAGTAGAACTGCAGAGCAGGTAAAAATCTCCAGGGATAGTTCCTTCTCTTTTTCCTGCAAATTATAACCTCTAGTCCACTTCAGCCTCAGGCCAGCAAACCTCCAGCAATTCAGAAGCCTACACACTTCAGAATACTTCCCTTTCAAATACCGACTCATGGCTTATGGTTCAAAACAGAAAACCCTGGAAGCAAAGGTAGGAATTGCTTTCAAGAAGTTTGGTTGTGGAAGAAGTACCATGCTTAGACCTGGACAAACAGGGAAATAACCTGGGCCCTGAACTTAGAGAGGCTGGCTCCTCTCTAGCTCCTCCCTCCTTTGACCAAATCAAGGCTCCCAACCTGTTAGAAGAAAACAATTTTTCACTACTTTAATGAAAGAACCAGCAACCTTACCTGTAATCCATCCATGACAGAGACAAAATAAGCTAAAGAACTTGGAATATTGTAGAGAGAAGTTCTCCCACCCAACCTTCTCCAAAGAACTCATCCTAGATCTACAAATGACTATTCTTCCTTCTTGTTTTTGAAAAGAGAAAGAGAAAGAGAGAGAGAGAGAGAAAGAGATAGATGATAGATAGATAGATAGACAGATTCTGGTTTAAAGAAGAAAGCCTCAGTCCATAGACAAGCATCTTTTCCCCTTGTGGCCTCTTAATTGTTGGACAAGATTAAGTTTTCATATTAACCCTACCAGACCAGTGTACTGATTTTTCAGTAATTTCTGAATCTGCCACTATACCACTATACCTAATTTTTGGTACTTTGCCTAAACCTATTGTCTACAATGTCTCCAAGTTTCATTTTATTCTAACCACTTTTTTTTTTGCATGTAACTAACATTTTCCTATATCATGTTGATTTTTTTTTTCTTTTTAATGCTCAGGAGCCCAGGTATAGGGGACAGTAGGTTCAGGGCCTCATATCTGGTATGGTTAATATAAGTGCCTTGACAAATTGGTAGAAACCTTGCAGCACCACTCAACATAAACAGGACGATTTTTCATAAAGTCCACCATTGTTCCAGGTGTATGTGTGGTGGTGTAGAGTAGGTGCATTCATTTCTGCAGGACCACCACCCAGCTCCCTAGACCGCTATCTCCCTGTACCCAAAGGGCCGCCTCTACCTGACCACAAAACCAGCCTCACTAAGAGGCATCTACTCCCATCTCTAAGTCCTTGGGGACCAGAAAGAAGGTGGGGTAAATTTCACATTCTCTCTCTTCTTCCTCCCACTGTCCACAAAACCAGCAGTTTCAGGCCCAGAGAAAGATCCCATACTCTTTCCCACTCAGCACCCATCAGCCAAGTTCACCTTCATCCAAGCCTCTCTATCCAACAAGACCCTGGGACACATAATCAATAGTTCCAGCTTGGGGCGAGGGAAGGGAAACAAAGCTGGGGGGGGGGGGCGGTGAGTGGGATGGGAAAGTGAGGAAGAGGGTTCATTGTGGGGCCCTGATTGCTAATTAAAGCAGCTGAATTGCATGGTGACAGCAAACAAGGTGCGCCATCATTCCTGCTGTACACCTGCCATCAGGCCACACCTTGTGGCAGGGCCAGGACTGTAGAGGAACCTGGAGCAGAGAGGCATTAAGCAGGGAGGCATGTGGGGCAGGAAGCAAAGAACCAGGCCTCAGGAATCTGCTCTCCAAACCCAGTGGATCTCCAGCCAGGAGGTCCAGCAGCTGTTCCCTCCCTAAGCCAATGGATCTGCCTAGAAGCCTCCAGCTTACTCCACTCTCCTTCCCTCCACTCAGAGCACACTCCTCACTCTCAGAAATGCTGTCCATTGGGTGTCCAGCCCAGGCCAGAGGCTGGGTGCCGCTGAGGCTAGCTGAGGGGTGACGGAAACATGAGAGTTTTTAAACCTTAGGTCAGAACTGAAAGGCTCTTTAGCAAAAACACTTCTTTTACACACAGGGGCACTGAGGCCCAGAAGACAAGGACTTTTCCCAAAAGTGAAATAGATCCAAATTTGAGTTAAAAATATATCTAACCGTGCAATCTTCAGAGAAGGAAGAACAAAGGCAATTTATATTGAGAGAGATCAACATTTGAAAAGAAGTAAATTTGCCAAACAAGGGGATGGTGGGGGGGTGTGATAGAGAGAGAAAGCACTCTGGGATTGGCTCGCCAAAATTTAATTTTTATTCTTTTGAATGGGTTTCGGTTGCCTTTGCCAACAACTCACAGTGTGAAAAGCCCTGGACCGAAGGGTCCAAGCAGCTAGCTAAAGCACTACCAAGGCAGCACCGTGCTCCACCCTGCTCTACAGAGATCCTCTTTCTTCGGGCTAAAAAAAAAAAAAAAGAAAGAAAAAAGAAAACACAAAAAAACACAACACACAGTTAACCACCTGTCAGGGCTGAGGATACAATGAGGCTCCTGGAAAAAGAGCTTTTCATGCATGCGTAATATATTTGTTCAGCCATTCACTTAATGAAGCTGATAAATGTGATGCAAGACAATAGTCAAGTTAATCTATTTAGTAAAATGTTTTGAGACTTTCAGGCTACGTTAAGGAGGGGAGCTGCCAGCGACATTTTCATTTAAATGCGCTCATCTCCTCTCGCAGGCAGCTCAAGGGGGTTCGGGCAATCTATGTGAATATAATTTCTTATAAATGTGTCTTTAATGGGTTTAATTCACCCTTGCCAGCTGTTTTGGGGGCTATTTTGTAAGAGCAAAACAAACGTTTCAGGCTTGGAAAGCTAGTTAAAATTAGTTTCGGTCAGCGAGGCCAAGCTATATTTCCTGCAAACCATCTGCTTGATTGGCACAATAGAAGGATTTTCAAGGAAAAAAAGGGGGGGGGGGGTGAGAGTGAAAGGAATGGGGGGGAGGGAGATGCTAGAAAGGGCTGGGCGGCCGGTAGCTCCTTGTGGCCTATTCTAAAAGTGAGCCCTCAGCGGTGTCTTAATAGAGCCGCTTGCCTGGAGCTCTGGGGCGGGAAGACAGCTCTTTCAGCCAAGCCTCGCAGCTCTCCTCCTTTGCCTAGAGAGGGATGGCTCTCTCTTTCCCCGCAAAACCACAGAAGCCAGGGGGCGGGTGCTTTCCCCCGTCTCAAACCCCCACCCCAACGCCGCTGCCCCGAGTCCTGCTAAACTTGCAATACCCGCCCTGTTGGAAGCTCCTGCCCGCTATGCAAAATAGAACCTTAGGGTCCAAACCTTCCCTAGCGGAGTCACTGCGTCTTTTCGGAGGACCAGGAATCTTAAAGCGCTCTGTTTTGCAGCGCCTTTCGCCTCCCTCCAGGGCCAGCGCTTACCAGGGGCGCTCCCGGCTCCGCCCGCTCTGGAGAGGGTCAAGGAGAGCGCAGCGCATTGGCTCGGGACGCTCCCACTCTCCCCTGTCCTGGGGAAAAGAACCCCTCAGAACCGGTTCTGAGAGCCCTTCGGGTGGGTCCAGGAAGCCCCCCACCTCACCCCAGGAGTCCAGCCCGCTCTGCAGCAGCCTCCCGGGCCCAGCAAACGCGCTCTGGGCACTGGCTAGGGTCCGGATAGGGCCTCCGATTCTCTTTTCCTCTCCTGACCTCTTTTCCCTTGAAAGAGAAACAGACAGCCCAGCTCTGGGACAGAGGGCGCGAGTGGCTTCTCCGACGTAAACGTGAAGATAACGACGTTACAGTGAATGGCAGGGCGCACAGACCCGGGGGCTCCGGTCAAACTGCATTAGTCACAGGTCTTAGCCGCGGCCGCTGCGCCGCGCCGCGCGGGCCCTGGGCCATCCAGGAGTTTCCAAAGGCGCGTTCAAGGAGATCGCGTAAAGTAAGATCCTTTCGTCCGATGTCTTGCTTCCTTCGGATCTATTTTGCCTTTTCACGGGCGGCCAGCCCTCTCTCCCGCCCTCCCAGCTTGTCTCTGGCGCCTTCAGGATGCTTGCGGACCCGGACCGCTGGAAGTGGGGTCCATGTGGGACGCAGTAAGGGGTTGACCCACGTTCCAAAAAATGTCAGTGCCCCCTTTTCAAAGAAGAGAAGAGAGCAGCGGTTCGTCTGTAATGAGGCAGAGAGACCAATTGTGTGTCTGGGGTGGAGCGTGTTAGTGGGCAGGATAATAACTGGAATAGCTACTTCCAGGAGAGTGTCCCAGCGGGGGAAGAGTGGGGAAGGGGGCGCTAGGAAGGCCCTAGACTGGCTTTGAGTTCTCACTGCTCCCCAAAACAAAACCCTGCAAACAGACGGTATTCTGATCTCCAGAAGTTGAGCAAGCACTTCCTAGATGCGAAACCCAACACCTGTAGTTGCTGCCCGCCGCCTTCCCGCTGCTCCCAGATGGAGGGATGGAGAGAGGGAAGAAAGAAGGGGGGGGGGGGGGGGGTGTAACAAAACGAAGAGGTTGGGCGAGCGGGGGGGGGGGGGGGGGGAGAGAAAGACAATACAAAAATACAGAGTCCTTCCTGTGGCTTCCGGAAAGCAGTTGGTAAGGATGGTGGTGATTTTTTTTGTGATGGAAAACTTGGCCTTGTGGCAAAGTTAAAGCACATGTGTTCAAATGCTTTGGAGTTTCCTCCCTTACTTTATTGGAAAACTTCAGAAAAGGTAACTGTTCGAGTTCTTCCTAGACTTCCCTGTTCCGGGTTCTCCCATGCACTGGAGCCAGGTACTTTCCCTATTTAAATAGTCACTTATTTAAAGGTCGTTCCTGGCCTTGGCGGGGGGGGGGGGGGGGGGGGGGGGGGGGGGGCGGGGGGTGGTGGTGGTGGTTCCACCGCCCGCCGCCGAGGACGAGTCCACAGCGCAGTCAGGGGCGCAGAAAACTCCACACTCGTGTCGCCTTTCGAGCCCTGATTCATTGGGCTCCAGAGCCCGTCCCTCAACAACTTTTTAATTTGAACCAAGGGAGAAAGTGAGCAGGCCCCGTTTCTCGCTTAATGTGATATAAATCGCAGATGCACTTTTATTGAATGGTTAAAGCAGCGACATGGAGATCATCAACGACAAAATGCCTCGAACAAAACCATCCCGAGAAATAAAGCTGGTTAATAAGATTTTTGAGAAAGCTTTGTGTTAAAAAGCGAAAAGGAAACCCAGCTGAAGGTGACAGTTAGTTCATGGTTAATAGGATCAGGGAGGCCTGGCGAGGCTGCACACTTCTCTTTGGGGGAGGTTCAGCCTCGCTAAAAAGATGAATGGGACGTTTAACACATCTGTTATCTCGCAGAGCAGAGGAACCGGGGGATCCAGGCTCAGCGCCCCCTCCGAGGAAAGGGAAGGTCTGTCTGCAGGAATAAATCTTGTCTGAGGCCCCCCAATCAGGATGAGCTTTCCTGATGTGGACTGACATTCTTGGGAAGCGCGGCCTTTGCTCTGTTTTCGGGCTTTTGTACAGGGCAGTTAATTAAGAAGCTGCAAAACCTTGACCAAGTTAAGCGCCTCACCACGAGTGGGCAATTCCCTATCGTCACTATGGCTTTTTAAATTAGTCACTAAGGCCTTGAATTAAGTTCAGGCTATAAGTGAATTTCACCTGGAACTGCCCAAGGTCGTTCTCCTGGAGGTTGTAGAATGGCCTGCGTAGATCCTCCTCGTCCTCTGGGCGCCCTGGGTTAGGCAGCTTCTGGCCCGGGAAGCCCTTTGCAAGCGGATATCCTCTACGGGAGAGGTGGTCCCTTCTGCCCCAACCCCAGGCGAGCTGGTGACACTTTTAGAGAAAAGTGGCTGAAAATCATTTTTCAAGTTGCTGGGAGTTTACAGAAGGAGACTCCCTTTACTGTCCAGGTATTCACCAACATGCTCAAACCCAAGGAGTTTCGCAAAACGAAACAACTCAAATCAAGACCTCTCCACCCCTGGCAGCCAGTAGCCCCTAAGCATCAATGTCAAGTCCCCCTGGCTTGTGACAGTGGCACCCCCTCCACGCACGGATTCAACCCACCTCTCACGTCTGTTTTCTGCCTCAGCTGCAGTAACGTTTAGGACTAGAGAGGGGAGAGGGAGTATATTTTTCATGTTCATTGGCTTGAAACTTTCCGTTGCCCTCCTCTTTCCCCCCACCCCGCCCCCCAAAGAGGGAGGATTATTTTACTGATGGCCCGGAGGTGAATTTCTATGAATATTTATTGATTTATTTTCTAGGCTCATCAGGGGAGCTGCAAATAAATTTAGTGCGTCCTTTCAATAATTCCTTTTCTGTGAGGCAAGATGTCATCTGAAACTTCTAAATAGGCATTTAATTAGCCCGGGCGTTGCTTCGGAACAAAAAAAACACACAAAAACTCCCGGCCAGAGCTTTGCGGATGCGCTGTATGGCCAAGAGGCGGTCGATATGCAGAATGGATGCGCTCCAGCCTTTGTTACCGGCCCATTGTGCGGGCGATGCTTATGAAGACTAATCCAATCATAAATTGCACCCCCTGCGCCAATCAGAGCGCCCAGAGCCCCTGGCGAATGAAGCTCCAGTGGAGAACTTTGTTGAACTTCATTGTCAGAGCTGTCACTTTTCAAAGCGCTTTAACGGGCGGGCCCCTATAAAACCATCACCTCGACGGGTGGACCACGGAGGACTCACAGGCGCCCGCGTGGCAGCAGCGTTCCTTATTTGGAGACTTTTTTGCTAAGACCAAGAGAGAGAGGGTACCGCGGGGGGCGGGAGGGGCGGGAAGCGAGGCATTTACCCTGCCGCCACTGGAAGAAGGGCTCCTACGCCCGCCTCGCGCCTACCATGATGTTCCCGGGGCTCCTCGCGCCCCCCGCCGGGTACCCCAGCCTCCTGCGCCCCACACCCACCTTAACGCTGCCCCAGTCTCTGCAGTCGGCATTTTCCGGACACTCTAGCTTCCTGGTCGAGGATCTGATCCGCATCAGCCGACCCCCTGCCTACCTGCCCCGCAGCGTGCCCGCGGCCAGCATGTCGCCCCCCAGGCAGGGGACCCCCGCGAGTCTCCCAGACACCGTGGCGTCGGATCTGGGCTCCCCGAGTCCCGGCAGCCGGCGGGGCGGATCGCCGCAGACCGCCGTCTCCCCTGCCAGGGAGCCTACGTTCCTGAAGTTTGGAGTGAACGCCATTCTCTCCTCTGCTCCCAGAAATGGTGAGTAAGTGAGCGCAAAACGCATGAGGGCCCGGCCAGGGGCGGAGTCCTTCTGGCCTCAGTTTCCTCTCCGCGGCGGGTACCCACGCACACATCGGCGCCCACGTGTGCGCCCCATCCGGGGGGCCTCACGTCGCGCCACGGGAGGCTTTAGGTTTGGCGGATTCCCGGGAACAAAAGCTCCCAGGCCCCCCCCACCCTCAGGGTGAACTTGAGCAGCTCAGGCGCAGGGAGCACCCAGTTCCCTTTCGCAGCTAAACTGAGCGCGCGCTGCTGGGCGTCTGGGTTTCGGCCCTCCAGCCTCAGGGAGCCGATTTTTATGTATTTATTTTTTAATCCAAGACAATATACTTACTAGCTTGGTTGGTATAGGTATCTGCAATTCTTTTCTTCCTCACCTCACTCCTACCTATATCTCACTAGTGCCTAGGATGAGACTGGGGTGAGGGGAGGGGGAAAGAGACAACTCTGAGGACTATTTTGGGGATGAATGAAGGAAAATTTCCCGAAGATGAGACATGTTAGGGAAATATTAGATTTTATTCTGTGAGCAACTGAGGAAGATGCCTTTGAAACCAGCTGAAGGGTTAATCATACCATGCATTCCATGAGCAGAATAATCAAGTGCGTGATCAAATTCCCTTTCCGTCTCCCTCTCTTTTCCTCCTCCCTCTTTCTCTTCCAGAAGCATCTCCCGCCTTGCTCCAGAGCGGCCCTCCCAAGACCTTCACCTTTCCCTACTTCGAAGGTTCCTTCCAGCCTTTCATCAGATCTTCGTATTTCCCAGGTAGGTCTCACCCCCCTCCCCTCCCCTTCGCGAGGCTGAGCGGCGCCCCAGTTCCTGCCCGTCGCTCCCTGCTCCGAAGCCATATTTCTCTGTCCACCCCTCGGGGTTATGCTCTGGTTCAGAGGTTGCGAGGCGTACAACATTCACGAATCCGTCGCGCCAATTTGATGCCCTATTTAGCACAAGCGGTGACTGCTTGACACTTTGCACCAATTCCCTGCTCTACAAATTAGCAGGAATTGTCATGGTCCCAATTTGAGGCGGTTCCCTCCCCGGCGAGGAGCTGTTGGCATCCCTTCACGCCGCCGTTTTCCCACAGAGTCAGTGCACTTGGCCACGATTCCCCACAAAGGTTTCAGCACCATGACCAATTGGTCAGCTCCTCCGGGCAGCCACACACAGACCGGCCCTTAGCCCCTCCGAACTACCCAGAGACACCTACCAGCCGGGGCTAATTTCTTTTTAAGACTCATTCAGGGGCTCCGGGCTTTCCACGAGACCACATGGGGTGCCCTCTTGTGTGGGATGCCTGGGGTCGCCCTGGAGAAGGGAGGCTAGAACCCCCCACAACCCCCCAATCTTCTTTATCCAACCTGATTTCCCAACCTCTTCTCATACCCTTTCCCCACAGCCATATTTTTTTAAAGGACCCCTAGTCTGATAAAAATGAGTCTGGGGGAAGCCCGGAGTTGTTCCTCATCTAAAAAAGAAGCACCTTAGCCGAAACCGGTTTGGCTCAATGGATAGAGCGTCGGCTTGGGGACTGAAGGGTCCCGGGTTCGATTCTGGTCAAGGGCATGTACCTTGGTTGCGGGCCCATCCCCAGTAGGGGGTGTGCAAGAGGCAGTTGATTGATGACTCTCATTGATGTTTCTAACTATCTCTCTCCCTTCCTCTCTGTACAAAAAATCAATAAAATAAATAAATAAATAAATTAAAAAAAAAAAAAAAGAAGCACCTTAAACAGGTTCCACGAGATTTTCCTCCTGGAGCCCCAGGGATGGCTCAAAAACGCTGCACCTGGTCAAGACTCTGAAGGCCCCGGAGGAGCCCCTACACAGGCAGGAGAGGGGCATGGTCGGTGGGGGATGGGAAAGCCACGACCGCACTCCCAACTATCAGCCAGAGAAACAAGCAGTTGATTTTTAAAAAGGGGGAGAGAGAATTTGCCAACCGCCGCCAACCACCATTCATGCTGCAGCTGATAATGGAATTTGCTCCCTTTCTCTCCAGTCTCAATGCTCTAACAAAAACAACCCGAGCTTTCTAAATAGCTTTTCATGTCCATTTAATGAAAATGATTCGCGGGAGAGAAGCCTCTGCCATCAGTATTCTCCCAATGGTCTTGGCCCGCAGTTGTGTTTAGTTTGAAAGTGTAAATCTCTTTTGTCCCAGTAATATATGGCTTTCGCTGCTTGTCCTCAGTCTTTTTCTGTTAGTTCATTACTACACAATTACCATTCACGCTTCATTAGAGGCTCTGTTTCTTTTGGTCCCCCACCCCTTCCCTTAAAGCGAAACTCTCCCCTTTTTTACCATGCCAATACCCATTGGGAATCGGTCAATGTGCTAATTAGCTGCCACTTTTCATGTTTTCCAGCCGAATTCTTTACCTTTTGTGGGGGAGGGGAGGAAAGATTAATATATATATATATATATATATATATATATATATATATATATATATAATGAATACTGATTGGGTTTTTAAAAATCCAAAGAGGATTTTTCTCTTTGCTATCGAATCAGTAAAGCATCTCATTTTCATGGAAAGAAGGCAAAAGCCACCAAGGTAATAAAAGCTTTTAAGGAAACCCAGTGGCCTCAGCTGGATAGTTTAGTGTTGTAGTTTTTTTGTTTTTCTGTGGCTATGTTAGCTGAGGTCCACAGGTTTGTTTCCCTGAGATCGCTGAATGGAAAAACGAAAACAGGCTGCTGTGGGAGCTGTTTTCTGCGTTTTCGGTAGATTTACCTAATCCGGGCTTGCGCGGTTGAAAGGGAACGTTATCTGGGCGGAAAGCGCCCTTCGCTCTCTAAGGTCTGTAGATTCCTGGCGGTTCTCCAGGGGGAGAAAAGCGAGAACTTTAAAGAGATGCAGGGATCAGAGAGACAACAGGGTGGGGGGTGACTGGGGAGGCAGGTGCTCCCACCGTGGCGGGCTCCGCCCACTCACCACCCCTCCCTGGTTCCTCTCTCTCCTCTCCCCCCCCCTCCCGCCCCCGCAGCGTCCTCCAGCGTCGTGCCCATCCCCGGGACCTTCTCCTGGCCTCTAGCCGCGCGCGGAAAGCCCCGCCGGGGCATGCTGCGCCGAGCCGTGTTCTCGGATGTGCAGCGCAAGGCGCTGGAGAAGATGTTCCAGAAGCAGAAGTACATCAGTAAGCCCGACCGCAAGAAGCTGGCGGCCAAGCTGGGCCTGAAAGACTCCCAGGTAAGAGCCGCCCCGAACAGCCCCGTCCTCACGAGCTTCCCCTCCCCCAGGACTCCTACAATTTTCTGGAACCCCTAGTTGGGTTCGCTTGTGCAGAAGGGGACAGGAAGGCCTAGCAGGGAGGGAATATGTGCAGCACCCAGCTTTTTCTGGGCTGTTCCGGACAGTCCCCTCCCTACCTCCTGGGACTCAGCACCCCATCCCTGACCTTCTGGGTTTGGGTTCAGCGAGAAGCGTGGAGATGGGGGTGAGGAGATTTAATGCGGAGATCCACAGCAGGGGATGGGGGGCAGGGTAGGAGGGGAAGGACACAGCTGCCCTCCCCCCCTCCCCCAACATCCCGCCCAAACCCTCACGTCTGAGGAGGGGTCTGCGCTCACCTCGGCCTCCGCCCTGCTCTCTGCCCCTCGCCCACCAGGTGAAAATCTGGTTCCAGAACCGGCGCATGAAGTGGCGGAACTCCAAGGAGCGCGAGCTGCTGTCCAGCGGGGGCTGCCGCGAGCAGACCCTTCCCACCAAACTCAACCCGCACCCGGACCTCAGCGATGTGGGCCAAAAGGGCCCGGGGGACGAGGAGGAGGAAGACGAGGGCCGGGCCAGCCCTGGCCCCCGCCTGGCCTACCACGCGTCCCTCCATCCTCGGCACCTGCGGGACCCGCGCCTGGAAGGGACCCTGCCCGCCTCCCCTACACACTCGACAAGCAGCCCAGGCAAACCTTCGGACTTCTCGGACTCCGAGGAGGAGGGCGAGGAGGAGGAGATCACTGTGTCTTAGAAGCCTCCGTCGCCCCGGGGTACTGTTTCTAAGAGCTTTGGGTACTGTTTCTAAGTGCTTTGAAATGGGAGAGGTGGGTGCAGTGGGGTGTTCACTTGCTTCCCACGGTAGACACGTCACCTTATCAAGGGCGCCCCAGCCCCTTCCATGGCCCAAAGGAGCATTCCTCCCCAGGTACCTCTCAACTGCCCTCTCCACACAAGTGAAATGCAGGCCTTGGCCCCAGCTTTAACTGGTACCCAAGGGCTACCCTCCATCTTTATTGCAAGCTATTTTAAATACAGTGGGGCATTCCCTCACAGCCTGGGTTTAGAGGGGAGCTAGGCCCTGCTGGTCCTTAGCAGCGATAAACCTCTGAGGTGGGAGACCTGTGTGGAGGAGGAAACCCAGGTAGGAGCCACAACCAGCTTCTAACGTCAAGAACCCTGGCATCTTAGATCCCTCCACCTACCTGTCTGGGGTAGCAAGGGCCTCCTACCCAACTCCAGATCCTGGTAACCTGTCTTCCCATGACACTGCCCTGAGAAAACTAAAGAATTTCCAAAAAGAAAGAATTCTTACCTGGACCTTCTGGCCTAAAGTATAACACAAATCCTGAGTCTTTTCTGTCATATTCCAAACACTCTCTGGGCAAAGAATTGAGTTCCCTAAATGGGAGGAAATGTCAGTCTCTATTTCTGTATGTGTGTGTTAAAGCTTTTTAAATAATTTCTGCATCCATAGTATATGCACCAAGCACTCTGCCTTATGCCCTTGTATTATTTCTGGGGAGATTTCACTGACCTGCAAAGCTCCTGAGCACTGGGCACGATAAACAGAGAGAGAGAGAGAGAGAGAGAGAGAGAGAGAGAGAGAGACCCACAAGCCTCTTTGGTATTATTTTCTTTACCGAACTTTGCTGTCTTTGCACAGCTTTTATGAACTGTACACTATTTTGTACACATGTATTGTATGGATATTTTATACCAAGGTTATTGTGAGTGACTAAAGAACTGGCTAGACTTCCTTCTCTTTTCTTTTTGCAATGGTTTTTAAACATTAAAAAGGTAGCTGTTTAATGGCATAACTTATAAAGAAATATTTTGTATTTTTACCATGTACAGATTTTTATATATGTATATATGTATCAAATGAACAAAGGCCAAATAAAAAGTAGAATGCACCCAAGGCACAAGTGATATCATTAATTCACAGAGTATTAGAGCTGAAATAAATGACGCATCTAGTCTGAGTGCAGCAGGCATTCACAGAAGGCAGGCTGACATTCAAGACGGGAAGGCACATGTCTGAAGCCACCCCACTGCTTAGTGGCCAAGCTGGAACTTGAACCCATCTCATACTCCCAAGCCAGCGCCTTCTCTGCTTCCCTGTCCCACAAAATAAGCGTATTTGCTATGGTTACAAGAAGCTCCAGTAGAGTCCCAACAAGTCGAGTCTGCAGTATTCCTTCTCCTCTTCTCTAAGGACTGGAATGATGGACTAAGAGAAACCAGTTAAAGTGTAAGTGGTTTATGTTTGTAGTGGTTTTCCCTTTTCTCCTTGAAACCATAGTTCCTAAGAAACTCATAGCTGGTCTTGACTTCTGTGTATGAACTGATTTTATTAGGAATGCCACCCACAGGCATGACCTGGGAGTCCAGATCCAGACTCTTGCCCCCTCCAAGTGAAACTGAAGTTCTTTAAGAGAGTCAACAGCCAAGAGAGTTCAGAACATCAGGTTAGAACCCTGGCCGGGGCTTTTGTGCCCTTTGAGAGATTGGTCTCTGTTGCATCAGCCACACAGACCCACTTCCTTTATTATCATAATCCACATCCCAATAGTCAGAATACATGTTAAGCTTAAATTTCAGTAATCTGTACTACATGTAAAGTATGAATATATTCTTTTCACAATGAACTCTCTTTCCAAGTAACACAATGCGCCTCCTCCATGCTGAGGTTTTCATATCCTCCCCTGCTGAACCTGTTCCTGTTTTCCTTGTTATTTATAATCATGGGAATTTGAAAAAAAAACCCCACAACTTGATTGTCATAATTTTTTAAATTCAAGAAACCTCCCACACTTCTCCTTCCATAGGGAAGTGCCGAGCATGGCATCCTGCACAGGATCAGCCTATGCCCTTTCAGACAGGAAACTTTCTGCTCTGAGCCACTCAGGGTATTTCTCCTTCACTCTGTTGTTGCTCTCAGACAACCAGAGATGGGATCCTGGCAAGAAGTGGCCCATGGTCTCCTCCCTGCCAGCTCAAGCCTGCAATTTTAGTTATAGTCAAAACCCTCTTCAGGCACGAGCTAGATTAATGTCTGCATCTGGAGGCACATCTGTGCTCATTGCAGCATTATCCACAATGGCCAAGAGGTACTCACACTCATGTTACTCACTATTTACAGTAGCTTCCTCAACCCAGATGTCCATAAAAGGAGGAATGGATAAAGAAAATGTGGTATACACACACAATGGAATATTATTCAGCCTTCAAAAAGGAAAGAAATTCTATCACATGTTTAGCATATGAGAACCTTGAGGACATTATGCTAAGTGAAACAAGCTACTAATAAAAAGACAAATACTATCTGATTCCACGTATATGAGGTGTCTAACATAGTCAAATTCATAGAAACAAAAAGAATTGTGGTTGCAACGCAGGGGTGGGGTGAGTGAGAAATAGGGAGTTGTTGTTCAATGGGTACAGAGTTTCAGTTTTACAAGATGAAAAAGGCCTGAAGATCTGTTATACAACAATGTGAATCTAGTTAGCACTACTGAGCTGCAACTTAAAAATGACTGCGATGGTAAATTTTATGTTATGAGTTTTTTCAAATGTCAGTTTTAACAAAACATTAAGTTAAGTGGAAAAATAACTCACATGTTAGAAGAGATAAAATCCAGCAGTGGCCAAAATTATGGCACGTAAATGAAAAAATTTGAGATAGCAATATTATCATAAGACAAGGTAGAATTCAAAGCAATAAACATTATACTAGTATAGTATAAATAAAGCTTTTTCCGATAGTAATAAAAGCTAAAAAACAGAAAGAGAAAATAATACTCTGGAAAAATTAAAATTATATGCTATTCTCTGTGCTCATAAAGCTTTACTTAAGAACCACAAATGCTAAATGTTTTTCTCATGTTAGTATCTCAGCTGAACATCACAAGGGTAAGAATCATGTCCATTTTGCATACTGTTTTCCTAGTGTCATGCATTGTCCCTAACAGATAGTAGGCGTTTGATATGTGTTGAGTGGATAAATAAATTAAAAGGAGGGACAGAGACACTCTAGAGTTTAAACTATGGGTCTGGAAGTTATAAATCCTTCAAATGAATTGAAGGATAACTTAGGCCCATGATAGAAAGAAAGAGAGAAGAAGAAAGAGACACTCAAATACCTCTCTCCTCAGATGCAGACCCATATAGCCAACAGTCTTTGGGTATCTTGGGTGTCCCAAGAACTTGTTAAAGTCCACATGCCTAGGACCAAGTGCCATGTCTTCTAGTTGCAACATTCCATCCAAAAAAAAAAAAAAAAAAAAAATGAAACCTCCACGGAAAACAAAAAACAAACAACCCACTTTTGTCCCTACCTCCATGAATAGCTTCATTTCTCTTGCTCAAAAATTAGAGACCCAAGTGTCATCCCTGTCCCCTTCATCTCCTTCCCACTCCATACAAGGAATCAACCACTGAGGCCTGTCCCTGTATGTACATCCTTTTTTTTTTTTTAAACATATTTTATTGATTTTTTTTTTTTTTTTTTTTTTTTTTTTTTTTTTTTTTAGAGAGAGGAAGAGAGAGGGATAGAGAGTTAGAAACATCGATGAGAGAGAATCATCGTTCAGCTGCCTCTTTCACAGTAATGAGTAATGTTTTTACTTAAGAGCCAATAAGTTAAAACAAGCAGCTACTAAGCAAAACATTTCCAAAATGCTTATTTCCCCTTTTTTTTCAAATATAAAGAAGAATATATCTGGAATGTGGTTGTAGACAGTGATGGTGAAAGAAAATGTTTTTACTTAAGAGCCAATAAGTTAAAACAAGCAGCTACTAAGCAAAACATTTCCAAAATGTTTATTTCCCCCTTTTAATCAAATATAAATAAAATAACAGAAATTGCTCCAGAGTCCTAGTATGCTGGGCATAGTGCTTCAGCTTTCATTTGCTTGCACCTAATTTTACTGTAACCCTGCATGGAAGGCTGAGTATCAGCCTCTGACACAATGGGAAACTGAGGCCAAGTAACTCTTGCCCAATTTCCAGAGAGTCTAGCACATTCTCTTCCCACTAAGGGCAGGGGCACCATAAAACCCAAATCTTCACCCCTTCCCACACCCCACTTTGGTAATCCAAAGCAATGAAAATGTGCATACCACCCCCTGCCCCAGCTCGGTGGGACTGATGATTCTATTATTTACCCTGCTCATCCCTAACCCTCCACTTCCCACCATCAGGAGTAAAGCCTCCTAGAATTCTTCTTGGCACAAACATCTTGTTTTAGGCCCATGTTTAGACTGGGATTAAAATAGGATTATTTACACCACATAGGCACCCCAATGGGAGAGGACAGGCCACCCCTACATGATACTAAACTTTTCTGTAAATACCACTTCCTAGCATTCACTAATAAACTAAGCAAAGCAGATTAAGGGGTGAGAGAGTGGTGTTTTGGTTGTTCTTAGCAAAAAGTTTCATGTCAGCAAGCAGCTGCCACTGAATTCCTCATTCTCAAGCCAAAAGGACTGATTTACTGGGACTGGTGATGCAAGCAGTGCTAACGTAAGGTTTGTATTCTAAGAAAACTCTCCTTTTAAAGCTGTAGTTCTGGGGGAAATATCCAGGACTGAACAGTCACTAGCTATTGCCAAGGCCTTGAACAGACTAGTTTACAGAGGCCTGGTTTATGTATACATATTTGAGGAAATAGGTTCTCATACCATGTTCTCACATCAGTTTTCTTTGCCTTATATGCACCCCTGTGTTCACGCAGGGTTATTTACAATAGCCAAGATCTGGAAACAGCCCAAGTGCCCATCAGATGAGTGGTTAAAAAAAGCAAGCTATGGTACATTAACACAATGGAATGCTATGCAGCTATAAAAAGAAGGCTCTCTTCCCCTTTGAGACAGCCTGGAGGGACTTGGAGAATATTATGCTAAGTGAAATAAGCCAGTTAGAGAAAGAACTATCACATGATCTCACTTATATGTGGAATCTAATGAACAAAATCAACTGACCAACAAACTAGGTCCAGAGCATGAACAGACTGACAGATCTCAGACGGCAGAGGGAGAGGGGATGGGAAAAGATGAACCAAATAACTTGTATGCATATATGCATAGCTCATGGACACAGGCAACAGTGTGGTGAAGGCCTGGGGTGGGACAAGGGCTGGGTGTAGAGGGGCAAAGGTGAAAATGGAGGATATCTGTAATACTGTCAACAATAAAATACATATATTTAAAAAAAAAAAAATAAGAAAAAGAGAAGCAGCTCTCATTGGTTTAGGGCTTGCTGCCCCCAGGTCCTGCCCTCAGGTTTACTGCTTTATCTCAGCAGGAGGTTCCTCCCTCAGGCAGGATCTGCCTGGCGAAACCTAGACTTAGGCCAATGCCTTTATCTCATTTAACTGCAAGTCCTCAGGGAGGATGTGCTCTCACAAGGATGAGTCAGTGGCTGGACTGCATCGAGCAAATCTGGTTCTCTCCTCGGATTACTTCATCCTAAGGCTGATCTCAAGATGACAGCACCAGGTCCAGGTCACCTCCAGACATGATGATAATCAGATCTGCTCTGAGAATCTCTCTTAAGAGCTAAGAAACTTTCCGGTAAGTCCTCCCCTCTGCAAAGGCTCCTGCAAGTAGCATGGTTTCCTAGGCGTTTAAAGACCTAACACCTAGGAAACAGACTGGGTTTAACTTTAGACCATATACTCCACCCTGGAGTGGGAAGGAGGGGATGGTGTCTGCCTCCTTGAGTCACAATCACCCATTGGGGGAGGGGCAGATACCTGTGCACTATCAGGGTTCAGCTATGAAGAAGCAGATGACAGATGCTGAGAAGGACAGAGCATTTACTACAGATGTATATTGGCAAGTTCATTTTACAGATAAGCAAACGGAGGCTCAGGGAATAACTGCCTACTTAGGTGCACAGCTTACAAATAGCGGAGCTGGGATTTGAATCCAGTCTGTACAGCTCCAAAGCCTGTAGGCCTCTTTATTTCTGTAGTTACCTGGTTCTTGTTCTGGCAGCACCATTAGCTCATAGGGTGTGTTCTGGGACCATTTCTCTCCCCTCCCTGAGTCCCACTTTCCTATTGTAAGTGTAATAATGCCTTCAGGACTTCACATGCAGAGCCCAAGTGGACCAAACATGAGATTAAAGATGTGAGCTCCTGGGCAGCTGCAGGTCCAGGGTGGTGTGCGGTGAATCGGGCAGGCCCTTGGTTCAAGCCCTTAGTCTGTCCCTGATTAGTGAGACCAACAAGCCTCTGAACTAGTGGATGAGGATGCCAATGTCACATGCTTGTTATGTGGATCACAGAGATCCACGAAGGCAAATTACTTGGCTTAGGAAGATGCCTGGAACACATCGATTAATTTTCCTATTTCATTATAGGGAATTCAGTTTCATCCTCTAAGCATGGACCAGAGGGGAAAATACCACACTCAATTTTTAACAAATATTTTACCTAAATTAGGGAGAGCGAGAGGGAGAATTTTGAAAGGCAAGCCCATAGAGTGGCATTGAATGGCATTGCTTGGGCTTTGCTACCCCCTTGTGGCCACTCTGAGGTATAATGGGCCTGCAATTGCAGCCTGGATTGCAGGAGCTGGGAGGTACACTCTAGTTCCCCAGGGCTACGGGGGAGGCTACCATCTGTGTCCCATGTGCTTCCTGGGCTAGTGGGATTGCTGCATTGAGGAGCCACAAGTCCAATACCTTCAATGGACAGATGGGAAAACTATGGTCCCGAGAGGGACTTCTCTGAGGGAGGCAGCCAGGGTAGGAACCAGTAATCAGGTCTCTACACCCCAAGACTCTGCCTGAAGCAATCGGACTTCGTGAGTGTGAGGGAAGCTCCAGTAACCATTTGCACTCACCTGTCCATCAGGATGGGGGGTCCCTCGGCCGGACCTGTATCAGGTGGTCCTCCAGCCTTAGCCTGGGGCCCAGACGCCTCTCCTCTGCATCCTCCCCTCTGGACCCAGTTCCTTCCTCTGAGGGTCCCCAGCCCAGGTTCTGACCAGGAAGACGGAGGAATTGCTTCATGATGTCAACATGTTGGGTGCATCACCTTTCTGAATCCTGTAAGACAGAGGGGTTAGCCCGGGTTCGCGTGTGCTTTTCCAAAATCTCATTGTGAAGGACAACACTCACAGGTACAAAATTTAAGGTGGACTCACTCTATGAGGGGATCCCTAGGTGCCTCATCCTTGTGACAACTCTGAGTGAGGGAGCAAAGTGTGACCCTTAACTGCCACCGTGGGCACTTGGGGTTCCATCCCATTGGGGAATCTCTAGGAGCCTATAGAACGTGCCTCCCTCTCGTCCCACAGGAGGCCGGGAAAGCAGAGCACTGTCCCTCACTCCTGTGTCTTATTGGCTACAGGTTGTGCCTGGGGCACTAACTCCCCTGTGAACGGGGACTGAACAAGCGCCTGTGGCACTGGAGGCAGGACTCAGGCAGAGAGAGAAATGGGGGTTGTCAGCACCAGCTGTCCACTGGTGAATTCAGGACCTGGACTGAGGCACCAGCAGTGTCTATGGCAGTCCCTGACTTGCAATGCATTTGGCTCATTGAGCCCTGCCTGTTATCGATGTTCCAAGGTGGTGGTGGCTGGTCACAATCTCAAAAAAAAAAAAAAGAAAAAAAAAAGACTTAGAATAGGAGGGTTAATATCCACTGTTACAGTGGTCCTGGGGCTATGATCACTCTTCAGGACCTCCTTTCTCAGTCCCCATTCTGGGTTACCCTCCCCCTCAGCTGGCACTTCATAGGCCTGGATGACCCAGACCTTCACTTCTGAGGGGCTCAGCAATTGTTTCCCTGGGCCTTGTGGGGCTGTGTTGGCTGCAGATACTCATTCACAGTTGTTGCCAGGCATGGAAACGACAAGAGGTATCCCCGAGAGCTCTCCGAGCTCCAGGCATGCTCCTCTCTGCTCACAAGCTGCAGCCCTCACTCCTCAGCAGAGTCAGTCACCTGTCACTCTAAGTGTAACAGTCCCAGGTGATAAGGGAGCAGGGGTAGTTTTAAACGTAGTGGTAGATGCATAGAAGGGATCCTCTTCCCACCTACACCCACCTGCCCCACACACATCAGGACAAGCACCTCTAATTTTAGAGCATGAAGTTGTAGGGATGGGAAATAAGAAATCCCCCAGGTGGGTTGCTGGAGGGGACCACTCCTCCTTCCACTTCCCAAA
This sequence comes from Pipistrellus hanaki, assembly GCF_964339955.1. Taxonomy (NCBI): domain Eukaryota; kingdom Metazoa; phylum Chordata; class Mammalia; order Chiroptera; family Vespertilionidae; genus Pipistrellus; species Pipistrellus hanaki. Next base: position 56,039,827 of record NC_140511.1, on the reverse strand, counting down.
CACATGTACCCTAGCTACCCAGATGGTGCCCTATCCAAGCCTTTAAGAGGGCAGCTCAACCTCTAGCGTTATAGCAAGAACCACTAATGGGATTCCACTGCCATGTGTCCTGGGTCAAGTTCCCTTCTCCATGAAGTAGGGTATTTGCTCAGAGACGTTATTCATAACTCCATGTAGAAGAACAAACATGTCTTAGGATTATTTGGAAGTGTTTATTCTATTTTATTTTCTTGAACTATTTGTCAGTTCTTTCAACAATTCCACACTGTCTTAATGTTCTTTGTAGCAAGTCTCCCTTCTGGTGGAAAGATATTTTTGATGGGCTGAGCTTCACTCTTTGTATTTCAATACACATATTTAATCATCCTGTCCACTCCATAAAAACTATGTTGGGCTTTTGAGTGGGATTGCATCAAATCTATAGTCCATTTTGAAGGAACTGACATCTTTCCATCGAGTCTTCTAATCCATAAGTATACCCATTTCTTTGGGCTCTCTTTAATTTCTCCCAATAATGCTTTATAGATTTCTGTGTAGAGCTCTTGCATATCTTACATTGCATTTATTCCTAGGTATTGGATATTTTTGATGCTCTTAAATTGGAACGTTTTAATTTTTTAAACTTTTGGTTGCAATAGATGTTCAACTGATTTTTGTGTATTGCTTTTATACCCAGCAAATTTATCCAACTTATTATTTTTAATTCTTTTGGATTACCTAAGTACATGTGAAGAAAGACAATCTAATTGCTTTCCTTTACGATCCTCAGGATTTTTTTCCTCTTGCTTCTTTGTACCATTTGGATCTCTAAAGACAGTGACATTATGTGATAAGAGGAGGCATCCTTACCTGTTTACTAATCTGAAAGAAAAAATATTCAACATTTTACCATTAAATATTATGTTTAATACTAGAGGCCTGATACTATTATGTTTAATACTAGAAAATTCATGCACTCAGCATAGCCTGCCCCCTTTTATAGCCTGGGAGCCCTCAGGGGTGAGAGGCGACCTGATGATCAGGGGAGGTGCCGCCCCATCACACCTCTGCTGCTGCCACTCCCGGCAGCGCAAGCCTCGGCTGGCCATGGTTACCAGCACCTTGGGCCAGCCCTGGGTGGCTGGGGGGCTGAGGGGACTGGGGGACTCTAGAGGCAGGCACGCAGAGTGGCCAGGCCCACCTGGGGATGGGCCCAGCCTTGCCATGCGCCTTCCACCCCAGCAGGGCTGAGGGGACTAGGCACTGCCATCTTGTGGCTGTGGGCGCCACCATATTTGCGATGGCATGAGGTTTAATTAGCATATTCTCTCTTTATTAGATAGTTCTTGATTTTAAATGTTCCTTGTAAATATTTAAGACATGTTGATTGTAGCCTGAGACCGAGCTAGGCCATGCTGAACTCCCAATCCACACAGATTGAGAAAATGTTTGTTGCTAAGTTTCTGGGGAACTAGTTACTAGTACACAACAAATGTGAAAGGGGTATGTAATCCTCCCCTCAATGTCCCACCTACAGTGATGTTAGGAGCACCATGTGGCAGAAAGGGCATGGGTTTCTGAATCAGGTAGACTCCTACCATTATTTAATAATAGTCATCTCAGTTTTCTCCTGGAAAATGGAGATAACATACCCACCTAGAGGTGCTGTGATTCCATGTGATGGGGTGAAATTCTCAGTACAGTGTCGGGCACACAATAGGTCTCTATATGCACAGTTCCCTTCTTTTTTTTTAATTTTTTAAAATATATTTTATTGATTTTATACAGAAAGGAAGGGAGATAGAGAGTTAGAAACATCGATGAGAGAGAGTCATCGATTAGCTGCCTCTTGCACACCCCCTACTGGGGATGCGCCCGCAACCAAGGTACATGCCCTTGACTGGAATCGAACCCGGGACCCTTCAGTCCCCAAGCCGACGCTCTATCCATTGAGCCAAACCGGTCCCGGCCACAGTTCCCTTCTTTTACAGAAGTCCTATCGTGCCTTTTACATACAGTGATCATATTTCATAGATGACATTAGAATATATTGTGTAGCAATGGGGTAGAGCTTGATATGGAAAAATCTCAGAAATCCAGGACATTTTGTTGCCGAAACATTTGCACAAGCTCCCCTTCATTTTTTTTGACAGGCATTAAAACTGCCTGTGCTTATCATCTGGATCCTCTCTCCCCCTGGTTGGGCCACTGCTGTGCATTACGATGAGTTAGATATCACACGTCATCAGCAGTTGAGCCAGCTGTGTAGGATCCATTTCACTGGGAACCCGCAGGCCTCACTTCTAACCAAGCCTTGACAATTCTTGTTGCTGCTGTTAGAAGTAAATGCTAAGATGAAATCTCCCACTGCCTACACTCTCTCTTCAATGGATGTCAACAGCAACATGGAACTGAGCCCCCAGACTAGAAGCTGCCCAGTGAGGTGGGATTTGGATTGGAACTCCAAACCTCACCTCTTCCCATATAGAACCCTGGGCAAGTTATTTTCTGAGTCTGTTTTCTTTTCTCCTGTAAAATAGGAGTAAGAATATTTACTTCCCCAAGGTCATTTTGCAGGTTATATTGGGGGATTTGGGAAGTATGTGGCAATTAGTATGTACTCAATACATTTTTAAAAAGTCTTTATTATGCCAAGGGGTCAAAGAGTGGGCTAGTGGGATAATGACACTGCTTGCTAGTGCGGTCTAGGGCACAGAGCACGGACATCACCTGGGAGCTTGAGTATTGGGCCCACCCTGGACATGCTCACTCAGGATCTGCATTTCTACAAGATCCCCATGAGTAGCAGTAACTCAGATGAGAAACTGAGAGGATGTAGGATGTTGATGACATCGTGGCAAAGGTGGGTCTACAAATGTCGTGGGCTCTCCCAGTGTTTGCTGCATCGGAATAAGAATGACTTCCTCTTGGCATGAAACTTAACTCCTAGGAGGACTTGCTCCAGCACAGAAAAGCCAAACCACTAATCTGAATAAATAAGCATCAATTTTATTGAATCATGAATAATTTAAGACTGGTACAATCATCAGCTTTATTCTCCATGACGTAGGGCATGATCTCCAGCAGACCACTGGAAAATCCAAAAACCTCATGACAAATGAAAATTAAATAGGGAGAGAGGGAGGGGAGGAGGAAGGGAGGGAGGGTGGAAACATACCGTACACAAAATACTCAATTCCTAGTTTTCTCTTTAAAAATGGCTAGAAAAAATTCATCAAAATGCAGCACTTTAATCGATTATTTACAATTTCTATGTTACAATGAAAAATGTACATCTTATAGAACATATTTCATAAACTGCTCCACTGGAAAACAACTAGATCAATACAGCAAACCTCCCGTTGAATATCCACAACGTTGGATTATTTTTCTTCCTTTTGAAGTAGATTCGCCACAACCTAATTTGAATACACAGAATTCTGAAGTTTAGAGCATAAACAATTAAATAAAAAATGTTCCCAAGATACAAGGAAGGTGTAGGCAAATCCCGTTCCTGGTCCCACCCCTACCCCACCCCCAACCTTAAAGGAAAAGGCATTCCCATCTCATTTATGGCCTGTGTAGTAAGTCTTGGCAGTTTGGGAAGAAACTTTTGGCTTCCATTGGTAACTCAACATCAATGTTGCATAGAATTTCATACATTTCAAAATTAGCCTAACTGTAGAAAAAGGCAAAATGGAAGCATTTTGGACAGAGCCCTAAATGAGCACAACGTCACTTTGTCAAAGGTGAGTGACACGAATAAAGTAAAATATGACCAAGAGGAGAAATGTGCATATCAGACAACCCTGCTTCCCGAAGCTCTAGGAAGGTCACGGAGTTGTGAATCACACAAGGGCTACACTACTCGGAATCACTTTCACTAGTCAGGCAGCACCAAGGACAGAGGTCTCGGTTCTGAGCCTGGACCCAGTGGGAGGAAAGTCTGTGGGAGAGGGGAGAAGAAAAGGTGTTGTTGAGAGAGAGAGAGAGGGAGGGAGGGAGGGAGGGAGGGAGGGAGGGAGGGAGGGAGGGAGGGAGAGAGAGAGAGAGAGAGAGAGAGAGAGAGAGAGAGAGAGAGAGGGAGAGAGAGAGAGAGAGAGAGAGAGAGAAACGTGCTTCAAACAATATTGGCAGGTGTCTACTCACAAGGTGACTGGGAAAACTGCCCATGAGGAGCAGTCAATTTTACCTCCTCCCAAATTCACAGTATGAGCGTAAGGTCATCACTGGGAGATACATTGAGAAGGACCACTCTTAAGGTCAACCAGAAGGCTCAGGGTTTGGCCTGTGATCACAGGCTTACTATATGGTTTAAGGGTTTTATGAAAAACAGAACAAGACACACTCACACACCCAAATGACCGATGAAGGCTTAGTAGATGAGAGTCTGAGTTTACTGAGATTAAAACTGGGATGGTGTTGAGAGGTTTTTCCATGCACCAGTTAGTGGGAAAAAATTCCCCTTTTCCCTTCGAGGAGGGAAAAAATGGTTATCCAATACAATGTGAGCAGTGTCAGATCAAGCTTTGTGGTAAAAGGAAAACACATAGAGATGGACCTTCAGAAATAGAAATCTAAAGATGGAATAAAAACCCTGATCATTAACAGAGATGCCCCCACTGGGGTGGAATATTGATTCTCCTTATAAAACGAACAACTGAAAGGTTACCACACTCTGAAAGGAAGATATCAGTATGTCGAAGACATGTAGTAGCACGGCGTGTAACCAGCGACATCACGTAGACCTGGAGGAACTTCTGCCTACGTGTTAGCTGGAGACTGTTAAGAACCTAAAAAATGGATCTTTTTTTTTTTTTTTTTTTTTCCTTTTTTCTTTTCTTTTTCCCATAGTCACACACCCATACAAATGAGTCTTTTGGATGAGATAAAAGTCACAGCAACGTGAGTTCTCCTACTGAGTGGATGACTTTTTAGCCCTGTTTGCTCTGATGGGGAAAATAAAATTAAAAAAAAAAAAAACGGACCCCAGGCAGGCATGACACTCATCCATGAACATGGTTAGTACAAAACCAGTAAGGCATCGCTTTGGGGAGGTCAGCACCGAAGAGGTCAGGCAAGGCTTGTCCAATGGAGGCTGGGCCGGGGCTTCCATGAGGGAGTGGCCGCCACCCCTAGTTGAGTTGCATCACGTTGGTTCTGAGAAAAGTGCAAGTCTTTTGAGAGGTGACCTCATCACCCACCTGAGGTTGGGGCTGGCACGCTGGAGTGTCGACGTGCGTTCCGAAGCCTCGAGGACGAGAAGGAAAGGCAAGGGAGGTCCCGGCTCCCCCACGTGCTGAGGATGGGGTCCCAGTCCACTCCACGGGACGTGGTGACCCAGGCCCCAGTGGGAGGCGAGTGTGTGGAACTGTGAGGATGGACAACTGAAAACCAAGACTCAACTCCTGCGGTTCTCACTTTCACCAAAGGATTGATTCTGACCATGAATGAGAAGAGGTGGGGGTAGGGTGGAAGGGCAGGAGAAGGAGACAAATCTTCAAAATCAAAGAGTCAGAAAGGGAGAAACTCAACCTCATTCTCAAAGGGGTACTCAGTTCTCCAGAGGAGACCAATTCTCACCGGACACAGTGTTTGCAGAAAAGAAACCTGATTCATTTCTAAGTAGACAGACGCATGCTGTCTGCCCTGGCAGGTCCACTCGGGCACATTCTCACTCCTGCACGCACACTGGTGGGCTCACCGGAGGTGACGGGGGAAGGTGTGGCTGGACTGGGACAGGAAAAATACCTCTCGGGGAAGGAGAGCACCATTTAGAAAACAGAGCAGAGAGCATGAGGTGTTTTCTCCTAAGGTTTCCCTGTGCATGGCTCTGATGTTTGTTGTGTGACCAAAGCAAGTGCCTAGTTAGCACCAGTTCTCTGTGGCCGGCTGGGTGAGTTGGCATGGACGTGAGGGTGCTGGCTGCCAGACCCACTTGGCAGTGGGGTCTGAGTGAGGGGAAGCCGTGCTGTTTTGAGTTTCCAGATTTGCTCCAGTCTCTCTGTCTCTGGGCAGCTCGTGGCAGGATGTTGTTTGGTTTTAGAGCTTCAAATGGGGTTTCCATGTGTAACCCTCTTCGTTTCAACGGTGACGATCCTTTCCCAAGATGTATCTTCATTGACTTGGGGAGGTCACAGCAACAAGGCAAGAACAATGACTTAAATGAGACCGAAGGTAGTGCAGTTCTCATTGTGGAAGGAAGGAGTCCCAGGGCGCTGGCCCAGGATGCCTGCCCCCAAGACTGGGTGGGAGGACCGGGGGCTTGGTGTTCCTGCAGCGCACATTTTGCGGCCACGCTGGCTCAGGAAGGCGTCTTCAGGATGGTGCAGAGGAAGGAGGTGCAGTGGGGAGAGGAGGAGAAGGTGGGCAGGCCCACGGCTGGGCCCTGTCACAGAGTGGACTCTAGGGACGAGTCCAAGATGTCGTCGTGATGGCTGTTGCTGTTGGAGTCACTGTCGTAGCTCTGGGGGCTGGAGTAGTTGGCTGCTTCCTGCAGCCTCATCAGCATGTTCATCTGAAAAAGGCAGAGAGCATGAGTGGCTTTCTGGCCAGTCCGCAGCCTGCCCGCCCATCCGCCCTGGCCTCCTGCAAGCTCACGCCTGCTCCTCCAGACTCACCTGGGGACTGCAGCCCACATGGGCTCTGGACCAGGCTTCCAGGGTTCAAATCCCAGCTGCACCACTCACTAACTGCGTGACCATGGACAAGTACCTTAACCTCTTTGTGTCTCGGTCTCTTTATTGGTCAAATGTGAGTCATAATCATACCTGCCCTATAATGTTATGGTGTGGATTGAGTTAACATATGTAGAGCGCTGAGAACAAAATGGAAAGTTCCCCCATACATCTGACACTTATTTTTATTTGGGAGGGGCACACCTTACTCAAGCCTGGGTAAAGGTGCCAGTGAAGCATCCCTGCTTCTGGAACGTGCTCACCAGTGCCTCGGACTTCCAAAGCACAGGATGCACCCTTCAATGAGCCTCAAGCTCATCTGTACCCCATGGCTGTCACGGCCTTCATGGGGAGGTGAAGGGCAGTGCCAGGATCCAGCAGAGCCATGGAAAACAGAGAGGCCTGGATTCCAATTCCAGAATCTTGGGACAAATTACCTCTGAGGCACCAGTCCCTTGTCTATAGATTGGAGAGAACAGCAGCTCCTATCCCCTAGGACTCAACTAGGGAACAAAATGCCATACTGGGTTTAGGGTCCTGATATTAGGGCCTCACACATAAAGTGCTCAGTAAATGTGATGTGCCATCACCACCACCATCATCATCTTAAAGAGAACAGTTTCAAGATAGTGTTCTTTCTTAAATCTTCCCTGACAGATCGTCTTTACTGTGTTTTGTTTGGGAGTAGGGGTGGGGAACGAAAAGCTACTTTTATTTTCCTTATAACTATACATGGTGTGTGTATGAATTTTATATTTTACTTAGAAAGTCAGGAAGGCAGGGTTCCTCTGAGCTGAGGCCAAGACTCGGTGCTGCTGGGCATGCCATCCAGCTGCCTCTAGCCAGCGGCCCCAGGGTGCCTAGCAGTTTGCCTGGGTGAGTCTGGCCACAGACAAACCATGGGCTGGTGTCTACAGTCATGCCTGGGTCGTGGGGGAGGAGTTCAAAGGCAGTCAATGGCCCTTGGCAGCTGAAATCACTTATTCTCTCATCACATCTACCCACATACACACAGGTACGGCCTGTTCTCTTGGTGGTCCCATTCCCTGAGAAGAGAGACTACGGTAGTAACCGAGATGGATGGCTCGGTCAGAGGGCATGGGCTTGGGAGGAACACCCATATCTAACTTGTCAGCAGGGGTGGCTCACTCTGGGGGCCTGGAGTTGGAGGGAGCCCTCAAGTCTCACCGAAACAACCTCTGTGTTCAATACAGAGGGTCCTGGCTGAGCAAAGGATGTCTGGGGATGAGCCACCATTCTTCCCTCCAGCCACCCCACATTCTATTTTTACGTAAGGCCTCATGAGCTCGCACCCACAAAAATGTCCCCGTGACTCTAGATTTGAGCAATGGTTAATGTTAGGAATGGCTTCTTAAAGCTTTATCCTTTTCTCTATAAAATGGTAATCATAAACACTGCAAATTAGGTTGTGCTTAGTAACACACATAATACATCCACTTAAAGTGTAGTCCCTGTTAAAAAAAAGTTTCAGCAGAGTTCCACCCCTCCAATCCGAAGGATGGCAGTCGACCCAAAGCACTGTTCCTTTGTTCCTTTTTAAATCCAGCAAATCAATGAGTCAGCAAACTGGCTGTCTTCCCATCGTGCCGCATCACTTCTGAACATTCCTTTCCCTGGGTAATGGAACAGTTTCGCTGATGTGCTTTTCCCTTTGCCTCGGCTGCCACGGGCGCTCAGGGCTCCAGGCTGGCACGAGGACAGTATATCACCATGACAGGCTCCGGCACATTAGCTTTCACCGCATTTCATGGGGCATTTGCTTCTTTAGGTCTCATTCTGCAGGATGGCTATGCATGCATCTCATATTGGCAGAGTGAGTACAGCAAGTCTTTGAATAATATCCTTTCCTTATACTCTTGGTGAGTGGCCACAGGGCCTTGATTCTTATATCAATTAGCCTAGGGCAGTGGTCAGCAAACCCATTAGTCAACAGAGCCAAATATCAACAATACAACGATTGAAATTTCTTTTGAGAGCCACATTTTTTAAACTTAAACTTCTTCTAATGCCACTTCTTCAAAATAGACTCGCCCAGGTCATGGTACTTTGTGGAAGAGCCACACTCAAGGGGCCAAAGAGCCACATGTGGCTTGTGAGCGGCAGTTTGCCAACCAGGGCCTATGGTAACTGATATACGTGGTTCTATTACATGTGGTTTCACTTAAAGTCACAGAACCTACTGAGGATGCTAAGTGAGGATTTACTTTATCTGCAGAGTTACCACCAGGGGCCCAGGTTCTGCTTAAAGGACCATATATATATATATATATATATATATATATATATATATATATTTTTTTTTTTTTTTAATTGATTTTTTACAGAGAGGAAGGGAGAGAGATAGAGAGCTAGAAACGTTGATGAGAGAAAAACATCGACCAGCTGCCTCTTGCACACCCCCTACCGGGAATGTGTCTGCAACCAATGTACATGCCCTTGACCGGAATCGAACCTGGAACCTTTCAGTCCGCAGACGGACGCTCTACCACTGAGCCAAACTGGTTTCAGCTTAAAATATCTTCATTGCTTCAGCAATGGCAGCGTCAATAAGCAGCTCAGACAGTGTTAAGACTTAACTCACCTAGCTGGCCATAGAGCCCATGTTCAGGCCTGCCTGCAAGCCCCTTCCTGCCTGCACGATTGCTGGCCTGGGCTCCTGCTCCTTACCCAGCTCTGTCCCTGCTGTGACTGGGGAAGAGGTCACTGGAGCAGGACAGCACACGATAACACCAGAGGGCAGAGTGGCGCAGGGACAACAGGTATGGCGACATTTAGAGGGAAGAATCTAATTATCACCCTTGACCTTCTGCCACAGACCATTTCAGAGGGGTTCAAGATATTAGTGAAAAACTAAAACCATAAAAGGAAATCCTGGCAAACATGTCCCTAATCTTGGGATGGGTACAGTCTCCCTAAGCAGGCCTGGGCTCAGTCACCTCTGGTTTCCAGTATTTCGCTTCCTGCTCAGTATACATTAAGTGCTCAGTGATGGCTGAGCTGCTCCAGGAGCTGAGAACTCACCAGCGGGTCTCCTTCAGCATCGCTGGGGGGCATCTGCTTGCTGGCCGAGCCTTCCCGAGGCATGGAGTAGCCATCAAAGCCGACATCCTCAGGCCGAAGCTGCAGCAGGGGCGGCCACTCGTGCTGCTGCGGGCTGGCCGCCCAGGGGTAGGTGTCCATCACCCACTTGGCAGGGTCCTCCCAGGGGGCCCGCCTTCCGTAGAGCTAAGGGGAGGCCAGGAAGGAATAGTTAGGAGAGGGCTCAGAACTCCTCTGTAGTCCTGATTTTGCAGCTTTCTGAAAAGTTCCCCAAATGCAGCGTTATGTCCCCGCTGATAGGGTAATTCCACCTCCCAGAATGCTCCTGTAAGGGAGTCACCCAAGGTGCACAGAGAGGATGTGCTAAGACCGAAGGCAGCAGACTCAGGCGTCAGGAACACCGGACCGGCTCTGGAGTCGAGCTGATGGGCTCACACCTCAGTTCTGCCACTGACTCACTGTTACCCTAACTCTGAGCTTGGCTGATCCACCTGAATGGCGACCAGCTTCCGTGTAGAAACAGTCCCAGCACAGCCAATGCCAGACTACCAACATGACGTCACTGAATGCGGAGCTGGAGAGAGGAGCTGGCTATCAGCTCCAGCACCCTCCTGCATGCAACCACCCGGGGAATTCCTTCCCTGGCCACTGACACCACAGGCAGGGGTCACAAATAACCCTGCTCTGATAAATCCTCATTTCTTGAGGAGGGTCTGACTCTTGAGTCCCTCTGTAAACTTTCAGAAAAGCAGACTATTAACAGAGGTTACGTGTGGGTGGTGCTTCTCCCACCCATTTGTTTCTCAAATTTGTCCATATTAACTAATTTGCTCTTCAGAGAGAAAACAATACTATCCCTTAATTTTTTAAGACCACTACCATGCCTCCACACTCCTTCCTTTAAGCTTTAAAGATAAAACGGTTTTAGTGGTGAGTCTCAGACAGGATTCTGTGAGGGGGCCTGTTGTGAGTGCACGTACGCATCCGTGTCAGAGAGAAAGGGAACACAAGCATTTGTGGATATTTGGCATCGACGAAGGCTGTTCCAGATTAGGAACATTCCTGCAATTTTTAGAAACTTCTCCCTCCAAGGGCCTTCCCCGTGGAACTGGCCTGCTTTTCCCAAGCCAGACTTCACATGGGTGAGGCTGCACCGAAGCCCCCTTTCTGACAGCTCCTGCTTCTGCCTCCGCCCTCCTGCCTGGAGGAGAGGCTCAGGGCTACAGGACCACAGAGGCCGGAAGGGGGAGGTCAGCCAGTCCTCAGAGGGAGTCTGCCCTGGATGGTTTTCAAATATTTGCCCTCCTCCCCTGACCCTATCACTGGAGAAACTGAGAAACTTTTGGGCTCCACAGAAGACAGCCTGAAAAACACGCTTTGGGTTCAAACCTTTCAGAGCACAGATGGGTACCCTGGAGAAGGGAGACTTGCCCCGGGTCTCAGAGCAACCGGGGCAATGTGATAAAGTGCCCACGCCACCCTCCATGTGGGGAGACGACACACAGACCTTTCGAGTTACTCTGTAGACTAGACACTCTGGCAAGTGTTCACAGTGACAGCTCCAGAGGGGAACAGGGCTGGGGACTGACTCATCGGGCAAACATGCAGCTGGCAAACGCAAGCAGCATCGGCAAGAACAGGAAGCATTTTACAAGCCTTCCCACTTGCCGCTGGACATGTTCCAGCCCAGGGGGTGAAAGGCTGGGTGGGCAAGGGCTGTGGCAAGTACAGGAAACACGGTGAAGTGCCTTGGCCCCAGGGCAGAGCCTGTGGCAGCCCTAAGCAGCAGCAGAGACAGTGGATAGACAGACAGACAGACAAACAGGACATTTGCTTTTACACAGGCAGGGAGGAGCCTGGCAGTCCCACTGTGTCAGGAGCACAGAGCCAATTTAGAAACTAAAGCCTGGCTACTGGCAACTTTGGACTCTGCAGGATGCACGCGTGTGAACCACATCTGGAAGAGCCTCTGGGCAGTGACACAGCCACACCCCACACATAGGCTACTGGGAAAAGACTCCGGAGTCAAAACGTGCAAAGGTGTCGGGTAGCCACTAGGGGGCGACACCACAAATCCTCTGAGAGAGGATTTGTCTGGTGGAGGGACAGCCTGGCAATCAGTGGTGGGCCTCATCTCAGCAGGAGCTCTGGCCCTTCCCCAAACTGCCCCCCCCCCCCCACCCCACAGGCAGCCCTGCCAGAGTCCACCCTGGGGCCTCTACCTCTTCTTAGCTCATAACTTCCACCAAAGGCTCACCTTCTAGGAACCAATGTGCTGCCTTCATGGCTTCTCTATCTACCTGGCAGGGCCAGGTGAGGACTAAACGGCCCCGCCTGGTGCTCAGCCCAGTGAGCACGGAATCAAGGTGACACGGAGGAGAGTAAGGAATTTAAAACTTTTTAAAATAGAGGAATCCTCTTGTCAAGTGAAACCTGACGTAGAACTCCACTACCTGAACCACAGTATCCAGCTCCCCGAGTCACCTGAGGTTTCTGGGGAGGTTCGGACAGCGTGGAAGTCAGGGAAGTAACTGAGGAGTCAGCCAGACTTGGTGCATGGCCCTGACCAGAATCAAACCTGGAACCCTTCAGTCCACAGGCCGATGCTCCATCCATCTACTGAGCCAAACCAGTTTTGGCTCCTGCCCGTCTTATGAGATGGTGGCATGGCTCTGGTTTTGTGTCCTTTTCAAGTTTTCATCTGAGTACCTCTGAAGACCCTCAGTGCATGTTACTAACAAGCAGTCAGACACTCACTAGGCTCAGCCAAATGCACGGAAATGGCACACACAGCCATTGTACTGTCACACGCACGTTTGGGGCATGCACCCTCCATGACTTCTGCAGGCCTACGGCAGCATCTGGTGTCTCCTGATGCCCAAGACCCAGGAACAGAGAAGCCCTGGGAACCGGCTGCTAAACTGGTTGTTGACTGGTCAGCAGTGCATGACACCTGCTCATCACACAGCGGGGGGGCCGAGCCCTGAGCTTCTCAGGCTGCCTCCAGGCTCCACAATGAAACTCCCATCTATGGCTGAGCTCCTGGAGCTGGCCCTGGGCTGAGTGAGAAGGGACGTGCTGCCTCAGGAGTCCAGGGTCACCTGGGAGGGGTCCCGGGGCAGGTAGGGAATGTCATGGCTGCCCGAGGGCGGAGAACCTGGGATTCCAGCCAGAGGCGTGGACTCAAAATCCCAGATTTTTCAAGGTTGTCTCTTATGACCCCTTGGCAAGTCACTTATTCTCCTTTGAGACACCACTCTTCTCCTTTTCTATCCACGAGGGCACTATGGCACAGAAGGCTAAACGACTTGCCTGGGGTCACACAGCTAACAGGTGGCAGAGCCAGGACTTAAAGCCAAGTGTGTTCCTACACTGTGCCAGACTGCTGGCCTCACAGGTGAGGAACTGTCACCTCATGTCAGTTAGAATCCTGAAGGAGGAGATAAAGCCAACTTATCTGATCACGAGAACAGTGCCGCTCCCTGCTCCCCACTCCCCCCGGCCCTCTTTTTTTTTTTTTTTTTTTTTTTTTTTTTTTAATATATTTTATTGATTTTTTGCAGAGAGGAAGAGAGAGTAATAGAGAGAAACATCGATGAGAGAGAATCATCGATCAGCTGCCTCTTGCACAACCCCTACTGGGAATGTGCCCGCAACCAAGGCACATGCTCCCGACCGGAATCGAACCCGAGACCCCCCAGTCCGCAGGCCGACACTCTATCCACTGAGCCAAACCGGTTTCGGCGTGCCCCTCGTTTTGAGGAGGCCAGTGGGCCTGTCTCACCTGGAGTCCTTCCCTGACGGCTTCCAGGAGATAGGGGATAATTGAGTAGTTCCACAAGTCGGTGAACCACACCCTGGAGCCATCCACATCGATGGGGCATGACAGGAAGAGCCGGGGGCCTGGGGACCGAACGAAAATCCATCAGAGCTGAGTTGGGGAGAAGCCATGATTCAAGCATCCCTCCCAATTTCTGAGTGACAGCAGGAATTCCACCCGCCGGGTGGCGGGCACAGAGCAGGACACATGGGCTCTGCGACACCCCTCCTCCCCACCCCCAGGATCTCTCTGCCCCAGGAAATCACCCAAAAGAGAGGAAAGACTTTATGGAGAAAGACATTCCTTGTGGTACTATTAGTCCTGACCTTTGAAAAAGCAAATATACTAAATGTTAGAGAGAATAGAAATGGTGCCTTGAATGATGGCACTCCCACATGCGAGTCTTTTCCAGCCTTTAAAAATAATTATAAACCTGGAGCAGCAACCCAGGATGCTTACGAGACAACATGAGGTGAAAAAGAAATGAACATGCTGTAGGAATAATATGATGGCAACTATGTAAAGTATCTATGTGTGGACGGGGGGGGGGGGCAAAAAATCAGCTCAAATTAAAATAATCATGTCAGGAGGGTGGGGTGATCAATCTTTTTTTCTCTGTTCTAAATCCTTAAGCTCCAGGAATGTTGGTAACGTTTTACTTTATTTTTAAAGCAGAGCCTTTGGGTGAGCACTTCACTGAGCTGGCAGTTTCCACATTGGACCATCTCTTGCTGCTGATCAGCCCCAGGGCACTGATCAGGGCAAGAGAGGCAGAGACACAGCAAGGGATGGGCAAGGCAGTCGGGGGTCTTCCTTGGATTGGGACTTTTCCCTCTGCCTCCTTCTCTGTCCACATGAACACAATAGAGTCCAGCTGACTTGTGCCTGCAGGGTGCTGGCCCGGCCAGGACCCCCCCGGAGCCAGCCCACCCACCGTTCCCGCCTGACTGCCCACCTACCTATGGTGACATCCGAGGAGCTGTGAGCCTCCAGGAAGCGGTTGAGGTGATGCCAGACCTTGGGAATCCAGTCGATGATTTTCACCAGCTCCACATTCCGCATCCGCCCACTGATCTCCGTCTCCATGAGCTTCCGCCTCAGGAACCGGCCAAGGAAACCCTTCACGGGCTCCGTGTGGTTGGCACAAAGCACCCACCTGGGGGACATCAGGTTTCCAATGATTATGACGGCGAAGAAACGAGAGCTAACCTCAGGACTCAATGCGCACGAGAACTAGACAGATGGTGTGTGTGCTAACACTAAAAGGACTCCTTTGTGCAAACACTGCACATGTGTTAACTTACCTTTCCTCACAGCAACCCCATGACATAGATATTATCGCCATCCCCATTTTACAGATGGAAATGTGAAGGCGCAGACAGGTTATGTCCAAGAACAAAGAAGCAAGTTAATAGGAGAGCCAAGGTTAGAACCAAGACAATGCAGCTCCAAAGTCTGAGCTCTAACCACCGAGTCTGCTGCCTCTTGTGCTTGAGTCAGGCCCTGTGCTGGGCCATAGGGCTGTAACAATGACTGAGACACATCAGTCTCTTCTCCCAGGAGATTACAGTCTTGTCGAGAAAGCAGATAAGCAAACAGAGGAATGAGGCATGGTGAAGCCAGGGGAATCAGGGAAGGCTTCTCAGAGGAGGGGCTTTCTGGACTGAGACTGGAAGGATAGATGGAACAGCCACATAAGCAAAGGCAGGAGCAGGGGGTGGGGGTGGCTGGGTGGAGAGCTCGCTAAAATATTTGTAGAGACATCGGAAAAGGGGGCGGGGTTTGGGGAAACTGCGAGAGGCCATGTAACCAGACTTTAGACTTGACCTGCCAACCCAAGGAGCCTGGATGCATTCTGGAGGTGAAGGGAGGCACTAAAGCACTTCAGAGGTGAGGGTTTATGGTCAGATTTGAATTCTAGGACGCTCACGCCAGCTGCCACTGGCACGGAGGATGAGGCCACTCTGCAGGCAGTGGTGCCCAGGGAGGCGATGTGGCGTGGCAGTGGCGGGGGAAGGAGGAGGAGGAAAGATGGGAGGCATCTTTAGGAAAACGCATGGACAAGACGGGGACAGCCTGGATGCGGAGGGGAGCCACGATCTCAGGGGCCTGGAGGAGGTCACATTTCCCAGGGAATGACAACTGAGGCCAATTCCCAGAGATCGCCATCAGGGATGCCTGCAGAGGATGGGTGAGGGTGCCATCCCAGGACACAATTCTCACCCTCATCTAAGGGCCAGCAGGAGGGGAGGAGTGTGGGAGTCACCAAGGGGTCAGAGTGGGACAAAGGGCCTTTAGCGATGACACCACAAGGCAAGCGGCAAATCCACCCAGGCACCACAGTGCAGCATCTCTTCCCACACCCAGCAGGAAGACATGGTGCTGAAGGAAAGGCCCTCAGACCCAGAGACAGCTCTTGGGGACAAAGCAAGGGCATTCATTGCTCATGTTCACCTGGGCCCGAGAGACGCGCCTCTGATGTGAGGGGAGGCGAGTGGCCTACTGCCCCTGCCCGGAGCTGCCTCCCTGTCTCTGCTACCCCAGGACTTAGTGACCTCACACAGTCATCTAATTCTCCCTGCCTCAGTCTCCCCATTTGCAAGCTGTGAATGAGAAATTGAACTACGTGGGGCTATTGTGAGAATGAAGAGTGAAGCTGGAGAAAAATGCCCCACAAGCTGCCTGGCACAGAACTGGTGCTCCGAGGGTGACTCCCTTACCTGAAGTTGTGATGGAGCTGCAGATTGGGAGTGGAAGAGGTAGCCTGGTTCATCGTGCCGATTATGTAAGGGCTGTGGGGGACACGGAGGAAAAGAAGGACTTTGTGAGGGAAGCCCAGCTCCAGAGCACGATGCTCCCAGGGGCCTGCAGAGGCTGACCCCAGCCATGCGTGGGCACAGCTCCGTGCAGCACACCTCCCCTGTGCCCATTCTCCCGGGACCAGGCCTTTACCATCTGTGGTCTTTGCAGCTGAGCAGCCCGTTGAAGATCTCGCCCAGGGAGCTGACGTGGTGCAGGTTGTCCAGGATGATGACGAGGGGCATGTCTGCAGCATTGTTCTCACTGGCACACTGGTCGGCGAGGTTGGACAGGTACTGGCGCAATTCCTGCATGGGCCAGGGAAGGACGGGATGCAGCTGATGAAGAGAACTGCTCAGAGCCTGCACGTCATCCAGGCCAACGCAAGGGGAGGCCCCCCACGGGCAGCGGGACTGCCTGCCACAGGGGTTGGCTTGGGTAATGTGGGAGGACAGGATGGGGAAACCTGCGGCCTGCCTTCTGGCTTTCACTGGTAACAGAACTCCTTCAGCGGAGGGCCAGAGCACAGCAGCTAGAGGTGCCCAGGCCCGGTTCTGTACCCCTGCTCTACCACTTCTCTATATGTGTTGCTATTTTTCTTGGATATATACATATACATATACATATACATATACATATACATATACATATTCATATATATATATATATATATATATTTAAAAAAATATATTTCTTTATTGATTTGAGAGGGAGAAGGATAGAGAGATAGAAGTATCAATGATGAGAATCATTGATCCGCTGCTTCCTGCACACCCCCCACTGGGGATCAATCCCACAGCCTGGGCATGTGCCCTTGGCTGGAATTGAACCTGGGACCCTTCAGTCTGCAGCTAACACTCTATCCATTGAGCCAAACCGGCTAGGGCTTCTTTTTTTAAACTTTTAATATTTTTATTGATTTCAGAGAGGAAGGGAGAAGGAGATAGAGATAGAAACATCAATGATGAGAATCATTGATCGGTTGTCTCCTGCATGCCTCCCTCACGCCTCCCCCCCCCCCCCCCCCCAAATTGAGATCAAGCCTGAACCCGGGCATATACCCTTGACTGGAACCAAACCCAGGACCCTCCAGTCTGCAGGCCAATGCTCTATCCACTGAGCCAAACCAGATAGGGATGGATACTTCTTATTGGGCCAACCTCCCAGGAAGCTCCAAAGGTCTCCAGAGGTGCCTTACACCCCTCTGTGTAAGCTGCATACATTCTGTATAAGGTGCTCTTCACAGCGCCTGCCTGAGGGCCGTGTATGCAGAGGCCCTCCATGAACCAATATCGCACAGCAGCCCCCACAAGTGCTGCTGAGTAGCGATGTGGCAGACAGACAACCAGCAGTGCATGGGGAGGTGAGTCTGAATGCACAGGGGAGGTCTGGGTGAGAGGGTAAGCCTTGGATTGAACTGTGAAGAATGGCTGGGGGATTGGCTGGAGCTGGGACCAGAACACAGCTCAGTGTGGCTGGGGAAGCCTGTGTTGTAAAAAAAGAAGAGAAGAATAATGGTGCAGAAGGGGAAAGGGCTGAAATGGCGAGATAAGGACCGGCCAGAGAACCCAGGATGACTGCCTGGTGATGTCACCATCTTGCTGGCGTGACCTAGACCCCGATACAGCTCTGAGGGCCTCACACAGCTGAACTTTTGCAGCCCACAACCCTCTAGGGTGGGTGGGCACTATGTGTAGCTCCCTTTTACAGAGAGAGAAACTGAGGCACACCTAAGTCAGGTGACTGCCCTGAGTTTGCAGAGCAGGCAAACAGCGGGGCCAGATTCAGACTTGGTGCCTGTTCAGTGTGCTCCTCACACCCGATACTTCGGCATGCTAGCTGCCGCCTCCTCTGACCACACGCACACCCACGTCTCCCTTGTAAGTCACAATGCGGCTTAAGTCAACCTTTTAAGTTACCAGTAATTTTTCCTTCTTTGAGCTCCTTCCCATCTGGGTTCTTGGCCTCAGCCTTACAACGACAGGGCTCCTGGGCCTCCTGCCCCTCAGACTTTCAAGGTACAGAGGGTGAGGTGTTCTCTGCATGAGGTGCCCAGCAGCGGTCCTTCTCTCACTGGTCCTGGAGAGGATCCCCCCCTCAGCTCACACTGAAGCTCTCACCTCGGGGGCTCAGACCATTTCTCTCCAGTCCTGTCCCCACACTCAAGTCACCTGGAAACCTGTGAATGGCCCAGGTTCCCAGCCCACACAACCTATTGGAAATGGGCATCAGAGAATGAGGGTGAGGAAGCCCATCTTCAGGGATGCCAGGTGATTCCAAAGGGGAAGAGTCCTTTCCAGTTCACCTCGGACTCTGACACCTTTTCAGAGGGCCAGCCAGAGGGAATTACCATGAACTCCACTGCGTGAAACCCCCTCCCATCCCGCAGCTGGGACTAGGTCAGACCGTCCAATGTTTCCATCACTCCCCGTGAGGCAGGGCCAAGCCTATTTGCTGGGTCCGGAGTCCAAGGCTTTGTCTTGAGCTCCAGTCCACTTCTCAGTACCGCCTGAGTGAGCTGAGACACATGACCATCTGCCCTAGGCCTCAGTTTCCTCCTCTGTGAAATGGGGATAGCAGCAACTGGTCCCTTCATGGCAAATAGCTGTGAGCTGTGGGGCGGCCAGCTTGCGGTCATGGGGCAGTCTGTCAATATGAACTATTATTCTTGTTCCAAAGAAGGTTTCCTTCTGGAAAAACCATAGCACCACCAGGCACATGATAAATTCTTGGTAAATTGAAGTGGACTTTAGGAACTATTAGCACTGAACACGCAGCTCATAGTGAAGAAGCAAGAAGTAAACTAGATCAATGTATAGGTGAAAAGTAGTGGGAAGTTTTGGGTCAAAACCTTCCTTCCTGCTAGCTCCATCCTGGGCTCTCATAACCACCAAGGCCAGTGTATAGAAAAATGCTGCTTTCCCATCAGGGTGAGTGACAGCAACAGTTCTGAAAGGGCCCACAGGGGAGCCCTGGCTGGGCAGCAGCCTCCAAAGGATCTCCTCACCTTGCTGGACTTGTGGTCCACGTTGAAGGTGGCGATGACCCCCTCGGTCAGCTCTCGTCCCTCCCGCAGCACCAGGTACTCGGACAGCCGGTTGGCCAGGTAGGTCTTCCCAGTGCCACTGGGGCCAGAGAGGATGATGCGCCGGTGTTCCACCAGCAGGGAGACGTAGCGCTGCAGGATGGGCTTGGGGATCAGGGACTCGAACACCAGCGAGTCCAGGCTGTTCTCCGCGAGCCCTGCGTGAGAGAAAGGAAGTGTCTGCGTGAGAGACAGGGAGTGTCTGAAGTCCTGCCGAATGGGGAGCCCTGTGCTTGCCTCACTGGGCCTGCCAACACAGGAGGCCCCTGGTGCAAACTGCCGCCGTTTCCTGCTCAGGAGCACCCTGGGCGCGGGCTCTGGCCCTGGCTTGGCTGACTTTTGCTCACCTTTCAGACCTGGGCCCCTGGCCTTCGCCTGTCCTCTGCAGAATTCCTGAGACTGGGCTCGGCTTGTCTGGACTTGCCAAACCGATGGCGTTTGCCCAAACCATACCTGTGCCTCCTATGTCTGCCAGCACCTTAGGGTTCCTTCCTCACCCTGCTCTCTCCTGAGTGCCAGGCGCCTCTGCTTCCAACACTCAGGTGCACCATGAAGGTAACAACAGTTTTATCTTAAAAACAAGCAAATGCAAAGTAGGACCATCTGATTGGGGATGTGAACCCTTGGCTGTTCTGATCTGTAGGGGAGCTATTCCTGTGTATAATGGGGGCTGCTCTGGTGTGTAGGGGGGGCCTGTTCTTGGGGGCTGTTTTGCTGTGCCTCTGTACCCTTTCTACCTTCTCCTATAGAACTCTCTCCTCTTGTGGGGAGCTCAGTAAGATGGTTTAAGTATGGCTTGCCCAGCCCCTGCACCCACATAGGTGTGGGCTTATGACTAAGCCTCTCCCGGTCACAAGGACAGATTCAGTGATGAGTGTTTGACACAAGGTGGGGCAGTACCACCCCTAAGACAACCACTTTCTTTTAGGTTTCTAAGTTAGAAAAACAAATCAGGGCCATGGGAGCCATGTTCTGTGCAGAGAGCTCAAAAAATACAAGAAACTGAGGCAGCATGGTCCTGATGGCGCGGTGGGAACACCGGAACCCAGCTGTGTGGGAAGTGTGTCCTGGACCTTTATGTTTCATTTTTGCTAAAGCTGGTTTGAGTACGTCTCTGTCACTTGCAGCCCAAGCCCCGACTGTGGAATTCCACTCACCAACAAGGTGAGGCTGCCTGTGAGGTTCAAGCAGGGCCTTTCTTTTCTTTCTTTCTTTATTTCTCTCTTTCTTTCTTTCTTTCTTTTTTTTTAAATTAATATATTTTATTGATTTTTTTACAGAGAGGAAGAGAGAGGGATTGAGAGCTAGAAAAATTGACAAGAGAGAATCATCGATCAGCTGCCTCCTGCACATCCCCCACTGGGACGTGCCCGCAACCAAGGCACATGCCCTTGACCGGAATCGAGCCCAGGACCCTTCAGTCCATATGCCGACGCTCTATCCACTGAGCCAAATCGGTTTCAGCAGCAAGCAGGATCGGGGTCTATGTTCCAAAGCCTAGGATAAGGAATGCTGGGGTACCTTTGGAAAACCTACCAATCGGGAAACAAAACTTGCATCAAATATCCCCAAAACGGCACTGTTGAACTACAGGCAAGGTCAGTGCCCTCGAGGGAAATAAGAAACAGGACAGCCGATACCGGTTTGGCTCAGTGGTAGAGCGTCGGTCTGCGGACTGAAAGAAACAGGACAACCTGCAGGTTGCACTTAGTACCGTGTTGACTGGTCTATTCTTTTAGGTGGGTTCATAAAATATAGGAAAATGGGGTTTTGCAGTCAAATACATTTGTGTCAGCCTGGATTGAACAGCCTTGTGAGAGGCCAGAGACAGGACATGGAAGGATAGAGCCTTTATTGTATCAGGACACTCCTGCCCCCTGCCCCCCCACATCCAGAGGGGGATAATGATGCAGTTTCCCAGAATTCTTTGGCCATGATACCTCCTCTTCTCCCCAAATACTTTGTGGGCTGAGGTTCCGTGGAACACTCTCTGGCTTGGGGCTCAACATCTCTGGGTGATGAGGCCTCCGGAAGCCCCGGCAGCGTCGTGCGTCGGCTCAGGGTGCTCAGACCGAGTCCTCTCTAGCCTGCAGCACTGCGTGGCTTCCCATCTGTAGGATGGGACCCCGTCCAAGGCTTGTTGGCAAGAGCAATTCCTTGGCATTGGTGGAGCCCCATTTCCACAAGGTCATTAAGATTCCATCATCTCAGAGTCATCAGGCTAATGGGAACTTTTGTTATATAATTTCAGCAGTAAACTAAAATGATTTGTTTCCGATGGTGGTGGAAAAAGCTAAGGATGGGTTAACTTGCTTAGGTAAAAATAACTGTGGTCAAAGGGAGAAAAAACACACACAACCACCCACATCCATATGCAAAAACAAACTTGTGGCCACAGTTTGCCGAGCCAAGTCACAAAACGAAGAGATCCGCACGCAGTTCCTGAAAGCTTCGGCCTCTGCATTCGGGGAAGTTACCTTTGACGGTCACGGAGATGGTGGTGTTCTCTCCCACTAGGTAGCCACAGGGCAGCAGCTCAGGGGTCTCCGAGGTGTTGCTGCGCTTGACCTCCCCGATGCTATAGCCCAGCACGCTATCTGAATTCAGCCCGAGCTGACTCACTGGGTCGACGTGAATGATGTATTCCTGAAAAAAGGAAAACAAAGACTCCATCAAAGATATGGCTGAAAATCTGCCCGAGACTGTTTTCGTTGGGTGATTTACAATCAGCTGCTCTTCTTTCTCAGCGGAAGCCCGGGTTGAAATGGGCTGTGGAGCGAGGGCAGAAGGGCTCACGTTCTACGGGGCCGGTGCCTCAGTCACGGGCACTGTGAACATTTAGTCTGGATCAACCCAGCACGGAAAAGTCAGGCTGCTTTTCCTGGGAAATTTCTGACAAGAGCTCTCTCCTCCAGCCCCTCCTTTTGGCTCATAACAAAGACCATGCTGATGACAACGGGAGAGAACCCAGGGCTTCTAGAAAAAAAGAAAGCAGCTCTTGGAGCTTTAAATAGGAAAATATGCCCTTCACTTGGCGAGTTCCCTCTTAGGTGAGTGATCCAAAGGTTTAATTTAGGTCAACGAACTTGGAACGACGAGCCATGGGCTGCGGGGTATGAGTTGGCCAGATGACGGCCAAGGTGGAAGCCCAGTAATAGACCTCTACCTTCAATGGTCTCTTTCTTCACATGTGACCCTGCACACGTTCTTCTAAGCCCAATGTGTTGTCTTTCTAATCCATGGATGTCTGACTGCCCGTCATCAGACATCAGGTTTTGGCCCAGGTAACAGGATTGGGCTGCCCTTGGCCTTGAACACCTGCCTGCTCACATTTCTATGGACTGGCCTGAGAAGATGATGAGCAATCTTTGGTCAAAGAACAGAGCTTCCTCTGTGTGAAGTCACCCGAGTCTAGATGCCAGGAAGAGGCCAGTGTGGAATAGTTAAGTCAGAAGCCAAGCCAATTCAACTAGATCAGTGGTCAGCAAACTCATTAGTCAACAGAGCCAAATGTCAACAATACAATGATTGAAATTTCTTTTGAGAGCCAAATTTTTTAAAATTAAACTTCTTCTAACGCCACTTCATCAAAACAGACTCACCAAGGCTGGGGTATTTTATGGAAAAGCCACACTCAAGGGGCCAAAGAGCCACATGTGGCTCGCGAGCTACAGTTTGCTGACCACTGAACTAGACCAACAGAATCTTGTTTAAGATCCATGACTTTGGGCAAGTGACCCAACCTCAGTCTAACCTTCTTCGCCTTTAAGTGGGAAAATAATAGAACCTTCTTCACAGTTCTAAAAATAAATCGGGGTGATGTAAGGAAAGTAGGGTTTTGGTAGGGTCTCAGGCACAGAAAACGTGGGTCATTAGTACTTCCCAAGGGACATGACTAATGAACACTTAGGGCTGTTGTCTTACTTCAGAACAACAACAAAAAAAAGGTGTGCTGACAGCTTCTTTCAAACCACACTGAATTTCAAGGTTCACTTCAGTAATCTGCTTATTTCTCCTGTGGCAAAACCTACTCCAACGATGTGATTGGAATAAATAAAAAAACAATGATGCCAACATCCTTGACACTGGCCACTGACCAGATGTTAATGTCCCTTGTAGCACTAATCACAGAATGAAGTGTTGGCAAGAACGTGGGCAAGTCGATCAAATCACCGGAAATAAAGAATGGAAATCTGATGTCTTAGCCACAGCCAACGAATACACACTCCAAAGCAGATGCAATTGGACGGGTTTAAGGTGAAGGTAGATTTGGACATGAGCTCACTGTCAGAAGTTCAAATAAATAATTGCTCACTGCTGGAGAAATGACCTTCTGGCTCACCAGTGACAGCCAAGGGCAGTTGGGAACAGTCTGGCCCAGCAGTCTTCAAACTACGGCCCGCGGGCCACATGCGGCCCGCAGAGGAGTCTGATCCGGCCCGCCAGGTTTTTTGGGCAGTGAGCGCAGCCGAGGTGTTACAGTAGGAATTAGTAGTTCATATAGTCCGGCCCTCCAGCTCTCTGAGGGACCGTGATCTGGCCCCCACTTTAAAAAGTTTGAGGACCCCTGGTCTGGCCCGTCAGCGATCTGTACTTACCATCTTCCTTCTGATCATCTGAGTGCCAGGGGAGAAGTCCCAGCAACATAAGGATGTGGGAAAGGGGACAGGCCTGAGAAATGGCCGGGTTCAGGACACAAATCCCTTTCCCTCCTAAGCCCAAGCCCCGCTTCAGGCAGACTGCCATCGCCTTCTCCTTGAAACACTTACTTTGAACAGCCGTCTAACCACCCCATCGAGCACATCCCACTTCGTCTTGCCGCTAACTCCAATGCAGCCAATAAGAAAGAGGTGTGGCCTGGAATCCTGAGGGTAAGAAAATGTATGCAGGTGAAAAACAGGTGGACCTTTTCTGACACAGGTTAGCAAGGACCCAGATTGTCCCAGAGCTACACCAAAGGTCTGAGAGGGGAATGCCAATCCTATTTAACATCAGGTGTAATTCAGACTAAATGCAATAGTCTATAACCTTTCCTGCTATATGGCTACAAAAGCAATCTGTGGGGCAGGAAGAGAGGCTCTCCTTTGTGGAATCTAGAACCTTCTACTGAATGCAAACCTTGCCCAGTACACAGGTCACATCCCTTGCTTGGCATGCTCTCCTCTCTCCTGTCTGCCATTTTTCTTTTCCCAAACATTGATCATAAACTCACCTCTTCCAGGAAGCTTTCAATGATTGACTTACCAGACTCAGAGCTCACATTACTTTCATGGTTCTGTACACAACTTATATAATGGCATAATCTGTATTGTTTATTTTTAGGTATTTCTGTCTCATTTGTCAATTAAGTTTGTCGTCTTGCTAGATCTTAAACTCTCAGGATCGACTATGTTTATATATTTTCTTTTTTGTTTCTTAAGTAATGTGCATTGCTTTTCTTTTAATTAAAAGTGAAAACATACTCAATTGAGAAAACTTTAATAAAACTCTGGGAAGTTACAGAAAAATAATGTTTTTTTTAAATCTCTGCCCTCAGGGCTCTGCATAGTGGAGGCTAATTATACTGATTAAAAAAGAAGCTAATAGAACATTCCATTCTGTTGGGTTTAAAAAGATCTGACATGCTTCTAGCTGGTTTGGCTCAGTGGATAGAACGTTGGCCTGTAGATTAAAGGATCCTGGGTTTGATTCTAGCCTAGGGCACATGCCTGGGATGCAGGCTTGATCCCCAGTATGGGGTGTGTAGGAAGCAGCCAGTCAATGATTCTCTCTCATCATTGGTGTTTCTATCTCTCCCTTCTTCTCTGAAAGTAATTAAAAAAATAATAAAGATATCTGACATGCTCATAAGGATATAGAATTAGGTGAGTGGCAGGGGGCAGGGACGGGCATACCTGGCAGCTAAGCACAATCAGCAGAGAAAAGAGCACCAGTCTGCAGCGAGATTACCTGGCCCATTGCTTGTTTTGTGACCTTCAGTAAGTGATCCTTGGGTTTCTCAATTATAAAATGGAGCTAATTCCATCTGGTCAACCAACCTCATCTGGCTTCTGTGCTGATCCAGAGCCATACGATTTTTAAAGTGACTCACAATCTTTTATAAAGTGTAAAACCTATCTGTTCATGCCGGTAATCACTAGAATACAACACATTTGCAGTTATCACCTGCGTGTGTTCTAAGAATGAACTCCTCCCTTGGCAGTCCATCCCTCTACCAGCGAGGCTCTGAAACTGGTGTTTGCTAGTGGAGCTTTCTAGGCAGAAACGATGCGAGAGCCGCTGGCAGCCCTCACATTCAGTGAGACTAGAGAGCCAACACAAAGTGGAACCCCTGGCAAAGGCGGGTCTGGCTGCAGGTGCTTTGCTTGGGTGGGAACTACTGGTTCCCCACTCTCAGAGTCTAAGAGAGACACGTGGGCTGGAATGCTAAGAACTAAGGAAAAAAAAAACACACCAAAAAACTGAAGGGGACTTAGTGACTTTGCAGTCTTGGCCCACTTATTTGTGAGATGGTCATTCACAGCATCACTTGGATTTAATCAATGGGTGTTTTACAATATCTCCTCTTCTTTTTCAGCTGAAGCCCAAGCTGAAATCAGCTGTGGAGTGAGGTGGGGAAAGAGCTGACTTTCTGTGGGGTCTCTGCCTCGCTGTCATAGACCTGTGAACGTTTAGCCTGGCTAAAAACCAACGTTGATGTTCAAACTCCACTTCTACACCAAAATAGTCCCTGCTGGGGACATGGCCTCCTGAGTCTCTGGAAGAGAATGAAAGTACACTGAAAACTCATATTCCACATCCCCAGCTTTGGGGAGTCAGGACATGCCCCCTTCACTTTCAGCCACCTGTGTGCTGCCTGCACTCGGCCTCCTGTGTTCCTCAGTGTCTACTCCACTGCAGCGCAGCCTCTAACAACTGCATAAAAACGGTGCTCTTGGTCAGCTTATTTCTGTACCTTTTGTGCTAAATGTGCTTTGCCGTACTCTGAGGACATATTACATTCAGAAAGGCCATTGCTGAGTGATGTTAGTGTTCAGTGAGTCGTGTGAAAGTGAAGATGGGACCACTCTTAATACTCTTTATTAGACTTTCCAAACGAGAGAGGGCAGGGCTAGTCTCACTTCAATTGTGTCAAAATGCTGCTGCGATTCTGGTTAGATTCTGGTTAGTAAAGGAAAGCGTTAGTGTTTCTAAGTCCCCTTAGGTGCTGCGGTTACAGGGTTTGATGATGACATCGCTAAGCTAGGTAGTGCTACCTGGGGAAAGGCAGGCAGAGCGGGGAAAGGGATCCAACTAACCTCCTTCCACTTCATTTCCTCCTGAAAGCTGACAACTATCTTAACATGCCTGCCTCCTTCCTTCCGAGCCGAGCATTCACCAGTGTCATCCAGCAACATGTCTGCGAATGGAAAACATCAACAGCCTTAGGCACATGGGGCAGCAAAGCCGACCTCCCGACACCCCCGCTGCTTGTCGGCACAGCAGCGGGACAAACCAGGTGTCGGGGTGTGGGGGATGTGGGGGTGAAAAGGAGGGGACGGGTGGGGGCGCAATGGAGAATGCAACCACAGAAACCAATGGTGGACCAACCAAGGAGTCAGCGGGCTGACGATGTACCTTGCCAAATGGAAGTGCGAGGGAGACTCAACCAAAAGAGCAACAGCAGCATCATGGATAAGAAATCAAAGCGCCAGCCTCGGCAATGCTTACAGAGAAAACCCAGACCGCGTTCAGTAATTATTGTGCCAGCCTGGGATCCAGGCCGTAGGCTGGAAGGTCTCAGACCAAGCCATGCCCCAAGTGGGCGCTGCTGCTGTAGGATTTGTATGATGCAGGTCAGCCTCTTACAATGGATCAAACAGAAGTCAGCATGGTGGGCAGGGGGGAGCCAAGCTCATGGCTTGGAGCACTTGAGGCGCCGGAGCAAAGCATGACAGCAGTCTAACGGCTGGGCTCATGTTGGTAGCAGATGCACACCTAGACACACACACACCCCAAGTGCACACACACCTGCTGCCTCCCCATTGGATCTGTTGAGCTGTTTACCTTGGGGCTCTGGCTTAGAGAGACCCGGTGCCAGCTGCAGGCCTGTCCTGCCCCAGCCCTGTGGCCCACTCACCCAGGCTGGTGGACTCCGTGAGGTTCAGGCTGTGCTGGGAGAGGCCCATGGACTGCCTCGGGGAGGCGGAGAGGGACACCTGGGAGGGCGCCCGGCTGCAGCCGCTGCCTTGAGACTCTGACTTGAGCCGATCGTTCTCAGCTTTCAGCTTCTCTATTTCACTCTGCAAAGAGTAAAGGAGAAGCTCATTTACAGGGTGGATAGAATGGGAGTAAGCCTTTTCTGGAGGAGGAATTCTGAAGGGAGGGTTTCAGTGGATAGCCCAGCCGAGGCAGAGTCAGTTACACCGTCAGAGAGATTCCACATGTTTTCTGCCTTTGCCGTGTACACAAACCTGTGTGGCAGGGCAGGGTCCATCCTTTCAGAGAGCTGGCCTTTGAAAGGCCTCCAAAATGTTTCCCAAAGTCTGAGTAGTAAGTGGAAAGGAGTTGTATCTAAGTTTGAGCAATTTGGGTTTGACAGGTTTCTTTGCTGCAGAACTTCTCAGAGCTTTTAATGAGCTGCTATGCACCAAGAATCTGTGGCGGACACATAGTGTGCAGCATTTCCCAAATATGTGTAATCAAGAAGCTTTCCTTTCCTTTCAGAGTTTCCCATGAAGGAGTGTTCCATGGAACCTTCTTTGGGAAATGCTGCTCTCTGGGGGGGGGGGGGGGGGGATCCCATCTAGAAGCACCCACAGTGATCTTTCATTCTATGAATATTTATAAAGAACCTATTATGTGCTAAGCATTCTCAGAGAAAGGGATGTAAAAAAAAAATTAAAAAAAAAATTTTAAAAAAAGCTCAGAAGACCCAAATGCCTTCAACCTATGGCAGAAGATGAGAGGGGCTGGAAGACCAGACCTACAGGACCTAGAAAGGCTTTGTAGAGGAAGAGGCATCAGGCTAAGCCTTAAGGGAAGGGCCCATGTGATTGTGCAGAAAGATATCCTGGTGGAAGGACACCATCACACAGACATTCCTGGCATGCAAAGGGGGAAGAGATTGGCTCCCTCTGGCTGGTGAAAAGAGTCCGGAGAGTAGAGCTGGTGATGGCGAGTGGGGGGGTTGAGAGTGACAAGATCCTGTAGAAAGCCTCGAAGGCCAGGTGAAGGAGACTGCGACTCACGCAGGAGGCAACTGCAGAGCCACTGGAAATCTCACACAAAGGAGGGACAGGGTTACTCTGATACTTTTGAGAGGTGGTCTTTGAGCAATATGTGTGAGGGACTGTAAAGAGAAGGAGAGTAGGAGAGCAGAGGGCTGCCACCAGGTTCTGATGTGGCCTCAGGGTATGGCGGGGAGCAGCCATCTGCCAATCCTTCCCAGAAAGCCTTGGGCTCCATTCGTGCTCCTGGGTGCTCACCTGCATCCTGTTCATGGCCTCCCGGAGCTGGTCGAGCTGGTGTGCAGAGCTGAGGGCTTCGAGGCGGATGTCCGTCAGTTTCATCTCTTTGTCTCTCAGCTCATTCCGGAGCTGCATGACTGTCTCCGCCTCACTATCCATGCACTCGGAAATGCTAGGGAAAGAGGGATGTTACTGACAAAGGTGCTCTGAGTTCACCTCCTTCCTGGCTTCCACTGGCCACGGGCCCATGCCCACAACCAGCTGCCCCAGGCTTCCTGGAGGTGACAATACCAAAAGCACCTGAAATTCACAGATTTTATGGCTTCTCTACGTTCTTATCTTTGTGGAGCTCTGGCAATCAGAACGGTTTTGTGTGTTGCTTTTAGCAAAATTCCAATAATCTAAGGATAAACAGAGCCAGCAAAGGGGAGTAGTAACCTTGGGAGTCTGGCTCCCCACCCCTGCCAATATGTACACAGCTGGGCCCCTGTAATGACACCACATGGCCCCTGAGATCTAAACCCACTCAGAGAAATGAGGTCAACTGCTGTTTTAAAGATTAGATACTCCAGGGTCAGTCAGGCAGCTGACGGGGTGATTTTTATTTGCCATAAAAAGGAAGAATCCGAAAGATACGGGTGGATGGAGTTAGTTCTTTTAGCCACTAAAACCCACCCCTGTAAGTGTCTAGAGAGTAATGTTCTTTCATTCCCCTGCCCCCAGTGCTGCTTAACAAGCTCCTGGCAAGGAAGAGCAGCATTTCAGGTGGTTGGAGAGCAGAGGGAACCACGTGACATGGAAGCCAAAGCTGTATCTGAAACGTATGCAGCAGTGTGGCCATCTGTCTGTCTTTCCCAGCTTCTTCCCCTTTAAGGAAGGAGGGCCCCTGTGGAGTTCCTCTTTCTTAAAAGGTGGTCCTTCTAGGCTGGGCTCCTTATTTGATTTTAAATTTACTTTTTAGACACCTGGCAAGTCATCCCAAAGTGGAAGATCATAACAGTCAGGAGGAATTATAATGCTAGAAAAGATGCTTCTATTAAAAACGAGCTCTGTTGATTTCAAAGATCAGAGGGCTTGGAGTGAGGGCTGATCCAGAATAGAAACTTTTGACTTTTTTTAACGGAAGGAAAAAAAAAAAAACAATAAAAAAAAAACCAACAAAACCAAACCACCCCAAGTTCATGCAGTTACAAAGCTGAAGCAGATTGTCTCTGAAAGGCGTGGGGAACATGTGGTCTCTGCAGAAACAACCCCGCAGCCCGTCCATAAAAGACAGGGATGGGATCTGGGGCCAAGCAAAACCTGACCTGTAAGACTGGTTGAGGGTGTGGAAATGCTAATTGCCAAAGAAAAGCCATTTATAATCGTTAAAGGGATATAACTGTACTTCGGGGGCAGAAAGGCTAGAAGGAAAGCTAACACCTGAACAGCCAACTCTTTTTGTTGCTGGTTTCTTGCCCTGTCCCTGAACTGTGTTGACTGGAGAGATAAAAATGGGAGGTGGTTTTACTCTTTGTAAGAATTGTCAGCATCCAAGGAAACTTCTCCGCTTCAAACTCCATTGAAACCTCCAACGGACTCCTGAAAATGTTATAATTATTCCCTATGAGAGTCTCAGGCCAACAGATTTGGGACTAATGGGGCTAGAGAGACAAAAATATCTTTAGAATTCAGACAATCACTTCCTACCTAAGCTCTGTGCTGTGAATAGCTGGGGTTTGTAAGTAAGGCTTAACTAGAGTCATGCTTTTTCCTCCCCTTTGGTTTGGGAGTTTTGCAAGGGGAGTTATAGTTTTCGAGGCAAATGGAAAAGTCTGAACTCCACTCCACTGCAACAATGGTCTCAGTCAGACCATGCAAGATCTTTAAGGCTCCAATTCACGGCAGAGAGCAGTTGGCCTTGGTTCACGCTGGCTGGGTCAGTGTGGTCCGCTTGTACCCACAGCCAGACACTCTGCTCCAGTACAGTCTGTACCTTTTCCCTAGAAAGCTTTCCCGGCAAGAGACACAGTAATTCCTCAGCCCCCACCCGGCTCTGTGGAATACAGAGCATGGGTAACTGCAAAGCTTGGCCCATGATTCTGCAAAGGACAGCAAACCGAAGTGAAGGAGGGCTGCACCAGGCCCGCCCATGCTCCCTCCACATGGGCCGGTTCTCAGAAACACACACCGCAAGGCCGCCCCGAGGGATGGCCTACGGCACAGAGATGACGGTGAAAACAGGGTCTGCAGCAGTTTCCAGAGTGGCCCCTGTCCCTACAGCTCGAAGCGGAGCCTGCCCCCTTGGTTCCTTCTCGCACCAGCGCTGCACTCTGAGCAAGTTTGCTCACTTCAGGAACCACTTCCTGAAGCAACTAGATATATATCTTTTCCACACGTTGTTCCAGCCCATTCCCGCTGTCTTGTCCGGAAGGCAGGGATGTTGGCATGCCTAATTTTAAACGCCTTGAATATGGGAAACTGCTTTCACCACAGCGCCATTCCTGCCGCCCACGGGGTAGGGCCTTTGCTGAGAGCTGACTCCTCCGCTTTTGGTTTCTTCTTTGAACCCCCCCCTCATGTCTAGATTTGCACATTCTTATAAACCCTTCAAGGTTGGAGAGAAGCATTTGCTCTCTGCCCAGGCTTGGAAAAGTAAACAAAAATAAAACAAACCTCTCCTTGTGCATGGATGCTGTGGGATGTCCGAAAGCACTGGAGCGCTGACTCTGCCCCGCCCAGTCCCTGTGGGAAAGTGGTTTGGAGGGAGAGTTCCACAGATGGTCTCAGGGCCCTGCATGGCTGAGGACATCATCACTGCTCTCTCTTCATCTTAGGGCTGCCCAGCAGCACTGGACCCAGTTTGTGCTCCTGCCTCCAAACAGCTTCCTCTCTCTGCTCCTGGGTTTCCTCCCACCTCACGGGCTGCTCTACTTTCTTTTCTTCAAATGTCAGTGTCCCAGAGCTCAGCCCTCTGCTCTTCTCCATCTCCACTCAACCTCTTGGGAAACCCCTCGTTTCCCAGCTTTCAACACCAGCGATGAGGCTACATCTCCCGAATCAACACCTCCTCGAACTCTCAGCTGGTTGACATCTCCACGTGAACGTCTCCTGGGCATCTCAAACATTTCCACGTGCTTCCAACTTCCCTTCCAGAACACATCCTAACTCCACCCAGGACTCCCACTAGCAGAAACAACCACTCACTCAGTCACTCATTCATCGCACCTAATATTTCAATGTCTGCAAAACCAGCCATGGAGCTTAGACTGTAGATTTTTGGGTGGTGGTGGAGGGATGGTGGGGGATAAAGCAAAGATAACCAAGAAGAACGTACGTGACAGGTTGCTGATATTTGCAATGGTAATAACTGAAATGGGAGTGGGGAGAGGGGATGGTTGTGGGGGGGATGCTGTTTTTTTGCAAGATGCATAGGCCTTATGATAACACTGAGCAGACACTGCAGGAAATGAGTATCTTGGGGAAAAGTGCACCAGCAGAGGGCACAGAAAAGGCACAGGCTGGTGGTGGGGAGGGAGACTGGAATGTTTAAAGAAGAGGAAGTAGACGAGGGGGAGTGTACTCTTAGCCTCTTATGTGATCTTCCTTCCTCCACTCTTGCCCCTATATATTCCTTATTCACAGAGCAGAGACTAAGTTTTGCAAAAACACTATTTCAGATCTCACATTCTTGCTTAAACCTCTCCAACATCTACCCATCCTATGAAATCAGATGCAAATGGACTTCAAAGCCTCACATGCAAGAGGCCCCGCCTATCTCTGTGGCCTTGGTTCCCTGCCCATCATGGGGCAGCCACACCCACCATACCCATTTTTCAGACCCCCAGGCCTGTTTCCATCATAGGCTCATTGTGCTACTTATTTCTTTCGTCAGGAAGGCTGCCCTCCTGTTCCCTCTCCCTCCCGGCACACCAGTTTCTCATCCTCCTTTGCAAGTGGCTGACCCTCAGCCCTGCTCAGTGGACTGTGGGACGAGGTGACATGTGTCTCTTCCAGACACAGCCCATAAAACCCTCCTGCACAGCTGGCGGGACACAGCACCCAGCTGAGGACTCTGGCCCCACGGGACAGCTGGCCACAAGCAGAAGAGACTTGGTGCCTGAATCACCTTGGCAGGCCACCTGCTGACAAGGAATGTCTGCACCAAGCTTGGAGGAAACCAGAGACAGACACCCCCCCCCCCCCACCACCACCACCACAAGCTTTGGGACTGGGTCTGTTACAGCAGCTTGTGTTCCTGACCAGAACAAACCAGCGGTTGCTCCTGCCATTTCAGGTCTCAGCTGAAATGCCACCTCTGCTGAGGCCCTTTTCTGTCCACGCTCTCTAACTATGCTGCCATAGTGCTCTGTATCCCAACATGCGGTTTTCAACCCAGCATTAACCCTCAGCACTGATTTTCCTAATTTATTCAGAGGGATGTGTTCAATGTCTATCTCTCCCACTGGTACATGGGTCCACTGGAGCAGAAATATACCTGTCCTATACATGGTTGTAACCGGAGCCAGGAAATGTGCTGGGCACACACAGAAGCTCGGAAGTGAAGTGTATTGTGTTCTGTCCCTAGTAGCCCCTGATTCCCAGGGGTGGGAATCTGGTTAATATCCTCCTTGGTCTCTGCGGAACATCTGGAGTAGCGCCCTGCTCACACAAAGTTTAAATCTAGAAAGCAGAGGTGAGGAGCTCCTTTCTTTTCTGCTCCGGAACGATGGCATATGTGGCAGCCACAGGCAACTGGTCCTTTACTTCTTAAGCACTGGGCAGGTCAGAAAGGACCGGCATTCTCAACCACTGGTCTCATCCTTCCCACAAGAACACAGTGCCCTGGGTGGTGGTGGGGGCACTGGAGTCCAGGCCTCAGTGCTCCTCCCACTCCCTGTGCTCAGGTTTAGCGTTGCCCATAACGGAAGTGAATGTATCTGCAGCCACCCTTGGACCAGGTGCTCCCCCAGGGACAGGGCTGCTAATCTACTTAAGTAAGATAAAGGCCCCTGCAGGGTCCTGCTTCACTGGTGGGCGGGCCCATGCTGTGTTTCCTCCTCCGTTAACTGTCTGCCTTGTGGTCTGGGCAGCTGGCGAGCTACAAAGCCTAGCCCATCCTCTTGCCCACATTTCCTGTGCCCACTGGGGAAGCTGGCCTTGGGACCCTTGTGTTCTTGCTGTCTTCAGCAGGCTGGCTGGCTGCGTGAAGGGACTCAGGGATGGCTCCACAGACCGGGCCTCAAGTTGGAGAACAAAACAGGAAGAAGGAAGACCTTCACGCACGGTGTCTGTGGCCCTCACAGGAATTCAGTGAGGTAGATGTAATGAATCCTATTTTCACCAATGAAGAAACTAAGGTGTCTCACTCCAGCTCAGTGGCCATTCAAGCCCAGGCAGAGTGGCCCTCTTCTCCCAGGCACTGTCTCCCAGGCACTGTCCGTACAGATGGCCTGAGTTTCATTCAATTATTTCTCTCCTGACCAGATCTCTAACAAAAGTCAGCCCCAAGGGGTAGGGGCATCTTTCTCACTGTTGCAGGCAGCCAGTTGGTCCACCTTCTAAGGGGACATCTAGCTCTCCCACCTGGCTTGGTCCCATGGCATTCCTGACCTGTTCTCACCCTTAGCATCTGGGGCATAGGATGTTTTTAGATGGACTATGACCAGTGGGTGCTCAGTGGAAATCATGGGAGGCTGGCTGGGTGAGAGCAGATGACTGGTCCCTTCTGTGTAACCAGTTACCAAGGTAACAGTACCTAAACCAAGGCCGAGTGAGCAAATGCATGGCTCACTGAACAGAACGAGCTGTGTTCCAAAGAGCTCTGAACAAATCTGCTCATTTTAAACTTACTAGGGGAGTTCAGGGTGATGAGTCATTTTACAAAATATAGACCCTTTGGTAAAGAGAACTGCCACTGAACCTCTCCATTTTTTTTTAAACTTCCAATTTCTGAGTGCTGACCTCCAAGAGTCAATACAAAATTATGATCAAAGAAGAAAAGGGTTATCACACTAAGCCTTGTTACCCTAAAGAACCAGAACTTCAGCCAACACTTATAACACCATCTTCTCATCATAGCAAGCAAGATGGCTGTAGCTTTTTTATATCCATTTATCTTGTTCAATCCTTAAGGTGAGTAGACAACTAGTACCTCAATTTGACAAAGAAATGGAAACAAAGTGAGGTTAAGCAACTTGCCCAAGGCCAACCTACTAATGATCCACAGTGATGTGGCCACCAGGACAAAAACCCGTTTCTTTTCTCTTTCAACATCTCCAGTCTAAGTCACTGAAGGGACATGCACAGTCCTATGAAGGCAAGGCATCGAGGATCCCAAGGAGCAGATGTATCACAGCAAGTCTCTCAGTCACTCCTATTTGAGAAGGTTCCTAAGGGTCAAAGACATCACCTGACCCCGACAGACAGACTTACAGGGAGTTGGAGTGGGAGGTCCTCAGCAGTGGAGTGGAACCCGAGGAGCCGTTGTGCGGTAACTTTGGCGAGGAAGGCAAAGAAGAGTCCGTCATCTCCTCGATGTCTGAATGAGAGGATGCTGACTTGGGGGACTTCTTCTTCCCGAATGCTTGCTTGAAGGAGCTGCGTAACTGAACAGACAAGACCGTCAGCCTGGCAGGGGCCATGGCCAACACGCAGGCCTATGCAAAACGGGGACATGCAGACCAAAGAGCAATTAGTTCTCCCACGTTTTCCTCCCACTATGAATAAGGTGCCCAACAGCTCTCTCCAATCAGTGCATTAGGGGAAGAAGAGTTATCTGGTGTGGACAGCTCGAAGGACTGGCCCTGTGGGTAACATTCCATGCCTACTCTCAACAGCAAGACAGAGCCTGGCTCAGCAGGTGATGTCGGGAGGATGAGGTTACACAGCAATGAAGCAGGATGCTCAGACATGGCGACGGATGCGGATGAGGTTAGTCATATCAATGGATGGGTTAGCTTGGTATCTGATATTAACAGTCTTGCTTACCTCATTGACCTGCCAGAGAAAATGCAAGCAAAAAATGGGGTAGGGGGAAGGAAAAAAGACAATTTTTAACAGAGAAAGCCAGTGACAGGGAAAGCTTTGGACTTTTCAGACATGACATGGCTAATTATAAACACCACACACAGAGGAGGTTTCCAGTGAGATCACAAATCTTTCAAAGCGTAAGGGGCACCTTCCTCCATTATTCAAGGAAAAGGATAGTGAGTCTGGAAGTCCCTATAATCTGAGTTCTTCCAGCTTCTCTGTCTGGTTGAAATGACTGCCCCCATCTTCTTGTGCGTATCACTGTTTTGTCTCTCATCAGTCATCTCTCCAATGCCTTAATTTTTTTTTTTTGGGGGGGGGGTATGTCTTCCCCCCCCTCAGCAACAAAGGGTAGTTGTACTACTGCACCGGTCCCAACATGGCTGGATAGCTCTCTGATATATGTACTTAGGAGCTCCTGCTGTCCTTATATATACATGAGATAACACAATAAGCAGGGAAATATCCATTTTTTTAAAAAAAGTAAATTTTTTAAAAAAATGGATATTTTTTAAAAAAATTATTAACTATATTGGGAAAAAGAAGCTGGTATATCACAAATTCCCCAAACCATGAGATGGATCTGAGAATTCTAACGGGAACATAAAGAATTAAAGTGCAATGTTTTCTCTGAGAGCTATGGTTAAGCATGTAATTTTCTAGGCCCCAAAATAAGATCTTGTAAAAAGTAATCTCCTTTTCTGAAAGTCCCCTTTACTTCTGAAAACATAGTCTGGGGGCTTTCTTGGACATTGAGAAATTCAGAAATGGGCCCTTCTGAAACAATTAATAAAATTTTTCTTCCATTAATGTTTCATCTATAACAAGCTATATATCCAGCTTGGGGGCGAATTGACATCCCATTCCTCTCTTATTCTTACTTCTGCTCATATTTCCAGAGAGTATTATGGAAGCAGAAGAATTTGGCACCTAAGCCATCAACCTAAACCCTTGTCTCTACCTCTGGTGAAATGCCAGGTGGAAGAGGAGATTACAAAATTTAGATTACAAAAGCTTGGGGATTATCTGAGGATGCAAATTATTCATCCTCCTCAATTGCAATAATAACCAAGCGTAATAACTTTTAAAACAAAATAAATAGGTTTTATTTCTTAAACTGAAGAAAATTAGTCACGATTTTTCATAGAAAAGAATCCTCTCTCGCCACTCTGATAATCAAGTCAGACCATATTTCTCAATAGCATATTGAATTACTTCTATTTGTTTAACTCATAGCAAATGAATTGACTAAAAGCCATTAGTAACTTAAAAAAAAATAATGCATCAGAATGATGAGGGTCACACGGAACCAAGCCTTTTAGCTTGCAGCACAAGTCATCAGTGACCAAAGTGGTTAAATCTTAAACTACTCTATTACTAGACCTCGCCAACCATCCAAGATGACACAAAATGAGTGAGAAGTGTTATGGAGTGAATGAGGACATCAAAGCTACTGTGAAAACACGATGCTGTGAGCATGGACAGATGGGGCCCTCTGAGTACTAGCCAACATCAGATCAACTTGGGCTGAAGACAGGGAGCGGCAAGTGTCCACTGGAACTCTGCTGCCTCAGCAGCAGAACTAAAGACTGAGTCTGGAGAGAGGAGTAGGAGTTCCCCAGGAGGATGGGAAAACTGTTCAAAATGCCTCTGTACCAAAAGGAGTTCACTGGGATCGTGGAAACACGGAGAAACACTGCATGGAGACTATTCTATTATACTTGACATTTTGAGGTATAACCATCCCCAAGATCAGAACCATTCACTTACTGCTAACATCACCACTATGCAACTTTTACGTACAGGCCATGGTCAAAATTTCTCAAAGAGAAGGGTGATTTAAGGCTACCATGGGCGATTGTGTAAATAAATAGAAAAATATTATGATTAACAATGGATAATTAGTGAGAACACTCCAAAAAATACGCTAGAACTAAGAAACCACTTAAGAGTCAATTTGCTCTAGTACCTGCAGGTATCTGGCCACATGTGATGAGGAAGAAATGACACATATGAAATGAAAGGTGAGTACTTCACATTAAGTCTCATGAACACAGAAAGACTACAAGGTGGTGTTGGTGATTTTGTAAATCCTAGTGTTTGGCTGAGCATAACATGGATTTTAGTAGAAACCTCTCCACAAACCACTCCTTTGGATCTGCCCCCCAAAGGTCTATGTTCTGAAGTTAAGAACAAGCCTGGGTTCTGAGACAGGCTCTGATGAGTCAGTGCATGAGAGTCTTTGGATGTACACTCACCCAATTCTTTCTCTTCTTTTTCTTTGAATCACTTTCTATGTTGCTGCCCACGCTGGAATGGCTGGTGGCGCTATTGATGCTGGACACGCTGTCGGAGGAGTGCTGCCTGCGGATGCGGAGGTCTGTAGACTGGGAGGTACCATTTCCTGCAGAACCAAGGTGGGATATCAGCAGCTGCTGCCTCGAGCCCATTCCTTTGTCCCAGGGAATAATCTCACACCTAAATACACACTTGAGGACCACTAGGTGTTTCCTGTTAGACATCACCTTCTTTTCCTCACTGATAGTATTAAGGCCCTTGAGTAGGTAGGTGCTATACTGTTGGGTCAATTAAACGGGGCCATACTCTCTTTCCACTTTACATAAATACGGGGAGGGTTAGAGAGAATCCCCCCATCACCAGCTCTGTTGCGCTTTAGACAGGCGCTGAAATGAGTTTTTGAACTGCAGTGGTAGTTGCCTATGTTTTTAGCACTTTTCTGCTCACTGCACTAGGCTCCTTTCATCTCAGGGATCTTCCATACTCCATTCCCTCTTCCTGGAATGCTCTTTTCCCTCTACTCTGCCTGCCCAGCTCCTGCTAATCCTTCCCATGTCAACTCTGTCATCAAGTTCTCAGAAGGCCTGATGGCTGAAACACCGGTGGTTCCAGGAATACCATTGCCTGAAGTGTCAGTGATTCCAAAATAAAGTCTGCAGTTTTCCTCATGAGCACAGAACTACACTTGCAGCCTGGTTTTTAAGAGCACGGTTTCAGAGTCAGACAGACGGGTCTAGTCCTACTTCTGTTTCTAACTACTCCGGGATCAGCTCTTGCCTCTGAAACAGTGTTCCCATCAGCACAATACAGAGAGGACCGGTGTGACACTCAGTAAGGGTTGTGGAAAGAAAATGAGATCCTTCCTTAAAAACTGAAGCGCTGAGCACAACTCTCAGAACACAGTGAGTGGTCCATGAATGTTCACTACCACTATGACTTCTATTACTGTTAAGGTCATTAACGGCAGGAGGGAAATCATTCTCACGTCCACATTGCCCTCCCACCCCCCAGACTAGAAGACACAAAGACAAAGCAATTCACTCACAAATATTTTCCTGGATAAATGTGGGGAAGCACAGGGCTTAGTTGGAATGGCTATAAGGAGGATTCTCTGAAAGGTCAGGGGCCTCTGAGGGAACCTTGCCGAAGGCGGAAGCCCTTACTTACCTTGACTTTTCCAAACAAGTCTGATCCCCTGCAGTGTTTTGCTAGAATCTCTATGTTTAATCTCTAAAAACCTGAGGTTGCAGAAGCATATACTTTCTCAAGAATACTTACCCTAATGATTGTATCTAGAGGTTAATTTAAGTTCAAGCTGTTGTTACAATAAAAAGCCAACGAGACAGGCAAACAGGACTGCTTTTACCACTGAAGTAAAAGAGTCCCTTAGCCCTCTCTTTCACAGAAACCTGGGTTGGAGTAATCTGCTCACCTGTTGCTCAGGGTCTGCTGGTCAGCCCCGGCAGATAAGCATGATGAACCCATTTCAGGTTGTCCCACATCAGCATGGAAATCCAAAGCATTAGTAAAGATAAGGGCTATGAAATATTGTGACACTTTGCCAACAGAAATAAATTTTCTCCCATTTTTTGAGATACAACAGAGAAGAGGACGAGATGGAACAGCTACCTCCCCAGAGGGCAAAAGTCATCTTATGAAGTATTTGCCTCCCAGGACCTGTCCAACTGACAGGGCACCCAGCTCTGGTTGGGAGGTTGCGTCACTCACTGTCAGGGGAGGGCTCCTAGGGGCAGGCAGGCAGGCTGACCGGTGTTTCTGTTCCTACCTTTGCAGTTGAGCTCCGGAGTGTTAATTACTCCATTAATGGCAGCCTGGGCAGCTGCATTCTGTTTCTTTAGCAACTCAATGGTTTTTCTTAACTCATTCAGTTCCGAGTCCTGAGGAGTAGAGAAAAAAATACTGGTTGTTCTAAAATCATTCTCTGTAGCCCTAGCTGGTTTGGCTCAGTGGATAGAACATCAGCCTTCAGACTGAAGGGTCCCAGGTTCGATTCCAGTCAAGGGCACATGCCTAGGTTGCAGGCTCGTTCCCCAGTAGGGTGTGTGCAGGAGGCAGCCAATTGATAATTCTCTCTCTTCATTGATGTTTCTATGTCTTCCTCCCCTCCCTTCCTCACTGAAATCAATAATAAATATATTTTAAAAAATCATTCACTATATAGAGTTCAACTAAAGTGCAAGTTTCAACAGAGGATAATAGGGAATGCAGGAGTTCTAAAAAACCTTTGTCTCAAACAGGAGATTGGGCAAGTTTTCAGCATAGGTATTTGAGCCATGAAACCAGCAGGAATGGCAATCTGTCCCTGATACATGTACCATCTTTCCATCCTGATCATATTTGCACTCAACATGCCTACTCTTTAGCAATTCAAGAAGTACACTAAAATCTACACAATATATGGAATGAAAGAGAATACTATTTTCAGGTGCGCTGTTAACCCCAAACAGCGAGGGGAAAAAGCATCCTTTCTGCTTTACCTTCTGCTCAGCCGTCATGGTCAAACTCTGGAGCCTGATTGTCATGTTTCCAAGACTCTGTTCAAAGGCTGCCACGAGGTGAGCCTGGAGGGGGAGATACAGCCCTTGTTACATTACCTTATAAGGTGAGCGTCCCTAAACAGTGCCAGTCTTATGGACTGAAACCCTCAGAGGTTCAGGTCCTGCCCAGTTCTTCAGCCTATTGAGCCCCCCAGTAAGTACCCTTAGGGATCCAGTTATTCTAGCTTTTGTGTCTCAAATGTCCCATGGTTCTTCCCACCTCCGGGCCTTTACCCATGCTTTGCCCTCTGCCTGCAATGCTCTACCCCCAGCAGCCTCCCTGTCTAAGTTTTGTATATCTTTCTCAAGAGATCTCAGCTCACGCTGTCATGACACCCCCAATGGGGTTGGTTCCCTCAGATCCGATCTCAAAAGCGCAATGGACTGCAGTATCACAATAAAAAAACACACATGCTCTTGTGACTGCCGCTTCATGTCTCCACTCCTCAGCAGGACAACCTTCTGTTCATCAAACACCAAGCTCGCCACAGAGGCTCACACTGAGCATGTTTGCAGGATGAAGGGACAAAGTGGTTGGCATATTTTGCCTGTTATAATCCTGGTTAATAAAAAGCCACTGAAAGGCCCATCTGCTACCTCCTTAGTTAGAGAACCCTTCCCCTGCTCCCCCAGGGAGTTATGACCTTCCCCTGAGCAACCCTGCACTCTTAGAGGTATATAATGGCATCAGTTGCACCATTATTTCTATATTACTAAGACATGCTTAAAAATGCTACCAATTATCATTAAAATATGCATCCAATTTTCAAAGGTGTTTAAAAAAAAAGTCTATGTTAGAATAGAGAAATGTGATGTTTTCCTGTCCTTCTCTGCAATCCTCTTCAAGGAGAAGATGCCACTTTGTGTTTCAACACCAAGTCTTCTTCCTTTTTCCACAGAGCAGCAGGTGATATATTGACTGGCTGACTGAGGATCCTGATAATATTGTTAAAATCAAGAATAAAGAATGGACAAGTCATGTAATTCTATTGGCCTCAGTTTATTCATCCATAAATGGGAGCTCTATTTTCTTCCCAGCGTTATGATGAGCGTTAAATGAAGTGAAAATGGTCTATAAACTATTAAGGAAGTGTGAAACACAGGAACGAATGGACACTGGGGGGCGAGAAAGGAAGAGGCCGGGGAATGAGAAAATGACAAAAAATGCTATCAGAACATAGGAATAGGGAGATCAAGGAAGGGTCCTCGGAGAGGGGTGGGTAGACACACAGAGGGTTACAGGAGGAATGAGGAGGATAGTGGAGAGTCTTGGGAGAAGTTAAGACTTGATCATATTGGAAAATTCTGGAAGGAAAGATGGGTAATGCACACAGTGAAGAGTAAGAGCTGGATACAAAGCTGTGGGGGAGGACTCATTGCCCTGGGCTGGGAAGAGAGCCTGTGGACACTGCCACTTAAGGAGAGAACTGAGGAGTGAGTCAGAAGCCTCTATCACCAGACCTCATCAAACGAGAACCATGGTGGAAGATAAGATCCTCTCTAAGATCACAGCTGAGTCTTTTCTCCAATAGCCATAGGGTCTGGCAGGGAGCAGAACTACTGGTAATAGAAATGCTAAGTGGACTGGCCAGTTTCTTTCTGATTACATGCTCTCTCTCTCTCTTAAAAAACAAGAAAATGCCTTTGCATTTTAAAATAAAGAGATCTACGTTAGTGTGTCCTGGAGGATGTGGCAAAGCCAAAGCCAATTTAATTCAAGACAGTCACATAGTGTACAAAGGAAGCGGGCCAGGATATGGAAATGAAAATGAGTGTTATCCATGCATTTCAAAAGAATGGAAAGGTCACATTTCAGTGACTGGATTTCCATTTATTTCAAATCTTTGTTTGATTGCCTCCCATGATTCTATTCATGGGCACTTATGTCGTCTATCCATACAAACCAAAACCAGACGCCATGAAGACAGTCAGTGAGAAAGCGTTTCTGCAAAGCTCAGGAAGAAACCCCGTTTGCTCTGAGGAACCAGAGGACTGTGCTTTGCTGGGGAACAACGGAAGGACCGACTTTGTGTCATGAACGCAACTATGAAAATACGGGCTGAGGCTGTTGCGAGCCTGGTACAGAGCCACAACCAGGCCTTCTCATCCAGCACCGGTCTCATATTCCCGGGAAAACAAACACAAGTGGTATAAAAACACCCGAGAAGGTAGCTCTGAGTAGTTTGTCCTAGAAAAACAAACACAGCTTGGCCTGTGGGAGAGATGGCAGACAATAAAACACCCTGGTGGTGTGGGGTAAGGCTAAATATTTACTTTAAAACAATACTGGATTCACTGGCTTCGCGAGGAGCAACACACACCCTTAGAAGAATAAGAGTAGTAATGTCAGGGCTCTCACGCTGGCTCCTCTGAAACAGAGAGCAGGGTCCCAGTGGCCCAACGCAAGGTCCCGTGGAGCATGAGGTCAGTAGAAGAGCAAACTCAAGTCCATCATAAGTAAAATAGAGGCCTGGTGCACGAATTCGTGGAGGGGTTGTGTCCGGCCGGTAGGGGTGAGGGATCGGGAGCGGGGCTGGCCAGGGGGAGGGGCCCCAGATGGTTGGTGGGCTGGCCCTGTCCCCCAGTTGAACTCCCAGTTGAGGGGACAATTTGCATATTACCCTTTTATTACATAGGATTACTATTTTTTGACAAGTAAGGGTCAATAATTGACAGCAGTAATTCTTACCTAAGAGAGCAGTTTTGAACTTATGCTATTAAATCTCACATATTTGGATTACACCAGGAGATCCTGGCTTATTGGGTCGGAGGTCGGTTCTGGATTCAAATAATAACCCAGATAAAGAGTCCACCCTCAGAAACTAAGACCTCTGCTGTTTTCTGAATAGGATCAAAGCCTCAAAACCCAGATCTCACATTAACTTCTGAAGTTCTTTTGGTAGCATTACTGATGGTGGATGAGGTAAAAAAGATAAGGAAGGCTTACAGAACATACAGAGGCCTAGAACGTTAGGGTTTTGAAAATATATATATATATATATATATATATATATATATATATATATACAAAAGATTTCTAAAAATATAAGAGAGCTAAAAAAAAAAAAAAAAAAAAAGCATGAGTGACCACACTGACCAAATACTGGGCTTGTAATCAAGGCCCAGCACTGTGTGAGGCACCACGTGCCGACTTTGAAGAGAAATGGTTTCCTTGCGCAGCCTCAGGCTTGAGGCAGGAATTACCTGGACAAAAACTCCAGCTAAATATTAATTCCGAATACTGACTCAGCTTCTTGGTCCCTGGAAGACAACCTTTTGAAATTACTTTTTGCTTAACAGCCTACTATGGGGTCAAGCAGTTTGCTTTATGACCGGCGAGTATGTACACATGTATTTGTTTCTCGGGCTGGGCTGTGCGTTCCTGGGTAAGAAACCTGGCCCAGGCAGCATCACAGCACCTTCCAAACCTCAGGCTCTGCCTCTGAGCTTCAGCCCTGCAGCAGGAGTCCTGCACAGACTGGTCTGATGGGGTAGGAGATCTCTGTGTCTACTCTAACCCCTATAATTCTATGTCCACATACAGGGAAGTTTTCTAGGAGCAAACCTGACCACCTCGAAGCTCTGCTTAGAACTCACTGAGAAATCACCACCAACAGC
Source organism: Pipistrellus hanaki (assembly GCF_964339955.1). NCBI lineage: Eukaryota > Metazoa > Chordata > Mammalia > Chiroptera > Vespertilionidae > Pipistrellus > Pipistrellus hanaki. Next base: position 55,995,473 of record NC_140511.1, on the reverse strand, counting down.
TGAGAGCTTCTGTGATGTGCCCTGACCATTGCCTTTCATTGATGCCTCCTTCCTTCCCCCCTTTTCCTCCCCTCCACCTGCCTCTTCCCCCTATCCAAGCTATAGATTCTAATTACAGAAAACTACTTATATACTCTCCAAATGCACCAAGATCTTTCACCCTGGGCTTTTGCACAAACTATTCTTCCAGCCTAATAGTTAGTATGGTGTCTTCCTCATGCACCCTCCCCTATACAGTATCCATCAGATGTCACCTCTTCCAGGAAGCCTTTCTGGATCTCCTCCTACCCCACAGAGAATGCGTTAGGTGCTTCTCGCACATATTCCCACCACCTTTTCTCTTTATCTCTATCATAACAGTTATCATGTCATAGCAAATTTGTTTTGTCTCTCTGCTGTACAGACAAAGAACACTGAGATGACGATGACTTGCTTGCTCTGCTGTTGAACCCACAGTGCCTGGGGCATAGTTGGCACTTAAACAATTGCTGAATTGAATGCCGGTTGGCAGTGCCCCCTGAACACGTAATTGTGTAAATTATAATTACAGAACAGTCAGCTATTTACTTGGGAGCCTTACATCCCTCCACCTTTTTCCCCCTGAGAATTTCAGAAAGAAGATGGGAAGAAAAATGAACATTTCTGAACACTTAATATACCCCAGGTACTGGTCACATGACAACCCTGAGAGGTATTATCATCACCCATCATACAGAGCAGCAGATACAAGCTCAGAGGTTAAAGAGTTTGCCCAAAGCACAGAGCCCGCAAGTTACAGCGCCGACATTCACACCCATGGTGCTAAATAGCCTGCATCCTATTTGTTACACCGCACTGCTCCCAGGGTGCTCTGGGGCAGGAGGCCTTGAGGTAATGCTCAGAAGGGGACAAGGGCCATCTCCCTGCCCGATGGCTACTCCCCTGTGCCTATACTCACATTTGCTGTCAGCTGGGTGGTCAAAGCTGAAACCTTTTCCTGGGAGGCATCCAGCTCCCGCCGCAGCTTGCGGATCTGAAGGTGAAAAGGGACAGGGTTACTTGCTGTGGGAGTCCACTTCCAGGTGGAGCTGGGTAAAATAACTGATGGCAGTGAAAGTGGAACTCCAACCAGCAAACTGTTCCTTACCTCTGACTGGCACTTTTCTTCTGGCTGCAAAGAAAACATAGGGAGATTAGAGGATCAAATCTAATCTGAGAAACAAAGAGCAGCGCAGTCCAGCCTGCAGGGACCGCATTTGGATGCGACCAGCAGTCTGGAAGATTAACTCGTTTCTTTCCTGGGGTATTATTCTGGGTTTACTGGTTCCATGAATTTGATTATTGGAAAAGACCAAAAACAAACGGCATATTATTTTAAGAAATTTGGAAGAATTAGAACACCCCCATTACTTTGATTGTGAGGAGCCCCTGTCCCCATGTAAAAACAGTGACAGGGTCAGGGGCTCAAGGCAGGGTGTGAGAAGGGGATGAGCCAGGGCAGGGTTTGCCAGATTTAGCAAATAAAAATATTGGACAACCCGTTAAATTCTATTACTATTACTACTACTACTACTACTACCACCACTACTACTTTTAAAGTATGCCTCAAGTAATATTGGGACATACTTATACTAAAAAATTACTTGTTGTTCACCTGAATTTCAAATTTAACTGGGTGCTCTGTATTTTACCTGGTAAACCTCACCTGGGAGTAGGCAGGCCTGCACGTAAGTTAATTCTGCCCCAATTCACCCGCACTCTCATCTCCCAGGCACTGCAGGACAGGAAGGCTTCTAGAGTAAGGGAGGCCAGATGCCTCTGTCAGCCAGCCTGTTGACATCCCAGATTATAAGGATAAATGTGACCCTCACCTTCCTGCTGTCCCACCTGGAGTTTCCCAGTTACCTATGACCCTGAGGAGTTAAAGCCTCTTACTGGCAGAACCTTCCATGCTGGGCCTCTTCTCTACACTGACACCATATCTTCAGGGCTTAGCTCAGCACCTGGCATATATGTAGTGCCAGTCATACTGCTGACGAAGTGAATCTAGGTTTGAAAGGACCATCTCTGGCACCGAGATCAGAGAGATTCATAGTAGAACCAAGACTTAGTGTTGGCACTGCCTGGCAGAAGGCCATCGCTGGGATTTCTTAATAGATGACGGCTTAAACAACCTTCCCAATGTTACTATATAGAAAGCCTTTACATTGAAAACCAGGACTCTGGCTGACAAGACGATTAGCTGAAGAAAGAGGTACTTTGGAGTTGGAGGGGTGAGGTGGGTAGGAGCTGAAGAGAGTATTTCTAGGTCCTTCAAATCAAACCATGTCAACAACCACAGAAGTCTGCTTGCCATAGGCCCAAGAAAGAACAGTCAGACTGTGATCTCTTTAATTTGATTCTAGGATGACCTTTTACTTACAGGGAGCTATATATATATAGTTTGTCTTGCTATGTAGCCCAGAAATCTAGTATGACCAAACACAGAATTATTTAAAAAACAAACAAACACAAAAACAACAACAAATAAAAACACAATACATTTGTCCTCCACAAAATTAAAGGCTAAATAATTGTCAATTCTCAATTAAGAAAATATTTTTTTTCCTTATAGGAATTCCCAAAAATTTATGTGCATGGTATAAAAAGTAAGCACCACAGAACAGAACCAATCTAGTATGATATTTGATTACATTTGGTTTTGGCCACTAAAACTCTCATTGATGGGGAACATGTATGAGTGCTTACTCTGTGCTGTGTGCATTGTATTTATTACTGTACATGGATTTTCTTATTTTATGGAAACCTATTTTTGGAACACCTATCGGGTATGAGGAATAAAAACAGAAAAATTCCTTGTGCCAAAGGAATTTATATTGTAGCAAAAGGTAATCTTCAGAACATTTAATCCTCATTACAACTCCAGCAAGTAGGGTCAGTTCTTCTTTATATTTTACAGATAAAGAAACTGAGGCAGGTTTAATACACTGTTCAAAGTCTTTCTTTTCAAATTCTACCAGTAGGTGGCCAAGGCTTCTCACACATTCTAACTCGTCACCATGCACAGCACAAAGTACTAACAAAGCAGCCTATTCCTGATTTATTGATTGGTACGTTATAGTCAATAGTTGTTTGTGAATTTCAAATCTTGTTTCCTAATTAATTCATCCCTTTATAATGGAAATACTCTCTCCAGGAAAAAAAATGCTGATATTTTATTCTTGACATATTTGATAAAGGAACCCCGGCTCATATGATCATAGCCACACAGCACTGATTTATACTCACTGTTGAATAAATGGACGATGTGCTGGAAACCAAGGAGAGTGAGGATCCATGAACTATTTAAAAAAAAGAAAAGGAAAGGTGAATTACACAGCTGGCTGCTATGAAACTAAAAAAAGGGGAGGGAAGGAGAAACTGAGCATTATAGGGCACTACCAGGTTCACGGCAACTTGATCTCACCTTGACCTGACCTTTTCTGGTTTGGCTATAGGTCAGTGTCAAATAAGGAATAGTTTGTTAGGAGAGTCAGTCAATTTTCTGTTACCACATTTTTTTCTACAACCTTCTAAATACTCCCCTCTGACCCCCAACTATCAAAATAATACATGATTACTTAATGAAAATTTTCAAGGACAGAGAAGTGCTAAAAAGCAAATCCACTACAGTAACTGGCATGGTTCATAATTCTATTTTCCAGGGGCAACCTGTTACGACTCCAGCGTATTTTGTCCCTTTCTTTTTCTAATGTATTCATTTAGGAGTGAGATTGTGTGCTTGTGTATTTTATACCCTGCTAGCACCTGCCCCTTGTAACTGCAGAAGAGGAGCTGATTATGGCCATAATGAAACCATTCTAGAAGAATACTTGCTTGCAAACATATGTCTAGAAAGCACAACCCAGTGAAATATAGATTCTATGTTCGATTTCCGTCATGTCTACCAAGGGACAAGCAAGTGGTGTTGCCTTTTCTGTTTCTGACTGGCACTTTTTGACTTAGGATCATCCTCATACCCTCTTAGCACCCTTCCTGCCCTCAGCCAAGGGGAGACTCATATTAGCTACTTTCATGATATTTTAAAGCCTGGTCTTTTCTAGGACAAGGCATTCTGGCTGACTTCTCTCTTTGGAAACCGGATTCTTTAACGATATTTTCTTGGTACTCTCTCCACAACTTGTTTGAAAGAGAGAAATAGGCATCTCGGACCTTTTCCCTGGGAGAAGCTTTCCTGGCCACAGTAAAACGCATCTGTCCCACACCGAGCTATCACCTTTGGTCTGAGAGTAGGAGGCTCAGGAGTAACTTTCCACGTGTGCTCAGTGGCTTTCACTCACCACCTAAGGATTGAACTCAACTTGCATCAGCAGCTGCAGAAGCCACCTGCCCACAGCTCGGTGTGCACTCAGGTCCTCCTCTAAGTGGTTCCAGACACTCTGAGTTCTGCACGTGGCTCTCAAGCATGCCCTAGAGTAGGGGTGTCGAACTCAATCAGAGAAGGGGCCAAAATCTAAAATCCAGCCTAAATCGCGGGCCGAATGGTTTACTGAACAGTCATAAACTGACAATGTCATAAACTGACAGCGGAGTGCAGTGATGACAGCGCGGTGCGGGCCACATTGCAAGGCCTGGCGGGCTGGATTTGGCCCGCGGGCCTTGTGTTTGACACATGTGCCCTAGAGAGTGCTTTGCCTCCTCAGGGGCTCCGCCAATACCGTTCCCTTTGTTTAGGACGCACCTCATTTCTGTCTGTCCAAACCTTCAGGGTCAGTGCAAACCCCTTCTCCATGAAGACTTCCTTATTGCGCTGACTGCCACCTGGGTGGGCTCTCTCCTCCTGAACCCACATTGCTCTGGGCTTGCCCTACCTGCCCTCTTCTCTCTTAGCCTTCACACTGATGCTGCCCCTGCACCACCACTCACAGTCACCTTCCTTGGAGTTCTAGATCTTTGCATCCATTCTTCCTCCACCCAGGACTCATTTGACTCAGACCCCATAAAAAAAACAGTTACGGTGTTAACGACCATTAATGGCTTTCAGCGTTAATATGTCCACACATTAACAGAAGTTTCTCATGTCCCAACCCAGTGACCTAATTGTTCCAGAAGGGTAACCTACTTCAGCCCCAGGACACAAGCAGCAGCGGGAGATTATACTGGAGGCCAAGCTGGGGACAGAGATGCAGGTAACATAACCCCGTAATCACACCTTTCAGTCACACTGCCCCGCCAGACGCCTGCTCCAGAAGCCTGCACAGGCTGCTGAATGGCCTCTGGCGGCTGGAAAATGCAAGTTTTCCTCTTACATTTCTCCACCTCATGGACTCACTGACAACCTGCAGCCCTATCTCCGTGGAAGCTGGGGTTACAGGCAGAGAAGAGCGCATCTGGCAGGGATCGGGTGGAGGCACTTATTTTCCTCTGTAATTAACCCCTCTCACTTGGTCAGAAGCAACGGCAAAGCTGTGGTCTAGAGAAAGACTTTTTGCCTTCCAGAGTCAACCCCAAACTGAATGTGGCTGACCTGAACCACTGCAGCTGGCCCTCCTTTAAGTGAACTGAGCCAACAAGTCGGAGCTTGGATACTCTGGGACAACAAAAGGCCTCTGAAAGTCACAAAGCCCAAACAGCAAATGCAGGCCATGCATTTCCTCTCTATACTTGTATGGCCAACATTTTAAAGTTACAAGGAATCTCAGGTCATCTCTGCCATTGTGCAATCTGAAACCGATAGAGATCGTGAACTGCTCAAGGTCACACAGCATTCAGGAACAGGATCTGCTTGCTTTGCTCTTAAGTGATCTGTTTTTTTCTTTTTTCTTTTTTTTCTCACTCCAAAGGCATATATTTTCAAAATGCATCCCACCTCTTCCTAAATGTCTGCTATTAAAGTTGACTTTACATGCGCACGATGCATGTGATAAAAATGAATTTACCTGAAATAACTTTGAAAGGCTGTATGTGGGCCATATCTATATCTAATCCACAGGGTTATCATACCCACTTCCTTCTAAATGAATGATGGTTAGTAAATACCACCAAGTCATTGCACAAGTACTTGTGCTAATTCTTCCTAAACTTCTTTCCTGCTTTCTGGCATGTGATATACCTACTGATACTCTTATAAGGGATGTTCTAAAGTGAGATGTGATTTTTTTCCCAACTGTTTCTGCAAAACTGTTAAAAATTCAAAAGATGAGGGGAAAGTCTCTATCTAACTGCACTTAGGTGGAATCTAAAAATAAAAATAAATGAATATGGTTGCCAGGGGAAAGAGAGGTTGGAGGGCTGGGCGAAATGGAGAAGGGGTTAAGATGTACAAATTGACAGTTATTTCTTGTCACAGAATGTGATGTACAGCAGGGGGAATATCTATAATAATAAAAGCATAATATGCTAATTAGAGCAGACAGCCAAAAGACCTTCTGGATGAAGCTGCTACAATGGGAGCCGAGGCAGAGGTGGTAAGGGGTGATCAGGCAGGCAGGCAGGTGAGTGGTTAGGAGCCAGTGGTCCCCAATTGCAAGAGGGATACCACACAACTCCCCGCCCTCCATGCACAAATGTTGTGCACCAGGCTTCTAGTAATCAATAATATGTAATGGGGCGGGTAGGGGGGCGGGGGGAGAGAAACACTTTGTAAGTTATATAAATGTTTAACCACTATATGGTACACCTGAAACTAATATTGAATGTCAAATTAAAAATAAATTCTAAAAAAGAGATATAAAGAAAAAAACACCATCTAATTATACAAGTCTTATTTTTTTTTAACAACCGTGGAAGAGATAAAATCAATCTGATGCCAAATTTCCCAAAAGACAAAAATGTTATGTGTTTATAGTATATCAACAGCAGTTTCTACCCCTTCCCCATAACTTTGATTTTCCCCACTGCATTCAGTTCCACGTCACCATGAATCAAGAGATTTACAAAAGTCTAGACACTGCTCCTGGGCAAGCACCCATTGTTAATGCCACTTTGCCATGCAGATATTCCACAGTTGTGCTGTCTGACTCCAGATGAGATACATAAAAGTGATCTGATGAGGATGCCGTAATGGTCCTGGACCTTTATGAGGTAAAGTGTGCTTGTTTGGACAAGTTATGGTGCTGCACACGGTTCACTCAGGTACATACACGGCAGAGAAGATGAATACAGAGCAGGACATTCCATCTGGGAGTCATCATCAGGAGAGCTGGGGATGCTCTGTGGCCATGTGTGGCCAGCACACCCACTTCAACAGAAGTTCAAGACAAACTGCCTACTCCTACACCGTACGGTCAACATATCCTCCAGTCTTGCTGCTCTGAGTGGTTACAGCACTCATTTCTAGCTCTTAAATCCAGCAAAACCCTCTCAGCCCCCCATCCTCTGTTCTGGGAGGTTCCCATACATGATTTATATACTTGCACCTGCTCAGTGAATGTCCCTGGATGCAAACGATACATAAATGAGGGTGGATACATAAATGAGGTGGAGAGAATTTAGTTGCTAAAGGGATTAACAGGGGACAACTGCTCTGTAACTAAACGCTTTAAAATTTTTGTAAAAAAGTACCCCCAGGCAAAGCAGAAGCCATCTTGCATTTCCCTCTTGACCTGTTTAGGGATTTCTGAAACAATCAGAGGTTTGTTTGTGCTTTCCTATCAAGAGGATGCTGGGCACATGTCCCCACTCTCAGGAGAACTGGGAGCAGAGGGAAGTGCCTATGGCTCTCCTCCCACATTCTCTTCTGTCACTGGCCAAACTAAAAAGGGCACAACCAGAGACACAGCCCTCAGCTGGGGCTAGACTGCCAGTTGCCAGGACACTGGTTGGGAAGCCGAGTCTATAGGCTGAGAGTGCAATAACATCATTGGGTTAACATTTGTGTATATCATCTCATTAATCTTATAATCCTGTGGGCTGAGTACTATTAGTACTCCCACATTATCAGTGAATAAAACAGAGGCAAAGAGAGGTGAAGTAATTGCCCAAGATCATACACCTAATAAATAGTGAAACTGGATTCAAACTCTGGTAGTCTTACTATACACTCTTAACCATTCATTACCCAGTGAGTCCTGCCTCCAGTGTCTGACCAGTTCACCCTGGGGGAGCTTTGGGGAATTGGGTGATGTCCCTCCAGAACATTTTGACTGCTGTTTCCCTAACTCACACCTTGACTAAAGGAACAAAGGGAAAGAGATAGGAACCTAGCTAGGAAGATGGCTGACAAAGTTGCCCACAGCATTTTAATCTTAAAATTCTGATGTAAATGATTTTAAAATAGAAATCTAATCCAAAATATTCCCACTTAGCAAGCAAAGAATGAAAAGGGCATCACTGAATGCAATAAACTTGAACCACTGAATGCCTGAATAACAAAGCAGAAAATTCTTGAGAGCAGCAGAGAGGCATGGCTGCCCGGAGCCCCCCAGAGTCATAAGGAGGCATCAGCACAGGGAAACAAAACTCTCCAGGAATGTGCTCCTCCAAGTTGGGGAGCCAGTGGCTGAACTTCAAGATGAGAGTGCATGCCAAGAAGCTATGACCCCTGTCTAAGAACGAGAAACCTAGAGCAAAACTCAGTCAGCTCTAAGGCTCACAGTGATTTTTTTTTTTTTTAGTAGGATCTTCCCTAGAGTCCTGAGACATCAATTAAGAGTCAGACCCTACTATTCAGTTCTCCAGCCCGACCCCTCAGTCAGTGGGGGAGTTGGAAGCACTCACATGTGGACTCTCAGGTCAACGAAATGAACTTGACATAGAGGAGAATTAACTACACCCCTAACCTGGGAGATGGCCAGTCTCCTTGCTTACCTTCTTCAAACCCATCCCGGAAGGAGCCTGAACGGCTCATGGTTCTGCTCTTCTCGTCCAGGGACATGGAGCTATTCCGGAAGCGGCTGTCGGTGTACGGGTCATACTGCCCGTCGGCATTGGAGAGGCTGTGGGTTCTCAGCATGGTCGGGTTTGACAAGCTCATCTGGGTGACAGTGGTGGGACTCGCTGGAACAAAAGGAATAGAATCAAAAGGTTGGGAATTCATGTCTCTGTTCAAATCCTGGACGGGGATGAAGAGGAGACTGCTCGTGATCAGTCATATCCATCCCTGCCAACTTCTCTCTCTTGTCTGTTTCCTAAAGGTGGTCACATCAGCATTTGAGTTATACACTGAGAGCTAAAAATAAGGGAGGGGAGGTGGGTCCAAAGCAGGGCTCTGGGCCTCAGCTTTCCAACTTGGCACGTTCAGACAGGCTCGTGTCACCTTCCAGGCATGAGCTAATTACTCCCCGGCTCACCGGAACAATTCTCTCCGAAGCCCAAAGCCCGAAATAGCCCCACCAGGCTTTTGATCAGCTGGGAAACATTTGTGCGTGACAAGAAACTCCTGCCCCAAAGAGTTACGGCTCGGAAAGAACAATATGCACACGGGTCTCGTCGCCTCAGATGGGGAACACTGAATAAGGGCGCCTCAAGAACTTCGGTGCAGAGGTGGCACATTTACCTTAGCCAAAGCTAGCTTTCTTACTAAAATCCAGCCATTTTAGTAACGTCCAGTATTTCAGAAGTATCCCTTTAGTTAACTGAAAATGCAGAGTTAAGTCAGACTTGATTCCAAGCCACACCTGTCCTTAAAGACTGAATTGATTGCTCACAATACTCAGGAAAGGCAGAGCGGCAAGGAGACATGACTGGGAAAGGTCCCCGCCCCTCCCATCAGCCTTCCAAGGCTCAGCTCCCATCCTGCCACCTTCATGCGACCTTCCTTGTAATTCCCGCCAGGACTGACCTTTCCTTTTCCTAACTGTAAATGATACTTGCTACCTGATCATATTTAGTTTCTACACGGCTTCCTATAAACAGAATCCCCTGACTTGTCAGCAGGGACTGTGTCACACATTCTTTTCCTTTCCCCACTGTGCCCGTCAAAGCATCATCTCAGGAGTGGGCACTTCCAAGAATACTTATTCAATCAAAACATGATTTTTATCTCTAGCATAAGAAAGCATGAGGATGACCAAACATGGGACATGCTCTACAATCTACTTCTTTTTAAAAAAAATAAATTTTTATTGACTTCAGAGAGGAAGGGAGAAGAAGAGAAATATTGTAGAAACATCAATGATGAGAGAGAATCATTGATCGGCTGCCTCCTTCCTGCCCCACACAGGGGATCGAGCCCACAACCCAGGCATGTGGCCTTGACTGGAATCGAACCTGGGATCCGTTAGTCTCCAGGCTGAGGCTCTATCCTCCAAGCCAAACTGGCTAGGGCTACAACCTACTTCTTTAGGTCTTAGGAATAAGGTACATTTTTCTCAAGAATGGGATGGTTAGCTCTAACTCTACCAACCACAGAAAGATTATTACAGATTAGAATATTGGAAACTTTTCCATTTCCTCTAGTTGCTTTGCTGTCAATTTCCTGTAATCAAACTGCATTGAGGAGGGCTGACCAGATCCCGAGAGGGGTGAAACCACACGTCTATGACTAACAGATCTCTTCCAAGCACAAGCTGACCTCTGCTCCAGGGAGCCGTTCCACACAGCTAATGACAAGCAACTACTCACCAAGCTGAGAGAAGTTGAACCTCGTCCCGGAGGGAGAAGTGACGCTGGAGCCAGAGGAGAAAGGGGAATTGGCAGCCGTGTCCTGCAGGCCTCCCGCAGAGTGGGACCGTAACCATTCTTTTGCGTCTTCTTGTGAGCGGAGCTGGGAGGTGGGGGTGTACCTGGACGGACAGAAATCAGGCTGGATTAACTACGAATGGCGCTTACAGAAAATGAACTCCGGGGAGCAGATGGTGAACACACATCCGAAGCTGATGTTAAAAAAAGCCCAATCACTATATATCCCGAAACCTACCAAGTTTTTTTTTTTTTTCCTACTTGGCCGCCTTTGGGGAAAACTGCAATTCCTGTCAGTTTGGAGGGAACACATAAAGGGAGCAAGGCCGGTGAACGCTCAGAAGAGCCGTCACGGGGCGTATCTGTAACATGTTGATTCACGACAGTGTCATGTCCAAGCCCCCACCCTGACGGCACTGAAGCAACCAAACAAGCTGCGGTTCGAGCTTGGAGGATTTTCGTTAGAGAGCTCAGGGCATCAGCCTTCCAGAGCACACACAGGTGGCCATGAATCACGGCACATCAGAAACCAGCCACGAAAAAGTGTGAGGACAGTGATGCCACTGCAATCTAGCATCAACATGTCTTCTCAAAGGAACCCAAGTTGTTGGGTTTCACACTCGGGTGAGGAGGGGGGGCGGGAGCACTGCAGAAGTCCCGTGGTCCCCTTCCTCATTGACGCCTTTGGTAACAGTTTATCGAATGTCTCCAATGGGCTGAGGGCCTTTCATAGATGTGATCTAAATCAAAGGATTTCTAAATCACACAAGTGGCTGCAGAAGCCTTAGATTTACAAACAGATTGCCACGGGGTAGCTACCGATCACGTCAATCTCGGGATTCTTTTGGCTTAAGAAAGGAGTTGTCGGTGTGTTGGGGTTGGATGTGTGTGTATGGAGGGAGGGAGCTGGAAAGGGAAAGTCAGAGTGAGAGGGAATATAAATTGTGTCCTCCTTCATGTTTTCACTCTAGTGGATGGACGTGTAACTTTCTAGGTCCCATCACTTGCTTGGAGACAGTCTGCCACATATTCCTATTCCAATTAAAAAAAAAAAACACACACACAAATTTTAGAAAGCCAGAGCTACGTAATTTTCATAGGCTAGGTCTGCTCCAGAAAGAAATATATCCACATTTTGAAATGTCAATATTTTAGAGAGGTTAGCTTCCTCCTGGGGCAACAGGGGTGCATCAAATCCAACTCATATTAAAAGTGGCCGACATGCAAGCATCTAGCATGGTTGCCAACCATCAGCCCTCCCAGCGTGATGCACACCGTTAGGTACAAAAGGCCTTCCCAGCTCCCTTTTCTTGGGCCACACAAGCCGTCTGCTGGGGGATTTTCTAATACTGTGGTTTTTAGATTCAAAGAATTGGCTTTACTCGAAGCTCCTATCGAAAGGAAGCATTGATACCTACCTCACATTACTGTTCAGAATGCTCTCAGCCTTATGAGCTACCGGTTATCAACTACAGACAGACGTGACAGTGTGAAACATTTCATCTCACGTTCCATTTTTTTTTTTTTTTCAAAAGCATGTGATGCTCAGTGCAGGGTGAAGCTGATGCTACATAGAACGAGGCATTGAGAGAGCAGGAGAAATGACAGCCGCAACCATGAGATGTGGAGGCCACGGGGCAGCGTGAGAACTGAAGTTCCTCCGATTGGCAGAGGGAAGCAGATGGTGGGAGCCATGGTGACTTATAGCATCTTGTTTTACCAGGACTAGCATCCAACTGAGCCCAAGCCATGACTTCCAATGAACGAGAGGACATGACTTCCTCATTGTCTTCTCCTTCTTTTCACCAAAAGCTGATCACACCGATGTCTTGTTGGGCACCGGAAACTGACCCGAATTTTGATTATTATTCAGACGCATGCAAAGTATGTCCTTAGCAATTTTCTCTGGGCCGAAAGCTAAATATTTTTAAGTTTGGGGGTGATATTTCCTTCCTCCTTGGCTCGCGTCCTGGCTAACAAATCAACATGCTACAAGTCAGGCCCTTTGTCTCGGAAGGCAGCCCGTGAATTGCATGGCCATGGTGACATGTTCAACGGTTACAGCCCGTGGCCTCGAAAGCAGCAGTAACTGCTCTCTGGGCTTCACCAGGATGTCGTTTCATGACACAGTTTCACCAAAAGCCCCCAAAAGCACAGCCTCTGCTCAAGCAAATAAACCAACGAATGGACAGATGAGAATGAGAGGGTGTGAGGGCAGCCTTCGTCCAGGGTCTGACTGCGGTGGCCAAAGCGGGGACCCCAGCCCAGCCCGAACCCCCACCAGCCAAGCCCCAAAGCCACACCACATGGCATGGATGCAAGAAGGAAACACAGATACCTGAGTCCTTTCTTAGGCAAAGTGTTCCTATCAAGGTGCGGGTCACTGTAGGAAAGTTAAAACAAAAAAAGAGAACTTGAGAGGAGCACAGGAAAAGCAGGCGGTGTCAGGAGGGAAAGGCTGAGCCAGGGCTGAGGTCTGGGCCAAGAGACTCACTTCACCAGAGGTGCTCCCTTCTCCAGCTGGCCATGCAGCACCTCCACGGGGAACAGAAGAACCCCAGCCCTGGCCTGCGCTGATCCAGGGCACACCTTACCCCGGGAGGCCTGAGGCACTTGACCCCACAGGTTCAGAGCCATGCTCGGGGGCTGCTGCACCTTGAAGCAGAGCCCGTGCCTTCGGCCGCCCCGTCGCCCATTTCTGCACCATCACCACTGCTTCATGCAGAGAGAGAGAGAGATGCCAGCTTCTCTGTGCCCCTACCTCGGGGCCACGCCCAGTGCCACAGGCAGTGATTTCAGTGAGAGAAGGGACTCAGAGGAGGGTTTCAAGAGGCCTGCCGTCTGCATATTTGGAATTCACTCATGAATTCCAGGTCCCTCTCAGTTCCTGCAGTCCTTATTGGACGTAGCTAGGAGCTCAAAGCTCAGCCCGGGCCCGAGGAGGCAGACGCGTTACAACTTGCTGGCTGATAAAGTCAAGGCATTCAGATTTCCAAAGAACCAGGGTTGAAAGGCTCGGTCTGCGAGTCTGACAACAACAAAGTTTGTGCCGTGGATGGGGTGAAGAGGGTTTTCATTAATTTTTTTTCCCCTGAGCACAAAACAACATCTGTTTGTTATGTTTGGCTAAGCCACAGCTCCCCCACAAATTTCAAGTCCATATCCATCTCCGAGGCCCACCCACAGGGCAGTTGGGGGCAAACAAGCCTCTTCATTTATAAAGTCTCGACGCACCACATATTCTTTTTCATTATCGTTACAGGAAACGGGCACAGGGAACAGAGCAGCCTGCAAAACAGACGGAGCCAAACTGCAGCGAAGGACTTGGGAAGGGAGAAGAGCCAGCTGCGTGGGGAGCAGGGGGAGCTGGGGGAGCAGAGGGGAGCGAGGGGGTGGGAGACAAAGGTGAGGGCCAAGCTGCACGGTGGGTGGTAGATCATTTCTGGGCTGGGAGGGGAGGGGAGAGGAGGGTAAGGGAGGGGAGGGAGGAGGGGAGGGTGGGAAGCAAGAACATGCCACAGGAAGGCTGAGATGCAAGTGAGAGCTCCTGCTGCCCCAGTTCAAGTGCAGGTTTGCAGTTCCTTCCCAAGCTGGGAAGTGCGGGGTCAGCCTGCCCCGCCTCTCCAGGCTTCGGTGGACAGCGGAACAGGCCCTCACTGGCATGTCCGGGGGGCACGTACTACATTGGAGCCACGAGCACAAGCGGAAGCCTCAGGCCAACAGCCTCACACAAAACGTCTGGCTCGACACAGAGGGGCAGAGGAACCTGGAGGCTCGGTGGGGTCCCGGGCCTATGATGTCATTACCTGTCCTGCTTCCTGGGCAAAGTACTTCTGCAGAACTTAGGGCTAGCGGCAGGGGAGGAGAGAGGGCTAGAAGTCCAGGCAGATAGAAAACAAGAGAAGGAGCATTAGATTGGAAGAAAGGGGAGGCGTCATCACATACAGTGATTTTTCTCATTCCCGGGATGACAATGGACACACCACTACGGCCGAGAGACCCGCAGCTCTGGGGGTGCTTCTGGTTTCCAGATCTTCTCTCACTGGCCAGCAGCCCTTCAGGAGGAGGGTGACTGCCACGAGGACCGCGAAATCGAGCCCACTGCCTAAAGACCATCCTGCCACACCCCCCGTGGCTGCAGCCGGCCACCCACTCTGCCTGCACAATTACAGCGGGAGGAAAAAAGAACAAACAGAATCAAATGGAAGGATTTCAGAGGTGGAATGCCATTTCAAATGGATGTATTAACTCTGCCCCCAAGACACTTCCAAGCACGGAGAATAACCCCAATGAACAAGATAACAGGAAGCAGAGCTGAGTTTTATTCTATCCCAAACTGGCTTTCCTATAGGAAAACATCAGTGATTAAAAAAAAGGGCCATCTCTCAGGCAAAGGGGAATGGCCACTCGGAGTCCTAACACAACCCTCTGCCTCCCGAAAGGGTGTCTTTCTGAGAGAGACAGGCAGCCAGACGCACACCACCAACCTTTCGGACAGTGTGGTCTTCACACTGTTGGTTCGCACAAAGGGAGCCAGGGAGTCGTCCTTAGAGGAGGCGAGGAGGCCCGAGGAGGAGTTGTGGCTCGGCCCCCCACCGCTGCTGAGGGAGATGTCGATGGACTCGCAGCTGGTGTGCAGACTGCTGACGGACTGGAAGCCCTTGCTAACTGCCGAGGAGCTGCTGGCGTTGGTGCCCCAGGTGAGGCTGTTGGAGGGGCCTGAGTGGGCTGAGCTGGGGCTGGAGGCTAGTGGAGACTGGTTGAGGTCCACATTCTTACTGTAGAGAGGACTGCTGCTCCCGCTGCTCAGGGCGCCGCTGCCCGAGGGGGACTCTAAGTTACCTGGCTGGGTCAAGGTGGCATGAGGATTGGAGAGGACCACCGCGTTTTTCATGTTTTCAGCTGTGGCCATGGGCACTTGCTTGGTAGGCTTCCCACCAAAGAGTCTGTGAAGAGACAAAGGGTTGTTTGGGTTGAACACCCAGAGCCGAGGGGCTGCGAGCTAGGAGGGTCGGGGGCACGGGGACAGGAGCCTGGGAGTCCCTGGGGGAGGGCACAGTCGTTTCTGCTGAAATAGCTCCAGGCACCCAGAGGTCAGGCCACCAGGGCTCGGTGCATCACAGGGTTCTAGCCTCCAGTTCTCTGCTACAGCTGAGACGGTGGGGAATTGTTTTCTACAGGACTATGCATGCTCATTCAAGATCTCACTTCTCTTTCTTTCCAAGAGTAGCTAGAAAATGGCCCTGGCCCGGGAAACTTCTAGAAGGAAAAGAGCTGCCTTCATCATCTTTGCACCCATGACCCTAGGACAGTGTAACTCCGGGAACACGTTTGATTCGATCTCTAAGCACAACATGCAGAGTCAAGAACCCGAGTCTACATCTGGATGGGGCCTGGGGCAAGCATCCTCACAGGCAAGCCGGGCCTGAAAGAGCTGCTCTGAGGGCCAGAGCGCCAGCCCCACCCACTGATGTGCACAGAAACCTTGCCGAGTTCGCAGGGCGCTAGACCAGACTCTCTCTGTGACAGATACATAGACATGCCATCCTAGGTCACCCCCATGCTGGTGACCAAAAAAAGTGCTGTCAGAACACAGGCAATGGCACACACGCCTCCCTCTCCCATTGGCGGAGGGATATCTGGTAGAGGGGCAGAGTTGCCTTAAATCAGGGGGACGCTACACGCTCCGGTAACGCAAGTAATTCCATCCACTCAAACTCCGCCTTTCCCCCAGCTATTCAGTGCTGTGAGTTTGATCTCTGTTTTCTCCAAACGGTCCTTACAAATCTCAATTATTGCGAAAACAAACAACCGACCAGCCCTATAACCAATCCTCATTACCCTATCTGGTGACAGATGAGAAACACTTGGGCCTGGTGACCATCGGAGAATGAAATATCCGACTGCAGAATCCCGGAGTCGGGTATTTCAGCAACGGGGACCTCCTTATGTCAAGACATGGCTCACCCCAGTGCCAGCACTTCCAATGAGAAAACCAACACCAGATCCATCTTCTCCACTTTCGCTCATTGCTCCTGACCCTGCTCTGTGTAACGACACAGAAAAAGGCGTGTTTTCCTTGAAGAGAGTTACCACGCTCCGCCTAAGGCCTACCTTCTCCAAACCAAGGCACAATGAGAGCACTGCGGGCACCCTCAGGAGTCAGTAAGCAATGAAATGGCCGGGCATTGGCTGAAAGATGTTCCGTATAGAACCCAAGAAGCTGTGTGCATTTTCAAGCATTCTATTGCACTCGCCTAAGGGTCTAGTAAAATGCCTTTGTAGTCACTAAAGGAAATCTATAATACCAAACAGCGAATATTACATAGAATACTTGAGGCAAGAAGCAAGAGAAAAATTTCATTTACAAGGCAATCTGTTAAAAGAACAAAGAGCAGCCCAATAGGACCTTCCCCTGGAAAAAAAAAAAAAAAAGTAATCATTACTGAAATTCTAATAATCAAGTCTAGACAAAGAACTGAGCTGCCTCATTATACCTTTCATGTGGAATGCTGCTTCTGAAGTCTCTTCAAACATTCCGATCCATCCCCAAATATGGACATGTGCACATCGGTGTTTTTTTTTTTTTTTTTCACTGCTCGGTTTTCTGTCCTTGAGACTTACTCTTTCCTATGACAAGAAATTCCCTGGGAAGGGAGAGTAAGCCCTGTCCTATGCACATGCAGTTTGAGGATGGTCCAGTGGACATGGATATTATAATGACATACTACAAACAGCCAAAAACCGCACACATTTAAAAGAAAGTGTAAAACAGTGAATCATATTTTCATATAAAGATTTCCATCCAGTGTGGAAATGTGAGAAAATGTCTTTTTCCTATTGCCTTAAAAGGCAATAGGAAACCAATTTCTCCTTTTCAGAAACACTTCTGCTTTAAGAGGCTTTTTTTTTTTTTTTAAAGGAAACTAAAATTTCAGAGACTAATGTGGAATTATGCGTGTGTGCAGTTATAAATAAGTATGTGGAGAATGTTGGACTATTTGAGTAAAGGATCTGGCCAAGATGACTGTCTAGCATAATGATGAGGAATCTCAGCCACAGAATTAACAATACAAGAAAAATAATCTTCTGCTTCTCTGAGCTACTCATGCAGATCTGGATGGTAGCTAATTTTTATTGAGTACTTACGATGGGCCAGTATTGCTACACAAGATTAACCTCCACAAGAACGTTCAGGTGGGTATCAGTATCCCCATTTTCAGATGAGAAAACAGAGGCATAACTGCTAAGAAAGCTTACGTGGTGGCTAATTAAGGTGAATCCAAGATTTGAACCCAAGCAGAGGCTTATGATTTTTAACCTAACATGGAAAAATAACTGACTGCAAAACTGCTGGAAGCATCCGACCAAACCACTTTATCCCAGGACTGATAAAGTGGAGAAAACAGAGGCTGCTTTAATGGAGAAACGGGAAGTTATGCATCCAGGACACCATTCCGTATGTTACAGTTCTGCTCAGCGCCACTTCCCCACCTACCTGCGGAGCGTGGGAGAGGCCACGTCAGGGTACTTGGCGCCGGGCTGCAGGGTGGCCTGAGCCGCGCTGGGCACAGGCTGGGCTGCTGGGTTCACCTTCACAGAGTTACAGGAAGCCACGCTCTCGTTGTCAGATGAAATGCCCTTCTCTTTGTCCGTCTGGTTGACCAGGCCCGGCAGAGAGCTGCCCAGGGCCGTTTTGCAAGGCTCCCTCAGCTTGGGCACCGGCAGGCCCGCGGACTTGCTGCTGATGTTGGAATCTATGCTGCTGGTGCTAGACCTGTTCCCAGCCCCGCTGCGGCTGGTGGACTTACTGGGCCGCGGCAGGCTCCGGTACTGCAAGTTTGTCCGGGAGCTGAGGGCCAGGTACCCGTCGTCCTGGTTCTGAGCCCCGTCCATGCTTGTCTTCCGGCCGGTGGACCGACCCACAAGCGCCGATGACTTTGGGATCTTGCCCAGCGTGGCTGACCTGCTGGTGACGGTGGCACCGCTGGCTGTGATCATGGCCAGACCGGCGGCTGAGCCACTCTGCTTCTTGAACCCAAAGCTGTTGGCATTGGCAGTGGGCGTCCTGGCGCTGCCAGCGAGGGGCTTTTTGGATTCGTCCCCACTGCTGCGGCCGGCGTCCGATGGGGAGCGCTTCACCTGGGAGGCTTTGGGAGAGAGCCTTCCTTTCTCGGACACCTTCGCGTCATCGGTTTTTCCTGAGAGAGAAATCAGCAAAGTTAACCTGCACACCGAGACGCCAGCCCATTGGCTCAGTCTGTTTAAAACCCTCCCCTTCTCCACAGAACCGGCTCACTTTCCCCTCGGGGAGAGCAGCACGTTGGGAGGCAGGTGACAGCTTTTTACAGACAATCCAGTCTACGGCTGTCACAGTGAGCCTTTTGGGAGATGTCAAAGATGCTACTCACTTGCAAAGCTGCCTGAATTCACCCAGAGCAAAGCAAAGCCAGCCCATCACTGCTGTGTCTGGGGAAGAGACCCTGACTTTCTCTGACCTTTCTCCCTCTGTCCATTAAAACCATGTTCCTAACACTTCCAGGAAGCACCCCTGACTTCCTGCAAAACAACACTTCCCCCGTTTACACACACCCTTCACTCATGGAACATGTCAACTCCACATACCAACAGTTTATAAACACCTGACCGTGGGCCCTTGAGGGTTAGCTCCTGCCCAGCACATGGCCACACCCATTCACTACGGCCTCAGCCATGAAACCATCTGCAGATGTAAGCCCTCACACTCACATTTATTTCCATCTGGAAAGAGGAAGAGCTGTGAACCTGCTTGAAAGCGGATTATTAGCAGAGTCTATACCCTCAGAACAAATACCTGAGCATTGAACGGGGACTTAAAATGACACACAATTCCTTGCTAGAGTGCCTGCGGTTTTGGTTTTCAAATGGACACCCGTGGATGCAAGACAGCGTCTGCCCTTCACTCACCGGTTCCCGGAGTCTTGAGCACGCCGGTCGGGGCCGCCGGCTTCGTCCTCGGCATGGTGATGCCCACCTGAGCGGTCATGCCCCGCCGCCACGAGCCCGTCTGGGAGATGACGGGGTTCTTCTTGCCCGACGTGCTTTTGTCAGACTCGTCGGACACGTCCGAGGGGTTCCGCCGCCACTTGGACCCCGGCTCCATCTTTATGCCGCTGTCTGACCCTCCGTCGGACTTCTTGACATCATCGCCAGACCAGAGGGAGTTCCTCTCCACCTGCGAGTGCTTCTCTGAGTCCGTCTGTGGATAAGACTCCGAGTTAGTCCCTGCCAGACCCCAGGGTGGAGAGACCCTCAGCGCAGAGCAAAAAATGCCAATGCACAGGACGAGTTAAGGGGGAAATAACAACCCCTTGAAAATGATCCGGCCTTGGTACTCTGTTTGGTTATCTTATTAGAAAGCCTGATTTTTGGGGTCCGAGGAAAATAAAGAATATAAATGTCCTACAGGGATGTGAGGAAGGAAAGTAAAAGGGGCCAGAAGAACACGAGGGAAAGAGCCCCTTAGAGAGCCGTGAGCAGACCAAGATGTGGTGAGAATTCAGCCACCAGCTCTGCCATTTGGCGAGAGACCTCCTCTAATTTGGGCAGCCTGATCTCTAACCAGCATCCAGCCTCCTGGCTGTTTCCCTTTGTTCTGCCGGCTCCCTATCACTCTGCTGGCAGCGAGATCTTTGAAGCTAGTGCAGCGCCTGCCTGCCTAACACTCCTAGCCAGTGAGCGAGCAGGCGAGAGTGGCTGTTCCTTCTACAGGGAGGGAGAGGGGCTGAGAGGAAACACATCCTCCAGAGCCATTCCCCGCAAGCTCACAGCCAGAGATGCCTGCTCCGTGTCTGTGCCACATGGCCTTGCTCCTCCTGTGGGATTCTGTCCAGACCGGGGTATAATTCGCCAGCTCTCTTTGGAAGAGCCCTGACCCGCTGGCCACGGGACCCCGGAGGGGACAGAAGTGTGATGCTAACGATTTACCGTGTGAAAAGGCAGGAGCTAACCAGATCACTTGGGGGGCCTCCCTCAGGGTGGGGCCAAGCCCAGGAGATGCCAGTGGGGGAAGCCATGCAGAGAATGGGGACAGGAGGTCAGCCACCCTTTAGGGGGGCCATACTAAGACAGAAGTCCCAAAGAGTGGGCACCATCAGCAAGGTCAAAAGTAAAAAATGATCACCTGGCCAGAATCTGCCTGTGATCCAAGAGTGCACCTTCCTCCACAAAGTACCCAGGCTGGCTGGGATAAAATCTAACTACAGACGAGAAGCCCATGCTCAATCGTCTCTCTGTCGCTACCACGGACTCTCTCCCTCTCAACCCCTTCACCCTTATGAATCCCACTCAACCACGACAGCCAGGTGATGAGTGCGTTCGGTCATTCCTCAACATGTACCGAGCTCCTGTTGCTGGGTACCAGGCACCAGAGCATGAGAAGGGCAAACACCTCCACACCTGCGGGGAGTCTGTCACCCCCGCTGTGGCGAGGGACCGAGGGAGACTTCCTGCCCTGAGCACAGAGCAGGAGCTCCTCGGAGGCTGGAAGAGCAAATGCGCGAACAGGCGAGTGCAGGCCTTCCAAGCCACAGCGCACTGTAACAAAACGATGTGTTCTGACCCAGGCGACTGCCTGGTCCAATAGGGTAAGGAGTGCTGTCTTCACCTCAGTCTTAAAGATGTGTGGAAGCAAAAGCTCTGCCCACCCTGTCCTGCCCACCACAGCCCTCACTCGGTCCTCGGAACAACTCCAGGATACCCATACAACCGGGATTTCTCAGTGCCCACCCCTTGCAGTTACCGCACAGGGCCTGCGGAGGGGCCTGGCATGAGCCGGATTCAAGTGCACCCGACAGGAGAGCACTGGCAAGTCCCAGATGCTCACTCCGTGTCGCTGTGGAAGGTAGATTCCACCCCGGCTTTGTGCGGAGGGAACACAGACCAGGAGCTCCCTCCAACAGTGTTTCGCTGATTAGTGTGCACCTTAGGAGCGAGCCTGCTCCTAGCTGGTGAGTAAATAAGAGAGAAACGACAGATTTACTGATCCTCTCCACCTCCCTCCCTCCTTCACACCCCTCCTCTCCATCTTCCCTCCCTCCCTCCTCTCAGCATCTCCCATAGCCTGCCTGCCCCCTGAAGGCAGACACCCGGGGAGCAATTCCTTCGTTCCCCATTTTAATATCTAAGGATGCGTGGAAGCGGTTGCTATTTATGTTGCATATGTTATGAAATTAAGATGAATAGCAGATAAAAATGGTGTCCTTTGGCTCAGTGGATAGAGCATCAGCCTGTGGACTGAAGGGTCCCAGGTTCGATTCCAGTCAAGGGCATGTACCTTGGTTGCAGGCACATCCCCAGTAGGGAGTGTGCGAGAGGCAGCTGATCGATGATTCTCTTTTATTGATGTTTCTAACTCTCTCTCCCTCTCTCTTCCTCTCTGTAAAAAAAATCAATAAAATGTATTTTTTAAAAATTGGTGTCCACAAAGAAAGGAGAACTGGGGGACATGGTGACGGTTGCCAAGTGGAGGTAGGAGGGTCACAGGCTGCCCAGGACTGGTAACATGTCTAATTACCGATTGAACAGTGATCACTCTGGGGCAGTGTGACTTTGGTGTTTTTTTTTTTTTTAAGGTATAAGATTCATATACTGATGTTCGAAATTGTAAGTATACAGCTTGAATACATTTTATCAGCTTAACTTATATAACTACCACTCAGAAATCAAGCTACAGAAAGAACATTATCAGCACCCCCAAATCTTTGTGCCTCTTTCATCTGGATAGTCGTGCCCCCCCCCCAAAAAAAAAAAACCCCCACAAAAAAACCTACTACAACCCATCCTCCCTCTCCAACAATAATTAGAAATTCTGGCTAAAATAAAAACTCAAGAAGTCATAGGTAAACTACTCAGAGGCTACCGCTAATACACGTCATCAGGCAGACAACACTCATTTCTGTGGGGCCAAATTACTCACTCCCACACTCTGACACACCCGCAAAGAAAAGACACCTTTGAGAGCAAAGAGATACCAACGCAGTCTCTCTCTGTGCAGAGTGAGAAATGCGGAGAAAGAATGCAGATGAGGAAGGGAGTGAACAGACACTGAGAGCGTGAGCAGAGCGGGCAGGTCAGCTCTGCCTTCCCAAGGTCCCTCTGGGAGACTCTGTCTGGATCAGACCTTCCATGGGTTCACCAGAGGCAGCAGCTGCACTACAGCCCCCCTATGTCAATGCCATGACTGCCCAGACCTTGTGCTGCTCAGACTCCACGTGGGGGCGTGAGGAGGGTTCTTGGCTTTGCACTAGTGAAATGGGCTGGCTAGGCCCACACCCTCCTTCCAACCATGGAATGGTATGAGGGTGAGTGAATGGTCCCCTGGGAAATTGCCTGGAAAGCAAATATAAGGTGGCACTGTATTCAAAACGTAACAGTGGAGAGTGTAACGTCGGGGTAGAAAACGCAAGTGTCTCAGGGTGAGGCAGCTGTGCCTCCTGGGGCCTGGGTGCTGGCCGGAGCGGGGGACACCTGGGCATTGCTGATGGTTGCCATTGGAGAACCTAGTTTCAAAGGGGCAATATCTTCTGATTTTTTTTTCCCCCCAAAGGAAAAGTTGTGTTAAAATAACACAATTTATAAAATTTGACATGGAATTCAGTTTCAAAGAAAAATAAAGTGGTGGGCCCAATAAACCACATTGTCAGTGGCATTTGACCTACACACAGACAGTGTCCAAGCTCTGGTCAGGACATATTGGTCTTCCCATCCGGGATTTTCAATCTTTGTTCCCACCTCATCACTCTTAAGGGATCAGACACATGTCTATGGACAGCTAAGAGGGGACACACACCCTAGGTTAAGAATGGCCACTGAGCCGAAACCTTCGGCTCAGTGGATAGAGCGTCAGCCTGTGGACTGAAAGGTCCCAGGTTCGATTCCAGTCAAGGGCATGTACCTTTGGTTGAGGGCACATCCCCAGTAGGGGATGTGCAGAAGGCAGCTGATTGATGTTTCTCTCTCACTGATGTTTCTAGCTCTCTTTCTCTTTCCCTTCCTCTCTGTAAAAAGTCAATAAAATATATATTAAAAAAAGAAAAAAAAAAAAAAAAAAAGAATGGCCACTGAGTCAAAATCCTGTCATTTTAAAAAAAGATTATGAAGCTGAGGCCCAGGAAGGAAATATGGTTTTACCAAGGCCACCACAGTGAGAATGGCCAGGACTCCCACTCCCATTTCCAGTGCCCCGAGCCTGACCCCATCCCCTACAGGCAGAGGCCACCGCCGGGGGGACCAACACACAGGCAACGAGCAGGAGACTGGGCCCCGGCTCATGGACCTGGGGGTTCTTCTCACCCCTTATGGCCCCCTGGGCCCACAAGACCAAGGCTCTCTGCTGGCAGGGCCTTCGGGGGAGCTTGAAGAGGGACCCCATTCCTTACCTGCACATCCAGGTTTTTGCGAGAAGAGGCAGGTGTGTTGGCATAGGAGCTGATGGAGGAGCTGGTGTTGATGTCATCAGTGCTGAGGTTGTCTATGGTGTCGCTGATCCCGCTGCTGACGGAGCTGCTGTCATCCCAGCTGCCAAGACAAACACGTCCTGAGCATCAGAACCTCCCCCTGCGCCAGCTCACGCTGCCGGTGCCAACATATGCACACCATCCCAGGGCTCCCTTCGCCAGCTCCGGCTGCTGGTGCCAACATACGCACACCATCCCCGAGGCTCCACGTGTCATGAAGCCCCAGACAAAGCTCTTTGCCTCTGACGTGACTCATCTTCATGGGAGCAGCCATTCTCGCTGTTTTGGACTGGCAGCTGGGTCCAGTGGCTGATACAGACCTTCCCTGCTCAGGGAAGCACCCTGAAGGGCTGGGTGCTTCCCTGAGCAGAGGTGGCCACAGACACTACCCACTTCCTATCCTCAGTCTTGGGAACGTTGTAAAAGCCTGTGGCCACTTTCCCAGGCCCCTGGAGAGAGCAGGAGCCGTGGCTTTGCAGACTGGAGCGCAGAGTGGTGCAGAGAAAGATGCAGCAGCAACACCCTCCTTGGGCATCAGAGTAAGTAGGGGAACTCTCACTGCCATTGGAATACTCTGGACTCCACTCCTGCTTTTCACTCCAAGGCAACGTAAGGCAGCAGGAGCCTGAGAGCTCTACTGGGAGGTCTACCTCTAATCATATCCCAGGATACATCTAAAATAGAATTCTTTATTGTCTACCTCTCAAGTCCATTGAGATCCCACAAACACCGGCCCCAGGCAAGTGTCCAGGCAACGATTCTTCTGTTTTATCCTTGCCATCTCCCACCCCACCATGGCATCTAAATCCCCCGCCTGGCCCTGCTGTCTCGGCTTGCAATGTGCACCCACCAGCCCACAGTTCAAGCTGCTACCGACTCTGCCTTGGTTACGACCAACAGGTCGCTGAGCTCCATACCCACTTCTAAACACTCCACTCGTGGCAGCCGTCTGAAACGTAACTCAGGTCCTGCTGCCAACCAGTCAACATTTGCACAAATTCTCACCAACTCTCCTGTATACTCAGAGGTGGCCTTGCCTCATAATGGGGAAACTGAGGCTGTGAGAATCATCGTCCAAGGTCACTCTGCAAAGGTAGGGCAGAGCTGGGGGTGAAACGCTAACCTGATCCCAGCCCACCTCTTCCCCTGCCAGCACCTGCAGGGTGACACTACAGTAAGGCCAACCTTGCCTTGGGAGTCACTTCTTCTCCATCTCCAGGCACACAGTAGGTGCTTATTAAATGCCTCTTGACCGAACTCATGTGCAGAGGAGAGATGGGGCACGTTCTGATGCAAACTCACCACCAGCACTGGATTCGGAGCCCAGGGCCCTCACCACTTCATTCGTTCACACATCACAACTCTGAGCCTCCGTTTCCTCAGGAGTGACACATGTATGATACCACCTAGGCTCAGGAAAGCACGACGTAACAGATGGAAAAGGACTCAAATCTGCTCTCACGATTAAATGAAAGCCCCATGGGTCTTTCATTGCATCGGCTCTGCAATTAGGAATCTAATGCAGCAGAAATTCCTTTACTCTGATGGAGGAAGAGGAGGGCTTATGGGAGAGCTGTGTGGCTGGTGGGGAGGCAGGATGGAAGTTAGCAACAGGTGCCCGTGAATCCAACCCAGATTTTTTTTGCTTTGAAATTGCACCCGCTTTTCCTCTGTGGATTTTCAACGCCAGGATATTATTCCGGTGGGGCCCGGGGCACTGATCACACACCTGACTCTTCCCTCTTAGGACCAGCACATCATGAGGCTTATCCTGAGTTGACAGAAGGTCCTTGCAACTGAGCTGGCCTGAAGGTAGTTGTCTGTGATCTGCCCCACGGAAGAGTGGTAGTGGGGCAGCTGGTGATGCAATGAGGCGGCAGTGACACCCAGGGAAGCCCATGCTGGGCAGAGCGGCCTGTGTCCCCCCTAGATGCCTGCATGTCAGAAACCAGAGCCGTCCCTGTCCCCGTCCCCGCTCTCAGAAAGTCAGCCACATCTCCTTCACTTCTGGGTCTCTGGGACACTGCAAAGTCTGACTAGATATAAACCACTTAGTTTTAACCTGTCTTTCCACCCCAAATTCAGGGCATAAGTGGTCACGAGCCACTGAGGGTAGGCCAGTGAGTCCCAAGATGTATTCTAAGGAAAATTAGTTCCACAAGATGCTCTGTGGTAACGATGCTGCCTTAACGAGGGAACGTGGGCACGCTGGCTCTTCTGTGCCCCTCGTAGAGATCTACGTTGTACATGTAGCTCTTACTGGCTATGAAGTCCTGGAATGATCTCTCTCTCTCTCTTTTAATGATCGTGTCTTTTTAAAAAAATGTTATTGATTTACAGAGAGGAAGGGAGAGGGATAGAGAGTTAGAAACATTGATGAGAAAGAAACATTGATCAGCCGCCTCCTGCACACCTCCCATTGGGGATGTGCCTGCAATCAAGGTACATGCCCTTGACCGGAATCGAACCTGGGACCCTTCAGTCCACAGGCTGACGCTCTATTCACTGAGCCAAACCAGCTGGAATGATCTCTTTAACATAATCTAAAATGTATTGCCCAAACTTGTATGAGCACACAGGAGACGCCGAGAAGAATGAAAACACAACTCTGGAAAAGTGCAATTGAAGCCAGGAGCTGTCAGCAGTCAGACACTCCATCCCCAGCAGCCCGGAAGACAGTGAGCAGAGGGAAGCAGTGACCAGAGGAATGGCAGCCGTGGGCTCCTGCGTCCAGCTGTTCCTAAAGCAGGAGCACTCCTCGGAGACCAAGCTGTGGGAACTAATTCTTTCTTTTGCTCAAAACTGGTTTGCCTAGTTTTTTACCATTTGGTACACCCATGCCAACTGGTGGGGAATTGCAATTTGTTTGCAAAGTGGCTCCAGACATGTGGCCAAGAGTCAGCCAGGAAAAATGTGGAAGGCATGCAGAACCCATTCAGGCAGCAAGGACATTAGTGGAATCCAGTCAAGTGGCAAAGGAAATTAGGTGCAACTCGGGATGGGGAACGCAAGTCCATTGACCCATGCCGGGCGATAACTGTTGAAAGAGGTTACAAAAACTGATTACAACTGAAACTTGAAAGAAACTGAGAAGATGTGTGTTTACTGTGTGGTGAAATGAGACTCCAGCCCAGAGGCCGGAGGGACCCCGATGACACAGCAGAAAGCAGGGCCGTGTTCCCAGGGATGGCTCTTGAGCGGTCATTCTGGAATACGAGTTGGCCATTCCTGCCTCACGGTCTTCAATCTGATGGAACAAAAACCATAGGCTGGTCTTGGACCCACCTGAGATGATAAACCCACTACTCTTAGTTGGGAGAAATGATGTTAGATCCTGGAAAGGTTTAAAAGGATGAAGAGAGATGATGAAGTAAACGACAATATTAATTAATACTTAACTTTAGGATGAAATTTTTCTGGTCATTGGGATAATCTCTATATACTAATAAAAGGGCAGTATGCAAATAGTCAGGATGCCCTCATGTGTAATGACCGATCAGCAGGCTGCGTGCGCAGCACGCACGGGTGGGCGAGGACTTGCATCACACAATCACAATCCATCATCAGGAGGTCGGGGGCCCCGCAGAGGCCTCTGTGCAGTTCCCGCTGAAAGTCTGGAGGCCTCCCCACAGCCTGGCACTGAGGCGGAGCTTGGCAGAGGCTCAGTGCCATGAGGCCTGGGAGTCCCATGGCTCCATGCAATGCGGAGGCGGGACCCCTGACTTTGGCCTACCTCTTTGGGGCAATCCATCGAGGAACCCCAGATGGATGGGCAGGACCTATCTCTTTGGGGTGGTGGATCTTAGGGTTCCTGCACTGTGACAGGGCACAGGCCAGGCTGGGGGGCCCGCCCCTTCCCCAGTGCACAAATTTTGTGCACAGGCCACTAGCTTATAATACTTAAAGGGGTATAAGACATACTAGAGAATTTGAAAAACAGTCTTGTGATGTCAATTTTAAATGAGTACTGATTTCTGATGAGATTTTTAAGATAAAAGATTTGAAAATTGCATTCAGATGTAAAAAGAATGAGAGTGTTTGAGATAATTTATGATATTTGTTACTGTAATGGATTTGTAAGAGTTGGCTAAGTGCTTAGAAACATTTTGCTTGTGTGGCTGGTACGTCTACCCTGTCAGACATATGAAGAGCCAGAGGAAACCAGGTTAGTCAAATTTGTGAACACAGCCTGAATTATTGAAGAAAACAATCCAAGTTTACACACAGTACTAATTGTTTAAATTCATTTTGTTCAGTCTGAATGAGTAATCAGTTAAGTCTTATTGGACATCCTCTTAATTTATGCAAAACCACTTGGCTTACAGGTGATATTTGTAAGAGAGCATCGGTTTAAAAATTGAAACTTCAATAAACCACACAGTAAAACCTGATTAACTCTAAGAAGCTCTTTTTGGGCACCAAGCATTCCTCAGACGTGTGGGAAGATGTTAAAGCAGCTTTCACTTTCTAAATGGATGACTTTTACATGACTGACCAGAAGAATCGATGAACCCAGGAAAGCATTTCCCCTCTTCACTTTCCCCCCACTCTGGCTCACCTTCGCTCTACACTGCAAGGCTTCCCAGGCTACTCCAAAGCCCTTCGTGGAAAAAGCCTTGTGCTCCAGAGCCCTGAGAAACAAGCAGAAGAACCCAGGGCCTCTGCCAGATCAGGCTCCAGCAGAGGAGACGGAAAGGGCTGTGGGACATACAGCGCTCTCCCTGTCTTCTTCTTCTTCTTTTTTTTTTAAACTTTAAGACAGCATGTCATGGATATGCCCAACAAATTCATTGGCTGAGAAATTTGGAGAAAAAGTAAGAAGATGCATCCCCTGATTCGTCACAATCATCAACACTGGCTACTGTTCAAGAGCACCATTTCCCAGGCAGATCGCAGTCATGGACCTTTATTTCTACTCCGTCAAGTGTCCTCCCTCAGTCTAGCAGACAATGGCACAAATGGAATTATAAGCAATCAGATCTGAAAATGACGTTCACCTCCTTTTAGTCAATGGTGAAAAGAAGGAATTCGATCAAATTGCTATTTTTCCTCAAGACTCCAAAACTCAGTATTTTTGGATCCTGAGGCAGGGGCCTGGGATACAGGGATCGAGTCAGCAACCAAGGTACGTACTGGAACCAAATCCGAAACCGTTCCATCGAAGGACC
This sequence comes from Pipistrellus hanaki, assembly GCF_964339955.1. Taxonomy (NCBI): domain Eukaryota; kingdom Metazoa; phylum Chordata; class Mammalia; order Chiroptera; family Vespertilionidae; genus Pipistrellus; species Pipistrellus hanaki. The sequence continues at coordinate 55,966,210 of NC_140511.1, read as the reverse complement.
AATGTTTTAACCACTGAGCAAACCAGCTAGGGTGGCCAAGCCAACATTTTTAATCTTTTATTATTTTAATAGGTTTTTATTGATTTCAGAGAAAAAGGGAGATGGAGAGAGATTGAAATATCAATGATGAGAATCATTGATCTGTTGCCTCCTGCACGCCCCCTACTGGGGATCAAGCCCACAACCTGGGCATGTGTCCTTGACCAAAATCCAAACCTGGGACCCTTCAGTCTGCAGATCGACGCTCTAACCACTGAGCTAACTGGCTAGTGCCCAAGACAACATTGTAACCAGAAGCAAGGCTCTCAAGGCCTTCGTTCTTTGTCTACTCCTCTTGGAGAAATACAGATGAAAAGAGGGGGGAAAAAAGTGACCAGGAAACCCATCCAAAACTGGAAAGGCCCATAAAACCAGGAGAACCAGTTTCAGAGTCTTCCAAGGGAAGCTGACATCACTGTGTCAGGAATTCAAATGCCACTCAGAGGGCTTTAAGCACAACGGGAACAGCTCAAGCAAAAGCTATCTGCTACGGGAAGCACAGGTGAAAGAGTCATAAATTATTCCGGCTTCTCACACCACACTGTTTTCCTCGCTGCTGCTGGGAGCCAGCATTCCACAGGACAGAGCAGGGAAACAGGGCTTTCACCAGGCCCCCGGAAGCTCCACCGTTTTTTAACCTCAAACTCTCTGGTGGATGCAGCAGGAATCTGTGAGGGTCCTGAGTGAGTGTGGCATTACATTGATCATTTCATCTCCCATGAAGCGAAAAGGCAAAACAGAACCCCAAGGTTTGAGGGATGATTAAACGGGTTTTTCCACTAGGATTTACACGCCCAGCCGCGAGGATTCCTGGCTTTTAGCAAGACACTGGGACTCTGGGAACAGGAGTTAGTGAAGGTTCTGGAGGGTCATTACACTTGTCAGATGGACTCCCCGTGAGATACTGTTGTTTATGCAAGGGAAAGACATGCTAAACGACGTTGTAAAAAAGTCCGATGGCAGATATCTATTGGTTCTCTGCTCACTAATAAGTCGCAGCAGATCAGCAGAGATGCAGGACTGTAACTACGGTTCTGATAAGCAGTCTTCACAAAGCAGAGCCCCCGCACTCCCCCCCCCCCACCCTACTCCACACACACACACCCTCTCACTCCAAAGACTCCATCTACTTCCAGGAGGCCCTAGCGTCCTCAGCAACAGTCTGGGCCGCCCCGTCCCCTTTCGGCCTCTTTTCTGGTAACCAAACGCACTGCGGAGCCATGCTAAGGGCTGTGCCCAGGCCTTACCTGCTCACTTTTCCAGTTGGCTCCAGAATCCCAGCAGAGCCCATTTACACCGCTGGCTGTCCGTGCCCCCTGCCAGACAGCTGTATTCAGTTGCAAAAGCCCAGACTGGTGGAACTCGTTTTCTGGCTATTGTTCAAGGCAATTGTTTCTTCCAAACCCCAGGGCCCAGGCTGGAATGAGATTCTCTGGTGTGGATGAGTGAGCAAGCCCAACCACAGGCTCAGCAGTAACCGGGAGGTAAGGGAAAGGGTTTGGCTACCTAAGGTTCCCACCAGACAGGTATGTTAACTATTTCCTCCCCAGGAGGTTTTCACTAGAGCATCACGTCTCACCACTGCTGGGCCTATTAGGAAAACTCACTTTCAAAGAACGCAACAGGGCTCCCGCAGAGGCCCACCTTTCACTGCCCATCTGGGAATGATAATCATATCACAGCCAACTGTAGCCGAAGTTCCAAGTTGTGCCAGACTCTGTGCTAATTAGATGTCTTTCATTATTTTATTTAATCCTCACAACTCCATGATAAAAATGGTAATGCCCAATGTGCCAGGCCCTGCCACTTTAGTTTCTCCCAGGTACTGTCAGGCTAATACTATACCCATTCTTCAGATGAGACGGCTGAGGCTTGGAAAGATAGGCCCGAAGGCCACACAAGTAGGAAATGCTGAAGCTGGAACTCAGACATAAAACCAAGAGTCTTCAACTGTTGGGGGCAGAAATAGAATGCTGGGACCAGTTGCAATGATAAGAAATGTTCACCGTGATAGTTTTGTTCTGATTTTTCAAAAAAGCACAGTCCAACCTGACTAGGAGTTGGACATGGGACCTGGGAGCTGACATGGAAATTTGGCAAGAATTAACAACCTTGTTGCAGAAACCAGAGGTGTGGGGCCTTTGCATACCCCCAGCCCTTCCATTTTGCATACCTATTCTTATCCCTGCTTATGGTGGGGGCAGAGCAGATTTTTGTGGGTGACTTGCTGCTCTTCTTTACAGCCAGCATTATCAGAATAAATGTTCCTATAGGATTCCATCCTGTCTCTGCTGAACTGGCTCAAGTAGTGACAGGTAGACAATGGATAGTCTGGTTACTGATTCATTTGACATATTTTAATGAACACCTATTATGTGTATTAGAAAGACTTTAAATTTTCCACACCAAAAAGAAAAAAAAAAGTATAGTCACTCAAATAAAACCACAAGCGAGCCACCACTCTCCAGGGTTCACCTCTGGGATCAGCCTACATGGCTTGCGGTTCTGGTGCAAAACTGACCCAGAACCTGAGCTCACATTAAACCATGGGCAGAGGCAGACACTAATCCCAGAACACTGAGTCTCACCCAGCAGGGCCAGGGTACCTCAGCGCCCCAGAGGATCTGGATGGAGGTGGCACAGGCTCTGGAGAGAAGGGCAAAGCAGAACTCTGGCTCTGTCATCCACTGTTGTGACAGCAGCCTCTCCTCAAGGCTCAGGGCTCCTTCTGGGTGATACGGTGCCAGTAACACCCAGCCCTCACAGCCTTTTGTTAGGACCCAATCAGAACTCCAGGCACACAGCAGATAACCGGCTCCAGGACCCAGGGGACCCGCAGGGACTGCAGGAAGGAGGTGCGGGCCCACACTGTGAAATAGATGATAACGTTCAAGTGCAAAAACTTGCTTCTTTCTGCCATAAATGGACAGTGTCCCAGGGGAGAGGCAGCGTCTACAGACGGTGCCAGGTGCAAGGCCGATCGCTTGGGGAGGAGAGAGGGACCCCTGGCCCTATAAAGAGGGCTGGAAGGGGATTTAGCAGCACTCAGAATGCCCAGGGTTGAGTTTCACCCCAAGCCACCTTTGTCCCGTTTTTTGGTAACTCATTCCTTGAACAAGTAGGTGGTCCCCTGAGTAAGCGTGAAATTCCTCCCTTTGGCTTGGTTGGGATGGAAACCCCAGCGCTCTGGTCCAGATGCCTTAGACCCTCATTGTTACAATAGGCACCAGCCTGTCTGCTGACCTCAGTTACACAAAGCCCTCCTCCTCCTCCCAGGCTCCGGAGAGGGCTGCTGACATTCGTCTGCTGCCTGAAGCTTTTGCCAAAGATCTCCACAAATCCACCCTGGTGCTCTGTTTACCAGAGGATACATGGACCCTCACATCCACAGAATCCAGTTTATTTTATATAGCTAATGAAAATAACAGGCAACATTTACACAAGGTGAGACCTTTTCACAGTGGGCTCCAGGCACCTTGCTAAGTACTGTACATACATAACCTCACACACTCCTCCTCTCCATTACCCCATAAGGCACAAACTATTAATGTTCCCTTTTCATAGATGTGGAAACTGAGACTTACAGAGGCTAGTTGACCTGCCCAAGGTGTCAGAGGTAATAAATAGAGCTGGATTTGAACCTGGATCTGCCAGATTCCGAAACCCAAGCTCTTCTTAACCTCATTCATTCAACCTAAGAGCAGAAGGGAAGATGCTTTTAAATAGATCCTGGTCATAACAGAATGCAGGTCTCCCACTTGTTATCCAAAAAGCCCAGGATACTTTTTAATGCAATCATTATTCTTAAAACATCTCCAATTAGTTAAAAGGAGAGAAGAATTCCAGACAGGACACTGGCTGGCTGGCTTAATCTGGACAGATGGAGGGGGTTGTGGAACCCCAGCTCTCCCATTACCTCTCTGCACCTCCCTTTCCCCCTTTCCCTCCCAATACATTTTAGGGGGTCTGGTAACCTGAGTGCACAAAACAAAATGCAACAGCTTTAGGGCAGCTGACAGAGGTGGCTGTACCCCAAAACCAATCTGGCCTCACTTTTTAGTTCAACAGGGGCCTGCCCCTTCTGGGGCAATCGGGTAGGGCAGTGGTCGGCAAACTCATTAGTCAACAGAGCCAAATATCAACAGGGCAACGATTGACATTTCTTTTGAGAGCCAAATTTTTTAAACTTAAACTATAGAGGTAGGCACATCGTTATTAACTTAATTAGGGTACTTCTAAGCTGGCCTTTGCTAAAAACTCAAGGGGCCAAAGAGCCACATGTGGCTCTCGAGCCGCCCTTTGCTGACCATTGGGGTAGGGGAAGGAACTCATGTCAAGAAACAACCAAAGTGAGTGTCACAGCCCGAAAGCAGCGCAGCCCTAGCTAACTAGCCACCCAGCACACATGAACAGCCAGTGCCAAGCGTGGGTCAGCATTGACACGCTGGGTGTACAACCTCTCCCTCCAGGACTCCTTCAGTTTAGCTGTTCAGGAGGCAGCCCCAGAGTTCCAGGGCACACAGTTCCAGCTACCAAGGCCAGCCCCATGGCTATGATTTCTGCTTTAGGCTTCCACCTCCTTTGAACTAGATATAAGCACAAACCCAGCCACCGATCTATTCATCTGCCCAGGAACCTCGAAGAGATCAGACACACCCAGGTAGGTAACTGTTGCCAAGGCAGCGTTGCTTCTTAATATACACCCCCCTCCCACCCAGAAACCAGCAGAGTCTGAGCAGCCAGGGCTGTGAACTTTGGTGAGATCCTCACCCAGCTGACCCACATGTAAACGCACAGACGAAGCCACCTCAGCCGTCTCCCATGCCCAACAAGGAGGGGTGGTGGAGGAGACCTGGGTTCAATCCCTGCTCTGCTTATTAGCTGTGTGACCTTGAGAAAGTTACTTAACCTCTCTTAGTGCCAGCTGCCTCGCCGCAAAATTAAGGATAAGACTGCCGGTTTTGCAACAAAAATTAACTGAGACATTGTCTGTTAGATGTCTGGCAAGTAGTAAGTGATAATGAACATTGTTTTCTCCTCCCCTTGTCTGGACTAAAAATAATGTTCCTCTTTGGGCCGTGTTATAGCAGCCCTAACAAGACAAGTACTCTTATTTAAATCTCTCATGCCATCTCTCCTGGAGCCTAGTTTCCAGAAGAAAACAACCCACCCAGTCATTTGTAGTATTAGTAAAATCAACCGCAAGTTTCCCCCGGCTTCTTAGATTCCAAACAAAACCTCCAACTGCAAGTCATTTTAATCAGGGCACTGGGAACCACTAGCAGTTCTTGTGTGGCAGAGGGAGGGGGGTGTGGGGGCGGACAATGCCTCTATCCAGCTCCCCCCTCCCTCCCACACTGAAAGGTCTACCCCCTCCCCCAAACCTGAAATAAGGACCTAAAACAGCTGGGTGGTCAACGCTGTTTTTTTAGTATCAGTAGCCTAAGTTGATAATATGGTCTGGGAAATACTGGCATTACCCAAATGACCAGGTGGACTAAGGACATTGGGGTCATGCTCCAGCTCCCTTTAAAACTATAAAGTTAAGAATGAAAGGGGATTGGGGGTTCGGGGAGAAGGGTGCTGAATTTCCTGACTAGAGACTTCCCCAGCACAGAGCCCACGGGGACTTCAGCAGCTGCAGCCACTGGCTGCTCTGCCCAGCTTTCTAATACCATTCGGCTTTCTAATACCATTCATGGAACAACAAGACAGGACATGCACCGTACCCGCCTCCAAGCCCCAGATTTTAGGAAATCGACCTACCTTGTACGGTCCCTAGGCCAGAGCATTTCACTACATTGTGGTCCTCGGAGACAGTGGACAAAGACGCTGAATGAATCTCAGGATGGCAGCTTGTCGATGAGCTGAGCCAGCCCACTTCACGCCAGGGAGTCCCAGGCACCCAGCTACTCCGCTACTAAAGGACCAGCTGGGAGGGGATCACCATTCCGAAGCCCAGGAAAGAAATCAGACCCACCAACAAAATTAACCCATAAAATGCTGAAAGACCCAGAGGTCAGGCCCCCGTGGTAGTATCAAGTCAGCTGTGAAAAGTTTCAGCAAAGCAAAAGCTAACACCAAGCTCTGGAACTGTTACCGTAAAGCACTGAGTACAAGGGCCCTCCCTGCGGTCCCAGGGAGTCTGCAAGGGCGGATCAAGTTGGATGAAATCTAAGTGTGAGAAAATATTTTAAATCCCCTTGGACTGTCCCAAAACGTTGGAAAAGTCTTTTCAGTCAAAAGTGCTACTTTTAATAACGAGACAAACATCACTAATGATGACATTTCTTAGCTCATTACATCAACAACTGAATGCAAAGCATTTGATTGAAATGATTAGCCTACAGAGATACCTTCTGAATCGCAAGGAGAAAGACACCTACGTGCCTAGTTACAATGACATGCATTTCTTCCTGGTGATGTCAATTTTGGTGCAGTGCCAACAAAAATGTGCATTAATTTCTCATGCTACTTGTTCGTTATTCCTTTCTTTTTTAAAGAAGCTCAGTCTAGGCATAGCTACTTTAAACATTATGGTACAGAGGCTGAAATGGGAGTTGGAACCGGACAGAGTCCCAGTTCTGGGATGAGAAGGGGTTGCACCAACTAATCCCCTATTAAAACCTGTAATCAAGGAATTCAAAAGGAACTATGTAAACAGTTGCCATGAACAATGAGCAACTGTTTTACTACTGAGAACTCAGAAGCAAAATTATGTTATAGCCACAAGCTTTCATTTCAAAATGAAGAAGGATTAAGATGCTCTCCAACAAACCTATCCCTCTCTCCCAAACTCCTACCAGTGTGGCTCCTGGCAGCTTTCAAAGACTTTCTCCCCTCCCCACCCCCAGAAAGGCTCTCCCCCTGGCCTGGGCTATCTCTCTGGTAGGCTGGGGAGGAGGGTGTTGGGTGTGCATGAGTGTGTGCGGGAGTGCCTGTGTGACCTGTTTGGGGAGGGAAGCAGGGTCTCTGTGTGGTCAGCGTTTGCTCAGCAAACAGAAGCCTCTCAAAGGGAATGAAGAGCCATTCCTCCCCCACCCAAGGGGGAGGAAGTAAAAGGTCAGATCAGAGAGGAAACAGGGTCGAGTGGCGCTTCCCAGGTGAATGCAAAAGCAAACGTGTCCAGGAGCAGAGATTGTAATCTTGAAGGAGTCCCAACAGGAAGTTAATCATTCATATCTCACCCCTGGGGCCCTCCCCTACTTGAAAAAAGTGCTGCGACATCTGCAGTAGGGAGTGGGGGGCAGAGGCCAGGGGGTGAGGAGGGGTGAATTCAGGGGAGGCAGGTACAGTCCAGATTTATTGAGAGAAGAGTCAGGACAGACGCAAGCCTGGCTGACAAAGATGCTTTAAACCATTCCTCTTACCTTCTATACTGTCTCTGGAACTCAATTTATTTTTGCAAAATGACTAGTTTGAGAATCTGACTGACCTCTGGGTCAGTTTTGGTGGAGCAGGATGTGAAGACATATCTATAAACACACACATATACACAATATACAGAATAAAAAGTTCCCACTGTTTGCTACAGTTATTCCTTGTTTTAAGCAAATATCTCTCTATATAAAAGGCTAAGTGACCATCCGTCCATCTATCTGACTGACCGATAGACCAGCTGGTACATATGACATGCACTGGCAATTTAAAAATAAATGTTGACTCACACATGCGTGATACATATAAATTTCTCGCTGGCAACAATTGCACACATGTTTTAATTTTATTATACTATAATATACATACTATTTTGATAAGTAATTTTTTGCAGTAATGTAATTACCTCACAAATCTTTCTTCTAATTAATTTCCTTTTGATGTGCACGAATTTATGCACTGGGCCACTAGTAGTATATAACCATGCAGATTAACTGTCAAGAGAATCTAAGAAATGTCTGTGCATTCATTTAATCCATTTAACAAACTGAATGTGCCAATCACTGTTCTAAGTGATGAGAATAGAGGTATGAATGAAATAGACAAAAAAAAAATTCTCTACTCTAATCAAACTTACCATTTAGTGGTAGAACTATAAAATAAATAAGATGAAATGTCAATGATATAGTATGATAGTGATAAATACTAAGGAGAAAAGGTAATGTAGGGAAGAGGATGTGATTTGTCAAGGGTGGAAAGGTGGTATCTGAAATTTTTCACATGTGATTTGGGAGCTGGTGTGAGGTGCGAGCCTTCCAAGAAAGGAACCAATCAGAGCAAACAGGATACAACTTGCACATTCAACCCGAGAACCTGAAGTCCAGAGTGGCTGGAGCAGAGTGAGCAGTGAAGCAAAGGTGAACCTAGGAGGTCAGGTCAGAGGCTGGGGGAGAGGGGAAGGTGCCTGAGGAGAGCCCGGAACCTCCAGTAAGACTTTCACAGAGGATGCACCTGGGTGAATAAATGGGGTTTATCTATAATAATAAAAGTTTAACATGTTAATTATATGGGACTACCATGCTATGACACCCACTGGTGCCAGGCCAGCCAAGGCGGGTGCGATGTGATTGGTCAGGGGCCCGGCCATGGCCCCATGATCGCTCCACAGAGGGAGGCCCAGGCTACTGGCTGGCAGGGAGATCAATCAGGGGGCTCCACGATCACTCCAATGACGGAGGCCCAGGCCACCAACCCAGGGACTGCAGCGGGTGGGCGGGGCCTCCCTCTGTGAGGGAAGCCCAGGTCCCGGGTGCCTGCAAGCAGACAGAAGGAAGCTGGTGCTGGCAGCAGGAGGAAGGAAGGCCTACTCCTGCATGAATTTCGTGCATCAGGCCTCTAGTTCTTGTATAAGAGTTCATGGAAACCTCCTACAACACTACATATATAATCCTCTTAATGCACATTTTTACAAGAGGGGGCTTGATTACACAACACATATACTTTGAAGGTCTCAGCCCTTTTGATGTGGTCAAAAGTAAGAGTCACATTTTTAACAGGAAATGCTCTAAATTCTTTGAGCTACAGGTTCATGGAACTGGGACTTTTCCAAGCTATGAAAGATAACACTCAGTGTGGCTAAGAGATGCTGCAATGGGAGGAAAGAAGAAAGAAGAAAGGTTACCATCTCTATGAGAGAAGATGCCCTTTGGCCCCTTTTAAAGAGCCAATCTTCACCTGTCATTTAGGACCCTGGCTTCTACACAGGCCGAAGACTTTCTGGAACTCATAACATTTTTCTCCATAGAAGCAATGTTATCAAGGAGGTTAAAAGTCCCAGGTTAATTCATAGAATCATTTTTTTTTTAAACCAAAAAGTAACTGATAAACTCTACCCAGGTATCAAAGAGTAGAAGAAAACTTTATAAACAGAAAGCTACTGAAATTAATCTAAGTGGATGTCCACTTATTTCTAATGAATACTTTTATTAGAACACTAATGAGGATACTTTGCTCCTTCTCCTCCGACACTTTGCTCCAGCTCCTCCCAAAAAATACATCAACCATTTCATAAAATAAAACTGCACATCCATGTTCTGCACAACCCTGCTACCCTTTGCTGCGAGTCACAGCAAAACACCGGCAAGTCCAGTGCCCCATTCTCATGTCAACCCACCTGACTTGGGTCCTCACTATTCCACTAAAACTGTGGTTCCTGTGCTGTTGTTCCTTCTGCCTGGATGCCCTTCCCGACATGTCACCATGCTGCCTTCTTCTCATGCTTCAGGTCTTGGTTGGAATGTCACCTCCTCAGGAATTTCTCCCTAGACTCTGGTCCAGTTACTTTCCATCACAGGATACTATCTTCAAGATGCTTATCTGTCTACACATTATCTTTATTTTTTATGTTTTATTTATTAGGAGGAGGAGGGTATTCACTGTATTTTCCCCAAACTAAGCAAGCTCCTTGAAGACAGGAGTGCTGTCTGCTTTTGTTCTGAGCAATCTCCTCCCAGTGCCCAGGGCCCCTCCCACTGACTGGGCACAGCAGGACAAACCAGGGACGCAAATGTCCTGTGCAGTCTCCCGGGGTCCCTGGACTCAGGGACTTTAGCTCAATGGTCCTCATACTTTTTATTTGGGCACAGAGCCATTTGAGAATCTCATACTTCTGGGCTTGGTCCAATTTAGGTAGACACTCGGGTCTGTCTTCCTATAAAAAAAATATGTACAGACAACATTTTGCACACAGTTTTGGGGAGTTCTTAGTCTCCCTGAAGCCTGGTGAAGGGCAGTTGCTTCTGCTTTATGGCACTGACTTCACACAAGGGCTAGTTTCACTTTTATACTGTGATTCTTTGTTTCCTTAATTTGAGAGTCAGTCTTACGCATATCTGGATGGCTTATTCTCTCCCCCCCCCTCCGTCCCCCGCCCCCGCCCCGGGCTCAGGACTCACAGCAGGATTGAGAAACCTGTGCTCTCCCTGAGGTGATGGGCAGACACTCCCCCTAGCCCTGCCAGCTGATTCTTTGCACTGACACAGATCTAGGGCCCTGCCCTGCGTTTCCAGGGAGGAGGTGGCACTGTTCTCTCCTAGATAGATGGATGAAGAAGAAGGGGAAGAAGCTAAAAGATGTAGGGAAATGAGAAATATCGCACTGCCGGGCAGTGGAGTTCTCCCGAGTGTGGGCTGCAGGAGACAGTGGGAAGGAGAGAGATCCTCCCTGACCTTTGGCAAAATCTTCAAGTCAGGGTATGAACACCAGGGAGTCTGCGTTTCTAACAACAATTGTTAGAAACTTGGTAGCTTCAGGGTAGAAAATGAATGACAGCCAACACAATAGCCACTTGGAGCCTGACCTGGGCTGGATATTGGCAAAAAGGGGACATTGGAAGACCAGGCCTAGCCCCAGTGGAGCTGGTTCCTCAGAGGAGATGGGTGACTAGGTCATTCTGGTTGTTCTGGTAAAAGTGACAAAGGAAATAAAAGGAGAGCTAGGAAAGGTCTCAGGGGGCACTTCTTTTAGAGAGACCGTCAGAGAGCATTTAAGCTAACAGGACAGAAAGAGCCTCATTTCAGCCTCGAGTGCTTTATCCTGGGAAATGGTGGGTTCTGTTTCCTTCAACTGGTCAATTCTCGGGATTGCCAGGAGCCCACACTTGTGACTTCTCACACGTGAAAGCACACACACTCCTCCACCTCTAAACAAAAGGCTTCATTCACCGCCGGGAAGAGTAGCCACTCTGTTATCCGTGTTTACTCCCCTCCCGTCCCGAACCTCAAACCCGAGGCTTGTGAACAAAACCTTGGACAGAGAGGCTGGAGGCCGTGGCCACTGGTGCCAGCGTCTTTTGCCTAAACTCAGCTCTTCCGAGTAAGGGGTAAATCCACATAGTAATTTGCTCTTTAAAAAAGCAATAAATAAATAAGATAAAAGAAAAATGTGGGAAAAAAAAGCAAAAAAAGAAAGAAAAGAAAATTGAAACTAATGGCACGGTTATCAGGAGCTCTATTTTTGTAATGGTGCATGTGTGCTTAGGGAGAATCCTAGAGTTCAAATATTTATTTATTTTATTTTTTAATTTTTTTCCTCATTTTTTTTATTAAGGTATTATATGTGTACATACCTTACCAATCCACACCCCCTCTTCCCCCACTCCCATACATGCCCTCTCTCCCCTGAGTTTTTCGTCCATTGGTTATACTTATATGCATGCATACAGTTGATCTCTTATCTCCCCCATATCTCCCTACCCTCCCTCAAATATTTATTTTTGCAGCTGGAGCATTATCTCTATTGAGATGGGAGGGTAATGAATAAAATATTTCAAAGATACTCTTTGGCTTTTTCTCAGTGTGGCTCTAGCTGCAAGTGTCCTGGGCAGGGTGAGATAATAAGGGGGATGGGGGGGAGCCAGGGCTGGGGTGAGGAGGGGAAGCATGTACTAGATGTGACCTGGGGACACTGGTCTCCCATGGGCCCCGGTCAGCAACTCTTATGCCACAGAGCACCGATAGGGCATCAGGTTTGGCCAAGTCACTTCCAGAGTATGGCTTTGACTGTCTGCCTACGCAAAGAGTGCCGGCCAGAGGTTCTCTAAGACCCCTCCAAGCATGCAGGTTGTACATCCGTCCACTGAAGTCGTTTTTCAAGAGGAAATTCATTTACCCTATGAACTCAACTCCTGGCTCATGAGCACCCTGCTGGGGGCCACCCTTGAGTTCACTTTCTAGATGTCAGGTGTTGTGTCAGATGCTGTAAATGCCTCCTCCCACAGAACCCGTCCTACAACCCGACAAGGCTCAAAACCTGCTTTGTACCGTAGCTTTGATATTTCAGTGTTTCCCGTCTGAGTTCTAGGGACTATAAAATAGGTTTGCAAAACCTTCCACAATCTCCAAGCCCCAATCTTGTCTAAGTCAAAAGAAAAGAACTGTTAGTTTGGCAAAGAGCCCAACTGTTTGCCTAGTGGGGAGGGTAGCTGCAAAGTTACAGACTCGTTAAGAATTAAACTCCTTCCAAAAAAACAGAATCTAACTCCTTCCACCTGACGATTAGCCTCTGAGAGAAACCTGTTTTGAATGGAGAAAGAAATTTTGCTCTGGGTATTGAAAACCAATTGTGTGCCAGAATGTACAATCAAAACTCATAATAACCCATTAAAATAGGTTTTATTATCCCCAACTCACAGATGACCTACAACTCTGAGAGGTTATGTAAATTGCTCAAGGTCACATGGCTAATAAGTGCTAAAGAATAAGTCTGCCTGCTTTATAAATCAGAATCCTTCTTGGGATCTTTTTAAACTCTCATTTAATATATATATATATGATTCTGATATATATATATATATATATATATATATATATATATATATATGTGTGTGTGTGTGTGTGTGTGTGTGTGTGTGTGTGTGTGTGTGTGTTTATTGCTTTCAGGGAGAGAAAAGGAGAGGCAAAGAGAGAGAGAAACATCAATGATGAGAAAGAGTCATTGATCGGCTGCCTTCTGCACGTCCCCTACTGTCACGGACTCTTGCTTTATGGATCAAAATTCTACGGGGACCAAACCTGCAATCCGGACCTGTGCCCTGACCAGGAATTGAACTGTGACCTCCTGGTTCATAGGTCGATACTCAACCCCTGAGCCACACTGGCCAGGGCAAGCTCTCATTTTTATTGAGTTTTTATCATGCCATTTTCTATGCTAAATTCTCCTATCTTATTTAATCCTTCTGACAAGTCCTATGTTGTGGATGTTATGATCCCCGATGTCTATGGGAGACTATTCAGAAGCAGTGGGATAAATAACTTGTCCAAGGCTCACTGCTAGTAAGACCCCAGGAAGCAGAGTCTATGATTGAAACCAGCTTCAGCACCTCTGAATTTGTGCCATGAGCCTGGTGCTTGGCACACTGAGGATGGTTTTCTGCACTTCACCAATAGCCACCTGACTAGCCAAGTATTAAGAGTGCACTGGCAACAACCATCTTTACCCAGGTGCCCTTTTCTTCTTCCCTCCCACTGGCCCTCTCTACAACAGTCGGTGACTCCATGGGTAGGCAACACCCTGGTAGTTCCTAGTTCTGCAAATTCATTTAAATGCATAGAGAAAGAGAAAAACCCTCATTCAATTCACAGCACAGTTCAGACAGACACTAAATGTGTAGGTTCAGTTGCAGGCAGCTAGCTAGAACCACACAGAATCTCCATTCTTCAGCCAACCTTCTCCCGAACATGGCACCAGGAACAATGCAGTATGGATTCAAAAGTGTGTGTGTGCGGTGCAAGGCAGTCCCATCACCAGCAGTCAGATCATTCTCAAGGCTATGTGCTTCTACAGTGACGCAAGGGCATCATCTGCACACACGCATGTCAGAATTAGAAGGAAAATATAGAATACAGGCTTTGTGTGCAGCGCACACTGGTGTGCATACGTTTAGCTTCAAGAATGGTCTTTGCATCGCTGTTTATAAGCTCAGGACTGGGACATGCTGAACACCCATCCATAGGGAAAAAGTGCATCACATTGTGCTCTTCTATAGAATGGAGTACTGTGCAGCCATGAAAAACAAGGTTGATAAATCCTGATATAAAAACCATGCTCATGCTGTAGTGTCAAATTATCACGGTAGGTTAGAAACACTTCTCATCTTTTAGAGCAGGGGTCTTCAAACTATAGCCTGTGGGCCACATGCGGCCCGCAGAGGAGTCTGATCCGGCCCGCCAGGTTTTTTGGGCAGTGAGCACAGCCGAGGTGTTACAGTAGGAATTAGTAGTTCATAAGTCTGGCCCTCCAGCTCTCTGAGGGACCATGATCTGGCCCCCACTTTAAAAAGTTTGAGGACCCCTGTTTTAGAGGGTGTAAAGCAGTGAAAATTGGGGACTATTGGGTATACTCTCTGACTCTGCCACGTCTAGTTGCCTGACTCTGGACATGTGGCTTAACCAGGGTGCACCTGTTTCATCATCTATATAGTGGGTTCTTACTCCTAGAGTTATTGTAAAAATTAAATGAATCAATACATGTAAGCAGCTTAGAAGAGTGCCTGGTGCATAGCGAATGGTCAAGAATTTGGGTCTTTCATTTTATTTACTTTTTAAACCTTCACCCAAGGATTTGTTCCCATTGATTTGAGAGAGAGGAGGAGAGAGAAACACTGATCGGCTGCCTCCCATATGCATACTGACCGGGCTTCAAATCTGCAACATTTTGGTGCATGAGACAATGCTCCAACCAATGGAGCCACCAGCAAGGGCCTAAGAACATTTGGTCTTTTAGAAAATGAATTGTGCTTACATGACTAGGGAAAAGTCTAGCAGTCACCAAATTGCTAAGAGTCCTATGGTATGGTAACTTTTTATTTTTCCCCCTACTGTTTGCTTATCTGCATTTTCTAGTTTTCCATAAGAAAACAAATGTTTGGCTTTGTCTTTAATGAGGAAGAAAATCACAATTAATTAAAAAAAATGCCCTAAGTTTTAATGAGAAACAGAAACCTCACCAGCCCTTGTTCATTAGAAAAGCAGCGGGTCAGGCCAGGTAGTTACAAACGGTATGGCGTTTCCTGGCCTTTTCTAGTTCAGTGCCCTCATAGCAAGAAAGCATGTGCACCCCAGCCCCGGGGTCCTGAAGATGCAGAGGCAGGGCTGGGGAGAGGAAGAGAGCCAAGAGATGGGAAAGCCTGATTTTATTCACAGCAATCCGCTTGGTTTAAAATGTCAGGAAGTTTAGAGGATTAAGGGTATTACAGCCGCTATTCATAAAGGTGTTTTGTTAGAACGTCCAAATAGCAATCTGGTGAAATAAGCCTTGCACAGCCTTAAATGAAAGGCTGCTACAGTACTTAAAGTTTCCTAGAGAAGGAAAAAGACCCCCAGGTATTCATTTACCTCAAGAGCAGCTGCCTGGGAGATATTGTAATGTATCCTTGTGCAGCCAACGCTACGAAATAGCTTACCCCGTCACCCAGCGAGGAAGTCTGAGCCCAGATCACCAGCGCTAGAGCTGCAATTAGCAGTAATGAGAGGCACGCCTGCATTTTGATAAGAGCTGCAGGTGTACACATAGTATAGGCCCGGGCCCCTTCCCACGGAATCCAAGGACACTTAGAGCTGCTGGAATCTCAGAGGTAGAAGGCATGTTTGATTTCAAAATTCGCAAATCGAACAAGCAGAAGTGCCTGCTACACTTATCTCACAACACATCTGGGATGGGAAGGTCATGGCAAACTCTGGGGACCTGAGGGGAGTCACGGTTACAGAGCAGGCGCTGTGCTGTGTAAGTCCATGGACACGAGTTCCCATGCTTGCTCTCATACACAGGGCAGACAGTCTTGTAAATGAGGCTCTAAATCAAATGTCTGGGACGCAGATTGCACTCACTCCCTCTCCCCTCCCCCAGTTTCTCATGAGATCATGGAAAGTGCCTCAAGAGACAAGACTTCTTCACCATCAGGGGTCAACGTGAGAAGTGTTAGAGTGGAGAGCCGGTGGGGTTTGGAGATAGGCCGATGAGTGAATTCTGTTCCACGAACCAGCTGAGCTGTATGAACGGGGGCTCGTCTACCTGTCCGAGCAGTTTTCTCATTTGGTGGTGGTGATCACACAGGCCCTTGCCCTCGAAATGTTTAGAGGGTAGAAAGGTGCCTAGCAGGGGTGTGTAACAGTGTGTGGTGCTCTGGTAAAATTCAGGACACTATGGAAGCACACAGGAGGGTCAGCTGCCCTGGTCTTGGGGGTTGGGGTGGTGAGAGCAGGCCTCCTGGAGGAGGTGACAGGATGGGAGCTCTGAAGGATCAGAACCAAACTGCAGGTGGGATGGAGTCGAGATGGATGGAACATAGCAGATACAGGAACCAGTCTCCGCAAAGGTGATAAAGCGAGAGAGAGGATAGTTTAGGAGAAACGGCTAGGAGTTCAGTGTGGTTGCAGTGAAGGGGAAAGGAGGTAGGAAATAATGAGGCCAGACTTCATAAGCCCAGGAACAGAGTGTGAACTTGACCCGGGGGGTGGGGAGTGGGGGGTGGGGCATCAGGGAGCTCAGATGCACTCACTGCTTCTGTGAAAGCTATGGGAAGCAAGCGGGCAGGTCTGCCAAAGAAAAATCACCCTGGCTCCCTTCCCCAGTTCAGAAACCTCCCTCTATGGCTTGCATGCATCTAATTTCTCTGACAAACAGCATTTTGAAAATTATTCCCACCCAGGAAAGCGCCAGGTCACAGCAGTATCTATCTCATGGCTTATCTGGTTCTAGGGACTCTGTTCAGACACCACTGAGTTCACCAGCACCCACCTCCACACAGTTCACTTTCAATAACCAAATCCCAAATCTTACACATGACTGGCTATCTGGGAAACTGAGGTGCCCTCGAAATTTGGATCTGAAAAGGAGCCGAGGGGTCACATGGCTCAATCCCCTCCATTTATGGGTGAGCTCAGATGAAAAGCAAGCACTTTGCATGAGGTCACAGAGTTTGCTGACAGGTGAGACCTCAGATCTCCAACCCCCAACCCACGCTTTTGCCTCACCCTTCTCCCTCTCCCCATTATGGGCCAGGCCTTCCAAATGCCCGCCCCACTGTCAGGAAGAACTCACAGAGGCCTGTGCAGCCACGAGGGGACGTGGAGTCTCATTTGTCAGCAAACTTTGCATGAAGGACCGAAAGAGATGGTCTGAGAGGATGGACCTGATAAGAAGGGAAGCTAGGGAGAGGGATCTTATCTACTAAAAAAAATGCAGCAACATCACAACAGTCGAGGAAAAGAATCAATTCTATTTACGCGGAGCACTTCAAGGTAATGAAAAGTGCTTCCAGCGTTACCCTGTTTGGAAACATTTATCAGATGCCAGGGAAATGAAACCTGTGTACACACGCGTGCGCGCGCGCGCGCGCGCGCGCACACACACACACACACACACACACACTATTCTGTGCAAATGGTCTAGCTAGCAAAATAACCAGAGGGGAAAAAGATCTGAGCAACTTCAATTTTCCACTGCCGCGTGGATCAAAGTCAAGGCAGCAGCAGAAGAAACACACAAGTCTAAATTTAGTCATCTCCCACTCTGGGCAATTTCCTCCCAGGGGCTGCTGTGTGGACACGGCCTTGGTGTGAATGATTTTCCTCTGAGCCTCTCTATCTGGGCCTGAGCAGGGCCTGAGGGTCAGGCGGGAGGTGCCGGCTGCCAGCATGCTCTTGCTCATGTCGCTGAGGGCTCTCGTGGCTGTCAGGGGGGCAGCAAAAGCTCTGGGAGTTATTGGCCCTCAAGACCATAGCTGAGGAGAGGACAATAAAGATGAAAGGGGAAAAGGACACCGATACACGTTAAGTCAGAAAGATATACACACACACTCATTTTAGTGGGAATAAAAAGTCACCGTGAGAGAAAACAGAGACTTCCGATGCAAATTTAAAGAAGGAGGCCTATACCTTTGAAATCATCTATTAGTTTTGGTCGATTTGTCTCATCTGTAGTATCTTCCCCACGGTGGTGTGAGCACACTGAGAGCGGAGACCACATATGTCTTGCTCACTGCTGTATCCTCAGCACCTTGTTAACTACAGCCCCACCGTGACTGATTAATAAATATGAGAAAAATAAATAAGGAGGCCTAGCAATGGAAAAGCAGACTGGCTGGCTGAAGCTTAACATGCACAGGTGGAATGCGCCGAAGCTTCTGTGTTGTTCCCGTGTCTCCACGGACCACCCCACGAGACTGACCAAGTGGTAAAGCACAGTGATGTTCTCTCCCCATCCTGCAGACATGAAACACTTTGACAAATTCTGAACAGCACAGAAAAACAAAGGGCCCATGGGGAGGAGCTGGGTGCAGCAGACAGTTGCTCTGACCCGGGCTGATCTTGGAGGACAGTCACAGCCGGAGCCCCTGCACCCTGATGGCCACCACTCCAGGCACCTGTTACAGCCGCCAATCAGCGGGCTCACACACCAGGCCCCACTGAGATTAAGTGCCAACTGTGACTTACCTTTCAAAGGGGAACTGATTTCCCCAAGGACTGGCTTTTGTCGTCCAGCCAACCTGTCACACCTATCTCTTCCTGGTGACCGTGAGTACACTCTGCTGGCTAAATTTAGATGTGGAGGGCCTTTTCTGAGCTGTCATGTCACTGCAGAGGAGGGCAGATCAGTTTCCTTGGTGCAAACAATACCATCAGTTTCCTCGGTGCAAACAATACCACCCACCTGCATCACCCGACCGATGCGGAGCCATGAGGCTGGGTGCCAGGGGGCTCACAGGTGCTCTCACCCTGGCCCTACGCCTCCAGGAAAAATTCCTTTCACACTTCCTGGGTATATGGGCAGCGAGTCTCAGTTTATTATGTATTCACTAGGGGCCCAAGTGCACGAATTCATGCACCAGTGGGGTCCCTTGGCCTGGCCTGTGGGATTGGGCCAAACCCAGCTCCTCTGACATCCCCTGGGGGGTCCCAGATTACAAGAGGGTGCAGGCCATGGCCGAGGGACCCCCTGGTGCATGATCGGGGCTGGGGAGAGACATGGGAGGTTGCCCAGCTGGGGAGGGACCGTGGGAGCTCCAGGGCATGCCCGGCCCAGCTTGTTCAGTCCCAATCGACAAGACTCCAGCAGCAAGCTAACCTACCAGTCAGAACATCTATCCCCTGGTGGTCAGTGCATGTCATAGCAAGCAGTTGAGCAGCCTTAGCATATCATTAGCATATCATATGATTGGTTGAATGGAGGAGTGGAGACTTAACATATTAGGCTTTTATTATATAGGATTTGTTTGTTTATTTATTTAAATGTATTTTTTATTGATTTTAGAGAGGAAAGGAGAGAAAGAGAGAGACAGAAACATCAATGATGAGAGAGAATCATTGATCGGCTGTCTCCTGCATGCCCCCTACCGAGGATCAAGCTCACAACCCAGGCATGTGCCCTTGACAGTCATCGAATCCGGTACTTTTCAGACTGCAGGCTGATGCTCTATCCACTAAGCCAGTTAGGGTGCGAGTCTGACTTTAAAGACTTTTAGGAAAGGATGTGCCAGCATGTCACTGAATTACCTAATTCCTCTGTTTCAGAGAGCTTGCTCCTACAAAGACCTTACCAACACTTCCTGTGAGACTAGAAGTAAATGCTCTTTGGTGACCAGGGTTCTAGTCTCAGCAGCACCTCCAAACAGGAGCAAATTATTTGGCCATTTTGTAGCTCAGACTCCTCGTCTGTAAAATGAGGATGCCGGTTGGGTTGACATCAGGATTAAATGAGTATATTTTGATCATTTTGATACAGTGCCTCGTCATTGCAAGTACTACATAGATGTTAGTTGCTGCAGCCGCCAGCATTATCACATCAGCTCCTCCAGCTACTCACCCAGACAAGTGCACTTCTTTGAGCCTCATTTTAGGTCCCTGATGTGAAACATAAAGGTCACACTGACCTTGCAGGCAGGAGTTTGTCAGAATAGAATGGGGTGAAATCCCGGGAGCATTGAGCCCACTGCTGGGCACACAGGATATACTCAGAAACGTCCGTGTGCTTTCCGTGCCTCTCCCTATTGAAAACCTGCCACTCCAGGTGGGAATCTGTCCCCTTCGTCCTGTTGTTACAGAGTGATTAAAAAGAAACAGACCGCTTGAGACTGAAATCATTCCTAAATATTTATGGAGCTTCTCGAAGGTGACAGTTCCTCCCCAGGCCCTGGCTAGTAAAATGTTAAGGCAGACAGAGAGGGTCTCTATTGTCAGAGAGCTCAGGGTCTAGTGAGAATGAATCAGAGGCACATCCTTTCCTGCCCAACCTGGGAGTGGATTCTTCCTTCCGAATAACAGCTATCATTTATGGAGATTATCACAGGTGGGCCTCACACCAACTCCACCCGGCAGGGCCTCTTATTATCTGCATTTACTTACTCTGAGCCATATGTTTGGTTGGTAAGGGGCTGGACCTAAAGAAGCAGAAGAAAGCTTGGCTGGTTTGTCTCAGTGGTTAGAGCATTGGAACATTGGACCAACAGGTCGTGGGTTCAATACCTGGTCAAGGGCCCATACCTCGGTTGCAGGCTCAATCCTCTGGCCCTGTTGGGGTGGGAATGGGAGGCAACCAATCAATGTGTCTCTCTCACATGGATGTTTCTCTCTTTCCTTCTCCCTCTTCCACCTCTCCTCTCCACTCTCCCTAAAACAATCAAAGGGAAAAATACCCTCAGGTGAGGATTAAAAAAAAAAAAAAGAAGAAGCATGAGAGGAAACCCTGACTGCCTAAGCCTATCTGGTGGCATCCAGACAGAAGCCATGGGCCGGTGCAGGCCAGGATGGGGGCTAATGCTCATAGTTTGAAAGGCAACCCAATGGATTTAGATGTTATCCTGTTATGGCACCACCTTATGTTACACAGAGGCAGTGGCAGGGAGAGGGGATTTATGAGAACAGCAAGATGGGGCCTCTCGTGGAAGGAGGTTCTGAAAGAATTAACTGTAACCTGATCAGAACATCAGAACACCAAGCATTTGAGCCCAGTGTTTTATGTTTCATTAGCACACGGGTGGTCATTTCCTCGGTGGCAGCGGGGGAGCCCTGGACACGGTGCTGCCAGGCTGGGGGTGGGGGAGGGCGTGCGACAAGGAAAGGCCAGGGCTTTACGTGTGCGTGTCACAGGAGGGAAACCAAAGCACAGAGAACACTTAGATGACACTGAAACACGGATTCTGAAACTCAAGGTTCCTCTTAAGAACACGTTAACTGGGCAAGCTCAGGCTTGGACACCTAAAAAGAACAAATGCAGCCGAAATTGGTTTGGCTCAGTGGTAGAGCGTCGGTCTGGGGACTGAAGGGTCCCAGGTTCGATTCCGGTGAAGGGCATGTACTTGGTTGCGGGCACATAACCGGTGGGGGGTGTGCAGGAGGCAGCTGGTCGATGTTTCTCTCTCATTGACGTTTCTGGCTCTCTATGTCTCTCCCTTCCTCTAGGTAAAAAATCAATAAAATATAAATAAAATAAAATAAAATAAAACAATAAAAAGAACAAATGCAGCCTTTAGGGTGCTTTTCTGGATGTGGCTCCCTCCCTGCAGCTCAAAGAGCCCTGGGGTTTGAGAACCACTTTTCAGGGTCCCATGAGCCTGCCAGGTGGAGGGCTAGAGGCTCACCATGACCGGGGAGAATTCTAGAAGTCTTCTTTGCAAGTTCTCCTGACTCCCCACGGGTCCTCATGCCTCCTAGTAGCTATTAGGTATTATTATTAACAATATGACAAAACCAGAAGCTGGAAAGCCCAAACCCAATGAACTGAATGGTTGTTTTTCTCACTGAAGAATGGAAGCAGTGGATCCTAATAATTCAAGATGGTTGGTGACAAGTGATGGCGCTGATTGTCTCCCTGGTCCTCGGAGGTGAGTGAGGAGCTGCTTCCCACCACAGCCCTGGCGTGCCCTTCCACTGCAGGGCAGGTGGGTGTGAACCCCTCGCCTCT
The DNA here is from genome assembly GCF_964339955.1 of Pipistrellus hanaki. NCBI lineage: Eukaryota > Metazoa > Chordata > Mammalia > Chiroptera > Vespertilionidae > Pipistrellus > Pipistrellus hanaki. The sequence goes on along the minus strand of NC_140511.1, from coordinate 55,944,337 downwards.
CCCACCAGGAGGGCCCAGCTGCCTCCTCCTTGGAGAGGCACCAGGCAGAAACAGGCATGATTCTTTTACCTACTGGACTCAGGTGGAGCTAACGCAGAGCTGGAGGGCAGCGGTTCAGGTAGAACAGGAGAAGCCATGTCCCACACCTGGCCCCTGGCAGTGGCTGGGGGAGGAATGCAATCCTTTAAGAATATGGAGAGGGCTTGAGGGGCAGGGGGTAGAGGAGTTGGGTTCTAATCCTGCTTGCTGTGGGACTCCAGAAAAACGGCCCAACTGCTTTTGGGCAGCCGCATCATCCAACGTGAGGATGGTGGTGCAAGTTCCTCCTCACAGGTGGGCAGCATGTGATATAAAACATCAATACGGGTCTTGTTTGAATCCAGTCCCATCAATGACCAGCTGTTCCCCTAGCTGCGATACTGACCTCACCGGGTGATGGTGCGCACGAATGCACAGCTCATGAGAGCACGGGGCACAAGGAGACCAGGGCTTCTCCTTGTCCACTTGGGGTGACCTCAGAACCCTCTCTCCCGGTGGCAGTCAACATCTGGGCCTGTCTCTTGGAGCCTACTGGAGGGCTTGTTGCTTAGGGCAGAAGGCATTTCCCCGCTCACTTCCTCCCAGCTGCCTCCAGTTCACAGCCCATCTATGGGGACACCCGGTCCCTGGTGTTTGTGTAGTGTTTAATCATTAGGAGGTGGCCTGCTCTAATGCCATGAGCCCAGGGCATCTACAATAAGTCAGCTATTTGCCTCAGTCTATCAGAGTCTGTTTTCAGAAGGCTTCTCTCCAAGGACACAGGGATGACCCCTGCTGTGACTGGGAGCCGGTGATTTCCTAAGGGTGAGATGGTAAGTATCAGAGTGAAACATCTGCCAGCCTGGAAAACACACCTGGGCCTTCAGAGACCACCCCCCCCCCCCCCCCCCCCCCGCCCACCCACCCCTCACTTTCCTCCTTCCCTTCCTGCTAAACCTGGTGGACTATTCATTCTCCTTACCACTAAATCCCACTTGTTTTCCAAGATCCATGGACAGTGCCCTCCTTCAGGAATCCTTCCCAGCCTACCCAGCGCCAGGCTCTCTGACCTTTTGGGCCAAGGGCACTGAAATCCCAGCCTGCACTGCACTTCCCTCAGCTACTCGTGATCTGGTGAGGACACCGGTGTCTGTGAAGAAGGCTCTACTCCGGGTCCCTAGGTCCCCAGAGCACGACCACAGCACCCACAAGCCCCCCGTGGGTGCGATGCCAAACCACAGGTCACCTCAGGCAGGTCTGCCTCTTATCTTTATGGAAGAGCTACATGCTCAGGGTGGAACCAGTGCTGAGAGGGAGAAAAACCAGTGTTCACAGTGAGAAATCCAAGGCCTTGCCTGGGGAAACATAACTAAAACTGAAGTTTAGTTCAGCAAGTCTTAACTGCTCACTGATAAATAAGATAATCCCTGCCTTCAGTTTACATTGAGAACAGAGTCAAGGTTTTGTTAGGAGTTAAAACAAAGGCTTGCACAGGATTCTTCCAGAGCTCCAAGGGAAGGAAAGTTACAGAATCCGAGATGCTTAGCAAGGTGACATTGGCGCTGAATGCTGGGCGGTGTGTGCTGGCCTCTCAAAACAAGGTCAGGGGAGGGTAAAGCAAGCAGACCTGGAACACTGAGACAAGTGAGGTGCTGTGGTTTATGAAGAGGTGGGGGGAGGGGGAGTGAGGAGGGCTGGTGTGGCTGCAGGGGCCAAGGCTGGGGGGCAATGCCAGACGTTTGCACTTTATCCTGCCTCTGACTGGGGTCACCAAGGATTTTAAGCAGGAAAGCGATGCCCAGGTCAGAGCGATATTTGGGGAGGGTCACTGTGGCTGTGCTGGGAAGGACGTGTGGAGCAGCAGTAGAGTGGCAGCAAGAGCAGAGGACCTGTGCCAGGACCTTGGGCCTGAAGCAGATGGATGAAAGGAGGGTGGAGAGAAAAAGTAACAGCCCTGGGCTCCAGGGGAGCTCAAATCTGTAATCTGGGAGTGACCTCCTGGGCACCAGAGTGGCTGCGTCATTAGCATGACAAGTGCTGCCTGTGGGCCCAGGGGCTCCCCTGCAGACTTCCTGCAGGGACCTTCAAGGCCGGGGCCCACATTAGCTCTACCAGCTCTGGCTTTGCTCTCCAGCCCTTTATTCCAGATCATTAAGAGCAAGGCTCTTTGTTTAAAGTGAGAGACAAGGCCATTTAATTGTCCTAGCTAGACACTCTGCTTTACTCCCCTCTGTGCACCCCTCGTACCCCGGCACCACCCCTACAAGGTCACTACCCCAGGCCCTCCCACGGCAGCTTCTTCATCCCGAAGCATGAAACATAATCAGTGCACGCTCCACGGCCCCCTCCAATTATGCCTCTGATCTTGACTTCCAAAAGCAGAGCTTGAAATTATAGCCTGGCTCAGAGAGATGTACGAATCCACAGGGTCATAAACCCTTTCAAGTCCTCTTTCAAGGCCTCTGCTGGGGATTTTAACAGGTTTGCACCTCTGAGGCTATTACAGGAGGGTAGCCGGCCAATTCCAAAGAGTGGGACCTCCTGCCAGGATATGGACTGGGTTGACTATTCCAGCTTTTGCCAGTTATTCGCTGGGGTCTCAGGACTTGAGTGATATTTTCTACTTCTTCCCCCGCCCCGCCAGAGTTCCTCAGGGACTGGAGAAGCAGAGGTACAAGAGCTAATGAGACTGCCCCCACCATCCCCCAAAAGCAGAATCACAAAGAGAAGGGTACTTTGAGGCATGGAGGCGATGCAGGCAGTGGCCACAGCGCTGGACCTGGGCTGGAAGGACCCAGCCTTACATCCAGGCTCCCCAGGCTAACCTCTCTGTGCCTGACTTCCCATCTACAATCAGCATTCTAGCCGCGACTAAGTAAAACTTGCTGCCACTGACAGGGTACTCAGGGGGCCCAGGCACCGAGCTAACGTGGTCCCTACTTTGTCCTCATTCACTGTCACAGCAGCTCTATGAAGTGGGCTCATTTTTACTTTACAGATGAAGACATGGAACTCAGGATGGGGGGGGGGGGGAGTGTGTGGGGTCATAGATTTGAAATCATTTTCCCCAAACAGTCAGTGGGCTGGGTCAAACCATTCAGTCTCCCACAGGAAAAGCTCCTGGATACCAACAGTCACATATCTGAAGGCAGGTTGGGGTCACAATTAAGTTATTTTGAGGACTGAGTGTGATGGTTCACCATAAACCATGGCACTAGGGTTGGTCTGCATCAGCCGTAAGAGTTGTCACAGCTGCCCCGTTCTGATTGGTCAGTGTGCTGTTCTGAGTGCTAAGTGCCCAGTTCTGGTTGGTTGGGGCTTGCATTGCAGAGGGGGACAGTCATGCCTCATTCAGGGTTTATGTAGCGAGCACTCCTTGGAGCCAGGCACTGTCTTAGAAAGGAGATTCACCTGCTTTACTGATACTGATAGTCTAGTGGGGAGACATAACAACAACAAAAAAATATAAATGCAAATGCAAACAAGGATGTGAAATAAACAGAATAAATGCTCTAAAAGACACCACAGGGAGAACTTCATTAGGCAGAGCAGTCAGGGAAGGCATCTCTGAGCGGCGACAGATGTTTGAATTGAGACCCGGAAGAGGAGGGGTGGGAGAACACCCCTGGCAGGGGAAGAACGAGGCAAAGGTTCTGAAGGGAGACAGGGTCTGGCAGGTTCAAGAGACTGAAGGAAAGCGTGAGTCAGGGTGGGTAGGGATTAGGAGATGCCCGACCTTGGAGGCCATGGCAGGAAGTCTGCATTTTAGTCTACAAACAGTGGGAATCCACTGGGGTGAAGGGTTAGGCAGGGGGCAGGGGGATCTGAGACCCGGGGGAGAAGTTCACAGGGGCTGTTGGGTGAGAGAATGTACACGCAAATGCCACGGAGGGGACCACAGTGAGGTCTCAATGAGAGACAGTGCAGCCGGGGCCCCACGATGGCAGGTGAGAGCGCAAGAAGGGGAGAGACGGGAGAGAGCATTCGAAGGAACTATGCCCAAGGCTTCCCAATGGCCTGGAAAAGGAGAAGAAACCTAAATATCCAGTATGTCTTATTAGTCATTCTTAGGATAATAATAATAATAAAATAATATATTTAAAATGCTATCAGCCCTTGCTGGTTTGGCCGCCTAGAGCGAGGGCCCATGACGGACCAAAGGGTACTGGGTTTCATTCTGGTCAAGGGCATATACCTCGGTTGCAGGCTCAATCCCCAGTCTTGGTCGGGGCGTGTGTGGAAGGCAACCAATCCATGTGTGTCTCTTACATTGATGTTTTTCTCTGTCTTTCCCTAACCCTTCCACTCTCTCTAAAAATATGGAAAAATACCATCAAGTAAGGATTAACAACAACAACAACAAAAATGCTATCAGAGAACAAAGCAGAAGTTAAAGGGAATTCTGGAGGGATGAGAGACACACCCCCCCCCCCCCCCATCTCCTGCTCCCCATCTTCATAGGACCCAGTCTGGGGTAGGGGTGGAGGGAGCAGGGTAGGGAGGCTTCCCAGAGAAGGCAGGGCCGGGGCCAGTCCTGAAGTATGAGTGGGCGTTACTCAGGTAAGGAGCGCCATGAGGTTATTCCTGCTTATTCCTAGAGCGAGCTAGACCTGTGGACTATTCACCACGGACACACCTGCTTTTTTGGAGACAGGCAGCCCGGAGCCCTGGAGAGAATGCTGACTCTGGGGTCGGACAGGCCTGGTTGAAACTGGAGCTCTGCCACTCACTGCCTGTGCCGCCAGCAAGCAACGTGGACTCCCTGACCCAGGGCTCCTCGTCCGTGCAGCTGGGACAACTCCTGCCTGGCTGAGTCCGCTGGGAGGGTCAAGCCACCATGTAGAGTACCCAGAAGAATCACTGGGACACAGCAGGTGCTCACTGAGTCGCAACTGTTGTTGCTGACGATGAGTGAGTCTCAGACTGGGACCCCGGATGGCAAACTGCCCCGAGTCCGGGAGCGGTGCAGGCAGCCTCCCTGGCAACTGCATACCTGGTGCAGCCAGGCCTTCAGGAGCTGCTCCCACACTGATAAGAAGACATGGATCCCTCCTTCCCGCAGGACCTCAGCAGCACAAGGCAGGGCCAACCTGAAGACCCACCTCCATCTCCCCACAGGGTACTCGGTCGGCAAAGCCAGCTTCTGGCTGACCAGAAAGCACCCTGTGTGCTCCCACTCTCTCCTTCTTGAGTCCACCTGTGCACCCCGTAAAAGATGACGTGACCAACTCCAACCCCAACCCAAATGCCCCGTGGTTCTGCAGCCCATCTCTCCAGGGCTTCCCCACATCCACGTCCTGAGACCCCACAATCAGCAGCCGGGGAGGGTGCTTTTTAAGCCTCATTTTGCCACTGAGGGAACCGGAGTGTTGTGCATCCTTCTCCCCAAAATGCAGGGCAAGCTAACAGGCAGAGGCCGCGATAGAAGTCCTTGAGCCATGCAGCCACCTCATCTCCCTCAGGCCCTGATGAATCTCTCCCCCACAGTCTTGCATCATCTCCAGAATATCCGAGTCCCCCCTTCAGATCTCATTTCAGGCAGTTTCACAGGACCGAGCACCGTGGGTTAATGAGGGAGATAAATCAAAGTGCACAGTGGACAGGAGAAACAGCGGGGCTGCGGCCGGCGGAGCAGACAAAGCAGCCTCCTCTCGGGTGACGTTGAGACACAGAATGCCAGGGACTTCCAGGGGAGACCACTCGCCACTCCTGGGGAGAAGAAGGCTGAAGGGGGAGCCTGCAGGCCACCAGGAGTGATCAGTGTGACAGAGGCAACTCCTAGCCTTTCCTGGAGGCCCTGGCACTGCAGGAGTTACATGTTCTTAAGAGAAAAACAGGACACTCACAGCTTCAAGCGTCCCTGATACTCTCCTAAGTCAGAGTTCCCTCTACAACGCAGGGCCTGGCGGGAGCCCGGGCCATGCACTGGGCTGTCCTTTCATGGAGCCTGGGGAGTCGGACCTGGGAAGAGAAGGTCTTACGGGTCAGTGGTCCTGATGCCATCGCCTGTGGAAGAAGGATGGCAGCCGAGCCCTGAACGCGAGGAAGGCAAGCGCAGTGGTAGAAGCAAAGGCTGTGTCCAGAGACACAAATTCAAATCCTGAGCTCACCCGGCGGCTTTGGGGAAGGGATGCCACCTTTCAAAGCCTGCTCCCCTATACGTATCATGCACGGTTTCCCTGCATAAACCCAAGTGCTGTTTTGTGGCGCAGACATCTGGTGTTGCCAACTGTATGAAAAATCCCAGCACAGGGAAGTCCCTCCAAGCCCCCCACCATGCCCGGTCCCCAGGCTGACCGCCCTGTCCCGGGACAGGCTGTACTGATTTAGGGAGCGATGTATTGTATATCCAAGTCCAATTAAATACTGAGTCAAAACACCCACCCAAATAAATGTAATTCACTGCTTATCAGTCACTTGGAATTTTATCTTGATGCAAAATAAGACCACAGTTGCATGAGCTTCCACGCCTGATATAATTCTGGTGACGCTCCAAGTTAGTGCAAGAGCCTCTGTAGTGAATGAAAGAAGAACTCCTGCCAGGCACCGGAGGGTCCCAGCCTCACCATTCTCACCCGTGGCTCTGCCCGCCCCGGACTCCCCCTTTTGGAAGTTTTCATCTGGTCCTTCAGCTCTGGGCATCCTCCAGCACCCTCCTCTCTCGCCCTTCTCTGGGGGCAAGGAGGCGGAGAGCAGGCTTAGCTCTGAGGAGCAGCGAGGATGGACGCTTAGAGGCTATCTCTTGTCTCAGAGAGGTCTGCCACGCGCAGATGTGGGGGCCCTCGGTCTGGGTCTGCACACACCAGAGGTCTTGGGTGAGAACACCACTCCTAAGAGAACCCACTGCAAATATCAGAGGCAAAAAGTTCCTGGGGTCCCTGCCCTGCATGAATGAGCTACACTTGTGAGCCACTCCCTCTACCCTGCCCTCCAGTGACAGGCAAGACCCCTGACCCACCGGAACTCAGGGACCTTAGGATCAGCTGGTCTGACCCCACAGATGAAGACACGAGGGGCGGGGGACATCGAGTCCAATATGTTCGACGGGGCAGAGCCATATCCAGGACAAGGCCTTCTGGTTCCCACAGCACTGCCTCCCTTATTACATGGGCTGCATTGGGAACAATCACCAAAGAGATAATGTGTGCTCTCATACAAGCTCCTAGACTTCATGCTTTCCAAACACTGCGATGACCTTGCTCCCCGACGCCTGGCGGACAGCGAGTGGTCGCTGGGCCACTGGCTCTCTCCCTGGGCCTCGATTTCCTCATTGGCAACGTGAGAGGGTGGCCCCTATGCTTCTGAGCGCCCCCCCGCCCCCCCCTCGCCCTGCCCCAAGCCTTGCACCGTCAGCTTTCCGCTGGCCTGCCTGGGGAGAGGCAGCCTTGGGAAAACACTCTCCCAGGCGTGGTGACCTTGAACAGAAACTCAGGCAGCACAGCTGTGCAGCAGGACAATCTAAAGGTTACCCTGTAACCAGGACACCCCTCCACAGGCCAGTGTGAGGGCCGCCTTACACACAGGCTCATTGCAATCAGCTCTTACGTTTCAGCAACAGAAATCCGGGCTGGGCTGCTCTTCAGAAGTGACAAAGGATATTAAAGGAGACAAAAGAAAATCCCACATGGATGGTGAGATAAGCGGGCCTATTTGGACACTTGGGTAATGTTTCCAAAGGATCTTTCAAATCATCACCGACAGAAAAGGAAACCACCCGCGTTTTAGTATGATAACAAGTTCCCAATGCAGGGCTGCAGGGAGCCCCCGGGAGACTCCCCGTCTTTCCGGCTCTCAGGGCATCGGTGAAAGTCTCCCCAGAGCTGGCACCTCGAGTGGTGAGGGCTTATTTAAGGCTTCTCTCCCCTCTATTTGACTTCAAGTTTCTTGACAGTAGGGAGCAGGGACTACTTCTTACTCATCTTTGGATCCCCAGAGCCTATGCATAGAATGTGCTCAGTAAATATCAGCATTTTCTATTAGCTGTCACATATCAAAACTCAGTCCAAATGTTGAAATGCAACTGCCTCATAGCACTGTTTAAAAATTCCTTAACCTATTGAGTCTCTATCTGCTCACTCCCCGTGCGCACCCCCCCCCCACCCCCACCCCGAGGAGCTGCTAGAGCCCATCAGTCAGACTGGGTGGCACAGCTCCTGGCATCCCAGAGGTATGCAGTAAATTACATGATACAGAGTTGGCTAAATAATGGGGGCTTGGCATTAAGTACAGCAAAAAATGATAGTCATTAAGGCAATTCATATATTTTCTGCTCTCACGGGCCTACGGGTAGAACTGTACTTCTCTTCAGCTTTGAATGTAAGTGTAGCCATGCGACTTCCTTTGGCCAATGACAAGCAGGTGGAAGTTACGTGGGCCATTCCAGCAGAAGCGTTAGGAGACAGTATGTGGCTGACCATTTCTCTTTGCCATGGGGATTGCCAATGCTTTAAACAGAAGCCCCTCTGTCACCCTGGGTCCTAGAGTGAAAATGATGTACATACAACACAGCCTTCTACTGATCTGCAGAGGCCATTCATGGCGGGTTTTTTGGAATTGTTTGTTACACAGCACAACGTATTCTACCCTGACTGAAGCAAAGACTTGCCCAGGTGCCTGGATTAAAACACATGATGTTCTCTTCTGTTGCAGGGCATAGGTGCAATCCAGATTCTGTCTTGGGCTTGGGAGCCTATGGTTTGAGTTGCTGGGGGATAAAGCACTCCATTTGGCTTTTTTCTTTGACCTCTCATTCTTGATTTCATACTGCTAGACATCTTCTCATCCATACTTTGAACAGCCACCAAGTCTACAGATTACTTTGAAACAACCATTGAAAAGGCTCCATTTTTTGGAAAATGTACTTGGGAGGGTTGGGGGAGTGGCTGCCCTCCCTCACTCCTCTGCATATCCCAGCAGTGGCTCTGCCCCCAAAATAACTGGGTTAGGGACCTGCTGCCTCAGCTGTGCTTCTAGAGTGTAACCTGGAACAAAGTTATCAAGTTGGGCAACATTAGGAAGTGGACGATCCTCCTGGGGCCACTACACTACTTTCTTTCTCTCTTTTCTTTTTTTAAAGTGAAAACACTGAATGAGCAAGAAAGGAGACTCCACAGACTACTCTTTCTCTTCTCTTTACAAGCCACTGGGAGAATTCCTTTGTGGCTTAAGGTGCAGCTGGTTTGCTTCCTGTCAGCACCAGCCCTCTGTTCAGCACAGGTGGCCCCTGCCCACCCAGTCCACAGGAAGTGGTTCTGACTTTAAAAGGAAGCCAGTGATTCCAGCAGAAAGGAGGCCCCTGGGAAAGGCCAACACAGTAATTATTACCCTGTTACCTCAGAAATAGAGCTTTGCCTCAAAGGTTCCTTTTATGAGCTTTACAATGCAAGTGACATTCACTCTTGTCTGCTTTGCTTCCCCTTGCTCCATACGAGCGGGAGAGGAAAGAGGAAAGGAGGGGAAGAAAACAGAATGGAGATCATTGGTGCTGGTGGCATCCCTCTGTCCCCAGAAAATGAGCATAACCCTTGAGTGCAAGACTAAAAAAATGCAAGGAGAATGAGAGAGGAAGGACCCAAGCAAGGAGAGATTAAGACAAAATAGTACAGGAGAGGTTAGGACGGGGTGGGGGGCGGGGGAAGTAAGGCAAAGTTCACTTTCACTTAGGTCAGTAGGAAGCTCAATGCTCAAACATCAAACCATGTAGCAGCTATGGCTAGTATTGTATATCTGTATTCTCAATTTCCTCCCTTTTCTTTTTTTAAAAAAAAATATTTTATTGACTTTTTACAGAGAGAAGGGAGAGAGAGAGAGAAATTAGAAACATCGATGAGAAATAAACATCTATCAGCTGCCTCCTGCACACCTCTTACTGGGATGTGCCAGCAACCAAGGTACATGCCATTGACAGGAATCAAACCTGGACACTTGAGTCTACAGGCCAACTCTCTATCCACTGAGCCAAATCGGTTAGGCCTTCCCTCCCTTTTCTATACATCATATTCTAACTCACACTTTCTCTGATCCTCATGCTTTCCGTTAACACACAATTGGCGCTGTTACGGAAGAAAGAGGGCTTGTTAATTAATTGACTATAAAAAAAAAAAAAAGAAAAAAGAAAAAAAAAAAGAGAGAAGCCAGGGGATGGAGCCCAGGGAGCCCTGGATGACCTGCAGGTCTGAGGAATCATCAGAATGTTGTTTCTTTGTTCAGTGCTTTACAGAACAGGCTCACCACCTTCACCTCGTGCACATCTCCCAGTGTTCCTGCATCCCTCTAGCCAGGTAGCAAAGCGTATCCACGGGTTCTAGAGACCAAGCCATGGACGTTTGGGGTGGCGGGGATGGGGGGTAATTATTCTGCCTACCACAGGCTTGGCAGGAAGGCCAGGGGAGAAGCCATTCCCACTGAAGTTCCTTCCTCCCTGCACATCCCAGCAGGGCTTCTGCCTAAGAAATGACCAGCTGGGGGACTTACTACCTGGTAGGGGAGTGAGCTCCACCTGCAGCCGGGGGACTCTGGCCTGGATTCATCTCTCTCTGCGGTTCGGGCCTGAATCCATAGCTGCACTGCTTGGTGCCAGGAGGCCGCCTTGTTCCACACAAATCACAAAGCCAGGCGGTGCCCTGGGCTCTGATGACAGTCCCGGCCAGGAAGGAGGGCTCAGCTTGGCAGGCTGGCCAAATACCAGGCTGCATAGTTACATCCTCACACCGTGGGACTGCGATTCGAGCTGAAAGTGGGTCAGCTCTGGGCGTCAAGGCCAGGGCTCTACACGCGGACAGGAAGTCAGTACAGGGACTCCCACTGCCAGCACAGTCTCTACACCTAGCACGTTCAGGGTTTGGGGGCAAGGAAACCAGTAACAAGAAGGAAAAATAGGTTCTCCTTCCCTCTTGGTTTATGGCATCATGGAGGGCAATTTATATATTTTTTAATTTTTTGGTTATTTTTTATTAATCCTCACAGGAGGATTTTTTTTTTTTTTTTTTTTTTTTTTTTTAAGAGAGAGAGAGAAAGAGAATGGAAGTGAGGGAGAGAGAGGGAGAAAGAGCAGCATCCATTTGTTGCCTCCTGCCCTGGACCTGGACCAGGACGTGGGATGGAGCCTGTAACCGAGGTCCGTGTCTTTGAATAGGAATTGAACCTGGGACCTTCGGTTGTGGGTCGACACTCTAGCCACTGAGTCAAACCAGTTAGGGCACAATTTACATTCTGTTCAGGTCGCAGGTTGAAGTTCCACCACGCAGCATTTTTACTTTGCTACTTTTATCTTTATCCAAGTCATTAAAAGGCACTGGAGTCCAGTAAGAGTTCCTCCTCATGGTTCAGAAGGAAGGTGCCAAGCGATTCCAAAGTTGTCCTGCTCCGGCGCCCACAGCAGCCTGGATTCTGGCTTTCTGTGCTCTCAGTGACAGCTCCACGACCTAGGGGTGCCATGGAGGGCAGCATCTAGCTGCCTGCACCCACTGCAGGCGAAGCAGGAGGGGGATACTGGAAAAGGCTGTGAGCACAGCGGATGTCTTGCAAGAACAAAGGAGGAGACCCAGGAGTGGAAACTTCCCCAAGGCCGTGCTTGAAGCTGTGAAAGCACTCCACTAGCTGGAGTTCAAGAACTTCTGAGGGCCGAAACCAGTTTGGCTCAGTGGATAGAGCATCAGCCTGCGGACTGAAAGGTCCCAGGTTAGATTCCAGTCAAGGGCATGTACCTTGATTGCAGGCACATCCCCAGTAGGGGATGTGCAGGAGGCAGCTGATAAATGTTTCTCTCTCATTGATGCTTCTAACTCTCTATCTCTCTCCCTTCCTCTCTGCAAATAAATAAATAAATTTTAAAAATCAATAAAATATATTTTTTAAAAAAGAACTTCTGAGGGAGCTGAGGGGACAGGGGTGCATGGAGGAGCTGGCAGGAGTCCAACAACTTGTTTGCTTGTCTGGGACCCCAGCCCCTCGGTGTTCTGGGGGTATATTTCTTCTTCTTGCCAGGCTGCCCGGCCAGAGACCTCTGCGTCCAAGTTCTCTTTACTTGCAGTTATCTGGGCCCCTGGCTTGTAATAAGCCACCTCTATGGGTCCCCTTTGATCCTCCCTTCTCCGCTGCTGGCTCTTGTTCCTGGACGTAGCCACTGTTGACTGTCGGGTGAAAACTGGAGCCCCGGGTGGCAGGCCTGAGGAGTGTCAGGAGATCAAGGGCAGGCGGGCCTTCTGAGTTGACTGTCATCCTTGACTGTTTCTCAGAAGCCACTGATGACATCGAGACTCACAGATGACCTGGTCTCTATCTCCCAGGCTACACACTGCTATCAGTTACTTTTAATAACCCCAAAGATACCCCAGCCACATCCTATTGCAAACAGCGGAGGTCAGGGGGGTAGGCCAGCGCCCTTCAGGCTGTTCTGTGGAGCAGCACGGCTCAGGTGAGTGGTTCTCCTGTTCCATGGGAGGTGACCTGCCCTCGGATGCTTGTCTTCCCCTGGCTGAGGTCTAACTGGGCCTCATCTCCAGTACTTTCCTACTTCCTTTGTAGAAGCAATCTGCTGCTTGTGTGCAAATCCTTAAAGACCGGGCTGCCTTTTTATAAAGAACTTGCTCGAAATCTCTCAGCTCTGGGACCTGCTTGTTTCGGGTTAAAAGGGAAGGATTTTGGAAAGGTGCTGGGTTCTCTGCATTTTCCGACTCATCGAATTTAAATTGTTTAAAGGACATATTTTCAATTGTGGGGGCAAGAATAGGCTTGGCTAACTTGCAGCCATCCATTTCCATACGACCTTTTAAAAAAATAATGTATCTGCACACCCTCCGTGATAGTCTACCTTGATATTTCACATGAAATAGCCCACACTATTCTTACCCTAAGCAATATTTGTAAAATCATGGTTTGATGTGATAGGTATAAGTTGTTTTTTTTTAATCCTCACCTGAGGATATGTTTTCATTGATTTTATTCTATTACTAGAGGGCAGAAGGACATCTGGTCTAATTAACATATTATGCTTTTATGATTATGGATTATTTTTTTCATTGATTTGAGAGGGAGGGAGGGAAGAAGGAGAAAGGTAAAAAGGGAGACCGAGAGCAAGAGAGAGAGAAAAACCAATTGGTTGCCTCCCAACTGGGACCAAACCTGCAACCTTTGAGCCACCTGATCAGGGCATAGTGATAAGTGTAATTGTTAAAAAGATGAAATAATAATTTATCATTATTCTGTTCACAATGCTTTTGGAGATTAAAGAAACTTAACTTATTCCAGAATAATGCAAAATATCTCAGTGCCTACAGGTCAATACTTATACTAGACAGAAAACTTATAAGCATTATTAAATCCTATTTTTAAAAAGCCACCTGAGTTCTTTCTTTAAAGTTGGTCAGTGAGCCACTTAAGTCTCACATCTGGGGGAACCGGAAGACACCGTGGTCCGCACGGTCCCAGCACATAGCACATGTGTCAAACACAAGGCCCGCGGGCCAAATCCAGCCCGCCAGGCCTTGCAATGTGGCCCGCACCGCGCTGTCATCACTGCACTCCGCTGTCAGTTTATGACATTGTCAGTTTATGACTGTTCAGTAAACCATTCGGCCCGCGATTTAGGCTGGATTTTAGATTTTGGCCCCTTCTCTGATTGAGTTCGACACACCTAACATAGAGGCTGGACTGGAAACACATATCAGGCGCTATCATCAGCCCAGCCCCCTCCCGAACCCTCCGCCTCCGACAGCAGAACCAAGCTCAGCTGTGGTCTGTGATAATTCCATTCGCCCTGCAATGAAGCATTAAATTAAACTGCCTTGAGTAGAGTTTTCTTTTGCTACAAGGGGAAACGCACCTTGTAAAGCCTGCACTTGATGCTAATGGATTTACCAACTAACGACGTGTTTACAGGCGAGCACAAACAAGCAAAACAATTCGGCGGGATTGTGAAATCCCCAGTGGGAGTGTCACAACAGCTGACTTTCCCCCCTGGTAGTATTTACTCTGAAGGTTTTATTTTTAGAGAGCTTCACCTTTAGAAAGAGCCCTCCCACGGTTCATCTTTCTGTGGACTCTCCAACCCACTCCTTTAAAAAAAAAAAAAAAAGCAATTACAGGAACACAACTGACTGGAGCTGGCAATGGCGTGGAAAGCCTTTTGTCATCTCTGGTACAAATCACCATGGGCCCATGGGGGAGGGGGATGGACTCTGAGAAGCACAGACTCCAGTCAGTGGCAGAGCCCAGGCGGAGTCCCCATTCCTCACGCTAGTCCATCAGCCCCATCAGCCGCAGCTCCTCAGCCTTCCTGAGAGAATGTGAAGACTTCCCTTCAGCAAACCCCATTTCTGGGGGGTGCCTTCGGGGTCTGCCTCTTTAGCACGCTGCCCTAGTCCTCTGAAGCCAGAGAACCACCAAGCCCCCTAACTCCTTGTAAACAGTGTGTTCTGCGAAGAGGACGACAAGAAGCTGGGCTTGTGCTACCAATATTTGGCTTTCCAACACCTGAGGGTTAGCACCCCTCATGTCTAAATTCCACGGTATGTCTCACCAGCCCAGATGTGGAGAGAGGTCAAGTACACCAGAAAAATCCTGGCACAGGCAGGTCCCTGATGGTGCTGCAATATAGAGAGGTACAGCATGGCGGCACTCGAAGGGGTCTTGGGAATCACAACGGCCCAAACCTCTTCTCTAAGAGATGGCTCACAGTCACATAATGGGTTTGCGTCAGAGTAAGGACTAGAAACTTGGATGCCAACTAACTCTCTTTCTTTATTCTAGTGTTTTCTGAAGCTCTTTTGGTCTCTGATAGTAGCATCAGCGAAGGCTGGCGATGCCCTATAACAGTGGTCGGTAAACTGCGGCTCACGAGCCACATGCAGCTTTTTGGCCCCCTGAGTGTGGCTCTTCCACAAAATACCACATGCTGGCGTGCGTGCACATACAGTGCGAGTGAAAACTTCGTGGCCCATGCGCAGAAGTCGGCTTTCAGCCTGGGCGAGTCTATTTTGAAGAAGTGGTTCTAACGCCGAGCCACACTCAAGGGGCCAAAGAGCCCCATGTGGCTCGCGAGCCGCAGTTTGCCGACCACTGCCCTATAACCTCAACTGCTCAGCGCTCTAATCTCAGGGCAGGTGCATAAATCCGAACACTTCAGCCTTGCCTCCCATTACCAGGCAACGGGAGACTGATGGGGAGGCCAGCTCAGCTGAGGCCCGAGCGCCCATCTGCACACACACCTGTGCCTCCTGAGGGACTGTTCCCAAGCCGCAGTGCCTAGAAAGCTGCCAAACAGAGGAAGGAAAGCAGATCTCCGGGGTCTGCTGAGCTGACCGAGATGCATAGCAACAGTCAAAACAACAACGAAAAGGACTCCAGCCTGAACTCCCTGTGCTCTCGCTCTCAGAAGCACCGTCTGACCCAGAGCAGAGCAGGAGCACCCTTCAGCCCTCTCCTTCCTGCTGTGCCCACTGCTCACCCCGGGCACGGCTTCTGGCCTCCGAGACTCCACGTGGGTGAAGTAGCCCCTGTCCACTCTTAACATCACCACCCTTATTTCTCAGGCCACTGAGGAAGGACCCCTGCACCTGGCCAACCCCAAGTGGAGCCGCTTACCTGTCGGCGTCTCCGAGGCCCAGGGAGGTGTTTCTCTGCAGGGTCTCCCGCACGACAGCCATCCCATCGGGGAGCCGGTTCAGGCGGCGGGTGTAGAGGCCAAGTCCGCCATCGGTCATGTACCTTTAAAAGAAGAGGAAGATGCAAATGTATGGTTAAAAGCAAGTCTCGTACAGTCTCATTGTTCACATCCAGGCAAGGCACTGAGGCTTCGCCGAGGCTCCCTCACTGATGGCAGCACAAGACTCACTCAGCCACCGGGTCACCCCAAAGGATCCCAGCTCGCTACCAAAAATAGAACTCCGCTTAATTAACGCAGACTCACAGGAATCCATGAAGAGAAGGGAACTAGTGAATGAAAAAAATTTTTTTTAAATATATTTTATTGATTTTGTACAGAGAGGAAGGGAGAGAGATAGTTAGAAACATCGATGAGAGAGAGTCATCGATCAGTTGCCTCTTGCACACCCCCTACTGGGGATATGCCCGCAACCAAGGTACATGCCCTTGACCGGAATCGAACCCGGGTCCCTTCAGTTCCCAAGCCGACGCTCTATCCATTGAGCTAAACCGGTTTTGGTGTGAATAAAAAAATTAACTGCCAGATATGTCAGCTATTATACAAGCAGGCTTTTTTTTTTTTTTTTTAACCCAAATACTGTGAATGAACCTGACAAGTCATAAGTACATCATAGGAAACAACAGGGCAGAACCGGGCCCTGGAGGATGCAGGGAAGCTTCTGAGAGAGGTGGAAAGAAAGGATAGAGGATAAGAGAGGCACTTCTGCCATCACAGGCAAGTCACTTCTCTGGGATTTTCATTTAAATGATGGGGTATCACAGCCTTCCCACCTCACGGGCGAAGGAGGGCATTAGTGAGATAAGGCCTGTAAAAGTGCTCTGCTATCTGCGGGGGAACCTACAAAGGATAGACATCCTTAGCGTTGTCATCATCCTGAAGTGTCTAAGATGGTGCATTCACCTTTGCACTGATGTCTTCAGGTGACCGTCACAAAGCTCTCTGAATAACACGAATGCTAATGTACTGCTCTCTGGATCTCTCGGTGATGCCACAGTACCACCTTCTGATGAAATCGGTGTTGTCCAGGGAAGGGGGTGACCCCTGGGACTTGCTGTATCGATGGCTGACTGTCCACAGGCCAGACCCGTTCCTGAGTCAGCGTAGGAAGTAGTTGAGATTCAAAGCAGCTTTCCTCATCTACCTTGGCTCCCTCACAACCCCATAGAAGAGACTGCTGTCTCTGCCCCCTTCCAGAGGATAACCGAAAGGCAATGCAAAACCTGGGCAGAGCAAGAAACCAAACCCAATTCCCTTTCATTCCTACATGGACCCATGAGAAAAACCTGCAAGGGGTCTGATAATGTATTTTACATTTCAAGTAAAAAAAAAAAAAAAGACCCATTAGTAGTTTATTTTCCTGAAAAAGTCAGCTGAGCTACATGAGGGAATATTTCATACAATTACACACACACACACACACACACACACACACACATTTTGTTGTTGGTGTCATTCCTCACCTGAGGATATTTTTCCATTGATTTTTTAAGGACAGGGGAAGAGAGAGGGAAAGACAGAGTAACATCGATGTGAGAGAAACACATCTATTGGTTGCCTCCTGCACGTGCCTGACCAGGGCCTGGGCTGGGGAAGAACCTGCAACCAAAGTACATGCCCTTAACAGGAATTGAACCCAGGACACTTTGGTCCAAAGGCCCACACTCTTTCCACTGAGAAAACTGGTTAGGTAGGGCCACAGCATCTTATATTTTAGCTTTAGAATATATGGGTTAGATTAGATCCTAACAGTTTTCAATTCTTGAAATTTCCCCCTTCCCTTTTGGGAACTTCTTGTGAATTATTCTTAAAAAATGGAATTATTAGATGCTGTGGGGATTGCCCAGAACCAGGAAGTTCAAGTTAGGGGGGCAGAGAAGAGAGTGCTCAGGGGAGCCATCTGGGGTGAGAAGGAGCTCCCAGGGTGGGACAGAGAACTTCCTGTAGAGCAGCTTCCATGACACCATGCCTGAATTGAACTTTGATATCTCCCCTTGCCCCCAGTTATGACATTAAAGACCACAGACAATGCAATGCCAACATAATGGAAACTGTAGAAGTCAGACAAACCAATCGTTTGTGGTTATACCAACCACACAACAGGACAGACAGCTTTTCATTCAACTGTACCATATTAACAAGTAGCAGTTTGTGAATAGACTAAAACCACCCAAACTGCCTTCCCAATACACTCTCCTCCGAATTTTGTTTTTCTCAGGAGGGTGAGAGGGCCATGAACCTTGATAGTCTAAGTCAATCATGGGACTTCTACATGCCTTGCCACTGACTAGTTTAGAAATGGGTTGTAAGATATAAATTTGGTTAGGGAGGTCAAGTCTGCTAGAGACTTCTGGGAAACTTTTTCCACACTTAAAAATGACATAAGAGCCTGGCTGGATGGCTCAGTTGGTTGAGCATCATGCTGTGCACCAAATGGTTGCCGGTTCACTTCCCAGTCAGGGCACATACATGGGTTGTGGGTTTGGTCCCTGGTTGGGTATGTAAGGAAGGCAACTAATCAACTTTTCTCTCCCACATTGATGTTTCTCTCTCTCTCTCTCTCTCTCTCTCTCTCTCTCTCTCTCTCTCTCTCTCTCTCTCTCTCTCCTTCCTCCCCACTTCCCTCTTTCTCCCTCTCATCCTCTCTCCTGAGGAAATAGCAAAAATATGTCTGAAGATTCAATTTAGATACCTTGATTTTAAACTTCCCAGACACTAGTAGTGTCTGAAAGAAATTTTTGTTGTTTAAGCCTAAACAAATACCACTGACTTTTGTACTTTAAATGGTGAATTATATGGTATATAAATTATATATTAATTATATATTAATTTTAAAAAAGCGATGACAGCTAGAATTAAATAATTCTTTGTGTAATTACTTTTTAATGCTTGCCTCTCCCATACAAGACAGTAACTTCCTTGAAGGCAGGGCCTATTCTTATTTTGTTCAACTCTGTATCTCATGTGCCTAGCACATCCTCAGTGCTTATTAAATACTATTGTTGTTGAATGAGTGAAGCCCAAACACATAATCATCGGGTGGGGAGTAGCAAGAACTTGTTGAAAGGACACCAATTACAGGTTTTCCTTCTTCTTAAATGTCAACAAACTTGACATCCAAGACATATGGCAAGGCAAAGTAAACGACCTGCCAGTCTGTCCACCTTTCTGTCCATCCTTCCACCCACCCACCCACCCATACAACAGAGGTAGTGACTCGTGGTCCATCAGTGGGCTACATGCACACATCCTACAAGTCGCACATGCAGAGAAAACCACCTACACCCAGATGCAGTAACTTTGCCAGAGGCTAGAGCAAATGTCCTTTCAAGGACAACTCAGTGGAAGCTCTTCAAAACACTCTTGCACCATTAAACAAGGCAGTTAGTTTGATGTCAGTAAAGTCCTTTCAAGCATATAGATAAACAAAACGTTTTCAGCTGGGGAGATCTTGTCAAAGGACAAACTAACGTTAGGGTTCACTCTCCTGCCGGGTTTTTATTGCCGGTGAAACAACACACACAGTTGGGCAATTACAAGTACCCGGGCATGTAGAAGAGGCCCACGCACAACACCCCTGGCTTCCTGTGAAGGGCAGGGCACTGAGCCGGGCCAGCATTCCCGAGCCGGGGCACTGAGACGTGTGGCAGCTCAGCCTGGCAACACCCCGTTGCAATCCAGTTTGGTTGAAAAATGACCACGAATGACAGTGGGAGGGCCCTGGAGGGAGGGTCTGATGCGACAGATTGGCTTGTCAACTGATGCCGGAAATTCCAATTTTGCGTGGACAGAGAGGAAGGGAAAGGCAAGGCTAAATTCAGATCCTCTGCCTTCTAAAACGCACCTGAAAGCTAGGGAGCTGAATGCAACTCATCTGACAATAATTCAGTTTTATTGCAAATCTATTGCATTCACCTATGAGTGTGTGTGTGTCTGCGTGTGTGTGTGTGTGTGTGTGTGTGTGTGTGTGTGTGTGTGTGTGAGAGAGAGAGAGAGAGAGAGAGAGAGAGAGAGAGAGAGAGAGAGAGAGAGAATATTTGAATATTTACTTTTTCTCCTGGAGGTTTATAGAAATATATTCAATATATTAAATCCTATATTTTTTATAATATATTCAAAATAAATTCTGTTGAGTATTCTCATTAGCAGACAACATAGCACTGGGGATAATTGTCATTAGAACCAGCCTCACATTCAAGAATCTAATTTGACATACTTGTTTCTAAGTTATTATCCACCAATTACAATGGTCTGGTACATATTTTTCAGTAACTCTTTAGCCTCAATACAAAGATACATTTTTTTTGTTCAACCCAAGTGTGCATAGGAATTGTCTTCAGAATACGTTAATGTAGACTGCCGTGATCAAGTTAATCATAATTTACAGGGGAAAGAAAGCATAATTCACAGGGGAAGCCACCACTGGCATGCTCTTCTGAAACACCAGACCTTGCCCAGCAGTTAGAAAGGCTGGTGTGTCTGAAGGCTTGGGGCAGGAGGTGGGGGTGAGGGGGGTGGGAGTGATGGCTGCACCCCATCTTGGGGCTCATGTAGAGTGGAGATGAAATAACTTGCCCGAGGTCACGAGGAAAGGAACCAGCTGATCCAGGGACTGAATCCTGAGCCCTGTGCTGGTTTCCTTCTCCTTGGGGAAATAAATAACTAGTACTGGAGCATAACGAGGTGCTGGTAACATCCTAGAGTTTGCTGGACGGGGTCCTGCCTGAGCGGCCAAGCAGCTGAAGGATTCCATATTCCCTCCCGAGTTCTGCAGCGATGGCTGGAGGGGGCTCACTGCCTCGCCTTCCACCGCTTCCACTGGGGCTGGGATGAAGAGTGGGAGCCTCTGCTAAAGACATCAGGTGTCTGAGGGGTGTTTCCCTTGCTGCTCAAGGCTGGGGTACTCTGGGGTGGCCAACGAACATCGGAGCTAGAAACAGGGCTCTGTGTTCAGACAGACCTGGGTTCCAGTTCTCCTCTGCCCCTTGCTAGCAAAGCAACCTCACACACATCACTATGAACATGAACTAACGGTTACCGGCACTTGCTGGATACTGTGCGAAGGGCTTCACTCAAGTCCTAGCAAGTGTATTATTATCTCTAGTTTTCTGACGAAGGATATGAAACCGGTCAAGATCATAGTGCCAGCAGGTGGCTTCAAATCTCAGCTCTGTCACTTTCTGGGTATACTTTCTTCGAATTTCAGTTTCCACATCTGCAGGATGGGTGGAGCTGCAGACTGGCCTCACTGGGCTGTAATGGGGGAGAGACAGTGCGCAGACAGCCCAGGGCTGGGCTCTCCGGCAACGCTAATCGCAGTGCAGTGGCTGCATAACAGCTTCCCTCTTCAGTTCCATCAACACCAGGCTCTGCGCCAGGTACAGGGATGGAAAGGCCCAGTGCTTGGCCTGCTCTGGCATAGCTCAAAGCCTACGAGGGGCTCAATCATAGAACAGGGTAACCACCCCTAGGTGAAGATGATGTACACCCGGCCCTGAGCACATGGGGAAGGTTCCACAGAGGGGTGCTGGCTACGCTGGCCCTGGAAGGGTGCAAGGAGTTTGCCAGCCAGAGGAGCAGCATCCATCTAGGTCCCTGATAACATGCACAAAGGCAAAGAGAAAGGGAGGGAAGGGGGGGTTAGGAGAAGGGCAAGTAGTTCACCGTGGCTGGAACATCAGGAGCAAAGACATCAGCTGGGCTGCGTGGTGACTGGGCTCACATGCCAGCTGGGGCGGAGACCTCTGCCTGAGGACCTGGGGAGCTATGAAGGTACTAAGCCAGTGAGTAGCAGGCTCTGGCTTCTGTTTCAAAGGGAACCCTCACTCATGACTCCGTTTTCGGTGAGCATTTTGTCACTGCTATTCCCTTCTACAGATTGTTCAGCATGCACCATCTGTCTGAATCCTCCCTGAGTCACCCCAGGCCTCTGGGGAATGACCAGATTTGCAGGGTAGACCTCACCATCCCTCCAGCCAAGAGAGGTCTGTGAGGGCGACGTGTCTATTACAAGAAGTTTCTCAACAAAATAGGTGCCTTCCTTGTAATGGACACTAGTTCTGAGGGAGCTCTCCCATCTAATAGGACCTGTTAGAACAAATTACACTAGATTCTGAGTCCAACGCTCAGTTCATAGGTCTCTTCTCTTACTTAAATTTAATGAGGCAACAAGGAGAAACCGGTGAGGCTGGCCTTGTGCGTCTCCTGGGGAAAGAGGGATAGGTGGCTCCTTGTTTTCAAGGTTCACAGTTCAACACGGACTGCAAAAGGGACGAACGGACCTTCACTGACCTCAAAAGAATTCACCTTCCTTTGGTCGGGAACTGGGAAGATGAGGGGGATGGGAGGGCGAGAAACACGTACTGCCCTGATCTAGTTTAGCACATTGCTAACAGAGCATGACATTAAAAAAAAAAAAAAAAAAAAAAAAAAAATCTAAAAATCCCTCAAATGCGAGAAATGAAAGCCATGCAAACAGGAGAGAGAAAAAAAACTCAAGCCTAGAAGAATGCTTTTCTTTAAAGACATGTCAGCCTGTCTATGATATCTGGACACACTTTTGGTTCAACTGTGAACATGGTAAAGAAAATAGAATGAAAGAAATATGCAAAATGTTCCTTGCCAATATCAATATAAAAAAATGAACACATATCAACACATACTTTGTGAAGCAAGGTTAAAAGCAAGGATGTGGGCTGTTGAAGGCCTTGAAGTTGAGCCTCTCACCAATATCCAAGACCCCGAACTACACTGGCTCTCACAGTGCCCTCTACTCCTTACAATGCCGCCTGACATTCGTTCCCCAAGTTCACTAGGATGTAAATTGAGTTTCTGGACAAACCTGTAAAAGGATCCCTTTGGTTTAAGGCCTCTTGCAAGTCAGCTGGGCAAACTTCACTCTGGATCACAGAAGGACAAATGGACAAGCTAGTCTAACAAAGCCACCTGAATCTTTGTGAAGAAAGCAGATCTTCATGATGGAAAAGAAGCCACTACGCTTGACTCAAGGGTAGAAGAGAATGCATTTGAAATGCAAAAGATGGTTGGGACAACCATCTGTTAGCAAAACTGGGCTTGATTTGTCAGTGTTAATTATAGAACCGCTGCACTCAAATTCAGTCGAACACTTAAAATTTCATTGAGGAGACCCACTCGGAAAAATCTCCACATTCTCAGGCACAAGAACTTGTGCAAATATGGCATATTTCATTTACCTCTGCCTACTGCCTCCGCCCCAAATGACAAGGGCAGAGACATACTGCAGAGTGATTCTAATGCTCTCCTCTCAGGATATACTTAATATTTTTAATCCAAATAAAGGTAAATTGTGATCAGAGAACATGGAGCTGCTTCTCTGTTATGGGCCATCCCAAAGGTATACACAATGAAACAAAACCAACAGCAGCCTTCGGAGAGAAAGCCTGAGGTTGGCTGGTCTTTCCCTGTAACAACAGGACTTCTATATAAATAATCTGGGCTGGACAATACAGATACTCGAGAGACATTTGCTTTCACATCTCTGGGGACTCTGCCGGCAGAGGGCAGAGGGCAGAGGGGAGACGGGCCTAGCGAACCCCAGCAGTTTCCTACCTTTCTGCTGGATGCAGAGCTGGGCGCCTGGCCTCCTTGCTGGCTCTTCAGTCCATCACTACGCTGGGCTCTGACTCCTTTCAGGAGGATGTGGGAGCTCCATTCTCATCTCTAGCAGACGCTTCCCTTATTTCGCTCAAGCCTGGAGCTGCCACCCGAGGCCACTCCAGGAGCCACCTTGGCCCAAAGCACAGACCAGGACCATGGCAAACGCTGTCACTGCAGGGGAGCTCCTCCAACAGCCCGAGCCACCAACCGGGAATATCCACAGCTCAGGGGACAGCGGCCCCTGCCCTGGCTGGTCTGCTCCTCCTTTCCCTCTCACAGAGTCCTGCCTGGGAGCAACCAGGTGGCTGGGAAAACCCAGTGTGTTCTCTGATCCCGGTGTGGCAGGAAGTCAAACTGCCACAGAAGGGACCAGGCTCAGGAGGTCTGGAGCCTACTCCAGCCAGCCAGTCACAGAGCACGCCTCCCTGGGGAGCACTGCGCCGACGTTGCTAAGCTAGTCAGACAAGAGCCCGGCTCCGGCAGGCCATGGGGACTGAGGCAGCTGCAGGAGAAGGCAAGCCTGAGCAAAGGAGGTGTCACAGTGTCTCCAGGGCCTCCTTGAGGTCTCACTGGGAGCTGGGACGGGGGGGGGGGGGGGGGGGGAGGGGACGTGGCGGCGGCGGTGTGCCACAGACTTCATTTCCTGAAGTGAAGTGCTGCAAAGGTACACTGCTGGGGTCACGTGCCTGGCCCTCTACCTGCCATTCAAAATCTGGACCAGGGACCAGCAGCTGCAGCATCGCCTGGCAATCTTGCAGAAGTACAGTATCCTGACCTCCTGAATCAGATGCTGCAGCTCCACAAGCTTTGAGTACACGCAGAGACTGGAAAGCACTGGGCTCTGTAAGGGGGAGCAGATGACCCACAGGGGAAACTGAAGTGCTTCTGTGTAGATTCATCATGTCCCCTTTCATTCCTATGTTTTGTGTAGCTGTCATAGTTTACAGGATATTTCAGTAGCACGGCACAGCTAGTATTTAAAAACAACACGTCTAATAGAGAAACAAGCTCTTTATACAACCCAAACTGCTTAGCAGAAATTCCTAAATCTTCTTAAGGTATGGGCCCTTTTGGGAAACCATCTCACATATTGTCTGAAACACGCATCCAGTGCGAGTCAGGTTCACAGACCCCCTCCCCAGCCCCCATGCTCAGGGCCCCTCTCCTGAGCTAGGGCAGAAGGCCGTCCTGGCTGAGATGGGCCTTTCAACACTTTCTGTGAGAGTTTCCACACCCCACAGCTCTGGGCTATGTTTGCTCTGGGCTGACTCAGCCGTGCCCAGGGCACTGCTGTAACTCACACGTCACCCTGAGTTTTCGCACACAGGCTCAACCTCACCACCCTCACCACCCTCACCACCCTCACCACCGCTTTGGGTTTGGGCTTGCTCTCGCCAAACTCCTAGCGGAGGAGGGATTGAGCAAGTGGGGAAATTCCTGCCTGGTGGTGAAACATGCTGCCAGGGTCTGTGTGACTTCCACAAAATACTAGGTGAAATTTCACACGTTTAACAAAATTCAACGTGGCACTCATTTCCACAGCATTCCAGTTTAGCCTCCTTAAGGGTCTTGTACCTATCAACTCCAAAAGTGTTTTAATGTAGCCGAAACCGGTTTGGCTGAGTGGATGGAGCGTTAGCCTGTGGACTGAGGGGTCCCAGGTTCGATTCCGATCAAGGGTATGTGCCTTGGTTGCGGGCACATCCCCAATAGGGGGTGTGCAGGAGGCAGCTGGTCAATGATTCTCTCTCATCCATGTTTCTAACTCTCTATCCCTCTCTCTTTCTCTCTGTGAAAAATAAATAAAATATATATTTTAAAAAGTGTTTTAATGTAAAAAAAAAAAAAAAAAAAAAAAAAAAAAAACCAACCTCCATTTTTACTAATAAAACACGCAATCGCACAGAGAGCCAGGGGTTATAACAAGAGTGGATCGATCACTCCCATTTGGATCGACGCACACTTTGCAGACTAGCTTGTCACTATGCCAGTTTGAAATGGGAGCTGGCAGAGGCTGCACACGCGGGGAACCTGACAGCCCCGCGCCCGGAACGCGGTCGGGCCCCGATTCCCTTTATTGTGGCTCCGCCGTCAGCACGGCATCGCAGCAGCGCCTCTCGCACCAGCACAGGAAGCTTTCTGTCCACCCACTGAAAGATGAAACACATTCGAACACACCGGAGACAGTGCTCCAGACAAAGCCCCTTTAAGCTCCTTCCTGGAGTGAAACAGATGGTGACAGGAGGCTGACTGATGGCCAGGAATTCTCAAACCTCTGGGATACACCTGAGTCACCTGGGGAACCCGAGAGAGAAAGGGCACACTTCCAGGCCCTCACTTCGCAGAGGCAGCAATGTCATTAGTTAGGCCCAGACCCTGCTTTATTTTTTCTTTTCTTCTTTTTTTTTTTTTTTAGAGCATTTGAGGTTTACAGAGAAATTGCACAGAAAGTGGAGCTCCCATACACTCCCTCTCTCCCACCACCAGTCTCCCCTATTAACATCTTACATCAGTGTTGCATTATTTGATAGGAACTACATTAATTATTAGTAAGGTCATTAATGATATTCATAACTTACTAACCAAAGTCCATGGTTTAGATTAGGGCTCACTGCATGTTGTATGAGTTTTGGCAAATGCATATTATGTATTCACCATCATGGTATCATACAGATAGAGTTTTATTACCCTAAAAATGCCTTCCTCCCTCTATTCATCCCTTCCCCTAAACCTGCATTTCCTCCCTCTCCCTGTTGATTTTAGAGAGAGTGGAAGAGAGAGAGAGAGAGAGAAGAGAGAGAGAGAGAGAGAGAGAGAGAGAGAGAGAGAGAGAGAGAGAGAAATCACTGTGAGAGAGACACACTGATTGGTTGCCTCCCCCACACACCCAGTGCGGATTGAACCTGCGGCCCAGATACATGCCCTTGACCTGGAATCCAACCTGTGACCCTTCAGTTAGTGACACTCTAAACACTGAGCAATACCAGCCAGGGCCAAACCAGCATTTTAACAGACGCGCACATTATTTCTTGCAGGTAGTGAGGATCAGAAATGCTGACTTAAATCTTGAGACCTGGATGAAGGAACTGTGAGCCAGACCGGCCTCAGTTTCCCTCACAGCCCAATAGCCACCATAATGTAATTTAACGTTCAAATCCTCACCATGACTAGTCCTGGCCCTCTATCCTAAGGGGACAATGTGCATGCTAACAGAACCTGACCCCTGAGGGCCCCTCCATCTCACATGAAGGCTTGATAAGCATTCTGAGGACTCCAAGTTTCCCCAAATATCCGTGAACTCATGGTCTTGGACATACAAGCCTACAGGCCTCCGAAGAGTGCTACTGTGGGAGCCCAAACGAGGGAGCAGGAGTGAGCAGTGCCCGGCACGCTGTATGCAGAGATTGGGCGATGTGTGGGTGGCACAGCAGGGGTGTCATCCTTAGACGCCAGTCCCTTGGAAAAGCCTCCCACTTCATCAAAATATCCTTCTTCCCAGGCACTTCTTAGCCACGGAGACGCGCTCCCCAGCCGTCTGGACGCTGCTGCACCTTATCGCTCCTGTGACTCCAGACACGCCTTCCCAACCCCAACGTGCTCTAGGACACACATCCACGTTCCCATTAGGTCAGCGGAATTTATGATGGTTTTTGGGATGGTGTGTTACCTTTCATGGATGACAAGCACCCCAGGGGCGGGAGCCAGACAGCCAGTGTCTCCTTGTCTGGTTTAAGGGAGACACCCCCCAGGTAACAGCCGTAGTCACGACCAAACTGGCAGGAGGCCAGCCGGCGCTCCGGTGTGGGCCCCTGCAAGTTTCGCCTTGTCCTCCCAGGGCTGTGGCTGAAGGAACCGTCAAGATGCACGGAAAACAGTGGGGCAGGAAGGTGACTAACCCCTGCTGCCAACTGGGTGTAGAACAGCCTCGGGGGCCTCTCCCAACCCCAGCTAGGGTTTCGGGAAGCCACTGAGGGGCTGCACTAGCGCCACATGCAGGCTGGTGCCCTCCAGATGGTGCCCCTTTGGAAGTGATGTCATTTGTTCAATACACATTTATGCAGCCCTTACTGTGAGGCAGGCCCTGGCCTGAGTGCTGGGAATGAGAATCAGACTAAGTCCTTGACCTCGAGGGGGCTCAGTGTCTGGGTGGGGGAAACAGGCCTGCAGATGTTGCATGGGGTGCAGCAAGGGCAAAGGAGGGTGAGGCCAGACAGGGCTGCTTAGAAGAAGGAACTCTCCAGTGGCACCTGGAAGGGTGAGCATGTGCCCCTTGGGTTAGGGCAAGGAAATGCTTGTACTTGCACAAACATGCCAACGCAAAGGACCTACAATGTGCAGTGAGTTCACCGTGTGGCCTTACATGCTAAATTTCTGCTAGGTGACATTCTCATTAAGAATATCATTACCCTCGGAAAAAAAAGAGTATCATTATTCTGGACATTCATTCTAAATGGGATTCAATAAATATATTACTAAAGAAATATATAGGTGTCTGGCTTCGAGCATGGGGATTAAGCAAAATCGGGTGACCCCAGGATGCTCAGATTCCCTGCCTCTAAATGCACAGACACAACAGTTGACGACACAGGAGGCCTGACCCTGCTCGCCTTCCCACGTCTTCACATGCCCGGGGCTCAGACACAGAACCCCAGGGGCCTGAGCCTTGGCTCTCAGTGGGAGTGGGCCCATCTCTGGGGTGGAGCAGGAGTTTGAAAGAGCACATCTGATGTTATAAATTTGCCACTTAAACCAAAGGTAAAAACTGTTTCCTCCTAGAATCCCAACATGTATGGGCCTGGATGGTGCCACTGGCGTTTTTGAAACAGGGGCAGGTGTAGCACCGACTGTGTGGATGTGGATGAGCATGTCTCTTTGTAACAGGATGACTGCTGAAGGTGACTTGGGCACGCACCCAAGCCAATCAGCTCGCTTGTGCTGATTGAACAAAAGCCACGTGGCCATGCACCCAAGCCAATCAGCTTGCTTGTGCACAAAGAGCAGCCTAGGGTGGTGTCACTGAGAGCGACAGGGGCCACCCAGCGGCAGTTTTCCCACTCTGGTGGGAAGGGCAGGCTAACAGGGACCTGAGCACATGCCCGTGGCCTTGAGAGCAGAAGGAAGAAATCGGTTGCCTACAGGCTACTCAAATTACCTTCCACCAGTGCAGTAGGAACTGCAGTCATACAGCTGTCTGATGTTCACAGACAAAAAGAACAGGGTTCCTGACACGTTTCCTCACTTCTAGGCTTATTCAAATGCTTGTACTTGCACAAGAATGGGATTCAGGGCAGCTGAAGTAGTTCTTCAAATGGGGCTGGGCACAGCTGGATTCCCCAGACCCTGCACAGCTGGAGCAAGCACATTCAATGCTGTAACATTTTTACTCTTTAAATAACTACTGTCTGCACGACACGACCTACAGAGTGTGACTTCCACTAACAGCCTGGGTGGTATGCAGACGCTGAGCTCATAGTGACTCTCAATGGCCACAGTCCACTCTGCCTCCTGCTCCTGCATTTTCCAGATCAGAACTTACAGCAGGGAAAGGAGGAGTGCACAATTTCTGTGTTTATTTTTTAATTGATTATTATTTTTGTGTTAATCCTCACCCAAGGATTTCCCCCTCCTCCACTGATTTTTTGAGAGAGTGGAAGGGAGGGAGAGAGACACATTTTTATTTATTTTTGTGTTAATCCTCACCCAAGGATTTCCCCCCCACATTGATTTTTTGAGAGAGTGGAAGGGAGGGAGAGAGACACACACAGAGAAACATTGATGTGAGAGAGACACATTGATTGGCTGCCTCCTGCGTGTGCCCCAACTGGGGCCAGGGATTTAGCCTGCAACCGAAGTACATGCCCTTGACCAGAATCAAACCTCAACCCTTCAGTCCACAGGCTGACACTCCACCCATTGAGCCAAACTGACTAGGGCAGATTTCTGTTTTGTTTTTTTTTAAAACATATTTTATTGATTTTTCACAGGGAGGAAGAAAGAGGGATAGAGAGTTAGAAACATTGATCAGCTGCCTCCTGCACACCCCCGACTGGGGATGCGCCCGCAACCAAGGCACATGCCCCTGACTGGAATCGAACCCGGGACCCTTCAATCCGCAGGCTGAGGCTCTATCCACTGAGCCAAACCGGTTTCAGCATAGATTTCTGTGTTTTTAAGAAGGTGATGTGGGTAAGATAATTTTCAGAATGAACAGCTTTGGTGTCCTGTAACCACACCCAGGCTGGCGTGATCTGTGAAAGGGACCTCTTTCTCCTGAACGTAACACCCAGCTCTGCTCCATAGGTATCAGAGCCTCGGTGGATCCCATGGGAACCTGGACACTGAATCTTAGACCAGGAAGAACTTTTAAAGGTCACATCTCAGCCTTGCACCTCACACAGAAATTGCTTTTGCAACGTGTGGTCACAGATTCCCAGATTCTACTTGATTACTCTCAAGAATAGGAGCCCTTTGCAAAAACAGCACAACCACTTTGGCAGGTCTACTTTTCAACATATTTTCCTTTCACTGATTCATGGTCATCCCTGTGTTTAGGAAATGAAAACCTGAAGTCTAACTTCCACCTACTGTTCAGGTTTGGTCCTCTGGAATTTACCCTTGTCTAAGAGTTTTCCACATCAAGCAGATTTGTTTCTACAAACATTTCTATTATGTTTTTGGTTCTGAACCCTTCACCTTCCTTGTTCCCTTTCCTTAAATAAACCTCTGCTTGACTCTGCT
Organism: Pipistrellus hanaki; assembly: GCF_964339955.1. Taxonomy (NCBI): domain Eukaryota; kingdom Metazoa; phylum Chordata; class Mammalia; order Chiroptera; family Vespertilionidae; genus Pipistrellus; species Pipistrellus hanaki. Next base: position 55,914,282 of record NC_140511.1, on the reverse strand, counting down.
CCCCTTAAAACCTGGCACAGAGAACAAAACAGACTTTGTCTAACTTGCAGATACTCTGTGGCTTCCCACATTATTATTCCATGAATCCAGTTAAAGGTTAGGATTTCTAGGGCTCTCTAGAACCTAGCTACAGTACATCTTTGGGTCTCAGAACATAAAACCCAGTGGGAGGCAGTACCCAAAGGGAAGGAGCTTGGGCCTCAATGGCTGAGCCCTCAAGTTCCCCAAACTGGCTGTACCCTGTAGCAGCAGTATGTCCTTAGGTAAGCGACTTCTCTCATCCTCAGTTTCTACATCAGTACAATGGGGGTGGATAATGTGTTATAGGCCTCCAAGGATTTCTGTAAGAGTTCAATGAGCCCTCGACAAACACTGGCTGCCATTATGGCCATGAAATACTACTCTCCCTTTCCCTTCCTTCTACACCCACTATGGAGCATATACAATACGTCAGGCAGGAGTTAGAAATGCAGGGGTAAATGACACAATCCCCCTGATCAAGGGTATCTCAGTCTTGAGGACTGTTATACAAACAGACAAAGCCAAAAAGAACTGGAAGGTGTGAGCAGGTGCTTGGGAACCCAGAGGATGGAGCCCCATGTCTGCAAGGGTCGCCTGGGAAGGCTTCCTAGCCTCAGCAGATCCTTAGAGGACTGTGGCAGGTGGATGGCAACTGAGTGTAGAGGGGTTGATAGAGAACAGGCACATGTACAGGCACAGAGGTGTAAGAACGTGGTTCTATATCAAGAAAAATGTCAGTGGTCCAGAGTGGCAGGACCGGGATGCCAGTGGGGGGTGGGGTGGGCCATGAAGGGAGGAGGAGACAATAGAGATGAGCCTCGGCAAGTGGCTCCGTCACTCATTAGCACCCGAAATAAAAGGGAGGGCCTACTTTGTGCTATGCACTGTGCTGGGCACAGGGGAGAGTGGTCAGAAAGACAAACAAGGTCTGTGCCTCCATGGAGCTTACACACCAACGTGGCCTTATATGTCATGCTGGGCAACAGAGGGTTAGGACATAGCAGGCTGTATTTTCCAAAGACGACCACAGCGATATCTCCTGACCCATCCACATGATAATGTGATCAGGTCTACACACTAGAAAGATTTTTCTCACCGAAAGGCAGGACAGATCTGTTGGATGGGCATTGAAATCAGAGGCAAGGAAAGCAAGGAAGGCTTGACTGCAGTCCTCTGGGGAGAAATATGAGCAGGGAGACTAGAAAACATGGCAGGGGATGCCAAAGAGACAGGATCAGCCAATTTAGTGCCGGCCTTCCAGGGACAAGGGAATGAAAAGTCTGAGAGCCTTCTAGGTTCCGGCTGTGGAAGAGAAATGGATGTGGACACACGGGAGGAGAAGCGAGTTTGGGGGTAAGAGGAGTAGATTTCTGACATGTTTACACAGCTTCAGTGAGAACCCTGGAACACAGCGGCTACACTCCTGTGTGGTGGCCAGCCTGGATGCCTAACCCACCCGCTCTGACCTTGAGCAGGTCACTGCCCTCTTTTGGTGTCCTCGCCGGAGGACAGGTGGAAGACCACGCAGGTTAGTTGCGAGGCTGACATGAGATAATGCATATAAAGTGCTGCAGACAGGGTTTGACATTCAGAAATGCCCATGAACGGTAGCTGCTACTATCCCTATGATTACATGATTGTGATTACTAACCAGCTTATAGACGCGGCCAGGGCCTAGGCAGGTTCTTTGTATGCAGAGGGCCTGGCTGTGGGATACTGATGAAAGCTGTTCCCAAGGAACCGCACTCGCATCCCTGGTGAATGGTTCATTCAACCGTGAAGTCTGTGTCAACTTCTACAATAGCTGCACAAGCCTGTAGAGGCGTGAGGGAAGCCAATCTGTTAGCGGCCCTCAATTTTGCTCTCCCTCCCTCTCTCCCAACGCCATGGCTGAGTGGTTTTAATTAACAACTCCCACAGAGTTAAAGCAAAAGTCACTCGATTAATAAGGCTCTCACTCGCCACGCATGGCTCTCGGGCCTCCAGGTGGCGCGGAGCTTGTAATTGTGTGTTTTGTTTGGGTTCACAGGAGGTGGGGGTTCTGAGAGTGGCATTTCCTTGGAGAAGGTCAGGTTCCCCACCTACAGAGGCAGGTGACCCACACACCCAGCTCCGGGAGCTTTAAGAGCAGACGCCGTGCTGGAGGAGGCACCTCCGTAAGTCACCGTGCGAAACGAGCTCCGGAGCAGAACCTTCCTGCCCCCGACCACGTCATGGGTTCTCATTTCCCACATCCAAGGAACCGGTTTTGCCCCCCTTTGCTTTCTGCACAGGCACCGGGGAATGTTGACACAAGTGTTGCTAAGGCCACACTAGAGACCTGGGGTGTTTAATTGAAATGAAACACATAATAATGCTTTCGAGGCAAAGAAAAGTATCCGCCTTGGCCCCGGCCCCGTCACCCTGGCCATCCTGTGGTCCTTGGGCAAGCATTCCCCAAGTGTTTTCAAGCTCCTGTGCAACGCGGCCCTCTGCACCCCGCCCTTCGGAACACCACCTTTTAGGTCCACTAATGGCTCCTTAAAATGGCACAGGGGGTTAGCCAGGGCCGCCAATGACCAGAAGGTGCCCACTCTTCCTTTCTGGCCTTGCCTCCCATCATCCATCAGAGCATGGGGTCTAGTTACAGTGAAAAGCCACGCTGCAGAGTTCTTGGAGCAAGGGCTATGAATTCAGCCTGGTTGGACACGTGGTTCTAGCAGTTACTCCCTGCGTGACCTGTTCAAGCAACTTCACCTCTCTGATCTTGGTCTCCCAACTGCCGAAGGAGAATGAAAAACAGCCCCTCTCTCAAAGAACCGGTCTGAGGAACGAGTGAGACATTACACGCCAAGAGGTCAGCCCAGGGACTCGCATAGAACAGGGACCACAAAGCAATTTCGCTGCCAGGAACCACAGGACGGCTGCTGCGGGCCAGGCAGACAGGAGGGCCTGGGTTAGCAGGCACTGCTGGGTGACTTCATCCTCCAGAGCCAACACTGCATTTCTTCCACCCCGTGTCTCTGACAACCTCACCCTTCAAACCTCGCTGCTCAAGTCTGTGAGACTTCTGGTTTCCAAACTGATGCCTGGGCAATTACAAGCACAAGGCTCTGGGGCCTGGGACTCGGATTCCGATGACACAGGAGAGAGAAACACAACCCCCCTCAACCGCCCCCCCGTTTCCCACGCATCCCAAGATCAAGAAATGCATGAGAGCTTGATTTACAGCTAGAAGACTCTGGAGACAGATGTGGGCCTCTCCTTAGACTTGGGGCCTCTCATTTCACTTGGAGTCTCGAAAATCCTCAGCCCGCCAGAGCTGTCCATGCCGGGGTGTCTGTCTCATTCCGTAGTTATTTCGGGATTAAGAAGAAAGGTGGAAACCTCCATTTCTCAGGGAGATTTCTTATCAGGACCCTGGGGATTTTAGAAGGGATGCCACAATTCTCCCAAGGCCGCACAGAGTCTTGATTTGTGGTCACAGCCCAGGCAGGACATGGCAGCCCGGAGTCCTTGCAGATGTTTCCAGGGGCTGATGCGCTGCTCTTCATCTCTGGGCCGCAGGTCAGCTGCCTCCTGACCCCGATGACTCATTCCCACGGGCCATACAGTAAGGCCCGCTTGCAGACGGTGATGGTTCATTGTATGTGTCAGGTCGGCTAGGCCATGGTACTGGCTATTTGGGCAAACACTAGTCCAGGTGTCTCTGTGAAGGTACTTTTTAGAGGAGATGACCATTTAATTCAACAGGCTTTAAGGGAAACAGATGATCCTCTAGCATGCGGGTGGGCCACACCCAATCCGTTGAAGGAAGAAAAGAACATCAGTTGATATTCCTCAGGGAAGAGGGGATTCTGCCTCCAGGTTGCCTTTGGACTCAAGTTGTAAAATTTCCCTCTGGAGAACCCTAATACACAGACCCTCTCGGACCCCATTGGCAGACATGTGGCCACTGTACTCAGGACTAAGAAATAGCACGAGATCATCTTAGTGAATATTCTAAGTACAGTAAAGGGTTGGGAAGGCAAGTGGATGCAATAACTCTGAGAAGTTGAAGGGACCTTCTGTCCTGTGCGTGTCAAACTATCTCCCTTCTTTCTCACCACACACCTGAGAAGAAGGTTACCACTGAACAGATGGAAAACAGGCTCAGACGAGGCAGCGATTTCCCCAAGGACACACAGATGGTATGCAAAGACGGTGAGGCCAGGTCTTCTGATTCCACTTCTGTCTTCCGTGACCCCAGGACCCCCGAGCAGCATCATGGGAGGATCATGAGTGCTCAACGAAACTGCAGCTTCTTATCTTGATCTGAGCACAGGCACATATGGCCTATTTTTCTGAGTCTTTCAACATGGGCTTACTGTCCCAGGGCCAAATCCTCCCAACCTCATCCAAATGTTCCTTCTCAGATTCACCTCAACTCGAACTTGGTATCCTTCAACCTTGCCATCATAAATCTGTTGAGCGGCTCTGTAGCTGCTGCCCCTTGAAAAATAACTGAGAAGGGTATTTTCTCCCTCAGTGATTTATATGCATAAGATAAAATTTATATGTATGGACTGGATTTTCTAGAGGGAGCTACACGAAAACGTAACAAAACTGTGCAAAAGCGTCACAGGACAAGGGGACCTCAGGGTCCCTCAGTGACACCTCGGTTCTCCCCATTCCTGGCACATCTGCGAAACACTGAGCAGAGAAAGAGGAGCCTGCAGACCACAGCACTCTTTCAAGGGGTTGGTTCTGAAGGAGGAGACAGAATAGCCAACTAATGTCCAGCAAAGTGACAGAGGCACCAAGCCACACTGAAATTCCAGGGCGCCAAGAGAAAGAAACAACAGAATGCCAGGCCACCTTTTTTATCTCTTCCATGGGCTTCAAACCATTAAGTAACAATTTTCCTTATTCGTCAAGTGTAAATGATGTCGTACAAAGCTAGGGTCTGGGGTTTACGATGCTCAGCATACGGAAGGGGTGCAATACACCCCCGCCGCCCACCAGGAGCTACAGATCTGGAGGATGTTTCTCCTGTATGTGTAACTAGCTCTCAATAATTGCAAGCTCACAGGTCCCAAGTTTATCCCAAGGAGAATTTGTAAGGACCAAAAGTGAACCCCCCAAAATAACGAGAACCAGATGGGGCAGCCCTAAGAACAAGTTCCGTCTGTCCTACCCCAGAGAGGAGCCTGGGACCAAGGAGATGCTTGTTGATTTGAAATAACGAAAATACAGAGTCTCTCGATAGCGTTGATTAATGAAACCAAGGTGGAATCTCCCTGTTAAACACCCAGGGCCAGTCTGAGTCATGCCCCCATGTCACCATGTTGATGTTGCTTACCAATCAAGAGCCCTGTGCAGGGCAGGGAGTCTACCTGGACAAGCAGCAGGTGGTCCAGAGGGTGGGAAGGCAAGGAAGGAGTGCCTTGCTCAGTCTGACTCACCACAGCAGGGTTTGCAAACCAGCACAGCAATTGTCTGTCTGTCTGTCAGCTGGAGTGTTTAGGGGTATTCGTATTTGTCATGTGAGTGTCAGTTACAGTCTTATCTCAAACCCCATCCATTGTAAGGAAAGGGTGCCCCAGGGTTGGCAATGAGTAAGGGTGGAAGAGAATGAAATATACTGAGTGTTCTCATCCTGCACCAGGCATTAAACTAGGTAGTATGTGTACACCGTGTCCCAATTAATCTTGGTGGCCTCATCATTATCATGAGGGTGACTGGAAGGATCTATAACACCCCAGGCATGGTACCAGCACTCCACATGTGTTGGTTATCCCATTATAGCAACTCCAGGCATACTGTTCTCATGTGCAGATGAGGGAAGCCATTCTAGAAGGATGAAGTGAGGACATAAAAGGCCCCCGCTGGCTTGCTCTATTCTCAGATCCCTCTTGGAGCCCCCATATCATGCCTTTCAATGCTAACATTTATTGCCACCTGCCTTGTGTTGGAATTAAGTGCTGACGCACAGGAAACTTCCCCCACTGGGCCCCATTCTTCTCCCGGGCAAGTCTAGGAAGTCTGTGGGATTGGGGTTTTCCCAAAGCCCCCAGAATTACAGTCCACAGGCTGCTCTGCTTAAACATTCAGCCAGCCCTGGTCTCTGAGGCCTGAGACAGTCAGAGGGACTGGGTGCGTGTCAACCGGCAAGAGGGAGCACCGGAAATGGACTGAGGGTGCTGAGGACAAAGGTCAACTACTTCCAAGCTGGTTTCAGCACAAGCTGCCACCCAGGAATTATCCTTGTCTCTCTGACACCTTCGTGCTCCTTGCCAAATGACCCCATGTCAGGCTGAATCATGTGAAAAGACCCTCGAACCCTCTGTGCGTCTGTTCCCAGGGCCTCGGCTTCACATAGAACCACATCCCCGCTCTCTGGACCCTAATAGCTCCTGACCAAGCCCACCCGCTCCCATTGTGACTCTCCAATCCTTCCCGGGCATCATTCTAGGGAAAACATGCTCCATGTCCATATATTCTTATGCCCTTGCTCTTGACCTTGATCGGCCTGACATCTTGTTCACCTTTCAAGATGCTGTTGCTGCTAGTAGACCTTAGGGTAGTGGCATCCACTGGGTGTTCTGTCCACTGTAGCTTGTGCCCGCACACACGCTAGGAGTGGTGTTGCCAGCTCCAGAATCCAGCTCGGGCTCCACAACTACACTCTTCCCACTGCCCCTACCACACAGTAGGCTCTTTATTTTCTGCCCATCTCCCTACAGAATTCACTGATTCCCCCACTGATCACTGCAGCTCAGCTCTCCTGTAGTGATTGACACACTTCCTTTCCAGGAGCTCCTGTCCATGGTGTTAGAACTTGGTGACTGGGTTTTGTTCATTCCCCTTGGGCTCAGTGCCTTTGGCATCGTCTCTAGTACACAATCAAACTCAATAAACACTCCCAAGTGGAATTTTACTGCCTTTTGCCTGGAGCCTCCTCGGAAGGCAGGCCAGAGGAATGGTTGCCAGTTCCCAGGAGAGCCCACGCTTTGGAAAGCTTCAGGACCAGGAGGGTGTTGCCAAGGATCAGAGGGTGAGCAGCCCCTTCAGGGACCACTCAAAAAGGGCTGAGGCCCGACTTTCGTCTCCTAAAGCATCCATGTTCCCTTCTCCTTTTCCTTCCCCACAGGATTCAAATCTCAAAGCAACCTTGGAAATTCAAGTCAGGGCTTAATCCTGCTTTCCTGAGAAGATCAGACACCACCTTTTTTCTCTCTTACCCATAACTCACTAGGCTATTAGTTATGAGTGGCAATCTGGGCTGCTTATGTCAGGGTGGGACCACATTTCATTTCTCCATGGGGTTGTTGGCCAATAATTTTTTTTTTTTTTTTTTTTTTTTTTAAGTCCCAGTCTCCTTCTGCTAAATCCAATCACCAACAGTGGTGAGGGTAAGTGAGAGAATGCTGGATAATCTCTCCACTTTTGGGCATGTTGTTAGCTCAGTTGTTCTTTCTCCTCTGGAAAAGCCCAATAGATTTCTCACACTCTGTAAATCAAGTGGGCCCACGGTGGATGAAAGAAGAAGCGGACAATTGATGCCTCCCCAGCTGTCGGGGATGACCGAGACTAGTAGCCGGAGCCATGACTCTGCCACACTGCCCATGTCTCGTGACATCACAACCACGCAGGGAGAGCTGCCACTGGATGGGCAACACTTGGGGTAATGAACCCTGCCCCATGCATGACTCCCTGTTCTTGCTTATTCTTTCTACAGAGCTGCCTGTGAAAACAGGGATCATTGTATTTGCCTGGGATATTTAACACCAAGGAAAATATCAGACGGGAAGTGGTGTTTATGGTTTCTGTGAATTCATACATTGGTAAGACCTGTCAGTGAGAAGCCACTGAGGGGAGAAGAGGGAAATAGAAAGACCCCTTGACTAGAGCCTGGCCCCCTTCTCCAACGTACTGGGCTACTCTGGGCCTAGAGGCTTTTTATTGTAGCTTGTGTGTATGTGTGTGTGTGTGTGTGTGTGTGTGTGTGTGTGTGTGAGAGAGAGAGAGAGAGAGAGAGAGAGAGAGAGAGAGAGAGAGAGATTGAAGAGGATGGCAGTGCATTAGGGTAAGTGACTTGCCCAAGGCCCTAAATTTAGATTTGTCTTTAGAACTGAGTCTTTATCCTCCCACATCAGGTAAACCTTTCTAACCCCACTGAGGCCCACCCGGCAGTTGGCTGACTGGCAACCTGGAGTTCACAAGCCTTCCCAGAGCTGCACAAGCCAAGACCATTTCAGAGGGAACCACCCAGAGAAACAAGAGCCGCTCCTGTCAAATCTCAGAGCTGCCTGCCACGCCCTGTTGGAACCCGCCATGACCCAGCGCCTTCCAGGACGGCCTTGCCTAAAATCATTTGTCTTGGCTCCGGGGTGCGTTTTTGGCTGTAAGGAGTTTCTGGCTTCCTCTCCTTCCCATCAATTTGCCAGGAACAACAGCCTGTCAAGGTCGCTTCAGGTCTGGCCTGGGAAGGCCATGAGAAACAGGCACCAGATAAGAAAGTTCTTCTTGCTCTCGGTGCTGCCTGTTTGATTCACAGGCTGCCTACTGTGTGCTCTGCTGGGTTGATGACAAACACCTCGCACATCTGTCCCATTGTGGTCAACGGATGAAGAAAAAGAAGAACAGAGGCACGTCTATCTCCATAACCCCACGGCACATGGTCCACTCTCCGAGCTGCCTCTTCTCCTGTACTGTCACTGACCGGCTTATTGGGGCCGAGGTGGTCCAAGGTCTAGAATAATGGGGCAGTATAAGACAGGGCCAAGGAGAGGAAGAGTACGTGGCTGGACCCCAAGCTCAAGGGCTTCCATCTTAGGCACATATTCACTCAAAAGGCAGGCGACTGGTCTTGGTCTGCTTAAGGCCAGACATAGCATTCATTTAGCAAATATGTGTTGATTACTTAGTATTAACGTGTTAGGTGCCCAGCCTGTTTTGTCTTCCAGATGGAGTGTATAGTGTCAGTCATCAGTGATTGACACGGCACTTAACATGTTAAGGAACAGGCAGGCACTGGGCCAGCCGATGGAGATACACAAGCATCTAAGATAGGTTTGACTTAAACTTTAAGGGCTTGTAATGCGTATGTGCTCCCTTCCTCATAATCAGTGCACTGAAAAGCTACCAGTGCCATTATGGGCATGTTAAGTGCCACAGGAGCCCAGAGGAAAGAATCACTGCCTCTGCTTGGACAGAATCAGGGAAGGATTCTGAAAAGAGGTGAACTGGTAGATAGACGTGTTATTGGTTAAACACTTGTGTCCTCCCCAATCATGTGTTGAAGTCCCACTCCCAATATGATGGTTTTAGGAGGTGGGACCTCTGGGAGGTGACTGGGTTTGATGATGTCATGATGGGATTGATGTCCTCATAAGAAGAGGAAGACACACCACAGCATCCTCTCTTCACCACGTGGACAAAGTAGGCCAGGAAGGAGGCTCTCTGTGGGGCCCCACCATGCTGCACTGCAATCCTGGACTTCCCACCTCCAGAACAGTGAGAAATAAGAGCCCGAAGGCTATGGTATTTTGCTAGGGCAGCCCAAACCGATAAGACATATCCTGACATGTTTATGAGCTACCAGAACTTCAGCAAGGATGGGTTCCTCAGCTGCTAAGGCACTGAGTCTCCCAGCAGGCACCAGTGTGCACACGGTACCCGCACATAGTACCTGTTGATGTAGGAATCCCTGCCACGGAGGCAGGGATGACGTCAGCCATTACAATGTCAGCATTGAGGCCCAAATTGTTCAAAACCCCATTTTCTCTCCCACATTAAACTACTTAGGAGGCTACATTCAGAAGACAAGCCAACTATTACCAAGTCTTTTTCCTTGGCCCTCAGTTGTAAACCAATGAAAGGACTCTTAGAGTTAAAAGCAATCAAAACCACAGTGTCACATCCTATATTGGCCACTAGGTGGAGCTATGTATCGCACCAAAAGACACCAGAGGTGAAGCTGATTTCCCCAAGTGTTCTGTAAACAGAACCATTGAGTGACACAGCTGGTGGTGGCAAGTTATATAAACCCTCCTGTGAGGGTAGGGCTTCAGAACAGACCATTCAAAAAGTAATCATCAGATAACTATCTGTATTAGTCTCTGAGTTTAGAAAAATAATGGGCACTGTCTGTCTTCTAGGACCTACACGTTTGGAGTAGGAAACATACGTGCACTGCCCATTTCTTGAGCATCTCAGACTCCGTCAGGTGCTTTTCAAGTCTTATCTCTAATTCCCAAAGATTAAGAGCTTGTTCCAGTTCAGGTGGCAGAGCCAGAACTAAAACTCAAATCTGTTTGTCCCTGAGACCACGCTCTTTCCTCAACGCCATCCAGCCCCTCTCAAACAGTTTCCCATGCAAAGTGAAAGGCTCACCCACAAAGTTAGCTGTAAACCAAAGCCACCAGGAATGCACAAGCAGAGCTACGAGGCAGAGCTAACTCTGACTGGAAAAGTCAGGAGGGCACCACAGAGGTGGTGTTCATTGTAGGGTCAGTCCGATGGGCTTGGTGGGAAAGGAATTCCAGGAAGGAAGTGGCATGTCCTGATGGCACAGAGCTTTGCAAATGCAGGTAAGAGCCTTCTGTAATGAATGGCAGGTAGCCTAGGACAGTGGGGCGTGTGGGGGTGTGAGGAGGGATGTAACCAGGGCTAAGGCAGAGAGGATGGCTGAGGGAAGGATCATAAAGAGCCTCCCACGTTCTGTTAAGATATTGATAAGTATTCCCATAGGCAATAGGAGGCCATCAAAAGGGCTTGGACAATTTTCTGATGCTAAATGTAAATCATCATTTTTCCCCAGGAGGGGATGTATATTCATACTTTGGAAGATTATACAGCTCAGTGCCTCCTTGAAAAAGAAAAACAATCTTCTCTCCAAACATATGGGTGCTAACTCTGTCCCCTTAATTTTAGTCTGCACCATATGCCACCCTGAATGCTTAGAAGATGAGTAGATGGCTTGACTTCACAGATCAAAACTTAGTAAGAAATACCTTCATCTGTTATTTTAAACTCTTTCCCACTCACTACAGCCAAAGCCCAATTTATTGTTCTAATAAAAGGAAGTGGCGAGGTCAGGTGGTAACTTGTAAAGTCCTTAGACGTGGCTGGCACACACAGGGAGTTAATTTACAATGCGCGCTCGCGCACGCACACATTCCGCACTAAGTTCTTCTTAATGTCATTTCAGTCCCACCTTCGGTAGACCCAAACAATACACACAGACTATCCAGTGGAGACGACGAACTACAGACATCAAAAGATAGCTGTTACCCCAAGCAGAGGTATGCATAGGTGTCATTTTAAGAACAAAGGTCACAGGTTTTCAGAAACTAGAATTACTCCACACCAGGCTTTCTAAATAAACTTGCTGTAAACTTTTACAAGAACTCTTTTCAAAGAGCCTCCTCCAGGGTTTATATATTACTCATACATCAAGGCTGTCTCCAGGAAACCAAACACACATCTGGATGAAGACTTGAATCATTTCATTGTTTCCAAGTGCCTGGCTGTTTGAGGTTGATAAGATACCTAGTCCCTGTTTGAGACTCTGTGGCTTTATCAGATATTGGCCACTAATCAGATGCAACCTCACAGAGAGACCTAACTTAGAAGGTTAAGGACCATGTTAATGAAAGTGCTTCCAGGCCCAGCAAAGCAGATGACATGCCCAGGGCCACAGAGCTCACAAGGGCTGAGTCAGCTTTAAGCTCCAATCTTCTGACATCTCAGTCTGTTTTCTTTCCACTACCCAGATCGCTTAGGTCCGAGGTCGGCAAACTGCGGCTCTCGAGCCACATGCGGCTTTTTGGCCCCTTGAGGGTGGATCTTTCACAAAATACCATGGCTTGGGCGAGTCTATTTTGAAGAATTGGCGTTAGGAGAAGTTTAAGTTTAAAAAAATTTGGCTCTCAAAAGAAATTTCAATCGTTGTACTGTTGATATTTGGCTTTATGGACTAATGAGTTTGCTGACCACTGGCCTAGGTAATATGACTAATTTCACAGATTCTGAAGCAGAGGCTAAGTGACCAGTCCTTCAATATCTACAACCCTGTCATATGCATCAAAGGAAAAAGGAATGAGTACAAAGGACAGTCAATGTCTTGCCCTGGACTCAGCGTGCGAAGCAAACTGATAACGTGTAGCCCCAAAGCAAACACTCGCATGCATTCCCACAGAGTGGAGACATGGGTAGCTCGCATTCTGGAAGGTTACAACCAGGAGGAGCAGTAAGTGCCATCTGGGCCATCTCTCCTCCTTTGGGAGGTAAACTTCCACATCAAGAGAACGTGAGAAGAAAAACCAGACAGGAGTTCTCCAGTTTCAGTAATCCGGTGGTTTGCTTACATGTCCGCACTATTATCTACACTTGCTCTGAGAGCTAGCTCACTGGGTTAAAAAAAAAAAAAAAAAAGTAAGCTTCCCAGAGCAGGAGCTGAAAGGTAAACATCTGTGCTTGTTAGCAGGGGTTAAGGCTCTGGTTTGAGTAGCCAAGGAAACTAGGACTTTCTCACCAAGGTGCAAGCTTTAGTGTTTCAATATCTCCACCTTGTGGAAACTGTCAATACTACATCAAAATCAACACGGACCATCTACTGAGTATTCAGAGACAGATCCAACAAGAAAATAAACTCTATTACAGGATACAAAAGTCACAAAGCAACCTGAAAACTTCTTGGTAGTAAACAACAGTGATATTTGATAATGATAACCTCGAGGCCATGCTGGATTCCAAGTCTTCTAATTAATAATGAAAAGACTAAAGCACAGGCAACTTAATTTTAGTAATAGGCATAGGTTATTGTAGGTTTACAAAAACACAAAATGATTCCATAAGGCTAATGGGATCATTTCCTTTACCAGTCCATCAACTTTCCCAGCCATTCTGGATGGCAGAAATTTGTAAGGTTATAAGGGTTTGGTGGCTCCTGTCATCCAAATTTTCACTACAGGATGGTTCTAAAGTAACAGGCAGAAAGCCAAAGCACCTCTATGTCTAAACTTTTAATTAACTCAAAGAACATTTCTAGTCAGCCTGGTAGAACTAAGCAAAAGTAAATTAATTTTGAAATAAATTCCAGTTGTGCTACTTCAATGCAGCAATGAGATACTGGGCACAATGGTGAAGCACAATGGCTAAGGAGCAGAAGCTGCTGGGCCTGGGCTCTGCTTCTTAACTACTGCAGGGCCTTGGGCAAGTTAATTTACCTTTCAGAGCCTCAACCTACTCATCCATAAAATGGGGATGGTGATATCACCTACCTTGAAGGATTGCTGTGAAAATAGACGGTAAATACATAGAGCACCTAGCACAAGGCTTGGTACATAGTGGGAGAATTAACTAATATTCAATTATGAAAATATTGATTCACCCATGGGTTCTTGATCACTGCTCATAGGACCAGGTATGCCATATGTTTTAAACCTGATTTTTACTGTCAATAATTTTGGCTTCTAGAATGATAGAAGAGGGAAAGATCTTGGAAAACTTCCGTGAAAGTGAGGGGGACAGATTAAGTCTAAGGCAAGTGGAATACACAGATGCATTTTTGGTTTGCACAGCTATTGGGGAATAGAGCCAAGAACCAGAGGGAGGCCTAGGCCTGCACATGGTCACAGCGCAGCTTAGGCAGCAAGCAGCTCATTACAGAGAGGCTGGGTTTGTGCTGTCACCCATGAATTCATGTGCTCTTCAACTCAGCAATATCTATAAGCTCCCAGATGTATAATGCACTGGGCATCTGGCAGTGCACAAGCAGACAATAGCCTTGCTTCATGGAGCTTATTATTGCAAGCAGGAGGGGATGGGGAGACCATAAAATATACACAAATAATCAGAGTAATTTGAAACGGAGATAAGGTTTCAGAAGACAGCGTGATGGAGAGGACAGGGTAAGGGGCAAAGCTACATAAACTACTTCAAGTGGAACGGTCCAAAGAGATGCCCGTTGAGCAACAAGAAGGAACCAGTCATGCAAATATGTGAGGAACTGAATCCAGACAAAGGCACTGTGGCAGGAGAGAGCTTGATGAGACTGAGGACTGGAAGGAACAGCTTCACCAGGGGAAGCAGGAACTGGGGAGGGTGGAGAACCATGCGATCTAAGAGTCAGGTAAGAGCCAGACCCCGTAGGACCAGGTAGGCCATGTTGAGGAGGCCGGACTCCACGCTAAGTGCCAGGTTTTGATTAAAAAATGGACACCGTGTGGTTTGTGGTCCAGTGTCACTGTGGCTGCAGGTGGAGCCGTGCTAGAACCACCCAGTGAGGAACTGCCAAGCCTGAACCACGGCCCAAGTCACGTGATTCTCCCAGAAGGTTCCCCTCCGAACCACATCGCCTTGGACATGGACGGCAGAAAGGGAAGTAGGCAGTTTGATGGGCTCCAGAGAACTTCAAGTGCTGCCAACACAAATAAACAAACCAACACGAGGTGCCGAGCCTTCTCCTGCTCGGTGAAGAGAGAAACCCCAAGGACTCACCCGCTGGTGATGTCATCTGTCCGGATATTCTTGCTCAGCACATCCCCGTCACTCATGTAGCCGGGGGCGTCCACGCTGAGGCCCTCCAGGTCCATCTCGTCTCCGGCCTTGTCCGAGACGTCCACGTGGCACACGCTGCTGCCCCGGGACGCCAGCTGCCTCCTCAGAGGGGCAGGGTACACATAGCGGCCCGACTCGGTGTTGATGAACCGGCTGGCATTGGCTCGAGGCGGGTACCCGTTGCCCATGGAGGGGGCGTCTCCCGCTTGGAGCCGAGGGCTGGACTGGCCGAGTCTCCAGGACAGAGGAGTGGGTCTGCCCGTCAAACTGAGGATACTGCGTCCGCTGACCTCCGTGGTGACGTTGGTGTCAAACGTGGTTTCTAATGTGCTGAACACATAAAAAGCCGCCTTGGGTTAGAGCCTACTGTGCCCAGAATCCTTTGCAGTTTATATGTTCTTCAATGCTTTTAAAATCATGAGCGATTTCCCATATACAAGACAGGATCGAACAATGTGTGTCCCATGGACCACCCTCTGTTAGCACAGAACAGAGGAAGATGCTCACCCACACAGCACCCGGGAAAGCCCAGTGAAGGCTGTTCCCACCAAAACACAGCACAAGTCACTCATGACCGTGACCTTGATGCCATGACCTTAGCTACCGGGCTCGTCTTTCTAACCCAGGAAGGGACATGAAAAATGCTGCCCCAGTAACACGGGCACAGAGGTCGCCACCTGGGATGCTGCCTCACAGCCCCCCCTCCACTTTCCCAGGGCAGGGTGCACCTGTCCCCTGTGCAGCTCCTGACACCACACTTCCTTCCCTCAGCCCCTCCTGACTGAGCAGGCAGGGGCAGCCTTGACCTTCTCACTCTCTCAGGTTCATTTCCCCCACACGTTGGCTTCTACATTTTGCCCCAAATGACAACTAAACCTGGGGCATAGGCTGGAAACAGTGGTTCAATGCCAAGGCTTGAGGTCACATCACTTGGGGGATAAACCAAAGTGCCTGGGTCCCTGGCACCGGGAAGACTTTTTTTGCAGTCCCCTGTGCTTCAGCCCCGACACAATCAAGGCAGGCAGGGCACCTCCTCAGAGCTGCATGGGGTCTCCCACTGTGCAGAGCGAGGAGGAGAAACCACCGAGCTGTTCCTTCTGTCATTATCATTCCAGTACAAGCCAAGGAAGCCACAGTTGGTCCATTTCAGTGATTATGGCAGAAATAGGGGCGTTTTATATATAATCACAGAGCCCCAGGGTCCAATGCGCGGCTCCGTGCCATCAGAAAGCTAAAAGCTTCAGGGGCCTCTCATTAACGCCAAGATCACTCTCCTCTGGAAGAATCAAGTTGTTTGGTGCCTCTGCTGCTTTTGTTTCCCTCCGATCCTGCAAGCGGCCTCACCTTCCGTAGGCCAGGGTTTGGGCCCTGTTCTTACTTAAGATGGGATCCTCGATCTGCCAAAACAGCGGGCAGTGGGGAAGCCCTGCCATCTCCTTGCTAATACATTTATCAAAGCGATTGAAGATGAGAAGCCAAGGGGAGCCTGGGAGATGAGGGGTGGGGGGAAGGGAGAGGTACCTAGGACTTGGCCTTGATTACCAAAGCCAGACAGAGGCAGTAAATCTCCTCTCTGCCAAAATCTCTGAGGGTGTCCTAGAGTTGCATCCTTTTCAGCTTCTTGTTCAGCAGGAAAAGCTACCTGATATATGTTTCCAAGGTAATGCTAGACTCCATCCAACGAAACCACTGTTCAAACACAACCATGCATTTTTATAAAGATGACCTTACATGTCTTCTAGGCGCGCATGACTAACAGCATTACAGAGTAATGACTATCAGAAGACGGGACAGGAATTCGAGTTATTCACTTTATCGCTCAGGTCAAATACAGTTCACCTGCTCGTTTCGACAGCACAGCGTAGTTGTGGAAAATGCACGCAAAGTGGAATTTAGATGGAGCTGGTTGAATGGATTTAGCAGCCTCCTCCTTTGCGGGGAATCTGTCCGTACTAATTCTTGCTACTTACGCTTCTCTTCCGCCCGCTGCATGGCATTCTTTGTAAATTCCAGCACATTTGGCAATCAACGTTATTTATTCCATTATTAGTCAACTCAGTGGCAGGAACAAACACAGGAGAAGCCATGTGACCGTCAAGTTAACAGCTAGTTCAGTAAAGTTAATTCACATTTCAGATACCTGTGTGTAACCTGAGTTCCCCGCAAACTGGACATGGTCTCCTCCAAATTCTGCCGCAGATCAGCAATGTTCTTCACTGTCCGCAGTCGCCGAGCCTCGGGGTCTTCCCCTGGAAAGACAAGGGTTAGGACTACTTTAATTCCCAGTAGATGGTGAACTTCATAGGAGCAGTAATTGTGTCCATGATGTAACTGTGGTCCACGCTCAGGGCCTGGCTCACCACGGATGCTTCAGAGGATTTGAGAATGAATAAATGAATGAATGGATGGATGAATGCACCCATACCCAAAGGAGAGTGTTAAATCCAAGGAGAAAAGTGCTTCTTCTCCCTCTAAATCCTTCCTAAAATAAGTAATGTCTAGCTCATGGGTGAAGCATAGAAACTAGTCTGAGATGTAAATATACTGTTACACTGAATCCATACAGACATGCACACTTGAGGTCCAATTCCCAGGAGCATTTTCTGCCCGTGAGAAAGTGGGTGTTTTCTCATCCATTGGTGACACACACTGCTGTCTACCGGCCCTACGTGACAAAGGAACTTGGAGTGGCTAAACGATCTGTACTTATTCAGCATAAACATGTCTACTGAGAGAGGTTTGCCTTTTCTTTATTATGTCGTCTTAAATTCTGGCTCCTCTACTCACCGGCTGTGGTATCATGGGGAAGGTGCTGACTCTCTCCATCCTTCCAGTGCCACCATCCTAAAGTGAGGACAGTGACGGAACTGACTTCGGAGGACCACTGTGAAGACTAAATGGCACAGGGCTGGGGATCCTGGGGCATGGATCCCCACCAGCTTCAACTCTTGGCCATGCCCATTGGTGCTGCAGAGCAGGGAGCCACCAGGAAGACTCAGGGCCCCGCTTTGGGAGACAAGGGACTTCTGTTCTCTGGGCATGATTTTCTACAAAATATGTGGCCCGGAGAGGACAGGGTGGCATGGATGTCCCAGGAGACGCAGGCCACACAAGGCAGAAGCCATGTCTCTCTCACAGTGAGCGGCTTTGCTTTGGCGCTCTGGCTGTTGTGTTTTGTTTGGACTTTCAAAGGGAAGAAGAGGAGGGGAATGACCACATAACAATGAGAGGGATCAAACATCTTTCCCTCAGAGAAACTCAGGAGCCACTGAGAAGACGGAAAAGCCACAATCAAGGGTCTTTAAACACCTGTGACCATTGCAAGTGTGAAGCAACATTTTAAAAAGAAATTTCCATTGAGAACATGGTCTACACGGACAGCAGCAAGTGGAATTTACATCAGACACTAAGTAGGACTTTCAGCAGTTGTCCTTAGTAGGACAACAGACAGCTAAGAAACATCATAGGATTAACCTTTCTGAGATAGACAACAAACTCCTTGGTTGTTCTCTGCACAGTGGTGCCCGGAGGCTGGGGAATGGATTAAATAATAGTTATGTGATTTTATGGAGGAAATTTGTTATAGCAAACTCTATCCTTGGATATGCAAGTGTTTTCAATTTTCTCCCTCTTTTTAACCAAGAGAAATTTGGAAGGCATTCTCCCCACAATCTGAATAGTGGTCAGACTTGTACTTCCCACCCAATTCTTTAAAATCCATCTCTGTAGGTATGTGTTTTTGAATGAAAGCAGTGATGGAATGGCGCTGGAGGAATGTAATTGCATCGATCTCCTGGGCCATAACGAAACATCTGCTGCTGCCGGTATGGCCACATTTCATCTAAGTGAGGCTGCCAACAGAGGTAAGATCCTATGGAAAGCACTAGGCCCTGCAGCCAACGTTTACTATGAAACTAATGACCTTCACTAATTAGCTTAATCACACACACAATGTCTAATAATTATTTTACTGAGCCATGTCCCTGTTAATGACATGGTTGCTTGTGTCAACTCCCCTTCAGAAATTCAAAGAAATTTGAGATGGGATGGCATCTCCTCTTTGCGTTCGGGAGCCCCCACACATATCTATCAATGCCCAAGAAATATTTATTGTCCAAAAGATATTTGGCCAGTGCAGGGAAAGAGCTTGGGAAGTTGCATTCTGAGGGATAAAGGTCTGAATCATGGCCTGGCTGCAGATCTGCCACTTGATCTTGGACAAGTCACTTATTCTCTCCAAAGGACATCTGTGAAATGGGGATAAAATCCTTCCTTTCAAAGGGTAGGCGGGGGATCATATGAGATGACATATAAGATATGCCTGGTACAAAATGAGGGCTCGTTAGATTCGATTGTCCTGGTTCCCTCTTGGAGGGTCTGGGGGTCCTGCTGGGAAATGTGCGCTTCCCGCACAGCCCTATACACACCAGATTCCAAGGGCGACACAGAAATGCAAACTAGTAACCCCTTGCTCTGCTTAGGGGTCATGTTCTGAACTGTCAATTCTGCCTCCTTGGAAGATGCCTGAGTGTAAGACTATCCCCAGCTCTCACACCAAACAAAGTAATAATATACCTGGTAGCCATGCTCTAGTGTAGAGAGCAGGATCCTTTCAGCTCACGTACAAAGATCATAAAAATTAAGCTATTCCACATCTACCTGTGCCTTTCGCATCAGCCAAGGGCAGCCCTCCCTCAAGTCATTGGCCATGATGGAGAGAACACCACACCTTCTGACCCAATAGAGCTGTTTTTAGAGGTGCTGGGTGAGGGTGCTGAACGTGGAAGGAACCTGGGATTCTTACTTGGAAGAGGAAAGCTTAAGGGACAAGCTGCTACATGATGGCAAAGATCGACACTGTCTGTGGGCTTCAGGAAGCTGGATCCTATCCAGGGATTAGAAATGTAAGAATAAAGAACTCTGTTGCCCACTAAAGCCACAAAATATGGAAAGGCTGCTTTATGAAGGAATAATCTTCCCATCACAGGAAATACCCAAGCAGAATCTGAAAGAGTCATCAGTGAGGGACAGAAGGGATTCACAGGCTGCACAGTAAACAAACAGGAGTGTGTGGTTCCTCCAAACTCTATAATCCAAGATGCGGTCTTAACTGTAATGCCTTGTATTATACATGACAAAGCACCACGGGAAAATCCATCTATTTGCACAAGCATGGGGAAGAACTAAGCAACTGATCAAATAGCCTCATAAAAGTCCATTCCTAAATAAACACACCATTCGTTTTCGTTTCAAGGGATCAGTTATGGAGAAGTTACATTCAATCCTGTTGCCACCATGCAGCGTCTCCACAGAATGATTCACCCCGTAGTCACACACGCGAGGAGTCCTACTGCTGGAATGTAAAGACAAGTCACCCCATGAAGAAATGTTCATTGGCCACCAACACCTTTTAACTTAATGAGTTAGAGGGCTTGCTCAGGCCTGGCTGCTCGGGGCTGTTCCCCAAAGCAGCCCACAGCACTCAGGATCTCTGAGCTCTCACTGGTTTCCCAGTCCCATGGCAGCGGAGCCATGGGCAGAAGGAGAAAAGCTAGTGATCACAGGCTGCTATTGGATCACACGCTTCAGAATGTGTTATGTGGAATGTTCTCTGGTGGCTCCTTTTTCAAATGTGACTTTTGCTGAACTGCATGCCTGACACGCATCCATGTGGCTCCTCAGGACACACATCTGATCCACGCTGGGATCTAAAGCCTGGCCTCGCTCTCTTGATGTGCACACGTAAGAACACGAGCTGGGATGTGTGTGGAGATCTGAGCAGGCATCTGAGCTCCACACCCTTTCCTTGGTCCCTTTCCTGGGCTATCTGTGCCCGCCTATGCGTGCAAGGGAGCTACAAACCCTGGAGAAAAGCAAGCAGAATCCATCCCACATGTGGGGCCCTAAGCGATTGGGAGATGGATCACTCACAAATGGCTGAAGAACTCTCTGCCCATTGCTGTGCCCAGCCGGCAAAACAAAAGGAAATAGTTCAATCATTCAGATGATTCCCGGAAATTAATCCTCGAAGCTAATGGTGTGATGGGTAAGATTTGGTCATATGGGCTATAGACCAATGCCGCCCCTGGAGTGGCTATTTAAATGATGTGGTTAGTGCATCCAATAACTGGATTTCAAACTCAGACTCAATTTCCAGCCCAAGTCTGAAAGTGGTAAGAGAGAAGAATAACACAGCCACTGCTAAAAGTGCTTACCACTCACTTCCCTGGTTAGAAGTTGCTGGAACCCAGGACACAGAGCCGGGGGTGGGTAAGAGAGACAGAGGTGGCCATCCAGAATTCATTGCAGCAGGCATTCTAACTCAGATGCTAACTTTTCTCCTTAAATGAAGGCTGACAGTGTAGCATTAATATTTATGAATGGAATTAACTGCATGACAACTGTGGATTCTATGTCTTTATAGAATGCCCCCTTAGTCATCATGGTCTGGACTATACTGGTAGTTAAATAATAATTTTTTTGTTTTGTTTTGGTAAAAGCAGCATACTGTAATCTTTCCAGTTAATAGAGGATGCTGAGAACAATGTTCAATTGGTGTTTCCATACAGGAAAGAAAAAAAAAGGCAGTATTTTGAGTCCCAACTTTTGTTGGAAAGAGATTTTAAAAGTAAACAAGGTGTTTCAAAGTTCAGTGTCAGAGCAGCCCAGTGCCCCCACACGCATGAAATGGGATGTATCTTAAAAGATGATTTGCCAACAGGTGAGAGACTTATGTACAGTTCTGGGGAGGAGGGAATAGATTGTGTGAGAGAAAGAACAGGAAAGAAGAAGAAAAATAATAAGAAAAATAACAAATTTGTTTAGCTCATCAATCAATGCCACAGAAAACCAACTTCGAATCATGCTGGGTTCATGCCCTCCCAGCAGGTGGCTCCACAGGAGTCTACATGGCCCAGGGACAGAGTTTCTGGGGCTCCACACTCACCAGTGAGTTCTTCCAGGGCAGGCTGTCCGCTCTTGGAGAAGTGGCTGGGCTCCATGCTCACCCCCGCGGAGCTGGACTCGGCAGTGACATTCCCTTCGGTGTCAGTCTGGGACCTTCACACACAAACCAAAGCAGAGATGCTTGTCATGAGCAGTAACTCCCACGCCTGGACCACTGCAGTCTTTCCACAGCACCCCCGCCCCCTCAAACCCCAGCCCCTCCTTCAGCAAGAAGCTTCAGAATGGAGCAGACCAGCAGACTGACGCTAAATAATTCATTGGCGCATGTGGAGCAATGTCCTAGAAACAGAGAGAGCCACCAAACTGGAAGAGATGAAATATTCATCGCCCAAATGGAGGGTCTGCTCTCCTGCACTGGGGAATGCTCCTCTGTGTCCCCATCAGGGCGCCAGGTCTGGCAGGAAAAACGCTGGCGAGAGTACCGGGTGGTTTGGACCATTTAGTCAACGCCAAACAGTGACTTCCACATCACCAGCCACACCAGCAAGTCAAGCATCGGATGACTCCCCTGGCAGCCCCCTTCCTCACCCCACCCTTCTCCTCCTGGCATGGGCTCTCAGGACTTGATGCCAAGCAGGTGTGTTTGCCCTTCAGGTGTCACAGCTCAGATTTTCTGACATGAAAGGTCTCACTGATCATTCTTTCAACATTTGACTGAAATGTGTACTTCCCCAAACCCTCCCCAGGCCCTTATGTGTCAAGCTGGATTGAGGCAACTGCTTCATGCAATGTGCTCTGGTCCTGACTACCCCTGTTCATTGAGGGCATGCAAATAGATAGCGGCACTCAGATGCATAACCCCAGGTGTCACATTGCTAATTCATCAGCATCCTGAGCTACTTCACAACCAGACTTCACCTTCCATGAAGAAAGCATTTGCCAAGAATGAGAATTGTCTTAAAGGTGGGGAATGTGCTGATAACCCTCAAGTCATCTATCTAGTCTTCCTCCCTTTGGCCTGGAGCCACCGGTTCCCATTTCTGGTCATCTCTACCATTAGTGAGATTTCATATTCCCAGTGTTCCTCTCCATCCGCTGGCCAGAGTCCCAGCTCTCCTCACGTTTGCCTTGGCCCCACGAAGGCTTTGTATACAGGTACGCTGCCTCCAGCCGGGGGGGCTGTATGTGGCAGCCAGGTGTAGAAACCAACCCACAGATTTTATTCTTGTTAGAACACACACTATTGTAAAGCTTTTGAATTCATTTCTGCATTTAAAAATTGGGAGACTTCACAAGAAATGGCTGGAATTCTGCCTTCCCAGTAAAAATAAGCAGCTCTGGATTGAATGCGCTCCACCTGCCGGTGCTATGTGGTGGCTGCTCATCTAGAGACGTGGAGTTCCCCTCTCCACAGCTTGGCTCATCCTGAGAATCCCGTTTTTTTATACTACCTTTGGGGCCCAAGCAGGAGATGGGCTCTATCCTAGACTGTCCCTAGGCCTGGTCCTCGCCCCACACCATTTCGCCTGTTCTCTGTGATTCTGATGTGACCACATCATCCTCTGATCAAAGGCTTTCCATGGCTTCCCATTTCCCACAGAATAAGGTCTGCCCTCCTTATTATGGTAGAAGGTGCCCTGCATCACGGAAGGTGCCCTCTTTCACTGCCAGCCCCATCTCCTGCCACTCCTGCCCTGTACACCCAGGCCTGCCCTCTGCCCCACCCACACGTGGCTCCTCTCCATGCCCAGATCGTGCCGTGCCCTTGGCGGTGTTGTTTCTGTAGTTTCTGTGAGCGCTGCCTCAAGGCTCCGCTCCTCTTTCTTCTTTAATTTGCTCCTGATCTGCCTCTAAGACGCAGCCCCGAGTCATCCTGAGCTGGAAGTCCTGCCTGGCTTAGCCAGCAGCCAGCTGCTCACGCCACCCTGTGTGCATGTCCACAACACTCCTTATTTGCCTGCTTGTTACACTCTGATGTAATTAATAAATCGTTCCTCAACTCGATGGAGCGCTCTGCAGGCAAAGGCTGGCTCTTGGACATGTGCCCATAAGAACACCGCCTGTTAACTTCACACGCTGAGCAGGCACTCAAGGCAGGATAAATGCATTGAATGAATGAATGAGAAACGTTCTAGCACGGTGCTGGGCAGTGGGAGGAACATCACCCTTGGGGCCTGACCCTGCAGCTGGCTTCAGGTCTGGAGTCCGTAACTCGATAGCCATGCACTTCAGAGTAAGTCACTTCACCTCTGAACCTCTGGGCCTGCATCTGCATAATGGGAACAACGGCGACCTCTCCTGGCTGCTACAAAAACCACATGTGGAACCACATAAAAGTGAAAACAGGCACTCACTGTTGCTTCTACACTGATAAATCAAATTCATTCTGAGTGATTCCTAAAATGATTTATCTTCCTTTCATCCCCTGGAAAAATCACTAACATGGAGAGGATTTGGGGGAAGCCATCAACTGGAGAGAGCGATTTAACGCATAAAGGAAGTCTGCACCATTTTAAAAACCTCTTTGATCGAGTCTCTCACTCTAGAGATGGAGACAATCTGGCACAGAGATGCAGTGACCCGCAGAGCAGAGACAGTGCAGCAGCCAGCAACGTCCTCTCACTGAGCCGAGGCGTTAAACACTAGCTCTCATGGCTACTAATAGCTCTGTGACTGAGAGCAAGTTATCTAATTCCTCTAAGCCTCCGCTTGTTCAGCTATAGGACGAGGATTTCAAAAAAGGTAGGCAGCTCATAGAATCGTGGGGATGAAGAAATGAGCCGAGGCATGAAGAGCTTTTAGCTGGGTCTCTGCAGACACTTGGTGCTCACTCAGCGGCAGTTCCTGCGGCCAGTCCAGGGACCACACAGGGTGCTGCAGGAGGGACAGAGGCCAGGGGTCTCGGCTCCATCTCAGCGCTTTTCTTCCCAGCCTCTGCCTGCCTCACCTAAAGAGCAAAGGCATCTCGAGGGGCAGAGGGACATCAGCCTGGGGAAGCTTAACATGAGGCCTGACAGATACACACGGAATTTTCTCCTTCCTCCTACTTGCCAGACGCTTGCTCTTTACCATTAAGAGTGTATTCTCTCATAAAAAAGCTTGAAATGTTTGCCTGGGCCAGTGTTGCTCATTGGTTAGAGCAGCAGCCTATGCACTGCAGGGTAAAAGGTTCGATTCCCAGCCAAGGGCATGTGTCTGGGTTGCAGGTTCGATCTCTGGCCCAAGTCGGGCACATGTGGGGAACAACCAATCGATGTGCCTCTCTCATATAGATATTTCTTTCCCTCTTTCTCTCTCCTCCCCTCCCCCATCTCTCCCTCCCTTCCACTCTCTCTAAAACCCAATGGGAAAAACATCCTCAGGTGAGGATTAACAAAAAGAAAACAAAACAAAAGAAGCTTTAAATTTTAAAGAAAGGTTAGATATTTTTATAAACTTGTAAATGATTCCAGACCCCCCAAAAAGGGGGGAATGGGACTGATGGTGATCAAAGACTGCCATATATTTTAATTTTGAAAACTGTTCAGAGAACAACTGTATGGAAAGCTGTGCGTGCAGACGAGCGCTGAGTCGTTATCTAAGCCTTGGCCCCCTTCTCTGGCCTGCTAGCGGAGCTGATGACGTGATTTAATAAAAAGATGACTAGCTCCCAGTTAAAAGGTTCGGGCGTGACCTTCAGGCCTGACATTGTCTCACTGGCTGGACCCGGCTCGCTTTACTCTGAAGCCACTCCAGTCAGTCTTGCCAGCAGCTATTAGCAGGAGTGCTAACAATCTCCTAGGACACAGCTCAGGCAGGGAGAGAGGGGAATGGGCACGAGTCTAAGCCCTATGAACAGCTATGAGCACACATGTGTGCATATGTGCACTGGCATTTTATATACAAATGTGTACCTGTGCTTATATGTGACTGTTGATGTACTTCCACATACCTATGGGCGTATGAGTGTGTGTGTGCAGCTGTGTATGTATATGTACCTAGGGTGGAAACTATAAAATGAGAGCCTATATGGCATTCAATCATTCAACCCTTAGTCCCTTTTTGCTATGTAGAGGTATCAGTTATCATTCAGCTGTGCAGCCTGGCCAAGGACACAACACATCCAAAGCTTAGGGTCAAGCTGACTACTGTGAGCATAGCTCTGGGGCTTCCTTAGGATCAGTGCTAGGGGAGCTTCCATCCACTGGAGAGGACTCCTCCACATGCACCAAGTAGTGCCCGGCCAGTGCCTGCATTCTGCAAAAGCATGTGGTTGGAGCTGAACAGCCAGAGGCTCTCACGGGGCCAGAACCACACAGAGCAGAGCGAGCAGCAGCACCTGGCTCCATGCATGTCCCAATGGATGTGCTGCTATCAGAGTCAGAGACTGAGGGACAGACCGAAGGACAGTCAGATGCAAACGCCCAGGCTTGTCTCCTCAGCACACCCTGGGTTCTTTACTTCTTCTAGAACTGGCCCCTCTCGCCGCTCCCCGTCTCCCTCCTCCTGCTCTCTCCTCTGACATCCCAGCACACAGCAGGGCCTGGAGACTGCTTACTCTGCGTGCTGTGCTGAGAAATGGCGTCCAAGACCAACCCTCTGTGAGAAGAAGCCTCAGCTACTCAGCAGGGTGGCTTCTGGGTTTTTCATAAAAATATATATATATATATATATATATTAACAAAAATATATCCTTACAGAGAGGAAGGGAGAGGGATAGAGAGTTAGAAACATTGATCAGCTGCCTTCTGCACACCCCTCATTCCTCATTGGGGATGTGCCTGCAACCAAAGTACATGCTCTTGATCGGAATTGAACCTGGGACCCTTCAGTCTGCAAGCCAACACTCTATCCACTAAGCCAAACCGGTTTCGGCTGGGTTTTTTATTTTTAAAGTACATTCAGGATGGGCTGATTTTGGAGCCTGTGGAGTGACACCAAACCACCCCTCACACACCTGCTCGTGCTGTTGCTGCTTCTGAAATGCCCCACGCCCCCTCCATCCCCACTCCCCAGCCCCTCAGGCCTGGTGCACTTCTACTCATCCCGGGTCAGCTCAAACTTGACCTCCTCTCTCAAGCTTTCTCTGACTCTCCCCAAGCCCTGCAGTATATTCATTGCTCCCTCAAGTGCACTGCCTCTACCTCTGAGAGAGCTGATCCCTGATATCTCAGCTGTTGCCCTAACCCAGTGGTCGGCGAACTCATTAGTCCACAGAGCCAAATATCAACAGTACAACGATCGAAATTTCTCTTGAGAGCCAAATTTTTTAAACTTCTTCTAACGCCACTTCTTCAACATAGACTCGCCCAGGCCGTGGTATTTTGTGGAAGAGCCACCCTCAAGGGGCCAAAGAGCGGCATGTGGCTCGCGAGCTGCGGTTTGCCGACCACTGACTTAAGTGTTCCCAGAGGGCAGCACTGGTTCCTGCCCTCCATCACCTAGAAGCCACCAGAAAGGCCCCTTGTCCGTGGCCCAGGAGGGGTGGGCGGCTGCTCCTACCTGTACAGGAACGGCGCCACCGTGGCAGTGTTGGGGTGGCTGTACTGCTGCTGGGGCTGAGGTAGCTGAACACTGACGGTGTTGCTTCCTGTGGTCTGGGTAGTCCCGACAGAACCGCTGATGGTCTGGCTGCTGATGCTGTGGTTCAGGCTGGTCCCGCCGGGGCCTTTGCCCTCCGAGGACGCCAGGCTGGAGGAGGAGCTGGAGTGTCTGCTGTCCAGCTGGGGCTTCTGCTGGGGGAGCCCCGAGCTCGGCTTCCCACCCCGGCTCCGCTCCCCGTCCTTGGCAGGGGCAGGGGCACTTGGGGACTTCCCGGGCATGCTCTTCATCCCCGGTTTTGGGATTCCGCTGAGGGAAGGGGCCGGGGCCTCCTTCTTGGCACTGCTGAGCTTGCCCCCTTTGGGGATGAAGCTGGCAATCTTGGAGGACTTTTTTGGCATCTCGGTGGCGGCGGCCCCACTGGGGTCTTCTTTGGGCCCCTCTTTGAGGTCCGGCCTCTCGGTCACGGAGGCTCTCTTGGCGAGGTCCTTGCTCTTCTCCTTGTCCTTCTCCCGCTGCTGTTTCTCCTTCTCCTTCTCGTTGCCTTTCGGGGAACCCTTCTTGGTGGTCAGGGCCCGGCTGAACGTTCTCTGGGCGATGCCCTTGAGGGCGATCTTGGGGCTGCTGGATGCGGGGCCTGCCGTGGAGGGTGTGCGGCCAGGGGCCTCCATCTCGTCACCCTCTTCGACGCTGGACAGAACCTCCAGCCGCTCACAGCTCGTGTCCCGAGACCCAGGGCCCTCCCCTGCCTTGGAGCCCCCTTTACTGTTGAAGAGCTTCAGCTTTTCCAGCATGGACTTCTGGGTGTTGGGTGCCGGCTTCAAGGCTTCGGGGCTGGGCCTGGGGGCTTCAGGGCTAGGCTGCTTGACCGAGAGCATGGACGACGTGGCGCTGTGCTTCACGCTGATGGACTTGCTGCGCCAGGGCTTGGTGGCGGTGCCGGGCTGGGGAATGGCCGAGGAGACGCCGCAGTTAGCAAGGGTGGAGCTGCTGCCGCTCTCAAAAGAGGCAGGTGCACTTTCGCTCATCCCGGGTTGGGAGGAGGCTGGGCTGGCCACGGGCTCTGCAGAGATGGAGAGAGAAGGAAGGCTGAGTTAGGGTCTCACTGACGGGAAGGAGGGTTGGCCACGGTTCCTCAGCCGATCACTTCTAGCCCAAGTGCCTCTGTGTGTGCGTTACCTGAGGTTAATTTAAAATCCTCCCTCAACTTCCTCCTGCTCTCCATCACGAACAGCTCACAATCCTACACTTGCTGTGCAAAGGCACGCCGATCTGAGCATCAAATGTGCACGCACAGAGCACAATTAACACTTATATTTATGGGAAAAAACAACGAACACTGTGGTGTTGTAGGAAGGATGTAGGAAAGGTCTACTGCTTTGAATCCTTCAGCCCACAGCACCCGTTCCCAGTTATGGGAAACAATTGAGCATTATCCAACCCAACTTTAAGAAAACAATATAGCTGATACATTAAAACAGAACAGGCAAAAAAAAAAAAAAAAAAAAAAAAAAAAAGGAAAGGAAAGGCCCTGGCCAGTGTGGCTAGTTGGTTAGGCACCCTCCTGCCCTATACATCAAAGGGCTGCCTGTTGGATTCCAGGTCAGGGCACATGCCCCATAGGGGACATGCAGGAGGCAGCAGCTTGATGTTTTACTCTCACATCAATGTTCCTCTCACCTTTTCCCTTCCTTTCTCTGAAAAATCAATAAAAATATATATATATTTTTTTTTTTGGGGGGGGGGGGAGGAAAAGAAGGAAACCAAGTATTATCTTCACAGAAGGATGACTGCCCACAGAAGTTGCTAAGTCCTATCAAAGCAGATCCGTTTTCCCCGTTTGGCACTTTTAAAGAGTTACAAACACGATTCAGACCAGACTTAACATAGGAAAGACTTTTCAGCTTAGCGTATAAACCGTGCACGGGACTTCATTGTCACGAGTCATCTGAAAGTCAAGGCTTTCCCTTCACACTCAGAGGGGATGTCCCCGGCCGGACTCTGCTCAGAAAAGCCTCAACATACTTCCAAACTGGAACTGGAATTTATTCTGGGAAGGGCAGGTTCCCAGCCAGAGTTCTCTGCTCACCACCAAGGCGGCCCATATCACGGATGTGAGCACCGTAGCGCCCTCCTCAGGAGCAGCCAGAATCATGCAGTCCTGCTGCGAGCAAGGGCGCCGTCAGAGCCAAGGCAGCAGGAAGGCCTGTGGCGGCGGAGCCCCGTGCCCACCTGCACCCGCGTGCGCCCACCCGCCCGCCCACCCGGTGCCCAGAGCAGACGGATGCGGCACTTCAGACCCAGAACGCACGTCCCTGTTTGCAGTCAGGGTGACACGACTTACCGAGCGGCAGCCACTTTCTCCCGGAACAACGCCCTGTGAAACACTCTCCTACCGGAGAAGCTGTCCTTCCAATTGTCACAAGTGTTTTTGGTTAAACTCCTCATGTTTCTAATTAGCCTTTGTCATCCGTAACTGCTCCGGTGCCCAGAAGCCGGCAGGATTAACGGCTGCTTCTTCAGCTCTTTCTTTCCTTCTTTTCTCTCTCTCTAATACCTATCTTCCGCTGCCTTCTAGCAACAGAGTAAACTGTGTACAGAGCGGCT
The DNA here is from genome assembly GCF_964339955.1 of Pipistrellus hanaki. Classification (NCBI taxonomy): domain Eukaryota; kingdom Metazoa; phylum Chordata; class Mammalia; order Chiroptera; family Vespertilionidae; genus Pipistrellus; species Pipistrellus hanaki. The sequence goes on along the minus strand of NC_140511.1, from coordinate 55,884,702 downwards.
CTTTATGATTTAAAAGTCAACGGCCGCCCAAGCGGAGTGAAGGCAGCCCCTGTGTGGGACACGCGCGGTGCGGGGGTGGGGTGGGTTGGGGGGGGGAGCTCCGGGCAGGGGAACGGCTTCCCTCGCTCTCAGCTGCTCAGGGAAGCCACAGCCCAGGGTGATCCAAAGCAGACCTCCCAATGTTTTAAAACACATACATCTTCCTGACTTACTAGGGATTTGGGTTGGGATGGGGGGTGGGGGCGGGGAGCCGCACAATCCTCCCTAAGAAAACTCCCGGGGCGGTGCTGGATCTCTTCCTGGGGAGGCCGGAGACTGGCTCGGAGACAGGCTCGTGGCACCCACCCACGCCGCCTGCCTCCCGAGCTCTCACAGCCCGGCGCTGCTCCCAGGGGGCCTCGGGGGGTTGGGGCACAGTGTTAGGCGCACATGAGGTACAGAGGGGATGACTGCCCAATGTTAGGGACGAGAAAACTGAGGCTCAGGGAGGGCTAATGACAGGCCCTAACTCATGCAGCTGGAAGCGAACATCTCTGGGATGGGAGCCCAGGGCTCCTGACACAGTGCTCCTGCAGGACCATATCTCCGTGACCTCCTTTGAGGAAGAAAACATGTAAACAACAGCCACGTGAAGGACGGGAGAGCTTTCCAGGCATTGCCTTTTCTATTGTGTAGGTGTGTTTATGGCATCTGAGGTGAGGCCTGAGCCAGCCGACACTGGAAAGGAGGCAGCCTGTAACCCCAGAGACCAGCTCTCTGGAGGAAATCCTAATCCTCTTCCAATGCCCAATTCTATTTCTCTTAGGACAGCTGTCTTCCCTTTAGTAGGTGGGGGCTCAGACCTAGGGCAGAGCATTCATTCATTCATTCACTCATTCATTCAATATATTCATTTATATCAATTGTCACACATCCAATGAGCAACTTAGTATATACAGACATGGTTCTAGGCACTTGGGATACATCAATGACAAAGATCCCTGCCCTCTGGAGCGGGAGGGACAAACAACAGTCATCGCCACTCCTGAATCCACTGTATCATCTGTTAGGAAATAAGTGCTCGGGAGAAGGGGACTTAGGGAGCGGGTCGCAACAGTCTTACAGGATCGACGATGTCATATCTAGAGACACACCGCTTTTCCCCAAAGGAGTTTTAGGCATATTCCCCACTGGCCACGCACTGACCATACACACATGAATCACTGGGCCGTCTCTGCTCCCACGCATTCCTCGGAACTCGGAAAGCTTGTTGAAAATGGTTTTGATAAGAAATGCCCCTACCTAGCATCTCTGGGTATTTAAAAAAAAAGTTTTTATTGATTTTTAGAGAGGAAGAGAGCGAGATGGGGAGAGAAACATCGATAAAAGAAAAACATCCATAGGCTGCCTCCTACACTCCATCTAGTGAGGATCAGGCCTGAAACCTGGGCATGTGCCCTGACCGGGAATCAGACCAATGACCTTTCAGTGCATGAGGCAATGCTGAACCAAACGAGCCACACCGGCCGGACAACATACCCATCTGGAAGTTAACCAACAACTATCTAGCTAAGGACTGACCCAGAGTTAAACAGATGTGAAATGTGCAGACTAACTGAAGATGCTCGTCCCCCTCAGGAGAGGTGCGCGGTGGAGGGAAAGGGCTCACACAATGCAGGCAAGACAGGCATTCACAGTCACTTCTCAGGCCCTGCTGAGACAGCTCCCAGAACCTCCCGCTTGTCTCTCAAACCCCAGCTCAGAGCCTTCTCCTCCGCCACACTGTCTGAGACCCTCCAGCTGAAGGAACTGTCTGGCTTGCATCACATGGAATTGCTCCCTACTCTTGTGTTTTCCTAGGAGACAGTTCACACCTCCCCATAAAAGGATTTTGGCGGGCCACCTACTTACACCAGCCACTGGAAATACAGAGTTGCATAAAATATAGCTGCTGAACTCACTGTCCAATGGGGCAACAGACCTCAAAACAGAACACAGCAATCACATAAAGAGCTGTGCAAGATCCAAGGACCAAGATCCACCAATTCTTCCTGGAGGGTTTGGGAAACCCACACAGAAGAGGTGATTTGAGTTTGTCATGCTAAACAGCTATCTATAAAGCTGCCGTTTCATGAGTGTTAAATATAGATTAAATTTGAGTTGATTTAAGGAAAATAGGAAACAAACAAAAATACAAGTAGTTCACAGATTTGGCAAAAATTACATAGAAGGATTATGAAAGACTAGAGTTGGGGAGCACTTTTCTATTAAACAAGAAATATTTATGCTGTATTAAATCTTCTGATGTAATCAACCAAACAGAAATCAAATCAGAAGGCGCGAATAAAGGAGAGACTCAAAACTATTCTAAGATGGCTACTTTTAGAACTTTATACATATTAAAGCATGACATTTTGCTGAGAATAGCCAGGTAGGGCAACATGACTGGGCTTTGCTTAGCCAAAGATAATTTTAAAAATAATGCCTTTCACAAGTTTTTGATTATTAAACATAGTAAGAATGATAGTTTACATCACACCCAATAAGTCTAAAAATACCATATGTCAAATTGAAAAATATAAAGACATCCTCTTAGGATGCACAATGAACTCTGATATGTGCTGATCACAGGGCCCCGGACAGACTTTATGTCCCACCAATGCACCAGACTGTGCCCTGCAGACTGCACATCTTGGCTTGAAAAGACCAGCTTACAAGGTCCACCCACCACCAACTGACAAAGCAAACAAGAAGAAAAAGTCTCATTTGAAATATTGCAGCAAAAAGAAAAAGTCTCATTTGAAATATTGCAGACAGGATGCCTTTGAAGAAAGGCTTTTATTTTATTTTATTTTATTTTATTTTATTTTATTTTATTTTATTTTATTTTTTTTAAGGATTTAGGGAGAGCATGAATCCTCCTTTGGGGAGGGGAACAGCTTGGTTTTTCTGGCAACCAGCCTTCACCTTCCCTGACAGTAACCAAAATACTTTGTAAATGAAAATACTGTCCATCATAGATGTCTTCCTCTCTCTCCATGAGGAGCAACATTGGCCCCAGGTCCCTCTGTCCCCAGCATCTTAGTTTAGATCTGAGTTAGGGAGACGTTGGTGGTCTGATCCCAATGCCAGCAGATACTCAGGGAGTGTACTCCAGGCCTGCGGATCTCAGCTCCCATCACCCTACTGTGATTGTTAACCTGCCTCCAGGAAGTTTCCCTGCCTAAGTGTTCCCTGTAATCTTCAGGAAAAGGCTTGATAATTGGGCCTGGGAAAATGTTTGCAATTTCCTATAATTTGTTAAGGTGTCAATCTTGAGCATTTGAATGTGTTAGGCAAGGGTAATTGAAACCAGTTGTGTGTGTGTGTGTGTGTGTGTGTGTGTGTGATTTTTAAGTATATGGACTCCAGGCACACAGGCTGCAGACTCTTTTAAGAGCTGCTTAAATCAATTTCTGCCCAACCCTGTGAGCCATCAGACCACAGAGCCTCCCTCGATCCACTCAGTGGTGCTGCAGGATGCCCTGAGCCTGGCTGGAGAAGCTTTCTCAGAACTGCTGTGACCAATGTCTACTATTAAGGGCACGGGCTTCAACACAGTCTTCTCTCTAACTCCTTCTTGGGGAGAACCCTTGGAGGGAGGAAGAGAGAGAAGGAAGGCATGAGAATCACGACAGTGAGAGGGCATGGAGTGAGGAGAAGTTGGGCTCTGGGTCCATATGCTCTGAATCTTCTTGTGTCTACAATTCCATGAGCTCCTGGAACAACCAAGTTAGAACGAAGATAGTGATTTATACAAACAAATCTTTTTTTTTTTTTTTTAAAGTTGTTGTTAATTCAATCCCTGTCAAAATCCCAATGATGGTGGTTTTTTGTTGTTTGTTTGTTTGTTTTTGCAGAAATAGAAAAATCCATCCTAAAATTCATAAAGAATTTCAAGTGAATCCAAATAACCAAACGTGAAAAAGAACAAAATTAAAGATTGCATAAGTCCAGATTTCAAACGTACTACAAAACTACAATAATCAAGTTTGTGTCATTTTGGCATAAAGACAGACATATAGACCAAGGGAGTAGATTAGTGAGCCCAGAAATAAACCTATGTATATATGGTCAAATGATTTTCAAGACTATTCACTGGGGTAAGAAGAGTATATTCAATAAGTGATGCTGAGAAAACTGGATATTCACAAGGAAAAAAATTGAAGTTGGATTAATACTTTATACCATATAAAAAATAACTCAAAATGGATCACAGACTTAAATGTAAGAGCTAAATGTATAACACTTAGAAAAAAACAGAGGACAAAAGCTTCATGACACTGGACTTGGCAATGGTTTCTTGGACATGACTCCAAAAGTAAAGGCAACAAAAGAAAAATAGATAAGTTAAACTTCCAAAAATTGAAAACATTTGTGCATCAAAAGACACTATCAACAGCATAAAAAGGCAACCTATGATATAGGAGAAAATACTTGCAAACCACATATATAATAAGGAATTGAAATCCAGAATACAACAAGAGCCCCTGTAACTCAACAACACAACAAACTGATTAAAAATGGGCAAAGGACTTGAATAGACTTTTCTTCCACAGACAATATCCAAATAGCCAATACGCACATGGAATGATATTCACATTGTCAATGATCAGGGAACGCAAACCAAAACCACAATGAGCTACCACTTCATACCCATTAGGATGGCCGTTAAAACAACAAAAACAGAAAATAAGTGTTATTGTGGGAATGCAAGATGGCACAGCCATTGTGGAAAACACAATGGCAGCTCCTGAAAAAAAAAAAATTAAACATAGACTATGATCCAGTAATTTCAATCTTGGGTAAATACCCTAAAAAAAGTTAAAGCAGGGACTTGAACAGATATCTGCACACCTATGTTCACAGCAGCATTACACACAATAGCCAAACCGGTAAAAGCAACCCGAGTGTCCATCAATGGATAAACAATAAATATTGTTTGGATAAATGAATGGACAAACTAAATGTGGTATGTTCATACAATGGAATGTTAATCCAGCCTTCCAAAGGAGGGAAATTCTGACATATGCTATATCATAGAATCTATGACATAGATGAACTTCAAAGACATGCAAACTGAAATGGACCAAACATGAAAGGACAAATACTATGTAATTCCACTTATAAGAGTTACCTAAAGTAGTCAAATTCAGAGAGACAGAAAGTGGAATGGTGATTGCCAGGGACTGGAGGATGGAATGGAGAGTTATTGTTCAATGGGTACAGAGTTTCAGCAGGGGAAGACCAAAAAGTTTGGGAGATAGATGGTGTAATGTTGTACTACAGTTTGAATGTACTTAATGTTTCTAATGATTCTTAGAGAAAGAAACATTGATATGAGAGAGAAACATCAATTGGTTGCCTCTTATATGTGCCCCGATGGGAAACAAACCTGCACACAACCTTTTGGTGTATGAGATGAGGCTCCAAACAACTGAGCCACCTGGCCAGGGCCAGAACATTATGTTTTTAAATGGCTAACATGGACAATATTATATGAGACTAGAGGCCCTGTGCACAAAATTTGTGCACTGGCAGGGGTGTCCTTCAGCCTAGCCTAAACCCTCTCTAATCTGGGACCTCTCAGGGGATGTCCGACTAAACTGGCTATTGGACATCCCTCTCACAACCTGGGACTGCTGGCTCCTAACCACTTGCCTGCCTGCCTGATTGACCCTAATTGCTTCTGCCTCCTGGCTTGATCACCCTCAACTGCCCTCCCCTGATGGCCATCTTGGGGCAGCCATCTTGTGGTGGCCATCTTGTGACAACGTGGGGGCGGCCAACTTGTGATGACATGAGGGCATTGCACAAAGAGCGAGAGTCACCTAGGCTTTTATTAGTATAGATACATTTTATTACAGTAATAAAGAGTTGTGTTTGGCTGCAGGTAACAGAATTCTGACCACCATGGCCTACACAGCTGAGGGGTTCACTACTTTTTTCCAGCGCTTAGCATGGGCCTTGCATACACAAAGGGCTCAATAAATGCTGGTTAATTCTTTTTAAAGATGGTTAATGAATCATGTGATATTGTAAAGTTTGAATATTACCTTATCAGTGCTATTTCATTCTAGCTTGAAAAACAATTGCTTTAACAGACTAGTGGTCCTCTAACAAACCCTGGTAGGCACATACATTACACCATTCGGCTTTTTCCTCCTTCACTTGGCCGTCACTAACTCTTTGGTCAAGCTCTTTCCTCAGACTGGGATGCCTCAGTGCCCCCCTCATCACCTCACACCTATACCCAACCTTAGCCCCCAGTCTCCCTTCCCTGCCATTTCCTCTGGGAAACCAGAAGCCACCCCTTTTCATCTAAAGAGCCACAGGCCCTATGGGGCTTCTCTGGGGTCCCTGACCCTTGCTGGCCTGCACAGTGGCTAGCAGTTGCACTCAGCTTACTTACAAGAATGGCTAATGCACTATTAGGTTGTTGGGGAAAAAAAATCAATCAAACAACTAAAATCTATTACTCACACTGGACTCCTCCATATGGTTCAAAATTAAAATCAGGTGTGCCTGGCTTCCCCCTCTTAGCTAACTGTGCCAGCTGTTCTCTTTAAAGCTAAATGAACTCAGAAGACTAGAAACCTTGGTAATGTTTGTGATGCTTTCAATGATCTTTTTTTTTCTTTTCTATGTACGGTGGAAATCTTGCTACATGGGTCACTGCAAATTCCATGTACGAGTACTCCAGTGTCTGTGCAGGTGTGACCCAAACCAATGGGCAGGTTGTAGAAGTGTGTTATTATAACAATGAAGCTGCCTCTTTCTGCATGACCATGAAGTTCCCTGCTGTCCTGGTGACTTTCTCACCCAGGAGGCAGTGGGAAAGAGGCCCTCCACAGCTGGGGTAATGGCGGTGAAATTTCTTTTTAATACATGACAAGGTAACGTATTACCTTTTACTTCAGCAGCTTATGTTGGAGAAAACAAAGTGAACAAGGGGTAATGAGGTCACTTGCTTCTCTACTGGTAACTAAAGAGCCGTAAAATAAGGAAGTATCATTTTCCTACACAACTTCTACTACCTTTCTTCCAGCTTCACGAGGCACATTTTCAAACCCCACTTGCTGGCAGCATTTGTATAAAGCCGGGCTTATGTTTCACCTGGTAATAGCAGCTTAAAGAGAGAATACATTCTTAAAATCTCACCCTCCCTCCCTCACACCCTGTACCTCAAAAAGTGCCATACACATATTTTTTAAATCTTCCCTCTCAGCTGGATAAGGAGATATTATTTGACTGCTGACATTTCAAGGAAGATAACTTAAAAAAAAAAAAAGTGTTCCTGTTCTTTATCTTTCATTTCTTGAAGCCAGATCACCCATGAAACACCTCCTTCCTCTCTTTTGAACTTATTTGTTCAAAATCCTAAGCAACATGTTTCAGGAGAAAGCTTTTGTTCTAATTGGCCGAGCCATTTCTCTATCTTGGACCATATATGGCTATGAAAAAGTACAAAACTGGCTGCACAAAACCTTCTCCTTTTTTTTTTTTTTTTTTTTTTTTTTTTTTTTTTTTTTTTTTTAAGGGTGTATGAAATTTCAGAGATTATAAACACTTTTCAGGGGGCCGGGCTCATTTTTGCAGAAGGTCACTGTCCACGCTGACAGCTCTTGGGCAGGGTGCAGTGGTTGTACACTATTGCCAATCCAGCCCTCTAAGACACAGTGAGCTAAGGAATTCTGCAGGCCCCTCCTCTCAGATCCCAGCCCAACCTTCCCGCTTTCTCCTGGGGCAAAGGACTGCCACTCCGAGATAGGAGCCTCCAAACCAAAATGCTTTCCACTGAACAACACAAATAATAGAAGGGATTCTAGGGTCACACACATTTGGAAAACAGAGGGCTGAATAGAGGTATACCTCGTTTTATTGTGCTTTTCTCTATTGTGCTTCACAGATTTTGCTTTCCCTTCCACCCCGAATTGAAGGTAATACCCTCGCCACCCATCAAAAGGATTATGATTGCCTTATTGCAGTGGTCTGGAAGGGAACCAACGATAGGTCTGTAGTAGTCAAACACTGTCCTTGCCTGCAGGCCTTCTCAGAGTCTTTACTGTGCCTGCTTACACCGGAAAAATGCAAGATGACAACGGTATGGTGTGATTCCTTACGTGTATTTTTACTGCCATAGAACTGATTTTATGGAAGAGCTTAAGGAACTAGCCTATTATGGGATGCAATTTGGTAAACATGGTCCTAGCGGGGAAAATGGGCACAAAACTCAAATCAGCGAAGACAGCTATTCAACAGGATACAGCCACCAACCAGGAGAGCTACACAAGGGAGAAGGAAGAGGATCATCCCATTACCCTCCGAGAAGTTACAATCTAATAGACTGTGAAAGGATTTCATGATATGCACTCTGGGCACTCAGCATCCTGAATGTGTATCTGCTCCCTTTTATTTCAAAAGGGTTAGTGGGAGGCTCTTCACTAAAGTCCATGACTGCATGAAAATAGGAAGCAGGCATTCTGGCTGCACCGTGATAAGCCCAAAGAAGAGACTTCTATCAACAGTTAGGCTCACTGTGACGTGGCCCTGGGACATGGCAGCCACAAGCACTGATGTGTTCTTAGCCTGTATTAATAGAAGAATCACATTCGGAACAAGGGAGGTGAGATCTTACACAGCTGTACACAGCTCAGGTGCAAGCTAGAATGGCGAAATCTTCAGACTTTTGGACCTGGGAAGGCTTCTTAGACATCTGCTATGAACTCACCCATTTCCCAACACAGGGACAGAGCCTTAGGCAGGTAACGCCTTCTCTGGGGTCTTGCAGTTGGTAAATGTCACATCTGTTGTTGAACTTGGGACTCTGGAGCTGGTTAAATAAAGTAGCTTTGTTGGTCCTACTCTCCAACCCACCAATTCAGAGCATCTAGTGGCTGGAGTGCTAGCTGTCGTCCCTGTTGAAGTGCAATACCCAGGTATTTAAGAATTCCAGTCTTCCTACAACACTGAGAAATGGTAGCTTGCCCAGGACCAGAACTAGAATCTGAGGATGACCCTAATCACTCTCAGTAAGGAGCAGCCTGAAGGACTGAGACATTCAGCGTGGAGAAGAGGGCTTAGGATAAGGCAAGTGTTCCAGGAACTCGTATCACCAAGGTAGCTTTCCTTTCTCTTTGATTTTTCTACCCACTGACCCTGAACAGAAATAAAAAACAAATGTGCCCATGGTTCAGGTGGGCTCTGAACAAGAGTGTGTGGACAGTGAGAGGCCACGGACCCATGACAGCCCTGGGGGTAGGGGGTTCCGGGTTTCACGGAGATACGTAGGGACAGCCAAGGAGGGGCCAGAGCTGGGGAAGGCAATGTTCATAGCAACTGTGAAAAAGGGGAGCGCAGCCAATCTGTTTTTATATGTTCTCTGCATTACTTCTACCAGAGCAGCTCTCTTTACATGTAAGATTTTATGTGACATAAGATTTTTATAGGGAAAAAAACCTATAACAATGTTAATTATATGTTAATAAGAATAATAGCCAACATATATGGAGCCTGTGCTTTGTGCCAGACACTGTGCTAGAAAGCATTTTTAAAAATAAGTTTTTATTGAATTTTAGAGAGAGAAAGGGAGAAGGAAGAGAGAGAGAGAGAGAGAGAGAGAGAGAGAGAGAGAGAGAGAGAGACAGACAGACATAGATGGGTTGTCTCCCGCACACACCCTGACCAGGGATGGAACTTGCAACCTGGGCATGTGCCCTGACTGGGAATCAAACTGATAATCTTTAGGCGCATAGGACAGCACTCAACCAACTGCGCCACACCAGCCAAGGCTAGAAAGCATTTTTATTGTATTGACTTTTCATTTGCAAGATAAATCCAGTGAAGGAGGTAATGATGATTCCATTTTACCAAGGAGGAAACTGAGTCATGGGGCTTGAGCAGGTTACCCACGTTCAAACAGATTAGGGCCAGCCAACTTTAATTTATGCCCACACTCTCTAGTCTGCCCTGCCTTCAGAGGATACAATGAACTGGACTCTCAATGCCCGTGCTCCTCTCTTGGTACAAGACACAGCATTTTCATCAAGTCTTCTGTCAATGGTTTTCAGAGACTCAACAGCAAAATTCTCCAACCTTTATCTCCTTCCCTGAGGAAAAAGGGAATTTTTCCCTCCAGGAAGTTCTTTTTTAAAATGGGGCTGTCACACACTAAGCAATAATTTAAGTATGGTTTTTGTTCTTCAAAATGTAAGATGCTGGCAAAATGTAATCTTTCTGCTATTATTTTTTCTGCCAATCAAAATCAGAAGCCAACCGAAGACCTAACTTACTAGATTTCTCCAGGGGAATCAATGTGGAAACTGAGAGCTGAATTGGACTATTATTCACTATCAGTGATTGTATTATGCCAAATGTGCAGAAACAGAAAGAAAAAGAACAGTCATTTATCTGGATTTTGCCAAGAGTGCAGACACTCAGTATCAGATAGATCAAATGATTTTGGGCTTCGTGGATGTCACTGATCCACACAGCGCTCTCCCAGACTTCTGAGCCTTTTCACCTGACAGTTGTCTTCTTAATAAGAAAACAGAATTTCTCTTCTGAGGAAACAAAATACAGCAGGTAAAAAGTGCCCCTGGAGACTGCTCACAGGCTTGACTCACCCAAATCGGGAAGCAATTTCCTCCAGGTGTCTGTTTTGTTTTATGCAACAGGCCTGGCTGTGACAAGCTGGGGGTAGACTGCGTTTTTTTTTAAATGGTGCACTCATCTTAGTAACTCTTCTGTGAGGCTAAGACATCTTTTAAAAACAAGACAACCATAAGGAGGCGGGAAACATGCCAAGGTCATTGCTGTATTTTGCACGGTGCTCCTCCCACCACCTGGGGAAGTAGGCAACAGCAGTACTTTGTGGATGGGTTCAAGTCCAACTGAATAGCTTGGAGTGGGTTACTTGGGCTAGCTGAGCTCCAGTTTATTCATAAGTGAAAATAAAACTAACACCAGTGACTATCATTTACTAAGTGCTGACCATGTGGTAGGTACTACTGTACTGAGCTAAGTGCTTTAAATTATTTCATTTAACGAATTCACTTAATTAGTGATTTCATCATTCACACATAAGCAAGCGATAAAATGGACTTACTGCAGCTCAGACACGTTAGCAGCTTGCCCAATGCTATGACTAGCGATAGGTAGAGCGAGGCCTTGAACACAAACGGCTGTGCTTTTCATCCACGGACTGTACGGCGGGGCAATGGTGACCAGAGCGTTCTGCCTTTCCCACGAGGAGCAGAGGGACAATGATGGGAGAGCACCCTGCAGAAAGCCTGCACATAGCTCTTCAATCTCCTACAAACACCGAGCTTGCTCAGAGTGAGGCACAGCTGTGGCAAATGTTGGTGGCATTGTCTTCCATAAGCAGAGCTGGACCAGGGGACCCCCTAAAAGCCCTCTCTGATCCAAGTATATAGAGGAAGAGACAAGTGCCCTTCCCGAGGCCCTGGGCAGTCTAAACTCCCCAAATTTTGCAAGGAGCTCCCCACAGCACTGCCCAGGCAAACTGCAATCACTGGCAAGCTCCCTGGTTCCTCTCCCTACCAGGGCCCCGAGTGCCTCGTCCACCTCACCAGGCTCGCTGGAGGCGGCCCAGTTCACACACAGCTCCGCGTCTGCCGTGATGACTCAGACCCTCCTGGCAACATCTGCTCTGTTTCCGTAAGACTCAAAGGGCTCTTCACATGAGTGCGGGTGAAAGGGATTCAAGGGGCTTCTCACCCATGCGCAGGGCTCTGAGACGTAATGTGGAAACCAGGCTCGCTTGAGAACCAGCTTGGAGGATTTAATGCACACTTACTCATGCCAAAACTCATTACACGCTGTACCAGGGGATCTCTGTCATCTTGAATAAAAAATTCTGGAGGTACAGTAACCAGTGGTATGATCGGGGCTTGAAGTGATTTGGAGATGTTTCTCCTCGGAATCTTAAAAGAACCACCACATGCAGTGTTTGTTCCTCTATCCATCCTATCCCATCCCATCCCATCCATCTCTCCAACATTTTGGACACGTAATTTCCAGGAACTTTCCCAGGTGCTGGAGATATAGCAATGGATGCATGGTCTAAGTCTTTAAGGGGTTCTAAGTCTTGGGGGTGAGAGAGACCATGAAGCAGAAGTAACAGCAAAGTGTAAAAATGTTGTGATGGGGAAGTTCATGGAGCTGTGGATCACAAAGTGGTGACTTAACCGTGGGAGTCAAGAAAGCCATTTGAGCCAGGGTTTTCCACCTCTGCACAGAACATAATTCTTCATAAAGCATGAAAAGGAAATGACGTGTCTAGAGGCCCAAACCCAGGAACGAGGAGAGCAGAATGCATTTCAATCAGAGAGCAGATATGTGAGATACAGTATGTGAGAGCATACATGCCCTGCACGAAACTGCTCACTGCTCCGCATGGCGGAAACTTCACCTGAGAAGGCAGGCCAGCTCACAGGGGTTTTGTAGGCCAGGGTGGCAAGTCTCCGCCCTCCAAATGGTCAAACAGAGAGGAAAATGATAAAAGTGTGTTCCGAGGTTCATTCTAGAGCAGGGTAGGGAGCATCTGGTCCATGGGCCATATCATTTGGTCTGACCTTGATAGGGCAACCGCAGGCAGGTCTCAAAATTCAATTAATCTAGGAGCTTTTTTCATAGAAACATAATATTTAAGTTGATAATTTTGTATGGCCTGTGAATGATGTTATAAATATCCAAATGGCCCTTGGCAGAAAAAAGGTTCCCTACCCCTGCTCTAGAGGTTCTCCCAACTACAATTTTCCCCCTCTCAAGAAAACTCATTTTCTTCTTTATGAAAATAAGAATTTCTTATTTGGAATTTCCCCCTACTCCTACCCTACCAAAAACTAACCCTTGATGGACTCATTAAAACCATTAGACTAGCTGTGCCCCAAATTTAAAGCACTGAATTGGTGCAGCAAAGTTGTGTCCCATTATTTAGTTAAGTCAAATTATTCACTGGAGGGACCAGCTACCAAGCTTTGGAGAGGGAGGAATGTGAAAAAACAATATGATTTTAACAGCTGGTACCAGAGCTCCTCTTAGAAGCTTTGTTTGGGAAATACCTTGGATCTAGGCCACTCCAATCGTGGAAGATGAGGCTGTGGGGGTGGGGTCTGGAAGGAGACAAGACAACAGAGATAAATTGCTCTGTATAAGAAAGGGGAGGGAGAGATGGACACCGAACAATGCAGCAGGTCCAATATTCCATTTTAATCTCTTTGTATTGCAGCATAGTAACCTCGCCATGGCCCTAAACCTCCAGGAAAAATCTACCACGCTCCCAAAGCCTTATGTCACCCTTTTGAGGATCGGGTGAGTTGGGTTGGTTCCAATGGGCAAGAGAGGGATATTGCTCATGGAATGGTAAGATAAATGATCTACAAGCTCAAGTATTTCAGCAAAATAGGAGTTAGGAACGGATACTGACCAATAGCGTACTTACTACTCAAGATCATTCTTCAAATTAGGAGCAGACCTGGGACCAGCGCTGGGGCTGTGTGCCTCCCTCCCTCGTGCCTCCAAGACCTTTTCTCAGGAAAGGACAGGCACAGACTCAGCTGGCACTGGGCAGAGGCTCCCACAGGCGGCTCTGGCTAAACTTTAACATCTGACCAGCTTACCATTGGAGAGATTCTGACTCTCCCTGCAAGAAAGGGAAGAGCTGTGACAGGGTATGCGTGAGCATGAGAAAGCCAGCACAGACCCAGCCAACAAGAGGAGATTCACCTGGGGTGGTCAGCAGCAAAGCAATGAGCAGATAGACTTCTCCAAGAATTGCCAAGGACATGGATGGAAATAGCATGCTGACAGGATATTCCTGACTGAAAGGAGCCCCCAAACCCATGATGATGGGCAGGGCAGAGGTAGAGCGGGGAAAGGAGGCCCTTTTAGGTTCTTAATACATCTCCAAACACAAAAATACAAAGTGTACAAAGGAGATGCTTCCCTTTCATTGCAATAAAGATCAAATCAGGCATCCTCAACATTATTCAAAGGACTTCTGACCTGGTTATGTTACAGAAATCAGGTCAGGGTGATTCAAACCTACTGTCCATACAGAGGAAAGGAGAGAAAGGCCAGCGATTCTGCAGCTGCCCGGCCAGAGTCCTGGAGAAGCCGCTGTCATAGCAATGCTGACACACAGAAACAAGCCAACTTCCAGAGCAGGACTTAAACTAAATAAACCCAGAGGCTAATAACTTAGGAGGTGAGCCTTAAAACAACAGCCAGGAATGTGTGGGTTCCCTGGGACAACTCAGATGACACGCCCCATCCCTGCCTTTAGTCAGACTGTGCACTGAAAATGTCTGTTCAGCCGAGTTTCTGTGTTGCCAATATGTTTTCAGGTCATGGAAGCCCATCTGGATGCAAACATACTGGGTGAGCAAATGAACAAAGGGATTCACTTGGAGGGGCAGGTAGGGTCCACAGAGAAGTCAGACAAAATCATTCCAGAGTTCACAAAAAGAGTACCCACAGTATCATGCCTCCAAGGTGAGGATTTTCAGTGAAACTAATGGGATGGTCTTCAGGAAGATGATATTTGAAATGGACTCTAAAGGATGCATTTTCTTTAATAGTTTTTATATTGATTTCAGGGAGGAAGAGAGAGGGAGAGAGGATAGAAACATCAATAATGAGAGTATTGATTGGCTGCCTTCTGCACACCATCTACCGGGGATAGAGCCAGCAACCAGGGCATGCACCCTCCTTACTAGGAATCAAAGGAACCGTGATCTCCTGGTTCAAAGGTCGATGCTCAACCACTAAGCCACGCCAGCTGGGCCTTTCTTTTAAGGGGTGTCTATTCTGTGATGGGTTATGGGACACACCATTAGCAATGACCAGTCTCATGGGGGGATAAGGAGAGTCAGGCTTTCTGAAATATTACAGTTAAACACTGTTTGGTTTTTTCCACCTGTTTCATTTAATTAACATTTTAGTAACCAGCAGCACAGACCTTAAAGTCCAAATGTGATTGATTAGGTGGAATGTAAATATTTGCTCAAAGCTCCGGGTGTTTGAAAGCAGAGCAGCCTTTCTCAAGAGATACAGAAATGCATAAAAATCACTTCTTTTTTTTTCCAGTTCCCTCACTCCCCTGCAAGTAAAGAGAAGGAAATGTCCTAGAGCCCAGACCTCAATTTCATTTCTACTCTTTTTTTAAAAATTACAAAACCAATTAACCTTAGCCCAACTTGTGCTTGAGAGTTCACTAATCAAAACACACACACACACACACACACACACACACAGGGAGTTCACTAATCTTTATTTAATGAAATAAAATTGAGAATTACTACCCAATGGACATTTTGCTTAAAATTAGAATGTAAGCACCAAAACAAGTTCCTCAGTGGAGCTCTACCATGGCAGAGGGTCAGCAATGAAGTCCCTGCAGCCCACCTTTTCACCAAGGAGACCTGGCTGCCACAGTGGCTGCGGGACTCATCACGTGCTCTCGAAGGCAGAGCTGCCCTTTGCTAAGAGTCATTGAAACTCTCTGGGATGTAGCTGGTCCAAGTCTACATCACCAGAGCTCCATCAGGGCCCTCGTGTTCACAAGTACATCTGTCACTGGGTCCCAGTGGACTTTCCCTTCTACTGTTAGCCCACCACCATGTCAGCAAAGCTCCTTGGGCAGAACTGTGTGTGACTCTCTTGCCCTGGGCTGGGATTTCTTGCTCCACAGTGCCAGGAAAATGGATTTCTGCCCTGACTGGCCTGTGTGGGCCCACTGGGTCATTAAAAAGATTCTAGTACCAATTCCCATGTTTAAGTGTATGTGTGGGGGAGGTGTTCTCCACCTTTCCAAGCAATTCTTCATGATCAGCTGGGTACCCTACAATTCAACTCAATTCTGACACTATCTGCCTGAAGATAGCATCAGATCCCACAGGTGAAGGGCTCCCTCAACCTCAGATACCAGCTGCAAAATCAGATTGCCACCTGTGCTTCTGACTGACTGGCAATAGATTGCAAGTTCCCATGATCCTCTTCCTTGGATTTAATTAATTTGCTAGAGCAGCTCATGGAACTCAGAGGAACATTTTACTCACCAGGTTACTAATCTCTATATATAAGAGCCTAAGATACAAAGTGTGCCCTCAGGAGTTTAATGACTGGGAGTTTGATTGCTCACTATGATGTGCACTAACCATCAGATGGTGGCGAGGAATGAAGGAAGACCCCAGCAAGACCCTGGCAGCTGCTAGGGACCCTACCTGCACATGAATTTCATGCACTGGGTCTCTAGATTATTATAACAGGAACAGCCAGATGGAACAGATGCCTATGGCAAGCTCTCTAAACCAAAGGCTCCTCCATTACAGAGGCATGACTGATGAATTCATTCACCATTGGTGATTGAATATAACCTCCTTTTAAGCCAGGGGGTAGAACTTAAAGTTCTAACCTGTTAATCACAAGGTTAGCTCCACTGGCAAACAATCTCATTCTCAAAGTCATTAACCTGTCAAGATTCCTCTATGCCACTCATTGCTTAGGAAATTCCAAGGGTTTTAGAACCACTATGCCAGAAAAGGGGAAGAAGACCAAATATATATCCATTATAGATAACAATATCACAAGCATACACTGTCCAAGACAGATTTGGAATTGTCTAGGAGTTTGCACAGTGAGATGACTGGGCAGAGCACTAAACACACTGAGTAAACCTGGGTCTTAATCCCATTCCAGCCACCATCTCTTTTTTCTATAAGGATTTATTGAACATAGCAAAATTTTACCTGCCCTCAGAGAACGCAGTCTAGCACTGAATTGCCGGGTGAAATTGAAAAAGTCGTTTTAGCTGCTTCAGACAGACACATGCCCACACTCATCTTTCATTTCCTTGATCACATCATGCTTTCTCTCACACCCTAGTCACTGGGCGTGTTCCCTCTGTCTAGATACTCTCCCTCTATGCAGTTAAGTCACCATGAATCTAGTATCTGCTGGTTCTGGTCAGAGCTGCCTCTCCAGCGATTAGTACAACCCCTGACCCACAAGAGGGGCTCAGTGAAGGTTGAACTTACTCAAAAGTAGCTTCTATGCTAGTATGCTGGTTATAACCAAAATACCAGCTTTGGAATCAGATATCTTAGTTGCAATCAGAAATCTGGCTCTTGCCAGCTCTATGATGTAGGTGACTTGTTTAATCCCATTGAGCCTGTTTTTGCATCTGTAAACTGGAGAAGATAACACTGACATCTCCTGGAAATGTAGGAAGGATTATTATTGTAGCAATGACCCTTCCTGGTCACAGTCCATGGCCTCACCTACACTAAAAGCAGGTCCTCAATCATTCACAAGGCAGGCATTTATAACGTCTGCTTGTTGACACACATAGGGCTTTACGGCACTGATAAAGAGGGCAAAGAAGGTGATGGTAGCAATTGCTTCCTCAGATGCCATGATTTGTGACCCTTTGAAGGACCTTTGTTTTCCTGAAGCCCATAGAGGAGCCGGAGAGGGGAAATACCCGCTCAAGCCTGCTCCTGAAGGAATGCACTTCCAAGAGACTCCACGGGATCTCCTGACCACAAACCACCAAGACCTGCAAGACATTTTACAGCCAGGAACCTCCGCCCTGTCCCCCCGGAACCTGCTCGCTGAGTGGATGGAGAGCTGCTCCTGTGCATTAGATCCACTGGCAACTCAGAGTCACTATCGGTTTTTATCTGGCTCAAAGGCAAAAAGATACACATCTCAGCTGTCATTTAAAATTCCCAGACCTGCACTAAAGGATCTCTACACCATGGTTCAGAGGGACTGGATGGGGCAGAGCAGCCCGTTACCTGCCTCAAAGCTGGTGGGTGCCTGTGGCTCTCCTAGAACTGGGGCAGGCAGCTTCTGGATTTGGGTTCCCAGAAAGAGGGGCTCATTCTCCACCCAGGGGACTATCCCATTGGAACTGGATGGAAGTAAAAGGAGAGGAGGACCAGAAATTCTCCTCTTTGCTGCCCTTGAGGCAAAGGCAGCACCTTCATTTTAATCAAGGGCGGAACTGAAATCAACACACTGGCTTGACTATGGCATGAAAGCAGCTGTTTGTTTCAACCACTTTAAGATATAATCCACGCACCCTAACCATCACCCACTCACAGTGCATGATTCAATGGTTTTGGTGCAACCAATATCACCATCTAATTCTTAAAAATTACAGCAAAAAATAAAAAATAAAAACTCAAACCTCCATTTCCATTAGTAGTCACCTGCTCCCCCTACACACTAAGCCCAACTGCTACCCCTGGCAACAACTCATCTACTTTCTGTTGACATAGATTTGTCTATTCTGGGCATTTCATATAAACAGATTCATAAAATAATTGGTCTTTTGTAACTAGAAAGCCACTCTTAAACATATATACACACACACACACACACACACACACACACACACACACACACTGCCGAAACCGGTTTTGTTCAGTGGATAGAGCGTCGGCCTGCGGACCGAAAGGTCCCAGGTTCAATTCTGGTCAAGGGCATGTACCTTGGTTTCAGGCACATCCCCAGTAGGGGGTGTGCAAGAGGCAGTTGATCGATGAATCTCTCTCATCGATGTTTCTAATTCTCTATTTCTTTCTCTTCCTCTCTGTGAAAATCAATAATATATATATATATATTCTTATTGATTTCAGAAAGGAAGAGAAACATCAACGATGAGAAAGAATCATTAATTGACTGCCTCTTGCACACCCCACACTGGGGATCAAGTCCACAACCCTGGCATGTGCCCTGATGGAATCCAACTGTGACCTCCTGGTTTATAGGTTGATGCTCAATCACTGAGCCACATCAGCTGGGCTAGGAAACCACTTTTTCATGGCAGACTCAACAACAGACTCTCTGGTTATTCTCTAAATTATTACCCAGAGCTGTACTGTCAGGTACTGTAGCCACTACCAATGTGTGGCCATTTATATGAATTAACATTGCATATATTAAATGTCAGCTATCAGTTCCTCATGTCACCAGCCACATGTCAAGTGCTTACTGTACCTAAGTCCAGATGTGCTCCCTGCTCCTCTGGCATTGGGAAGTTACCCTCATAGCACAGAGTGAGAGCCAGGAACAATTCTTGGGAGGGGGAGGGAGAGAAGAAGCGAGGGAGTGGGGGCCTAGTTAGAGCTAACCCCTCCTCCTGCCCTGCCCACCCCCACCTCAGTGCTGCTCGCAGTGCCAGGGAGCTTCCCCCAGCTCTCCCCTCCAGGCCTGAAAAGCGCTCTGTTTAGCTAAGCTCATCCAAAAGGCAGATATGCCAAAGCCTTTGGACGCACTTCAAGGAATCCAACCTCTACCTCAGCCCTTTGATGATTTCTAGAGCGTTTCATGCCAGAAGGTGATCTGAGGGGCTCCTTAATGAGACTGAACAGTCCTAACCAGTTTCCGGCCAGCAGTGGCTACTTCATTTGCCAAGACATGACCACTAAGGCTGACGACACCCTAAGGTCAGAGCCGTGGCACCCTGGCATGCTCAGGAATAAGGAGATACAGAAACCGCCACCCCCTGCATCGCTCCAGGCCTTTCCTGGGGCTGTTTGTCTGTTCAGCCACAATGCTTTTCCTCTATTGACCAAAGATGCTTCAGTCACCAGCTCCCACGAACCGGGCAGCAGGTTGTTTCAAATTGTGGGTTTGGGCGGATTGAGATGATCAGAGAGCCCTGGCTAAAAGATGACGAACAAACAAAACAAAACAAAAAAAAAGGAATTACATTCAGGAAAATAAAAAAGAATCCTTTACTAATCAAAGAGCCCTTTGTTCCAAAACACTGTGCAAAAGTCATGAATCGTGACCTTTTAAAGTTGTTTTAAAGGAATATAATTAAGTTGGCTAATATCCTTTTATTTAAAACTCTGCTGAAAGGTCTATCTGCTTTCTTCTACTTTAGTAGCCAATTTATTTAAAAGGAAAGACAACCTAACAAATGCTTCTTTCGATATGTTTGCTTGTCTAAATCAATGCTTTTGTCTTGAATTCTCCTTTCTCAATGGGTGGCAGTGGGGGAATTTCAAGAATCAATAGGTTACATTTCTAAGATACAGGAGCAAAAGATAACCGGGTGGATGGATATTTACTAAACTCTGATCAATGTTCACTTGCTAGCAAGCTGTTCTTTTAGTGAGGGTCACTGTGTTTCTCGGTTTTCAAAACCATCCTTCACTGGAGATTACCCAGAAGAGATGTAGCAAAGCAAGATGCAGTTAGGTGGTTGCTTTAGACTTTTGATCTGAGGCAACACACCAGGAGTGGAGAAGTGGCTCTTTGGGGTTCCCAGTTCAGCTGTTCATCTCATGTTCCATCTCATGCCATCCTCACAATGGCTTTATGAGGTTGGTGCTATTCTCATTTCTATTCTGGAGCTGAGGAACTGGAAGTTCAGAGATGTCAAATAATCCATCAAATTCACATGGCCATCAAGTGGAATTGCTGGGACTAGCCCCTAGGGTCCTGACCATTTTCATCACATGACAACTGGTGCCAGTTGCTATGGAAAAAAGAAGCAGTAGAGCCTGGGTATCTGAGGATCAAGGATCCCAAAGTCTTAAGCAGAGCCAGGCCTGTTTTGCAAGATGTTACCTTTCACAGGTAGTTCCTATCTTGGCCAAAGGGGGCCTCATAAAGCAAGCAGAGGTTGTGTCCCCTCAATGAATGGATTATATCTGTTAGTCAGAGAGAACTTCTGTTGAGACTGGAGTAACCAAGGATGTTTCAGTCACTCTCCTACTGAGAGCTCTCAGAACTACACCCACCCCATACTTGTAGGAAACTGTAAATGTGTCTTAGCTTTATCTTTTACGAGCTCAGAGTATTCTCATTTTCATGCAGCCACAGTGAATACAGACTATTAGTTTGATAAGTGAAATTAATCCATTTATTGGCCTCAACTTATATACGGTATTGTGGTAGATTGACTGCAAAACCAGCCAAAGTCTCCATCCCTCTCTGCCTCACATATGCTTTGTAATATGACTTTGCAGCACCTTCCTCAATAGGTAGAGTGTTCCTCATCCCCATGCATCTGGGCAGGCTATACGACATGCCTTGGCCGGCAGAATAAAGCAAGGAGAACTGAAGCCCCTTTTTAGAGCTTAGACCTCAGGGCCTTGTACACTTTAACCCTCTATCTTGGAACTCATCCACCACCAAGAGAAGAGTCTTGGCTAGAGTACTGGAGGATGAAAGCCCAGGTAGAAAAAGCTGGATGATCTCAGTACAGACCAGCCAGCATCCAGTCAACCACCCAGACAACCTCTGATGCATGAGCAAGGCCAACCAAGATCACCAGAGCCTGGCACACCTTGGCAGAGCTATCCCATCAACTTGTAGCCTTTTGAGAACTAACAAGTGGCTACTATTTTTTAAAACTATATTTTAATTAGTTTGAGAGAGGAAGGGAGAGAGAGAGACAGAGAGAGAGACAGACAGAGAGAGAGAGAGAGAGAGAGAGAGAGAGAGAGAGAGAGAGAGAGAGAGAGAGAGATATCAATGATGAGAAGCATTGATCAACTACCTTCTGCACAACCCACACTGGGGATCAAGCCCATAATGCAAGCATGTGCCCTGCCTAGGAATAGAACCATGACCTCCTGATTCATAGGTCGATGCTCAACGGATTGAGCCACACCAGCTGGGCCAAATGTATATTTGAAACCATAATGTTTAGGGCTTGGGGAGATAGGTGTCAACAAGCCAGAATCTGCTTCGCCAATTGTATCAAGGCTGTAAAAAGATTACCTACCACAAGCTTCACTATTACTTACCATTTCCTAGGTAGTAACAGGTTCCATGATGCACTGGGAGAAATAATCACTATTTCTGAAGGAAGGATTTGGGACCGAAATGGCTCAGAATTAGGCTAACAGAGCAACAGCTTGGAGGCAGGCAGCCCTGGTTACAACCCTGGCCCCAGCATGTATGTTTACATGGAAAAGTCACCCTCCTTCACAGGTACCCACTGGCATTCACTCAGAACCAGATGAATTTAATATAAGGCCCCTGGCTCCCTAAGCAGGTTTATTATGATAGGGCCAGAGCCTGGTTTCTTCCCTGTAAGGTGGGTTCTCTCCCTGATTTTCCCTAATGAAGGAATGCTGCCCCCTTCAGCATGAATGTGAAATAGGTTTTTTTGGGAAATAATCCTGCATTGAGAACTGCCTATAGTCATTTATAGCTGGCTCTTCTTAGGAGAGGGTGAGGAATGAATCCAAGTGTTAAATGGCTGCAACCAGCTAGAAATAACTCCTCCCTCAGTAGTCATGGCTTCTTCCACATGGTGGGGATCCTTACTGATGGCCTCGGAGGATAAGCTTGGCAAATTCAAGACAACATATCTGAAATTAAGGGAGTAGTCTTCCCAAGGTGTGTACATGGAGTCAAAGAAGTCACCACAAATCGTACACAGCCCACTATCTTAATGAAAAGCAGCATAATCAAGAATCAAGTGCATTTGTGGAATGAATGAAGACCCTCGAAGGAGCCGATCCAAAGGCAGGGCATAGGAACTTAGTAAACTGTGGGGGATTCAGATCAGTATCAGGCCTTCCCAGGTCCTATAAAGATCACACAAGCCCAAGACCATCAAATCCTCTATGTGCCAGGGATCTTAGAGTCGATTTACTCTGACCTATCTACTATATAAAACCCTACCTATAGTAACCTCAGCAAGTAATGAGCTAGACTCTGCTCAGTGCCTCTAGGCTTAGGAAACTCTACTCTGACGACAGCCTGTTCAGCTGTGAGGAAGGTAAAATGGTTACTGTTATTATTATTATTATTATTGGTGGAGCCAATGTTTGTCTCCTTGTAATTTTTTAGTTCTATCCTCTATGACCAGAGACCAAAAAACACTGGCTCGGGATACAGACCTTCATTTGAAAAGGAAATTGGTTTTTCTCCATAAAACTGTTTCTGAGACATCATTTGTTTCTAACCACTGTGTGGGAGAGTGGTGTTTTAAGCACCAAAGACCCCTGCAAACTTTCTCCCTGGGTCTCACCTGATGAGGTTCTACCTAATCCAGACAATCAAGTTCATCCTCCTTTACTCTCCCTCAGAGCACCTAACCTTCCTGCTAAGAGGTTACCACCAAGTGTACTGAGAGTATCTGTGTTTTATCTAATATTGGTCTCTTCCACCAAACTATAAGTCCCACGAGGGCAGAGAGCATTATTTCATTTTCATTTCTGAATATTTAGTGACTAGCGTGATGCCTGAGACATAGAAGGCCCCAAAAGTGTGCTGAATAGATAACAGATTGAGTCCCGAGGACATGATGCAAAATCAAGAGGGGAGACTCATTGTCTCCATGCCGTACAGTCTGGTTGAAATGAGCTGCCTCTTGAAAATGAAGCCAAGTGTAGCGCAACTTTTCTTGCAGCAAAATTCTCTCAGTACCTCCAACCCAGACCAGATTCTTGAATCCCCCAGCCGGCAGCGCTGAGGGGAAGGGTGGGAGCTTTGTGAAGACCATAAGTAGCTCGGGCCTGCTCTGGCTTCCTCACCACCCAAAAGAGTTTTCCACCATGCCACAAGAACCTGATCACGCCCACAATGTGGGTTTATTCAGGCAATGCGCATTATGACAAACTGAGGAAACAAATGTGGGGAAGGCCCTGTCTAGAAGAAAAACATTTAGAGTGTGAAGTCTTTTATTTTCCGAAACAGAGTGTCCCGAGAAAGCCGGGTTGGACACCAAGGATCTGGTCAGAGGTGTGATACAAAATCCGGGCAGTAGGGGGCAGCAGAGACCCACAACGTGGACGTGCCGTGGCCACTATCTTACAGATGAATATTCTCAGTTATCCTTCCTCTGGCATCCTCATCAGAAGATGGGTCCCTGGTACATGGATTATGTATCGGAATCCTAATAAATGGCACATGCTCACAGAATCATGGAAGCAAGCAGCAGCTGAAAACCTGGCATTTGTCATTTAAAGGTTCATTTAAGCCTGAGGAGCCATGTCCTCAGCACAGAGGCAGCCATGTATGTGCTCACAGGAAACTCCTCGCTGAGTTGTTGCAGCTACAGACCTGTCTAGTTGTGTGGTTCTGGAGTGTCCCTGGTTCTGACCAGCATCCTGTTCTTGTACTTTGCATTGTGAAAAAGTAATTCCACATATCCTAAAATATGCTTATCTTCTCATGCTGATGAGCACCATCACATGCCTCACTTGGAAAAGAAAACTATTTTCTAAAAAGGACATTTAAATTAATGACTAAACTCAGCAGATGACACCTGGATAAAAATGACTAGGAGAACACACAGAGATGTAAATACTTCCCCTACCAATGGGCCTTGAAATTAAATGGAATCCGTGTATGTGTGACACCTTCCACAGCAGACGGAAGCAAATGGAATGCCCTATCAGATTTATCACCTGGAGATCAGAGGAGCATCGGCTAGCCATCTCCCTGACACAAGACAAATCAAATAGATTTCGTCTTCCTAAATGATGTATTTTCTCTCTTTCCTCTACTCATTCTCCCTAACATAAAAAAGCCAGAGAAAGAACATATGGCAGAACCACAGCTCGCACACTGGCTGGGAAACACATCCGTAGTTAGAGATAGGCAACCGTGATTACATCCTTCTCATCCGGAGCTAATGTTGGCATTGCTTTACAGGTTATTAATTTCACACATTAGAGAGATTGATGAGTCTCCTCTCACGGATCTTCTGAATTACACAGGAGATCAAGAAAATGGTTTTCAAAGGTGCCCAGAGAGACTGTCCCAAATACAACTGCTTTCGTCTTCATGCTGGACGTTAGTGTAATGGTAGAGGTTAGGAACAAGGTCTAGGATGGAGCACAGGAAGGAGGGTGCATCCCTCAGGCTCCTCTCCAGGTGCTTTCCTAGGGCTCACCCTCCCTCTAAATCAGAGAGTCTTCTCATACAGAGCTCTTCAAGGGCTGAGAAAGGCCAGAGCCAGCAGACGACTGTCCAATCAGGGGAAGAGTGAGCGGACCTTTTCCCCTGGAGTGCCCCTTTGCATTGTATTCCTTCTGTTACCATCTCTAGACCCCACAAGGATATCCTCTTTGCTGTGTTTCCAGCCTAAGTAGGAACCAAAATCCTTTTCCTTATTTACTATGACCCCAACAAAAACAAGGCAGCCTTGGCATTTTACAAAACTAAAATCAGAACTTCAGTAAAGATTCGTGAGGCAAGAGGGCAAAACCAAATGAAGACATGAAGACCTATACAAGTAAAGTTCAGTTTACAGTAGAAGCGCCTAGTTCCGAGGATGAATTTAAATATATGTACAGCAAAATTTACATGTGAATTTAGATGGTTTCCTATTTACTCAGCTCCTGCTCTGTACCGGGCAGTAGTCTGGGTGTCTTCCATTCCCCACCCAACACACTGCATGGGAGTGCTGAGAGCTGAAGGGCAGCATGAAGGCGAAAGCAGCCCTTCCCAGGAGAGGGGTTCTCACCTTCAGTGCTTTGAGAATGACAGGGGTGTGAGTGCAGCCTGCGGGCTCTCACCAGAAATCTGAATTAGGACGATGTCTGCAAAGCCTCGGGATTTGGGTTTTTAGCAATGACCTCAAGAGAAGCTCGTGTCCATGGTCCATCAATCATACTTTGAGAAACAACAGTCTAGAGTCCTGAGTTGACTGTCTCCCCAGATTATGGGACCGGAGCTTCAGACTTAACAGAGACCTATCACTCTGGACCTGTCCCCTCTGAGGTCACATGTGGGCAGTCTGCATTTACTGTGAGGGAGTGGGAAAAATGTGACTGTTTAGGCATTATTTTCTAGAGCAGAGCCATGTGTTTTGGGTCTTTTCACCTGTTCAGTTAGACCAGTGGTTGGCAAACTGAGGCTCTGTTGACAAATAAGTTTGCCGACACTGACCTAGACTCTCTATTCCAGTAATTACAGGCTGTTGTTGTTCCTTCTGATTAAGCCCCTATCCCAGTGGTTGGCAAACTCATTAGCCAACAGAGTGGCAAACCGTGGCTCATGAGCCAGTTTGCTGACTACTGAGTTAGACAAAGTGAATAATTTATTACAAAAGGAAAATGGTATAAAATGCAAACTAGAACAATGAAACCTGCCCTATTGAGCTCTGCCTGCCCACTCATGAAAGGGCACCATCCACAGAGAGCAAACAAAGTGAGGAGACAACATCTCAAAAGATCAGAATTTGGCAACTTTTTCATGCCACGTAAAGGAAACCCACGATGTCATAAACTCCAGCTATCAGGAAAAAGTCACCCCCTTCATGGAAATGTCTACAAACAATAGAGGTGACAGGTACAGAAAACTTGAACTGGGCTATGAAAAAAATTAGAAAGAAAGCATCACATCTAACTTTCTCCCATCACATGGACTACAGAAGACTGTTGCCACTTCACAGGCAAATGCACTGACTCTCTGAGAGGTGAGCTGACTCCCTGATGGAAAAGGATGAACACAAGCTTTTCCCCTTCTGCGTGAAAATTTGACCTTGGGCTAACCTGGCAACTCTGCTTCTCTGGAAAGTTGATAAAGACAGAATGTCAGCTGTTACTAAGCAACATTGCTCATGGTGAAAATGACTCTGGAGAGTGAAACCCACCTGGACTGGGAAGAGGTGTAACTGAAGTCCAAATCCTTCTTGGGGAACACACCATTGTTTGTGACTCTACTCATCGGGCTAGTCCCTTGGGAAACCCTGGAAGTTATGCCTATGGAGCTGTTATAAGATTTCCTGGCTACTGTGGGCACGTGGGTCTTAAGCTAAAGTGACTCCTGCACCTGCCCCATGAGAGTCTGGTACCCTCAGAAGACCTGAACTGTCACCTGAGGTGGGAGGGGACAGCAATGTCACCTGGATGGCGGTACAGGCTGCTGCAAGGACCACTTCACTGGAACAGAAGCACCTGCCTCGCCCTGTCCTGTCAGCCACCTATGACTCTCACCTTTGTCCTTCTGGTGGAACAGAGCTGTGTATAGCCTGAAATGCTCTTCCCAGGGTGACGGAGTAGATGTCCTGGTGAGCATTACACTTGCCCAAAGCCACACCTCTGGGAAGTGGCACGGCCAGAACTCACTCAGTTGTCTGCCTGCAAGGTAAACGCTTTTCTTTAACCGCAGGACCCTAAACCTTCCCTCCCTTGATAAGTATTCTGGCTCAAGAGATGGGTGCAACTTCTCACACATACTAGGCTTTTTTCCCCTCCTATGCCATGTGAGGTTCTAAGTTTGGTAGCTGCTCATTCATCCCACCTGCCTGGCCTCAACAGCTGGCCTAATGGTTCACTGAGTTCCATTTCCAGACAATCCCCGAGAGACTTCTTCAAGTTCAATGCTATTCCCTCGTTCAAACCTCTAGGCTGGCTTTCTAAGCCCTCAGACTCTAAGGGCCTCTGGTTGGAGGGTCATGGTGACTCCACAGCTGATTCCCACAGAGATGATCACCCGCTGAGCTCTGACGGGCACCACGCTCTCCCTGGCCCAGTGCACAGCTCTGGAATGGCAGAGGTCTCCTCATGACCAAGGGAGGCCCTATCCCAACAATGAAATGATCTTGCAGAAGTTTCCCCTTGACAGGCCCTGCACAGGACAAGAGTTTATTAATAGAGTGACTCCAGCAGATGTCCTCTCAGATTAGCTCCTGGACCAGAGCAGCAGGATGAGTCATTCCTCCCGGCCTTCCCTTCCTCTTCTATCATCAAACTCTGGAGACAGAAATCATCGCAAATGACATCACTTCTCTAGCCTTCCCCAAGCCTTCCTGGCTACGCTCACCTCTTTCCTCCCAACTTTGAGCCTGTCCCTATTACAGAGCACCACCGCCCCCTCCTCTCTCTTGGGGTGTGTGGCCTCTCCCCCCTCCCCCTTCTCCTTTTCTCCCCGCTCCCCCCCGCGAGGCTGTGAGACCCTGAAAAGCAGTCTCAGTACTCTCTGTCACTACAACAAACAAAATGCTGGACATAAAGAGTGACAAACCGAACAAATGAAACCCTAAGAAACAGAGGCACCCAAACCCACAGTCTTTTCCGTGTGACTAGGTCCACTGAATTCATTCCATCTCCTCTAAATCTCTATCAAGATCCTGGCTAATGGCAGGGCAAGGCAGCTTAGTCAGGGTTACATCTCCCAACACTAACTCAGATAAATCACCTGGTTCGCCCACCACTAAGTGACAAGTTTATAGAGATTCTAGATCAATGGGCCTAATGTAGCTCGGGCATGACATCGTGCTGAGGGCTGTAAAACTCTGTCTCCAGCCTGTCTGACTCTCCCCTTCCCGGTGACAGGCCGGAGTGAGCAAAGAGGAAGGGAGGGCACAGAATGAAGACCAGAGGAGGAAAGCTACCAGGAAGCGCCAACAAGGTGCATATCTGACGAGGCTATGTGGCCAGTGAAGCCTGAAGGATTCATTCACACTGCACCGTGACAAGGTGATGGATAGCCCCAGGCTCACTTTACAGAAGGAGAAACCAAGGCCCGGAGAAGGTGAGTGCCCGGAGTGAGGCCATGGCAGCCAGCAGAGAGCTTGATCTCAAGGTCAAGAACTTTCCTGCCCTGCCAAGGTCACTGGTTGTGACTCATAGCAAAGGTCGGTGAAAATGGCCAGTGATCTTGTCTTATTTAAAATAGCTTCTTATAACGATTTACTTTATTTTAAAGAGTATTTTTCTGCCCAAGGGAATGAAAATAAAAGTGGTGTCACGGGTGTAGAGAAACCGGCCCCCTAATACACTGTTGATGGGAATTAAAAATAGATATAACCTTTTGGGAGGAAATTTGGCAATGTTAAAACAACTGTAAAATGTGCGTATTCTTTAATGCAGCAATTCCACTGAATCTGTTGAATACGTGCAAAAGAGATCTACAAGGATGTTAACTTTAGAATTATTTACATTATCAAAAAATAGAAGCAACCTAAACCAAGTATTAAAAATATTAAAGTAAATTCATATAGTTGAGCTCCATGCAACTATTGTGAAGAAAGAATGACCTATGAAAAGACTAGCCTTGATTTGTTGATTTTATTTATAAGATTTAAAAAGTCATATGCACATGTGTGTGAGAGTATGTATGTATGCAAGTGTATATTACTCCTATAATAATTAGACAAACTGTCATTTAAAATTCACTTAGAATAGTACCTGGCAAATAGTAAACATTATGAAAAATGTATCTATCAAAAGATGACAATATAGACATGAAGAAATAGAGAAGCTACAGTGGCTATTTCTGAAAGGTGGGATTATGTAGGGTTCTTTTTCTTTTAATAAATTTGTGTTGTTTGAATATTATTAAATAATTTTTATAACAAAAATGTAATAAAGATACACTTTCTATAAAATGAAGAAAACCATATTTTTTAGCAGAAAATCTCTCTACATGCACAGAATTCAGTCTAGGAATACATTTCAAACCCACCTGACAGACCACATACACTGAGTGGCCAGATTATTATGCATTCAGAGATCATAATAATGTGGCCACTCAGTGTAGTTCCGCAATGTATTTGATATCTGGCAGAGTTAAAACATTCAGAGGATGTGAGGAAAGAAGAGGAAGAGCAAACAGATAATATCACAAATACTGAAAAAGACAGGTAATTCCTCTTCCCTGAAAATCTGTGATTCTGGTCTGAAGCCCGGAGCTACTCGGAGCCAACAGAGGAAGAGAACCGCCACCGGGCGTCCGGCATTCCTCGACCTGCTCTGCAGTGCAGCCCGCTGACACTTCCCCAGGCCATGCAAGGCTGAGCCTGCTCGTGCCTGCAGAAGTGAGGGGTGGAAACCACAGGCGGACCTCACCAGGAGACCCGTAACGACAACTAGGGAAATTACCAGGCGGTCGTGCTGTACAGGAACGTTTCTGGTTTTTATGTCTCAATTGTGGGCTTGGTCACCTCATGGAACGAGCTAAGGAATTTGGGATGAAGTATGGCTTTTCTTCCATCTCCCATTTCAGGTGATTGTTTGCTGTACTCAGGACTAAATTTATAGACGATGACAAGAGGGGACTTGCATCTCTGGACATGAAATCTTGGGGAATCCTTCAGCATTTCCCCACAAAATATGAAGTGCTCCAGGGCTTTAAAAAATTGCCTGTTACAATGTCCTTTTATTCCTCTTAGTTCCTTTTAAAAATTGGGACTGTATGCTGAAACATTTTTGTCATTTATTAACAGAATATTTGAAATTCTCACTTAACTTACTTATGTGATTAGATCAACTGGTAGGCGTGGAATTCCCGGGTCAATGGGTTACAAATAAAAATCTGTGAGTTGGTTCATCTAGGAGTGGAATGCTGGAACAATGCATCCGGGGCCTGGCTCACAGGAGGGACAGGTGGTGAGTTTATATTACAAACCTCATCTGAAAGGGTCCCTACCTCAACTGCAGCACCAGCCACACTGAACTGCAATTTATCTGCTCACAGGTGTATGTTTCTCCAAGTGAAGGAAGCTCTCTTTGACCAGGTGGTTGAGTGATTTATGTTCCCTCATCACGCAGTATATTTTGTGTGTACACTGGCTACCTCATAAGCTGTAATCAAGATCGGATTCAAGGGAGAACAGGGGACCATGAAGAAAGGAGGAAAAAATACAACAATCACACTGACTTTTCACCCCATGGTGGTGAAAAAAGTTTCAGTATAAAAATATCCAGATCTCCCCCAAGCCTGCTTTATCCCAGATCCCTCACACCTGGAACCATGGTTAGTTATTTTTTACTTTTCAGAATCCTTAACAGGACTGTGTGAGGGTCATAGCTCACCAAACGTTCTCACATCAATTACCCCACTGCATCCTCATTACAGACATCCAAGGGCACAGGCCAGAGCCAGAGGTCAAATACAGAGTTGAACCTGGATATGAATTCTAGGGCTCAATGACCAGGGAAGACAAGTTACTAAATTAGCCTTTTATCTGGAAAATTGGATGAGTGATATTTACATCACAGCATGTTTATGATGATCAAGTACGAAAAGTACATATCCAAGTCCCTGAAAAAGAGTATGTGCTCGATAATTAAGTATGACTTCCCTGTCTTCTGACACCAAGGTCTGCCCCTCGGGCAATGCCCAGTCACAGCCACAGTCCTTTAAGAAGCCTCCCGGCTCTCTGACTGCTTGGTGCACTTATGACAACCCCTGCCCAGAACAGAGGTACATTGGTGGCTGTCCCAGCACTGATGGACAGCAGCTGGCCAGGCTGCCTCAATGGCCCTGGGTCTGTGGTAGGGGCTGGGACACTGTTCCAGCCACCAACTCTGTATCCTCCCGTACCTAGTCCATCCACAAGGACTTTCTCTTCATTTCCTCAAATTCTTGGACTATGGTCTCACAGCCATCCTTCAGATTTTTACATGACAGTTTCTCCTTAAATGATCATGAGACAAGGGTGGGCTGGCCCAACAGAGGGTACAGGTTCCCCTACCATCTTCCCAACTCTCCCTCTAGCACAACCTGCACCTCTCAAACTAGCCTCTACTGGATCAAACCTCCAGCATTTCCTTTCCACTTCCATGAAAAGCACAGTATTAATCATGATTCTGGAATCAAAGTGCCTGGGATCACTTCCCACTACACCTCTCACTATCTCTGGGTGACCTCAGCAAGTACTTAACCTCTCTCTGCCTTGGTTTCATCCTTTGCAAAATAGGTATCATCAACATAGCGAGTTTGGGGGAATTCAATGAGGCACATAGTAGGTACTCATCAAATGTAGCTATTTATTTACATATTAAAAAAAAACCTTTCTATGTATTTTATATGTGCATACACCCATACAGATATAATATACGGTGAGAGTTCTGAAGGGTATGCATAGGGCGGTTTACATTGGAATCCCTCAGGGAGCGTATAAAGGAGAACTTTTATTCGATACATACTTGTACCAGTTTAAAAGCATATATTATTTCTGTAATTTAAACACACTTTAAAAAAGAACACACTTTTTAAAAGAACACACTTGGGCACTGTGAAGAAAGGAGGGAGGGGAGGGAAGGAGAGGTTGTGGGGAAGAGAGAAAAGAAAAATGGTTCGCTTGCGGCAGAAGCCAAGGGCAGGATCACAATTTTGACTGGGTGAGACATCCTGGTTATAGCTTCGCTGCTAGTTGCCGAGTTCCCAATGTTGTGTCTGGGAAATGTCTGCCGTGTGTCTCTGTCAGCCTTATAGAAATTCCCTGCGCATTCTCTCGGGTGTTCTGGGAGCAGGGACCCCCAGATTCACTAACCAAGTCATCCTGAGGGGAGGGGGAGGGAGGTTCTGATTTCATCCAGTCAGAGGGCTGCCCAGGCTCCAGGGGCACTTCAGGCAGTGGGAGGCAGCTCTCCTGGGTTTCGGACAAACCCTAGGAAGCATCCATGAGGTAGGAAATGCTTGTAAGAGCGCTGAGCATGTCCTCCTAGCAAGTCTAGACCATGCTACCTGGGAGAAATGAAGGAGAGCTCTGCCTAGTGTAGAAGAATCTTCTGAGCTGCCTCAGTTTCTGTTTCTCCAGTGTCTAACGAGACACACACTGAAGCAAGCAAAAGTTTGTTTCCCTGGCTCAGTGCAAGAGCCCCCACAGGGCCACTCACTTTTTATCTCCATCCTACAAGCTCAGTGCTATGTATAGTAAAAATCATATCCTTTTTTGGTAAAAGTTCCATCATCAGAACTCTAAGAGCAATGTTGCCTACTCCTTATATGTAGTCAAGATCTTCATTAAGCCAATCCGCAGTTCTGACCTTTCTCAAAGGGTGAAAACTCCTTGTAACTCCCCCCACATCACTCCTGACAGGTAGAAAGCTTCATTAGCTCACAAAATGCACAGCCCAAGAAGCTTGTCCTTCTGGACAACCACCAACTCTATAGAGCATGCTCTAGGAAACTTTTTTAAGTTGCAAATCTACATTGCTCCTATCTGTAGCCAGGTTTCTTAAGGGCCCCACCTAGACAAATACAGCTATTCTCGCTGGCAGTGATGTCTCTTAATGTCTTTGCTAACCAAGTTCCTGCCAGGCAAATACACTGAGTGGCCAGATTATTATGATCTCTGAGTGCATAATAATCTGGTTAATCAGTATATATGAGGCCCAGTGCAAAAATTCATGCATGGGTGGGATCCAGCCAGCCTGGCCAGGAGGAGGGGACATGGGCTGTTGGCCTGCCTGCCTGCTGGTCAAACTTCTGGTTGAGGGGACAATTTGCATATTAGCCTTTTATTATATAGGATATACACTGAGTGGCCAGATTATTATACATTCAGAGATCATAATAATCTGGCCACTCAGTGTATGTCCTACGATCTGTTCCCACCACCCTGTCAGCAACCCTGACTGACTAAACTCCCCCAAAGGAACTGGATCTGCTCTATGAAAGATGACAAAAAGGAGCCCAAAGAAGGTGACTCACCTTTCTCATGGCTGCTTGGCAGTGGAGGTGGGGGTGGGGAGGTGACTGGCTTGGACTTGTCATAGTTGTTAAAGCTCTGACTGCGTCGGTTGTTAGCAGCGGCCGACCCTCCACGTGTTTTGGCGTCGCTGCCTGCAGCAGATACCCTTGCGGTAGGACCTGGAAGTCTAAAATGCAAAAGCAACAGAGTAACAGGTTAATCTCAGAAGAAGAGAAGTGTCCCAGGAGAAGGAACTGCAACCATGCGAGAGGCAGAAGAAACCATTCAAGACGAGGGGTCTGTGGAAGTTTGTCAGTCAAAGGATTTAATGGAACCACGAATGAACAACTAGGCTAGTAAGGACCCCAGTAAATTCCAACAGCAAAACGTGAGCAGTTTTCCTTTTTCCTTGAAGCAAAGGGAGACATTTTGAAGGAGAAAAATACATGAATATACTTGCTGATTAAAAATACAAAGCTCTTGCCAAAACTGGTTTAGCTCAGTGGATAGAGCGTCGGCCTGCAGATTGAAGTGTCTAGAGTTTGATTCCAGTCAAGGACATGTACCTTGGTTGCCGGCACATCCCCAGTGGGGGGTGTGCAGAAGGCAGCTGATCGATGTTTCTCTCTCATCGATGTTTCCAACTTTCTATCCTCTCCCTTCCTCTCTGTAAAAAATCAATAAAATATATTTTTAAAAGTACAAAGCTCATCTTCCTTTTTTTCTTGGATGCATATTTTTACTTTATAATGGGGCCAAATCATATCCTCTCGAATTCTATCGAGCATATAACATAATGGCCCATTAAGACTCCAAACTGTTGGTCTTGCTTGTGCCTTGCTTCTGGTAGGTGCTGAAAGGGGTGTTTGTCATAATCCAGACATATATTAAGAAAAAGGCAAATTATAATAATTAGAAAGGAAACTGCAACCACTCAGAACCCAACACGTCTACAATGAAAACGTACAGCCTGGCTGGAAACACTGTTCAGACATACATTTTCCTTCAACACCTGACAACCTGTCTCTGTAGGCATTACTCCAGAGCTGAAGCCCAGCTTCTCTGCACAGTAGATGGAGCAAATCATCTGTTCTTTCTGTGAAACCAGGAGGAATCTGTTAGCCTAAAAACACACACACTTTCCCTTTAAGTAAAACACCTCATTTGGGGAGGTTTGGGGGTCTTACCCTTTTTTTGCAGTATGTCTAAAGATATTATGGCCCATTTCCCAAAGAGTTAAGGGTAAGACCCCAAGTCAGAATTTTGGTTGAGGGACCACTAAACAGGCTGTTTCCAATCATCAAAGCTGAAAGATGAATAAATGGTGAAATATTTAGTTATATCTTTTCTAGTAAAACCCACTTAGCTGTGTTTAAAAGCCACTGGAACCCCAGCTGACTAGCATTAGATCTAGTGATAAGTCTGAATTTTCAACTCATAAAACTTTCAGCTTTCTCT
The DNA here is from genome assembly GCF_964339955.1 of Pipistrellus hanaki. Classification (NCBI taxonomy): domain Eukaryota; kingdom Metazoa; phylum Chordata; class Mammalia; order Chiroptera; family Vespertilionidae; genus Pipistrellus; species Pipistrellus hanaki. The sequence goes on along the minus strand of NC_140511.1, from coordinate 55,849,853 downwards.
TTCCATGCAAATCTGCAAGCACCGATGAAGTCTGCAGTCTGGAAGCATTTTAGGTATAAGCAGGCAATCATTTTAAACTTTCTCCTTGTTGGCCAAGCAAGAAAGATGGCTGGGGGGTAAACAGAGAACATGAGCTGGTGTGAGAGGACTATAAATCTGGGCAGTTAAGAAGAAGCTGGCCCAGTGCCCTGACTGGGAGCTGGGAGAGAAAGAGCGGGTGAGTTCTTCCCCCAGAGGCATCCCTTCCCACTGCACCAGGATGGCTTGCCCCTCTGCTCATTTTCCCTCTCTTGTTTGGAGAAGATATTCGCCCATAAAGACAGGCCCAGAGTGGGGTGCAAGACCAGCAGTGCCAGTGCCAGTGCCAGTGCCTGTGGTTGGGAACCAGATGTGGCCAGCTCAACGGATCGAGGAGGTCCAGCAATGAGACCTCGGTAGCTCTTGGTTCTACTTCCAATGCAAACAGCATCCTGCAAGTCCTCCAGTTAGTGCTGAGTGGACACAGCCAAAGGTAGAGCTCCCTTAGATACAGACATGGGCTCCTTTGGGCTGGACTCTGGAAGAGTCTTTATGCCCAGATAGGCCATCACTTGTTCCAAGAAGATGCCACAGCAATGGTATTAAGTGATGTTGGGTACCATTGGTCACAGCATTCTACTCCAGTGTGGAATTTGCAATGAGCAGGGAAGCAAAAAGCAGGGAGGAGGGAAGAGATGCTTTCCTTTCAGAATGGTTGGGGAGCCCCCACTGCCCCGACCTGGGTCTGAACCGCAGGTTTTCCATGGCAGCACGGGGCCTTTGGAGAGGCAGGAGATCAAAGGATTGAATGGGATGGGCACCACCTGGAGTAGGCAGTCTGATTCTCTGGGAGGCAGCATGGAGAACAGATAGAACATGGCTTGCTCCATCCACATAACATCGGACCAGTCTTTTAACCTCTCTGAGATTTGTGTTTCATGTCTGTAACTTTGGAATATGGGCTTCAGCTATGGGAATAGTTGTAAACTTGAAATGGAATTTAATGTCCTGCCTGTTGTTAGGACTCAATGCATGTTGGTTCCCCCCACACCCATCTTTCCAGCCAAGCATCCAGATTCATAAAGGAATTGGGCACTACCATAAAGAACACATTCTGTGATACAAAAAAAGGATCAGACAAATAAGGAAATAGATGAATCTGGGTTAAAGTACCAGAAGAGAGCTAGACAAAAATCATCGTAAAGAGTCTGAGATCGAAATTTCCAAAGAACAGGATAGGCGTGGGCAGGCAGGACTTGCTATCTCCCTAGGGGCATTTCAGGAGGGAATCTGTTTCATTAAGTGTCTGTGACTGACTGAGATCTTATACTTAGGATACCTCTAACCCATCTGTGGGCCCTACTCCCCAGAGCGAAGCATTCCTGGTTTTGGATAACGAAGATAGCTTTGGTTTTTCCAAAGCTGGTCATCGCCAGTTGCTCTTCACTGAGTCAGGGCCTTACAGGCACCCCTTGGATGGCAACACACCTCCGAATGGCTGCAGAGTTGTGCCAAGTGTACTGAGACATGGATAAGGAGGTTTTGAAGGCCATGAGGGCAGCTGATATGGCAAATCAAGGACGGTTGGTACATATTTAGTGATAGAAAGCCAACAACACTCAGGCCGATGCGTCACCATCTGCCCCCATCACCATTGCACCCTAGTCAGGACAGCTCCCTGAGCTTGACCAAATGGAAAACCGGGATGAAGACCTAGTCATTTCTTTCATGTTTCAGAGGAAATCAGTGCCAACAATGAGCTTTAAAACTTGGGTTCGGCTGTGAATGCGTTTGGACAGTTGCTGCTCCAAAATAGCCACCTCCACCTCTGAAATGTTTAGCAATGTTCACCTCACACACAAAGGCCACGAATGAAGGTGTGGTGAATGGAAAATACAGAAAAAGGCTTCGATGGATTATACCCATGAGGGAACCTAAACATTCTTTGGCATGGTGAGTCCATTTATAAACCAAACTAATTCAGACTGAATTATCGGTACAGGACTTCAAATGCAGGCTTTCAAAGCCAACGGTGACCATGAGAACCTAAGATTCCTGAGCGATCACAGGGAGGGTACTAGACTTTTATACAAATTGAAGAAGGGGTTTGCTATGATCTGAATGTTTGTGTTGCCCACAATTCATCTGTTGAAATCTACTGACCAATGTGATGCTATTAGGACATGGGGCCTTTGAGAGGAGGTGATGGGTCATTAGGTAGAGCCCTGGTGAATAACATCATGCCTTTATCAGAGAGAATCCAGAGAACTAACTTGCCCCTTTCACCACGTGAGGACACAGTGAGAAGTCAGCAGTCTGCAACCCGGGAGAGGGCTTTCACCAGAGCCCACCTTGCTGGTGTCCTGATCTTGGACATTGAGCCGCCAGTACTGGGAGCAATACTATTGATTATAAGTCTGTGGTATTTGTTTATGGTAACCCAACAGACTAAGTCAGGGTTCTAGCTCCATCTTATCCGGAGCTTGAGTTGATTGGCCACAGCTGACATCTAAATTACATGCATATTGATAAAAGAAATGCAAAGTTCAGAAGCAATTTCAAAGGAAAAACGATAACCCTGGAGGTTGGTGGATGGCCAGGAAAGGTTCCAAACAAAAGCAACCCGAGAGAAGATGTGGCACCTGGAATGAGTAGATGGTAAGAAGGTGAGAGGCAGAGGTGCTATGCAGAGGAACGTCTGTAAAAATGAGAGGAAAGGGAGGTCAGCTGTGGGCTGGGCTTACGGAACAGAGAGGGAGGAAGAGAGGCTGGAGAAGCAGGCGGGGCCAGAGTGTGTCAATAGGAATCCTGGACTTTGCCCTGCTTCCCCCCCCCCTCCCCCCCCCCCCTTGAGTGGAATCGCTGATTGTCTTCTAGTTCACAGTGGTGAGAGCCTGAGCCTCTGGCTAGCATGTTGAAGTTCATTACTGTGAGCATCCTTATGCACCAGAAGAACTCCTATCAAGCCCCAGCCTGGAAGCAGCTGCTGTCTGCACATTAGATTCCCTCTGTGCCGAAGAGCTGGGTCTCACTCCTGCGGAACAGCTGCGGGAACCCCAGCAGATGCTGCCAGGGTGCCTGTCTCACTGAAGCAAAGCAAAGGGAGAGAATCATGGCCAGCCAACCCTGTGTCATTTCCGCCCCGCATCGGTTACAGCGCCGGAAGGTTCCAGAGGCTCCTCGGGAAGAGCAACTCCAAATCACACGATCATTCCATGTCCAAACATAGGTACCAAGTGACAGAGGACACAGATGGGTTCTTTCAAACACACATATGTGGCTTTTTTAGAAAAAAAATCAAGTGTAAGGGAAGTGGTAGAACAAAGAGGTGGAAGAAAAACTCTGCTGCTATTGGAGCCGTGGTCAATTCTTGCAACATGTGCAGAGCCCAGCAGGCAGGGGGGTAAAGCTGGGGTTCCTGGCACGTAACCTGCGAGTGCATCCCGGCTCCACACACTGTACGTGCTGATGGGAAGAAAGCTGTTCTTCCCCCCAAAACCACTTCAAAGGCCGGGAGCAGAGGACGGCCCTCCCAGGAAGGACGTCAGCTTGCATGCACATGCTTGGGGCCGTGGGGGAGCCCAGGGTCATAATCAGAGATGCTTTTTGCTAGACAAGATGATTAAATGCTAAATCTCTCATCTCCATGGCATCTGATTTTCAGCAGCCGGGCCAAACTTCCAGCAGCCCAGATTCCTCTCCATAAGACAGTCGTGTAGAGATCAGCTCCGGGGGACTTGCTGACAGTGGCCTGGTTGCCTTACCTACCCCAGGTCGACCTCAAACACCAACATCAACATTTCTGCTAGCTCTGGTGCACTGACTACATCCAAGTGTTAAAGGTTAAAAAATGACTCTGTGTAAGCCACAGCGCACCGTGAGGCAGGACTATCCCACATCACCAATAAGGGAACATGGATCATGGAGAGTAAACAAGCTGCCCGGGTACCACCGTCCATGGTGAGCATGAGCTTTCTCTCAGTTGAAATGAAAAGGTGCACTCGAGCCAATATGCTTCTCTGCCTCCCGCAGATAGGATGAACCTAACTACCTGGGGCTACCAGGGGTGCCGAAAGACAGTAACAGCGGTCAAAGGCAGAACTACATGGAAATCCTTCCCTCCTGCACCAGTTCCCTTTATAGGCCCTTCCCTGCATCCAGATTTAAGGATGCAATGATCGGACACCAAACACTGAGTCCAGAGAACTAGCGAATGAGCAAGCCCACTTGTTATTTCAGGAGGACGAGGTACTGTCTCCATGGTACACAGAGCATCCCCAAACAAAAATGAGATACGGCTGCCTCTTTGTGTTGTCTCCTCTGACCAATTAGGAGTCATGCTTCAGGTCTTTGTAACTCAAGAGAAAACCAATTCACATTAGTAGTTTTAACAACAACAACAAAAAGCACAACACACATAAATGAGATGCAGGTCAGGTGGGATCAGGGTCAGGACAGAGTGGGGAGCTAAACTCATCATAAAGCCACTGCAAAAACCACTTAGACACTCGCCTCTCCCTAAATCAGAATGGATTGTGATGATCAAGCAATCAGAGCCCAAACCAATGAAATGCAGAAACATTACACACACTCAAGCACACTTACACTCTGTCCCTCCCTACCCACCCCTTCACATCAACGACCCCACACTCACTCCCAGAACTTTCCCAACATCAGCCAAAGCATGTTTGGTTTTCTTACAGGGCAAACATGAAGTGGGGAGAGGGGCCAATAGGAAACATAGCAGGAACAAAGGAAAAACAGTGGGTTGGGTTGAAACCATGCTTTGCAGGACACAGAGGAAGTCTAACCTAGAGATCTTTTTCTGACCCAGAGTGAAGCGGATGATTTTGCTTTGAGATGAATCCTTGGATGATGCACTGCATGATGGGAAAAGAAAAAAGTGGAAGCGCTGAGTGAGGGGAGAGAAGATACATTAGATACACAAATAAACGATGGCAGTCTCATGATAATGCAATGCGCCTGGTTTTTCTGCTGCCCACTTTCCCTACAATATGCAACTTTCCTTCTAGGTCTAACTTTCCTGATTTGATAAATTTCCAATATGAAGAAAATGCTATGAAAACTACCAAAAAACTTTTAAAGTTTTCTTTCTTCTTTTCTCTTTTAAACACCAAATATCTTTTTTCTGCTACCAGTCATAATGAGATGCTAAAGCAAGGGGTCTTTGACAGGTAAAAACAAAACAAAACAAAAAACAAACTTTATACCTTTCTAAAGTGGTTAGATGCTTCTATTTCACAGGCTTTTCTGATGAAGGTCCTGAATATCCCATAATGTTGACCCCCAAAATAGGGTATAGATGTTTGCAAGTTTTGCCAATCTTGAAAACTTTTGCTATCATTGGTATAAAAAATGATCATTTAAAGTATTATGAGTGTACTAAGTTTTGGGCTATGGGCCATACATTTGTACATCTGAAGAATCGTGGTTGGGATTAGTAAAAGTAAAGTTTCACTTATGTACTGCCTTATGAAAGATGGAAATACTTACCTTTCTTAAATCCATGTTCCTAAAAGGATCTGAAGTGAGAAATACAATGTTGGTGTCACTAGAAATACAATGTTGGCTCTACCAATTAAGGAGAGTTCTGTGGCCAAGTTTGAGGAATACTTTCTAGACTCCCGTCTGAAGTGAAGGAAGAGATAGAAGAGAATAGACAAAAATAGAAAGGAAGGAAGGAAGGAAGGAAGGAAGGAAGGAAGGAAGGAAGGAAGGAAGGAAGGAAGGAAGGAAGGAAGGAAGGAAGGAAGAAAGGAATGCATTTTCTGGATTTTCCTAAACAGCTGAATAGTGATGCCATGCAAGGTAGACATAGATGGAGAGAGAAGCAAGAGCTGGTTACTAGGCTCCTCTCCTGGCCTCTAAACTACATAGGAGCTTTAAGAGGTAGAATGTGGATCGAGTCCTCAGCCACCACATAGATTAATGAGAAGAGCTGCGGTAGACAGGCAAAAGTGTCTCCATGTGGCCTTCATTGGAAACCTTGCTCTGATTCCTTCTTGCTAATGTTGCATACATCCTTGGCCAGCTTCAACTACTCCTCTTCACAAACATCATAGAAAAGTTGCCTAGTTTTAGTATTTCTTATCCAAAGAGGTACAGTATGTAGGCATGTTCATATGTGGCAAAATCTGAACACGGGACCAAAAGAAACCTGGCATTGGGCTCTCGTATATGACATTGATGATCAGGGGACTCAAGCCATTATACCTGAGATTTTGGTTACTACAGGCAGAATTTGGGGAGAGTAAGACAATGGAACTGAGTCAATGAAGCAATTTTACTATTTTTTACACTTATAGCCAGAGGGCTCACATGGGCTGCCATGTCCCTAGGACTGGAAAAGATTAGAGGAAGTATCAGTGTATAAGGATGAAACCAGTCAAATGCAGAAGTAACCCAATTGGGACAGGACAAAGGATGAGTGAGGAAGGACTGCGACTCCAAGACCAGCCCCTGTCACCACCACGATGGCAGGAACCCTCTGCAATAAATGGATATGAAAACCTGGCTTCAGTGAGTTTGGCTTGTCTTTAGGTAAAGCACTTATTAATAGTAGGATGTTTTTTCTTACTGGGTGGTGGGTTACCTAACTGGAATATCTGGTTCTTTTCAGAAAACAAACGCCTACCATGGAAATGGCTGCCTCAGGCTGGCCAGGTGGCACAAGCCCAGTGTTTCTTCATCCATGTGCCTTGGATGCATTATGAAATAGGAGTTGTGTGGCCACGTTTGAGGAAAGTTTTCTATGCCCTCTCCTGAAGACTCACAGAGCACAAGTGTCCCCCTCTCCAGCTTCCTCATCTCAATCAGTACCACAATTTTCCTCGATGCTCAAGCCAGAAATCTAGGCTTTATCTCTGAGTCTTCCCTCTCTCTCTCCAAACAGTCACTCTATCTGTAGTCCCATTGGCTCAGCCTCCAAAATATGACGAGTTGATCCATCTCTTTATGTGTCCACATTGACCACCTTGACCCAGCCACTACCATTCAGAGACCACAGAAACCAGTTAACCAAGTCCTTCCTCCTAATCTTTCTCCCCATGGCGGTGGCCTCCCCCAGTGCTTCCCCCTGCAGCCTCACTCTCCACAGAAAAGCAAAGGTGGCTTTTTCAAACACTATGAATCAAGTCAAGTCTCTCTCCTGCTCAAGATTCTCCTGTGGCTTCCTGCCACCTTTAGAATGAAGCACAAACTTCTTGCCCAGCTTAGCCAGCACTCTGTGACCCGTCCTCAGGGCCATAACACTGCTCAGCCCCCGGGGCCACCACTCACACGTCCTCCACATGAACAGTGGCAGGCCTCTGCTTACAGGCCACCCTTAACTTCCCACCTCCCAGCACCCACTGCACTCCAGCCTCGCCAGCCTCCTTTCTGCTCCTCCACCTGCCAAGCTTCTCCTGTCGCAGGGCCTTTGCACCAGCTGCCCCCTCTGCCTGATCTATTCCACAACCGAGCTCTGTGTGGCTTACTCCTTACCAGTCATATTTCAACTTCGGTGTCATATCCTCAGAGAGACCCTCCTATCCACCTAACCAAAGTTACTGACCCAGTCCCTCTGAATCCATTCATCATATTGTAACACTATCATCTGATATTTTTATTCCCCCATTTTTTTGCCTGCTTCCTCCCATAGAATGTAGAGAGCAGACACCCTGGCTATCTCATTCACCCTTGACCTCCCAAGTGCCTGGAACAGCTGGCACGCAGAAGTCATTTAAATGCTAACTAAATAAACAGATGTTCCAGATTCAAGGACCTGAGAACTTCAATAACAGTTACAACAACTTAACCCAGATTATTTCCCAATTTCTCCCCTCCTAGGACCCTTCCCCCAGCAAGTCATCACTTGGGTAATGAGCACACTGTAGAATCAGTCCTGCTCACTCAGTCATCCAGCTCGGCTAGGAGTCTCTGATCTGAGAATAGCCCTTCAGGGCAAGGTGCAGAGGCTGGCTGGCTGGCCGGCTAGTCCTCCTCGGGAGTCCAGGCATCTCTGCTAGCTCACAAATCTCCATAATGTGAATTGGATACAATTAGATAATTCATGAGGGGGACTGATTTCCATCAGATCCAGCACTGCTGGTTTTAATAGCGCCTTCGGGAACCAGCACTTCTCATGAGAACATGAAACGGTCTGTGAGGTACCTGCTGTGTGTGAACCACTCTGTGCTCTGCCTGACCTTAACCGGCAGCTGAGGGTGTGAAGGTGTGCGGAAAGCCCTGTGCTTATAAATGCTGGTACTGGGGCCCGGAAGCAAAGGCCTGTGCTCTTTAGCACAAATTAAATGAGATGAAGTAATCAATTTGATTGGTGACATTGAGGTTTGATAAATGTTTACAACTTAAAAACAGCAATCATTAGAGGACTTTTCTCTAACTTTACTATGAGTTAAAAACTTTCTAACTCCTAATCTCTTTTTTTTTATTTCCTGCCATTCAAGCAAATGCTCCATCCGTTGATTTGCAGAACTGTTTAGGAATGAACTTTCTCCACTGTAACACCCTATATGGACACTCCCCTGACCCTCAGCTTGTACTTCACTCTATGGTGAGTTCCTAAAATGCAGGCCCTAGTCCTACAGAGCAAAGGGCCATGACTGACTACCATCACTCTAGGGTAAAAAAAAAACCCCAGTACGTTCCATAGGCAATGCTCCCAGCAGGGATGCTGTTTCCCAGGAAAAGGCTGTTGCTAAGGACCACTTGCCATCTTTCTTCTTCATTCTGGACATGTCTCTCCTGGCGAAGCAGAGCTATCTGCTAGAGAACTATGGCCTCCAACAGGGAAAATTACTTATACATATAACACTGAACACCCAGCGTATAGGCAAACACACAAGACAAGTTTGCAGTCTATTTTAGGGACTGTTGACTGCAGACAAGCAAGTGTGTCACAGGCCAGAGTTAAGGCAGGAGCAGCTACTTAGCTTTGGCTGCTGTTGATTCTGATTTTAAACCAGACCCCTCACTGCCCGGCCGAGGAGGCCACCTCCACCTCAAGGTTGTGCTAACTCCTCGCTAACTGTCTGTAGTTCTCAGCATGAAGGAGCTCGCATAAACACCACGTGCAGCACAGGCTAGAATTTGGTCGGTGGGAAGGAGGAGCCCTGGAAAAACAGAATTATCAGTTGGCAAGGAGCCCCCACCTGGACTGCATTTCGGCTTGTGCTTTTGACTGCTGATGTGATGCTGGCTGGTGAGGCTGACACGGGGCTTGGGGAGTGGCTGGCACCTGTTGCTGAGGAGTGCCAGCCTGGCACTGGAAGGGGGCCCCGGCTGCCTGGGACACAGCCGGCGGCAGTGGCGAGGAGAGGTGCTGCTTCTGGGGCTGCTGCTGCTGCTGCTTGTACCGGGAGAGGCTGAAGAAGAGGCCTAGGATGGCCTTGAGGTTTCCATTCCTGATTTCTGTGGGACGACAGAGAGAGTGGTTAGAGGAGGGGTCCTTTCTTGCTCCGGCCCAGTGGGCTGCCTCAGCCCTCACCTGAGTGGCATTCCTCTAGGTCTAGGACATGATCGATTTCCTGAACATTTGTGTCATTGGTATCACAGTCAATTAAAACCAGGCCTAAACCACAAAGAAATTAGCTTATTTTCCTGCTAGGATTAGAGTAGATACATGAGGCAAGTTGCAACTGGATGCCTGCAAGTGCCAGGAGGAAGCTCTCAGTAAGGGCGGAGCCAAAAGGGTAAGTGTCCCCAGCAAGCCCGTGCCTGTTCCAGGGGCTGGGTGATGGTAGGGGACACAGAAGCCCTCGGGCACCAGGGAAACTCACTGGGGTTGGCAGGGCACTGCCAAGTCCGAGTTCGGAGCTTCCAGCCACCGGAGTGTGCCAAGTGGTGGCTGCCTCACTCCCAAGTCCTCACACTGTTCTCCCTGGTCACCCTGCCCTCCAACACGTGGCTCTGGGTTTCTCTCGTCCACTGAATAAACAACTTCAATTTGGGATGGGTGGAGGGATAGGCTACAGGACTTATTTCTATGAAGAACTCACACAAAAACTCTCCTCTGTTAAAAGAAATTAGAGCGCAGAGGAGATCATTTTTATTCCAGATGAAGTTTTTCAGATGTTAAAATGCATTTGACTCACGACATGAATACAGAGCTGCAGAGAAGGCATGAAATACTTATTCACAGGCAGAGGCTGTGGATGTGAGGGTGTTTCTCCCAGGCAATCTCTTCTTGTGTGCAGGGCTTTTATCACCAGATGCAATAAATAGCCAGGGTCTAAACGGACACTGAGGGAGAAGGAAGAACTTTGGGGGCTCCCTCTGCTTTGCTTTGACCCTACGCTGAGGGAGTGGGAGGGTTGGAGGAAGGGAAGCTTCACCATGTAGAGAACACCCTCCCTCCCGGTTAGTGGCAGGCTGGGGAAGAGGTTGCTGATAAAGAAACAAGAGTTTCCTCCAAGGACCAGTTGAAGAGCAGAAGGTGTGAGGCCTCCCATCCACTGAGCTAAACCGGCTAAGGCCAAAACTTAATTCTAACAACAAGAGCTACTACTAATTAGCATGTCTTGGGTTAAGCTTTCTGGGAACCATCTCATTCAACCCCTACAACCTGGGAAGTGAGTATTATCATCCCTCTCTTACTTAAGGGACGCAGCTCAGGAAGGTTTTATGATCTCCCGAGGTAATAACTGCTGGAGCTGGGATTTGAATCTAGGTTTTTCTGACTTGCAGTGTGGTCTCCTAACACTGTGGAACTTGGCTTGCTTATATACTCATCATGTGTGGTGAATTGAAAGATAATGTTTTAGTCAGCTAGCTGGTGGTCATATAAGTATTCTTTTGTTATGGAATGTGTCAAACATTCCATAATACGTTGTTTTTTTTTTTAAACCCTACAAGCAAAATAATGAAGGGAGGAACTTGCACATCAGCATATCCAGGGCTCATCGGTTGTTCGCTACAAAAGGTTGGCATGCCCACGTCAGCATCCTCATAACCTACCAGCCCAGCCCATGGTGGGCCAGGGGCCAGCTTCCTCACATTCTCCACCTCCTGTGGTCCTTAAGGCATTTACTCTTCCTAATGGCTTGTTGCATTATTCCCTCAAACATATTTTTACTTGTCAAAGGGCGCAATGGCCCGTAAACACACTTTTTTGGGGGAGCCAGAAAGACCTGGGTTTAAATCCCCTCAGTCCCTCATTTATAGACTGACTATTCACAAGATTCAACTCTGAGCCCCAGTTTCATCTTTAAAATGGGTGGATGGGCCGAAACCAGTTTGGCTCAGTGGATAGAGCGTCGGCCTGCGGACTGGAGGGTCCCGGGTTCGATTCTGGTCAGGGGCATGTACCTTGGCTGCGGGCATATCCCTGGTGGGGGATGTGCAAGAGGCAGCTGATTGATGACTCTCTCTCATTGATGTTTCTGACTCTCTATCTCTCTCTCTTCCTCTCTGTAAAAAATCAATAAAATACATTAAAAAATAAATAAAATAAAATATAAAATAAAATAAAATAAAATAAAATAAAATAAAATAAAATGGGTGGATGGGTGCTGCAGTGCTCCCACCAGGTTGTTAGGAGAATTAAGTGGAGAATAAATAAAGAAATGAGGGCACAGCACCCAGGACACTGCCTGGCTCACCCTTCCCTCTTTGGCTCAGAAAACAGAGTCACTCTACCTGTGGCCTCCTCAGAACGCAGCGAAGGACTTTTCCCTGAAGGAAGCCTAGGCTGCTGTCCATCCCCCTGTGCCCCTCACAGGGCCCAAGAAGGAAGCCAGCCATGAATGATCTCATGTTAGAGAAAACTCAATGGGTAGCTTCTTTCTCCTTTTTTTTTTTTTTTTTTTAAACAGTCTTTTCATTGAGGTATAATTTGCATCCACAAAATTAAATAGACAATGATTTTTAGTAAATTTAGTAACATCCTAGTTTTAAACTATAACCATTATCCTGAAAAAGAATCCTCATTCATGCTCACACACATCTAACTCTTCCACTGTCCCCAGGCAACCTCACATCTGCTTTCTGTTTGGACAGATTTGCCTTTTCTGGACATTTCATATCAATGGAATCATGAGTGATGCAGTCCTTTACCACATTCACTTGGCATAATGTAGTTAAGGTCCATCCATGTTAGAGCATGTATCACCGGTTTCTTTACATTGCTGACAACGACCCCATTCTATGGATGTACCACAGTGTTTATCCATTCTCCAGGGGACGGGCGTTTGGATCATTTCGTTTTCTTTTCAGAACACAAAACTCAAAGAGTGGTGAAGGATCTGTTTGACCACCCAGCTTATGCTATGGGTGGTCACAAACAGACAGTATCCAAAATAGCCAGAATGGTGCTCCTTCCAGAGTTCTAAATGTCATCTGTCTGTGTTTCCTGGGGCCTGGTGCACTGGCTCCACCAGCAGCCTAAAAACAAAAAATAATTCCGCCAGCCCACAGAAATGTTTCCCTCATGACATTTCCCAAGGCTTTGGAAAGAGTACTGCTTTGCATCCAATCAACTATCCTCACGCTTGCTTGTCTAGAGAAAGAAAATAATATAGACCTAGAGAGAGTTGACTTATCCAAGGAGACCCTGGCTAGCTTGTGTGTAACCTGACACAGAAACCCTGCTCTCGCTTCTCCTCTGGTGGCCGCCCCATGTAAACTGAAGAACAAAGTACCCAGCTATATTCCCGTTTCCATCAGAACCTGCATTGCCTTGACTCTCTGGGTTCCGACTGATCTCTTTGTTCCCATTAGCTGGGACTGATCTGCATAGATGTTATAGGGAATGTGGCACAAAGGGTAGAATAAATAGGAGACCTATTTTCTTTCAACATTATTTAAGAGAAACCACAGGCCTGGTTTACAAAGGCACAAGCACTGGAATAATCTGACACAAAGAAACCTGCTTTGTGGGGAGGAAGGAACTCGGAGCTAAAGGGAGGGTTGCCTCTGACCACAGAGTTGCAGGATCCCTATTCAATCGCCTTAAGCCACGGTGGGTGGTGTAAGGCTCGCCCAACTGATTGGGGACCGTGGGTGGTGCAGCATTATTCTTCCAGCTGGGCCCTCTCTGCAACCTACATTCACCGGGTAACTTTCCACCTGACTCTTGCAGCCCTGCTGTGTGCTGCCTGCCATGCTGTCAATGACTCTACCCACAGGGGCGGGGCTCAAGGGGGTGGGAGCAGAGCCCACAGGGCGCCTTCTGGTGAGGGGCAGAAGCAGTCCCACATGCACTGTCCAACTCCGATGATATGGATAGGAGGAAACAGAAACGATTCACTTGTTGCTTTTATGCGAAAGGTCCAGAAAGACCTATTGCTTTCTGGCTCAGAATGAAAGCGGCTCAGCATCTATGTCTGTAGACATCAGAGAAGAAACCCAGGTCTGAGCTCATCAAGTCAGCAACCGATTTTACTTTAAAAGCATACACTCCTTCTCAGAGGCATCTGGAAGGGTCTTCCTGCCTCTGTTTCTCCAATCTGCAAGATTTGTCCCCATTATATTACCTATGCTCCATCTCATGTCTAGATATCTCAGCACCTTCCTTTGGTCTGCTGAATGCCTATGCATTCTGTAAAACCCAGTGGAAACATCACTGCCCCTCTGAAGCCCCCCTGACCACCCCAGGCAGAGCTGATCACTGCCTTTCTTTGGGCGCCATTGGACTCTGTACATACCATCAGCACAGCTCTCTTATTAACTGGAATGAAGGCTAGTGTTGTATGACCGGCTGGGCTCTCTGTGCACTCCAGTGCCTAGTGCTGTGCCTGGCCTATAGCGTGTGCCCAGCAAACATTCGGTGAACAAGATAGGATAAGCCATAGCTCCGGACTTCTGCTCCTCCAGTACAAGAAGATGGGCTCAGGGCCAGGTGCTCTCAAACTACCAGGGATAAAGGCCTTCCTTCCTTACAGGGACAGGTTTACAGATGGCCCTGACAGATGGTGTGTGAGTTGGAGAGGGGTTGAAGGGATCTTGAAAAGCACCCAGGGCAGGGTGAGGCCCAAGCTCACAGGACTCTGGCAAGTCTCCAAGATGGGTCCAACCTTTGGGAGCACTGAGGGGACGAGGAGGCCTCGTCCAGGGGCTGTCCTCACACTGGCAGTATCTCCGCCTGGCTCACTGGGGCCTGTAGCCTCTGCCTGAGGCATCTGCTGCCTGTGCCCTGGAACAAAGGCTCTCTGAGGCTCCCTGAGAGGCAGGTCAGGGCAGGACCTGAGCTGCTGAAACGCTTCGAGGACAGGTGCACTGATCCTCCCAGGTCCAAAACCAGCTTCAGTCGCTGGGAAGGGGTGGATATGCCCCTACGGGGCTTTCCAACTGCTGATGTTATTTTTTCATTGGGAGGAGCCTTAAGGCACACAGTCGTCTTCAAAAGGAAAATAAAAAGCATTAAAACGACATTATTTCTTTAAACACCATCATGCTTTCTAGTAGTCAAGCAGGTGGTGAGAAGCGTGGGCAACAGTGAGCAGTAGGAAAACAGCAGGCCTTCAAATCAGCAGACTGAGGGGCTTATCCACAGCTGACCTTGGGGCCTCCCTTTCCCCACTGGAACTTAACCTCTCTGGGTCTCGCTTCCTCATCTGTATGAATGGGATAATGGGAATACTGACCTCATGAGGTTGCTGGGGACACTACATAAGATAAAATGTTGTGGCATGTATCTCAGTGACTGACACAGGGTGAGTTCTCAATTAAATCATAGGTTTCTATTCCTACGACTTAACAGTATGTCAAATGAGATTCCTGTAACCCTAAATTTGTGAATGAAAGGCTCTAAGTACCCTTGCTTTTAAGTTCAAGGACTTGACAAATGTTGGGCCCAGTCATTATCCCTTAAGACTGTATAAGTTCAGAATCAGTCTTACCACCAAATACCATAGAGATGAACCTTTACTTCCTCCTCCCCAGCCCTACCAAATCAATATAAGTAGATCTAGCTGGGAGAATGTTATTGAGGGGACTGGAGGGTGGCAATGGGAGATGGTCACAGAGACAGGATATTTCCCCCTTCACCTAGGAGCAAGAAGGTGGGGTCCCTGTATTCTGTGCAAAGGCAAGGAAGCTCTAAAAGAATCACTCCAAGTGGGAGTTCTGGCTTTCCAGTCCCCAGTTGGACACCTGCTTAGTAGAGACTTGGCAGATCTGCCCCTTGGCCACCTGAGTGAGAGGAAGCTGAAGAGAGAGATCATATGGTGGGGGGTTCCAGATGACAGGAGGCCTGTGCTGCCCACTGCAAGTGGGAGACTGAGCCCACACCTTCCTGCAGGTTCTGTGGTGGAGAATGGAAGGATCATGAGTCCAAAGTCTACAGCCTTACCAGGACAGCGCTGTGTGGAGACAAAGGCAGCCTGAATCAAGGGGGTGGGACCTGAGTGCTACCAGCTGGAAATGAGCTGCAAGAGCCTGTCAAATCTCCCAAACATCACAGGGCCCTGGGAGCAGCATGAAAGGGAGTGTCTGGTCAGCAGGGAATGCAGAGACTCTCAGCAGGGACAGTAGCAATTACCCAGGAGGGGACTGCACCTTCCCCACCTGCCCACTTCTGCTCTTCTGTGCTCTCCCAGTCCTCAAGGCCCAGGCTTGGGAACCAGGGAAGGAAAAGGAAGTCACATTATCATGCCTCACCCCCTTCAACCTCCAAAGCCACCTGCAATGGTGGGGGAAAAGAGCTTTGAAGTTGAAGTTTAAAAATAAACTCCAACCTCAAAGCTCTTGGAGAGTACATGTGAGACTGCTTCTGCCCCTCACCAGAAGGGGCTCTGTGGGCTCTGCTCCCACCCCCTTGAGCCACTCCCCGGTGGGTGGAGTCATTGACAGCATGGCAGGCAGTACACAGCAGGGCTGCAAGAGTCAGGTGGAAAGTTACACGGGTAGTGTTAATACTGAGTCATAAGTATTGACATAGTACTGTTCTAATAATGAGTGTGACTGAAGGGTTATGAATTCAGCCAAAATATCATTACATGAGTCTCAACTTGGCAGGAAAGATGGGGAACAACACAGAACAGTTGGGGCAGTTACTGAAATACCTTAAACCCAATAATGGATACCTCAACACACTGGTTACAAGTATGCCTCTCTATGCCCAGACTCACAGGGCTACATTCCAACATCGGCGAGGGGCCGAGGGCAGAGTGCCTCTGCATGACATGCCTCCATGGTCCCGCAAACAGAGTTCTCAACCTTTTCTGCTTTCTTGCATCTGTGCATGGCACAGATTTTATCCATCTGCTGTCCCAACAGACACCCTGAACATGAGCTCTGAAATCTCACAGACCTGAGTTCTGATTCTGACACTCACTAACTACAGGGCTTAGGGATGCCACTCATAATCTCTTTAAGCCTAAGTATCCTCATCTGTACACTCAGCTTATTATAAATTCCAACTTCCGTTGTGAGAGCTGGAGCCAATGCACGTAACAGCCTTAAAGGTGCAGTTGGTATTATTCATTCGACGAATACTTATTGAGTAGATTCTCTATGTTTTAAGATATAGAGAGGATGAGGCAGGTGGCAGGCAGGTAGGGGTGTGTGTCTCTCTCTCTCTGTGTTTTAGATGAATAAGGAAGAAGGCAGGGCAATGGGTAGACAGATGGCAGAATGGCCAGGGTTCACATCCCAAAGAGCCCTTTCTCCTGAGCAAGACTCAGTAAAGTCCCTGCTGATGCCCTCCTGGAGGGGCTCAGGCCTGTGGTCCAAACACTCCCAGAAACTGGGAGGAGCATTGTGCCTGCCACCTACTGGCCAGCACAAGGACTCTCCACCAGGAGGGAACAGGTTCCTCAGAATGGGAATTTGCATCTCCCTACCTATCCACAGAAACACCACCAATCAATCACCCCATTCCCCAGCCATGTGCACACCACATGCCATTCCACCTGGATCTCAACCCGAGGGAGGAGGGCTCACATCTCAGGGGCAGGAGAACCCACAGGCCACCTTCCTCTCTCAGAGTTGGGAATAGGGCTCACACCCTACAGCTGCTTCAGAGGCCTCTGACCAGGGACAGGCAAGGCACACTTGAGTTCCCACGGGGATATTCCAACAGCCCCACTCAGAGACATGAAACACTCATGAGGCATCAGTGCGGGCCACCCCCTCCCCATCACTGGAGGAGACTTGCAGCTCAGAAACACAGCCAGGCAAAGCAAGCTTTCACCGCAGAGCAGAGCAGAGGCAAGAAACAGGTCCCAAGTGGAATCCATGAGCTTACAAACTTACCTGCTCCATTGGACTGCTTCCTTCCTCACTGGTCCCCCCTGCCCCACCCTGACCACTGGAACGGATGCCAACCTTGCGAGGCAAGAGTGGCGTCACCCGAAGCCCAAACTGCTTTACCTGTTCTGGGAAAAGTGGAGGCAGGTGCAGCCTAATGAGTTTGGGAGGATGCCGGGGCCTGTGGCAGCTTTGGAGCTGGCAGCTGCTCGTGTTTACAAGTAGGAGAGCGAGCGAACGTTTCCAGAGCAAGACGTTGCCCGAGGAGGCTGAGAATTCAGACCAGCCACCTCCATGCCAACAGCAGACCACCAGCAAACACGAATGTGCTAATTAGCCACCAAATTTGAGTTAATTAAAAACGAATCAGGATGTCAAAACGTAGCGTCTCATTAATACATCAAACGCTTTTATTCATTTATTTTTTTAACCTGGGAAAAAAGCACTGCTTCTTCCCATACAAGTAAGAGATAAGGATTAGGCCTTTCTCCCTGGGAACTGTGCAGTTTAAATATGTTCTGTGGTTAAATGTTCTCTCTCCCACAGATAAGGCCCGGCTTGATCATTAACTGACCTGCTCGTCAGGTGACTAAAAATCAGCACTGGTGTGAGCCCTTCCCGGAGAAGCAGCTGTTTTCACTACTCCCCCGCCTGTGCCCTGCAGACACGGCCAGCATGGTCGAATGTGCATTCTTGGAGGGATTCTTTAGGTTTTCAAAAAGCTGGCACCCTCAAGCCTAGACATGCACTGAGATGCCTCCAAACCAGAAGGAAAACAAAACCAGAAGAGCCCACCAGCGTCTCTTGTCTTTCGTGCATTCATGTTGTCAATAAGAAACAGGTGGGTATTTCGAATGGGGAAAAGGCAGCCTTGTGACCAGCACTGACTCACCTTCTGCAGACAGCCCCTGAATGTTTATTCCCTTAGCTGCCAGGAAATTCAAGCAGGCATCTATGTTTTCAATCTAGGAGGAAAAAAACACACAATAGAAATTCAATCAATGCTCAGCCTTCACCAGAGCCATTTCTAAGTAGAAATGAAGTGCTATGTCGAAGGGAGGGTTCAATGGGCTGAAGTTCTCGACAAGGAAAAACATGAGGGCATGAATGGATGCAGGTCAGGACTCTCCTTTGTCTGTACTTGCACAGGAAAAGGTTACCTAATATCCCAACCACTCAGAGCCAAAAGTCGAGGTCTTGGATTGCTCATGGCTGCCAAAAATAACCAGGGTGGAATTGGAGCTCTTCTGTTGATCACTGTCACCAGTGCAATCCTGAAAACTTGAGCAGCTGCCCAAAAAATGGAGGTGGGGACGAGGTTAGCAGACCCACCCGTCTGCCAGCAGCTGGGAGAAATTTCTAGCCACCAAGGCGGCCAGGAGTCCAATGCGCAGTGAGTGGGAGTTTCAGCTGGGATCTGGGTAGTGTTTACTCATAAAATTTTCAGGATAGCAGGCATTGCAGATGACCAGGGAGGGCAGTGACCTTGCTGATCCCCTCTCACCTTTGTGTTTTCTGTGGCATGAAGGAGCACACCCCACAGCCACCTTTGCCAGGGCTGATGCCAGGGCCAAAGGCAAGCCAATGTCCAGCCCTCACAAAAGACCCATTAGTTCATCTCCAAAGGTCTGATTTGACTTCAGTTGTCAGGGCTAATTATTTTTTGGTCTACAGGAAAATATTTGGGCTTGATTAATGTCAATGGTGACCATAAGTAAAGGAAATGGCTTTTGACTTGGCACAGGGGTCTTTGAATTTCACACAATTTATATTTCACAGTGGAGATCCCCATCACCTCCACACTATCCACAACCTACCTTGGAAGTCCATTTTTGGTCTAAACCTCCTCATTCATCCAGCATTTTTCTGCTCCCATGGTCCCAAGAACCCTACACATTCTTATGAACTCAAACAGGTATTTAACCCATGGAATTGATTTTTCATTAATAAATGGCTGTCTCTCACGGTGTACATGTAACCATCTGCCTTCCCTCTCCCAGTGGCTATGAAGAAGGTAACAATCCTGATGCCTCCTTCATAGCCACTGAGGGTGAAGTGTCGGCATGTTAAGGGCTCTAATTGGAGTAGAGTCTATTCCAGGCTTCCAGCAGTGTTTCTGAAGGTCATGTCCACCCTCCCCCTGATGTCAGCATCCTCCTTCTCTACCCTCTTCACATCTTGCAATGCTTTAAATTAATCCTTGAGACACCTGAATAAAACTGCACCCATTTCAGAAGAATCCATCCACCCTGAGTCTGGGGCGTGACACCAAATTAAAAGAGACCCACCAACATATTCCAGAGAAGCACTGCTCTACTACCACACGCAATTCTATAGAAATTTCCTTCCAAGAAGCATGAGAGCATTTACTTGTCCCATTCACAGAGTATTTAATGCATACACTATCATTTAAAGTAAGTAGTAATTTCTTCTTGCAAGGCTAGCCATAGTATGCTTCAATTCAGCCATCTACTGGGCTTTCTTTTAATGTTAAAAATCTATTAAAGGAATGAATAATTATAAATGGGTTACCTAGAATATTTTTTCTTCCTGTTGATTTTTTAAAGCCCTATTCTTTTAATGCATTCCACAATTTAAATGGGTAGTTCTCCACTGGGCGCGGGAGAAATGGAGAGAAGAAGCAAGGATTTGGTTCCTTAGGGCACGTGTGACAATGTCTAAGAATTTTGTCCCTCAGGGAACATGTGACACTGGCAACATTTTGGGTTGTCACAATGGGGGTAGGGGGCATCCTGGTATTTAGTTCTGAACACACTACACTGCACAGGACAGCCCCACCACAAAAGATAATCCAATCCAAATATCAATAGAGCCACGACTGATAAACCTGAGTGGCATGATCCTTTCAGTCACTCATCCAGTCAACATATTGTTGGGATGTCTGCTCTGTGCCAGGCACTGTGCTTAACTCTCTTGACAGTGGCGGTCAGAGTCCTCCTCCCTGTCCAGCAGCCCACATTTATATAATGCTTCTCCGTAGGGTCCACAGAGACATTCCACACACCTCTACATCCATCCATTCCAGGGAGAATCAGAGCATAGCCACAAGGGAAGCATTAGGAGCTTTCCTCACTAGGTGAAGAGAGGGAGCTAAGGGCACCGAGGGTGCTTTCTCCTAAGAGGGGAAGCAGGGAGCAATATGTGATGGCCAGATTACACCCCCTGAAAATGTTAAAACCAAAAAATAAAAACGTGGGTCATCATTTAAAAAAACGATCCATAAACCCATCTAATGCCCTGACAATTTCCCCCCTCCATTATGAATTCTCTGCTCACAGAGGAGCTCAAAAAACATTCCTGAGTCTCAAATCCACTATTTAATAACATTTCATTGAGGTTAGCAATCACTCCTGACAAGGCGGCCGAGATCCACACGCTTTTCATCTGCACCCCGGGAAGACAGCGGAGCCGGGCAGCAGAGCAGGGTCAGCCCTGGATTCCAACCTCCCAGCTGCACTTGGAATGAGATCAGAAGGGGAGAAAGCTTCTTTGATCCAGGCTCTCTGGTGATTAATTTCACCTTAAGGTTTTCTTCCAAGTACTGTCCAGGTAAACATCCCATCATCATATACCATGAGACTGCAAACTGCCACCAAACCCCAAGGGGATACTGGCTGGTGGCAGGAGCCCGGCTCTCATACAGCACGAGGGTGTCCGCGAACTCATCTTTAACGAGGCTCATGTGTGATCCAGACACACAGTGCGAGATGGGGGCCCCGTTCAAGTTGGGAGGCAGAGCAAAGGAAAAGGCTCTTAACCAGCAAGTATGTAAATACAGCCAAGGCTGTTCATTAACACATAGCGGCCAATATAAACTACTTTCCAAAATTAGCTGGAGAAATGTGTGCTAAGTTCGACATTCCAGGGATGCTGAGGGGGCAGGCCGAGGAGGCTGTTGTGCTTGTTGCCATAGCTCCGGGATGGAGATCCTGGGGTTCACAGCTTTATTAATGGGGGTGGAGGTTGGAAGTCTTAAGGTGGGACCACGGTGTGGCTCAGAGACCCAGGGAGCAGAAAGATGCTGGATGAATGAGGAGGTTTAGACTGAAAATGGACTTCCAAGGGCTTCCCTTTGGTGCCATATGTGGCCTCCGCCCCGTGTGGCCCATGAACACCCAAGAGAAAAAGGCCGCAATGAAACCTTTCTCCCTGTCCCAGCCAGAATCTCCATCCTGAAGTTGAATAGTTTCTCAGCAGCCTCTGAACTTTAGACTTGGCAGGGCAACTGCCATGAACTATGTATGTTGCAGCCTCTGTCTCCCACATCCAGACGTAGATCTCCACCCAAGATAGCCAGAGAGCAAGAAAAACCAAGACAAATGCCAAATATCTGGAAAGAGAAGGAGGCATGAGAGGCCAGTGGAAAACTTAAACATTTCAATCATGATTAAGACTGGCCTGGGTCTCACGATAGCATAAAATATGCAAGCCTCGGAAGCGAGGCTGTATAGCTCCTTGGTAACTTAGAGACTGATCAAATACCATCTGTTGTGGCAGTTGTCATGGCAGCATTTTTCTCTGAATACCAGCGTAGCTGAGTGCAAAGCACATGAAAATGATGGGATGCAAACGAAGACGACGGGCACCCCCACCGCCCGGGGGAAGATAGGGCTCCGGCACACGGAGTAAACGGGATGCTAGTTTTTATGAGTAAAGAGAGTCTCATGTCACCAGGCTTCCCTTGGAGATCTCCATCCTAGGAGGGTGAAACTGGGAGGGCAGGCAAACAGCTGCTGACTGGAGTCAGGCATGGTCACAGCCATTTTTAAAAATCATGTAATGCCTAAAGCTTAGGCAATGGGAGATCTGGACCCGACAAGGATGAGTGAGAAACTTGTAAGTTCTGGGGCTGAAAGCACAGTGTAGCTTCTTCATGAGCCTCATGGATCAACAGAAGCCAAACCGGTTTTGGTTTAGAAAACTCCCTTTCGGATGTATGGGACTCTCACACCTGATTTTGCTACTTGCCAACAATAACAACAAAATGTCATCACTCATCCATTCGTTTATCCATTTCTTTCCCCATATATACCGAGCACCTACTGAGAGTCGGACGATGTGCTGGTACTGGGTATATAGTGGTGAATAAAATAGACATAGCCCCCACTTTGTACACCTTATGGCCTACTGTAGGAGAACTGCCATTTAATAAATAGTGCTCAAGTAACATCTATCATATATTGGAAGACTTGCCTGGGAGTTGGGGGGCAGAAAGAACTTCTAAAGGAAGGAATAGCAAGTGAGTACACAGAAACAGGGCTTTTTGTCTATTCTGTTCAATGATAGAGCCCCAAGGACCTCAAATGGCATGGGGCAGGTTGTAGGTGCTCAAGAATATTTGTTGGCAGCGGGGAATTTGAGCTGAGACATAGGAGTTCACTGGGTATCCAGAAAAGGTGGTACCCACCATAGGAAACCTAATGTTTGAAAGCTTCCAGGCAGCAGGCAATGTACCACTTTTGGGAACCAAAAGAAAGTCGAAATGGCTGAAGGCCAGTGGGCAAGGAAGATCGATAGAGAGGACACTGAGCATGAGCTGAGAACCAGCCACATGGGGCTGCACCCAGGAGCTGACTTGGTGTAGGAGAGAAGGCAGGGGTTCTTCCAGTCTTAGGGAAGCCTTGTCACTGCCCTGTCACCATGGCAACAGCAAGGATGCCAAGGATGGCTCAAGCAGCGTCCAGGGACATCCAGGCTGGGAACAAAGACAAGGAGGAACTGAAAGGGAATGTCAGCATCTGGGATCATATGTACTAACCAGTTTTTTTGTTTTGTTTTATATCTAACCCTTCTGACACTCCTTCCTCTGCACTTTCCAAAAGTAAATATAGAAAATAAATCCAATCATGAAATCAAACCAAAAAGCAAAATGCACTTTGGGGAAATACCTTCTTAAAGGCCTATCTCACAAGTGTTGTCTGTCTCTTTCCTCTGCATTCCTGATGCATAATTTGCTCGGTTTTGTTTTTTGTATGTCCACCTATGTCAGGGTTGGGGCCCAGCATCATCATAGGATCACATGTCTCATGGACCACAATGTGGTCTTGGAGCTGCAGGACCCCACAGATAGAGCTGGTGAAGTCTGGACACTATAGTTGTGATCTTAGAAGGGGACCCCAGAATAAAGGCAGTGTACAGTGGTGTTTCAAATTCTCTAGGGGGGGCGGGATATTCAATAGCATCTCCTCTCATAAACTTCACAGGCTGCCAATGGCTTGGCTGATGCTTAAAGCCAACATTGTCCAGCAGTACGAGGAGGGTTCCATACCTTCTGTCCCAGCTCGGGCCATTGAAGCATCAAAGCTTCAAGCAAATCATCTCTAGCTCTCTTGGTGGCTTTGAAGCAGAAAGCTTAAGAACGTGGGACTCGGGCTGGATGGGGCTTGAGTCCCGCTGTTGGGTCTGCTGAAATTTGGCAATATTTACCACCTTTTACAGTACTTACAACTTCCACTTTCCAACAATGTTTCAAGAATTCCTTAAAAAAAAAAAACACTATAGGAATTTCTCTGCTGATACAGCAAATGGGTAAGTCCATATGGATTCAAAAAAATTCTCTCTAGAGGAGAAAAAAGATGGATAACAAGAATCTCAAATTCTTCCAGTGACTATTTTTCCAACTGCCTAGGATAGTTCATGTTCTTATTGTTTAATGTCTTCTCAACTTTTCCCTTGAAGCAAAGAGAGAACCTGGGAAGGGAGTTATAACTAAAGGTGCAAATGTCAGTCCTTATTCTGGAGGCTCCCATAATACACCCTCTTAGAGATTGCAGTCATTAAGAAGAGGAAACTCCACTGAGGATCACCATTGTCAGAGAGGCTGAATGGATGCCTTTATATGCGAACATAACACAAGCTTTTGGGTCAGACAAACCTGGATTCAAATTCTGATCCTGGCACTTACTAAACTATGATCTTCTGCAAGTGGGCTAATCTGTAAAATGGGCATTGTAACAACCAATACATAGAGTAGTGGTTGCCACTAAATGTGAGGATATAAATGTAATGCTAATAAAGATCCAATCACCAGCAGTTTTTGTACTGTGTTGTCATTTTTGACGAGAATATCTCTGAGGAATATTTCTAAGGCCACAACATGCCCAAAGCTGTGTCTGGGGCTGAACCCTGGGAAAACAGAGAATTAGACCAGCTCCTCTGGGCTGCCTTCCTTTCCTGCTCATGGCTTTCCTCTCAAGCCCTGAGGTCCAGGATGCTGGGGCTCTCCATCACCTGATGTCATGCCTGCCCCTCACCAACCCCTCTCTTGAAAAGATACTGGTTCATTCATACCAAGACAGCTCTAGGAGGAGGGGAAACAGTTGTGAAAAAGCAGTGTGGGTCCTTCTCTTATGGAGCAGCCAGCCTCCTGAGCAGGGTGCAATGTAAACAAGTATTGCTCCACCAAACATAACTCACAAACGTGATAAGCGCCAACTTACAAATATCGAGTTGTAGGTGTAAGCCTGACAAGCCTGACACTGACTCACTATGCTCTTTTTAGAAGGTCCAGGCTCCTTTTGAGTCATTGCCATGTGTACATGCTGAAACCCATAAGCCACCACAAACAGCAGAATATAAATGCAAAATAAAACGAAACAGCAGATCCTGGATATTCCCCAGAGTGCAGTGAATCCTCAGTTTTGGAAATACCACTAGAACGTATCATTTCACCCACGAAACAAATATACAGAAAGGAACAGGGTAATGGGATAATTTGTAGATGAAGGCCAAGAGCTAGACGTGCTCACCAGCTTGGTGACTAGTTCCCACACACAAGCTGTGTAATTCAGTTTTGTGGCTCAGCCAGTTTGCTGTCTGTAGCTCGTGGGTCTTCTGGGTTGCTCATGGATTTCTACTTCGCAATTCCAAGGATAGCAGGTATGTAAGTGCAAAGCACATCCTGGAAGCATTGATTACCAGGAAAGCAAAGCCAAGCAGGTAAGTTTGAATGTTCAATACTCAATTCAGAATCCTGCATGACTTTGCCCTCCCCATGTGGTACAGCTGGGATAAAGGCGACAGCTCCATCATCCTCTGCCTCTGTTTGTCACCCCGAAGTGTTCCTATCCACAGAAGATGTAACTCAATATTGCCCTTCCCTTCTCTTTCCAATTCCTGATGTTCTAGCAATGAGTAGGTGTTTATTAAATGCCAGGCACAATCTAGGACTTTTCATACAGATTATCTTTTATCTGTTTTTGTGTTGTTATTGTTGTTATTTTTATCTCAAAAGCTGTTTGTAGGTATGGCTAAAGAGCTGAACCCCAATTCTAGACCACTGTTGACCATCTCTATTATAAAAACTTTGGGGCTGTCACACTGTCATGACCAAAGACCAGTCACCAGGAGGCTGAGTGCACAGCGAGGCACTCGAGGATGGGCATGATAGTCCATCCAGGGGTGACAGAGGGAGGGGACAGGGGTTAGGGATTTCACACACTAGGCATCTAGTTAATATATAATTTGGGAGATTTTGCAAGTAGTAAACAAAATACTTTATACCAAGAAACTAGATTTGGCAAATAGTTTCATATTCTAAAATCTCTGATCAAGACAAAGAGCTCACTCTAACCAATTCAGAATTACACAAGATTAAAGATAATTAAGAATGTGATCAATATTAAAATCATTCTCAGCTCTGTTTACTGCCATAGCTGGAATGTCAGAGGCATGGCAAAATCCACCGGAAGAGAAGAAGCTAGACAAGGAAGGTCTCTATTACAGGATATCCTGAGCTTCCCAAGCTACAAGATATTTGATGCACCTGCGAGGAAATAGTGACAATTTCTCACTTGTCACATAATGCTAAGCACTGTTACTATTTCCATCTTTTTCAAATATTCAGTTGAATCAAATAAAATGGAAATTGTTATTAGTAAAGCATGGCTAAATGTTGGCTATTTCATATGGTTCTACTATATATTGATGTGTTAGGAGGACACCTTCCTCCTAAAGACTACAAATAAACTGCTGGGTGATTATAAAAATGGAGTCATTTATAGACAAAGCATCAGTAAATTCTGAAACTCAGAAGAAAATCTCTGTAAGGCTCTCTCAGAGGAGTCTCACAAGCCTAGTGATGACATATAGAAGAAAAGAAGAAACACCCCATTGCCCTGGCCAGGTGGCTCCATTGGTTGGATCATTGTCCTGTATACTAAAAGGTTGTGGGTTTGATCCCCAGTCAGGGTGCATGTAGGAGACAACCCCAGTAAGGGCATCTGCAGGAGGCAACCAGTAGACGTTTTCTCTCTCACAATATAATACGTTTCTCTCTTAAAAAATCAATAAAAGTATATCCTCAAGTGAGGATTAAATTTTTTTTTTTTAAGGAAACCCCCATTGGCAGGCTAACCCCTACAAGCCTCTTGCTTTAGCTTCAGTCGGGATTTCATCTGCACAATCCCCTTATAGAAGCAGATGGGGACCAGGGAGGGTTTCATTCCAAGTTGATTCATCTCAAAACCTCCATGAAAGGTAGCAGGTTATCCTCACAATATTGAAGGAAACCCAGGTTGCATGCCTTCCTCCACAGGCCTTCCTGTTCCTTCAGGGGAAAGTGGGAGAACGATGAGGTTTGGTTCTGGTTTGGCCACCCCATCCAAGCCTACATGATTGCCACCATGCTCATGCGAATGTGGGAATCTCTGTCACCCATCAAATCTACTTCGTAGAAAAAACCAACTCATGTCAAAATGCTATTGTTTGCATTTTGAGTGGAGGAGAAGAGATTCCTGGCTACCTTTGGGCAAGGTACTTTATTCCCCTGAGCCTCAGTTTTCCTTTCAGTAAAATGGGTATACTGACTTCCTTCTTGAAAGCCTAGAAAGGCCTCGAAAGAAACTAGTATTTGCACTCTTAAAAAAACACAAAGCACTGGGTTAGATTCCTGTTCATACATTATTATTGCAGTTCACTTGCACCATTAAAGAAGGTAGATAGCATCTACTTTCCCCATTACTTTCCAGATGGGGAAATGGAAACACAGAGTGCCTTCCTGAAATCGAAGTTGTAAAGTGGCAGAATTGGACTTTGAACACTTAATGGAAAACATTTTTAAGTTATGAACATGGAGACTGAACAACCAAAGGGCAAGAGCTTCACTAATGTTGGAGAAAAATAACCACTGTTTGGTCACTGTCCTTGTCCTCATCCTTCAGCAGATTGACAAGGCAAGTAACCAATCCATCCAAACCAAATCCAGTCTTTACATCAAAAGGACAAAGGACACTTCATAGAGGAAGAAGTCACTTCTAGCACATCCTTTTAGATATGTTTTGTGGGAGATATTTATGCTCTTTACAGTGTTTTAAATCTTCAGTGCAGGAGGAGATATTTAAGGCAATATAAACACAGACATTATTTCAATTTCAAAATGTTCCCAAAACAGGTATCTTTCAAACCACCATGACAGTGCTTATGATTTCGGAGGAAATTCATGATACTTATAAAAACATAATAGCTTGGGGCTGAAAAACCTCAAATGTGTGCAGGGAAAAGGGAGGTAACAAATGACTGAAATGGTCTGGGTATAAGGCAATAGGGAATGGTGAGGAGCATGACCAACACATCCCAGACCTACCTGAAGGGGCAGCTGCTACTCATTTTTCACCAACTTTTGCGTGGGGAGTGACAACCCAGGGTTGCCAGGTTATCAAGTCTTTTCTTTAAAAAGCTGGAAGAACAGCCGAAACAGGTGTGGCTCAGTGTATAGAGCATCGGCCTGCGGACTGAAAGGT
Source organism: Pipistrellus hanaki (assembly GCF_964339955.1). NCBI lineage: Eukaryota > Metazoa > Chordata > Mammalia > Chiroptera > Vespertilionidae > Pipistrellus > Pipistrellus hanaki. Next base: position 55,821,867 of record NC_140511.1, on the reverse strand, counting down.
CCCAGGTTCGATTCCGGTCAAGGGCATGTACCTTGGTTGAGGGCACATCCCCAGTAGGGGATGTGCAAGAGACAGCTGATTGGTGATTCTAACTCTCTATCCCTCTCTCTTCCTCTCTGTAAAAAATCAATAAAATATATTTTTTTAAAAAGCTGGAAGAACAATTTTTATGAGGTACATGGATCTTTATCTAACTATTGGCATCTGTTTAGTTTTTGTTTTAAAAGGTCTTCTGGGTCCTAGCTGGTTTGGCTCAGTGGATAGAGCATCGGCCTGTGGACTAATGGGTCCCACGTTTGATTCCAGTTAAGGGCACATGCTTGGGTTGTGGGCTTGATCCCCAGTAGAGGTTGAGGGTATGTGTAAGAGGCAGCCAATCAATGAGTCTCTCTCATCATTGATGTTTTTCTCTTTCTCTCTCTGAAAGAAATAAAAATATTTAAAATAAAAGGTCTTCTGAGACCCGAAGTAAGCTTGTTGGCCACCTCCTTTTACTTAAGTGGGAACCTTGACTCACACATTCACCTACTCATCAGCTCCCAACATGCGGATGCCATAGACTAACCATACCTTAACAAAATGCAAACAGGAATTCATTACTAATGCTATTTCATGAAAAATAAATTTAAAACACACACACACACACACACACACACACACACACAGAGAAGACACCCCTTTGACGCTAGGCTGAATCATCAGAACTCTATCAAGACATATACAGGGAGATGGATTCCAGCATGAGGCCCAGATGGCTTAGATATTAAACCACAATCTACATGGTTCTAAATCACCATCCAATGTTCTCTTTCAGCTTAAGAAGATTTCTACTAGTAGCTATTCTCCCCTGGCCCATCCTCACATTTGCTAAGTCCTTTAACCTTATGGACACCATACTGCCACTCACAACACCTCGGTCCCAAGATAAGTGTGATGGGAATATCTCGGAGTATCTACATGGTGCCAGGCGGTGTGGGCAGATGGACAAATGCGACCCCACCCTCAAAGAAGTTAATGTCTAGTGGGGTGCAGGCAGTTAAGTACAACATGCTAAGCTTAAGGATTATCACTGCAGTTTTTCCATGGAGGACCCAGGGTCACAGAGGTTCAGTGTGCTGGAAGAGGTAGAGGGGCCCATGCAGATGCGCAGATACAAGCATGTGCACAATTCAGACCTATCAACTTAGATCTTCCTATCGTTCCAGACAAGAGGATGTCCAAAGCATCCTAACCTTTCCAAAAAGCAACTGATGGGCTCATTCAAAATATTTAGTTAAATTTAAACAATCCCTCTAGCGACCTTGTTAAATGAAAAACATTTTAAACAACTTTGCAAACTAACATTAAGTTTAAATGCATGTTTCTGCAGGCAAGTCCCAGAAGAGGCTTTTTGTACTTGGCTCTAAGACAACGTTGGCAAAATGTGGTCACCTGACCAGTAGCATCAGCCTCACTCAAGAGCCTGTTAAAAAAAATGCAAATTCTCCAGCTCTTCCCCAGACCCAGCAACCTCTTAGCAAGCTCTCCACACTAAAGCTGAAAAAGCATAGCTGGGGGCTTTGCCAAACCAAACACTTCACTTGTTAATGAAAATAATGTCATTTTGGTATCTTTCCCAGACACCTTGGTGACTAAGTTAAAATATAAAATTGTGAGAGAAGACACTGGATTTGAAAGAATTTCTTGGCTTAGGATGACTCAAGTTTCTTTAAAGCATTTAAAAGGTAAATAGTGTATTTGACATTAAAATTTGATATGTAACATCACCCACACTCTCTAGGAAGCTCTTGGGTAGCTGGACCCTTAACTGTTTAGCTCATTCATTAAAGAAGCCTTAGCTTAACACTTCCCATGTATTTAGCACCAGGTGCTGGGAAGATGGAAATTTTTATTGAACTAAAAGGGATGAAAAAACCCGCTTGTATATATTACAAAAATTTGATATTACTAAACAGTATAGATGATAAATCTCTCACAAAATTTATTCAAATGTCATATTAATTACAAGACAAACACATTCTTAGGAAACATAGTACCCACATGTGAGTTTACATTTGCATCAGAGAGGACAGGAATACCTGCTATTCACTTCTAATTACCAGATAAAATGGCACTTGCCACTCACATGTCAGCTCAGTGGCCCATAATACAGGCAAAGCAGGGCCTCTGTCCTCCATGCTTCTCTACAATGACTCCTCTCTGAAGAGTTCTAACAATGGAGACAACCTGCAGTCAGCTTAGAAACCCAAGGGCCTCACAGCAGCAAGATGAACCTCTGCTACAAACCCAGATAGCTTGCCATCTAATATAGTATAAGTTACTTTGTTTGAATCCTAGAGCGTATGAGTTTCCTGCTGCTGCTGTAACAAAATACACTTAGTGGCTTAAAACAACATACATTTATTATCTTACAGTTCTGGAGATCAGAGGTCCAAAATCAGTTTCACTGGGCTGCCACCAAGGAGTTGGCAGGCTGCATCCATTCTGAAGGCTCCAGAGAAATCTTTCTAGAGGCCACCTGCATCCTTGGCTTGTGGCCCCTTTCTCTATCTTTAAAGCCAGCCAAATAGCATTCCTCTCTCTCTCTTCTTCCATAATCACATCTTCTACCTCACTCTCCTGTCTCCCTCTTACAAGTATCTTTGTGATCACATTGAGCCCACCCAGAGAATCCAGGATGGCCATCCCATCTCCAAATCCTTAATTATATCCAAAAAGTCTCCGTTATCATGTACAGTAACATTCACAGGTTCCTGTAGGGATTAGGAGGTGAACTTTCTGGGAGTGGGAGTGAGGCACATTGTTTACCTACCCCACTGGATGCATACCTTCTGAGCATGAAAACAAAATACCTTCTAATGCACAAATCAATAGTTAGTGTATATGTGACTCGTGAGCAGGGAAGGGAACAATCATGGAAAGGACACTCCTCATGAGCAAGGTTTATGCCAGGTTCCATTTGTGCCATCTCTCATTCATTCCTCTAACAACCCTAGGAGGCAGCCGCCATTATTATCCTCCTCTTACAGCTGAGGAAAAGGACTCCTCGATTCAGTCCCTTGCCCAGCACACTTCCTCAGTATGTGAGATCCAGATCTGCCTGATTCCAGAGCCCATGCTTATTCTTCATCCCAAATCTGCTTCCCATGATGTAATGAAATAGCTCAAGGCTCAGCCCACACTTATATGAGGGGCTAGTATAACAAATGTAATTTTTGTACCTCCACATCAGTCAGCATTTTTTTCCCCCCTCTTCAACTGACTTCCTTGTGTAGAATAGCCTAACTGTTAAGGGAATGGACTCTAGAGCCAGACTTTCAAGGTTCAAAACCTTGCTTGTCACTTAGTAGCTGTGTGACCTCAGACAAGTTACTCAACCTTTTTCTGCCTCAATTTCCTCATCTGTGAAATGGAGTGACAATGGTTTTAAGAAGATAAAATCAGTTAATGCAGGTAAAATGTCTATAACAGTGCCCAGCTATCAGTGCCTATAATAATAAAAGGGTAATATGCTAATTAGACTAGACGAAGCTGGGCCATGCCGGCAGCCAGGGGAAGAAAGGCCTTACTCTTGCACAAATTTTATGTGTTGGGGCCTCTAGTTTTTATATAAAAACATGGACAGAACCAGGGCCAAGGACAATAACCTCAGGCTCTCCAGAAGGGGAAAAGATAAGACGTTGTTTAGCATGACTCACAGCCCCTGGCAGAGCGCAGAGCATGGCAGAGACATCAGGGTCTAAGTTCTCCAGACCCTTTAATGGCATGAACAGAATATATTTCTCATTCCACAGCGTTGTTATGAGGAATAAATGAGTTAAAACACAGAAAGCACTTAAAAGAGCGCCTTGCCATTTTTATTATCAATATTAATTTCCGGAGGTTATAAAGATGCCTAAAAACACTTACCTCAAGCAACAGAAAAAAGCCAATAAACTGAAATTAACTGAAATGTCCTATTTGGGTCCTCTGGCTAAGCCAAAGAGGAAAGGAATTTAGAGGAGGGAAGATACTTTCAGAATAGTGCTACATACTTACTGCTTGAAGCCCCTACAGAACCACCAAGCTGATACCCACTGCTCAAATCACTGCTCAGCTATAGATAATGATGTGAGAGCAATGGTATGTTTCAGTCTTTTAAGCAACATGGCCAAGTCCAGGCTGCTCCTTTCTTGGTCTTTCTAGCCACCCATCTCACCCATCCAACATTTGTTAAATACCTACTATATGCCAGTCATGCAAGTCATGGGTGCTTACTCAGGACATCCAGTCAACAACATGGTATCTCCTTTAAGAATGTAAGTAAACAGACAACCACAAGAGAATGTGTTATGAGAAATGCAGGCACAGGGCACGAGGGGACACAAAAGACAAGTGGCACCTAAGTATCTCAACTCCTTCAAGTTACAATTGACCTGAATATTAAAGGTTACAATATCCAGGTGGGACGACTGTGAGGTCTTCCTGGCAGGCTAGACAGCATGCCGCAAAGTACAAAGGCATGAGTGCACACAGCCTTCTTGGGGAACCCCAAGTTCTAATACGTCTGGGGTATAGAATCCAAATGGCCAAGTGGCAAGAGATGATGGTAAGTGGATCATGAAGGCCCTTCCCTCTCTTGTGTGGTCAAGAATTTGGAGAAGGAAATGGGGAGACAGTGATGGAGTTAAATAGAGGTGTGACCAGGGAGGCAGAGAGACGGATGTGGAGGTTGTCACCATCTTTGAAAGGCAATGATGGTGGATCTATCACCTGAGCAGGAAGTAGTGGGTGCTTCCTGCTGATCGCAGCCCTGGACTTTGCTTTAAATTCAAAGTGGCCTGTGGGCTTCACCTCATGCCTTTTTGGAACTGTACCATATGTGCACCCTTGGGGTCATGTAAAAATAGGCCTAGGGGCCCAGGGCAGAAGCACCTCAGCTGCCTGAGGATCTCAGACACTGCCCAGGCATGTGGCTGGCTTTCTGGCAGCTGTTGGGAGGGCTCAAGGTCACTGGGCCCAGAAACCTGATCCTGGTGCAGGCGGCCTTCCCTTGGCCCAGGCGGCTCCGTGGAGAACACTCAGAAATACTTAGCACCAGGCTCTTCAAGGCCATCTCGATAGGCTGCCTTTTGCTAAGGGCCACCTGCCCATTTTCTTGAGTTCCCATCAATAAGCCAACTTGGGTTCTTTCCAGAAATAATCAATTTCTAGCCCCCACACACAGACACTTCTTGTGAACTCCTGGCTAAACCCAGCTGATTCTGCTATATCCAAAAATAAAAAGTAAGGAGAACAGGGATTAGTGAGGCAAAGATTATTCTTATTTCACCCTTTCCCTGTCACTCAGTGAACACCACATACTCTTAAGCTAGACAGACTTGGGTTCTAGCCCCAACTCTGCTTCTTGGTTGAGTGATCTGGGGTAAAAAGTAACCTTTTAAAGACTCAGTCTCCATATGCAAAATATAGACAATAATTCCATCTACTTCATAGGATTGCTTTGGGGAATAGCTAATAATTAGTAGAGCTCTTAACATGTTCTGTGGATCGTGAGTGCTCAGAAATGTAAGTTTTCTCATCAAAACCTCACCACAACCTGCGAGGCAGGTACTACCGTGTTTCCCCGAAAATAAGACATCCCCTGAAAATAAGACGTAGCGCAACTTTGGGAGAAAAAATTAATATAAGACACTGTCTTATTTTCAGGGAAACAGGGTATTACTATTCCCGTTATAAAAAACTGGTCTCTATAAAATAAATAAATAAATAAATAAATAGATAGATAGATAAATAAATAAAAAATAAATAAATAATTGGTCCCCTGAGAGCCTACGGAGCATGCTCCAGACCACAGGCAGTCAGCCGTCAGAGCCCATTCTCTTAGCCATGATGCTTTGCAGTACCCAGAGGTCAGAGGTGAAAGGAAGACTGAGTCTGTCTTTTCACAGGGGAGACTCTGGTCCAGAGAAACGTGTGCTGGATCCAGGAGCGGCGCTGGGACCTGAGGACTGGGGTGCCCGTGCTCTTTCCCAGCCTCATCGCACTGTGTCTTCCCAGAAGCTGGCCTTCTGATAGGGGACTGCAGGGGCACTGTGACAGTGAGGAGAGGTGGGCAGGGCAAAGGGAGAGGCTAAGATGGCCCTGCCCTGAGCCATTTATTCCCGTTCATAGCAGCACTTCCGCTTTTCTCACTTTCACATATGGGGCTCCACTTATGCTTTTATTTGGGGGGAGGAAGGAACTCTGCTCATGGAATAGAAGTTTGCAAACCACAGACATGTCTTTCTTTGTGCTGAAGTGCAAACTCCTATTGTCTTGAGAACTCGGGTGCTGGCATTTTCTACTGGCGTCTCTGAAAGGACAAGTAGGGAGCAGAGCAGCGGGAGCCCTGAACTTGGGGGTCTATGGAGCCCCAGGGGACACACGGGCTGGCCTCTGGAATCTGTGATCTCAGGGTGTGTGCAAAATTCCTGGGTATGTGCCACATGGGGAGGAGAGGGCTGGTGACGTTTCTCAAATTTTCAAGAGGTTCCATGTCCTCAAATACCGGAATGACTACTAAGACTATCATCCCCATGGAAACTAGCATGGGCTGAGTGCTGACCCTATGCTAGGAAAATGGGGAGTATAAGGACACTTACCTCAAAGGGCTGTTGGGAGGACGAACCAAGAGGGTATTTGTAAAGCACTTAGAATGGCACCTGCCACAGAGCAAACACTCTATAGGCCTTCGTTATATTGTAGCACTGAAATTATTATTAACCATTATTATCATTTTCATTGTCCCATCAGTCCTCACAAAACCTTTATGAAGTGCATATTATTATCAATCCCACTTTATAGGGCAGGAAATAGAGGCTTCAAAAGGTTAAATAATTAGCTCAAGGCATAACTAGCACAGAAGGGACTCCCACTTGGCCTGTCTGGCTTTCCGGCCCAAGCTGGCCCCCGGTCGGGATGCACCGAGGGGAGGAGGCAGGAGGACTCCCTGACGGCCCAGGAGGAAGCAGGTGGGCAGGAGGCCTGAGATCAGCCAGCCAGAGGGGAACACAGGCCTGGGGCTTTCCATGGAAAGGGCCAGCAGGCCTTGCTAACTTTGCACCTCTCCTAATCCACAGCAGAAAGCCAGGCCACTTAGAATAATAACAATTTAAAAAGAAAACCACCCCCTGCAGTGACCATCCTGGGCCCCAACGTGAGCCCATGTTCCAGAGCTCCATGGGTTCCGGGAGAAAGGCGGGTCGCCTCAGCGCCGGCTGGCCGAGTGCCAAGCAATGCTTCTCCTTCCAAACCAACACATAACTCTGCTGAGCACACCACCCCTGGAAAGCCAAAAAGATGCCCTTAGGTTACCACGGCAACGCTAAACAGACAAAACAGTTAACCAGCTCTGACGCACAGACGAACTTACTTAAGGGCCCAAAGGACTGATTTGGAGCAGGGAGGGGGCAGGAGAGGAGAGCGTTGTTTCTGCAGTTCCATCTCCAAGGGTTTGGCGCCCAAAGAATCTAGGTCAGGCTGAAACAGGGCAGAAGACTCAAACAGATGCTGAGACCAAGCTTGCTGGGGAAAGGGAAGTCACTGCCTGCCTCTGCCCTTTGGTCAGGGTCACAGTCCTATTCCCTGTGGGCAAGTGGGCGCCCGAGAGTTACAGATGCCAATGATCCTAGCTCTGCCTCTCCCTGGGGACAGCCCTCCGCTACCCAGCATTCCGATCTTCTCACCCCTAAGTGGGGAGGGCCATGCTGGCCACGGCAGAGTAGGGAGGATCCAATGGGCTCATGAGTACAATCATGGGAACACCTGAAAGCACCGTATGGAGCCACATTAGAGCTGATGTTAAAAATATTAACCACCACCGAAACCGGTTTGGCTCAGTGGATAGAGCTTCGGCCTGCGGATTGAAAGATAAACAGGTTCGATTCCGATCAAGGGCACATCCCCAGTAGGGGGTGTGCAGGAGGCAGCTGAGTTGATGTTTCTATCTGTCCCTCTCTCTTCCTCTCTGTGAAAAATCAATAAAAATATATTTAAAAAGAACCTCAATAAAATATATTTAAAAAAATATTAACCACCAGGTAGGGGTTTCATTTTCCAGGGCCCCTGGTTCAACGCCTACCCACAGGAGTTGATGACGGTTATTTTCCTTTCAGAGACTTTGCTCCCGGGTCTATTGGGGTTTGCTCAGTGAGCTGTGGCAATCTGGGGAGCAATGATGAATGCAGGGTGTGCAGGAGGCAGCTGAGTTGATGTTTCTATCTGTCCCTCTCTCTTCCTCTCTATGAAAAATCAATAAAAATATATTTAAAAAGAACCTCAATAAAATATATTTAAAAAAATATTAACCACCAGGTAGGGGTTTCATTTTCCAGGTCCCCTGGTTCAACGCCTACCCACAGGAGTTGATGACGGTTATTTTCCTTTCAGAGACTTTGCTCCCGGGTCTATTGGGGTTTGCTCAGTGAGCTGTGGCAATCCGGGGAGCAATGATGAATGCAGGCTTGTGCATGTGGGGTCTGTTGTATTCTGGGTTCGTCCATGCCTCAGCCCTCACCTTGGACACCACGTGACAAAGGGTTGATGTTGCTGAGGGGCAGGGAGAATCTCAGGAGACACAGCTCATAGCACTCGGGGAAGATCATTAAAAAGATATTGCGAAACCTCCTTCAGCAGGGTCTGTGACCCCCTCAGGAAAACAGATTCTCCAGAAATGAGAATCTTGTCCACCTATCACCTCGCTGTGGCAAACCCTCTTGCCTTTGAGACTCACCCCTTAGAAGGTATGCTAAAACCTCCCCAGTACCTGCAGTGGAATGGGCCCCAGTGCCCCACACAGTGCCTGCGGGAGCAGCTGCACTGTCCCGTTGTTCTCATTGTCCTCTGGTCTCCTGCCTACTCATCACGGATGTCCCTGAGGGCAGGAATCACATGTTGTTCATCTGGGGTCTTCCCTTAGCCTAGTCCAGTGCCTGGCATCCATTGGCATTCTGAATGTTTGTCGATCGACTGGCTAAAAGTATGCAATGTCATGTCCAGGGTTGTGCAGTGAGGCCCCTAGAATCTAGTCCATATGCCACAAGTATCTGCTTTTATGTCCCTATGGCCTGAGGATAGACAGAACTCGAAGCAGAGCCTGGAGTACAGGAGGTAGAGCAGGGAATGGAGCCTGGGCTCTGGTGGGTCAGGAGGAGGAGAGTAAGTGAGGGGGTGGGAGCTAGAGGTGAAGGCTTGTGCCTCCTACCCACAAAATCAAAGCTCACATTCCTACCCACCGGTAAGCTGAAGAAGTGAATTTTCCCCTTGATAACTGGAATAACACCCGTTTTTCCTGCTCTGAGATAAAATTGCTTTTCTTTGGCTCGACTATTAAAGGGCCCTGAAGATGCTCTGTTTTCTCAGAGAGTGAGCACATTAATTTCATGTTGGTTATTTTCAAGGGACTGACAGTTACCCTCCCATCAGGTACACTCCCCACCTTCTCAACTCATTGTGCCTCATCGTACTTTTATTAACACGATGCTCTCCACATACCTTCTCCTCTGGCCTCCTCCAAACAAGCAACCTTCAGCAAACAACAAATCTCTATCATTAGCCACCCTAAGCAAGGCCTAAGTTAACCTAGGAATCTAGAAATGGTGGCTATATTCTCAAAGTGTGCTTCCCACAAATAGAAATACTTCACTCTATAGCTCCCCCCCCCCCCCCCCCCACACACACACACACGTGTCCTATTAGCCAGAACAACACTGGGCTTGTCTATAAGAACTTCCTCGGTGCCCCAGGCCAGTTCTGCCTTATGAATTTGTCGCTGTTTTGTAATATAGGGGAAAGGACAATGGCCCCGTTGTCCTTATCATCATCCTTCTCATTTCCTACAGAGTGGAATGACTGTGGTGGGGTTCTTACATCTTCCTGGACTCGCATCCTGTAGCTGAATTGTTCTCTGCTACACTTGCCACCAGACCACGTCTGCTTCCCTGCTCCTAAGCTGGAACTCATCACCACAGGCAATTATAGAGTTTTTATATCCTTGCATTCTAAAAAAAAGTCCATAAAACAAAAACAGTACTTCCACAGCTGAAAGAGTTATGGAGAAACCACAAAATTGCACTGGTACTAGGGTAGTATTTATAAATAAGATATTAACATATACAACTAAATTTGCACAGAAGAACCTGAGGTGAGAATCTTATTTTATAAGTTTGAAAGTGGACTTTAACAACAGACAACACCTCCAGTAGAAGGTGTGGAAAATACAAATGTTTCCCAATAGAATAAAAGGTTCACTACCTTCAAATGTCAGTTCTACATACGCATTAGCCTGAGCTGGGATGCAGGCATTGACTTCAATCCCGGGAGGAAATACTGCATCTCTTTCATGTGAAGATATGACTGCATGTGCAAAATGCCTGCACTAAAATTAAGTCTTCTATCCTCCAAGTTTTCTCAATTATTAATACACTAGACAGCTGCAGGAGCTCTAGCAAAAATAGCAGCCACACTTTTCCAAAAGTCAAAGCAGCCATGAGTTGACTGAGGGGACTTTCCTATGTAAGGACTGGTTGCTCTCTGGATCAAACGAAAAGAAACAATCTCCACTGGGACAATAAAACAGAAAAACATGTTTCAGAATGTACACTGAAAAGTGACTTCCCCCCACCACACACACACACACACACACACACACACACACTCACCCTCTCTATAATGAATAGTTGTGTACATGAAAAAAAGTTGACCGAACAGGCTATCTGTCCAATTCATTGGGATAACAAACAATTCAGAAAGTAGACAGTGCACCCAAGTCATTTTAGTGCATTCTGAAATGAGACTATCAAATTGTGCCTACTCAACTGGAGTAAGGTGAGGTTAGAAAACAAACCATCCTTTTTATTCCCCATTTTATTTCTAGATTTCTAGAAGCAAATTAATGTCTAGGGGTGGAGGGGGAGATTGTCCTTAAGTTGCTTCCTTCAATTAAACAGGCATTAGCATTATTAACAGACTCTGATAATATACATCCTTTGTGTAAATATCCATATTTGAAAGAAAAGCTAAGCACTCAGAGCATCACAATTTAGTGTTTTCTCAACACAACAGTGATCATGAATTTTAATTCAATGGTTACATGCAGAACATGTAACAAGCAAAGAATAGATTTTTAAAAGATTCTTAAAAATAAAAACGCTTTAATATCAGAGCTTAAGTAAGCATATCACAGCAGAGGGAATATCACTTGTCAAGGTTGCGTTGAGAATGATCTGCATATAATTCCTTTCCCATCACAGTTCTGATTTCACATTGTTCCAACCTTTAAAGGGAATCCGACCACAATGCCTTCATTTCTGAGTAGGGAGATACCGCCACCTCATCCGAGCCTCCGATTCATACACAAACAGAAATTGCTGTGGGTCTTTAAGGAAGCAGAACAAGTCAGAACAGTCCAAGTTCTAAACAAGCATATGTTTGCACTGGTTCTGCACAATTTGTTCCTAAGAGCAAGCACCATATTTCATTGCTGCTGTCTTACCATCTACATTAAAAATCACAGCCTTTTTGCAGTAAATGCCAACAAATGTCAGAAGAGCCGACAGTGGCTACTTGGAAATGGCTGTTAGTTTATTAATATAATCCCCCAGAGTGAAGCTTATGGCGTGAATGTTTTCAAGATGGTCAATATCATTCAGAGGCAGGGCTAACACGACAACAGCACTCTCTACCCCTGTACCACTTACCATTTGCGATCTGTTCTTCGGACAGCCATTGATGTCTTCAATCTTTTCATTTGCTGAAAAAGGAAGCACAAGTCAGAAAAATAAATCACCACCACAGACACTTGGAATCTTGATGTGCAGGACCCTTGAGGCCAACCAAGTCCTAAGGCCTAGTCTGGGTTTATCCAATCAGCACAGGCATGTGAAATGCTGAGAGGCATCTCACAAGCTTTAGGACTTACTCATCAAGCTGCCGTCCTCCAGGGACAGCTGGGCCAAGGACATCACCTAAAGCAGAGACAACTGCATCGATGACAGTCTTGGAGCGACAGGGCATCATGGAAATCAAGGCTGGGATCGTGCTTTAGGCTCTTAGACGGGCAGGAGCAACCTCCCCACAAAAGATGGGCCGGTTCAGAGTGAATCAGTCTAGCTATGACTCAGCTCCAGGGCACAAAAGCTACAGATGATAACCTGTCACCCCATCTCTAGGCAGAAATACAAATATTGCTTTATACTATTAGGATTATTAATAATCCTGTTCCCAACGGGTGGCAAACTGGGAAAATGAGAGAGTGAGACTTAAAAACGTCTCATCCAAGGCCCCATGGAAAGTCCAATTATATCTGGGGTACTCTCGAAGTCGTAATAGCTTTTACCTACTAAGAGAAGTGAAAGCAAGAGGGTGCACTGAATTAACTGGAAACCAAGTACCAATCGCAGGGGATAAAGGGCTAGTCCCCCATGGAGAAGAATGGAGGACCCTCTGCAGAAGGATCCCAGGATATCTCTGAGGGCGGAGTTTGCGACTGCAGCTGCCCAAAAACAACAGTACATGTAGAGGTCAGGACACTGGCTCAAGGGGCAGATACTTCAGTCTGAATCCCACCTCTGCACATTCTCAGCTGTGTGACCTTGGCCATGTCACTCAACCTCTCTGGGCTAAAGTTTCCACATCTATGAGATGAAGCTCATACTACCTATGTCACAGGAGGAGCTATGAGAAATAGATTATACGCCAGTAAAATGCTTAGCACAGTGCCTAGCCAGTAAAATGCCTAGTACAGTGTGTTCTATAAATGGTAGGCATCAGAAATGGTAGAAATGCTTACTTATGATGTCTCCATCTGAATTAGGCCCAGAAACTCGGCAGGATTCCATAGAAAAGAACTAAGGATCTGCCTTTTTGTGTGTTTGAAGCCTTTATAAGCTTCTTCCCCAATTCCATGACCTCTCACCCCATTGTCCCACCCAGGAGGATAAGGCACACTCAGTTCTCAAAAAATAAAAATAAAAAAAATCCATAAACATCTCATCAAATATTCATGAATACAATGCATAAACTTCCATGAAGACAAAAGACATTAAAAACTCTCTGAAAAGAATAACGGAATCAAAACATCACACACTTCTAGGACTTTAGAACACCTGAACCTAAACACAGCTCACTATCGCTTTAGTTGGGCTTATTTTACTCTCTCTAGTATTTCTTCCTTGAGAGAGAAGTGAAATAAGAAAGCCAACTAGTGACAAGAAATTGTTTAAAAACCGAATTACCATGAGTCTGTCTGGATGGTATACACACAACCTAATCTACACTGCCTTTAGAAGTTGCCAAAAGTAAATTCTCAAAACAAATGCAAGGTGGGCTTATGACCCACCTGGGGACCCAATGTGTTTTCTCAAGAGAACACTGGATTAGGCATTTTAGAAAGCCTCTTCCACCACCTGCTTCTCCTACTCCCAAAAGAGGTGTCACAGAGCATTTAAAAAGCACATAAGCCCTGGTCAGTGTGATTCAATCAATTGGAGCATCATTCTGTACAATAAAATATTGTGGGTTCAAATCCCAGCCAGGGCACATACCTAGGTTGTGTGTTTGATCCCTGGTGGAAGCACGTGCATGCGCTTTCTCTCTCTCTCTATCTCTCTCCCTCCTGTCCTCCCTCCCTCTTTCTAAAATCAGTTAAAAATAAAAAGCATGTAAAAGATGCCCAAATGAATGGGATTTAAATGAATGGATATGGTCTTAAGTTCACCAGAAAACAAAGCCAGAATATAACATTCCTACAAATTCCACAAGAATAAGGACTTCTATCTGCTTTGCTCCTTCCTGTAACCCCAGAGCTCTGGGCAGTGAGATGCACAGTGACCACTCAGCAAATATTTGTTGAGTGGAACTAAGAAATGAATACGCTGACCATTCCAAACAATCGGAAGTATTACTGCCTGTTTTGTCCTTTCACTTGTCAATATAGA